>NC_135884.1:81142471-82440121 GCF_964194155.1 Cetorhinus maximus | reverse complement strand
TGGGAATTCTGCGGCAAGTAACTCGCTTCCTGGTCAGCATCTACAAGGCACAAGCCAAGAATGTAATGGAATGCTCTCTAGTTGTCTGGATGAGCGCAGCTCCAACAACACTCAAAAAATTCAATACCTGCTTGATTGGCACCCCACCAACACCTTAAACATTCGCTCCATCCACCAACAGCGCATAGCGGCAGCAGTGTACAAGGTGCACTGCAGCAATCCACAAGGTGCACTGCAACAATCCACGGCTCCTGTTGAGTAGCACCTTCCAAACCCACGACCACTACCACCGAGAAGGACAAGGGCAGCAGATGCATGGGAACACCACCACCTGCAAGTTCCCCTCCAAACCACACATCATCCTCACTTGAAACTGTATCACCTTCCTTAACTGTCATTGGATCAAAAACCTTTAACACCTTTCCCAAAGGCACTGTAGGTGTACCTAACTGCAGGGACTGCAGTGGTTTGAAAAGGCGGCTCACCACCACCTTCTCAAGGGCAATAATAGATGGCCAATAAATGTTGGCCTAGCCAGCGATGCTGACATCCCATGAATTAATAAAGACAACAATGCTTCAGTGACCTCCTTCTTGCAATATTGGACAGAAAACTGGGAGATATTGTGAACATCTGCAGCAGCCTGGAAGGAGCCTGCACATGAATGTTCATGGCTATGGTCACCTTCACAACCACAGGCAACGCCATCCTTGCCTTGCTCTAAGGTTGCAGTTATGGCTTCAGCAAGTGGCAGATTTCAGTAAGGAATGAAGTGGCAACTTCTAACACATTGTTTTTCACTGAGGTTCAGGTAGGAGAATTATTGAACACTTTGCTCCTCCTTCGCCCCTCCTTTTCCCCCCTCTTCCAGCAGCTTGTCTTGTTCTGTGTCATCTTCACCCATTCTCCCTGTCATGCAGTAGGCTAAGGGGTATTCAAACCACTGCACCAAAGTCTGGCAGCAAGTGGCTTGTGCAGAATCCTTGAAGTCAGGAAAAAGTTCTTCAGCACCTGCCATACCACTCCCTGTTGGCAACTTTAAAGAAACCCAGGGCAGAAATTTGCACTGAGTGGGCGGGCACGTGCCCAACCTGCTCAAACGTAAAATGACGCTCGATATTTTGGTCGGCGGGCAGCGTGCCAACTAACAATTAACAGATCTATTAAGCCCATTCAAGTTATAATTGAATTAAATTTTTGGCTGCCCATGCAACCTTATGGTTGTCAGGCAGTCGAAAAGGCCAAGCGGCCTTCGGATTTTTTAGGAAACTTCATCCACGGGTGGGATGAGGTTTCCAACAGCAATTAAAAATTAAATAAATATGTTTTAATTTCATTTATAACATATCACCGCTCATGTGACAGAGTCATGGGACATGTTTTTAACAGTGCTAAATATTTACTTCTGTTTTTTTATATCTTCAGCTCATTGAGGCAGCTCTGTGCCTCAGGGAGCTTTCATTGCACGCGCTCGAGCACATCCGCAAGCCCCCGCATGTATCCTCCTCCCGCCCCACCCCTGCAGTGCTGAGCGTTGCAGCGTGCATTTCACGCTGGCTGGCCATTAATTGGTCAGCATGAATGAAATCGATACCAGGGCCTGATTGCAGACAGCGGTCAGTTTCGCGGCCGCTCCCAGGCCCGCCTGCTGCGCCCACTTGATGAAGTAAAAATCCTGCCCCTAGAAACCACCAAACACTTCTACATCAACACACAAGCAAAATACTGCAGGTGCTAGAAATCTGAAATAAAAACAAAAAGAATGCTGGAAATGCTCAGTAGGTCAGGCAGCATGTGCGAAGAGAAACAAAGTTAATGGGCTGAATTTTTCCCCCGTCGGGGGGGGTTGTGTGGAGGTGGGCGGGAGGGTGCACAAACCCAATCGGTGCCCCCATTCGGGTCCGCACCGCCCATTTACGTGGGCGGGGCAATTAAGCTGTGCGCTCCCTGTGCAGGTGGGGGGGGGAATTCCCTGAGTTGGGGCCTGTGCTTTTCCATGCATGCACGCGAAAGAGCGCAGAAATCTGCCTGAGGCACGGAGGTGCCTCAAGGAGATTAGTTTAAGTTCTGAAAAATTTAATGAAGGAAAAAAATTTTTAAGGACATTTCCCCTCATGTGAAACTGTCACATGAGATGGGACATGTCCATTAATTTTTCCAAGTTTTTAAATTTAATTAATAAACCCTTCTTGAAAATTCTTCCCGCCCGTGGATGAGGTTTCATCAAAAATGCGAAGGCTCTTCGCCTGCCCACCAACCTTAAGGTTGGACGGGCAGCATCCATAACAACTTTAATTACTTTCTTAATGGCCTTAATAGGCCTTTGACAGTTCGGCAGGCATGCAACCGCATTGGCTGCACGCCCACCGAACTTACAATCTAAATGAAGCGCGGTGATGTTGGGACGCCCGCCCGATGTCACCGAGTGTCATTTTATGCGTCGGTGAGTGGGCCCCACCCCCGCTTGCTGACCAGAAAATTCTTCCCAATGTTTCAGGTTGAGGCGACCTTTTGTCTCAACTGAGGAAACAAAGAAATGTAATAACTTTTGAGCCAGTAGAAAGGGGAAGGGGGCAGGAAGAATAAAAGAGAAGATCTGTGATAAGGTGGAGGATAGGAGAGATTCAATGACAAAAGGTTTCATTGTACAAAAGCAAAAGAAAGTGCTAATGGGTAAAGTAACAAAACAAAAGATGTTCAGATGAGGCATGAATGGCTATATGGCAGCTGCCTAAATACAAAATGAAGGGATAAAGAAAGAAACGAGACAAGACTGAACCAGCAAAAAAAAGCATTTGGAACAAGATGGAGGCAGGGGTTACAATCTAAAGTTGCTGAACTCAATGTTGAAGCCAGAAGGCTGTAGAGAAACAAATAGAAAGATGAGGTGCTACTCCTCGAGCTTGAGTTGATCTGTGGAACACTGTAGCAGGCCAAGAACAGAAAGGTCAGAGTGGGAGAAAGGTGGGGAATTAAAATGACAAGAGACAGAAAGATCAGAGACATGTTTGCAGACTTGAGCTAGTAGTTCTTTGCATATGTTTCATCTTCCTTTTAAGTATGGGGTAACATTAACTGTCTGGCCCTCTTGCACCAGACCGTTATCAAATGAATTTTTATACTATCTGTTCCCTAGCTTTTTTAAATATATGTAGATGTAATTCATCCAGACCAGGAGTTTTAGCCTTTCTAAGTTTAACTAGTTTGTCAATTAGCTCCTCTCTTTTTATCTTAAATACCTTGATTTTTCAATGTATTCTTCTAATGTCATGTCCACCATATTAGTCTCTCTGGTAAATACTAAGGCAAAGTAATTGTTCAATATCTCTGCCATTTCACTGTCATTATCTATGTGTTTATCTTGTGCATCCCTTAGTGGCCCTACCCTATCCTGACTTTCCTTTTGTTATTGGTGTGCCTGTACAATACTTCCACTATTTCTTATTATATTTGCTTGATAATTTTATTTTGTGGTTCATCTGTGCTTTCCTAATTTTTTTAACCTCTTTGTATTGCCTTTTGTTAACCTCTCCTTTATTGACTCTGTACTTAGTGTATGCCTTCTTTAGTTCAGAGTATATACTGAATGCAGTCCATGTTTAAATTTATGAATAGATCATGCTTTTACTGGGCACGACACTATTGATCACCTTTCAAATATTTCCCAATGCTGTCTTTCTCCATGGTTAATGGGCTGAATCTTACCTATATCGGGTGGGCTGGGCAGGAGTGGGCGGGGGCAGGCGCAGTGTCGATCGCCGTCCGTGATTGGCTGTGCGCTGCCATTTTATATGGGTGGGCCAATTAAGGCTCGCCCAGCGTAATACGTGTTCCGTAGTGCTCAGCGCTACCTGTGCAGGCTGGGGGAGGAGGGAGAGTCGGGGCCTGCTTGCGAAAGAGTGCAGCAATCTCCCTGAGGCATGGAGCTGCCTCAGGGAGATTAAATTGATAGTGAAACTTTTCAATAAATGATCTAAAAAATTATTTAAACATGTCCCCTCATGTGACAGTGGACATATGAGCTGGGACATGTTTGTCAAGTTTACCAAACTTATTTATTAATTTATAAAACCTTCAGGAAACCTCATCCTGCCTGTGGATTCTTCCCTTATTTGGCTTCTTATGAAGAAAGGAGTCCTGTACACACTGTAGAAACCCCAATCTCTTATCCTTTTTCCCTTCCGCTTTGCATCATTTCATATTTGGGGATAATTGAAATCTCCCATATTTATTATTCTATAACTTTCACTCATTTCAAAAAATATGCTGACATTTTTTTGCTCCACTTCCCTTCCACTATAAAGTGCTCTGTAGGATACCCCTGTATGTATGAATGATTCTTTTTTTTTCATTTTAATCCATATGGATTCTGTTTTTATTTTAATGTTAGTATTCCCTTTTTCTGCTACCATGATGACATCTCTAATTAGTATGGCTACCTCACAACCCTGCTTTCTTCCTCATCCTTCTATGGCTATGTTTCTATGGTGTGCTCATTCTTCAGTGCCAAGCCTGTGGATGAGGTTTCCTGGAAAACATGAAGGCTGCTTGGGCTTTTCACCTGCCCGCCAACCTTAAGGCTGGACAGGCAGCAGTGTTAATGATGTTAATTACTTTCTTAATGGCCTTAATAGGCCTTTGACAGTTTGGCGGGCGCACAGCCGCCTCTGACGCCCGCTTGCCAAACGCAATATTGAAATGACGTGCAATGATGTCGGGACATCATCTTGCGTCATTTTACGCGTCAGTGTGTCGGGCGTGCCCCCGCACGCTGACGGCAATATTCTGGCCAATGTGTTTGTTCCCGTTTATCTTCCTTCATTCCGTTCTCATTCCCTCAAAATGAGTTTTTTTTCCAATCTATTCCTTTGGCCTTTGTTTTATTTACCTCTTTCTCAATCATAATTTTAATCCTTATGATACTGTGATAGATATTGTCTAGATGTTCCCCAACATTTGCTTCTCTTATCTGCTTTGGTTCATTTCCCTTTGCTGGCAGCAATTCTTCCCTTATTTGGCTTCTTATGAAGAAAGGAGTCCTGTACACACTGTAGAAACCCCAATCTCTTATCCTTTTTCCCTTCCGCTTTGCATCATTTCATATTTGGGGATAATTGAAATCTCCCATATTTATTATTCTATAACTTTCACTCATTTTAAAAAATATGCTGACATTTTTTTGCTCCACTTCCCTTCCACTATAAAGTGCTCTGTAGGATACCCCTGTATGTATGAATGATTCTTTTTTTTTCATTTTAATCCATATGGATTCTGTTTTTATTTTAATGTTAGTATTCCCTTTTTCTACTACCATGATGACATCTCTAATTTGTATGGCTACCTCACAACCCTGCTTTCTTCCTCATCCTTCTATGGCTATGTTTCTATGGTGTGCTCATTCTTCAGTGCCAAGCCCAAATGACAGCCCGTCATCTATAAACCTAGACATTGCTTGCTGGCAGATTAACGACAGGGGCACTGCAGGCAAACCTTATCCTGCCCATTCACATGGCTCTCTCCACCAGGAGCCACTTGACAGTGATTGCGAGTGGGAAACTGGTTCACTTTCCCCTCTCTAACCCAATGACACTGTGGCCAATTGCCATTCCAGGTTTGAACAGCAAAATCACCAAAGACTGAGGATTTATCAAATTGGAAATGGCAGTGGCTATGAGATTAGTCAAATTGGAGTGGGGCAGGGGGTGGGGGAAATGGAGGCAGGAAGAAGCTACTGCAGCATCAGGAACACTCAATCTCCTCCTCTGCGTACCTGGGATTTAAATTGCAAACTCTGAAAAATGTTTGGACTGTCCCAAATCCCCACAAAAGCTTGGAGATTTCCTGATGTAACACAGTGGCTGCAGTGTACAGAGAAAAATTAAGTGTGCATTGTTCCCAGTTTATCGTACTCCTGCCTGATCCTTCTTGTGAAACTCAGTAAATCAAAAATCTGCCTCAGCATCACTGTGTTAAATACAGAAGATTGACATCATTGCTGTGAGTGGGCAAAACTGTAGCAGATGGAGCTCACTGTGGGGAAGTGTGAGGTCATCCACTTTTAATATCAGAAAGAGAATTCGGAATATTTTCTTAATGCTGAGAGATGAGGAGATGTGGAGGAATAAAGGATTTAGGTGTCAATGTACAACAGTCACTCAATCTAATGCACAGTTAAAGAGTAATCAAAAAGGCTAACTGAATGTTGGCCTTTATCCCAAGATGGGTTACAATATGAAAGATTATTGCATTAGGCTTTAGTTGTACAGGTTCTTTGTCAGGCCCCAGTGTTGAGTTTTAGATACTGCACCTCAGGAAAGATATATTGGGCTTGGAGAAGGTGCAGCACAGATTCATCAGATAAATTTGGTTGTATTCCCCTGAGTTTAGTAGGTTGAGGAGTGACCCAATTTAGGTACTTAAAATGACAAAACGTTTTGGGAGGGTAGATAAAGAGAAACTATTTCCACTGGCAGCGGATTCCGGAATCATTTTATAATTGGAGCTGGGACAGTTGGGAGTGGAATCAGGAAGCACTATTTCACAAAAATTATGGTGTAAATCACCAAAAGGCTGTGGAGGCTGAGACAATTGAAATTTTCAAGATATAGTTCAATAGGTTCTTATTTAGGTTTGTATATTAAGGGAGCAAAGGCAATTAATAGAATTGTGATGTAGAGCAGCCATGATCTAATGGAATGGTGGAATAGACTCAAGGGGATTAATGGTCTTCTCCAGTTACTATATTTTTATGCTGTATATTCTCACTTACCTCAGACTGAATCGACTTCATATGTAATATGCAATACAATGACTAGTGGTAACTCTCTTTCGCACATGGTGTAGAAAGGTGTGACTGGCTGGCTTAGTGATGTGTTAGAACAACTGTATTAAAAATAAACAGAACAGAAACACACCAAGGAAGAATTGTGATATAATCCTTTCACTTTCTTCCCCCTCAAAAGATCACACATGTTGGGTAAAATCTATGATAGTGCAGATTGTACGTGGGATGTGGAAGAGATGAGTTTGATGAATCAAAGTACATTTTGTAGTGTACTTTCTTGGATTCTAGAAATATACAAAGTGGATATTATTAAAAAGGATAAATGTAAAGGCATTACTCCTTTCCAAGTGTGCACACCTTAGAAGGCCTTAGAGGGAGTGCGGAGGAAAGTCATTAGGATGGTGTCAAGAGATACAGGACTTCAGTTATATAGGGAGACAAGAGAAGCTGCGGATTAATCCTTAGGAGAGAAACACTTAAGAGGAGATTTAATACGGGTGTTCAAAACCATGAAGGATTTTGATAGAGTAAATAAGGAGAAACTGTTCCTAGTGAAAGAAGAGTTGGTAGCCGGAGGACATAGATTTAAGGTAAAAGAACCAGAGGCGAGATTTGGAGAATTCTTTTCATGCACTGAGTTGTTGTGATCAGGAATGCACAGCCCTAAAAAGGTAATGGAAGCTGATTTAGCAAACATTTTCAAGTGAATTAGGTAAATACTTGGAGAAAAATTTGCAGGACGGTGGGGAAAGAGCAGTGGAGTGGAACGATCTGGATAGCTCTTTCTAAGAGTCGGCACAGGCAAGATAGGCCAAATGGTTTCCTTCTGTGCTACATCTTTCTTTGATTTTATGTAAACACAACAAAATAAAATCCTAATCTGCTTTAAGCACCTCATTGACTCACAAAGTCAATATTGCACATTTGGCCCATTGAGTCCATACCAACTATCTGTAGAGCAATCCAGACAGTCCGATTCCCCAACTCTATCCCCGGAGCCTGCAAATTTATTTCCCTCATGTGCCAATCATTGATTGTCTCTGCTTCAACCTCCCTTGTAGGCATTCAGTTCCATGTCTTTATCACTTGCAACGTAAAAAAAGTTCTTCATTTCATCTCTCCTGCATATCTTGTCCAAACCTTAAAGCATGTCCCCTAGTCTTTGTACCATCAGCTAATAGGAATAGCTTTTCTATGTCTACCTTATCTAAACCTTCTATAATCTTGTACACCTCTTTCAATCTCTCCTCAATCTCATTTGCTCCAAAGGGAAGAACCCCAACTTCTCCAACATAACCTTGTGGACAAAATTCCTTATCCCTGGAATCATTTTCGTAAATCTCCTCTGCATGCACCCTTTCAAGGACCCTCATATCCTTCCTAAAGCATGGTGACCAGAACTTGACACAATACTCTAGTTGTGGCCCATTTTTAGTATACAATACCTTTATTTGTGCAGCCCAAGCATGCAAATGCTTTTTAAATTGCTCTCTCAAAATGTGCTGCCATCTTCGAAGATCTTTGCACATGGACTCCCAACACCCTCTGTCCTTTCACACTCTTTAGAGTTGTGCCATTAAGTCTGTATTGCCTCTTTCTATCCCTTCTGCCAAAATGCATCACATTTCTCAGTATTAAATTCCATCTAACACTTGTCAGCCCGTTCTATTAGGCTATCAATGTCCTGTTGCAGTCGACTGGTATTGTCTTCACTGTTTGCCACACCTCCAAGTTTACTATCATCAGCAAATTTTGAAATTCTCCTTTGTATTCAAAGATCCAAGTCATTTATATATATCAAAAAAAGCAGTGGTCTGAGAACTGACCTTTGGGAAACCCTGAGGTCTATCATCCTCCAGAAAAACAATCATTTACCATGACTTACTGTTTTCTGTCCACAAGCCAATTTTTTTGTCCAAGCTGACACTGACCCTCCTATTCCATGAGCCCTCAACTTTGTTAACCAGCCTTTTATGTAGTGCTTTATCAAACAATTTAAAAAAAAATTCATACAGTGCATTCCCTTCATTAGCATTCTGTTACTTCATCAAAACATTCAATTAGTCAAGCAAAATCTGCCTTGTTAAAATCCGTGCTGGCTCTCTTTAATTCATTCAAAGCTCTTTAAGAGCCTGTTGATTTTTTTCCCTGATTTTCATTTCTAAAAACTTACCTACCACTGATGTTAAACTGACTGGACTGTAGTTACGAGGAATGTCCTTATACCCTTTCTTGAACAAGAGTGTCACATTTGCAACTGTTCAATCCCCTGGCACCTCTCCCTTATCTAGGGAAGATTGAAAGACTATGGAAAGCCCTTCTGTTATCTCCACCCCCAACTTCCTTTAGAAACCGGGAAGGTAAGCCACTCGAAGCACAGCCAACCTTTCCAGTATATCCTGCCGATCAGTTCGTTAGCTCTACCATATCTGCTTCTACCGATATTTTGTCATCATCCTCTTTCTTAGTAAACACTGATAAAAATAATTTATTAATTATTCTAGCCTTGCCCTGTGCCTCTAAATATATCACCCTCTTTGTCCCTTGTAGGACCCACCCATCTCTTACTACCTGCTTACTGTTTGCATGCCAGTAGAAGATTTTTGGCTTCCCTTTTCTGTTAGCCATTCTATTCTAACATTCTTGTTGATAACCTTAAGATACGGTGATCACTCTTACCCAAGTGATTCCCCACAAACACTTGGTCCACATGGCCCACCACATTATCAGATTCAGCAATGTCTTCTTCCTATTTGGATTGAGAACATACTGGTCAAGGAAGCTCTCCTGAACATAATTCAGAAATTCCTCCCTCTACTTTTCCTTTACTCTAACATTATCCCAATCAACATCTGGGAAATTAAAGTTTCCTCTATAATTCTTGCACATCTCTGTGATTGACCTGCAGATTTGGTGCACTATCTCACTCTCAATATTTGGAGAACACCCATTGGAAAAATCACAGGCAGGTCTTCCAAAACATTTATTTCAATGGATGGGAAACTTTGATCAGTTTGCATGATTTACTGCAAAGAAAGAAAATCCAACTTCCAAAATCTTATTTTAAAAATAGAAGTGTTCTCTCCCACTCCCAATTATCTCTGCATCTTAAATGTAAAGAATTAATTAGTCATTAAGATCTTTGATGAATTTTAATTACTATATAGCTGAGAAAGCATGGAAGTGCCAAAGTTGTTAAGATCAGTGAATTGTTGGAATTCGAGATCTATGATCAAAAAATGCCATTGAAATGCAAAGAGCTTTGTTCATTATTGAGAGAGGTACATCAAAGTAGTCCACATGTGTAATAAGGGTTGTCAATTCTGTTTGGAACTATTCCTGGAGGTTTCAACACATGTCCTCCTGTATCCAACTGCTGACAATTTTTCTGCCATCTACAATAGCTTAGTGTCATGAAGAGATATTAATGCCTATAATGTCATTGGAAATTATTTTAAAAATGGAATTGTAATGGGGTCTGTGTCTATGGCCTGAATTTTTCAATTGGCGGGCAGGCTCGGCGGGAGCAGGCGGGGGCGGTCGTTGAGCCGACTGCTGCCTGCAATCGGCTCCGCGCCGCCATTTTACACGGGTGGGCCAGTTAAGGCTTGCCCAGGGTAAGATGTGAGCCATAACGCTCAGTGCTAACTGTGCGGGCGGGGGAGGAGGCAGATTCGGGGCTAGCACTCTTCTGCGTGTGCGCAGGGAGATTGAAGGGCTTTTGAAATTATTAAATAAATGGAGTAAAAATTTAATTAAACATGTCCCCTCATGTCACATGAGATGGGACGTTTTGACATTTTGGAAAATTTATTTATTTAATTAATAAAAGCTTTAGGAAACCTCATCCCACTCGTGATTGAGCCTTCCTAAAAAACATGAAGGCCGCTTGGCCTTTTCGCCTGCCCGCCAACCATAAGGTTGGACGGCAGCGTTAACAATTACATTAGTTGCTTCCTTAATGGCCTTAATAGGCTGTTTAAATATAGGCGGGTGCGCAGCTGACTCCAGCACGCACCCGCCGATAATTGAAAGGCCTATTAAGGCCATTAATGTGCTACTTAGTCCAGGCTATTCTGGATTTGGTTTTGTGTAATGAGATGGGATTAATTAATGATCTCAAAGGAAAGGATCCTCTCGGGAAGAGTGATCATAGCATGATAGAATTTCAAGTTCAGTTTGAGAGCGAGAAACTTGAGTCCCACACTAGTGTTCTGGAGTTAAACAAAGGTAACTACATAGGTATGAGGGCAGATTTGGCCCTAGTGGACTGGGCAGGAAGACTACAAGGTAGGACAGTTGATGAGCAGTGGCAGATATTTAAGAAGATATTCAATTCCTCCCAAGTAAAATATATCCCATTGAGGAAGAAAGATGGTAAGAGAGGGAAAAAACATCCATGGCTAAGCAAGGAAGTTAAAGATAACTTAAAGGCAAAAACTAAGGCATACCAAATTTCAAAGGTCAGTGGCAGGCTGGAAGATTGGGGAACTTTTAAAGATCAACATAGGGTTACTAAAAAAATAATAAAAAGAGCAAAGGTAAATTATGAAAGAAAACTAGTGCAAAATGTAAAAACTGATAGCAAAAGCTTCGACAAGTATATAAAAGGAAAGAGAGTAGCTAAAGTGAATGTTGGTCCTTTGGAGGACGAGACTGGGGAGTTAATAGTTAATAACTGCAGAAATGGCAAAGAAGCTTAATCAATATTTTGCCTCAGTTTTCACAGTGGAGGACACTAGTGCCACCCCAATAGTAACAGGTAGTGCAGAGGATATAGAGAAGGAGGAACTTAGAACAATCACCATCACTAGAGAAAAAGTACTGAACAAACTATTGGGATTAAAGGGTGACAAGTCCTTGGCCTTCATCCCAGAGTCTTAAAGGAAGTGGCAGCAGAGATAGTGGATGCATTGGCTATAATATTCCAAAATTCCCTGGATTCTGGAAAGGTTCCAGTGGATTGGAAAAATGCTAATATAACACCCTTATTCAAAAAACAGGAGGAAGCAGAAAGTAGGAAACTATAGACCAGTTAGTTTAATGTCTGTCATTGGGAAATTGTTGGAATCCATTATTAAGGAAGTAGTAAAGGGGCATTTGGAAAGTCAAAATGCAATCCATCAGATTCAGCATAGTTTTATGAAGAGTAATTCGTGTTTGACTAATTTGTTAGAGTTCTTTGAAGATGTGATAAGCAAAGTGGATAATGGGGATCCTGCAGATGTAGTATATCTGGACTTCCAGAAGGCCTTTGATAAGGTGCCGCACAAAAGATTAATACACAAGAAAAGATCACATGGAGTTAGGGGTAATATGTTAGCTTGGATAGAGGATTGGCTAACCAACAGAAAGCAGAGAGTCGGGATAAATGGGTCTTTTTCTGGATGGCAAACTGTAACTAGTAGGGTGCCACAGGGTTCTGTCCTTGGGCCCCAACTATTTACAATCTATAGTAATGACTTGGATTCAGGGATGGAAGGTACTATAGCTAAATTTGCAGATGACACCAAAATAGGTGGGAAAGTAAGTTGCAATGAAGAAATAAGAAATTTACAAATGGATATGGACAGGTTAGGTGAATGGGCCAAAATTTGGCAGATGGAGTTTAACGTGGATAAGTGTGAGGTTATCCATTTTGCTGGGAAGAATAAAAAGGCGATTTATTATTTAAATTGAGGGAAACTTCAGAATGCTTCAGTGCAGAGGGACGTGGGTGTCCTCGTGCATGAATCGCTGAAAGCTAGTAGGCAGGTACAGCAAGTAATAAGGAAGGCAGATGAAATTATGGCATTTATTGCTAAAGGAATAGAGTATAAAAATAGGGAAGTGTTGTTGGAACTGTACAAGGCATTGGTGAGACTGCACCTGGAGTACTGTGCACAGTTTTGGTCCCCTTACTTGAGGAAGGATGTAGTTGCACTGGAGGAGGTTCACTAAATTGATTCCAGAGATGTGGGGCTTGTCTTATGAGGAGAGATTGAGCAGTTTAGGTCTATACTCGCTAGAGTTAAAAGGATGAGAGGAGATCTAATTGAGGTATGTAAGATGCTAAAGGGGATAGACAAAGTAGACGTGGAGTGGATGTTTCCTCTCCTGGGGCATTCTAGAATGAGAGGCCATAGTTTTAGGCTAAGGGGTGGTAGATTTAAATAAAAGATGAGGAGGAATTACTTTTCTCAAAAGGTCGTGAATCTGTGGAATTCAATGCCTCAGAGTGCAGTGGATGCCGGGACGCTGAATAAATTTAAGGAGGAGATAGACAGATTTTTAATTAGTAATGGGTTGAAAGGTTATGGGGAGAGGGTGGGAAATTGGAGTTGAGGCCGAAATGAGATCAGCCATGATCGTAATGAATGGCGAGGCAGGTTTGAGGGGCTGAATTGCCTACTCCTGCTCCTAGTTCTTATGTTCTTATGTTCTTAACTCCAAATTTATGCTGCCCGTCCAACCTGATGGTTGGCGGGCAGGCGAAAACGCTAAGCGGCCTTTACGTTTTTTAGGAAACCTGATCCACGAGCGGGATGAGGTTTCCTAAAGCTAATACTGATTATGTTAAGAACTTTATTTTGAAAATAAAAACATGTCCCATCTCATGTGACACAGTCACATGAGGAGACATGTTTCATTAAATTTTTAATGTTTTTAATAATTCCTTTAAAAAGCGCTTCAATCTCCCTGAGGCAGCTCCGTGCCTCAGGGAGATTGAAGCGCTCTTTCGCGCGCATGCACGAAAGAGTGTTGGACTCGACTCTCCCTCACCCCCCCGGCACGCACAGGTAAGCGCTACCGCTTGCGATCCACGCTGGGTGAGCCTTAATTGGCCCACCCATGTGAAATTGCAGTGCCAAGCCGAACGCGGGCGGCGGTGAGCTCCACGACCACCCTTGCCCGCTCCCGCCGAGCCCGCCCGACCAATGTAAAATCCTGGCCCATGTTGAGTTCGTCTAATCCCGCTGATCTTTTCAAAGTGTCCTGTTATCACATCCTTTATAATATGCTCTCACATTTTCCCTACTACTGATGTTAGGCTTACCTGTCCGTAATTCCGTTTTCTGCCTCCCTCCTTTTTTAAATAGTGGGGTTACATTTGCCACCCTTCAATCTGCTGGGACTGTTCCAGGATTTACAGAATTTTGGAAGATGACAGCCAACACATCCACTATTTCCATGGCCACCTCCTTATGTACCATGGGATGTCGATTATCAGGCCCTGGGGACTTATCTGCTTTTAGTCCCATTAATTTCTCCAGCACTATTGTTTTAGGAATACTAATTTCCTTCAATTCCTCCTTCTCACTGACCCTTGGTTCCCTAGCATTTCTGACGAGCTATTTGTGTCTTCCTCTGTGAAGACAGAACTAAGGTAGCTGTTTAATTGCTCTGCCATTTCCTTGTTCTTTATTATAAATTCTCCAGTTTCGGACTGTAAGAGACCTAGATTTGTCTCCACTATTCTTTTTCTTTTCACAAACTTATAGAAACTTTCACAGTCACCTTTTATGTTCCTTGCAAGTTTACTCCACATGCTCTATTTTTCCCCTCTTAACCAACCTCTTGGTCCCCCTTTGCTGAATTCTAAACTGTTCCCAATCTTCAGGCTTGCTACTTCTTCTAGCAACTTTATATGACTCCTCAACAAAAACAGTATTACCTGGAAAAACTCAGCAGGTCTGGCAGCATCGGCGGAGAAGAAAAGAGTTGACGTTTCAAGTCCTCATGACCCTTCAACAGAACTGAGTAATGTTAGGAGAGGGGTGAAATATAAGCTGGTTTAAGGTGGCGGGGGGTGGGGGGCTGGGGGGAGAGAAGTTGTGGGGAGGCGGTGGTTGTAGGGACAAGCAAGCAGTGATAGGAGCAGATAATCAAAAGATGTCACAGACAAAGGAACAAAGAGGTGTTGAAGGTGGTGATATTATCTAAGAGAATGTGCTAATTAAGAATGGATGGCAGGACACTCAAGGTACAGCTCTAGTGGGGGTGGGATGGAAAGATTGACAGGGCATTACAGGTATAGATTTAAAAATAATGGATATAGGTGGGAAAAGAAAAATCTATATAAATTATTGGAAAAAACAAAAGGGAGGGGGAAGAAACGGAAAGGGGGTGGGGATGGAGGAGGGAGTTCAAGATCTAAAGTTGTTGAATTCAATATTCAGTCCGGAAGGCTGTAAAGTGCCTAGTTGGAAGATGAGGTGCTGTTCCTCCAGTTTGCGTTAGGCTTCACTGGAACAATGTAGCAAGCCAAGGACAGACGAGAGGTGTTGAAGGTGGTGATATTATCTAAGAGAATATGCTAATTAAGAATGGATGGCAGGACATTCAAGGTACCTCATTATATGACTCCTCTTTGGATCTAATACTATCTTTAATTTCTTTTGTTAGGCATGGTTGAACTGCGTTTCCTGTTGTGTTTTTGTGCCAGAAAGGAATATATAAATGTTAGAACCATAGAAAAGTTATGGTGCAGAAAGAGGATATTCAGCCTTTCATATCTGTACTGGCCAAAAAGAGAAAAAAAGAAACTAGCCGCTCATTTTAATCCCACTTTCCAGCACCTGGTCTGTAGCCTTTTAGGTTATAGCACTTAACTTGCAGATCCAGGTACCTTTTAAATGATAAAAGCAAAATACTGCGGATGCTGGAAATCTGAAACAAAAACAAAAATAGCTGGAAATACTCAGCAGGCCTGACAGCATCTGCGGAGAGGAATGCAGTTAACATTTTGAGTCCATATGTTTCTTCATCAGAACTCTTCTGATGAAGAGTCATACGGACTCGAAATATTAACTGTATTCCTCTCCGCAGATGCTGTCAGACCTGCTGAGTGTTTCCAGCTATTTTTGTTTTTGTATCTTTTAAATGAGTTGAGCATTTCAGCCTCAACCACCAACATAGGCAGTGAATTCCAGACGCTCACCACCCTCTGGGTGAAAAATGTTTTCCTCATATGCCCTCTAATCCTTCTATCAATCACCTTAAATCTCTACTCCCTGGTAATTGACCCCTCAGCTAGGGAAAATATCTTTCCTGTCTACTCTATCTAGACCCATCATAATTTTGTACACCTCAATTAGGCCACCCCTTAGCTTCCTCTTTCTAAGGAAAACAACCCTAGCCTATCCAATCTCTCCTCAAAGCTGCAATTTTCAAGGTCTTGGCAACCTTCTTGTAAATCTCCTCTACACTCTCACCAGAGCAATTATGTCCTTCCTGTGATGTGGTGACTAGAACTGTACACAAAATTCCAGCTGTGGCCTACCCAGCTTTTTATACAGTTCCATCATTACATCCCTGCTTTTGTATTCAATACCTTGCCCAATAAAGTAAAGCATTCCATATGCTTTCTTGACCCCCTTGTCCACCTGTCCTGCCACCTTCAAGGACCTGCGGACATGCACTTCAAGGTCTCTCACTTCCTCAACCCCTCTCAATAGCTTTCCATTTATTCAGTATTCCTTTGCTTTGTTTGCCCTCTCCAAATGCATTACCTCAAACTTTTCTGTATTGAATTCCATTTGCCACTTCTCCGCCCACTCAACCAAACCATTGATATAATTCTGGAGTTGACAGCTATCCTCTTCACTATCAACTACACAGCCAATTTTTGTATGATCTGCAAATTTCCCAATCACGCCTCTCAAAGTTGTCTAAGTTATTATTTTTTACAACAAACAGCAAGGTCGCCATCCTTGAGCCCTGTGGAACAACATTGGAAACCATTTTCCATTTGCAAAAACATCAATCGACCATGTTTCCTGACATTGAACCAATTTTGGATCCAAACTGCCACCTTCCCCTGTATTTCATGCAATGCATACATTTGTTCCTTAAATATTGGCCATTGCCTGTCCACCGTTGTGCCTTTTAATGAAGTTGCCCAATATATCTAAGCCAACTCATGCCTCATATCTTTGTAGTTTCCTTTGTTTAGATTTAGGACCCTAATTTCAGATTGGACTACTTCACTTTCCATCCTCATGAAGAATTCTATCATGTTATGGGGATTTATCTTTAATTACTCGAGAGTCCAGGATAATACAGGAGGGTTTCCTACCTTTGGAAAGGGTGCCAGATATTCCAAAATAGACTTTCCAATCTGGGATTGTCTTGGAGTCTCCAAAATTTCAAGATTAATCTCCATGAGCTACCCAAGGATCAGAGGGACAAGAGGCACCAGTGTTTGAAAAAAAAATTTGAACGATTTTGTTACCTAGTTATAAAAATATTGGTGAGGGGAGGCAAAAGATCTTGAGTCACAGTGAAGAGTCATCCAATTGAGGAATGAAGAGTTTGTGCTCTGTCCCATTGGTGATTGACATGTTGGGTGACCAATGGGAGGATGATGGGGCGGGACGGTGACGGGCAGAGGGTCACGTTTGTCCAATCAGGGCTGGTAGTTCTAACTGGAGCAGATTGAAAGTTAAAATGCAGGCAGAGACTCACTGAGAGAGTCCCGCAACACCATGAGGGGAATGGCAGCCACTGAGTCCTCAGGAAGTCAAACTGCCCGGACACAGGGCCGAAAATCGCGGCCGGCCGCTTGCCCCATTGCCGTGGTGACTGGTCACGTGCCCCAAGCCTGACCAATGCCGCGGCCCGATACTGGCGGGTGGAGGCGCTGGGCCACTCAGTGTTGTCATGGTGACGGCAAACAGCGGCGGCGGCGGCGGTGGAGAGAGCGCTGAGAGAAACATTCCCAAACTCCAAATCAGTGGCTGCTCCAACCTCCCTCCCGGCTTTGTTTAATCTCCTGAGGTTGTGCCTGTCACCAGGGGGATGCTGGCCTCTGGCTGATGATGAGAAAAGGTAACCCCCAGCTCATCTATTTTCGTCTTTCACAGGATGTGGGTATCACTGGCTATGCCAGCATTTATTGCCCATTCCTAATTGCCCTTGAGAGGGTGGTGTAGGTACATCCAAAATGCTATTTGGGTTGGGGGGCAGGAGGGACTTCCAGGATTTTGACCCAGCGACAGTGAAGGAACAGTGATATTGTTCCAAATCAAGATGGTGAGTGACCTGCAGGCGAACTTCCAGGTGGTGGTGTTCCCATCTATCTGCTGCCCTTGTCCTTCTAGGTGGTAGTGGTTGTGAGTTTGGAAGGTGCTGTCGAAGGAGCCTTGGTGAGTCCCTGCAATGCATCTTATAGATGCCACTGTGCATTGGTGGTGGAGGGAGTGAATGTTGAAGGTGGTGGACAGGGTGCCAATCAAGAGTTCTGCTTTGTCCTGGACAGTGTCAAGCTTCTTGAGTGTTGTGGGAGCTGCACTCATCCAGGCAAGTGGAGAGTATTCCATCACACTCCTGACTTGAGATTTGCAGATGGTGGACAGACTTTGGGGAGTCAGGAGGTGAGTTACTCTCCACAGAATTCCCAGCCTCTGACCTGCTCTTGTGGCCACAGTATTTACATGGCTGGTCCATTTGACTTTCTGGTCAATGGTAACCCTGAGGATTTTGATCTGTGACCTCACATTATAAATGATCAATGCTCCTAACTTTATCCATGTATCAATGTTTTTCTTTCCCAAAGGGACCGGCTGAGTGCAAGCAGATGTGGGATTTGCTGTATTGGGCTTGGCAGTCAGAGTGAAGTGAACAGGTGAGTTCTAAAGCTGGAGCCCCTGAACTGGAGCAGAGGAAGACTGTAAGGTATTATGTCAAGAGTGAGATGCAGGTTCAATGCTGACTATTCTCAGCTGACACCAAGTGAGCAGGAACGGATTTTCACCTTAGAGACAGGTAGCTCACGTATCTGCCTCGGGAGAAAGTGCCCCCCCCCCCTTCCCACACCTGATGCAGATCTGAGGCGGTCACAGGGGCTGCCGAGTGCAGAAGTGGGCTAGTTAAAAGGCCTACCTCTGTTTCTGGGGCTTCATCCCAGTTGTTTTATTAAATAATAAGCTCTCTAGCTCTCAACCCTCACACCACATCACTCCCTCCCTTTCCCATGCCCCATCCATACCAACCCCTGCCCCCCACCCACCCCAATGCCCCCTTGTACCCTCCATGCGAAATCATAGCACTTCCATTCACATTCATCGGTATATATTCTGTGCAGAACTAACGAACCCTATAGTAACAATGGCATATGTGGAAAAACTCAAAAAAACATTTGTGACTTTCATTTAAAAAAAGAACTGCTATTACTGCAATCAACCAGACCTTTAAAGTATCATTAGCAGAAACTATAAGTACTTGACACTTCTTTATCTTGTGTAAATAACATTGAGTCATGGACAAAATAGATGTAAGAAATAAAGCTTGAGCTGTACATCAAGCAATGTTATCCCTTCTCTGCACCTGTTTCAACGATGTAATGGAAGTCTGGGCTCTCAGCCAAGCATGCAAACTGGGGAGACTAAACTTAGATTGGGTGATTGTTTCTGTGGAACACTTCCATTCAGTCTGCAAGTGTGACTCTGAACTTCCAGTTGCCTGTGATTTTAATTCTCTAGTCAACTCCCAATCTAGCCATTCTGGCCTTGGCCTCTTACATTGTTCCAGTGAAGCTTAACACAATCTCAAATCAAACAGTACCTCATCCTTTGATTCGGCACTTTGCAACCTTCAGGCTCAACGTTATATTTAATAATTTTGTATAATAACCGATGTCTTTTTTGTATGGACAAGAGTTGCTGGTGATGATTCTGCTTTTCCATTTACCCTCCCTCTGGACATATCTTTTGTTTCTTTATTTATCACATTACCATCTTTTTTGTCTTGCCCTTTTGTCATAAATCTTTCCTAACTTTGAACTTATTACAATCTACCTGTTTGTTCATTCCTCCCCTCCCCCATTTTCCTGCTGTGCTTAGAAGCTGTTACATTTCTAAGCGCTATTAGTTCTGACGAAGGGTCATTGACTTGAAACACTGGGGTCAATTTTTGCTAATGAGTTGGGTAGCTCAAATGGGGAAATTTCCCAACTCGCCGGACCCTCCTCAGGAAAAAGTGCCCCAAATCCTGCAATTTTCGTCTCAGCAGGACAAGAGTGGGTGGAGGATAGAGCCTGGCCCGCTGATCATGAAAGCAGAGTGCAGTTGCCCGGGGTGGTTGGGTGAGAGCCGAAGCAGGCTGGTTAAAAGTCCTGCCTAGGTTTTCTGGGACTTTGTCCCAGTTGTTTCAGAAGCTGGTAGGCCCTCTAGCCCTCACCCCTCACATTCCCTCACACCCCCAGCTACCCCCTTGGCCCCTCATACCCTCCATGCAACTCCATAGCCATTCACCCAGTATCCACAATGAGCAGACCTCTGGACTCATGTAGGTTTAAAAAAAAACTTCTCTCAATCTAATACATCTCTCACTCCTACACACATAGTAGTGGAAAAGCTCCCATTCTTAAAGCCCCTTCAAAGCTTTTAAATCTCCTCAAGTGGTTAATCTCTTATAAAAACAAACAAACTTCTATTCCGATCCCACATCAAAAACAGCTATTTCTTTAATAGACTATTTAAACTGCCAATGAAACTGTGAACGCAGAACGCCCTGCTGAGATAATTGTAGCTTTTGAAACTCAATGAAGCATTCATAACTATATAATGATGTCCCTGGGGAATTGTCAACAAAGAACTCTACTGAAACTGCACAAAGTGATGTAGCTGTTTTTTCTAACCTATGCATGTCAATAAAAACAGTCCAGCAGAAGGTTTCTTTTTAACTCTCAGTGACAGCTACAACCTGTTTATTTTAAAGTTTATAGAGCAGGGTATTTAAAAAAAACCTCAGATCATTACAGTTATACAGACCTTATCCACCTTTCAAGAACATTTACATCTACTCCGTCAATTCATGGCTCCCACACTGCAGGTTAAGGCCCTTGCAATGGCCAAATTGGGGTCTGTTTGAACTCAGCACTGGATCTATCAGAAATGGTGGGACTTCTGCAGCTGGGTTCTGCCCTTCATTTTTAAAGGTCTGCTGAGTCTTCCTGGCTGTCTAAAAATCTGATCCATTAACTCTGTTTCTTTCTTTCTCTCCACAGATGCTGCCACATCTGAGTATTTCCAACATTTTTTGTTTTTACTTGAGGGGTATGAGTTGACGGGATGTTAACCTTGGATTGATAAGCCTGGAATAAATAAAACTAGCAGAATTCTAGGGGCAGAATTTTGCCCTTGGCGGGAGTGCTAGGTGGGGGTGGTCGGGAAGCCAATTAAGGCCCACCCAGTATGGAACGTGAGCCTAGCACTGCCTTTTTAGGCATGGGGAGGAGGGCGAGTGGGCCTAGCACGAACTTCGCACAAGCGCACGAAAGAGCACTTAAATTTCCCTGAGGTAGCTCTGTGCCTCAGGGAGATGAAGCGCTGTTTAAAAAAACTAATGAACAAAATAAAAATGTCATAAAACATGTCCTCTCATGTGACTCTGTCACAAGAGCGGAGACATGTTTTTAATTCAAGTGTAAAATTTTTACTTTAATTTTATTTGCTTTAGGAAACCTCACCCGCCTGTGGATGAGGTTTCCTAAAAGATGCAAAGGTCGCTTGGCCTTTTCGCCTGCCTGTCAACCGTTAAGTTGAATAGGCAGTGAAAAATTCAGCACAGTTGTTAACTTAATGGCCTTAATGGCTTTTTAATTGCCGGCGGGTGTGCTGCCGGCTCCAGTGCATGCCCACCGACCGAACTATCGTGAGAGTGCACGTTGACGTTGGTACACTTGGCCGATGTTAACGTGCTTTATTTCACGCTCGGGCGTGTTGGGCGTGTGCCCGCACACTGAGCGAAAAATCCTGCCTTATGTAATACCTTAAGATGTAGTTATTTGATAGCACAGAACTTGAGTATTGCTGAAAAAAGAGACATTTTGTCAAAGCTTTTCGCCTTGCACTCATCAGGACAATTTGCAAGAATATAATGTAAGGGAAAACAACAAATTTATACGGTATGATAACAGAGTGCTGATTGGCTGGTGAGTGGACTGTGATTGGTAGAAGCGTTATCATGGAGATTACACCTTCATCCCAAAAAAAAATGCTTGCTGGACTGTGTAAGAGCGACGAGCTGCCGCATGATATACATGACAGGGTTTGTCCTCACGGCTCGCTGCGTCCGCATATATAGGGCTGCCCAAGACACAAAGAAGTGATCTCCCTTTACGCCCTATCTTATCTATGACTGGCTCTGCACAACATGAATTGGCCAAATGGTTGGGCGAATTGCTATAACCGATTTTGACCAAGTTTTCTACATAGGTGGTGAAGGATTCCTTCACAATTGCGAAGACCATGCAGGACTTGCATATCAGTAGCAATGCTATGTCCATGTGCTCATTTGACATTGCTAACCTATTCACCAATGGTCCACTAAGGAAGCCATAGATATTTGCGCTGCAGCACTATATCATGGCAATCTAGACCTACCACTATTATGTGAGTCAGTATTCATTGAACTTATGAACTTGGCAACTCATACAGTGAAGTTCAGTTTTAATGACACCATGTATCCCCAAACAGATGATGTTGCCATGGGATCTCTTTTAGGCCCAGCTGTTGCTAATGTCTTTGTTAGGTTCCATGAGAAATGAGTCTTTGATGGACTGACACCTAATCTCCTACCCCTTGCATTTTTCCGATATGTGGATGATGCGTTTGCTATATGTAAATCTATAGCTGCATGTAATAATTTCCTTACATGTCTTAATGGGCTCCATCCTGTGCTCAAATTCACCTTTGAAATGGATCAGTCAAAAGAATTTATTTTCCTTGACGTACCAGTTGAGAAATCTGCCAGAGGGTTCTCTACCACGGTCAACTGCAAGCCCACCTTCACTGGTCAATATGTGTGTTGGGATTCTTACAGTTCCACGCTCTGTGAGAATGGCTTTATCGACAACCTCGTAAATAGGACCCGATCCATTTGCTCGTCATGCAAACTTGATGCTGAAGTAGGGCACATCAAAGGCATTCTTCAAGTTAATGGCTACCCTGATCATACCTTTTCACGCTGTATATTGCACAACTTCATGAATGAGACTAAGGCCGTCACTTTCGGCCCTGAAAAGTGCCCACTCTACCTCAGATTACCCTGGAAGGGCAAGGTATCTCAAAAATTTGAGCAACAGGTGAAGCTAGCTGTTTCATGCTGCTATTATGCAGTAACAACATGAGTGGTATTTGCCATTATCAGGATGCTGCCATCAAGCCAAAATGATATTCTGCCTATCATACAAATAAGTAACGTGGTATATGAATTTCAGTGCCGGTGTGATGCTAGGTATGTAGGTCGTATGTCCCAAAGACTGGCGGATCGTATCAAACAGCATGTCCCAGCTGCTGCTCGCAATGGGCAAGGGACAGATTGTATGCAACCAGCCTGTGCTTGCAAAACTCAAACCAGTGTCCAACATTAGATGTGATTCCGCGATTGGACATTTGCTAAATAATTCTTAGTGTACTAAGAATTAAGTTGACAACCAATTTAAGATTGTCAGTTGGTCTCACAGTGTGATGCAATTGTGCGTACTGGAAGCTACATTTATTAATACACAGGGTCCTGTTCTTTGCAGACAGAAAGGACATGTAGACACTTTGCACCTATTTCAGCTACACAAAATAAGTGACAGCCATTTGCTGGTTCTCAGAGGGCAATGCCTTGACCAATCAGAGTCAAGCTGCCTGGTTTAAATTTCAAACAATGCTTGGAAGTTAACTGTCAGCCATATGGTGCATTTTCCATAGCAACGCCCCTACCAGTCAGCGTCCACTTGCCAACCAGTCAGCACTCTCTTCTCATACAGTATAAATTCATTGTTTTCCCTTACATTGTACTCTTGAGAATGGTTCTGATGAGTACAAGACAAAAAGCTTCGACAAAATATCTCTTTTTTCAGAAGCTTTTAGATATATAGAATATAAAAGCCAAGAACTAATAATGAACCCGTATAAATCTTAATAAGATCTCAGTTGGAGTGCTTTATGCAGTACTGAACTGCACACCATAGAAAACGTGTTGATGTGATAGAGAAGCTACAGCATAGACTGACTAGAATTCCATCTGATATGAGGAAGTAGAACTATGAAGAAAGACTTGCAAAGTTGGATATCCTTTGATCAGAACAATGCAGATTATGGGGCAATGTGATCGAAGTTCTTAAAATTTTGGTGCAAGGTTAATAGGATAAGACTGTTTCCAGTAGTTGAGGAGCTTTGGATACAAAATTAAAAGTAAGAGAATTAGAACTCAGTGAGGAGAAATTTCTTCACTCCTAATACTTTCCTGCAGTTTTTTATATTTTTTGCATATGTTGCTTGCTTCTGTAAATAATTCTATTTTGTAAATAAATCTGACTAATAGATTAATCTATTGGGGAAAGTATCGTGTACAGTTGATACGATTTGTTTTCTGAGCTGATGTGCAATGCAGTGCAATCATATGCACCACCATCTTATGGCAAGTTTATAATAAGAGGGTAGATTGTTTGCCAGGTGACATGCTGAATCTCACTCTCTTAATGGACTAAGATTAAATTTCCATTCACAGTGATCATGCATTTGTATATTAATGCTGCCTTTTGCAGTAACTTTGCATAAGGAATTTTGGGAAAGAAAGTCTGGGTTTGTTTCCATGTTACTAATTCCTGGTTAAATTTTGCATTTTCTTCTAGACGAAAGCAGTCAACTTTTTATTGTTACAAAAATAAATGACAGGTTATCACAGGCAATACAGAACATTCACTGGCTGTAGTAATGGTAGCTGTTCTCTGTCATCAATAAACCAATAAGAAACCAAGTGATGGTGGATTTCCAGTCAGTGGTTTGCTATGCAATGTGCATCTTCTGTGAGAGACAGTGAAATAGCACATTCTTATCTCCATTTTAAAATATGCATCTTTCACTGTCATTTTGAAACAAGAAAAGCAGGACACATGAATTTGCAAGCAATATTTCCGCATAACTTTTGATATCAGATTTTTTAACAAAAACATGCCACTTTGCAGCAGAGATAGATGAACATTAAGGAACAAAAAAATGTTGGAGAAGAACATCAGAGTGGGTAAGAGGACAGTTTACCAAATAGGAAAATTTAAAGGGAGAGTTGAAGATCTTGCTGCTTGTGTCTGCAAGGGACACTGATACACAAGTCTTAAAGCAGCCTGGGCCACTAAAACTGGAGGATAGTACAAAACCATTCACTGAGCATGCCAACCTGCAGAGCAAAAAGGACCACAGGGTGAATGTCTCCAATCTCCTTTTCTGCATTCCGATAGGAATACTATCATAAAAATGTATCGTATATTGATAAATAATGGCTTCAATCCACAATTTCAGTCATTTTTGGGGTCAAAATACAGCAGTGCCCATAAACAGCCAGCGAGGTGGCATGCAACTTGAACTATGTTCAGTATGCTTTACCTCGGTGATCCTGCACTAGGGGAGAGAAGCATCATCCCGGGGTAATTGCTGCTGTACAGCACAATATTTGATTTATAGTGGGGCTGACTTTTTTCCTTGTCTTACAGTCAAGCTGAATACTGGTTAAGCGACTACAAAATGGCTGCAAGCAATGTGGAAGTGACTGATCGAGCAATGCAGAGCACCTTCAAGTTGCCAGAAGGATTTCAAAGCAAGGTGGTGGAACCTGGCAATCCAAAAATGGTCAAAAGAGAGGTGAAAAATGTTAAGGTATGGGCAAAAGTGTTTACATTTTCTGACAAATACATGTGCTGTACTATGATGGTGACCATATTATTCAAACCTCCACATAGGTCCTGGAGTTGATTTCATTATTCCAGGACTAGCTGGAGGAGAGAGGTTCCAGCCTCATTGGGGAGCTCCAATAGCTTGTCTAAAAGTAACTACTATCGGTACCTTTCCTGCCAACAATGTCTCCACCAACTACATTGCCGATTTGACTCAGTGATGACACTGGCAGCTGGCTGGGCTGGCAGTTTTGAATGCTTCTTTCCTAGTAGCTTTTATTTCGGCACTGCACTGACCCAGCCTGGCAAAATCTCCTCTGCTAGCACTTGTGATCAGCTTTTGCCAGGAATGTGAGACAGTGACCTAAATTACACCTTGTCACATTGTGCACATGCATTGTTCAGTGACTCTCTCGTGCTACTGCTACCCAGGTTTTTCAGCAGAATCTTTTCCTTGGCTTGACTAGTTGCCTGTCACATCTCTGACTTCCTCACTAGCCTCAGCATTCTCTGACCTCCTTTGGGGGTCCTCAATATTTTCTGATCCCAAAGTTAGAAATACTGGACTATTTGTCTTCTAATCTCAGCCTGGACCCCTACCCCCAGGCCATCATCAGACCTCTGCTGAAACTGGAATCTTTGATCTTCACTTTTCGGGTGAAAAATTCATTGTGACACTCAATTTTTCAGAAGTTTCTAACATTAACACTAAATGGTCTCTGACCATTTCTTAAATTTCTTCCCTTATGGACTAAATTCCTCCAAAGTTACTTTCTACCTCTGGTCAAAACACTGTTCCCAACCTCACTGAGAAGCTGTATCTAAATTCTGACCTACCCTGCTCTGGCCTGCTCCTTGTAATGACATTAATGTGTCTATTAAATTTCTCTGGATTCTATGCCTATTGGATCCTGCAGGGCGTGTATGCACTGAATACGGTGGGCCTTCCCCAAAGGAGGTGACGAGGGACTCTCGCTGACTCTCCGCTGGCAGGCAAAACCCTCGTTGCCTGAATTAAAAACTGGCCCCAGGTATGACTATACTAAATGGTTCCTGTTAAAGGTGCTAAATCACGATAGAGAAGTGGGCTAAAAATTAGTCACTCATTGAAAGCACACAAGCAGTGAAAATTACTGTAGTGAAAGTAAATAGGGTTTTAGGTTGTATTACTGGGACCATTGTGTAGAAAACATTGAGGATCACTTGTGCTATATTGACTCCTGTGCATTCCCACATTGTGCCCATTTTGGTCCTGGGAAATGGTGGTGTTCCAGAGAAGGTGCGGAGAAGATTCTAGAGAAGGTCCAGAATGAAATCAAACATGAGAGTTCTTGGCTTTGAGGATAGGCTCAAAAAGTTAAGGTTATTTACAGGCTTAGAGGGGATATGATTAACAGTCTTAAAATGAAGAGATTGGACACAGCCTGGTTAGGTATTTTAAAAGAATAGAGATGGTAGGACTAGAGGTCATGCATATAAATTCCGTGAACATTTATTCTAGAATTTGATTGAATATCATTAGGGATCAGGGAGCATTTATTGAAAAGCTTTCTCTCTCCATAATCATGGTTCAACAATTCTGTGAACCTGTGGCATGTTACAACACATGGTTGGGTTGGTGGCCTTCCATTTACGGGCATGCAGCAAACAGTCCATTTAGGTTGGCTGGGGCTGGTGGCTCTTCACTTGGTGCACCTTTGCTGATGCCTGAGAAGGCCAATCCTTGAGAGGCAGTTTCTGCCACAAGTGCCGCACATGAAGCTGTCAATTCAAGTTGTGGGTTGTTGTTTTCGGCATTGTCGCCTGTTGCCAAGTTTCACAGTTATCATTGCTATTTTGCTTCTTGTACTAGTGTAAACAAACAGCTTTAACTCATTAGAAAAAAATTGTCTGGGTAAACACTGACCTTCCACCAGGTAGAAACAAGGGGCGGAATGTTCTGCTCTGGAGACTAAGTGCGGTGGCGGGTGGGAAAAGCGGGACGTCTCCCGCCGGATGGAATGGCGGGTTTGCGTGTCAGATTGTCCGCTTTTCAGCTCATTATATATACATGAAAGCGATCAATGTTGGACCTTGTGGCGGGTGGGCTGCGATTCGTCTGCTCCGCCATGACCTCATTGGATCACCTTTCCGGGCATCATATTTAAGCCATACCTGCGCAAATTATTCACTCTCTGCAGCCCAGGACTGGTCTTGACGAGTGATGGTCCCAAAAGGAAAGCAGCCGACTGCCCCCAGGTTTGGTGACAAAGTGCTGGGGTTACTTCTGGATGTGGTGGAGGCACACCAGAGGTCCACCAGTGGGAGTCAGGGGTCCACCAACATCACCAGTGGGGAAAAGGTCACTAGTGTGGTCAGTGCCAAAGAAGCCCACAGGAGAACCGCCATCTAATGCAGGAAATGGTTGAAGGATCTCATCCGTTCTGCCAGGTTAAGTCCACTTTCTCCTCATTTTCAACTCACATTCTCACAAGCCCATCAGGCAATCACAGGGTTACAGTCCACAGGGATCTCACACGCTGCCAGCACAAGAGACATCACCGCTGACTCTCTCACACATTCGACATCTTAATTTCTTCTCACAGTCTGTGCAGTTTGCATCCTCAGCCCTTATACAGGTCAACTCAGGACCCACGGAAGGCAGGCATCTTTATCATCTGCCTTGGCATCCATCTTGCTCACAGTCTGTCCATCCATCTTTATGCAGGACAAGATCACCCACAACAACAGGGAAAGATCCTGGACCGGAGGGGATGCCTGAACTCAGGCTCCTTACAGAGTTTGAAGAGCGTGCGGCAGAACTGGCCGGTGAAGAATGGGACCGTGCCTGCGCCGAGGGTGAGATCCTCCAAACCCAGTGAGGACCCATCACCATCTCGCCCTTAGCTGACGAAACTGTGAGTGCTTTGTTATGCTGGTCGCTATGCCGACAATCACTAATAATCTAATTTCTCTTTGATAGGCACCAACACAAAGAGGAAAAGAGGCACAGGCAGCCAGTTCATCAGCCCAACCCCCACACTACCTTGGATGAGGATCCAGAGGACCCAGTAGAAGAAGACCCATCATAGCATTCACCTGCACCCTCCACCAACGCAGAGACACACACCTTGGTGGGACCTAGTTCTAGAGCAGATTAGGGGTGACAATCTGGTATGCACCCCACAGACTCGGGTCCAGAGCAGGCAGAAACTGGGACATCCAAGGACACCAGCACCTGGAGGACTGCTAAAGGCCAGACTCCTGTTGAGCCTAAGTTGGATGACGAGCCTCTGGACTCGGCCTTAACCAGTGTGTAGTGGCAAATTTTGAGGTGCAGGATCTCGAAGAAAAAGTGTTGACTATCATTTCTAAATCTACTATTGCACTGTTTTCCTATATATTAATCATTTGAGTCCCCAAAAATCAGTAAACTGTGTTTTTTAAGTGAAAAATATTAGTGCCAGTAGATGGTAGGCATTTTATTTTGAACTGTGTAGTATTTTGAATCACTAGCCTTTAGTGTAGCTAGAATTTCATTATGCAACAGTTTAATTATTTAATTCAAGCCTATTAAAAACATGAATTTCAGAAAACTTTACTTACTTCTGACTGGGGGATGGTATAGAGAGGGATCACTGCTTTTCTTGATTAAAGTGATACATTTTGGCTGGAAGAATGAGGAGAGGTGACATAAAATAAAGGTTACAATTCTAAAGGGAAAGCAGGAGTAGCGGGACCATGTGTGTTTGTGAATAAATCATTTGTGTGTTTGTGAATAAATCATTGAAGGCAGGAGGCCAGTTTGGGAAGTGGTCAATAAATTATACTGAATCCTGGGTTTTATAAATAGGGGCATTGAGTACAAAAGCAAGTAAGTTATGAACCTTCAGAAAACACTGATTCAGCTTCAGTGGGAAGGATGTGAATGTTTTAGAAAGGGTGAAGAAAAGATTTCCAAGATTGGTTCTGAGGATGACTTAAGTTACATGGATAGATTGGCGAAGCTGGGGCTGTTCTCCTTGGAGAAGAGGAGGTTGAGAGGAGATTTGTTAGACGTGTTCAAAATCATGAAGGGTCTGGATAGAATAAATGGGGAGAAACTGTTCCCATTGCAGAAGGTCGGGAACCCTAAGGTGATTAACAAAAGAACCAGAGGCGACATGAAGGGCAACTTCTTCAGTGGTTTGGATCTGGAATGCACTGCCTGAGTGTGTGATGAAGACAGATTCAATTGCAGTTTTCAGAAGGGAACTGGATAATTGTCTGAAGAGAAGATTTTACAGGGCTACATGGGAAAGGCAGATGAGTGGGACTAGCTGAGTTGCTGTTGCAGAGAACCGACACAGAGACAATGGGCGGATTTGCCTCCTGTGCTGTAACTATTCCAAGATTCTAATATAGATACATTCAAGAACTTGATAAAAACACAAGGAAGAAAGAAGCTGAAGGTTACCCTGATAGTGTAATCAAGAAGGGTGTGAGGAAGCTTGTGTGAAACATAAACACCAACACAGATGGGCAGGCCAAATAGCCTGTTTCTGTGCTGTAAGTTCCATGCAAAGCCTGCTAGCAGGGAACAAAAACACTAGACCGCATTTCACATCCTTAGGTCATTACAGCCAAGGAATTAATGTGAATCATGCTCTTTCCGCACACTCTCACTCCCACCCACGCTCTATGTCAACCCCTACGCTCTATGTCAACCCCTACGCTCTCTGTCAACCCCTACGCTCTCTGTCAACCCCTACGCTCTCTCTACCGGCCCTACACACTTTCCCCCAACCCCCACATTCACTCTCTACCCCCACCGCCCCACACTCTTTCTCCTCACTCCCTGTCTAACCCTGCAGCCATCCACAGTCTCTCTCCCCCACACCCCTTCTCCACCACCAACCCACGCAGTCTCTCTCCCCCATTCCGCTGCACACTCTCCTTCCCCTCACCCCCTCCGCACTCTCTCTCTCCCCTCACCCCTCCGCACTCTCTCTCTCCGCTCACCCCCCGCCTCCTCTCTTATGCCGGCCCCCCCACGCGCTATCTCCTCCCCGCCCCCGCACTTCTCTCTCACCCCCCGAGCCCCCACCACCCCGTGCGCTCTCTCCCTCCGACCCTCCCCGCGCTCTCTCTACTCCCCCCGCACCGCCTGCACTCTCTACCCCCCCCCTGCACACTCTCTCCCCCATCGCTGCCCCCGCATGCTCTCTATCCCCCTCGGACCACCCCCCCACCCTGCGCTCCCTCCCTCCCTCCCCCCGCGCTCCCTCCCTCCCTCCCCGCTCCCTCCCTCCCTCCCTCCCTGCTCCCTCCCTCCATCCCCCCCCTCCCCCAGCGCACCTCGCTCCCTCCCCCTGCGCTCCCCGCCCTCGCGCTCCCTCCCTGCCCTCGCGCTCCCTCCCCGCCCCCGCGCTCTCTCCCTCCCCGCCCCCGCGCTCTCTCCCTCCCCGCCGCCGCGCTCTCTCCCTCCCCGCCCCCGCGCTCTCTCCCTCCCCGCCCCCGCGCTCTCTCCCTCCCTCCCCGCCCCCGCGCTCTCTCCCTCCCTCCCCGCCCCCGCGCTCTCTCCCTCCCTCCCCGCCCCCGCGCTCTCTCCCTCCCTCCCCGCCCCCGCGCTCTCTCCCTCCCTCCCCGCCCCCGCGCTCTCTCCCTCCCTCCCCGCCCCCGCGCTCTCTCCCTCCCTCCCCGCCCCCGCGCTCTCTCCCTCCCTCCCCGCCCCCGCGCTCTCTCCCTCCCTCCCCCCCCCCGCTCTCTCTCCCTCCCTCCCTCCCCCCGCTCTCTCTCCCTCCCTCCCTCCCTCCCCCCGCGCTCTCTCCCTCCCCCCGCGCTCTCTCCCTCCCTCCCTCCCCCCGCGCTCTCTCCCTCCCTCCCTCCCCCCGCGCTCTCTCCCTCCCTCCCTCCCCCCGCGCTCTCTCCCTCCCTCCATCCCCCCGCGCTCTCTCCCTCCCTCCCCGCCCCCGCGCTCTCTCCCTCCCTCCCCCCCCCCGCTCTCTCTCCCTCCCTCCCTCCCCCCGCTCTCTCTCCCTCCCTCCCTCCCTCCCCCCGCGCTCTCTCCCTCCCCCCGCGCTCTCTCCCTCCCTCCCTCCCCCCGCGCTCTCTCCCTCCCCCCGCGCTCTCTCCCTCCCTCCCTCCCCCCGCGCTCTCTCCCTCCCTCCCTCCCCCCGCGCTCTCTCCCTCCCTCCCCCCCCCCGCGCTCTCTCCCTCCCTCCCCGCCCCCGCGCTCTCTCCCTCCCTCCCCGCCCCCGCGCTCTCTCCCTCCCTCCCCGCCCCCGCGCTCTCTCCCTCCCTCCCCGCCCCCGCGCTCTCTCCCTCCCTCCCTCCCCCCGCGCTCTCTCTCTCCCTCCCCCCGCGCGCTCTCTCTCCCTCCCCCCGCGCGCTCTCTCTCCCTCCCCCCGCGCGCTCTCTCTCCCTCCCCCCGCGCGCTCTCTCTCCCTCCCCCCGCGCGCTCTCTCTCCCTCCCCCCGCGCGCTCTCTCTCCCTCCCCCCGCGCGCTCTCTCTCCCTCCCCCCGCGCGCTCTCTCTCCCTCCCCCCGCGCGCTCTCTCTCCCTCCCCCCGCGCGCTCTCTCTCCCTCCCCCCGCGCGCTCTCTCTCCCTCCCCCCGCGCGCTCTCTCTCCCTCCCCCCGCGCGCTCTCTCTCCCTCCCCCCGCGCGCTCTCTCTCCCTCCCCCCGCGCGCTCTCTCTCCCTCCCCCCGCGCGCTCTCTCTCCCTCCCCCCGCGCGCTCTCTCTCCCTCCCCCCGCGCGCTCTCTCTCCCTCCCCCCGCGCGCTCTCTCTCCCTCCCCCCGCGCGCTCTCTCTCCCTCCCCCCGCGCGCTCTCTCTCCCTCCCCCCGCGCGCTCTCTCTCCTTCTCTCCCCCCGCGCGCTCTCTCTCCTTCTCTCCCCCCGCGCGCTCTCTCTCCTTCTCTCCCCCCGCCCTCGCTCCTTCTCTCCCCCCGCCCTCGCTCCTTCTCTCCCCCCGCCCTCGCTCCTTCTCTCCCCCCGCCCTCGCTCGCTCCCTCCTCCCCGAGACCCCGCCCTCGCTCGCTCCCTCCTCCCCGAGACCCCGCCCTCGCTCGCTCCCTCCTCCCCGAGACCCCGCCCTCGCTCGCTCCCTCCTCCCCGAGACCCCGCCCTCGCTCGCTCCCTCCTCCCCGAGACCCCGCCCTCGCTCGCTCCCTCCTCCCCGAGACCCCGCCCTCGCTCGCTCCCTCCTCCCCGAGACCCCGCCCTCGCTCGCTCCCTCCTCCCCGAGACCCCGCCCTCGCTCGCTCCCTCCTCCCCGAGACCCCGCCCTCGCTCGCTCCCTCCTCCCCGAGACCCCGCCCTCGCTCGCTCCCTCCTCCCCGAGACCCCGCCCTCGCTCGCTCCCTCCTCCCCGAGACCCCGCCCTCGCTCGCTCCCTCCTCCCCGAGACCCCGCCCTCGCTCGCTCCCTCCTCCCCGAGACCCCGCCCTCGCTCGCTCCCTCCTCCCCGAGACCCCGCCCTCGCTCGCTCCCTCCTCCCCGAGACCCCGCCCTCGCTCGCCCCCTCCTCCCCGAGACCCCGCCCTCGCTCGCCCCCTCCTCCCCGAGACCCCGCCCTCGCTCGCCCCCTCCTCCCCGAGACCCCGCCCTCGCTCGCCCCCTCCTCCCCGAGACCCCGCCCTCGCTCGCCCCCTCCTCCCCGAGACCCCGCCCTCGCTCGCCCCCTCCTCCCCGAGACCCCGCCCTCGCTCGCCCCCTCCTCCCCGAGACCCCGCCCTCGCTCGCCCCCTCCTCCCCGAGACCCCGCCCTCGCTCGCCCCCTCCTCCCCGAGACCCCGCCCTCGCTCGCCCCCTCCTCCCCGAGACCCCGCCCTCGCTCGCCCCCTCCTCCCCGAGACCCCGCCCTCGCTCGCCCCCTCCTCCCCGAGACCCCGCCCTCGCTCGCCCCCTCCTCCCCGAGACCCCGCCCTCGCTCGCCCCCTCCTCCCCGAGACCCCGCCCTCGCTCGCCCCCTCCTCCCCGAGACCCCGCCCTCGCTCGCCCCCTCCTCCCCGAGACCCCGCCCTCGCTCGCCCCCTCCTCCCCGAGACCCCGCCCTCGCTCGCCCCCTCCTCCCCGAGACCCCGCCCTCGCTCGCCCCCTCCTCCCCGAGACCCCGCCCTCGCTCGCCCCCTCCTCCCCGAGACCCCGCCCTCGCTCGCCCCCTCCTCCCCGAGACCCCGCCCTCGCTCGCCCCCTCCTCCCCGAGACCCCGCCCTCGCTCGCCCCCTCCTCCCCGAGACCCCGCCCTCGCTCGCCCCCTCCTCCCCGAGACCCCGCCCTCGCTCGCCCCCTCCTCCCCGAGACCCCGCCCTCGCTCGCCCCCTCCTCCCCGAGACCCCGCCCTCGCTCGCCCCCTCCTCCCCGAGACCCCGCCCTCGCTCGCCCCCTCCTCCCCGAGACCCCGCCCTCGCTCGCCCCCTCCTCCCCGAGACCCCGCCCTCGCTCGCCCCCTCCTCCCCGAGACCCCGCCCTCGCTCGCCCCCTCCTCCCCGAGACCCCGCCCTCGCTCGCCCCCTCCTCCCCGAGACCCCGCCCTCGCTCGCCCCCTCCTCCCCGAGACCCCGCCCTCGCTCGCCCCCTCCTCCCCGAGACCCCGCCCTCGCTCGCCCCCTCCTCCCCGAGACCCCGCCCTCGCTCGCCCCCTCCCCCCCGAGCCCCCGCCCTCGCTCGCCCCCTCCCCCCCGAGCCCCCGCCCTCGCTCGCCCCCTCCCCCCCATGCCCCCGCCCTCGCTCGCCCCCTCCCCCCCAAGCCCCCGCCCTCGCTCGCCCCCTCCCCCCCAAGCCCCCGCCCTCGCTCGCCCCCTCCCCCCCAAGCCCCCGCCCGCGCTCGCCCCCTCCCCCCCAAGCCCCCGCCCGCGCTCGCCCCCTCCCCCCCAAGCCCCCGCCCGCGCTCGCCCCCTCCCCCCCAAGCCCCCGCCCGCGCTCGCCCCCTCCCCCCCAAGCCCCCGCCCGCGCTCGCCCCCTCCCCCCCAAGCCCCCGCCCGCGCTCGCCCCCTCCTCCCCAATCCCCCGCCCGCGCTCGCTCTCTCACACAGTCTCCAGTCACTCACTTGCTTAGATGCCAGTCTGCCCTGATCCGGATGCCTTGCTGGGGCACATCTGGTCCCTGCTAAGGCCTGCCTGGGTCCCTTTGCAACTGTCTTGTGCTGCTTGGTTTGCCTTGTGCTCTGCTTGGGCTAGCCTGGGCCCCACAGCTCGGCTTGCCTTGCACTCCAGGTTCTGGAACGTACCTTCAAAATGTAATTCCACTCTTTTCTGCTCATCCAATCACAGTCCAGTTTCTCTCTGCGTTTGCTGGTGATAGGCTTGCTAGTGAGCCTATCAGAAGCAAGTGCAAGGAGGAACCAGCCTATGATTGGATGAGCAGCTTTACAGCATATTCCAAATGTAAGACAGTTGAATATCTAACAAAAAGCTAAAAGCTACTGCGGATGCTGGAAATCCAAAACAAAATAAAAACAGAATTACCTGGAAAAACTCAGCAAGTCTGGCAGCATCGGCGGAGAAGAAATCAGTCAACGTTTCGAGCCCTCATGGCCCTTCAGCAGAACTGAGTTCTGCTGAAGGGCCATGAGGGCTCGAAACGTTGACTGATTTCTTCTCCGCCGATGCTGCCAGACTTGCTGAGTTTTTCCAGGTAATTCTGTTTTTATTTTGTTTTGAATATCTAACAAGTTTGGCAGGCAGCAATGAGCTCGACAAGGCTGCTTTAAATAGATGAAGAGTCATACGGACTCGAAACGTTAACTCTGTCTTCTTCTCCACAGATGCTGTCAGACCTGCTGAGTTTCTCCAGCTATTTTTGTTTTTGTTTCAGATTTCCAGCATCCGCAGTATTTTACTTTTATCTGCTTTAAATAGAAGCTCTCTGGCAGCACTACATCACTGCTCTCCTCGGAGGCACTTTGTGGGCACTCTGTGGCAGCTGGGAATGACGCAAGATGCACGAGTCGTGGGAGCTTCCAGGGAATCTCGCACAAACCTGCATAATCTGCTTCTGGTGGTTGCAGACCAGCTGCACATTTAGTGAATGCAACCCTTTCCTGTTGATGAATTGTAGTGGCTGCTGACAGGGACCTCTTAAAGCCACATGAGTGCAGTCTATGGCACCGTGACCTGTAGCAACCCGGAGATAGTTGCTCCCACAGCCTGGCTGGCTTCATCTGGGGAGAATTGGACGTAATTGTGCGCCTTGCTAGATAAGGCGTCTGTAACCTCTCAGATGCACTTGTGAGCAGATGCTTGAGAATCCCACAGAAGTACCCAATGGAGCCCTGGAATGAGCCACTTGTGAAGAAGCTCAGAGTGGTGGTTACTTTGAGAGTCACTGGCAAGGGATGGCCTCCCAGTTCCTGCACCATCAACTCCTCCTGGAGAATGTGAACCACCACATGCCTAAACATGCGAAGGCGTCTATGGCACTGTCTCTCGCTCATCTGGAGGAATGAGAGGTGTCTGATTGCCAGGATAACCACAACATTTTCTGTTCCCTCCATCATGCCCTCATGTTCATACCTGCAGAAGCAATGAACAGAAAAATGAATGAATATAAGACTGCAATGGTCACCATACATTCGCTAACTAGGCTGTCTATGTGGAGCCCATGAGTTCCTATCATCCCAGCCATTACATCCCCAAATAGTCCCCTTGCAAGCTGTATTATAGGCACCCGGATCATCGCCCGACCGCCCCCCCACCCCTGCCAAAATGACACGCTTTTTACAGTGCTTTCACACAGTGGCTTGGATCTCAGTGAGTTCTGCCAGGCGGCAGAGACCTCACTCAGGGCACTGTCAGACTGCATCCTTTGGATTACACAGGAGCCCACACTTGCAATCATGGTATGATAGTTTTGAGGGTTCGGGGCAAAGGGGCACGTGAGGTCACAAATTGAATGTGCCAGTTGCAAGGTTTAGAGTTCTTAGGGCCATTAGGCAGATGCATTTTGGCCTGTGGCCCCTTTTCAATTGGTTCCTTCTGACCCTGGGGATTTTTCACAAGAGGGACAAAGGATCTTTGCAAGCCAATCCTACAATGGCCCAAATCGGGATTGTAATCTCGCATGAATGTGCTGCAAGAGTTAAGGCACTACATTCCCTCAGTTGGCTTTTGACTGTTCCTAACATGTCTCAACTGTGCCTTCCTTCCTCAGTTTGGAAAAGCGGAAGTCAATTGGGTACGCCTTCAATTAGCAATTTTTTCCATACTTGTTTTTCAACTGCATCATTGGATCAGCTTGAAAAATGGTGGTACTGAGGTTTTACTACCAGAACAGCTTTGACCCCTACCATCCCCCTCCCTGTGACCATTGAGATCCCTCCCATTGTGCTGGAGTAGCATCATGTTCAGGTTTCCCTCCATCAAATAACTCTCCTTCCTCCCACTCATCCTTGATCCCATCGTGATTGTAGTTGATATCCCAGTCCTCCCCCTGAACTGTTTGATGTTGATGTCCCGATGCCCCATCTTGAGGCCTTTTGGACTGTGACTTACAAAGACCACCCCTCTGTGAGACCATTGAGTGCCTGCCCCGACATTACCTCTTCCCCATCTACAGACTGAAGATACTTTCCCTGGCCGAGACTGTGCCACCTGCGGCCCAGTATGAAGCCACCAGCTTCCAGGCCTGACATGTGTGAAGGAATGACCATGCCCTGTGCACCATGCTGGGCAAGACTGACTTAGGACTGACAGGCCAACCCCCTGCCTAGACAGGGACCAGGACAGGCATGCCACGCACAGCCCTCTAAATTGTGATGCAGATCCACAGAACTGCCTAAGCCTTCTGGCCCCGACTTCCTCTTGTGCAGGACTGATTAAGCTCTCTGGCCCCGACTGCCTCTTGTGTTACTGCCCAGGACTACCTAAGCCTTCTGGCCCCCACTGCATTAAAATCACCACCTCCCCGCCCCTGTGATTTATCTGTGTGCACCTTCCTCAGTCTTCCCCACCTGTGATGTGTTCGCGTGCACCCTTCCCAGTCTTCCCCCAGTCATGTGTCCATGTGCACCCTTCCCCAGTCTTCCCCCCCATGCTGTGTTCGCGTGCACACTTCCCCAGTCTTCCCCCAGTCATGTGTCCATGTGCACCCTTCCCCAGTCTTCCCCTAGTCATGTGTCCATGTGCACCTTTCCCCAGTCTTCCCCCCACTACTCAGTCAGCAGTCAAGCCTTTTCCTTCTAGCCCTTTTCCTTGCCTCTGTCTTATCTCACCTTCCACCCCCCCTCAGTCAAGCCTTTGCCCTCCAGCCACTTCCCTTGCCTCTGTTTTGTCTTACCTTCCCCCACATTCCCCAGTCAAGCCTTTGCCCCACAGCCCCTTCCCATGCCCCCCCTCCATCTTCCCACTGGTCTGGAATGGTAAGTGTTAGCTCAGAGACTCCCATGCTTCCCAGCTGGTCTTGCCTGCTCAGCCTGGCACAGAGTCGGAGCAGCTGTGAGCGCAGCGCAATGAAAGGTAGGCGAAGATACCTTGAGATCACGAGTGAAGTGCTGCTCGCCAGTGCATGTCACTTATGTCCGGTAGTGAATCATGCTGGTGTACTTAGCTGTCAATGTGGCCCTATCATCTGGAGTGTGGGTAAGATTCTGGCGAGCTGCCTTTATAATGAGTATTCATGATATTTAAGTGATGCAAATACAGTTCCTGACACAGTTCGGTGGGCTGCCCAACCCACCATGAAAGTAGGGAGCGGACAATCGCAAACTTTTTTTATGCAGAGGGAAACCGACTTTTGGCCCTCCTCCACATGTTCCCATCCTGCCTGCCGCCAGCAGGACTGGAAAGTCCCGCCCAAGTAATCTGCTATTTCTCTCGTACATGCTGTGTCGATTAATGGTTATGCAAACTGCAAACTAGGTAAGTACATACACCCCACAACTGAGGAGCTGATGTTTTGAAAGGATAACATATTGTGGTGGTTTAATTAACTATGTTTTACATTTATGAATTCCCAACCTCTTAAATTTTAATCAGGGACAAATAACACCATTTTTTTTGTCCCTGACATTTTTGAGTCATGAATGTCTTTTCAGCTGGGGCTAGGTCTGAATTCATGGTAGTGACTGTTTTTATAGGGAAAACAACCTTCTTTATTTAGGCCTTTATTAAATCTGGTTGTCAAATGGAACAACTAATGAAGTGAAAGGATAGAGGAGAACTATGCGCCTATCAATAATATTAGTTTGGTGAATTGCGATACAATGGAAACCAAACCTAGTGCTGAGACGTTTCAACATAACTGAAAGCAGGAAAATAATTGTGAGATGAGAGTGAAAAAAAGAAAGTACCTGTAAGAGTGGAATACTTCAGGACACTATGATGTGACATGGGTCAGAAGATCATGGAATGGGCTATTGAATTTGCAGCTACTGCCTTGTAACACTGCATCTAGTCTAACCAAACACCTTGCTCATCTGTGAAAAATCAACTTTTCCTTCTTCCATCATAGTTTAATTTGTCCCTCCCCGTTACCCCTGGAAATCCTAATATTTACCTGGAGCTGTGGGCGTTTGACTTGGATGTGGATGCTTTTACAGTATCAGTCATGATGTGGTTGGTTGCAGGTTTGTGCCTTTAATTATCCAAATCTACAGGTTCCCAATTATTTGGTTTGAAGGTGAAGTAGCTTCCAAGGCTAAGTATGAAGTAACTTTGAGTTATATCACGTTAAAATGTGCTTTGGTAATTGCTAACAAACATGGTTTATTATTTTAAATAATCTTTAAAAAGTTTTGCTATGTTGAAGGTTTTAAATATAATTTCCAAGCACATTTCACTTTGCATTAAGCTGCAATTTGCCTGACATCATGGCAGTAGAAGATAAGGTTCTGGTAGTTAACGTTGCTGCCTGGAATTAGCAATAAGTTGAATATTTTCAGTCAAAATATCATTGTCCTGGTAGAATTATAAGGTCAAACTAATGCCAGTGCTTTCATTCCAGAGAGGAATTAAAGGACCTTTTATCATCCTTGCTTTTTCTTTAATCCTTGCCATCAATGACAAGACTAGATTGTTCTAGTGTTCTAATTTGGATTTGAGGTTACATGTCAAGGATTTGGAACGTGTCCTTTGAGTCTGAATCTTTTTATTTCCCTCTCTTGTTCCTTGTAAGCTCCAAATAATCTATCTTAAAAAAACTCGTCCTCCTTCTCGTACCTTCACGTTGTTGAAATCAGGACTTGGTGCACAGTATTCTAACCGTGACACTATGCAACTTGTTCTTCCTTTCTGGCCTTTCTTTCCCCTTGAAATCTGTACGTTTTTAAAAGCAAGTTTGCAAATGCTCAGCTACTACTTCCTAATTCATTTTATCTTCTCTTTCATTCTTTTCAACCTCATGCACAATGGACCTTGCTCCTTCATCTCAGTTTCTTAATTTAAAAAAAGCAACTCCCAAATGAGAAGCGACAATGGCAGCATTTTAAATGGGGTACAGGAGCAGAGAGACCTAGGAGTTCACATACACAAATCTTTGAAGGTGGCAGGACAAATCAATATTGCTATTTTTGCTTTTAAAGTATGCAGGACTCTTAGCTTTAATAATAGAGGTAGAGTGCAAAAACAAGGAAATTACAGTAAACCTTTTATAAATCACTGGTTAGACCTTAGCTAGAGCACTGTGTCCAAGTAAGGGCAAGACACTTTAGAAAGAATATTGAGGCCTTGGAGAAATGCAGAGGAGATTTACCAAATGTTACCAGGGATGAGGTAATTCAGCTATGTAGAGTGGATGGGGTTGTTAGAACCTTGGAGCAAAGAAGGTTAAGGGGAGAATCAGTAGAGGTTTTTCAAAATTATGAGGAGTTTTGATAGGGTAGGTAGAGAGAAACTGTTTCCATTGACAGGTGTGTCAGTATCCAGAGGCCACAAATTTAAGATAATTGACAAAAAAGCCAAGAGGGAGATGAGGTGACATTTTTTACTCAGTGAGTTGTTACAATCTGGAATGCATGGCCTGAAATGGTGGTGGAAGCAGAATCAATAATATTTTTCTGAAGGGAACAAGACTAATACTCAAAAAAGGAAATGCAGGGCTATGGGGAAAGATTGGGGGAGTGGGATGAATTGGTAGATCTTTCAGAAATTCAGCACAGGCATGATGAAATGCATGGTCTCCACTTGTGCTGTATGATTCAATGACAGACTTTATGCCAACTTAAAGCACCAAAGACTTTAAACCAAAGCTGCTATCTATTAGATGTATTTCAAAGAACATGCTAACATTTTTCTGGATAGCTCTCTGTAATTTCCACATGGAACAGTGGGATTCATCCTTGGGATAGTTGGCTCATTATAGACTGATACAGGGTGATGATTGTACTGAAAAGGAAGAAGTTTGATTTTTGGTGGAAATTTTTGCTTACTCACTAATCTTTGAAGCAAACTAGCTCTCCAATTTTCTTTCTCCCTCCTGAGGGAACCACACCATCTCCAATCATTACCTTCCCAAAGCCCGATGATGCAGCGAAGCATGGGAAAATGGAGGAAGAAACCTGCATTCAATTACCATGTGATTTCAGGTGCATGAATGTGCTGTGCCACTGGATATAATGAAGACATTGTCCAAGTAAACTATTTTTAGAGTGACAGGAATCACAGCATAAATGATTAGTGATTGAACTGATTGACTATTTTCTCTACATCTTAGGGTTTGTGAAAGTATTACACCTGATTATTAGATAAAGAGTCATCACACTGATTGTATATTGTATTTGGGATGGTGGGGTGGTGGGTGGGGGGAGCATCTGTATTTGTAGTTTATTACTGAATTCCAATTTTGGCTAACAATGCTTTTAGCTGAATGGACCGAGACAAATAAAACTTCATTTACCTGGCCAGAGATGTGGAACAGATGATTGTTTTCATTGGGTGTTTTATTAGTCGAGCGTGCTTTGGCAACTTGTCAGCAATAGGGTGATTCAGGAAAGAAGATGGGACCTCTGGCTGGCTTTCCTTGTTAAGTGGATAAGACTTTTTTTTATTAAGTACTCACAACAGTGACAAATGGCAGTTCATAAAATCTTGCATGTTTTAAAAGTCCCTTCTCTAAAAATGTGTTCATTTAAGATGATTTGTGTTTTTTCTTCTGCATTATATCTAATGATGATACCAAGAGAAATTATTGAGGGGAAGTTTGATGAGCTTCTCCTCCCACACCCACTTCTGCACCTGTCTAGGCAGTGTGCATTGTAGTGCCCAGGTAAATTTTAACCAAATGTTTCATAGAATCATAGAATAGTAGAATACAGGAAGGGGCCATTTACCCTTTGAGTTTGTGCCAGCTCATTCAAAATTAGTCCCACTCCCTGCCCTTTCCCTATATACTTGCAATTTTTTTCTCCAAATATTTATTCAGTTCTCTTTTGAAGGCTATTGTTTAATCTGCACCCACCACCCTATCAGGCAGTGCATTTCAAGACCTAACCATTTTATTCATTAAAAAAAAAGATCTTCCTCATGTCACCACTAGTTCTTTAGCCAATTATCTTAAATCAGTGTCCTCTGGGTATTGACTCTTCGGCTATTGGAATGAGCTTTTTTTTTATTCTATCTAAATCCGCCATGATTTTAATCACCTCAATCAACTATACTCAGCCTTCTCTGTCTGAAGAAGAATTCCCTGCTTCTCCATTGTACCCTCATCCTTTGAACCATTCTAGCAAATCTCTTCTATACCCCCTCCAAGGCAGTATCCCCTTCCTAAAGTGTGCTATCCAGAATTGGACTCAGTAATCCAACTGGGACCAAACTATTGTTTTAGATAGGTTTAGCTCTTCTTCTTTGCTTTTGTACTGTCTATCTCTATTTATAAATTCTGTATGTTTTACTAACAGCTTTGGTGACCTGCCCTACCGCCTACAAAGATTCGTATACAAACACCCTTTAAAATTGTTCATTTAGCTTGCATTGTCTCTCCTCATTCTTTCTACTAAAGTATATCAGCTCATACTTTTCTATGTTGAATTTAATCTGCCTCGTGTCCCCAAATATTTCATCAACCCGCCTGTGTTCTCTTGAAGGCTATTACCATTTTCCTCACTGTTGCCACACTCCCAGGAGTTGTGTCATCCAAAAGCAAATTTCAAAATTGTGCTCTGTATCCCATTAATGTATATCAAAAACAGCAGTGAACCTAGTATTGAAGGCTGTGGAACACCACCATACATCTCCCTCTAGTCTGAATTCTTCTAAATTATTATTCAGAAGAGGAAAGAATACCAAATTATAGTCCTGCAACTGAGCATTATGCAGGGACCTGAAATGGTGAAGGTCCTAATTGAAGGGGAAAGAAGAAGTTGCCAGGAGAGGGGGTGGGGCTGCAGGGAGGGAGATGGTGGGATGGAGTTTGCAGTGGCTTAAACACTGGTTTTTCCATCTCTGGGATCTTGACGTCAAATTCAGCCAGACTGATGGAATGAAAGTCTCCTCTGTCTTTGCTGCCTGAAAGATCCCACGTGAAATGAGTCTGGGCAGATTCAATCCAGTTTCTACCTGGTGTGCAGCAGATAATTGTACTTAATTTGCTGGGCTGGCGAGAGTGGGATACAATAAAAGTAATACACTGACACAGTAGGATTGTTCTTCTGAGGAAGGAGGAGCTTAACTTTGTTCTATACTTGGACTGGGAATCTAGTGGGGTATCTGTACCTTGCTCGTCCTGCTTTCTACCCTTAATTAGCACATTCCTTTAGATAATATCACCACCTTCAACACCTCTTTGTCCTTTTGTCTGTGACATCTTTTGGTTATCTCCACCTATCACTGGCCCTCTATCCAGCTCTTCTTGTCCCACCACCCCCTTAAACCAGCTTATATTTCACCCCTTTTCTATTTTTCTTTAGTTCTGTTGAAGAGTCATGTGGACTCGAAACGTTAACTGTGCTCCTCTCCACAGATGCTGCCAGACCTGCTGAGTTTTTCCAGGTATTTTTGTTTTTGTTTTGGATTTCCAGCATCTGCAGTTTTTTGCTTTTATACTAACAACACTCAACTTGATTGCAATAATTTAAAAAAAAGATGAAAAGAGAGTACTAAGACATGTGAAGCAGGTTCTATTTTCTTTACCTTGTATTTATATAGTGCCTTTAACATAACAAAATATTGCAAGGTGTTTCACAGGAGTCTTATATACCAAAATTTGACACCAAACCACATAAGGTAATATTGAGGCAGATGGCCAAAAGCTTGGTCAGAGAGAGAGGTTGTAAGGAGCGTCTTAAAGGAGAAAAGAGGGGTGAAGAGGTTTACAGAGGAAATTCCAAACCTCATGGCCTTGACAACTGAAGGCTCAGCCACTAATGGTGGAGCTATTAAAATCAGGATGCTCAGGAGACCAGAATTAGATGAACGGAGATATCTGGGAGGGTTGTGAAGCTGGAAGAGGTTATAGAGAACGGGAGGGGTGAGAGACTGTGGAGGGATTTAAAAACAAAGAATTTTTAAATCAAGGTGTTGTTAATGGTAGATAGTGTGGAAGCACTTTGTATCAAATGTCTTTCCTAACCTGTCCTTCCCTTCTCCTTTAAATAGCTCTGCTGTGTTCAAGGTTATCACTTCTGTTTGCCATCCTTTGCTCTGAAAGTGCAAACTACAGACTGTATCTGATGTCTTGGCTTTATTTTTGTTTTGAAGCATGCTTACACAATGCATTCCAAGTTATCAATAACTGATACATTTTTGCCTGTAAGACACAGATGCAAGTGGTACTAGCGGAACCCTCACATCTTATGTTTATTGTTGTTTGGGTATTGGTGAGATGACTTATTCTAATTAGTCATTGGTCTGTTCTTTCAAGCTCTTCTCTCCAGCTGCTGGGCGAGTTGCAGTGAGCCATTTTGTTTTCATGTTAGTACTGACATGGCAGTGGAGCTGCTGTGCCCAGCTCATAGTAGGTTGTGAATGGACACTAGGGGTTGCGTTTTTAAGGGTTGCGTTTTTAGGTCCTGCTAGGGCAGGAAAGGAGTTGGGTGGGTGATGAAGATAGTGGCACTGGCCAGTGTGCCCATTTCCTGTTTTCACGCTGCCAGTGAGTGGGGTGGTGGGGGGGAGGCCAACCCTGAGAACCCCCTGATCCGCTAAAGAATGCAATTAAGTCTGTTAAAGAGCTCATTGAGAACACGTTGATGAGCATGATGAGATTTTGGTGGGGGCATATGCTTTATCATCTGCCTTGACATTTGTCCTGCTCACAGTCTGTCCATTTGTCTTTATTATGGAAAAGATCACCCACAACAAAAGGGAGAGATCCCAAAAGGGAGGGGGGATGCCTGAGCTCAGGTCCTCACCATCTTTGAAGAACGTGCAGCAGAACTAGCTGGCGAGGACTGGGATATGCCGGAACCGAGGGTGAGACCAGCGCCTCCCAAGCCACTAAGGACCCATCAACAGCTCACCGATTACCTGAAGAAATTGTGAGTGTTTTGTAATTTTGGTGACTATGCAGCCAAGCACTAATTATCTCTTCTCTCTTTGAGAGGTACTAGCAGCAAAAGGAAGAGGCCCACCATCAGCCACAGCGCACTTACCACCTTGGATGAGGATCCTGAGAACCGGCTAGATGTAAAGCTGTCACAGCATTCACCTGCACCCTCCACCACTGCAGACACATACCTTGGTGGACCTAGTTCTAGAGCAGGCTTGGGATCACAATCTGATGAGCATAGCACAGATTTGGGTCCATAGCAGGCGGAGGCAGGGACATCCAAGGTCACTGGCACTCTGAGAATGGCTGGAGGCCAGGCTTCTGCAGAGTCTGAGTCAAATGACAAGCTTCTGGACTCAGACTTCACACAGATGTTGGAGTTGTAAAGACAGGCACAGAAGCATCAGGTAAAGTTGTCAGATGCTGTCACCAGATTACAATGGCCAATGGAGGTGTCCGTCTGGGTTCAGTCTGATGTTGTTGCGTCGACATGCCAACGCACCAAGGTCAACGCTGATGGGATGGCGACTGCCCTGAAGACCTTAGTCCAGGACATTGTACCTGATCTGCGCCAGGACCTGCACTCCATTGCTCTAGCCATAGGTGGAACCCATCAGTGGCTAGGCAAGAGGTGGATGGGGTAACTTGACCTAACTCCAGGTGCCCCTTCTCCTCAAGGAGTCAGGCAGGGGCTCTCAGGCACCCAAGGGGAGGAGGACACTCCGGGGCCATCCACCCAGGTAACTCCGAGAGTGTCCGGCTAACCCCAATCCCCTCTGCCTGTGACCCCATCATCTGCAGCTTCACAGGCTGAGGAGGGAGCACCTGCCTCACAGCAGGAGACCCAAAACAGGCTGGGGCCCTCCTGGCCTCGGCCCTCCAGCGGATGCCCACCAACGTCATCTCAGACAACATGATGTAGTAGTCAGCAGCAATGAAACCTCAACTCTGAAGAAGAGTCATACGGACTTGAAACGTTAACTCTGACTTTCTCTCCACAGATGCTGTCAGACCTGCTGAGTTTTTCCAGCATTTTTTGTTTTTGTTTCAGATTTCCAGCATCCGCAGTATTTTGCCTTTATATTATCGTAGCAGTCAGCAGGCTGCCTCCACTTCTGCTGTAGATGTCAGAGAACACCTAGATGTAGCAGTAGGATAAGAAAAATTTAAAATACTAAGAGCACAAAGGTAGCATGGTTGTCCATAATCTGTATAGAATTTGCACAAATGTAAATAGATTTTTACTCATTCCACTTCTCATGTTGTGTATGCCTCTTCTAGCTAATGAAATGCTCCATGGTCTGTCAAGTGTCACAGATACCCCCCTGTCCTGCCTGATGTCCTATCGTCTGCCTTTGCTCTATGGTATCTAGAACTATCTCACTACATGCCTGACCGTTCTCTGCGCAGTATCGATATGAGTGAAGCATCTGCCTCTAAGAAAGTTGTGGTTGGTCAAGACATATCTGAGACCTGCTTCAGAGGTTCATATAATGTAGCCTCATGAGTTTAGAAGCTGGAGGCTGCTTTAGTCCCCTATGCTTCTGCATTGATGAGTGCTCAACGTGGATCTAACAGGATTGAATGGCAATGTGCGTGGAGTCGGTTCAACTTTCATTGGCCTCCATGTAGTTGCTGTACATGGAGCAACTACATGCTCCATGTAGTTGGAGCATGGACCCAAATTCAGACTTCTTATGTGCTCCTGTCTGCCTGCAGCATTATCACATGTCTGCATGTATATCTGAATATCACCCCAACATTATTTCCCACCTCCCAACCTCCATGATTTCGAGCAATGAGCCTCGCTGACACAGGTTGAGCCTTGCAATTCCTGCTAGATGGTTAAAACTGTGAGACCCAGGTGTTTTGTGCAGAGGCCCCAGATGCCTGACTTGGACATGGGAGGATGCAGCACGGGGCCAGAAGGTCTGGCTAGTGTCTTGTCATGTTACCCTTCTTCCAGCTCTGAGATGGTCAGTCGACATGGTAATATGCAACTTACCATCACATGAGTGTGCTTGGGTTCCATGTGCATTTGTCAGACTGTCGGAATGAAAATGCGGAGGTCTCAAATGGGATCAGAGTGAAGCTCCAATACATCTGATGTCTGCTCTTTATTATCAGTAAGGCCCAGATGGAGTGTTATTTTCTTTTGGGTCCACAAATGCCATGGCTAGGCAGCACGGGACACTGGGAGACTCCAAACAGAGACATGGTCATGAGTGCTTGACAGATATCAGACTATGCTGTTCCTGAAGGTTTCACGGCCCACTGAACGGTGAGCTGAAGTGCAGCCTCCCATCCATTACTGAGAGTTACAGAAGACTGCGTCCTGAAGAAATATCCAGTGCTGGGGACTCACTACGATGATGAGACCAGAACACTTGTCTTTCCTGAAGGATTGCCTGTGCGGACAAAACGCAGTGCAGATTCGGAATTGACCCCACACATGAAGGCGAGAACCACTGAGAGATGATGATCCTCCTTGAGGTGCTTTGCCAGATTGCAGGTATACTGCCATGAGAGCACTGAGGATTGTAGTGCTTTTCCTGCCTCTTGAAGGCTGCTGTAGGCAGTGGAATGTTGGTGAGATGCTTGAAGAGGCTGCACCATCTTAATTCTGCACACAAAACACCATGTTGCAGTTATTATCTCATAACAGAAAGGCCACATGCTCTCGAGGCTGCCATACCTTCCAAGGATGAGGATATTGTGACTTAAGATTGTCACTCCTTATTCAGAGATGGATGTGCTGCACTGACCTGATTAGGATCACAACCAGGGTGGTAAGGTGGACCCAGCATGGAGGGCACTGATGAAAAAGGCTCAGATGAGCTAGTCGTCATCACCGTCCTAGAACCTGGTGGCTATAAGCATGTCACATGCACACATGCCTTGTCTGCTGGTGCTATGGCCTCATCCTCTGGGGCGTCAGCTTCCTCGCCCTTTCAAGCTCAGCCCTCTTAAAACCCTCATCATCGGAGGAGACGTGTAGCTCCTCCATCTCTTCATCTGGCAACTCATCCCACCTTTGGAGAGCCAGGTTGTGTAGAGCGCAGCAGGCCACGATGACATGGGAGACCCTCTGGGGAGTGTACTGGGAGCACCACCTGACCTGTCCAGACATGGAAAACGCACCCTCAAAATGTCAATGGTCTGCTCAATCAATGAGAAGTGCAGAATGGGTAGCGTTATACCTTTCCTCTGAGGCACTTTGTGGCCGACAAACAGGTGTCATCAACCACATCCTTTGCCGGTAGTCTTTGTCACTGAGAAGCCAACCCTGGATGCACTGAGGGCCCTCGATGATCTTTGGCACCTGCAAGTGACTCAAGATGTACGAGTTGTGGCAGCTTCCAGGGTATCTTACACATACCTGCATTATCTGCTTCTGGTGGTTGCAGACCAGCTGCACATTGAGACAGTGGAACCCTTTCCTGTTGATGAATTGTAGCGGCTGTTCCCAGGGAGCTCTTAAAGTCACATGTATACAGTCAATGGCACCTTGCTCCTGTGGGAATCTGGAGGTTGCTGCAAATCCCACTGTTCTGGCAGACTGGCTGGCTTCATCTAAGGAACACTGGATGGAATTGTCCGGCTTGCAAAATAGGGCGTCCGAAACCTCTTGAATGTATTTGTAAGCAGATGCTTGAGAGATTCTTCAGAGATGCCCAATGGAACCCTGGAATGAGCCACTCTTAACGAAGTTCAGAGCTGCCATCACTTTTAGAGCCACTGGCAATGGGTGGCCTCCCAGTCCCTGTGGTGTCAACTCCTCCTGGAGAACGTGGCAGATGTGAGACCCCACATCCCTAGACATGTAAAGACGTCTACGGCACTGTCTTTCACTCACCTAAAGGTATGAAAGGCGTCTTCTGCACGCCTTTGGTCTTCCCAGATGCCTCCGCTCAATTGCTCTGTCAACCTCAGCTTCTGGGTCTTGAGGGGGCCCCACTGGTCCTTGTTCATCAGGGTGAGGCTCTTCCTTTGTCCCAGCCTGGCTGCAGTGGGTCATTCTTCTCTTCCTTCTTAGTTGGCTGATACCCAGGATGAAAGCAATGTTGCCTGCTTCACCCATAAGGCACATGTGCTCATGTCTGCAGAAACATTGTACAGAGATATGAATTAACATAGGCCTGCAATGGTCACCTTCCACTCGCTAACTAGGGAGTCATTGTGGAGACCATGATTCACTTTTATCCCAGCCATTACATTCCGACTGAGTCCCTTGGAGTGCTATTACAGCCTTCTGGATTACTGGAGGGGGACCGCCGCCAGTCAACATCCCCCCCACCATCCCACCACCCACCTCCCCACCAAACGATGCAGGCATGACAGGGCTTTGGCACAGGGTTTGGATCTGGCTGAGTTTTTCCAGGTGAGAGAAGCCTCAGTCAGGTACCTCCCAACTACCATGGCGGATTGGGTAGCCTGCCACACTATGTTGGGAGCCACATTTGAATGCATTTGAAAATCATGAATGCTCATTAAAGAGGCAACTCGCCAGGATCATGCCCTCACTCCAGATCAAATGGTCACACCAGCAGCTAATTAGACCAGCATGAATCATGACCGGATGTAAGTGATGTGCACCTGGCGAGCACCACTTCACTCGTGACCTCAAGATATGTCCGCCTATCTTTCATCACGCTGTACTTGTGGCTGCTCTGACTCTGTGCCAAGGCTGCACCTTGGATTACACAACAGCCCAAACTTGCACTCATGTTATGAGAGTATAGTGGGGGAGGGCCTTCAAAATCATAAACTGCCAGCTGCAACGTTTAAATTCTTAGGGCCATTGGGCATATGCATTTTGGCCCATGGCCACTTTTCAGTTGGTCCCTTCTGACACTTGGGATTTCCCATGAGAGGGACAAAGGGTCTTTGGAAGCCAATCCTACAATGACCCCAATCGGGTTTATATTTTCTCAAGAATGCACACCATGATCTAAAGTGCCACATTGCCTAAATTCACATTTGACTATTTCTATCATGTGTCAGTTATGCCTCCTCTCCATTTGGTTAAGCAGAAATTAATTGGGTACCCCTTCAATCAGCCCACAAGTGCAGTCGTCGATTCCTCCCACAAGCCCTGAGAACCATCCCCTGGCAATATTTTTCATAGCTTGCTTTTCAACAGCGTCAGTCGATCAGGTTGAAAAATGGTGGCACTGAGATGGTATTACCAGACCAACTGTGAACTCCGCCCTGTGACTGTCGAGATCCCTCCTGTTGTGCTGGAGGAGCATCATGTTCAGGTTTCCCTTCCCACTCTCCTTCCTCCCTCTCTAATCCTTGATCCCGTTGTTATAGTTGTTGATATCCCTTTCTTCCCCCATGAACCGTTTGATGTTGATGTCCTGATGTCCCATGTAGACCTGACTCCTCCCTATCTTGAGGCCCATTGTACTGTGACTGACAGAGAACCGACCTCTCCGCTCCCCCTCACAACCCCTGGCCGTGAGACCGTCAAATGCCACCCCCCCATATTACCTGTTCCCCATTTACAGGTTGCATGTGCCTACCCTGATTGTGACTGCGGCCCAGTATCAAGCCACCAACCCCCAGGACCGATGTGTGTGAGGGAATGACCATGCCCTGCACACCATGCTGAGTACAACTGGCACAACACAGACAGGTCCTCTCCCTGCCTTGACTGAGACCACAACAGGTGTGCCAAGCACAGCCCTCTAAATTGCAGCGCAACTGCCCAGTACTGTCTGTGTCTCTGTTTTCTGGTTGCGTAACTGCCCAGTACTGTTTCTGCTTTCTGGACCTGACTAATTCCACCCTCCTCATGTCCCCGCCACACCCAGTCATATGTGCTCTCGTCCCCATTCATCCCTCCCCAATCATGCCTTTGCCCTCCAGCCCCCTCCCTTGTCTCCATCTTGTCTCACGACCTCCCAACCCACTCAAGCCTTTGTCCTTCCACACCTTCCACCCTCCCATCTTCCCATTGGTCTCGAATGATAAACCTTTGCTTTGACCACCCTCTTGAGCTCCTGCTGGTCTTGCCTGTGCCGCCTTGGCACAGAGTCAGAGCAGCCATAAGTGCAGCGTAATGAAAGGTAGGCAGACATACCTTGAGGTCACGAGTGAAGTGGTGCTCGCCATGTGCACGTCACTTACATCTGGTGTGACCATTTGATCTGGAGTGAGGCTGTGATCCTGGCGAGCTGCCTCTTTAATGAGCATTCATGATTTTCAAATACATTCAAATGTGGCTCCCAACATAGTGTGGCAGGCTACTCAATCCGCCATGGTAGTTGGGATTGGAAAATTGCGATCTATTTTTACGCCAAAGGGAAACTGATATTTGGCCAATCTCTACAATTTCCTGTTCTGCCCGCCATGCTACCTGCTGCTAATGGGACAGGAAAATCCCACCCTACAACTCTCCAGGTAGATGATCACAGAGATTTGTGCCTTTTGGCGGAAGACCCTGTACCTCACAGCACTGCTCGCCATGCCCTCCCAGTAGCTGTCAAAATCACTATGACCTTGAATTTTTTCGTCTCTGGCTCCTTCCAAGGATCAGCTGCAGACCTTGGTGGTGCCTCACAAACAGTTGCACACCATTGCATCTCAAGTCATTGATGCTCTTTTTGCAATAGCTGGATAGTACATTCATATCCAGACAGATGGGTCTCCAGGCACAAAGGGAAATGGGCTTTGCCTTCATCGCTAGATTCCCCCAAGTGCAGGACTTCATCGATTGCACCCATATAGCCATCAGTCTGGTCAGTCAGCTTCATCAACAGGAAGGGCTCCCACTCTCTCAACATTTAATTGATCTGCACCCACAACGAGAACTTCCTGCATGTGTGTGCACATTTTCCTGGCAGCTGCCATAACTCCTTCATCCTCTGGCAGCCCAGGCCTCAAGGCTCTTCATTCTACCCCCTAACTAAGGGGATGGATTCTCGGTGCTAGGACTAACCCTTAAAAGAATGGCTAATAAGCCCTCCATGACAAGCTTGAGACAGAGGCACAGAAGTGATACAACTGAAACCATATGCTCACTAGGACAATCATTGAGTACGCCACTGGGCTACTAATGATGCATTTCCGGTGCCTGGACTGGAAGGTGGCACTCTGCAGTATACGCTGCAAGGGTCTTGTGCATTATAGTGGTCTGTTGTGCTCTCTATCTCATGGTCCTCCAGAGCCGCGTGATGCGCTAGATGGACATAGCTCATTGAAAGGTGAGGAGGGGGAGGAAGATGCAGAACATAGAGGCTGCACAGGAAGTTACTGGGCCTGACAAGGGAGCCGAGGATCTTGTCAGGGTGCCATTAACACCTGGTATCATCTGATCCAGGCATGTTTCAGCCAAGTTCCTCTAACCCAGGAGGAATAGCATCGTCTGGAACCCACTTTGAGGTTCATGACTGCATTTCCATTGAAGACAGAGGAATAGATTAACTTTTGTACTGCCAGTGAAGGATGCACATCTACCCAGAGGTTTCACTGTCAATATTCAAGATCCTTGCTCCCCTTCACCACTTCATTCCTCTTTTCTTATCCCACATTAATAAAAAGTAAATTCACACATCTGACTTCACATGTCAATATTTACACGGTGCTCAAAAATAGGAAAAGTGCACAGTGAAAGAAAGCTCAGTGACTCACTCAGTGCTGTGCCCAATGTGCTAACCTCTGCCCTCAGTCACTTCTACACTTGCTCCCCTTGTGGCCTTGGATGAGATAAAAGCATCCTGCTCGCTTGTCTCCTTGCAGCTGAGATGCGCGTAGTGGTCGTCCTTGTTGTTGAAGTGAGGACATCTCCAGAGGCTACTTTTTGTTTCTTTATTCTTTCATGAGATGTAGGCATCGCTGGAAAGGCCAGCATTTGTTACCCATTCCCTAATTGCCCTTGAACTGTGGCTTGCTAGGTCATTTCAAAGGGTAATGAAGAGTCAACCACATTACTGTGGTTCTGGAATCACAAGTAGGACAGACCAGTTAAGGATGGCAGATTTCACTCTCTAGAGGACATTGGAGAACCAGATGTGGTTTTACAACAATCGATGATTGTTTTAAATTCCACCAGTTGCTGTGGTGGGATTTGAACCCTGTCCCCAGAGCATTAGTCTGGGCCTTTGACATTACCATGTAGCCCCACACCCCACTGCAAGGGCAGCCTCATCACAGGGCCTTGCTGCACAGATGCAATCTCAGCTAGAGGGGCCAAAGAGGGGTGACACCCTCATCCTCCTCAGTGACTGCCTCAGCGCATGGCTGGTGCTTTGGCTGGTACATCAAATGATTGGAGGAGATCACCAGTTGGGGCGCAACTGGCATGTCCTCCAAACATCTCGGCGTCATAAACGCCACTGATGAGTCAAGGCTACATAATGTGGTAGGCATCCTGTGAAGGTCAACGTACAGTTTCTCCATCCACTCAGAGTGCTGCCACATATGGCTCTCCATGAGGTTGGCCACCGCCTAATTGGAGGACCTCATGTGTTCAAAGCCCTGAACCATAGTGATGAACATGAGCTGAATGGACTCCTCCTTTCTCAACCACACATGCACCGTCAGGGAATTCTGTTTCTCTGAGTCTCAGTAGAGCCTCCCAGGGCTCTGCATCTGTGCTTAGCTGAGCAGGGCTCCAAGGGGTCTGCCTACAGCTGCCCTCTGCCTCTGCCACCTCCTCCTTTACACTTGAGATGTGTCCATCAACCAGTGCCACCTTATCAATGACTACATGAGGACTCACCAAAGTGATTGAATCTGTGTTGGTGGAGGGTGCACTTGTCAGGTGTGATGGTTCTTGCTCTGAGATCCAGACTGGCAGCACTTGGCCTGGTGATAGTACAGGAATTGGCCTTTACACCTCATTGTTTGAAGCTGTTGGAAGTGTAAGAAAAGACCATGAGAACTAGCTTTAGAGAGCAGAAGCTGATGCAGTACTGAGGCTTCCCAATGCAACTAAGATTTTGGCCTGCTGTTGAATGGGGTGGTGTGCAATGCACCACCTAATCTACACATTCCAATTTCTATTCAACCTATCCATCAGGAGTGCCCATCTTGCCAACCTGCCGACCTCCATTGCTCCCCCTTCCATGGTGCTGACGATTTGAAGGATGGAGATCCTTCTGCTACTCTGGGCCATTTCACGGGCACTGAGAGCCCATTTCTCTAGCTTGCCGCTATCGTCAATGCCAATGGTTCAGATTATTAAGAGGATGTACTATTTTTTTAAGATATAATTTCCAATTTTTCTTTTCTGGTGGATTTAAAAAAAACCTGAAACCCTCAAAAAGACAATGGAGACTGCCAGACAGCTACAATATACAGCTTGCATTCCACCAAGTGGGATGGAAAAAAGACACTCAACCCCTTGGGGAGCATGAAAGACCCCATCTCCTGTTGGCTTTACACTACCCTGAAACTTGAAAATGTTTCTGAGGTGAGACATCTAATTGCAATTACCTGTTCTAAAACAACGACTGCAGCAGACATGGACTAATAACATTTCTCTGGGATATACTATCAACAGAGTACTTTAAGAGACCGTTACCAAGCAGGAGAGAGATCAGAGATTAGAATGCTGTACTGAAACAGGCTGCAAAAGCTGTTTGCTCTCTCCCTCTCTCTCTCTCTTGGAAGCATTGTGCCCGGGTTTGCAAAGTAATCATTCTGAGAAGAGAAATCTACTGCAAAATGAGATCTTTTGGAATAAAACATGGAAATATGTTCCATACAACTACACCCAGCAACACAACTGAACATAATGGCGTCAAGGTGGAGTCACTGCATTGAGACCAGCTAAAGAACAGCTAAATATATACTCCTTTGTTTTATCTTCTTCACGAGCTGTAAAATATCTTTAAGTTTGTCCTATTATTCTGCCATCTGTACTATGTGTGTGTGGGCCAAGTGAGTGCACTTGATGTATGAATGGTAGTTGCAATTTACCTAGTCTTTTTTTAAATTTGGGAAATAGTTTCAGTAAATTTACCTTGTCCTTTGTTTAACTTAAGAAAACCTGCCTGACTAATTCTTAACAATCTGAAAGTGTAAATAGTGGGACTCTGGCAGTATTGGCAAAGCATATCCTCTCAAAATTCACAAAAAACCCTGTTAGAGTCAGACCTGAATAGGGAGGTCATTTCACCCCTCCTCACATGATCGTAACAATATTCAGAAGAAGCTGCATGTATCAATGCTGGCAGATCCTCTACAATGCTATGGCTCTGAGCCTTGCTGAGGGGTCAGTAAACGTCCTGGGCACACATTCCTCTCATGTTCAGGAACAGCATGCTCCCTCAGGCTCCTCAGCTGGTGTGTCTGCTGGAAGTTGAATACCCAGAGACCTGTCATTAGGACCTGGTGTTGCACTCACCCCTGCCAGAGTGAATCAGGTCATTGAAGCTTTTTCTACATTGCACCTAGTTCCTTCTGACCACACTCTGTCTGCTCATGGTCTCCGTCACCTCTATCCAGGCCTGCTTGGTTTGGGATGGCAGTCTTTTCCTGCCACCCTGCGGGAACCTCCCACTATACTCTCATTGCCTCCAGGAGGACCTCCAAGTCTGCATCAGAAAAGCGATTGGCAGCCCTGTTCTCGTTTCCAGCTCTCTGCCTTTCCTGTTGCATAACTAATGCAGTAATTGTTTTACCAAAATGGCAGCCTGGGATTGGTTTAAATGTGGCCCACCTGTGTTTCTGCCCACGTGGCTGCTGTTTGGCTGCCCGACCCACCCGCCAGCCAATTAGCAGCCTGCCCCCAGGAAAATTGGGGGCTGGGACTGCTTCCCCCACAAGGGCACGATTGCAGAAACAGTCCAATGTCTGTTTTCTGGCCTTGTAAGAAACATCAATCCCTAGGTCTCCTTGAATTGTTCCTGGGTCAGCTACACTGGACTACTTTTCACAAGGTTTTTATCAATGTTTCTTTGGGTAGTGAATTCTATCTGCTTTCATTTCAGTGCAATTTAGCGAAGAGCCAGTGTTGGAAGAAAATCCAGATGACCACCTATTCTGGGGTTTGATGTGATCACAATGGGAATCCCAGCAGTTAATGTACTGGGCATGGCTATGTGACAAGCTGCATGATTGGCAGAGTGCTGTAGGAAACTGAATAAGTAATTGCTTATTTGAATTGTAAGTTAACTTGACATTTTTCAAAATCCTGTGGGTCTTCAGGCCAACCTGTCACCTTTAGCATGTCTTTCAGTCTCATGCAGTCCAGATACGCCACCTGCACCAGAGCGTTATCACTCCAAAAGAGCAGCATTGAGATTTATGCATTGCTTCCCGAACCTGTGGTAGTTTATTCCCCCAGATTGTGTCTTCGTATAGAACTGTGCCCCTTATATGTACAAGTTCAAAGGTGGAATTAACTAGCATGGTTGGAGAATGTGTTAGTTTATGGAAGCAAAAGCATAATTTCTTGAAGGCTTCACTAATTGCCAGTATTTTTGAGATGTCCATCTTGGTTACAATTGTGCTTGGATGCACCCTCTTAATTCATTTCTATCTTACAGATCAACATTTAAGAAAAACTGCCTTGCCTGTGCTCAATTGCTTTTCAAGCATAAGATTGCATCTGTAATTTTTGAAAATGTAGTTTTCAGGGATGAATAATTGGCAGGGCTGTATGTGTGCAATTTAGGAATAAGTTACTCAGAATAGACATTGACGTGGAAAAACAGTTCTGGTGAGAAAAGTGGTTGAGGGACGAGAGGATTTGATTTGTTGCAGCACAAGGCCCTGTGACCTGATCTTGTTCCTGTTCCTAACATTCTTTGTTCTTATTCTTTACAGCATTTACCGTTGAGGTTAACAGGTTCTATTTCTTCAAAAACAGCATGTTTTGGTGAACTTTACTTGCATCAGGTGTAAGGATATAGTGATGAAAAATAGAAATTTGTTTTTTCCCAGTTTTTGCACCTGATGCCAGCATCAAAATAATGCAAGGTTATGACCTCACTATGTTGTGCTGTCACAAATCTGCAACCCTGTGGTGTCTTTTGTATCTGGAGGGACGGCACTATACTTTAAAATCTGACTTGATGCCCTTGCAGAATGAGCTGTTGTCTATTTCCTGGCTCAGCCCTAAAATTGATTTGTTGAACTCGGCAAATCACAAACCCTGATGATCAGTCTTCACTTGTCACAAACTGGCTGAATCTTCCAGGGTAACAGCTCTAATGCTTCTATATAAGTACTGTTGTTTTTTTCTTTAATTATACAATTTCTGATCTTTTTCTTTCAGTTGACTCCCTCAGCATTCATGAAGGAGATGTCCCTTGACACAAAACAGAAGTTAGCAAATACTCAAGAGATGTATCTCCCTCCCATTATTGAGCTTCTAGATATGACGGAAACCACACTCCAGAAGGTAAAGCCCATTATTCCCATCAAATGTTCTGAGTGATTAAAAACAAAATTAAATACTAGAACTTACAGCATTCATAATGAAAAAAAAATCCTTAATTTTTGTTCCACGCACTTAAGCATAATGCATGCTACAGCATTAACTAATTTATTTACAAAAATTAAGTTTTGCACTTACCAGGGCTGAAATATTCTATTGGTACAATGTAGCTCTGTATTGTGGTGCATAGGATCAGAGGTTAAGTTACTTGTATTGCTTTTCGGGAGAGGAAGGAATGTGAAATGATGCATAGTTTGAGAGATGTGTGAACTTCTCTTAAAGCTGCCAACTTAATTTTAACTGAAATTATCTCATGGTCAAATAGAATTGTAGTGTGGGAAACTTAGAAATTCAGCCTATATATGTGCTTGAATAAGTGTAGCTTCTTGGCTTCTATAGAGGAGAGATGGTGGCATAGTGGTTATGTCATTGGATTAGTAACCCTGAACCTGGGCTAATACTTTGGGGACACAGGTCTCACTACAGCAGCTGTGGAATTTAAATTCAATTAATAAATCTGGAATATAAAGTAGTCTCAGTCACGGTGACCATGATAACTACCATGTTGTTAAAAACCCACCTGGTTCACTAATGTACCCCTTTAGGGAAGGAAATCTGCCATCCTTACCTGGTCTGATCTGGCTTACAGGTGACTGCCCCTCTGAAATGGCTTAGTAAACCACTCAGTTCAAGGGCAATTAGGGATGGGCAGCAAATGCTGGTCTTGTCAGCGACGCTAACATATCACAAAAGTGTGATGGTCCTGAATTCTAAGACTGCTTAGGTGTTCACACACAAGGAGCAGAATTTAAGGCCCCTTACTCCCCCATCCCCGCCCCTGGGAACAGGCTGGGAGGTAGGGTGTTGCACTATTTAATAGGGCGTGGAGAGTCCGTCGCCTTCCTGATTCCATCTGACCAAGTCAGAGGCGGGAAGGTTGAGGTTGCTTTCCTGCCCTAGACTGACTGAAGCCCTAGGCTGAGCTTCAAATGCTAGAAATATCCCATCGCGGGGGGCGGGGGTGGGGTTTGAGTTCACAGTTTTATTGATGGCTTAAAGAGGCTATTAAAGGATTAGCTGTCTTTGTGAGGCCGGAGTAGAAGTTTATTCATTTTTCTACTAGATTAAAGTTTTGAATGGATTATATATAGTGGAAAAAAAACTCCCAGTCAAATGAGTAGGGCTGAGAGCTGTATTAGATTATTATAAATTAATTTTTTTTCATCTCCACATGGCTCCTGAGATCTGTCTATGGTGGATACTGTGTGAGTGGCTATGGAGGTGGCATGGAGGATATGAGGAGCCATGGTGGGTTGGGCAATGGTGAGGAGTGTGAAGGGTGAGGGCTAGAGGACGTAACAACTTTTGAACCAACTGGGACAAAGTCCCAGAGAACTGAGGCAGGCCCTCTAACCAGCCTGCCTTGGCACTTGCTCAGCCCTATGGCTGCCTATGCTCTGCTTTTGGGGTTGGTGGTCCTGACTCTATTGCACTACCCCACCCCAAGTGAAAATCGCGCGATATGGGGTACTTTTCACCAAGGTGGGTCCAGTGAGTCAGGAAACTTCCCGACTTGAGGTACCCACCTTGGTAGCTAAAATCCAGCCCAGTGAGTGTAGGGGAGCAAGGTACAGGAGAAGAAAGGTTACAGGAGCAATAACCATAGAAAAGAGAAAAATGTAAAATGAAATGGCTCTTACAAAGGGTAAAAATGATAGCATATTTCTGAAATTAAATCAAGTGCTTGGGCTCAGCACTAAAGTGAGAGTATGCTGCATTAACTGTTCAGCACTCCTGCATTACAGCAAGAAATTTGGTGCTCTGAAACTAGGAATAGGAATCAGCTGGTTGCTGCAGCCCTGGAGAGCTGTCAGCATTCTTTAAAAAAATCCACCAAAATAAATTCTCATAAGTTGAAATGTCATCTTTGATCTTAGTGTCTGTCAGCTGCTGATAGATCATTGCAAATGTGAGTTTTGTTTAATTATGGCATTTGCCTAGGCTAGACTTGTAGTTAATGAATAATGAGATGTTTAATTGAGCTGTTGAGGAGAACAGTTAACAGATTAGCATTTTTGCTGGATGAAAACTGGGCTTTTTTAACTCCTGTTGGTAGGATTCTTGCCTGCGAGTCAAGGTCATGGGTTGAACACAACCTAACATGTCACATAATACAGTACTAAGGGTGTGCCATGTCCAGAGGTTCTGTCTTTTGGGTATGTTAAATTGAATCTCCCAAATGCTTGTTTAGGCAGGTACTGTGAGGGTTATTTTAACAAGCGGGGATGAATGGGGCAGGTATTTGAGGGGTTAAAAAAACTGGAAACCTGACTCTGACCTGCTTCCAACTTTCAGTTTTGTCATATTGGATTTTCTTTCCCTGAACAGAAACAGTAATGATGATGCCTGTTCCTTTAATGTTCTTTATTTGTTCAGCATAAAAAACAATTTACAAGTTAACACACAGGACACACTTGAATATAGGCATGCACTTTTTCTTGTGTCTGTCGAACAAAGGAAAATGGCTATTTTATACATTATTCTTATCAAATTGGAAATGGCATTGCCTCATATGGTAATCCCTTGTTTATTCCTGAGCAAACTTTACCTTATGCACATTTCTATATTTTTTTGCAACCTGTGGACAATGAGGCCCTTTCCCATTTCAGTAAATCATACAAGTCTCTGTTCTTGTTTTGTCTTGAGAAGACTTCAAATCTTCAAGGCTGAATCTTTGAACACACAGGTTGTTGCTAGGATGGCCTGTTAGACACCCTCGCTCTCTTGCCTCTGTCTCCCCCTCTGGATGACTTTTGCTAGACTAGAGTAAATCTTATGATGTATCAACACCTTGGGGTGAAAATTTAATTGATGAATAAAAGCCAGCATGGTTTAATTTTAATGCACTTGAGTAGATACTGCTGTCCTGGATGCTAAATAAATATGCATATTCAATTTTACTGTTAGAATAATTCAACACAGGGAAAGAAAAAATATTGAGCAAGTGGCAAATCCCAATTGGTTAAAAGTATGATGAGAGATATAATAAAGGAAAATATTAGAGAGTTGGTTAAGTTAGAGGAGTACAGGTCGCCAGGACCTGACGCAACACAACTAAAGATCCTGAGGGAAACGGGGGGAAAAATTATTGGAGACCCTGAAGATCTCATTTCATTGCTTCTGTTGAGAGTGTATTTGTGTGGGTTACTGGAGATTATTACAACAGGTCAGTTAGCATCCTTGGTAGGGGAAATTTTAGACTCTTTTAATTAAAGATGAAATTATTAAATATCTAGATGAGAGAAAATAATTAGAAGCAACCAATGCGGATTTCAGAAGAGAAGATTATTCTTGATCATGCTGTAGAGTTCTTGGAGGATATACAGATGTGTAGGATATGGGAAATATAGCGAATGTGGTGCATATGAATTTCCAGAAAGTCTTTGACAAGATACTACACAGCAGACTACTGGAGAAGATTAAGGGGAAGGATAGCAAATTGGTTCATAGAGAGGAAACAGAGTAGAGATTAAAGGCAGTTTCTCACTGATTGAAAGAGGATAATGGTAACCCATAGAGTTCTGTTCTGGGATTGCTGTTCATGGAGTACATCAATGATTTAGAAATAGGGCTAGAGGGTGTGGTGCCCACATTTACAGATTTTAACAATTGCATAAAATTTTAAGAACCAAAAGCTGCAAGGGGATACCTGCAGTGAAAAGATGGGGTAATGTCAAATGAAATTCAATGCCAATAAATGTGAGGCGCCACATTTTGGTTACAAAAAAGTAATAATTATACAAACTGGGTGATGTGAGCCTGAAACCCCAAATCCTTCACCTCTTTCACAAGACATTAAAAGCAAAACTTCAAGCAGATAAGGCCTTTTTTAAAAAAAGAACTATGAAATATTGGGTTTAATGGCAAAAGATATGGAATAGAAAAGTCATGACATAATGGAAAATCTCTCAAACTTTAGTAAGACTACGTTTAGAGTCTTGTTTGAAGTTTTTGACTACACAATGCAGGAAGGACATTGAAGCAATAGAGATTTATTAGGACACAGTCCGGTGTGAAGAAATATAAGTATGAAGAAAGCTGTGAAACATTGCGGCTTAGAAACATTAGAAAATTAGATTAAGGTGTGTGAAATTATGAAGAAATGGGACCGAGTTATGTAGAAACAGATTTTCCAGCGATTGAAGGGATATATTTAATTAAAAGTAGATTAGAAAACCCAAGGGAAGAATTTTCTGGTCGGCGAGCATGTGCGAAAGAGCGCAGGCCTGGACTCGGGGAATTCCACTGCACAAGGAGCGCTCAGCGCTTCCGAGTGTGCGTCACGCTGGGCGGGCCTTAATTGGCCCGCCCATGTAAAATGGCGGCGTGGACCCGAACTGTGGGTGGGAATTCAGCCCCAAGAGATTTATTACACAGAACAAGGTTGTGAGACTGTGGAATGTAGTACCAGAATTTCTGATTAAAGTATATACTATGCTAGCAGTTAGGAATCAACTTAGATTGATGGTAGAAGGAAAGGAGAATAAAAGGATGTTGGAGTAGGATGGGCGCATGGAATTAGGGCTACTGTTCAAGTGGACGATAAATATTAAGATGGATTGATTGGGCTGAATGACTTAGTTCTCAATTGTTATTTCTACATGTATAAGATTTTGAGGGTCTGTTCTAGGCTCATTTGATTTTCTTAGCATGCTCCTTAGTTCATTGGTTCAGGATTTTAACCTGATGGGGAGGGTTCAGTGCCTTGTTCACTGATCTCCATTTGGTGGATGAGTAGGTGCTGCGTGTTGGGGAGGAGGGCAAATAAGCTTCTCCAAACTTGCAGAATTGCTTAAATGAGGGAAGTAAAGAAATTGATCCCGAAATTCCACTTTATTTCTTTTTTTTGGTGGGCAAGAGGGGTGGAGGGCAGGGGTATCGTTGTGGTGAATGGGACCAAAACTTGAGGCATAAAACAGATGTGTTATGTTGTGCTAAAATACATGCCAACTTCTGGTAGAACTGGCTTTTGGAAAAAGATGCAATGGATGTGGACAAATGATAGGAAAATAAAGCAAAAACTGTGGCCCCAGAAATTCTGCCACTTACACCAGAATTGTACATGACTTAACTTAAACTTGGAGGTGAGAGAGGTAAGGTAATTGCATGCCTTGTTAATGTAGGAAGTGGTTGAATGCATAGGTTTTGAATGTTCTAAAATATCAGCTTTGACCTAAGTGCCGAGACAAACCTTTTCTCAGCTGTCGGGTTTTCCAACAAAATGGCTCGAATATATACACATTTATTTCAAAGATGTTTTGAGCAAAGGCCACCTAAAGGATTTAGCTTCAAAGACAGCCCTGTGCTGCCTTAGGTAGACGTTTGGTAAATATTACATGAGCTGGGAACTGGCTTCTTTCAGAGACCAAATAATAGTTTGTTAGTAATACGGGGAGCTCTCTTTCGACCTGTGGTTCAGATGGAGGGGCTTTTAAAAATGAAGACACAGGCACCAGACAGTCAGTTGAATAGCAGAAGGTTGCAAAGGGAGTGAGCCACTGTCCCGAGTGATAGAACAGAAATGAAGAGAGTGAGCTTTTAGTTATATTAACCCATACCAGTATGTCATCTAAGTGTGTTCCTTATCTTTGCAATGGTATATGAAAAGAAGCTTTACTGATTGTGCTAAGTGTCTCTTATCATACTTGGTATTCTGCATGCTTTAATTATTGTGGGATTGAAGGAGGGAGTTTTGTTCGAACTTTCGTAGGTTCTGCTAATGATCTTACAGGTATAAGGCACTAGGAGTCAACTTCTGTAAGAAACCAATTACTCAACTACTTTAAGGACTGAATTTTACGCTGGGGATGGAGTTCCTGCCCTCCCGATGTAAAAGTTAGTGGTGATCCCACCTTCTCTTGGCCAGCTCGCCTTACAGCCATTTAATGGCTGTCCAAGAGGAAGTCCCACCTCCGAGAGCTTCCGGCAAATCAAATGGCCAGCAGTTCTGTTGTCCCAGCAGTGCCACTGGGAGGATTGGCTACTACTGGGACTATAGCCAGTACCGAAAAGGAGAAGCTGATCGAGCCTGGACTTAAACGTAAGTCTGGGATCTCACTGGGGCCAGGCTGACACGTCCCAGCAATGGGAGTTTGGGGGGCAGGATTATCAGTGGGGGGTGAGTTTGGGGGAGTAGAATTACTTTGGGAGGGCCTCCAGTGGGCACAGGATGCCCGAAAAGGAGGCACCCCTCTCTTTCTCAGCCATCAGTCCACCAGGTTTCACCTGTTCAAACATCCTCTTAAACTGAACTGGATAAGTCACATAAATACAGTGGCTACAAGAGCAGGTCAGGGGCAGTATATTATGTGGCAATTAACTCTCCAAAGCCTTTCCACCATCGACTAGACACAAGTCAGGCGTGCAATGGAATACTCTTCACTTGCCTGGATGAGTGCAGCTCCAACAACGCTCAAGAAAGTCAGCACCATCCAGGACAAAGCAGCCCATATGATTGGCACCCCACCTTAAATATTCACTCCCTCCACCACCGATGCACAGTGTGTACCATCTACAAGATACACTGCAGCAGCTCACTAAGGCTTCTTCGACAGCACCTTCCCAACCTGCGACCTCTACACCTAGAAGAACAAGGCAAGCAGCTGGTGCAAAGAAGCGCTGTTACACTCATTCAGCGAGGAGGAAACAATGATTTTGAAGTTTCTAGTGTTGGCTTTCCGTTAAGAAATGCCTTTATACTGTTGTGCTTATTGTGCGTGGTGAAAGTATAGATGAATCAGAGGAAGGTATGATGGAATGGAAGTAGAAATTGTTTTCCATATTTCATGGTTGTGATTTATGTAATTAATATGAATTAAACTGGTGTGTCCTTTCATCTGTTCTGGACAAAGGTTTAGATTTTAAAGGAGAACACTACAAAGATGATATTTAAAAAGAAAAACAAGGGATATTTAGGGTATGAATTCTGTGCAACACATTAAAGAAGGAAACAAAAACCCCTGTCATCGTAATATTCAAGTATTTGTGTTGCTTCAATAACCTTGAAACAAAAAGAAATCTTGGTGACCTACAATGCAAGCAAAAAAGGTACAAAACGGAGGAATTTTTAACGAAATGTTGATTTCAAATTTTCACTGGCACTGCAAAGGTTTCACAGCATTTCAAAATTGGATTGAAAGATGGTGCGATGGAACTTAAAAGCTCTTCTCTCTGTTGATCTTGTTTGTCATAGGAACATAGGACGTAGGAGTAGGAGCAGGTCATTTGGCCTTTTGAGCCTGCTCGACCATTCAATAAGATCATTGCTGATCTGGTTGCAGTTTCAATTCCACTTTCCTGTCTGTGCCCCCATAACCCTTGTCTCCCTTGTCTATCAAAAATCTGTCTAAACCTGCCTTGAATAAATTCAATGACCCAGCTTCCACTGTTCTCTGAGGAATGGAATTCCACATACTAAAGACTCTCTGAGACAAAAAAATTCTCATCTCAATTTTAAAAGGGAGACCTCATCCTTAAACTGTGTCCTCTGGTTCTAGTCTCCCCCACAAGTATTGGAACAAAACAGTTTTTTTTTGTTAGCATACCTTTCCACACACACACTTTCTTTCCTTTAGGAGCGGTGGAAGGGTTCACGGGCTGATTATCTGCCCATTGGGCCTCGTCATGAACGCTTCTTCCATAGCCAACAAATCCTCACGGAGACTTAAACTCGCAGTATCTAGCCCATAGTTAGGGATGCTACCACTGCGCCACAAGATCTCCCAAATGCAACAGAGGTATTTAAAATTTGAATGTTGGAAACAAATTCTTCCAAATGAATATGCCTTCAAAATTTCAGCCATAAACTGTGAAAGCTGTCATAAAAACTTTCTGTTGAGGCCAACACTTACTTAAATTGACCTCTGTGATGTGTTGAAGTGTGTTTTAATCCCTAAAAATATATTTTCTGGATTAAGCAAGCGTAGGTTTGGGTCAAACTAGAGATGATTATGAAATGCTTTGGAATTCTGGATTTCTAGTTGATGCTGAGGGTGATCGTGCCCCCGAGGTAGCAGATAGCAATCATGAGCTGACTTGAGTTAGCATATGAAGCTGTCAGAGCATGATCAATCAATGGGTCCTTGTCAACGTATTCGCATCTGATCTCGATTCTGACTTATCCTTGACTCTGATGCGCTGACAGCAGATGACTTTCAATCAGAGGATTGGGAAAACAGCTTTGTGGATAAACGTTGCATGAATCAGCAGTCAATGCTTGCTGCATAGTGGCAATGACTCAGAAGCAGATGACACCATCCTGTGCAGGTTGTGGCCATATAATTCAATAACCAAAAGACTTCAAGTCGGAGAAGGGTAAAATTTCAATGTCGGCAACTTTCAATTTGGCTCACTAGCAAACAAACAAATCTAAATCACAAACTATGGTGGATTTTATTCTTTTAATTAAGCTTTGGATGCACTTATAGTACAAATACTTTGAAAGTAAAGTGACTATGGGCAGAATTTTTCACTTGTCAGCTGTCCATAGTTGTGTCAAGCTCGTGACAGAAGCTCTGTTCAGATGGGTATTGACTTTCTTTAATTTCCATACGCACGAGGTCAGCCACGCTGAGCGAGCCAGAGGCTTTGCAGCGATTGCTGGTTTCCCCCGTGTCCAGGGTGCCATCAACTGCACACAAGTGGCCATCAAGGCCCCAGCGGGTCAGCCAGGTGCCTTCGTTAACAGGAAGGGATTCCACTCCATTAACATGCAGATAGTGTGTGACCACAGGATGCAGGTGCTACAAGCCTGTGCAAGGTACCCTGGCAGTTCTCATCGCGCGTATATCCTGAGACACTCCCAGGTGCCGAGGCTCTTCACTGCTGCAGCCCGACTGGATGGATGGCTGCTGGGTGACAAGGGCTATCCCTTGAAAAGGTGGCGCATGACGCCTCTCCGCCACCCAAGAACAGAGACAGAGCAGCAGTACAACAGGAGCCATGCCTCCACAAGAGCGGTGGTAGAGAGAACCATTGGGCTTCTGAAGATGCACTTCCTATACCTGGACCGTTAGGGGTCACACTGCAATACCCCCCAGAGTGGGTGTCACTGATAATGTTTGCATGCTGTGCTCTCCACAATCTGGCACTGGCAAGCGAGGACCCACTGGAGGAAGAGGACCTTGATGCAGCTGCACAGGCCCCAGTTGACTAGTCCAGCAGTGAGTCAGAAGAGGAGCACGGTGAGGAGAATGCTGAGAGCATGGAGCCAGACCTCGGTAACCTCCAGGGAGGCAGGGACGCCTTGATCCAACACTCCTTCAGCTAGGGTGCCAAATAAGAACTACCACCTCATGCCAGGGCTGCCGCCTCCATCCTGGATCGCAGAAATGACCTTATCTTTGGCCCCCAAGATGCACTCAGTGCCTGTGCAATAAAGTTTCATCCACCCATGTCCAGCATTACATAATGGCCTACCCTGCACCTACAAAACAGATGAAGTGTACTCAGGCCAATAACACAAAAGTAAACGTAATTTAATGTTGGAACTCACATAGTATTGAATGGAACAATATCCGGTGTTGGTGGTCACACCACTGAAAAAACAAAACGGGGGAACAATAGATCACCCGTGACCAGCCCCTCTTGTGCTTAAGGTGATTTAAGCTTACATTTATGGGTGCTATGTCTAGGTGCTCCCCCCTCACTGGCAGCAGCATTGTAGACAGCCTGCTGACTCTGCTGTCTTGTTGGCCTTGATGACCTTGGCGGTCGTCCTTTGGCCAGTGGAGCCTGTGCTGGCCTCACCTGGGAGGGAACAGCCAGTGCCACGGCTGGCATCTCCCCAGTCACCGCAGCCCCATCAGATGCCACGGTCATTGCCGGAGAGCAGAGGAGCTGCTGCTGTCATCCAGAACGCCCTGAGAGGAGCCCGCAGAGATGACAGGCAGCTTGTGCGCCAAATTGAGGTCGCTGTGGACCTGCCAGCTGGCCATTGATGGATGGGCACCTAGCTAGGATACTGGGTGCCCCATTCATCTCACACATGGACACTGACCAGCTGAGGTCAGTGCCTGTGCGAGGGCTTGCAGATCCAAGCACAACCTCAGGAACCCCTGATTCTGTCCCTGGAGCAACCTCTCCTTGGTCGCCACTCTCTCCATGGAGGAGGGGTTGTGCTCGGCCATGAGGGTCAACACAGTGCTCATTTCCATAGGGACTCCTCCACAATGGAGACCATGGCACGCATTCCTTTTTGGATCTCTGCCAGATCCTCTCGCACATCTCGCTGGACGTCCATCTGCTGCCTAATGGATGACTCCAGAGTTCCAAAGACTCATGACCCTCTGGGTGAAAAAATTTCACCACATCTCTGTTTTAAATAGACGATCCCTTATTTTTAAACAGTGACCCTTAGTTTTACATTCTCCCACAAGAGGAAACATCCTCTCCAGATCGACCCTGTCAAGATCCCTCAGGATCTTACATGTTTCAATCAAGTCGCCTCTTACTCTCCTAAACTCCAGTGGATACAAGCCTAGTCTGTCCAACCTTTCCTCATAAGACAACCTACCCATTCCAGGTATTAGTAGACCATAAGACATAGGAGCAGAAATTAGGCCATTCGGCCCATTGAGTCTGCTCCGCCATTCAATCATGGCTGATAAGTTTCTCAACCCCATTCTCCCGCCTTCTCCCCCTAACCTTTGATCCCCTTACCAATCAAGAACCTATCTATCTCGGTCTTAAATACACTCAATGACCTGGCCTCCACGGCCTTCTGTGGCAATGAACTCCATAGATTCACCACTCTCTGGCTAAAGAAGTTTCTCCTCATCTCTGTTCTAAAAGGTCTTCCCTTTACTCTGAGGCTGTGCCCTTGGGTCCTAGTCTCTCCTACTAATGGAAACGCCTACCCCATAGTCTGGTAATCCTTCTCTGAACTGCTTCCAACGCATTTACATTCCTCTTTAAATAAGGTGACCAATACTGTACACAGTACTACAAATGTGGTCTCAGCAATGCCCTGTACAACTAAAGCATAACCTCCCTACTTTTGTATTCAATTCACCTTACAATAAATGATAACATTCTATTAGCTTCCCTAATTATTTGCTGTACTTGCATACTAGCCTTTTGTGATTCATGCACTAGGGTACCCAGATCCCTCTGCACCTCAGAGCTCTGCAATCTCTCACCATTTGGATCATATACTTCTCTTTTATTCTTCCTGTCAAAATGGACAATTTCACATTTTTCCACATTAAACTCCATCTGCCAGATCTTTGCCCACTCACTTAACCAATCTATATCTGTTTGTAGCCTCCTTATGTCCCCTTCACAACTTACTTTCCTACCTACCTTTGTGTCATCAGCAAATTTGGGAACCATATTTCAATCCTTTCATCCTAGTTATTTATATAAATTGTAAACAGTTAAAGTCCCAGCACTGATCCCTGTGGCATGCCACTTGTTACATCTTGCCAACCTGAAAAAGACCCTTTTATGCCTAGTCTCTGCTTCCTGTTAGCCAGCCAATCTTCTATTCATGCCAATATATTACCCGCTAAACCATGAGCTTTTATTTTCCGCAATAACCTTTGATGTAGCACTTTATCAAATGCCTTCTGGAAATCCAAGTACAGTACATCCACCGATTCCCCTTTATCCACAGTAAATGTTGCTTCCTCAAAGAACTCCAATAATTTGGTTAAATTTTCCCTTTCATAAAACCGTGCTGACTCTGCCTGATGACCTTGAGCTTATCCAAGTGCCCTGCTATAACTTCTTTAATAATAGCTTCTAACATTCTCCCTACGACAGAAATCCACCGCCTACAGGTTCTTCTGCAAGCCACACATCAGACTGACTTGGTGCTGTATTGCCGTTCCTTCATCGCTGGCAATTAAGGGTGGGCATTAATGTTCATCTTGTCAGTGATGCTGACGTTGCAGGACCAAATAAAATAGGATCAGGATTTAGATGTAGGCAGAAGTGAAAGAGAATGAGTCATTCATTTTAATAGCTAAATGAGAGGTATCGGTAAAAAAGTTCCCCTGTTTCTTTCTGAAAAACGCTACTGGAGTTCAGACAAAAATATTTGAGCTCAGATCATGTGGTTCAGCTGTGGGGCCAATTGTTAAATGCAAGCACACTCCCATTGCAGAAAATTTAATAAATAGTCTGCATGAAGGGGTCTTTAATCATTCCTGTCTAGCAAGCAGTGCCATTCCAGGTATGTATAGCAGGGGCTGAATTTGCTGAATTTTGGCCTGCAGATCCAGGCATGGACTTGGTCAAGGCTATTCCTGCAGATCTACCACAAGGTGGTGACAGTAATAGATATCAGGACCACGGTTAGCACTTTTGCCAATCCAAAACTAGGGTACAGAGCTTAGGAAAGAAGACAGTGAATAGTAACCCGATAGTCCACTTCGTTGTTAGCCAATTGACCACAATTGTAGCAATTTTAGTTCATAATGCTTTTTATTGACCTTTAAAGTAATTTGTAACATTTTCTCCCAAGCCAATTCTTGCCCACAAATTCTTTGCTTTAAAACTGCCTAACAAGCACATGACATTTTGCAACTGAAAATAAAATCCTCCATTATTCTTTATTGATTGGTTGCTTTGTTCTGTCTGGCCTGAACTGGGGTAATTCTGTCTTTTGAATTAAATATATTGATTCCAAATTTGCACTGGTGCTCTAAGGGTCTCACGTTTGATTGAACCCCCTGGCAATATCTGAATCACAATGACATGGTATGTCGTTTCTGTTGGTGAGTCATGCAGGGAAATAATTAAAATGTTGCCAATTATGAGAGTTTTTTTTCCAAAGCGACACCACTTGCTTTTACCTGGCTTGATTTTTTATTTGGGGTCAGGACCTCCTGTTGGGATCAGATGTGTGTCCCGACACTGAATCGTGTTGGGAATAGTCTCCCCACACTATTTTTGCTGAGCTTTCCAGAGAGCACACTCCAATTAAGGAAGGTTGGTGGGCTCCACAGCAGGATGAAGCGCTGCATACCGGCCCCCCCGCTCCCCCCACCCCGTCTCCCACTTAGAGACCTCCTTCTTTCACAGGCCATGTTTTGGCCACAGTGTGGGGCCCCCAGAGTGGCCCCTTCATTTCCTCAATCGGCTACCCAAAACTTGTGGATAGGGAGGATGTGAGGATCTTTGGCTATAATCTTTGCGCCATATAATGCATGTCCTATAAACTGTTAATATTCTGTTAATCCATACAATGTTATAACACAGAGGCCATTTAGCCGATCAATCTGTGCCAGTACTTTTCTCCATGAGCCACTCAACCTAATCTGTCTTGTGTATGACCCCTTACAAAAAGTATTTAGTGTCTCTATCCAAATAACACAATGCAGCAATCTTGTCCCTGTTTGTCTAAATATTTTCCAGCCTTCTCTTTAGGTCTTTTATTTTGTTGAATGTTTAGACAAGAAGTAGGGAAGCCACAATGTTTTGTAGTGAAGCTAGCGGTGTATCAGCTATTGAGCAATATCCTCGAGATGTTGGGCAGGAAAAACAATATCAGAATTGATTCAACACCAGTTCGCATACAAAATCTCAAATATGCCATTAGTTATACTAATTACTAATGAGGAAAGCATAAAGGAGCAAGATGAATTGCAGAAACAAAGATTTAGGGCATGTGATTGCAATATTAATAATTTATTAAAATTATACTTTTTGAATAAGTTAAAGGTTCAATTTATCCATAACTGGATGTCTACTATGTGTTGTATTTTAAAGCTGTGTGATATTTATGTTTAACGTACATACAAACATACAAATTAAGAGCAGGAGTAGGCCACTTGGCCCCTCGAGCCTCTTCTACCATTCAATAAGGTCATAGCTGATCTGAATTTAATCTCAACCCACACACCTGCCTATCCCCGATAACCTTTCACCCCTTGTTAATCAAGAATCTATCTACCTCTGCCTTAAAAATATTCAAAGACTCTGCTTCCACCACCTTTTGAGGAAGAGCTTTCCAAAGACTCACAACCCTCTGAGAGAAAAAAAATTCTCCTCACCTCTGTCTTAAATGGGTGACCTTTTATTTTTAAACTGTGACCCTTAGTTCTAGATTCTCCCACAAGAGGAAACATCCTTGCCACGTGCACCCTGTCAAGACCCCTCAGGATCTTATATATTTCAATCAAGTCGCCTCTTACTCTTCTATACTCTAGTGGATACAAGCCTGGCTTGTTTGACATGGTGACAAACACTGTTTTACATGGTGAGGTCATATTATGGATGAGTGAAACATGAAGTATGCAGCTACCTTGTACACTGGCTTTCAGTAAGCTAGTGTTTGCTGATTGCACTGCATACACTGAACTTTCCTGAACCTTAATACTTGGGGACACAAGGCATCCAGAGGACCTTGTGCTTTAGACACGCTGGGCGGAATCTTGTGCCTTCCCCCATGGTGAGTTTGGTGACAGGCGTAATTAAATAGGGTGGGAGAGCGGTGGTTGGGGACCCTGCCACCTTCCACTGTTAATGGTTGGTTGATTATGTTGTTAAAGATACACAGGTGATGGGTATTGCTGATTAAGGACTGAGAGACATATGAAGTGAGTCAGCTGGGACACTGGGTGAGTAGTTAAGAGGCAGAGATCTGTAATGTTGCACCCTGTGAATAAAACCCTCAAGGAAAAGATCTTTACCTTGTTTTCTACTTTGCCATCTGACTTGGATCCATCTAACCTGGATGAGCACTTGGCATGTCATAACATTCAAGGCTATGGGCCAAGTGCTGGTAAATGGGATTAGGTAGGTAGGTCAGGTGTTTCTCACGTATCGGTGCAGATTCAATGGGCCGAAGGGCCTCTCCTGCTCTGTGATTCTGTGATTCTGTAACACTCACCTCCATGCCAATTAAGCCCATGGTGTGAAGGTTTGTGGAAGGCCTTCCCACCCACTGCAGATTGAGGCTAATTGCCTACTTAAGGGCCTCATCCCGACGCTGCTGGTATTAACCCAGTTGCGGGCGAGGGGATCACCATGTGGGGAACACAGCAAGCAAACCCTGGTATGTTTGCTTGTGGAGCCGGGGATTCCCTCATTCAAATGCACTCAATGCTTGATCGAGAGACCCAGCACCGGGAAGCTGGGAGCGTGCTGAGAGCCACCCCCTTGCCCTTGCTGCCAAATCTCCTCTCTCTCTCTCCCACAACACCCAGCCTGCCATCACTCATCTGCGGCCCGAGTCCCTGCTCAATCTAAGGCCTTAGGTGGGTGTTGTACTGGCAGCAGCCACCACTTGCCCTCTGGCACTGCTGAGTACAGAAGAGCTGTGGCCTCTGGTTGGCTGGGAGCTCCTGGCAGGCAGGACTCACATCCCCAGGTTCTTTATTCCCAGGGGAAGGCCTGCCGTTGGCCTGTCAAGTGCTTGTGTGGCACAAGATGTGGTGGGCCTTCTAAAGAGGCGATACGGGGCTCTTGATGGCTGTACAGCCGGCGGCTGAGACTCCTGTCACCTCCAAAAGATTCTCTCTGCTGTGTACTTTAGATTACTATATGTCTGTGCTGAGAGAGTTAAAGATAAATGGTGGAACTGATTTCCAGATTGAAGAACAAGATACTTCACAGGCAAGCCCTGAATATAAAACTTGAGATTGTCAGTTAGTGCCAGCATTATAGAATAAATTTTAAGAATGAGTGCTTCTGGACCAGGAACTTACCTGGCATCCCCTTATTCAGAAATTGCAGATGCAACATTGACAATTTTCCATCCATTAAAATTAAAATTTCTGTCTGGAAATAGTGCAGACTATTCTGACTCTGTTTGGATCGTGCATTCAGAAAAATAATGTTTTGTTGTCTCAGTCTGCATTTTTGTTAAATAGTTTTCAGCCCTCTGTTTCTGAGGGTGTTACTGACTCATGCTATTGTATCTGCATGAAAATACTGGCAGCCATTCTTCATGTGTGGTTGCAGACAGTAAACGCTAGATTGGTGAATTTGTCATGAAATGCATCATGGCCACACCAATCTGGCTTTCATCCAATACCTGTTATTCAGCAGGAGATACTAGATTGTGACCAAGAGTGGGATCCCTGACTGATGATTTTACTCTTTAACCCCCTCACTAGCCCAGCGTAGCCAAGGCCAATTACAAGGTCAATAAGAAACAACCAGGTCATCACAGATTGCAGTTTGATTTTGGACCATTGTGTCTGTAATGCACCAGGCAGCATTTTACCCATTTGAGCTATCAGGAGACTTGTAACTGTTCATTAGTATGGGATGTCACTCTGGGAATAGTGACTCTCTAAGACATACTTTGCCAAACTGGTAATTTAAATTTCCAGTGAGACTCTTTAATGTATGCTTTTGGAATTCCATATTTGAAGAGCTCCATGATGGATATTCATTTCCTTTGTAATTAATCAGGAGAACCTTAATTAGAATACAAGCCAGGGGCTGCATACTCTGCTACTATGATGACAGTCACACAAAGGAAGATGGTTCTGGTTGTTGGAGGCCAACATCTCAGGACATCACTGCAGGAGTTCCTGAGGGTAGTGCCTTAGGCCCAACCATCTTCAGCTGATTCATCAATGATCTTCCGTTGAATATAATGTCAGAAATGCAGATGTTCACTGATCATTGCACAGTGCTCAGTATTATTTGAAACCCATCAGATACTAAGGCAGTCTATGTCCATATGCAGTAAGACATGGACAACATTCAGGCTTATAAGTGGCAAGTAACATTTGTGCCACACAAGTGCCAGGTAATGACCGTCTCCAACAAGAGAGAATCTAACCATCTCTCTGACATTCAACAGCATTTCCATTGGTGAAACCCCCAGTATCATTTACCAGAAACTTAATTGGACCAGTCATATAAATACTGTCGCTACATGAGCAGGTCAGAGGTTGGGAATTTTGAGGCGATAACTCACTTCCCGACTCCCCAAAACCTGTCTGCCATCTACAAGGCACAAGTCAGGAGATTGATGGAATACTCTCCACTTGCCTAGATGAGTGCAGCTTCAACAATGCCCGAGAAGGTCAACACCATCCAGGGCAAAGCAGCCTGCTTGATCGGCACTCCATCCAGCACCCTAAACGTTCATTCCCTTGCCACCAGCAGCGGTGTGTACCATATACAAGATGCACTGCAGCAACTCACCAAGGCTCCTTCGACAGCACCTTCCAAACCCGTGACCTCTACCACCTAGAAGGACAAGGACAGCAAACACCTGGGAACACTACCATCTGCAAGGTCCCCTCCAAGCAACACACCATCCAGACTTGAAACCAAATTGTTGTTCCTTCGCTGTCGCTAGACCAAAATCCTGGTACTCCCTTCCTAAAGCACTGTGGGCGTACCTACACCACATGGACTGCAACGGTTCAAGCAGGCAGCTCACCACCACCTTCTCAGGGGCAATTAGAAACACAGAAAATTTACAGCACAGAAGGAGGCCATTTGGCCCATCATGTCAGTGACAGCCGAAAATAGAGCAATCCAGCCTAATCCTGCTTTCTAGCTCTTGGTCTATTGTCTTGAGCTTACAGTACTTCAACTGCATTTTCAAGTATTTTTTAAATGCAGTGAGGTTTTGTGCCTCTGCCACCCTTTTGGAAAGTGAGTTTCAAACTCCCGCCGTCCTCTAGGTGAAAAAAAAATTCTCCTCAACTCCCCTCTAGTTCTTCTGCCACTTTAAACCTATACCCTCAGTTATTGACCTTTCTGCTGAGGTAAATAGGTAGTACAAATCCATTCTATATCCAGACCCCTCGTAATTTTGTGCACCTCAGTTAAATCTCCCCTCAGCCTCTGATGTTTCAAAGGAAACAACCCCAACCTGTCCAACCTTTCCCCATGGCTAAAATTTCCATTTTTGGTAATGCCCTCATAAATCTCCACTGCATCCTCTCTAGTGCAATCACATCCTTCCTGTAATGCAGTGACCAGAATTCTACTTAGTAGTCTAGCTGTGGCTTAACGAGTGTTTTATACAGTTCTAGCATAACCTCCCTGCTCTTGTATTCTATGCCTCTGCTAGTAAAGGAAAACATCCCATATGCCTTATTAGTAGCCTTAACTACCAGTCCTGCTACATTCAGGGATTTGTGGACATGCACTTCAATGTCCCTCTATTCCTTTACACTTCTCAGTATCTTATATATTGTGTATTGCCTTGCCTTGTTTGTCCTCTCCAAATGCATTAGCTCGCACTTAACAGAAATAAATTCTATTTACTACTCTTTTTCTGCCCATCAGACCAGGCCATTGATATCTTCCTGTAGTCTACAGCTTTCTTCCTCAAATTTTTATGATCTGCAAACTTCTTAATAATGCCACCTACATTTAAATCTAAATCATTGGTATATAGCATGAAAAGCAAGAGACTCAGTACTGAGCCCCCACTTGAAACAGCCTTCCAGTCACAAAAATACCCATCAACTATTACACTTTGCTTCCTGCCACTGAGACAATTTTGAAACCTACTTGCTACTTACCCTTGGGTCTCATTGGCTCTTACTTTTGTGGCCAGTCAGCCATGTGGGACCTTGTCAAAACCTTTGCTAAAATCTATGTAGACTACATCAAGCATGTTGCCCTCATTGACCATCCTTGTTAACTCCTTAAAAAAATTCAGTCGGGTCAGTCAGACACAACTTTCCCTTGACAAATCCATGCTGACCTTCCTTGGTTAATCTGTGCCTTTCTAAATGATGGTTCATACTGTCCCTCAAAATTTTTTCCAATAATTTGCCCACCACTGCAGTTAGGCTGACTGGCCTGTCATTACTCTGTCTATCACTTCTTCCCTTTGTAAACAACAGTACAATGTTAGCAATCCTCCAGCGCCTATAGTCAGAGAGGATTGCAATATGATGGGCAGAGCCTCTGCTATTTCATCCCTTGCTTTTGGGATACATTTCATGCAGTCAGTTCATTCTCATTTTTACTGCCACTGTCTAGCTTTCAAATTTGCAGGTTTGCTTCACGCAACTAGATCACAAGACATACAATATTCCCTTTTTCTCCCACCAGAGTTAAGGTACTCAACTGATGCCACTATTAATAATGGGAAATATGAAAGGTCACAAAATGTGTTCATGTGAAGAGACCATTTTTCCCCTCTGCATGAGCCATCTATTTTGAAAAGGCAGGCACCAACAGGGTGACCTGAATTGAGCAAAGTTCAAGCTTTTGTGAACAGAACTGAATGAAATCAGTTGAGTTCAAGGCGAGGACCAAATTTTTCCATGGCAGGACATCAAACAGCATTGCTGTTAGTTAGATTTGCTCTTAAATGTTTAGGTTTTTAAATTTTGTTTGTGGCATGTTGCAGAAAGTGTGAGCTGATGATGTTGCAGTGAGCGAAGTGACATCTGGGAAACCAAGTGAACAGCAATTGTGTATCTCCTATGTCCATCAGACTGAAGGATTGTAGAATGAACAGTGCAAAGACCTAGAAGAAAGTGTAAATTAAAGTGGGTGAATTCAATGTCAAACCAGGTGCAGAATGATAAGGAAAGAAAGATTGAAGTAAGAGAGAGAGAAACAAAAGGCTGAATTTTCCTGGTCCATTGAAAACCACCTTGGAGGTAGGAGGATGTGGGGAAAGGCATGGGAGGGGAGCATATTGCCAGTAGTGGGAACCTTGGCTTGATGTGACTTGACTTAACTATCTGTGGTGTATTTATTTCATATCTACTGTGCAAGTACTTGAATCTCACGCCATTCAATACATTTGAATGGTGAAGCAGACAGTGAGATGTTGTTTACCAGAAACTAGGGGTGGAATGGGGCACCTTGTTCAGCAAATTGTGGATTTTTGAGTTAGCTGCTCACTTGCCCCTGGCCTGAAGTTACACCATTAGCATCACCATTATTTTGACAGGAAAATCTGGGCTGCTTTACTTGTGTGTGTGTGTGTGTGTGTGTGTGTGTGTGGATCTTCTCAACCTCTTGTTTTCTTGTGGATTGTTGGCCTTTATTCCCTGTCAACAAGTTTAAACATTGTTTTTTATGAAGTAAAGAAATATTGAGAAGTACTTAGTGCGCATGGGATGGATTTAATCAAAAAACATTTCTATTATGTTCCTCCCTTGCCTCTCTTTTCTATCAGTTTCTCCCTGCCTCTTCTCTTTGCAGGGGCATGGTTGCATGGCTGCTAGTTGACCTCTATTAATTATTCTAAATATGTGACCCTAAACAGAGAGTGCTGACAGGCCATTCAGTAACTGGAACATCAGAATTGAGACCCATCCTGTCTCTCCCCTCATTCACATAAGTGAACTTCCAGCGGGGGTGAGAAATAGAAATCTTGGCTAACTTTGCCCTTCCTAAACCCTGGGTACGGACACCAACTGTATCACCACTTTCATTGCTATGAGCGAAATCGGCTGAATCAATGCAAACCGGAAATGGAACTTGGGACCACCCTTCACTGCTAAAGCATTTGGGTAATCTTGGCCTTTTAATTGTTGTCTCCAGCCAGAACAAGTATGAACTCGTTGGAATTTAGAAATTATCATCCTTGTTTTCTAGTCCCTTCATGGCTTCACCCCTCCCTATGTCTGTAACCTCCTCCAGCCCTACAAAGCTCTGAGATATCTGGGCTGCTTCAATTCAGGCCCTTTATGCATTTCCAGTTTTATTCTCTCCAGCATTAGCAGTCATGCTTTCTGCTCCCAAGGCCCTAAGATCTGGGATTCCCTCCCTAAACCTCTCTGCCTCTTTAGCTATTTTTCCTGCCTTAAGATGCATGTTAAAACTTACCTCTTTGATATAGCTTTTGGTCATCTGCCCAAATATCTCATGTAGCTCAGTGACCAGTTCTACAAGCATAGAACCATAGAAAAGCTATGGACCAGAAGGAGGCCATTCAGCCCATCGTGTCTGCACCAGACCAAAAAAGAGAAAAAAAAACTAGCTGCTCATTTTAATCCCACTTTCCAGCACCTGGTCTGTAGCTTTGAGTGTTATAGTACTTCAGGTGCAGACCCAAATACCTTTTAAATAAGTTGAGCATTTCAGCCTCAACCACCAATTCAGGCAGTGAATGCCAGATGCCCACCACACTCTGGGTGAAAAGGTTTTCCCTCATGTCCCCTCTAATCCTTCTACCAATCACCTTAAATCTATGCCCCTGGTAATTGACCCCACAGCTAGGGGAAACAGGTGTTTCCTGTCTGCCCTATCTAGGCCCCTTATAATTTTGTACACCTCAATTAGTTCACCACGAGGTGTCAGCTGTGGCTCAGTTCATAGCACCCTCACATTTGAGTCAGAAGGTTGTGGGTTCATGTCCCACTCCAGGACTTTGAACAAAAAAAAAGGGCCCATTAAAAAAAAAACCTTTAACTTCAGCACTTGCTTTGGGAGAGGAAGGCTGCCAATTTAAATATGCTAAAAGTCAATTAGTTCACCCCTTAGCCTCCTCTGTTCTAAGGAAAACAACCCTAGCCTATCCAATCTTCCTTCATAGCTGCAATTTTCAACTCCTGGCAACATTCTTGTAAATCTCCTCTGTACTGTTCCAGAACAATTATGTCCTTCCTGTAATGTGGTGACCAGAACTGTACACAAAATTCCAGCTGTGGCCTAACCAGCGTTTTAGATAGTTCCTGGTTTTGTATTCAATACCTCATACAATAAAGGAAAGCACCCCATATGCTTTCTTTACCACCTTATCCACCTGTCCTGCCACCTTCGGGGACCTGTGGACATGCGCTCCAAGATCTCTCACTTCCTCGACCCCTCTCAATATGCTCCCATTTATTGAGTATTCCCGTGCTTTCTTTGCCCTCCCCAAATGCATTATCTTATACTTTTCCGGATTGAATTCCATTTGCCACTTTTCCGCCTGCTCAACCAAACTATTGATATCATTCTGGAGACAACAGCTATCCTCTTCACTATCAACTACATGGCCTATTTTTGTTAATCCACAAATTTCCTGATCATGCCTCCCACATTTAAGTCCAAATCATTAATACTTACACCAAACAGTAAGGGCCTCAACACTGAGCCCTGTGGGATGCCACTGGAAACCACTTACCATTTGCAAAAACACCAATCGACCATTACCCGTTGTTTCGTGTTGCTGAGCCAATTTTGGATCCAACTTGCCACCTTCCCCTGTATCCCATGGGATGTCATTTTTCTGACCCGTCTGCCACGTGGGACCTTGTCACATGCCTTACTAAAATCCACGTAGACAACATCCACTGCACTACACTGATCAATCCTCCTTGTTACTTCCTCAAAAAATTCTATTGGGCTGAATTATGCCCTTGTCAGGTGGGTGCGGCAGTTGGGCCCTGGAGCAGTCGCAAAGTCGACCACTGCACACGATCGGGCCCTGACACTGATTTCATGCTGGCTGGCTGCGCGCACTGGGAGCCTCGGTGTTGCCGGAGTGGGGGCGGGTGGAACACGAGCATTGCAGTGTGCGCATGCGTGGGGGTGCATGCAGTGAAAGCTCCCTGAGGCACAGTGCTGCCTCAGGGAGCTGAAGATTTTGAACAATAAAAATAAAGAATTAAAAAATAAGGTAAACATGCCCCCTCATGGCCAGAATTTTGACATCAGCGTGCGGGGGTGGGCCCAACACACCAATGTGTAAAATGACGCGTGGTGACGTCGGGCGTGCGTCCTGACATCACCGCGTGCCATCGCGATATTTCGGTGGGCAGGTGCGCGATGATCTCCGATGCACGCCCGCCATTAATTAACAAGCCACTTAAGGCCCTTGAGGCATTAATAGATGGGGATTTTTTGGAGCCCGTGTGATCTTCAGAGCGTTACATGGGTCAACGGGCAGGCAGGTAGGCCACATTTCTGAAAACCTCATCCACGGGTGGGCTCGTGAGTGGTAGTTGTCAGACATTTAATTTTTAAACTTACTGCTACTTGCTTGTATGAACAGGAGAACTTCAAATTTCTTCACAGCTGCTTGTACAGGAATGACAGGCTTCAGGTCAGGACTCTAGAGGAAACATTATTCTTGCGGCCTTGCTGGTTTCAGGCAGCCTTCCCTTACCCTGGGAATGGGAGTTGTGCTCTCCACTGGACGCATCTCCTCTGAGGAGGAAGAGAGGGCCAGAAGGGGGAGGAGGCCAGGAGTCCATATTCAGCTTCCAGGGGAGCCACCTTTGGGAGGGCAGGTGCAGGCACAAGGGGCGCAGGGCCAATAGGAAGTCCAAGGCGGAAGGGGTCGCAGAAGACGCCACTGTCCTGCTGCCAGGGTTTACAGGCGGTGAAGCAGCTACCTCAATATGTCTGAGGTGCAGTGCCGAAGGAGGCTCTGTCTCTCAAGGGAGACAGTGACCTCCATTTGTCAGATGATGGGCCCTAAGATCAGTGCCAACTGTGAGGGTGGGCACCCCATGCCAGTGGCATTGAAGGTCATGGCTGCCCTCAACTTCTCTTTCTGGCTCTTTCCAGGGGTCGGTGGGTGATCTTTGCAGAGTCTCCCAGTCAGCTGTTCACAGTTGTGTCAAGCAGGTGACAGACGCTCTGCTCAGGCATGCACTGAGTTTCATTCACTATTGCTGGGACGAGGCCAGCCAGCCTGAGCGAGCCGGAGGCTTTGCAGCGATTGCTGGGTCCCCATGTGTCTAGGGTGCAATGGACTGCACACATGTGGCCATCAAGGTGCCAGCGAGTGAGCCGGGTGCCTCTGTCAACAGGAAGGTATTCCACTCCATGCCTGCCTGCGCCTGCTTCCGACTGGCCCGCCCGACAGGCAGAAAATTCGCCCCCATGTGACTCTGTCACACGAGCAGGGACATGTTAAAAATGAGTTTTTAAAGTTTTTTTTATCACAGGTTGAAACCTCATCCTGCCCGCGTATGAGGTTTCACCAAAAATGCAAAGTCTGCTTAGCCTATTCGCCTGCCCGCCAACCGAACGGTTGGATGGGCAGTGAAAAATTCAATTTACTTAATTGATTAAGGGCCTTAATAGGCCGCTTAATTGTTGGCGGGCACGCTGCTGCCTCTTGCAAGCGCCCGCTGAGCGAAATATTGCGAGAGTGCGCGATGACGTCGGGATGCTTGTCTGACGTCATCGCGCACTATTTTACTCTTGCCCGCCTGATGAGGGCAAAATTCAGCCCATTAAGTTAGTAAGGCACGATCTTCCCCTAACGAAACCATGCTGACTATCCCTGATCAACCCGCGCCTTTCTAAGTGACAGTTTACCCTGTCTCTCAGAATTGATTCCAATAATTTGCCCACCACCGAAGTCAAACCGACTGGCCTATAATTTTCTGGCCCATCCCTCGTAATGGTACAACATTTGCAGACTCCAGTCCTCTGGCACCTCATCTGTATCTGGTGAGGATTGGAAAATGATCCTCAGAGCACACGCTATTTCCCCCCGGCTTTCTTTAACAGTCTGGGACATAATCTATCTGGCCCTGGTGATTTATCCACCTTCAAGGATGTCAGTCCCTCCAGTACATCCTCTATCACTATACTTATTGTATCTGATATTTCACACTCCTCCTCTTTAACTTGAATGTCCGTATCAGCCTTCTCCTTAGTGATGACAGAGACAAAGTACTCATTGAGAACTTTACAAATCTTCAGCATCAACGCATAAGTTACCATGTACATCTCTGATAGGTCCTACTCTTGCCCTTCATGTACTGGTAAAACATGTTTGGGTTTTCTTTGATTTTACCTGCCAATATTTTTTCATACCCTCTCTTTGCTTTCCTAACTTCCTTTTTATTCACCCCTGTACTTTCTCTAGGCTTTCTACAGTATTAAGTCTTTTGTGACTATCATAAGCTGTCTTTTTCTACTTTATCTTACCCCGTATGCTTCTGGATAACCAGGGGACTCTAGATTTGGCAGTGCCACCCTTTTTCTTTGTGGGGACATGTCTACACTGTGCCCGTAGAATCTCATTTTTGAATGCGTCCCACTGATCTGACACTGCTTTCCCTTTTAAAAGCGGTAACCAGTCCACTTTCGCCAGTTCACCCCAGCTTTATAAAATTTGTCCTCCCCCCAATTTAGAACTTTTACTCCTGTTCTATCTTTGTCATTTTCCATAATTATGCTAAACCTAACTATTATAGTCACTATCTCCAAAATGGTCCCCCACTTCTTCATCCATTTGTCCAGCTTCATTTCCTAAGACTAAATGTAGAATTGCGTCGACTCTCATTGGGCTTGCTACACGCTGGCTGCAAAAGTTCTCTTGAATGCAGTTTAAAACTTTTGTCCCCTCTGTGCAGTTCACACAGTTAGTATCCCAATTAATACTAGGGTACTTGAAGTCTGTTGAAGTTTTTGCATTCAGAGATTTGCCTACCTATTTGCTCTTCTAACTCCTTTACACTTTTTGGGGATCTATAGTACACTCCTAGTAGTGTGGCTGCCCCTTTTTTATATCTGAGTTCAACCCTGACTGATTACAATTCTGACTGTACTTGCCCCTGTGAAGTGTCTTGGGATGCTTTACTACATTAAAAACATTACATTAGCATAAGTTGTTGCTGTGGTATCCATTTTCTAGTGTTTAAATAAAGATATTTATTAAACCAATGTTTGTATCCAGTATTTTATCCAATTGTGCCAGCTTTACCACCAATGCTTAGTTTCGTCTCTTAAAGGCACTGACTCTTGCTGGGATATGACTCCATTGCACTGGCATCCCTCCAGTACCTCACTCACATAGTGGGCAGGATTTTACGCGTCGGCGAGCAGGGGCGGGGCCCGCTCGCCAATGCGTTAAATGACGCACGGTGATGTTGGGGGGAACTGATGACATCACCGCGCCCCATTTAAATTTTCAGGAAGGCAGGGGCGCAGCGAAATCAGCTGCGCGCCTGCCGACCTGTCAATGGCCAATTGAGGCCATTGACAGAGGTTATTAAGTAATTAAAGGATCTGCCCGTCCAACTTTAAGGTTGGCGGGCAGGCCAGGAGCCCCGGCACGAATTGGAAAAAGTATGAAACTTCATTCGCGGGTGGGATGAAGTTTCATGTAGCTTCTAAAAAATTTTAATTAAATTTTTGTGAAAATTATGGGCATGTCCCAACTCATGTGACATTGTCACATGAGGGGACATGTTAAGGAAATTTTATTTTTCTATTTTTATCTTTTTGACATTTACAGCCGATCTCCCTGAGGCTACACTTAGCCTCAGGGAGATGAGTGCGCTTTTTCGTGCACTTGCGCAAAAGAGCGCACTCTCGATTTTGGAAAGTTATCAATGAGTGACTGTTTTTGTAAACTTTCTTTACACATCCTATTGTCACTATAGGGTTCATTGGCTCTATACAGTGTATAGTGTGTGAATGGGCAAGGAAGAGCTATATGTTGGCATGGGGAGCATGAGGTCCATAGGGGGTGGGTGGGGAATAGCTTGGCATGGGGGGCATGAGGGGCCTAAGGGGTGGGGGGAGCATACATTGGTATGAGGGTTATGAGGGGCTAAAGGGGGTAGGTGGGGGGCATAGTTTGGCATGGGGGTGCATGAGGAGGACTTTTTGAACTTACCTTTCAAAAGGGTCCCTCATACAGACTATTGTTCATGACATCGCTGAGGTGCTATGAATCACAACTCTTTAAAATGCTGGCTTGACCCCATGAAAATTGTGGAAGACTAAGACATGCCTATCCCTGCAATGGAGCTGGCCAGATCAGGAGTTCAGGGTGCAGGCTCGTGACCCAATTGAGCCTGCACCCTTAAAGGCCACTCCTGGGAATGGGGTCAGGAATTTCGGAACTGGGTTCCGGCCACCATTTTCATCCCTTTATGCAGTCTCCCTGACTCCATGAAAATCCAGCCCATCATGACAGAACTTGGCTCAACTATGATGCACTCCACAGTAGAATAATCTGAGAGGACTGACTGCTTAGACTCATTTAAGAACAGCGGTCACTTTGGTGAGGTACCAGGGCTGCCTGAATTCATAAAATTGTACCCAACCCAGTGTCTTAATGGTGTGGGATGGTGAAATTGGGTGAAAAAAAACCCACTTTAAATACCGTAAAACTTACTTGGTCCTTATGTACTTTCCCTACTTTTACCTTTTCTGTAATGAAAACTAATGCATATAATTATTTCTTTTCAGCTAAATTATGTTTTTTTTTAAATTTTAATGCACTGTTTGGTATTTAGAAACAAAATATCTATGAAGTGCAGGAAATTATAAGTCTGTGGTACACAGTTCAGGGAGGTCTTGTGGTGCCGTGGATAGTGTCCCTGCCTCTGTGCCAGAAGCTCTGGGCCCGAGTCTTACTTCATGACTTGAAGGCCATGGAAGGTATGTTCATAATGTAGCCAAGCAGATTGATTATCAATTTGTAAATTCTTCCAATATTCCTATGGCAGACAGTAAGAGTAGGAGAGTCTCCTGGTCAGCCATGTTTGATGTGGTGTGGCACCCCTCAAGTTATAGCCTCTGGTGACCTGTTTCAAGAGAAACTAGTCATGGAAACAGATATAAGTACATCCTTTGCTTATATCTGCCTCATGTGTCACTAAACATGGAAAAGCCTCTCGTAAGATCTATTGTTCAAGTCTCACTTACGCCTTTGTCAGTTGGAACAAATTCCATCTCTGAACATTTTGTATTTTACTTCCATTAGATTGTAAAGCCTTGCAGAAATATGAAGCCCGAGACCAAAAATGTTGGATTTGTGAATATTTTACAATGCTTATTGAGTGTGTTCATCTGGTTGTATTGAACCCTTTATTAAGAGCAGAATGGAAGATTGACAAAGTACCTTGTTGATCCTTGTTTGTATGTTTGTCTCTTGATAAACAAGGGGGTGAAAGGCTATCGGGGGTAGGTGGGTAAGTAGGCAGAATTGAGGTTAGTATCAGATCAGCCATGATCTTATTAAATGGCGGAGTAGGCTCAAGGGGCTGAATGGCCTATTCCTGCTCCTTGTGGTCCCATTTAAAGCGAGAGACCTTTACAAATTATTGTTTAGTCGGTAGAGATTAATGTTTGCTTTGTTTTCTTCTTCAGTTCTCCATGCTGGACACTGACAGGCCAATATTTCAGCCATTTCCGTCAGAAATTACCTTTCAGAACTATGAACCTTGTGAAACCTACGAGGTACCGCTGATTCTGAGAAACCATGATCAGGTAAGTAAAGTCGAAGAGGATCTAGAAAGACAGTGGGAAAGTTCTCTTTAGTAGTTGCATGAAGGTGCGCAACTAAGAAAGATCACATTCGATCTATCCAATTAGGATCTTAACACTAGACATTTTATCTATTGAGGGAATGCTGTACATAAATGTTTTCTTACATCTAAAGTAAATGAAGCAAAACCACAAAATGCATCTCCAACTTCTCATATTCTATATTCAACTACTTCCTCTGCTACCCTCAACTGAAAACAATTGACTTGACCACACTAGCATAGGAACCATCATTTTCCATGGAGGATTTCTTATTTTGTGTTTATACCCACGTATATATTCTCCAATCTCATTCTCAATCAGATATTTATCCATCACTTTTTTGAAAGAATTAATTGATTCAACACTAGTTTTATTGTTGACACATTCATTTCTCTGAGGAATGGTGGGAGAATCTTTCTTCTAATCCCTAGTCTCATTAGGTTTCTTAATGTTGAATATATATCACCATGTCTGCTTATTGTCAGATAGGCTGCTTGCATCTGCATAATGAAGTTTCCTTGTACAATACCAATTGCTAGGAGTCTACTCCACTATTCTGTAAAGTAATATAACATTATTGTTTTACTATGTTAAATCTAACATTAAACCTACTATAGGTTAATCTACAAGCTTGGAAAATATAAAAACTCACCCTTAATTTGACCTTTCTATCTATTAGTTATGGAACTGATTGCAAGATTCTTCCAAATGAATGAAAATCCTTAATTGGCAGTGGAAAAATGAACTCTTCATCTGCCTTACTGTTGGTTCTCAACTCAGTCTTTAATATCTCATCCAATCCTTCACCAAAACTCAGGTGTATGACAGGTGGCATAAAAACAGACTGGAGGTGATGTTAATAAGGACAGATATCCCTGAAAATTGGCCCAGGTGTTTGTTGGATATGCTTAGTAGCATAATTTAAGCAAAGTTGGGATCAATTCTATATTGATTGGAATGAAAGAGGAAGGTCAATAACCCTATGTGTTTTTCATTGTGTTTTTTATACTAAACAATTTGTTTTATAAATATTAATAATCAAGTTAATGATTTAATTATTAACCTTTCCACCTAGGTGGGATACTATTGGGGAAAATCTGGACTTTCAAAGTTTGGGGATGATTGAAAGGAGGAGAGGAAGAATTTGAATTTTTATAATCCTTCTCATGACTTCCAGGTGTCACAAAGCATTTCATAGCCAATTAAATATTTTTGAAATGTAGCAGCCAGTTTACACAGAGCAAGTTCCCACAAACAGTAACCAGAGAATGACCAGATAATGTGTGTTTCTGTGTTTAGTGATATGTGTTGAAGAATAAACCAGAGAAATGACCAGATAATCTGTGTTTCTGTGTTTAGTGATATGGGTTGAAGGATGGTAACAGAACAGAAGGCCATTCAACCTATTGTCTCTGTGTCAGCTCACTGCAAGACCAGGCTAGTTCCACTAGTCTAAACTAGACTTCCACTAGACCAAGCCTAATCCACTCCTCCACACATTTCCTGTAGTCCTGTATTTTGTTTTTATTTTCAAGTGCTTATTCAGTTCCCTTTTGAAAGCCATAATTGAATCTGCCTCCACTTAACCCTCAGGCAGTGCATTCCAGATCCTAATTACTTGCTGTGTGAAAGAGTTTTATCACTTGTTGCTGTCGGTTCTTTTGCCATTCACCTAATATTGGGGTCCTCCGGTTCTTCACCCTTTTGCCAACGGGAACAGTTTCTCCTTATCTGTTTTGTCTGGACCCCTCAATTCTCCTTTCAATCTTCTCTTCTCCAAGGAGAACAACCCCAGCTTCTCCAACTTCTCCATGTAACTGAAATCTCTCTTCATAAAATGGTTACAGCACAGGTGGAAACCATTCAGCCCATCATGTCTGTGCTGGGTCTTTGCAAGAGCAATTCACCTATTGCCTTTCCCCAGCCTTTCCCTTGTAGCCCTGAATATTTTTCCTTTTCAGATAACGATCTAATTCCCTTTTGAATGCCTGAATTGAACCTGCTTCCGCCGCACTCTCAGGCAATGCATTCCAGATCCTAACGCTTGCTGTATAAAAACATTTTTCATGTTGTCATTGCTTCTTTTGCCAATTACCTTCAATCTCTGCCCTCTGGTTCTTGAACCTTCCACCAACAGGAACAATTTCTCCCTATCTGATCTGTCCAGACCCCTCATAATTTTAAATACCTCCATTAAATCTCCTCTCAACCTTCTCTTCAAGAAGAACAGTCCCAGTCTCTCCAATCTATCAACGCAACTGAAGTCCCTTATCCCTGGAATCATTCTCATGACTTTTTTCTGCACCCTCTCTAATGCATTCACATCCTTCCTATGGTGTGGTGCCCAGACAGTATTTGATACAGGTCTAATGTAACTTTCTTGCTTTTGTACTCCATTCCCCTATTTATAAAGCCCATGATCCTGTATGTTTTACTAACTGCTCTCTTAACCTGTTGTGCCGCCTTCATTTCATGCACTTATACACCCAGGTACTTCTGCTTTTCCACCCCCCCTTAGAATCGTACCTTTTATTTTATATTGTCTCGCTGCATTCTTTCTACCAAAATGAATCATTTCACACTTTTCTGCACTAAATTTCATCTGCTAACTTGTCTGCACATTCCACCAACCTGTTTATGTCCTTTTCAAGTTCTACATGATCCTCCTCTCAGTTCACAAACATAAAGGTATTGTATTGTTATCAAATTTGAAACTGTGCCCTGTACCCCAAGGTATAGGTCATTAATACATGTCAGGAAGAGTAGGAGCCCTAACATCGACTGCTGGGGAACTCCACTATAAATCATTCTCCAGTACAAAAAACAACCATTCGCCACTACTCTCTGTTTCCTGTCACTCAGCCAGTTTCATATCCATGTTGCTATTGTCACTTTTATTCCATAAGCTCTAACTTTGCTCACAAGTGTGTTGTGCGGCACTGTGTCAAATTACTCTTGGAAGTAAATGTAAACCACATCAACATTATCCTCATCAGCCCTCCCTGTTAGCTCATCAAAAACCTCCACCAAGTTAATTAAACAGGTTTTACCCTTAACAAATCCACGCTGGCTTTCCTTAATTAACCCACATTTGCCCAAATTACTATCAATTTTGTTCCTACTTATCATTTCTAAAATCTTCTCTACCACCGATGTTAAGCTGACTGCTCTGTAGTTGCTAGGCTTATCTTTGCACCCTTTTTTGAACAAGGGTGTAACATTTGCAATCCCCCATCCTCTGCCACCAGGAAAGGAAGATTGGAAAATTATGGCTAGCGCCTCCACAATTTCCACTCTCATTTCCCTCAGTTTCCTTGGATGCATCCCATCCAGTCCTGGCGCCTCATCAGCTTTAAATACAAACAGCTTATCCAATACCTCCTTCAACTCAATTTCAAACCCTTCTAGTGTCTGAATTACCTCCTGTTTCACTATCACCTGGGCAGCACCACCTTCCTTGGTAAAGACAAATGGAAAGTATTCATTTAATACATCAAACATGCACCCTGTCTTTTTGCATATATCCTTTTTTTGCTCCTAATTGGCCCCACCCCTCCTTTTCCCACCCTTTTACAATTTATATGTCCACAGAAAATTTTTGAACCCCTTTTATGTTAACTGCCAGCCTCTTCTCATACTCTCTCTTTGCTTCCCTTATTTGTTTTTTCTATTCCCCTCTGAACCTTCAGCCTGGTTCTCAATTGTATTATCTACCTGACATCTGTCATACGCACACTTTTTCTCTTTCATCATAATCTTTATTTATTTTGTCATTCAGGTTGCTCTGGATTTGTTTGCCCTATCTTTCCTATTCGTCAGAATATATCTTGACTGTGCCCAAACTATCTCTTCTTTAAAGGCAGCCAATTGTTCAGTTACAGTTTTGCCTGCTAATTTTTTATTCCAGTTTACCTGGGCCAGATCCACTCTAACCCCATTGAAGTTAGCTTTGCTCCAGTTAATTATTCTTACTCTGGATCTTCCCTAATGCTTTTCCATAGCCAACCTAAACCTTATGATACCATGATCACCATCCCCTAACACTTGCTCTACTTGGCCAACCTAGTTTCCAACAACCAGGTCTAACAATGCCTCCTTCTTGTTGGACTGGAAACACACTGCTGTAGAAAGTTCCCCTGAACACACTCTTGGAACTCTTGCTCCTCTCTGCCCTTTACACGACCACTATCCCAGCCTATATTTGGATAATTAAAGTCCCCCATTATAACTACTCAATAATTCTTACACCTCTTGTAATTACATCTTTCCCACTAGTTAATGTCCCTAGAGACGACACCAAGCAATGTGATTGCATCCTTTTTGTTCCTTAGCTCTAGCCAAATAGATCCTGTCCATGACCCCCTCTGGAATATTTCTCTCCAGTACTACAAAGTTCTCCTTAATCAATGTTGCCACCCCATCTCCTTTCCTTCCTTCCCTATCTTTCCTGAACATCTTGTACCTAGGAATATTTAATACTCTGTCCTGCCCTTCTTTGAGTCGACGTGGGCAAAGATCTGGCAGATGGAGTTTAATGTGAGAAAATGTGAAATTGTCCATTTTGGCAGGAAGAATAAAAGAGAAGATTATCTAAATGGTGAGAGATTTCAGAACTCTGAGGTGCAGAGGGATCTGGATGTCCCAATGCATGAATCACAAAAGACTAGTATGCAAGTACAGCAAGTAATTAGTAAAGCTAATAGAATGTTCTCATTTGTTGCAGGGGGAATTGAATACAAAAGCGGGGAGGTTACGCTTCAGTTTACAGGGCACTAGTGACACCACATTTGTAGTAGTGCGTATAGTGTTGGTCACCTTATTTAAGGAAGAATGTAAATATGTTGGAAGCAGTTCAGAGAAGGTTTACCAGACTAATACCTGGAATTGGTGGGTTGCCTTATCAGGAAAGGTTGGACAGGCTAGGCTTGTATCCATGGAGTTTAGAAGAGTAAGAGGTTACTTGATTGAAACATATAAGATCCTGAGGGGTCTTCACAGGGTGGATGTGTAGAGGATGTTTCCTCTTATGGAAAAATCTAGAACTGGGGGTCACTGTTTAAAAATAAGGGGTTGCCCATTTAAAACAGAGATGAGGCGAAATTTTTTCTCTCGGAGTGTCGTGAGTCTTTGGAACTCGCTTCCTGAAAAGGTGGTGGAAGCAGAGTCTTTGAATATTTTTAAGGCAGAGGTGGATAGATTTTTAGTAAGCAAGGGAGTGATAGGTTATCGGCGGTTGGTGGGATGCAAATTTTGGATTACTATCAAATCATCTATGATCTTCTTAAATGGTGGAGCAGGCTCGAGGGGCTGAATGGCATACTCCTATTCCTTGTCCGTGTGTTCGTATGTTCGTGATAGGCTTGAGTGTGTGAGTTTACACTGATGAAATGGTTACCATACTTTGGCTGCATGGATGAGATCATTCATCCTGTATATGCATTGGATGGCCAACCTCTTCTGTGCAGCATTGGCACTTACTACCACTGCCATCACCTACCAAACTGGAGTGGTAATGCTGCTGTCCCTCCTGCAGCCAGAGCGGGGGTAGAGGACATCACAGCGGGCCTCTATGGTGTCCAAAAGGCACTTGACAGTTGCAGTCTTCTTTCCTTTCGGGGCCATATCTTCTTTGCTGCAGTCCTGGGCTGGAACACTGAGCGTGGCTGTACTTTAAATGTGGTGCCTGGCGTGATGAAGCAGCAAGGTGATGGCGTGGTGGGTGAATGAGTGCCCCCCCCTGCCATGGAAATGGCGTGTTTCCTGTGAATACATAAATAATGTGGCGGGTTTGGGACGATATGGTATGAAAACCCGCCATCATGGTCGGCGGGTAAAACAACGTTTTACCTGCCCGCCACTGCACTTAGTGCGAATCTGGGACAATTCCACTTTATACCTCTATTTATAAAGCCCCAGGATCCCAATTTTCACTTCTCTGCATTAAATTTTCTCTGCCACATGCCATTCCGCCAACCTGTCTATGTACTCTTGGAGCCTATCACTATCCTCCTCACAGTTCACGATACTTAGAAGCTTTGTGTCATCTACAAATTTTGAAATTGTGCTCTGTACACCCAAGTCTAGGTCACTAATATAGATCAAGAAAGGTAGACCCAGTACCAGACCCTGGGGAACTCCATTGTTTACCTTCCTCCAGTCCAAAAAACAATTGTCCACTACTTCTCTTTGTTTCCTATCACTCAGCCAATTTTGTATCCACTGTGCCTTTTATTCCAAGGGCTTTAACATTGCTGCTGCGCCTGTTATGACGCTTGATCAAACTATTAAATGTTGGTCAAGACACTGGGAGAACTCCCTTCTCTTTGAATAGTGTGATCTTTTGTGTCCATGTGAGTGGGTAGATGGAAACCTGTTTCACTGTTTGATCCAACAGTGCGGTGCTCTCTCCAAAGTATAAGCCTTGATATATGCTCAAATCGCTGCAGTTGGTTTGAACCCACAATCTTCTGACTCAGGGGTTATTGAGCCAAAGCTGACAAAAGATCAGAGAGGTGCAGACATGACTATTGTTCTGACGATAGTGTGGCCTCAAACAGCTTTAATGGGATCATATTTTGCTGCCTGTCATGTCTTGTAAGGAGAAACTGTACTGTAAAGTTTTCCATTAACGCACCATGTTGGCATCTGACAGCATCAGACAGGATTAGTGGAGAATCATGCCTTTGAGCATTGATAAGTGTTTCTAGTTTTTCTGGGACGACAGGGCAATGTCATCCTCTATTGTGACAGTTTCCTGATGTTGAATAATCTCAGCTCTGTTTTACCTGAAAAATGAGGTTCTGAAAATGGAAGAGTTATACTATATGTAATATTACTAGACATCATTTGATTAGTTGTGAAACTCCTGGAAAATGCTTCCAAATGAATGGAAACCTTCAGTAAACAATATCTAAGACTAGAGGCTGGATTCCTGTGGAGGAGATGGGAAGGTCAAGTTGGCAGACTCAGCAGAGCCATTTCCTTTAAAAGGGCTCCCTCCCTCTGTACTTTCATTCTAGTGCGGCAGGGACGGGATGGAATCGGGCCCATTGATGTTCTCCTTAGAGAAGAGAATATTGAAAGGAGATTTCATAGAAGTATTCAAAATCAAGAGGGGTCTAGACAGAGCAGACAGAGAGAAACTGTTCCGATTGGCAGAGGTGTTGAGAATCAGAGGTCACCGAATTAAGGTGATTGGCAAAAGAACCAAAGATGGCATGAGAAAACATTTTTGTGGTTAGGATTTGGAATGTGCTGCCTGAGAGGATAGTAGAAGCAGATACAATTATAGCTTTCAAAAGGGAATTTGATAAGCACTTGAAGATAAAAAATGTGCAGGGTTCCAGGAAAGTGGGGCTAGCTGAATTGCTCTTGCATAGAGCCAGTGTGGGCCCGACGGGCCAAATGACCTGTTTTTGTCCTATAACCAGTCTGTTCTATGATTCTACTTAGTGACTGTTGTCATAGCAAATTTGAATGGGAAAAGCTGATACAAAAATTTGTTATACATAAACCTGGACTGGAAGTTGTTAGAACAGGAAGTAAGGTTTGTGGATAGGAAGTGCATGATGCAAGACTTGTGTGTGTATATTCTATTCCTTCACCTTTGTACTTAATTCCCCTCGCATCATATTTTTTAAAAGCTGAGAATGTGCAAAAAGATATATCAGTATGGCACTATATTGGCTATGATACTGGATCAGCAACCTGTAAGGGAATGGATTTAAATCCCACCATGGTAAATTGTGAAATTGAATTAAATAAATATGGTAGTTTAGAAATAAATGATGAGAGCTGCTTGACTATCATAAAAATCTAATTGAGTCACTAATGCCCTGCCAGCTTTACCCATAAACTCAGTTCTCCTGGTGTTCTGACCAATATTCATTCCAAGCTAGGCTATCTGGTAATTCATTTATTTACTGTTTTTGGGAATGCTCTGTGCACAAATTGGCAACATTTCCCTAAATAACAACAGTGACTGAACTTAAGAAGATAATACATTGCTTGTTAAGGATTTCCAATGGATGTGAGAAAGTGCTTTATAAATGGAAGTTATTTCTTTATGCTTATCAGTTCATGGAACTTGTGTTTAATTCCCCGAGCTGCATCTAATAAGATCCAATTTACCTCTGTCACCACCAATATACATTGTGCTGATGGTTTGAGTGTTTTCCATGAAAACTCACTCCTGTGTTATTTTCTGTAGACTGTTCACATTTACTTTGTACTCCCACTATTAGTTTCTCTTCCCCAGCTTAATGATCTTGTATTTCTCTAAACTAAATGCTATCTCTCATTTTTTAGCCCAATGCCCCAACTTCTCCAGGTCTTTCTCTAGCTTGCCTGCTCAAAACCTCACACCTTCGTATCATTGGTAAACTTTGATAGCTTGGTGTTACGGACAGGAAGGTGCTTAATTTAAACAGCCCTGATTTCTCCGTTCTCTACCTGTCCTTAAAAGAAAGTTGTTCTTGATTTTTGATTTTCCCCTACCCTTCAGTTTGGAGTGATCCAATCCTCTCTTAGTAACTCCACAGCAAACTCGAGATAAGGTAGAATAAGAGGGTTGGTTTATTTTTGGACACACACAAAACGTGAGAAGGGTATTTTGCAACATCCGCCCCTTTTTGCACTCATACAATAAAAAAGGGTTAAGGGAAAGAAAGGGGTACAAGGCAAAACCTAAGTTATGGTTTGATGTGAGTCCAGAGTTGAGAATCAAAAGTCCAATGGGGTATTCTTTCAGAGGTTAGCAGTCTGAAACTGTTGCAGGGTGACCTGCCTTTCCAGAAGCAAGGACTTCCCCGAAGGGACGTAGAGATGAATGAGTTTTGTAGGCACAGAGACAGTAGTTCCAATGTTCCAGCAGTTTCACAGTGTAGATTAGGGCTAGGCACTTTACCTGGACAGAGCTCTTTCTCCTGCTACCTGTTAGATGGTAAAATGGTAGACTGCCTGGGTTCAGTTCCACACGGCAATATTACAGATTGGGGAGGTCATATGACATACCCCCCACTTCTTCTCCTGGGTGTTGGACAAAGGATGTATTTTCCCAGGCCTGGAATCTTGAGTTGCTTCGTAGAGGAGTCAGGGTCCCTTTTATCCTTTGCAGACATACCATCTCTGTTGGCCAGAGCTCTGCCTCAGAAATGTAAAGGGGGTTCGTGCATTTCTTTGGAATTTGATTGTCTGCAGTCACAGAGGGCAGTATCACCTCTTTAAAGATAACAGGTTCCTGCTAGTTTCTGAAGGTTAGAAAATCCTCTGGTATGAGTTATGGCTAGTCAGGGTAAAGCTTATATATTTTCCTTCCTGTCTTCTGAACGAGCGATTGGTAATTGCCCCTCCCCCCGTATCATTGGTAAATATTGTAAAGAAGCCACTGGCCCTAGATTCAACCCCTGATATACTCAACCAATCACCCTTCCCATGTAAACTTCCTGACCTATTGTGCGTTCGGATTTCTTTCACCTCATTGCTTGCAGCTATGCCGTCAGCTGTCCAGGCCCTCAGCTCTGGAATTTCCTCCCTAAACCTCTCTGCTTCTCCACTTCTCTCTCCTCCTTCAGATTGTCCTTAAAACCTACTTCTTTGATCAAACTTTTAATCACCTGCCTTATAGCTCCTTGTGTGGCTCTGCGTTAAATTTTGACTGATAATGCTCCTGTAAAGTGCCTTTGGACTAGTTATATATAAAGTTGTTTTGTATTGGTTCTGCCCAAAATCTGTGAACCCAATTTAGTTATTTGCTTCAAGAATTTCTCTCCTATTCCATGCCCTTATTATCTGTAAAGTAATTTCCTACATAGTACTTTATTAAAGAATTTGCTTATGCCTAGGCATGATAAATCTATTGAGTTCTGTTTGTCAACCAATTCAGTTATATCCTCAAAGAAATCTAGTAGGTTTGTTAAGCAAGACCACTACCCATGTTAATGATTTTTTTATCATTCATGTGTGATGATTCAGGAGTGAACTTGCAACGAACAACCAGAATATTGAACATCAGCACACAATGAACAGGCAGGACCCTTGACCTCAATGCAACTCAATGACATTAAACTGCAAATGATCAGCGGACACAGCTGATGAAATTGGGAGATAAGGTATTTCAAGGGAAAATTGAGGGTCATTTTCAACTTTGCTGCTTGGAGGGGTTAACTTAAAGGAGCGGATCACCCATCCATTGTAGAATCCACCTCATTTTGGTTGCATTCAAACAACAAGATGCGGAGACAATATATGGGAAGATACTCGATGAGAAGTAAAATACTGGCCCCACTGAATAAAACAATAGGTTAGATATGGGAGGCACAAAACTTGCACCATTAGTTTCAAGAAATGAATCATTTTGTACCACATAATATGGATGTAGTCACCTTTCAAAGATATATATTTAGCAAACTGGCAGTGGGGTCATTTTTGAATAGGATTAATAGAAATGCTTATAAGTGGGATTCCAGGAACACCCAGCTGGGTATTGTTATAAAACCATGTTTTTATCAAAAATTACTTGACTTATTGAGTGGACTGATATGTAGGCAAATTTCTGAGTGCAAAAACAACAGGGCAGTAAAAGTTGGAGACTTCAGCAACCCTAATATCAATTGGAATACGAACAGTGTGAAGGGCATAGCGGGCACAAAATTCTTGAACTGCATTCAAGAGAACTTTTCTAGTCCGTCTGTAACAAAACCAATGAGAAGGGATGCAGTTCTAGATTGAGTCTTGGGAAATAAAACTGGGCAAGTGGATGAAGTTGCAGTGGGAGACCATTTTGGTGATAATGACCACAATACAGTTAGATTTAGAATCAATATGTAAAAAGACAAAGATAAAACTGGAGTAAAAGTTCTAAATTAGGGGAAGATAAATTTTACAAAGCTGAGAGGTGAACTGGTGAAAGTGGACTGGATATAGCTACTAGAAGGGAAAGCAGTGTCAAATCAGCGGGAGATATTCAAAAGCGAGATTCTACAGGCACAGTGTAGACATGTCCCCGCAAAGATAAAGGGTGGTACTGCAAAATTTAGAGCTCCCTGGTTATCCAGAAGCATACAGGGTAAGATAAAGCAGAAAAAGAGAGTTTATGATAGTCACAAAAGCTTAATATTCTAGAAAGCCTAGAGGAGTATAGAAAGTACAGGGGTGAAGTAAGAAAGGAAATTAGGAAAGCAAAGAGAGGATATGAAAAAATATTGGCAGGTAAAATCAAAGAAAGCCCAAAGATATTTTACCAGTACATGAAGAGCAAGAGGATAACTATGGAAAGGGTAGGTCATGTCAAAGATATACATGGTAACTTGTGCATTGATGCTGAAGATGTGAGCAGGGTTCTCAATGAGTACTTTGTTTCTTTCTTCACTAAGGAGAAGCATGATGCATACATTCTAGTTAAAGAGGAAGAGTGTGAAATATTAGATACAATAAGCATAGTGAGAGACGAAGTAGTGGAGGGACTGGCATCCTTGAAAGTGGATAAATCACCGAGGCCGGATGGATTATATCCCAGGTTGTTAAAGGAAGCCAGGGAGAAAATAGCGGATGCTCTGAGGATCATTTTCCAATCATCACTAGATACAGGCGAGGTCCGAGATCACTGGAGGTCTGCGAATAGTGTACCAATAATTAAAAAGGATGCGAGTGATAGGCTGGAAAATTAGTCTGGCTTCGGTGGTGGGCAAATTGTTGGAATCAATTCTGAGACAGGCTAAACTGTCACTTAGAAAGACACGGATTGATCAGGGATAGTCAGCATATAGGTATTATTAGGGGAAGATCGTGTCTTACTAACTTAGTCAAATTTTTTAAGGAAGTAACAAGAAGGATTGATGAGGGTAATGCAGTGGATGTTGTCTACATGGATTTTAGCAAGGCATTTTATGAGGTCCCACACTGCAGACTGGTCAGAAAAGTGGGATCCCGTGGGATACAGGGGAAGGTGGCGAGTTGGATCCAAAATTGGCTCAGTGACAGGAAACAAAGGGTAATGGGCAATGAATGTTTTTGCAAATGGAAAGCGCTTTCCAGTGGCGTTCCAAAGGGCTCAGTGTTGGGGCCCTTGATAATTGCTGTATATATTAATGATTTAAACTTAAATGTGGGAGGGATGATTGGGAAATTTGCAGATGACACAAAAATTGTCTGCACAGTTGATAGTGAAGAGGATAGCTGTTGTCTACAGAATGATATCAATGGTTTGATTGACTAGGCAGAAAAGTGGCAAATGAAATTCAATCCAGAAAAGTGTGAGGTAATGTATTTGGGGAGGTCAAACAAAGCAAGGGAATACTCAATAAATGGAAGGGGTTGAATGAGAGGGGTTGAGGAAGTGAGAGATCCTGAAGTGCATGTCCACAGGTCCCTGAATGTGGCAGGACAGGTAGAAAAGGTGGTAATGAAAGCAAATGGAGTGCTTTCCTTTATTGGACAAGGTATTGAATACAAAAGTGTGAATGTAATGCAGGAAGAATATAAAATGCTAGTTCAGCCACAGCTGGAATTTTATGTACAATTTTGTGTAGAGGAAGGACATAATTGCTCCGGAGACAGTACAGAGGAGATTTACAAGAATGTTGCCAGGGCTTGAAAATTGCAGCTAAGGGGAAAGATTGGATAGGCTAGGGTTGTTTTCCTTAGAAAGGAGGAGGCTGAGGGGTGAACTAATTGAGGTGTACAAAATTATGAGGGGCCTAGATAGGGTACACCAGATGGACCTGTTTCCCCTAGCTGAGGGGTCAATTACCAGGGGGCATAGATTTAAGGTGATTGGTAGAAGGATTAGAGGGGACATGAGGAAAAACTTTTTCACCCAGAGACTCTGGAATTCACTGTCTAAATTGGTGATTGAGGCTGAAATGCTCAACTAATTTAATAGGTACCTGGATATGCACATGAAGTGCTGTAACCTGCAAGGCTATGGGCCAGGTGCTGCAAAGTGGGATTGAAAATGAGCGGCTAGTTTATTTTTTCTCCTTTTTTTGCCTGGAGCAGACATGGTTGGCTGAATGGCCTCTTTCTGCACCATAACTTTTACCTGGTTCTATGATCCTGCAGGATGCCTTTGATGTGCCTATTTCAGCATCAAGTTGAGCAAATGGCTCAGGCCCTATTTACAAGGTTGCCAATAAGGCCATTCTTATAGCACGTGGAACTGTATCCTGTGCTCAAATTCTCCTTTGAAATGGAGCAGTCAAATGAATTCCCTTTCCTTGACGTGCTAGTTGAAAAATCTGCCGGGAGTTCTCTATCACTGTCTCTCGTGCCTACCTTCACTGGTCAATATACGTGTTGGGATTCTTTCAGTTCCACCATGCAAGCTTGATGCTGAAATAGGGCGCATCAAAGGCACCCTGCAGGATAATGGCTACCCTGATCAGATCATTTCGTGCTATATTTCACGCAAACTCATGAACAGGCCTAAGGCCCTCACTTTCAGTCCTGAAAAGTGCCCAGTCTACCTCAGATTATCCTGGAAGGGCAAGGTATCTCAAAAATTTGAGCAACAGGTGGAGCTAGCTGTTTCACGCTGCTACTGTGCAGTAGCAACACGAGTGGTATTCACCACTAACTGGATGCTGCCGTCAAGCCAAAAAGACAAAAGCCTATCACACAAATGAGTAATGTGGTATATGAATTCCAAGTACAGACCGTAACCAACCAGCCCGTGCTTGCTCAAAACACAAAACTCAAAACACAGTGGCCAACATTAGATGTGATTCTGTGACTGGACAACATTTGCTAAAAAATCCTCAGTGTGCTAAGAATTATGCTGACAACCTATTTAAGATTGTCATTTGGGCCCACAGTGTGACGCATTTGCCTGTACTGGAAGCTACACATATTAATACACAGGGCTCTGTTCTTTGCAGACAGAAAGAACATGTATACACATTGCGCCTGTTTCAGATAAACAAAATAAGTGACACCCATTCGTTGGTTCATTCCTCAGGGAAATGCCTTAAAAATCATTAAAAATCTGGAATTAAAAGTCTAATGATGTCCATGAAACCATTGTCGATTGTTGTAGAAACCCACCTGGTTCACTAATGTCCTTTAGGGAAGGAAATCTATCGCCCTTACCTGGCCTGGCCTACATGTGACTCTAGACCCACAGCAATGTGGTTGACTCTTAAATGCCCTCTGAAATGGCCTAGCAAGCCACTCAGTTGTATCAAACTCTACAAAGTCACAAAAAAGGAATTAAACCGGACAGACCACCCAGCATCGACCTAGGCACCAGATACGACAATGGTAGTCTCAGCCCTGTCGACCCTGCAAAATCCTCCTTACTAACATCTGGGGGCTAGTTCCAAAAATTGGGAGAGCTGTCTTGCAGACTAGTCAAGCAACAGCCTGACGTAGTCATCCTCACGGAATCATATCTTATATATAAAATCCCAGACACCGCCATCACCATCCCTGGGCATGTCCTGTCCCACTGGCAGGACAGACCCAGCCGATGTGGCAGCACAGTGGCAACAGTCGGGAGGGAATTGACCTGGGAGTCCTCAACATTGACTCCAGATCCCATGAAGTCTCATGGCATCAGGTCAAACGTGGGCAAGGAAACCTCCTGCTGATTACCACATACCGCCCTCCCTCAGCTGATGAATCAGTGCTCCTCCATGTTGAACACCACTTGGAGGAAGCACTGAGAATGGCAAAGGCGCAGAATGTACTCTGGGTGGGGGACTTCAATGTCCATTGCCAAGAGTGGCTTGCGAGCAACACTACTGACCGGGTTGGCCGAGTCCTAAATGACATAGCCACTAGGCTGGGTCTGCAGCAGGTGATGAGGGAACCAACAAGAGGGAAAAACATACTTGACCTCATTCTCACCATTCTCACCAACCTGCCTGCCGCAGATGCATCTGTCCAGGACAGTATTGGTAGGAACGACTGCCTGACAGTCGTTGTGGAGAAGAAGTCCTGCATTCACATTGAGGATACTCTCCAATGTATCGTGTGGCACTACCACTGTGCTAAATGGGTTAGATTTCAAACAGATCAAGCAAGTCAAGACTGGGCATCCGTGAGGCACTGTGGGCCATCAGCAGCAGCAGAATTGTACTCGAACACAATCTGTAACCTCATGGCCCGGCATATCCCCCACTCTACCATTACCATCAAACCAGGGGATCAACCGTGGTTCAATGAAGAGTACAGCAGGGCATGCCAGGAGCAGCACCAGGCATACCTAAAAATGAGGTGCCAACCTGGTGAAGCTACAACACAGGACTACTTTGCATGCCAAACAGCATAAGCAGCAAATGATAGACAGAGCTAAACGATCCCACAACCAACGGATCTTATCTAAGCTCTGCAGTCCTGCCACATCCAGTCGTGGACTATTAAACAACTCACTGGAGGAGGAAGCTACAAATATCCCCATCCTCAATGATGGGGGAGCCCAGCACATCAGTGCAAAAGATAAGGCTGAAGTATTCGCAACAATTTTTAGTCAGAAGTGCTAAGTGGATGATCCATCTTGGCCTCCTCCAGAGGTCCCCAGCATCACAGATGCCAGTCTTCAGCCAATTTAATTCACTCCATGTGAAATCAAGAAATGGCTGAAGGCACTGGATACTGCAAAGGCTATGGACCCTGACAATATTCCGGCAACAATACTAAAGACTTGTGCCCCAGAACTTTCCACGCCCCTAGCCAAGCTGTTCCAGTACAGTTATAACACTGGCTATGTGGAAAATTGCCCAGGTATATCCTGTAAACAAAAAGCTGGACAAATCCAACCCGGCCAATTACCGCCCTATTATTCTACTCTTGATCATCAGTAAAGTAATGGAAGGGGTCATCAAGAGTGCTATCAAGCGTACTTGCTTAGCAACAACTTGCTCACCGATGCCCAGTTTGGATTTCGCCAGGGCCACTCAGCTCCTGACCTCATTACAGCCTTGGTTCAAACATGGACAAAAAAGCTGAACTCCAGAGGCCGCATTTAGAACCGTAGAAACCATTTGACCGAGTGTGGCATCTCCGCTGGCTGGAGTCATATCTAGCACAAAGGAAGATGGTTGTAGTTGTTGGAGGTCAGTCATCTCAGGTCCAGGACATCAGTGCAGGAGTTCCTCAGTTTAGTCTCCTCGGCCCAACATCTTCAGCTGCTTCATCAATGACCTTCCTTCCATCATAAGGTCAAGAAGTGGGGATGTTCGCCGATGATTGCACAATGTTCAGCACCATTTGCGACTCCTCAGGTACTGAAGCAGTCCATGTCCAAATGCAACAAGACCTGGGCAAAATCCAAGTTTGGACTGACAAGTGGCAAGTAACATTGGCGCCACACAAGTGTCAGGCAATAACTATCTCCAACAAGAAAGAATCCAACCATCACCCCTTGATGTTCAATGACATTACCAACACTGAATTTCCCACTATCAACATCTTGGGGCTTACCATTGACCATAAACTGAACTAGACTAGCCATATACTATGGTTACAAGAGCAGGTCAGAGGCTAGGAATCCTGTGCCGAGTAACTCACCTCCTGACTGCCCAAAGCCTGACAACCATCTACAAGGCACAAGTTAGGAGTGTGATGGAATACTCCCCACTTGCCTGGATAAGTGCAGCTCCCACAACACTCAATAAGCTTTACACCATCCAGGACAAAGCAGCCTGCTCGATTGGCAGCACATCCACAAACATTCACTCCCTCCACCACTGATGCACAGTAGCAGCAGTGTATACGATCTACAAGATGCACTGCAGGAATTTACCAAGGCTCTTTGACAGCACCTTCCAAACTCATGACCACTCCCATCTAGAAGGACAAGGGCAGCAGATAGGTGGGAACACCACCACCTGGAAGTTCCCCTCCAAGCCAATCACCATCCTGCCTTGGAAATATGTCGCCGTTCCTTCACTGTCGCTGGGTCAAAATCCTGGAACTCCCTTCCTAACAGCACTGTGGACGTACCTACACCACATGGACTGCAGCTGTTCAAGAAGGCAGCTCACCACCACCTCCTCTAGGGCAACCAGGGATGGGCAATAAATGCTGGTGCAGCCAGCGAAGCCCACATCCCATGAATGAATAAATTTAAAAAAAAATCAGAATTAAGCTACCTGGTTTAAATTTCAAACAATGCTTGGCAGTTAACTGTCAGTCACCATCAACTGCTGCATTCTTCATGGCAATGCTTCTATCAATCAGATTTCACTTGCCAACCAATCGGCACTCTCTCCTCACATATTGTTGTTCCCTTTACATTTGGTATTCTTGTGAATTGCCCTGATGAGCGTAAGATGAAAAGCTTCAACAGAAATGTCACTTTTTTCATCAATACTCAAGCATTTGTATATGATTAACTTCCTTTTGGATACTCTTAAACAATTTAACCTACCCTCCCTCCTAACCTACTTCTGTGTGTGTATGTATGTGAGTCTCTTGGGTGCATGTGTGAGTCTGAGTGTGAGCGTTTTCAATAATTTTTTTTAATTGGGTATGAAGAGTAATAAAACACCATTTCCTTTTCTTTTAAAATTTACAAGAAAACCTGTCTGTGTTTGTCTTTTATAGTCACAGCACTTAAACAGTTAAACACTCATTAAGCTGACAAGCAAATTCTTTTTAAAAATACTCTTGTTGTGTCAACTGAAAGGCAGAAAGAGAGAGAAGCCATTCTACCACATCTCACCTGGCCGTAACAGTATAAATAAGTTATTGATTTACAGGATACTGTTTTCACTAACATTAGTTACGCAGATTTATAGTCCCCTGCTTATCTGTCTATTCCTTTTTCATACATTGGCACCACATTTGTCTCTCCCAATTCCTTGGCATAACCAACTGGAAGACAGGCTTTTGATGGGATGTCTCTGAAACCATGACTGATTATTTTGTTACTAATGCTGAAGTGCCAGTAGAACATCCATTCAAGTGGACAAATAAAGTGACTAGATCAGTTAAAGAGCTAATGTTTAGCATTCTCAAAAAGTGACTTTAGAGTCTGCATTGTTCAAAGTGTGATATGCCGTATGAGGCATCCAAAGTGTGCGAATGTTTTGTGGCATGCTCAATGACCTTGCAGTTCGGAGGGAAGTCTTATCCAGATTATCCAGAAGTCCCCTGCATTATCGATGTGGGTGAGGAAGGACTGCCAACAGGCTTTGCTGGCAGAAGATGAATTAGCATTGGTGTGAATTTTTCAAAACCCTCATTTGCATAGAGTTCAGTTAAGTGAATCTTCCATGCCTATTTGATTTCTGTCATCCACAATCCTACCAATTTCATTATACACAAGATCACTCATCAGTTAATCGATATTGGAAATTATCAATAATTTATTTATATCCACTTAGAGAAGCTACTTGTTTCTTGGAATCTCACATAAGCATTTTATTAATTCCATGGAATGACCACACAGCCAGCTTGTTAAATGTTATTATTTGATAAGTTATACACATATTATGTGGCACAAAATAATTAATTTCTTAGAAATAATAGGGCAAGTTCTGTGCTCCTGCATCTAATTTATTGTTTTACTCTGTGGGGCCTGTATGTTACTTAACGCTGAGTATCTTCATTTATTATTGTGCATCTTGTAGTTTGAATGCAAGCAAAATTGGATGAATTCTACAATGGACGGGTGACCCACTCCACTGAGTTATCGCTCAGGTGGCAAAGTTGAAAATGATCCCCAATGTTCCTTTGTAGAACCTTATCTCCCAATTTCATCAGCACTGTCTGATAATCATTTGCAGTTAAATGTCATTTAGTTGCATTGATTTTGAGGGTCCTGGTTGGTCTGTAGACTTTTGATTGCGTGCTGATGTTGGAAATTTTAGTTGTTCATTGCAGGTCTATGTCTGAAAAGTTTTATTGGAAATTAAGGGGTGAGATAGCTCTGTTTGTTCGGTAGATTTATATTGAAAAATGATTTCTAATGGATTTGTTTGAAGAAGGGAACTTGGAAACATTCGGTTAAAATATATTTTCTTTAGCAATTTTTCTTTTTAGACTTGTGGCTTCTTTTGGCACTCTTTTGCACCAGTTATCAGATTTTCTTAAAACAGTTAATAAGGTGCCGCACAAGAGGTTATTACACAATATTAGGGCTCATGGAATTGGGGGTAATGCATCAACATAGATTGAGGATTGGTTTGTGGATAGAATAATGAGAGTAGGAATAAATGGGTCATTTTGGCATACTACAAGTAGCGGAGTACTGCATGGATCAGTGCTTGCACCTCAGCAATTTACAATCTATATTAACAACTTAGATCAGGGGACTGAATGTAACATGTCTAAGTTGCTGAAATTACAAAGTGGGAAAGTGGGAAGTAGCAAAAAGACAGGTTAAGTGAGTGGACCAGAATGCAGCAGATGGTTTATAATGCATGGAAATATGAAGTTATCCACTTTGGAAGGAAAAATGGAAAAGTAGAATAATTTTTAAATGGTGAGAGACTGGGAAATGTTGGTTTCCAGAGGGACCTTGGGTGATGTTAAGCATAAAATCACAGCAACTTAACAAGCAGCAAGAAATTAGGAAAGCGAATGCCTGTATTATAAACAGATTGGAGTAAAAGAATAAAGCTGTTGTACTGCAATTGTATGGGGCCTTGATGAGACTAGTGTATTATGTAGAGTATTAATCTCCTTACCCAAAGAAGGGCATACTTGCCTTAGAGGGGGTGTAATGAAAGTTCAGCCAATTGATTCCAGGGTTGAGGGGATTGTCCTGTGAGGACAGGTTAAGTAGATTAGGCCTATATTCGCTAGAGCCAGAAGAATGAAATGTGATCTTAATGAAACATATTGTGCCACAACTTCTGATGGAATGGCAATAGAATCGGTTTGCACTCCACTCGAAAGTTCTTACCTTGAAATCCAGGCGATCCGATCTCACACAACCTTCCACCTCAGGTCGGGCAAGATCTCGGCAGTGTAGCGTGTCCCCGACGCCTAGCATTGAGGGCTGTAGAGTTGAAGGTAAGTAAGCCAGGCCCCCTTTTTTATGACACTTGCTGCTGTAAACTGGGTAAGTTTCACCGTCTGGCCAGGTTTAAAGGTCTTTGACAAAGTAGGTGTAAAAGATAAGGGGGTAGGATCTAGGCGGGTGCGTGATGGCTGGGTTGGGTCTTGGGGGCAGGGGGGTCGCAACGGACCTTGGGTGGTGTGGGGGTTGGCGGGGGGTGGTTGGGTCGGATCAGGCCTTGGAGGGGATTCCGGTCAGGGCTTTGGAGTGGGGGGTGGGGGTCATGTCTGCTTGGGCCTTGTGTGAGGTGGTCCAATTGGATCAGGCCTTGTGAGGTGTTGGGTCGGGTCTTGGGGGGCAGTCAGGTTGGACCTTGGTGTGGGGGTCTGGTTGGGTCAGGTCAGGCTTTGGGATGGGAGTCGGGTGGGGGGCGGGTGGGGGGGTGGTGGTGGCGGTGTCGGGTCAGGTCAGACCTTGGAGGGGGTGTCAGGTTGGGTCGGGCCTTGGAGTGGGTGTTGGGTCGAGACGGGGAAGTCCCTTGGGTGGGGGGGTCCCATGGAGGGCAGGTGGGAGGTACTTCCATGGGTGGGACCCCATTGTGGTAGTTGGGGGTGCAGAGTCATTTCCCTGGGTTTTGGGGGTGTTGGGGAGTCCTGTAGGTGTTGGGGATGGGAGCCCCATGGCAGGGGGGTGGGAGTAGTCAGCGGGTGGGGTGGTGCCCTGGAGGTTTGTGGGGTGGGACTTGCGGGGGGCACTATTTAGGGGCTTTACAGTAGAGATGCTGGCAGCATGTTTTCCTTGACTGAGGAATGTAGAATTAGAGGTCAATTCTCAGAATTAGGGGTCAGCCATTTGGGACTGAAATGAGAAGAAATTCCTTCATTCAGAGGGTTCTGAATCTTTGGAATTCTCTACCCCAGAAAGCTGTGGATGCTCATTTGTTGAGCATATTCAAGTCAAAGGATGATAGATATTTGGATACCAAGGAAATCAAAGAATATGGAGATAGTGCAGGAAGATGTAGCTGAAGTATGATCTTACTGAATGGCAAGGCCCGAGGGGTGGTATGGCCTACACCTGCTTATTTTTCTTATGTTCTTATCAGTATTTTGTTTGGTTTGTAGTATAATTGGTTTAATAAGTAGTCCTTTTTTGTAATTTGTGGTGTTAGGGATTGAAAGCTGGTGAGTTGTTTATCAGAAGCTGAGCTCTGCGATTACAGCTGGAATGTCTTAAAGGATTATACAATTAGTCTTTGTTCCTTTAGATTTCAAAATGGAAAAAACAGCCAGGGTTCTTGCTCTTGACTGCTACCTAGTGAATCCTAGTGGAAAGAGTCTCCGACTATAAGCTTTTATCCTAGTGGAAAGAGGATGTGCATAGATGCCAGGTAGAGTTAAGTGTGCTGGGATATACCTCCTGGAGTTAAATAAGTCTCCCAAAGCTTCGTAGGGTTTCTGTTCTCCATTTCAATGGTAAATTTTAATGCACAGAATTGATGGCAGCAGAATGATCTAGATCACATGGTTGAAAATAATCTCAGCTAAACATGTTAATATGCTCATCTCGAGATATAACAGTTTATTAAAAATGGTTTGTTGGTTGTAATGTTGAATACATAAGCCACAGGAGCTCCATTCTCTTGTATGTACAGTAGAATAGTACTGTACTATATTTTAATTTCATAATCTGGATGTGTCAGAAACAAGGAAAGTTGTGAAAGTTCACTATGGATATTTTGTAAGAAACTACAGTGAAATCATGACCAATTTTGAAATTTTCAAAAATCATGCTAATTATGGGCAAAATCATGCTGACTGCATTTAGAAATAAAAATTATAGGATTTGTCACACCTTTGTGAATTAGTAGCCACATGTGTAAACCATATTACAGCTAAATGTGAATAACTTTTAACCATTTTGCTTACTTCATAAAATCCTCTGTCTTGTGATAATTTAGTGAAGTATATTTCCAGGTTCCACGGATGGTTAAAGTTATCCAGGAGGATTCTCCGTACTTCAGAATCATCTGTCCTAATGATGTGGGTCGTAAAGTGGCACCCGGCATGACCACCACATTCAGGCTCATTTTTGTACCTGAGGAAAGCAAGGTGTGAATTGGGATTGATATTTCTTGACAAAGTAGTTAAATTGTTATGATTGAATCAGAATTAAGGCTGGGGTTGGGTAATTGGGCTGGTTAGTGCTCGTTTTTTAGGCATTGTGTAGCAGGAAGTGTGCAGGACTCTATCTGGTAAATGGGTTTGTGCATGTGTACCTAATGCACGTCAGCAGCATGCAGAGCAGGCAGATCATGACCACGGGTCCGTGTGCAACGCTGATTTGACACCAGCAGTCCCATTTTCCAACTGCACACTCCAACCAATTCTGAGCCTTAACCGTGCCCAGCTGAAGATAATATTAAACATCATGAAGCACCCTCCCACTACCAGCACTATTTATAACAATCATGAATTATTTACAGATTAGTCGCTGGATTATTTATTTTGTTGGCTGGTGCAAATGTACCTATTTTTGGAGCTTTCATATACTTGGCTAAAATTTGAATAGTCTACAGAAAATGGTCTGGCTGGTGCTGAAGTGCTTTCCTGTTCATTTAAAAACTTGTGCTTCCTCTGGGAGTTGAGCATGACTGGGGGGGATTGAAGAGAGGCCTTGCAGAGCAGGACATGCTAGCAGGGATAAAGGACTTTCAGCAGTAGACTATCTGCTGAAGGAGCAATTTTCTTACCTCAGTGAGGACCAATGCATAAGGCATCTTCACTTCACAAAAGAAATTGTGACTGAAGTCTGGCAACTGTTGCAGCCACGACTGTAATCTCAAAGCTGGGCAAGGGGTGTGTTGCCTGTGGCTCTCAAGGTGACTCTGACTGTTAACCTTCATGGTTCTATCTCCTTCTAAGCTGCTGCTGGAGATACAAGTAACATCTTGGTATATAATAGATGTCACTGAGGCTCTCTATACATGGCAAAAGTGTTTAATCTTATTTCCTCTTGTAAAGAGAAGCAGAGGGAGCAAATACAAGGGTTTGCATGGAATACAGGCTTCCTCATGGCGTAGGGTGCCATTGACTGCACACAGATTACCTTGCATACACCCCGAGAACTCTGTCATTTTGCTGATGTGAAAGAGATTCCACTCCTTCAATGTCCAGCTTGTATGTAACTACAGGAATGCTCATTATTCTGACTGTGGCAGTCCTCTGTACCAGATGCATTTAACTCACTATGGTCAGGCAAAGGCTGACTACTGTGCAACATGAGTTAGCCGCTCGCAACATGGCTCATGACTCCAGCTCAGAAGCCGCAACAGACGTGCAGCAGGCCTCTGACAAAAGCCATGCTGACACAAGGAAAATCGTAGAGCATACCATCAGCACCATTGAGCTATGCTTCCACTGCCTTGCAGTACTTAGCTAAATGGACATCACGATTTGTAGTATTATGCTGCACAACATTGTCATCATGAGAACAGCCCTTGCCACCACCAATCAGGCAAGAAACTGAGAAGGAGGAGAAGGGAGTGAAAAAGGAAGCGAAGGAACACAACGAGGAAGAGAAGCTACAATGTAAACAGCCCCGTTCTGTCCAGAATCTACCTGATTAAATGATTCATGAGTGATGCCAGTAACCTCAACCACATCTCTCTATTCACCAACAGTCACAGACTGCTTACCTTTCTTCTTTTACTGACCATCATACTGTCCTCTTTCTGACACTACAAAAATAAAAACAACTAGAATATGCATATTCCAATCCATTTTTATAAATTCCGTCATTGCTTATACCAAAATAAATTAATTACCTTTGTGTGTTGCTTTAGTGCCTGTCTTCTGTGTACCTTTTCCCAAACTAATGCTCCTTTGAGATGCTTCCTCAGTGACTTCAACATGGATGATGGAATGCTGCTGACCTGCTGTTGAGTAGACTGCAGATGGCCTTGGAGAGTGACATCCAGCAGTTCTGGGCCTACAGAGCCTGGCTTCAGACTGCACCAGGTCAGACTGGGCTGCATAGTCCGGGCTGGCTGGCTAACAGGCAACAGCTAAGGCACTGGTGGAATGGCAGGAGTAGATTTTTAAAAATTCATGGGTTGTGGGTGTCATTGGCTAGGCCAGCGTTTATTGCCCATGTCTAATTGCCCTTGAGAAGATGGTAGTGAGCTGCCTTTTTGAGCCGCTGCAGTCCTTGTGGTATAGGTATACCGCAGTGCTGTTAGGGAGGGAGTTCCAGGATTTTGACCCAGTGACAATGAAGGAAAGGCAATATATTTCCAAAAACAAAAAACTATTGCGGATGCTGGAAATCCAAAACAAAACAAAAACAGAATTACCTGAAAAAACTCAGCAGGTCTGGCAGCATCGGCGGAGAAGAAAAGAGTCGACGTTTCGAGTCCTCACGACCCTTCAACAGAAAGGGTCGTGAGGACTCGAAACGTCAACTCTTTTTTTCTCCGCCGATGCTGCCAGACCTGCTGAGTTTTTTCAGGTAATTCTGTTTTTGTTTTGTTTTGCAATATATTTCCAAGTCAGGATGGTGAGTGGCTCAGAGGGGAATTTCCAGGTGGTGGTGTTCCCATGTATCTGCTGACCTTGTCCTTCTAGATGTTAGCGGTCGTGGGTTTGGAAGGTGCTGTCTAAGGAGCCTTGGTGAGTTTCTGCAGTGCATCTTGTAGATGGTACACACTTGCTGTTACTGTGCGTCGGTGGTGGAGGGAGTGAATGTTTGTAGAAGGAGCCAATCAAGAAGACTGCTTTGTCATGGGCGGTGGCAAGCTTCTTGAGTGTTGTTGAAGCTGTACTCACCCAGGTAAGTGGAGAATTTTCCATCACACTCCTGACTTGTGCCTTGTAGATGGTAGACAGGTTTTGGAGAGTCAGGAGGTGAGTTATTCACCTTAGGATTCCAAGCCTTTGACCTGCTCTTGTAGCCACAATGTTTAGAAGGTGTAGGAATGCAGCATCTGTGGAGAGGGAAACAGAGTTAATGTTTCAAGTCCAATAAAACTCTTCTTTGGAACTTTGGGGTTAGCAGAAAGTTAACTCTGGCCCACATTTTCGTCTCTGGGTAGGGTCCGACGAGTCGGTAGATTTCCCAGCTCAGCGAACCCGACCTTTAAATATGTCTGTCCACAGGTCAGATTTTTGGTTGGCAGAATGGGCTGAAACAGAGTCGGGAGTGGACGACCCCAGAATGAATGCTCAGGCTGCTGGGTGCGGAGGCGCGCTGAGTGCAATGCCTGCCTTTGTGCCCCGGCACTGTGTTTAAATAAATAAAAGATTATAATAAAACCAAAAATATTCTTCCAGCCCTCACCCCTCACCCCCCTACACAGTCCCTATGCCCCTTCCATTTCAACCTATGTCAACCCATGCCCCCAACCAACCTCCATGTCCCCTATGCTAACTTAGTGCCCCCAACCAACCCCCATGGGACCCATACCCTCTATGCCAACCTAGTACCAACTCATCCCAACACATTCCTCCCACAAGCCACCATCGGTCCTTACCTCCTCCATTTCAACTCACCTAGAATCCTTGGACAGTTCCTTGACAGGCTTGACATTTCCTAGATAGCTTTGACAGTTTTAACAGGTTTAACACTTCCTGGATAGCTTTGACAGCCTTGACACTTCCAAAATAGGTTTGACAGCTGGACAGATCCTGGACAGTTCGATAGCTCTTTGGCAGATTGACAGTTCCAATGATTATGTGCGTAAAAAATGCATAAGCGTGTTCACTTTTAACAATCCCAAAGGGTGCCTTACCTCTCCCAAAGGTGCCCTAGGACCTTCTCCAAAGGAGTATCTTACATCTCTAAAGGTAATCCTGGTTATCCAAATACATCCACCAAGTTCAGACCTCCTCTTACCTGTTCTATTCTGCATACTCCATATTCCACACTCCTGTTCTTCCAAAATCCCACTTCAGTGGAGGCAGATGATGATTTAAATGGCCAGCTGCCTCTGCGCATTGCACATGTGTGAACCTCGGCCCAACTCTAGATCTGCCCCCGTGAAGATGGGAAATGCCGCGTTCGGGGGCGGGACTTAGAACTTTCAGCCTTTTCCAGATTTTCGCCATGATGGAAAGCCTCTCTATTGTGGTGAAAATCCAGGTCTCTGTTTCGCTCTCCACAGATGCTGCCAGACCTGTTGAGTTTTTCCAGCATTTTCTGTTTTTACTTCAGATCTCCAGCATCCGCCGTATTTTGCTTTTATTTTGCTGTCATCCTGAGACAGGACAGGAGGTTCATGTCCCATTGAACCACTGCCATTCTCTCAGGGAAGCACCTCAGCAATTCTATTGATCTGTTGGATATTGATGGACTGCTGGGATATCCTGAAAGTCCCTTTGAATAGGGGTATACTGAACCATAATGGCAGCAGTCTGAGCCTCCAGCGCAGCACTCAGACCTTTGAGGGAAACTATTTATGCTGCAATGGAAGCTGTCACACAGTCATCAGATCCCTGTGATTTCTGCAACTCTTTTTACTCACCAATTAAATTAGCCAATTTAACTCCCAGGGAACTATCTGCCCCATTGTGCCCATACTGGCTCTTTGGTGGAGCTATCCAATCTGGGAGGCAGTGGCAAAGTGGTATTGTCACTGGACTAATAATCCAGAGACCCAGGGTAAAGCCCTGAGGACTCAGGTTCGAATCCCACCACTGCAGATTGTGAAATTTGAATTCAGTTAAAAGCCTAATGATGACCATGAAACCATTGTCGATTGTCAGAATAACCCATCTATTTCACCAATGTCCTTTAGGGAAGGACTCTGAAATGGCCTAGCAAGCCACTCAGTTGTATCAAACCATTACAAAGCCTAAAAGGAATGAAACTGACAGATCATCCAGCATCAGCCTAGGCACCAGAAAAGACAATGGCAAAATCAGCCCTATTGACACTGTAAAGTCCTCCTTACTAACATCTGGGGGCTTGTGCCAAAATTGGGAGAGCTGTCTCACAGACTAGTCAAGCAACAGCCTGACATAGTCATACTCACGGAATCATACCTTACAGATAATGTGCCAGGCATCACCATCACCAGGACAGGACATACCCAGCACAGTGGGTATACAGTTGGGAGGGAGTTTCCCTGGGAGTTCTCAACATCGACTCCATGAAGTCTCATGGCATCAGGTAAAACATGGGCAAGGAAATCTCCTGCTGTTACCATGTACCGCACCCCCACCCCCATATCCCCCGGCTCAGCTGGTGAATCAGTGCTCCTCCATGTTGAACACCACTGAGGGTCGCAAGGACTCAGAATATACTTTGGGTGGGGTGGCTTCAATGTCCATCACCAAGGGTGCCTTGGTAGAACTACTACTGACCGAGCTGGCCGAGTCTTAGAGGACATAGCTGCTAGTCTGGGTCTGTGGTAGGTGGCAAGGGAACCAACCTCATCCTCAGCATCGCCCACCCCCAGCCCACCCCGCAACAGCCTGCCTGCTGCAGATGCATCTGTCCATGACAGTATCGGTAGGAACGATCACTGCACAGCTCCTGTGGAGACGAAGTCCCCCCCTTCATGTTGAGGATACCCTCCATCGTGTTGTGTGGGACTACCACTGTGCTAAATGGGATAGATTTCAAACAGATCTAGCAACTCAAGGCTGGGCAACCATGAGGCACTGTGGGCCATCAGCAGCAGCAGAATTGGTCTCAACCACAATCCCTAACCTCACGCCTGGCATATCTCCCACTCTACCATTCCATTGCCACCAAGCCAAGGGATCAAACCTAGATCAATGAAGATTGCAGCAGGGCATGCCAAGAGCAGCACCAGGCATACCTAAAAATGAGGTGTCAATCTGGTGAAGCTACAACTTGCGTGCCAAAAAGCGTAAGCAGCAAGCAGTTAGACAGAGCTAAGTGATTCCACAACCAACCGATCAGATGTAAGCTCTGCAGTCTTGCCACATCTAGTTGTGAATGGTGGTGGACAATTAAACAACTCACTGGAACAGGAGGCTCCACAAATATCCCTGTCCTCAATGATGAGAGGGCCCAGCACATTAGTGCAAAAGATAAGGCTGAAGCATTTGCAACAATCTTCAGCCAGAAGTGCCGAGTAGATGATCCATCTCGGCCTCCTCTGGAGGTTCCCAGCATCACAGATGCCAGTCTTCAGCCAATTCGATTCACTCCACGTGATCTCAAGAAACGGTTGAAGGCACTGGATACTGCAAAGGCTATGGACCCTGACAATATTCTGACAATAGTACAGAAGACTTGTGCTCCAGAACTTGCCACGCCCCTAGCCAAGCTGTTCCAGTACAGCTACAACACTGGCATCTACCCGCCAATGTGGAAAATTGCCCAGGTATGTCCTGTACACAAAAATAGGTCAAATCCAACCCGGCAAATTACCGCTCCATCAGTCCATTCTCGATCATCAGTGAAGTGATGGAAGGGGTCATCAACAGTGCTATCAAGAGGCACTTGCTTAGCAATAACCTGCTCCCTGCACTCAGTTTGTGTTCTGCCAGGGCCACTCAATTCCTGACTTCATTACAACCTTGATTCAAACATGGACTAAAGAGCTGAACTCCAGAGGTGAGGTGAGATTGAATTCCCTTGACATCAAGGCAGCATTTAACTGTGTGTGGCAGCAAGGACCCCTAGCAAAACAGGAACCAATGGGAATTGGGGGAAAACTCTCCGCTGGTTGGAGTCATACCTATTACAAAGGAAGACAGTTGTGGCTTTTGGAGGTCATGATCATTACAGTTTCAGGACATCACTGCAGAAGCTCCTCAGGGTAGTGTCCTAGGCCCAATCATCTTCAGCTGCTTCATCAATGACCTCCCTTCCATCGTAAGGTCAGAAGTGGGGATGTTCGCTGTTGATTACACAATGTTCAGGACCATTTGCAACTCCTCAGATACTGAAGCAGTCCATGTCCAAATGCAGCAAGACCTGGACAATATCCAGGCTTGGGCTAACAAGTGGCAGGTAACATTCATGCCAGACAAGTGCCAGGCAATGACAACCTCCAACAAGAGACAATCTAACTGTCACCCCTTGACATTCAAAGGCATTACCATCGCTGAATCTCCCACTATCTACATCTTGGGGCTTACCATTGACCAGAAACTGAACTGGACTAGCCATATAAATACTGTGGCTACAAGAACAGTTCAGAGGCTCGGAATCCTGCGGTGAGTAACTCACCTCCTGACTCCCCAAAGCCTGTCCACCACCTACAAGGCACAAGTCAGGAGTGTGATGGAATGCTCTCCACTTGCCTGGATGAGTGCAGCTCCCACAACATTCAAGGAGCTTGACACCATCCAGGACAAAGCAGCCAAGCAGGCTGGCTACCCGTCCGCAAACATTCACTCCCTCCGCCACTGACGAACAGTGGCAGCAGGGTGTACCATCTACAAGACATACCGCAAGAACTCACCAAGGCTCCTTCGACAGCACCTTCCAAACCCACGACCACTATCATCTGGAAGGACAAGAGCAGCAGACACACCTGCGAGTTCCCATCTAAGCTACTCATATCCTGACTTAGAAATATATCGCCATTCCTTCACTGTCACTGAGTCAACATATTGAAACTTCCTCCCTAAAAGCATTGTGGGTATACCTACACCACATGGACTGCAATGTTTCAAGAAGGCAGCTCACTACCACCTTCTCAAGGGCTCTTAGGGATGGGAAAAAGATGCTGGCCTAGCATCCCATGAATGAATAAAAATATAGTTGCACTTTACTGCTCTTTCCCAAAGTTTTTGGAAGATTTTTCCCTGCAAGTATTTTCTGTCCCTTTTTGACAGTTACTATTGAGCCTGGTTCTACCAGTCTTTCGGACAGTGCGTTCCAAATTGTTATAACTCCATGTCTAGAAACTGCTCCTTACCTCCCCTCAAATACTATTTATAAATTACTAGTTTTAATCACATGAGAAAGTTGTGTTTGATCCAAGTATGCAAATCACATGCTCGTCACTTTATTTGACTGAAAGAATCAAACGCTTTCACCATAAGACCATAAGACATAGGAGCAGAAATTAAGCCATTCGGCCCATCGAGTCTGCTCCGCCATTCAATCATGGCTGATAAGTTTTTCAACCCCATTCTCCCGCCTTCTCCCCATAACCTTTGATCCCCTTACCAGTCAAGAACCTATCTATCTCGGTCTTAAATACACTTAATGACCTGGCCTCCACAGCCTTCTGTGGCAATGAATTCCACAGATTCACCACTCTCTGGCTAAAGAAGCTTCACCCCTACTACCCCACCTAGAAGACATTCCAAGTAACACTCTTATTGCTTAAGTTCTAGCTTCTCCAAGCTCATCTTGTCCTTGGGACTCACCCCTCAGTTTCCTCATCTCTATTCCCATTAAATTGTTGACCATCTAACTTTCCTTCCTGCCTCCCAGGTTAGTTGATACTTTTAATGGTTCTTTCTCTTCAAGTATTGAGTCTTTCAAATCTGTTGTCATCATCCTTTCCTCAAAAAATCAACCCTTGGCACCCTCTATCCTTACGAATTACCACCAATCGTCCAAATTTCCATTCCTCTCCAAAGTTCTTGAACGTGTTGTCACTTCCCAAATCTATGCCCATCTTTTCCTGAACTCTATGTTTGAATCCCTCCAATCAAATTTCTGCCCCTGCTACAGCACTGAAACAACTCTTATCAAAGCCACAGTGACAAAAGCAAACCTTGTCCTCTCTGCAGCCTTTGGCTTGGTTGCCCACACCTCCAACACCTCTCCATCATAGTCCAGCTAGATGGCAGTGCATTCAGCTGGTTCCATTCTTATCTATCTTGAGTTTTACCTTCAGTGGCTTCTATTCCTGCTCCCCAGCTGTTGCCTCCGGTGTACTCCAAGGACCTATCATTAGCCCTGCACTATTTCTAATCTATATGCTGCCCATCGAAAGACACAGTTTCCACATGAGTTCAGCTTGATTCTCCAAAACCTCACAATTTTTTAAATTATTCATTCATGGGACATTCATGGTCACTGGCTAAGCCAGCATTTATTGCTCATCCCTAACTGACCTCATTCAGAGGGCATTTAAGAGTCAACCACATTGGGTCTGGAGTCACATGTAGGCCAGATGATTTCCTCCCCTAAAGGGCATTAGTGAACCAGATGGGTTTTTATGACAATTGATTCACGGTCATCATCAGACTTTTAATTCCAGATTTTTTATTGAATTCAAATTCCACCATCTGCCATGGTGGGATTTCAACCCAGGTCCCCAGAGCATTACCCTGGGCCTGGATCTCTGCATTACTAGTCCAGTGACAATACCACTATGCCACCGCCTTGCCTGTTATTATGACCTGCCTGTCGGAAAATACTTCTAGCATATTTTCCCCCTCACCCCCAGGACTGATAGAAAATGCAGGCCTTAGGAAGACAGGAAGGGTACCTCAACTCCATGGCTCCCATCTTGCCCAAATGGAAGGATTGTCTCCTTTTCCTCCTTCCACCCCCTCCCTGCTGAGCTAGTTTCTCCAAACCTGCTCTCTCCGTACTCATCTTGCTATTCTGACCTGTCCACCAGCCCTTCTTCTCCTTGTGTCACCCTCCCCATCGTCGTCTCTGCCTTCCAAAACACATCTACTTCTTCCCTAAATCCAATTTTCTCTTCTGTGTTCTAGTTCTGTTTGAACTGAACACTACACTTTGTCTTGATTCCCTGCGTCCTATGCCACAGATGATGGGCTAACACATCTTAATTATTAAAATGAAACTATTTGTCATGAGTCAGAATTGCCTCTTCATTTTTGCACCACCAGATGGTAATACTCAATGACTATAATGCAGTTGCCATAGCTGAATGAGGTAATAATGGCCAAATAGCTTATTTACCTCATAAAGCTACTGACGTAGATGTAAATAATGGAACATTTTTAATGCAAAAGGAATTTGAATACCCTGATCAATGGTAGGTCAAATGTTAGTGTAAATAAATGGAATTTAGTCCATATTAGAATGCTGTCTGTTTAGCACTGTCTTTGGAGCTGTCCCAAAGATTAATTACATTACATTATAGTGCCAAGAAGTGATTTAAAAATAAGCCTTTCGATTAATCTGGAAATCTGGATCATTGGATTTTGCCTATATCAATTAATCTCTAAATATTCAGGCTTGGACTTTCTGATTTGGGGCTACTTCAGTAGGATGGGAAGAGGTGTCAGCTGTGGCTCAGTTCATAGCACCCTCGCCTTTGAATCAGAGGGTTGTGGGTTCATGTCCCACTCCTGGAAAAACCAAGAACTGTGATTGTACTCGAAAGAAGTTGCAATCTGTGACTGTTGGTAACTCAAAAGAGTTTCAGTAGGATGGGACTTCTGCCCATCACAGAGATGCTCTCCTGAACCAGGTAAAATAATAGACTTCAGGATTATCTACATATGGGAGGCATGCTCCTTAGCCTCCTCTGGGGCCTTTTCCTAGATTGTGGTGGGCAGACTCGCTGGCAATGGACCTAAGAAAGCTGCTGAGCTGCCTGACAATTGGCCAACATTATTGAAATACATTTGGGTGGCTGCTCCTGAGGCCCATGTGCAGTATTGCTCTTTAGAGTATTGCAAATACTCTTCTTTCAAGCGTACTGCCCCCTAAGTGCACCTAGCTTTTGGTGTTCACTGCTTTTCCTACCACTTTCCCACGTTGGAGCCCATATTTCTCTCACTAAAATTGAATTTGCATGCCACATATGGCAAACTCCGGCCATCTGCTGAGAATGTATCACCCATTAACTAATCTGTCAGGAGTAATTTTAAGGATCAGCTGCTTTGACCAATTGAACTGCTTGTTGTAATTTTCTTATTTCCCTTAAGTAGCACTAGCAAGTTAATTAATGGTTTATGGCAATCAGCTGGTAAAGTCAGCACCTAATTTGGGAGTTACCTGGACAGGTTTGTGCAACCAGTCTGCTCCCTTAGAGATAGCTTTATCTTGCTTCAAAAATTTTGTTGTAATTCTGTTTGGATATTTTGTCAGTTCAGCCAATAGTAGGAGCTGTGGGGAAGAGAAAGATCTCATGTAGATCCTGGTTGTTAGTTTCTATGATGTTTTTCTTCTGAATCCTGGGGCACTTGCTTCTCACGCTTGGCCTACCCATTGCTACAGAACCGAATGGTGTCTTTAGTGGATTATAGGCAATTTTAGAGGCCTAGACATCAGTTGATCTTTTGCAGCATGTGAGTAGTGCTATTTGAGACTGTAAAATCTCATTTTCACCAAAAATGATGGTTGGTAACTGTCTTCCATTACTACTGTTGATGTCAGCACCAAAGATACAGGGAACTTAAACTCCTGTAGCAATCCAACTGATAACTGAATCACGTTGTTAGGAATATAGCTTTGCAGTCTAATAATAGTTTAAATTGGATATTATTATCCTACACAATTGTCTCAGAAAATTGGAAATGGTTGTGATTCCTCTTGGCCTTGCAGAATCTACATAATCCAAATATTATGTTGAATGGCAATTTTTGGCACTGATCTGAATTGTAATGATATCTTAAAAGTTAAAAAAGAGCAATTTATATACACTTACTGCTGTATGTCAGAGGAGGTAGTGTCCCTACCTCTTGGCCAGAAACTCTGGGTTCAAGTCCTACTTCAGGACTTGACGCTTACGGAAGGTGTATGATACTTTGGCCAAGCACAGGTTGATTATTAACCTATAAGTCCTTCTAGTATGCCTGATGGCAGATGTTAAGAGCTGGATGGAGCTCTCCAAAAGAACTTTCCTGGTCAACCATACTGCAGAAGTCAATGGCAAACCGCTGCAGTACTTTGCCAAGGATAATCATGGACTAATGCAATCGAAGTCTGTGGTCGCCAATGCCCTCTTAAGGCGTGGCACCAGAAGGAGGAGGTGTTCCTTAGTCATCTTTTTATACTTTGGAGCAGCAAAGGAGCCAATGAATGTAATTGGGCTACTTTGATTGCACTAGACATCCTGAGTCACTGCATTACTACTGTGACTGCATTTCAGGGGTATTTTATTGACTGCAAAGTGCTTTGGGATGCCCTGAGTTTGTGAAAGGTGCTATTTAAATGCAATCAACTTCATTCCTTTTTAGGAACATAGGAGAAGGAGCAGGCCACTCAGCCCATCGAGCCTGTTCCGCCATTCAATTAGATCATGGCTGATCATCTACTTCAATGCCACTTTCCTGCACCATCTTCATATCCCTTGATGTCATTAGTCTCCAGAAATCTGTCGATTTCTGTCTTGAACATACTCAATGATTGAGTTTCCACAGCCCTCTAGGGTAGAGAATTCCAAAGATTCACCAGCCTCTGAGTGAAGAAATTCCTCCTCGTCTCAGTCTTAAATGGCCTGCCCCTCATTCTGAGATTAAGGCCCCTGGTTTTAATCTCACCAGCCAGGGGAAACATCCCATCCACACCCAGCCTGTCATGCCTGGTAAGAATTTTGTAAAGTTCAATGAAGTCATCCCTCACCCTCCGAAACTCTAGGGAATACAGACCCAGTCTCCTCAATCTCTCCTCATAAAACAATCTTGCCATCACAGGGATTAATCTGGTGAACCTCTGTTGCACTTCCTCTATGGAAGGTACATTCTTCCTTAGATAAGAGAACCAAAACTGCACAGTACTCCAGGTGAGGTCTCACCAAGGCTCTATATAACTGCAGTAAGACATCCTTATTACTGTACTCAAATCCCCTCACGAAGAAGGCCAACATATCATTTGTCTTCCCAATTGCTTGCTGCACCTGCATGCTAGCTTTTAGTGATTCATGAACAAGGACACTGAGGTCCCTGTGGACACCAACACTTCCCAACCTTTCACTATTTAAGAAATATTCTGTCTTTCTGTTTTTTCTACCAAAGTGAATAACTTCACACTTATTCACATTATATTCCGTCTGCTACGTTCTAGCCCATTCATTTAGCCAGTCTTAAGTCCTCTTGAAGCCTCCTCACAACTTGCATTCCCACCCAGTTTGGGGTCATCAGCAAATTTGGAAATGTTACAATTGGTCCCCACATCCAAATCATTTATATAGATTGAGAACAGCTGTGGCCCTAGCATTGATCCTTGCGGTACCTCACTAGTAACAGCCTGCCATCCTGAGAATGATCCGTTTATTCCTACTCTCTGCTTTCTGTCTGTTAACCAATTCTCCATCCATACCAGTACATTTCCCCTAGTCCCATATACTCTAACTTTATTTACTAACCTCCCATGTGGGACCTTATCAGAAGCGTTCTGAAATTCCAAGTACACCACATCCACTGGTTCTCCTTTATCTATGCTATAAGTAACATCCTCAAAAAACTTCAAGTTTGTCAAACATGATTTACTTTTCATAAATCTATGTTGACTCTGCCCAATTTTACCGTTCTTTTCACACTTCTTTATAATAGATTCTAACATCTTTCCTAATACTGACATCGAAACTAACAGGTCTGTAGTTCTTCATTCTCCCTTTTCCTCCTACTTAAATAGTGGGGTTACATTTTCTACTTTCCAATCTGCAGGAACCTTTCTAGAATCTATAGAATTTTGAAAGATAACCACCAATGAATCCACTGTCTCTCTAGGCACCTCCTTCAACACTCCGGATGAAGATCATCTGGTTCAGGGGATTTATCAACTTTCAACCTGGTGAACCTTTCAAGTACAACCTCTTTACTAATACTAAATTTTCTTAGTTCCTCAGTTTCACAAGTCCCTTGGTTCCCTAGTATTCCTGGAAGATTTTTTGTGTCTTCTTATGTGATGATAGACACAAAGTAATTGTTTAAATTCTCTGCCATTTCCCTGTTCTCCATTATAAATTCTCCTGTCCCCACCTGTAATGGGTCCACATGTGTCCTAGCCAATCTTTTCCTTTTAGCACATCTAAAGAAACTTCTACAGTCTGCCTTTATGTTCCTTGCTAGTTTGCATTCATGTTCCCTTTTCCCTTTCTTATCAGTTTCTTGGTCCCCCTTTGCTGGGTTCTAAATTGCTCCCAATCCTCAGGCTTACCATTTTTTTCTGGCAACCTTATAAGCCACTTCCTTTGATCTAATGCAATCTTTAGCTTCTTTTGTTAACCATGGTTGATTTGCCTTACCCTTTGGGTATTTGTATCTTAGAGGAATGTATATCTGTTACAGACCTTGTAGTAGTTATTTAAATACTAGCCATTACTTGTCTACCACCAATTTTTTTTAGCATATTTTCCCAATCCACCACAGCCAGCTTGCTCCTCACACCTTCATAATTTCCTTTCTTTAGATTTAAGACCCTAGTTTCAGAATGAACTATATCGCATTCAAACTTAATGTAAAATTCTATTATATTATGGCCACTGTTCCCAAAAGGCTCCTTTACAGCAAGGATATCAATTAGCCCTTTCTCATTACTCAACACTAAATCCAAAATAGCCTGATCCCTAATTGGCTGCTCAGTGTACTACTTCAGAAACCCACCTCGTACACACTCCAGGAATTCATCCTCCACAGCATTAGCGCTGATTTGGTTAACCCAAACTATGCGCAAATTGATGTTGCCCATTATTACAGTATTACCCACGTTACATGTATTTCTAATTTCCTGATTTATACTGTACCCAACATTACCACTACAGTTTTGTGGCCTATAAACAATTCCCACCAGTGTTTCCTGCCCCTTGCAGTTTCTTAGCTCCACCCAAAGTGATTCTACATCTTGACCCTTTGATCCTATCTTGCTAATGTACTGATCTTGTCCCTTATTAATAGTGCTACCCCGCCTCCTTTCCCTTTTTGCCTATCCCTCCTAAATGCCGAATATCCTTGGATATTCCGTTCCCAATCTTGGTCACCTTGTAGCCACATCTCCGTAAGTACAACTAAATCATGCTCATTTACATCAATTTGTGCATTCAAATCATCAACCTTTTTCCAAATGTTATGTGCATTCAACTAGAGTACCTTTATTTCTTTTTTTAACTTTATTCTCTATTCTAATCCTATTTGATGCTCACCTATGCTTTTTCTAACTTCTATTTTTGCTTTCTACTTTCCTGCTTCCTTTTAACAGTTTTGCTTCCCTCAAATCTGTGCTCTCTCTCAGGTTCCCATCCCCCTGCCAATTCCGTTTAAACCCTCCCCAACAGCACTCGAGAACCTCACTACAAGGATATTAGTCCTGGTCCTGCTAAGATGCAGCCCGTCCATCTTGTACAAATCCCACCTGCCCCAGAACTGGCCCCAATGCCTCAGAAATTTGATGCCTTCCCTCCTACACCAGTTCTCCAGCCACGTGTTCAATCACTCAATTCTCCTATTTCTACGCTCATTAGCTTGCGGGACTGCAAGTAATCCTGAAATTACTGCATTACAGGCACATTTTAAGAGCAGATGCCTGATGGTGAGGCTCTGACTTTGCTTTCTCACTATTGTAAACTTTTCTTTTGATGAATGTTGCATCCTTTTTGCACTTCTCAAAACAATTCTACTTTTAATGAGATATCAAGCTGATAGTCAAGGCAACTTTGACAAAACATTTTGTAACAAATTCTTCTGCAGTGATATCTTGAGCCAGGATTTTACAGCCCTTCCTGCTTAGCGGGATATTATGGTCCCACTGAACTGAATGGAGAGTTAAGTATCTCGCCCCATCCGCCGGCAGGAGACACGCTGCAGTGGAGCCGTAAAATCCTGGCCCTGAAATTTTTGTTGATGACTTCTGACATCTTGTGATATTAATAAAAATTAGTGTTGCCAATAATCCCATTGTCCCCCTTCATTTAATTTTGTATATTTACAGTTTCCCTTTATACCTCCAACTTTTAGCTATGTATAGTTTTTCAATTTGCTATCTTAGTGGAATTAGCTACTCTTGTGGAGAAGAATTAAATAATCAATTCCTTAACTGCTGTTTTATTCCTTCAGGACTATATCCATGAATTGATCTGTGTCACAGAGAGGGAGAAGTTTTTGGTGCCTGTAAAAGCTATCGGTGCACGTGCTATCCTGGACTTCCCAGATTTTATCAATTTCTCTGTGTGTCCTGTCAAATACAACACTCAGAAAACACTCCTGGTTCGGAACATTGGTAAAAGAGAAACAAAGTTCACCCTCCAAACCAAAAAGTAAGAACACTAGCACTGTCTTTGTGGTGGATCAGGGTGGGGGAAGAATGCAGTGGCTACTGGAGAATCACAAGTGTCTGTGATTAGTCACACTATTCAAGAACAATAATATTTATTGCCATTAGTACTCAAATTAACCTGGACTGATTAAGTGATTTGGCTAAGGATTTCAACTTGGAGAAGTTGAAAGTGAAACACACTGACAAAGGAAATGTATACATGTTGGCGACAGTAGAGAAGGAAAATGATTTGGATGTATTAAAAACAAAATACATGCTAGAAATATTCAGCAGGTCAGGAAGCTCTTGTGGAGAGAGAAACAGAGTTACTGTTTCAGGTCAATGGCCTTTTGTCAGAACTTATATCAGAAAGTTCCAAGACATTGAGCGTTCCTCGAACCACTGCTCTCGCCGCATCCTTAGATCCACACTCAAAGCCATGTGCCACCTGATGCGCTGTTTTGCGCTCTCTTTTAAGCAGCACTGACTAACTCTATCTCAAAGCTATCCTGGTCTACAGTTCCATTTCACCCTTTGCCACGTCCGAAGATTGCGAAAAAATATCTTGGGTAGGATTTTTCGGACCGCGGGGTTTCCTGCCCCACCATCGAGAAAGTCGGCAGGAAACACACACCCACTCTTGATGCCTGTCCTGTAGCCATTCAATGCTCTCTGTAGGAAGTCCCGGCTGATCTGATTGGCTGGCAGCACTCCAGTCCTCAGCAGCACCATCGGGATTGATGACCGCTATTGAAATTACACCAAGTCCCACAGAACAAAGTGCTGGGAGCCCAGTGTGATGGACAGTCTAGGGCTCCCTCGTCACATCCCCAAGGGAAGGGGCATGAGGAAGATGGGGGGCCAGGTTGCAAAGGACAGGAGAGGGGACACCTGGGAGAGGCAGACCTTGGGAATTGGCCCTCGATCGGGGGCCCGTGAGGCACAAACAGATTAACCTGCACGTAAAAATTATGTCCAGGTGGGAAGCACCCCTTAAGTGGCCATTAACTCGGGTGAGAGCGAGTGGGCTTCCCAAGGCCTTGCCCTTCTCCTCTTTAAAATCAATTTGGTCAGGGGTGAGCAGGTAGGAGGCAGGAAGGATATGTGCAGAATTTTACAGGCTTCTCCACCTGCAAACCCATAGATGGGCGATTGTAAAATTCTGCCTTTGTCTTCCTTTCAGATGTTAGGGATTTAAAGCTTCAACAACTCTTTTAAAAAAAGTTGATGAAAGATCACAACCTGAAATGTTAACTCTGTTTCTCTCTCCACAAGTGGAGAGGGGAAGATGGTGGTGTCGTGGTAACATCGCTGGACTGATAATCCAGAAGCCCCACCTAATGCTCTGGGGACGTGTTCAAAACCCACCACGACAGCTGATGGAATTAGATTCAATTAATAAATCTGGAATATAAAGCTAGACTCGGTAATGGTGACCAACTATCTTCAATTGATGTAAAAACCCATCTGGTTCACTAATGTCATTTAGGCAAGGAAATCTGCCATCCTTACCTGGTCTGGCCTACATGTGACTCCAGACCCACAGCAATGTGGTTGACTCTAAACTGCCCCCTGAAATGGCCTAGCAAACCACTCAGTTCAAGGGCAACAAATGCTGGCCTTGCCAGCAACACCCATATCCCATGAAAAAATAAAGAAAAAAAAGTGCTGCCTGCCCTGCCGAATATTTCCAGATTTTTCTGTTTTTATCTTAGATTTCTGGCATCCGGAATGTTTTGCTTTTGCACAAGGATTTGGGCATGCTAGTTGATCATTCAGTAATGACTTGTTGATGCTCTAATATTTGTCTCATTAACTTTGTTAACAAGTCAAAACTTGGTACTCCAACTCAGACTGATGGATCATTCGCAAAGATTTCGACAAATACTTCTGCCAAAGGTTATGGGGAGATATCTTGAGATATGAAGGCTGTTTTGAGAGATACACAGCGCAACTTACAGAATTAAACTAATTTCATGATGATCAAGGCATAGGTTGTTTGCACTAAAAATGGGACAGTTTCCTATTTTTGCTAGTTAATGTCAGTATCAAGCATTTCTAGACCAACTGTGGTGCACCAAGCGGCGCAGGAGAGCTCCCTCTTCTCAGGGTTGGGAATCAAGCCAGGTGCTATCTCATTGCCCTATCTAGTCCCTGCTGAACTTATCTTCATCAGAAAAAATAACATTATAATAGGAAAGGATCTAGGTCTTTAAAACTGTGATAAAAGTATATACTGAGGACTTAAACAGCCTATTTAACTTAGGCTGTAAAAGAAGAACTGGAGGACATGCAAGTTTATGCTGGCTCGAGTGAGGCCTAGGTTGGCCTGCCCACCCTTGTCCCAGTTGAAGGCCTTAAGCGGCTAATTATTGACCATTTAAGGGCCGTTTCCCACCCAGCCTCAATTTTCAGGCTGGCAGGAGGAGCTCAGGGGCAGGGGGGAAATCCAAAAATTTACCCTGCTCAGGCCTTGGGTGGAAAGGTTGGCGGGGGGAAACGCCTCCATCAACAGCTTCCCTCTAACATCGGGCACTCCTTGAGAAGGTCTGACACCTTCGTGGGCTCCCTCCCCCAATGGCCTCTCTGCCAATATCCCCACTGCCTTCTGTCCACCCCCCAGGCCTCACCTACCCTTTCTGCCCTGAGACCCCCCCAAAGCTTATCTGGTTCTGGGCTCCTGGGACTTAGGCTCTGGGGAGCCCCAGTCCTCTCCACAGCAGCTTCTGGCGCTGCAGGGGCTAGAGAGCTGCTGGTCTATCAGATTGGCTGGCAGCTCCCTGATGTAGGACTTCCTCCCGACTGAGGGGCAGAAGTCCCACCTCCAGCCAATTATCGCTTATTGGAGCGTTAACTGGCTGCAGGGCAGCCAATATGGGCGGGGATGTGTTTGCTGCTGACTCCTCGGATGGCGGGAAGGGAACCTCCGCCATCCGAAATATCCTGGCTGAGAACATAATTGACAAACAGAAGGGAGACTGGAGATTAGAATTTCCAAGCTGTGCAGAGTTGGAACAGACTCACAGCAAAAGCAGTGAATGTTCCCAGTGAGAAGCAGGCTCCAATTACTTCAAAGAGTGTTAAATTACTGATTGAAAATGTACAGAAATCTTGTAGTTCTGAGCATGACATTGTTTATAAAACAAATCCACTTTGTGATTTCGAGCAGTACAGCCTGATATTATCACTGTGCAAACACCTGCTTCAATGCTGCCATGTTTCCTTGACAGAAATGAGAAGAAAGCATGAAGTTAAGCTTGATTACAGCATTGACCTTCATTCTGTCTTGTGTTCCATCTCTGAGGTTTCATCACTGTCTGCAATTACTTGCAATGAGAAAACCACAGCCTAAAAGTGTGTTTCTGTGTTGAGCTTTGCTGAAGAGTCAGTGGAAGCCAACTGAGCTCCCAAAGACTAAAGAAACATTCACACAGAGCAATTGAATAAATTATCCAATAATGTAAATGTTGAACAAACTGGATTGTACATGACTAAGTTATTAAATGCTTAACTTATTCCAACAAAGATTTTTGGAAGCTAGGGCATCCTATGAATCTCTTTGAAGTCCACAATCGATAAAGTGATAGAAACAAATTCTCTGACTGCACAGTGTGATTTAACCAAATTAGCTTAATCTTTAAGTAAAACAGTCTTTAACAGTGAAGTGCTGATCTCAGGACACATGGGAATAACCAGGTTGTGAATGCTGTGAAGCAAATCTTGCAAATTGGCGTACTGATACGCGCTGCTTCATGTCCTTTATATTAACGCTTTCATCACCACTTGCTCAACCACTTAGATAGCAACATTTGTGGAGGTTGGTCAGAATCCTAATTTAATTTCAGTTGGAGCTTGCAACCATAGATGTAAGTGGACCATTGCTTGATACAATGTGGGATCACAGTATGCTGCACTTACAATGAAGGGTGTCATGGTCATGATCCTAGGATCACACTAGTGTTTAATTAGCTATTGTGCAGTTATAGGTATTTTGCTCATCATAGAGGATGCAAGGTCTGCCTTACAGCTGATGACCTTAGAGTGGTGAAGAAGCTGAGAGAATATCTGGCAGAGATCAATAAATTTATGACAGAGGTAGTGGGCTTTACAATAGCAGAAAAAGTCTTTTTTGTAAGGATTCTGCTTAAAACTAACAACTGATGCACACGCACCCCTCTCCCCCTCTCCCTCAACCCTTCGCTGGCACTTTGCAGTGTTGGAGTCAGAACTTCAAGCCTGATACTCTAATGATGTCATCAGAATTCATCTTTTGAAAAATGCTTAAATAAAAAATATGGTCAGAAAAAAAATGAAAAGAAGTGAAAGGTTAAGCGATTGAGCATTCAGTAAATAAATGGACAGAGGTCTGATTGGAAGGGGAGAGTTCAAACAAATTTAACGGAGAAGAGAAACCAGAAAGCAGCTGAAATGAGATCAGAGACATCAATAAACTAAGAAATATCCCAAAAATTGTAGGCATGCGATTGTGGAAAGTAGCAAATGAGATAAAGGAGATATTAAATTGTATGTACATCAAGCTCAGTAGTGTAACGAATTAGGTTGGTGAGCTGCTGCAGGCACATGGAATTATGCCACATAGAATTATGACGCAGTTGCATTAACAGGGACATGGCTTAAACTAAACCAGGAATAGGTTCTTAATAATCTTGGTTACAAATATAATACACAGGGCCCTGTTCTTTGCAGACTGAACATGTAAGCATATTATGCCTGTTTCAGCTAAACAAAATAAGTGACAGCCATTCGCTGACTCATTCCTCAGGGCAATGCCTTGACCAATCAAACAATGCCTGGCACTTAACTGTCAGTCATTATCACTGGTGCATTCTCCATGGCAACACCACTTGTTAACCAATCAGCACTCTCTTCATACATACTATAAGTTGTTGTTTTCCCCTTATATTGGTATTCTTGTGAGGTGTCCTTACGAGTGCAAGACGAAGAGCTCAGACATGTCTCTTTTTTCAGCAATAATCAAGTTCTGTACTACCAAACGACTATTTAATCCTGGTTACCATGTAGGCCATTTTAACTCTTGAACCTGTTCCGTGTTTCAGTGAGATCCTGGCTGATCTTTGACCTAAATCCATACACTCACTTTTGGCCTGTTCCCTTAATACCTTTGACTAACAAAAGTCCATCAATTCAGATTTAAAATTAATATTTAATTAGAGTCAATTGCCATTTGCGGAAGAGACCTCCAAACTTCTACATCTTTGTGTGCAGAAGTGTTTCTTTATTTCACTCCTGAAAGGCCTGGCTCTAATTGTTAGACTATGTCCCCTAGACCTAGACTCCCCAGTTAGTGGAAGTTGGTTCCTATTTATTCTATCCGTTCCCCTTATCTTGAAAACTTTGATCAAATCAACCTCAACCTTCTGGGAATACAACCCCAGTTTGTTTAATCTCTCGTTGTAGCTTAACCCTTGGGGTCTAGGTATCATTCTAGTAAGCTGTGCTCCTACCAGGCTAAGATGTCCTTCCTAAGGTTTGGTGGCCAGAACTCTTACAGTACTCTGTGTGTGGTCAAACCAGAGTTTTGTATAACCGGAGTATGCCTTCTACTTCGAGACATATAGGCTGGTGTTCTGTTAGCCATTTTGATTTTTTTCTGTACCTGTTCATGATATTTTAAAAATCAATGCACCTGGACTCTGAAGTCCCTATGGATCTCTAGTGTTTCTAGCTTTGTACCATTCAGAACTATTCTAACTTTTTTGGGTTCAAAGTGGATGGCCTCACATTTACCTACATTGTCACAGTTTCCCCCATTCACTTAATCTATCAATATCTCTTTGTAATTGTATACTTCCTTTTATATTACTTACAGTACTAACTACCTTTATGTCATTGACAAATTTGCCTATGTGGCTTTCTATCCCATCATATAAGTTGCTAATGAATACAGCGAATAGTTGAGGCCCAACACAGATTTTTGCTTGACACCACTTTTTTTGTTATTCTTTCACGGGATGTTGGTATTGCTGGATAGGCCAGAATTTATTTCCCATCCCTTATTGCCCTTGAGAAGGTGATGGTGAGCTGCCTTCTTGAACTGCTGCAGTCCCTGTGGTGTAGATATACCCACAGTGCCGTTAAGGAGGGAGCTCCAGGACTTTGACCCAGCGACAGTGAAGGAACAGCGATATATTTCCAAACCAGGTTGGTGAGTGGCATTCCCATACATCTGCTGCCCTTGTCCATCTTGTTGGTAGAAGTCACGGGTTTGGAAGGTGCTGATGAAGGAGCCTTGATGAGTTGCTGCAGTACATCTTGTAGATGGTACACACTGTTACCACTGTGCGTTGGTGGTGGAAGGAGTGAATGTTTCACATGGTGGATGCGGTGCAATCAAGTGGGCTGCTTTGTCCTGGATGCTGTCAGCCTTCTTGAATGCTATTGGAGGTGCATTTATCCAGGCAAGTGGAGAGTACTCCATCACACTCCTGACTTGTGGGTAGTGGACAGGCTTTCAGGAGTCAGAAGATGAATTACTCGCCACAAAATTCCCAGCTTCTGACCTGCTCTTGTAGACACAGTATTTATATGGCTGGTCCAGTTCAGTTTTTGGTCAATGGTAACCCACAGGATGTTGATAGTGGGGGCTTCAGTGATGGTAATGGTCAAGGGAGAAGGTTAGATTCACTTTTTTTCGAGATGGCCATTCTCTGGCACTTGTGTGGCGTGAATGTTACTTAGGTCACTCAAGGAGGCAGGTCCTGAATCTACCTGGGCTGGAACAGGGAATCGAACCTCATGCATTTGTCACCAATCCACATTCACTGTCCATCCAACTGAGCCATCCAGCCCTCCAAGGAGCCTGAGTTGCTGTGGCAACATGCACTTTCACATGCATGTTGTAGTCTGGAACCATGGATACTAATGGTAGAGGCTCCAGTTTCTTTCCAGCACAGGGCTGACCAGGAATCTCCCCCAACTCTTACCACCTGCAGCATATATTGGAAGGATTTACAAGTTGAAACCTGCTTAGCCATGTTATGAATGCACCTTCTTGTTCATCCAGCCCTAGGATGGGACTTGAACCCAGAGCTTCTGGCTCAGAAGCAGGGATACTACCCACTGTGTCACAGCATCATTCAGTTCTTTTTTATGGAGCTCCAAACAGTGAGAAGGAGATAGATGGGCAAATTTGTTGGCAAATTTGAAAGGCGTGTAACAAAAATAAAGTAATAATCTTAGGAGGCTTTAATTGTCCTAATTGTTGAAAGTTGATAAATCAGTTGGTCCAGATGGAATATATTCTAGGTTGCTGAAAAAAAGTATTGTAGAAATAGCACAGGTATTGGTCACAATCTTTTAATCGCTATTGGACACAGGAGTGGGAGCAGAGGACTGGAGCACTATTAATGTTACACTGCTATTTAACAAGGAAACTACATGGCAGTCAGCCTAACATTGGTGGCGTAGAAACCATTATCAGGAGCAAAATAAACTTTCACTTAGGAAGAAAACAGAAAATGCAGGAAATACTCAGTATGTCTGGCAACTTCTGTAAAGATAGAAATGGAGTTAATGTTTCAGCTCGATGACCTTTCAAAAGAACTTTGCTATTGTTTGGAAAGGCATGAGTTAGTCAAGGAGACTCAGCATGGAGTTGTTAAAGGCAAATTGTGTCTGAATAACTTGATTGAAGTCTTTGAGGAAACAGACAAGGTTGATTAAGGTAATGTAGTAGATGTTATATATATGGACTTTCAGAAGGCATTCGAAAAATTGTCAAACATAGGGCTTATTAAGAAAATGGAAGCCCACGGAATCAAGGGGAAAATGGCTACATGGATGTGAAATTGTCTCAGTGACAGGAAGTGAAGGGTGGTGCTGGGTGGATGGAGATTGGGAGGTGGCTAGCAGTGGTGTTTCCCAAGGGTCAGTTTCTGATTCGCTCTTGTCAATTTTATAAATGACCTAGACTTGGATGTGGGGAACAATTAATTTATGACGTATGTTCAAAATGGAGATGAGCAGGAATTTATTTTCTCAGAGGGTTGTGAATCGTTGGAATTCTCTACCCTATGCTGAATCATTATATATATTTAATGCTGAGGTAGACAGGTTCTTGAACTATAGGGGAGACAAGGATTAACAGGTAGAAAAGTGGAATCGAAGACAAGATCAGATCAGCCATGATTTCATTAGATGGCGGAGCAGGCTCGAGAGGCTCTATGGACTACGACTTCTGTTTCATCATTTTTTCATTTGTTCATGAGATGTAGGTGTCGCTGGCTAGGCAAGCATTTATTGCCCATCCCTAATTGCTCATGAGAAGGTGGTGGTGAGCTGCCTTCTTGAACCGCTGCAGTGCATGTGGTGTATGTACACCTACTGTGCTGTTAGGAAAGGAGTTCCAGGATTTTTGACCCAGCGACAGTGAAGGAACAGCGATATATTTCCGAGACAGGATAGCGAGTGACTTGGAGGGGAAATTGCAGGTGGCAGTGCTGCCCTTGTCCTTCTAGATAGTAGTGGCCGTGAGTTTGGAAGGTGCTGTCGAAGGAGACTTGCTGACTTCCTGCAGTGCATCTTGTAAATGGTACACACTGCTGCTACTGTGTGTCGGTGGTGGAGGGAGTGAATGTTTGTGGATGTGGTGCCAATCAATTGGGCTGCTTTGTCCTGGATGATGTCAGGCTTCTTGAGTGCTGTGGGAGCTGCACTCATCCAGGCAAGTGGGGAGTATTCCATCACACTCCTGACTTGTGCCTTGTAGATGATGGACAGGCTTTGGGGAGACAGGAGGTGAGTAACTTGCTGCAGGATTCTTAGCCTTTGTCCTGCTCTTATAGCCACAGTATTTATGGGGCTAGTCCAGTTCAGATTCTGGTCAATGGTCACCCCCAAGATGTTGATAGAGGGGGATTCAGTGATGGTAATGCCATTGAAAATCAAGGGGAGATGGTTGGATTCTCTCTTGTTGGAGATGGTCATGCCTGACACTTGTGTGGCGTGTATGTTACTTGCCACTTGTCAGCCCAAGCCTGGATATTGTCCAGGTCTTGCTGCATTTGGACATGGACTGCTTCAGTCCATGAGGAGTCATGAATGGTGCTGAACATCCTGCAATCAGCGAACATCCCCACTTCTGACCTTATGATGGAAGGAAGATCATTGAAGAAGCAGCTGGAGACAAGCCAAGGACACTACCCTAAGGAACTCCTGCAATTGTGCCCTGGAGCTGAGATGATTGACCTCCAACAACCACAACCATCTTCCTTTGTGCTAGGTATGACTCCAGCCATTGGAGAGTTTTCCCCCTGATTCCCATTGACTAGTTTTGCTAGGGCTCCTTGATGCCACACTCTGTCAAATACTGCCTTGATGTCAGGGGCAGTCACTCTCACCTCACCTCTGGAGATCAGCTCTTTTGTCCATGCCTGAACCAAGGCTGTAATGAGGTCAGGAGTTGAATGGCCCTGGCGAAATCCAAACTGGCATCAGTGAGCAGGTTATTGCTAAGAAAGTGCTGCTTGATAGACTGTTGATGATCCCTTACATTACTGATGATTGAGAGTAGTCTGATGGGGTGGTAATTGGCCAGGTTGGACTTGTCTTGGTCTTTGTGTACAGGACATACCTGGGCAATTTCCCACATAGCTGGGTAGATGCCAGTGTTGTAGCTGTACTGGAACACCTTGGCGAGGGGCATGGCAAGTTCTAGAGCACACGCATTCAGTACTATTGTCGGAATATTGTCAGGACCCATAGCCTTTTCAGTATCCAGTGCCTTCAGCCACTTCTTGATATCACGTGGAGTGAATCGAATTGGCTGAAGACTGGTACCTGTGATGCTGGGGACCTCTAGAGGAGTCCGAGATGGATCATCTACTCGGCACTTCTGGTTGAAGATTGTAGCAAATTCTTCAGCCTTACCTTTTGCACTGATGTGCTGGGCTCCTCCATCATTGAGGATGGGGATATTTGTAGAGCTTCCTCCTCCAGTGAGTTATTTAATTGTCCACCACCATTCACAACTGGATGTGGCAGGACTGCAGAGCTTAAATCTGATCTGTTGGTTGTGGGATCGTTTAGCCCTGTCTATCACTTGCTGCTTATGCTGTTTGGCATGCAAGTGGTCCTGTGTTATAGCTTCACCAGGTTGACACCTCATTTTTAGATATGCCTGGTGCTGCTCCTGGCAAGCCCTCCTGCATTCTTCATTGAACCAGGGTTGATCCCCTGGCTTGATGGTAATGGTAGAATGGGGGATATGCAGGGCCATGAGGTTACAGATTGTGTTCGAGTACAATTCTGCTGCTGCTGATGGCCCACAGCACCTCATGGATGCCCAGTATAGACTTGCTAGATCTGTTCGAATTCAAATCTGTTGGTAGTGCCACACAACACGATGGAGGGTATCCTCAACGTGAAGGTGGGACTTCGCCTCCACAAGGACTGTGCGGTGGTCACTCCTACAGATACTGTCATGGACAGATGCATCTGCGGTAGGCAGGTTGGTAAGGATGAGGTCCAATATGTTTTTCCCTCTTGTTGTTTCCCTCAACACCTGCCGCAGACCCAGTCTAGCAGATATGTCATTTGAGATCGGTCAGTAGTGTTGCTAGCGAGCCACTCTTGGTGATGGACATTGAAGTCACCCACCCAGAGTGCATTCTGCGCCCTTGCCACCCTCAGCGCTTCCTCCAAGTGGTGTTCAACATGGAGGAGCACTGATTGATCAGCTGAGGGAGGGCGGTATGTGGTAATCAGCAGGAGGTTTCCTTGCCCATGTTTGATCTGATGCCATGAGACTTCATGGGGTCTGGAGTCGATATTAAGGACTCCCAGGGCAACCACCTCCCGACTGTATGCTACTGTGCTGCCACCTCTCCTGGGTCTGTCCTGCCGGTGGGACAGGACATACCCAGGGATGGTGATGTCTGGGACATTATCTGCGAGGTATGATTCTGCGAGGATGACTATGTCTATGACTGTGAAACAGCTTTCCCAGTTTTGGCACCAGCTCAAATGTAAGTAAGGAGAACTTTGCAGGGCCGACAGGACTGAGATTGCCGGTGTCGTTGTTGTTTCCAGTGCCTAGGTTGATGCCGGGTGGTCCGTCCAGTTTCATTCCTTTTTTGTGACTTGTAGCGGTTTGTTACAATTGAGTGGCTTGTTAGACCATTTCAGAGGGCAGTTAAGAGTCAATCACAGTGCGTCTGGAGCCACATGTAGGCCAGACCAGGTAAGAACAACAGATTTCCTTCCCTAGAGGACATTAGTGAACCAGATGGGTTTTTACAACAATTGACAATGGTTCCTTGGTCATCATTAGACTTTTAATCGCAGATTTTTATTGAATTCGAATTCCACCATCTGCCATGGAGGGATTTGAACCTGAATCCCCAGGGCATTATCCTGGGTCTCTGGATTACTAGTCCAGTGACAAAACCACTACGCCATCGCCTCCCATTTTGTCGATGGTACACACTGCTGCCACTCTGCATCAGTGGTGGAGGGAGTGAATGTTTGTGGACAGGGTGCCAATCAAGCGGACTGCTTTGTTTTGGATGGTGTCAAGCTTCTTGAGTGCTGCTTGAGCTGCACTCATCCAGGCAAATGAAGAGTATTCCATCAGACTCCTGACCTGTGCCTTGCAGATGGTGGACAAACTTTGGGGAGTCAGGAGGTGAGTTACACGCCACAGGATTCCTAGCCTCTGACCTGCCACAGTATTTATATGGCTAGTCCGGTTCAGTTTCTGGTCAATGGTAACCCCACGATATTGATATGTTCTTACAAAGTTTGCAGAGGGTGTAAAACATGACAATGTAATAGATAGTATTGAATATAATTGCAGGCCTCGAATGACATAGACAGAATGGTGAAATGGGCAGAAGCATGACAGATGAAATTTAATGTGGAGAAGTGTGAGGTGATGAACTTTGGGAGGACCAATTTGGAAATACAGTAATAAATGGCACAGTTTTGAAAAGTGTAGATGCGCAGAGACACCTTGGTGACAATGTACACAAATCCTTAAAGGTGGCAGGGTAAGTTGATAACGTGGTTAAAATAGGTCTATAAATAGTAGAACAGGATATAAAAATGAAGAGATTGTGCTAGAAGTTTTGCCATCACTGGTTAAGCCTCAGCTGGAGTACAGGAAAGATGTAAGGGCCCTAGAGAGGGTACAGGGGAAGTTTTTCAGGATATAATGAGGAGAGGTTGGAAGAGTTAGGACTGTTCTCTTCGGAACAGAGAAGGCCTAACAGGTTTTCAAGATGAAAGGTTTTGTTAGAGTAGAGAGCAAAAAATTATCCCCCTCTGTCAAGTAGGTCACCAGAGGATATAGATTTCAAATCATTGACAAAAGATCTACTGGAGAGATGAGGAGAATTCTTTTTCATGTAAAGAGTTGTCAGAACCTGGAAGGTTCTAGTTTAAAAGGTGGCGGAAGCTAATTCCATAAATAATTTTAAAAGGGAGTCAGACAGCTACTTGAGGTTGAGGAACTTACAGGGTTTCAGACAAAAAGCGGTATGTAGGAGTAAGCACAATTGCACTTTCAAAGGACCAGCAGAGACAAGGCTGGCTGAATGGCCTCCTGTGCTGTCAGTTTCCATGAGGACAAAATTGGCAGGCCCTGAAAGTGGGCCTGCGATCTGAGATTAATCCATGTCCGTTCCTTCCGATGCAGGCAAAGCGCAATCTTCTTGCTGTCTGCTCAGTACCATGATTGCAGCATACAGCCAGCACTGAGCGCGTTGTTGAGTGGCTGCACAGAGCCTCATGCGAGACTGGCACTACTTAAAGCAAACCAGTACTAATTAAATCCAGCCTGCACTCCTTAAAGGGGAGGTGCATTCTGGCTGCAGCAGTTGCTGGAAATGTCCAAGCAAGAAGAACTCTGAAAAATGGTGCAACCGGGCAGAGTGTGCATCAAGTTTCTATGTCAAACCACTGGAAACCTTGGTGCTGGAAGAGTGAGGGGACCAAGCGGCCCTCCAGACAGGCACTGTGAAGGCAGTCCGAGCAGGTAGCTCAACGTCAATAGTGTAGCCCAAGAGTTTAGATGAAGTGCTGCAAGAAGTTCAATGAAGTCATGAGAGTGGTCAGTGTAAGTGATTGCAACTTCCAAATGCCATATCCTTACAAGTGCCTCACACTGCTCAATTCACTATGTTTCCCCACCCCACCCTTTCACTTATGTACCAACAATATTAACCACAGCTCAAACCAAAAAGGTTCTCCTCAACCACACATACATTGCAGTTAGACAAGGAGACATACAAATGCATGCAGCAGCATCTAACCAGCTGGGACAGGCATGACTGCATGGCCTTATCCTGATGGGGGAGACGGTGCTTACCATCATTGGAATGGTCATAACTGAAGCCGTGGCCAGCGGGGGTTGAAAGTATCAAGGATGACAGAATGCTAATATCTAATCCTCCTTTTCACAACCCACTCCCCCCTCATCCCACAATCTCCTCTGATTTACATGCTGCAGATGGTGTAAGCGTGCACCTTTTGCTTCCCCCCTCTCCCCTCACCACAACCCTACCCTTGTGCCTTTCTCCTTTCAGATGCCCAAGAACTGCAACTTGGCCAGCCAATAGTGCAGGAGTAAGAAGTGGAAAAGAAAGAAGAGATTGACGATGAATCACTGTCATTCCATTTCATATTTGCAGACACCAGCTCAGATACTGACGTATTGCACATACTTTTAAGGGTGGCTTAGAGACGGGATCAGTAAGTCGTGAGACACTGGGCACCAGTGGCCTGGAGCCAGGTTACACAGGTCCCAGCTCTCCAGAGGACAAGGTCACACATGAGTTCTGCTGCAGAAGACTCAGATGGGTACTTTGATGGGGTGGCATACAGGAAAAGGTCCATGGGCAGCCACAGTGAAATGCTTGGTGCTAGCAGACTTGCTGGAAAGCCTGCGGTCATTGTCAAGAAGCGTGGAGGAATCTGGCACCAAGCCCGCACAGTGCTTTACACAAACATTGGAGCCCATCCTTTCCAGTGTGGAAGTGGTGGTCATTAACACACTTGTGCAGCTTCTGATAGCTGATGTCTCAACTTCCATTGTAGCACAAGCAGAAGCCACTCAACATCTGTGTACTGCAGTGGAAGCTCATGCAAGCTCAAGTTGATGCTTTCATGGCTGTGGATGTCAGGATTCAAAAGGATTTGCAGGGTTTACAGCAGTTCAGCAATCTTCCTTCCAATATGAGGTTCTGCCCTGGTGGAGTCACAGTGGCTCTGTGGAGAACAAACTTGCTGTCGCTGATGGTGACCACTGCACCACTGCCATTCCACCTATACCTTTGCTGTTGTCAATCAGCCAGCCTAGATTGCTGCCACCCATCCTGAGGTGATGCAGTCTGAAGCTGCCTAACTACAGACTTCCCACTAAAAGTCAGCAGTCTTCCACAAGCCACGGGTATGTGACGAATATCTAGTTTATGGTTCATGGTTTATCTAACACATATGGTGGTGAGTGCTGTAAGGCTCCTCCAAAGTGGTCAAGGCAATGGAAACATTGCTTAAGCACTCCAATGGTCTGCTCGATGACATTTTGTGTGACAGCATGGCTGTCCACTTGTGTGTAGATTGTGCACTGAAGTTATGAGCCAGATAGTCAGCAGACAATCCTTGTCACTTAGTACCTATTTTTGCTTTGTTTTGGTGGTTCAGATGCTGATGGCAGAGCTGACACTACAGAAAAAAGGCTCATGACATTTGCCAGGAAACTTGGCTTTAACCTGCATGATTTGCTGAGTTTGGTCACATGCTTGCTGGTCATTGAGGGTCTGGAACACCTTCACGTTGGGTTACATTCCCAAATTTACTTGTGCCCACAAAGCGACATGCAGTTGATAGCATTCTGTACCAAGTGGAAGCTGTTATCCTGGTGAAGCTGCATTCTCATTCTGCCTGCCTTTCCCTGGGAAAAGAGAAGGAAATGTATTCAGCTCTCTTTGCATACAGAACCTCAGTCACCCCTCATGCAACAGTGGATAGCAAACTTAGCGGATGATGCTTCAGACTGGAAGAGTCTGACACACAAAAATGCATAGCCATTGTCACCTTCATAGTCATTGGCAATGCCTACCTCACCCTGCTGTAAGGCAGCAGTTCGGACTGAAGCAGGTGGCAGCTTTCAATGAGCACTTTCTTAGCAAAGCGGAGATGTTGCACACACTGTTCCATGCTGAAGTTGGGATGGGAACAATACTCCCTGAAGATCCTGAATGGACATGGCCCACTGCTGAAAATCCTTCTCCTCCTCTCCTCTCTTTGAGCAGCTTTTCCACCTCTGTGTCACCTTTGTTCAGTCCCTCTGTCATGCCGCAAGCCAAGGGGGGATATAAACAACTGCACCCATGACTGGGAGCAAATGTTGTGGCCAGAGTGCTTGAAGTGGAGAACCAAGCCCTTAACCATGCGCCACACTACTCCCTTTAGACTTCAATTTTAAATAGCAGTATAAACCATCAAACACATCTACTAATTCACCAACAGCCATAAGAAATCAATCAGCAGAAAATTTTATGAATGGAATGTGAAGTTTATAAACTTGTGCTGATAGAAGAAGATAGAAAATGGATTTGGCATTCTCGCACAGGGATCTAAATGATTGGGCAGGTGAGGTTGATAGTATGGTTTATTTCTTATTTCCACTTATAATTCTGTTTATCCTCCATATGATAGGATGATTTGCTGATCATAATCATATTGTATAGAATTGTATATTACCATGTTTTACCACTTCTTTGTGTAAGGCTTTGGAAGGAGCTAATTATTGTCTTGGACAGAATGATCCCATTGAAATAAGTGCAGTGCAGTATTATACAGTAGCATACCATTCTTCTGAAAGTTCTGTAATTTGTACCATTTCATCATCTAATTAAAACAAGTCTCACTGCCACTAATCTATGGGTAAGTACTTGGGCTTGTAAGTATTTACTCTCCAGTATTGCAGTCCTCATTTAAACTTTGTTATAGTTATTTTTAATGGACAGAGAATCTACTTCACTGACTTGCATGCCTAAATTCCCATATGTACTTTAGTCACGTATAGTTCTGTATTAGGAGCCCTCAATTGTAAAACATACCCTGTAGACTTTTGTGTTGCTTATATTGCCATCTGTGCAGAGCACTGTGCAGTTTTCTACATGACATAAATGTGCTTTCACATATGATACCAAATATCAGTTGTAGCACTTCTTGCCTATAAACACTTGAAGTGGAACAGATGTTGGCAGTAGTCACTGTGTTGCATATCTGGAAGCTAGTAGCACAACCAGTCTAAGTTACTGTGTCAAATGGCCGAACAAGAGTGCAGGCTAGATAGTACTACCACTGCAGTGTGTAAAGTCCCTAGAGTCTGGACCAATCATATTAACCTTTAGTTACAGGTTACAATTCTAAGCAAGACTTTAATTGAGAGAAATGCTTAAGATTATTCCAGTTGTCCATGGCACCACATGTCGAGATGTGAATGTCCACCCTGCTTCAACATGCAGTGTGTTCCTGATTTCAGCTCTGCTGCTCAGGAGGTAGTAGGTTGGAGGCAAAATTCTTGCTCACTGACAGCTCCATTAAGATGGCCAGACACTGTGGGCTGTTTACAAAAATGATCTAACTGATCAGCTTGGGGTAAATCCATTGCTCATACTCGGACCAAGAGCAAACATAGTAAGGGATACAGTAAACTCCCACCCTCACATATTTAATAAGACAGGAATTTTTCAATTGAAAAAGAATTGCAAGTTGTTTCGTTCTTTGTCTTTTTTATTGTTGCGTTACATTTTTAAAGCCTTTCGTTGTTTTCTCAAAAAAGTACTCCAGGCAAGCAGTCACTCAAAACTATATTTATTGTACAAAGTTTAATAAATTAGTGCCAAAGGAAAGTTCTTTGAGCATCCACTGCCAATGTAAGGATGTTCACTTTAATACCAGTATGTCCTACCACTAATAAGTAAACGTGCCATCTATGTGTGTGGCATTATCTTGCTATTCCATTTACATGAAAAAGCAATGCTATGTTGATGGAGAACATCTCTCCCTTTGAACCATTTTTTGGCTGGGTCTTCATTATATTTTAGATATCTTTATCTCGGGGTCATTTATGGATGCAAGCCACTTATTTCATCCTCCAGGCTTTGTACTCTGGCAACAGTTTAAGTAGGTATTGAAGTTGACTGTATTGTTCAATGCAGTGCCAACACTTTTGTCTCTGCGAATCAAGAGTTTGAAGTTTTAATTTCATTATGAGTGATGTCATTTTGGACATTGGGCTACTGCTGCTTCTAACACTTGCTAAGAGCACTTTTTGAAAGGTTGTGGCACATTAGTGCCAATTAGTAGATGACATACATCACGCTGATGACCTTTAGTTTCTACATCTGACTGATTTTTCATCTTTTGTCATTGTGAAGGGAGATGACAATAACTAACTCTTGCATCACTTGAAATTCTGCAGTGCATCATGGTTCACATACTTAATTAGCACTGACATCTTAGGGGAAAGATACAGTGCCTAATCTCTCTACTATAAGGTACTATTCTGTAGGACACTGGAGTATAACTTGGATGACTTTATCAGGAAGGTTTCTGATGTCTCAGAAGATTTCATGCATAACATAAACTGAGAATGAGACCATTCTGCCAACAACATGATATTTGTCCTTGTACTGAACAGGAAGACATGCATATAAAGACACTAGAAAGCTTTGGGCTTGACAGATTTCCTATTTGCCTACTTGGATATGTGAGCTGCTGCTGGTGTTGTTGCAGAGTAAGAATGTGAAGCATTGTTTGCTGTGCTTTCATTCCAATACAGCCAAATCTGCAGCAAAGGTTTTGTTGGCCTTATTGTGATGAATAGGCCCAAATGGTTGTAATTGCAGACTTTTTATGTGGGAAGATTTTAATTATTGAATTTTTCGTTGATAGTTTTCATAAAACCAGAATAACTGCTTTTCCTCGTGGATAGACAGCTGCATTCCACCATGATCAAAAGGGTAGTTGAAAAAAATAACATTGGGTGTGGAGGGGAAGCAGGAGAGTGGGATTAGTTTAGGTTGATTATGTTGGATTTGAGGAGTGGGTGTTTGTTCAAAAGCATCAGTATAGACTAGAACTACTGAATAGCCTTGTATCTGGATGTAACATTCAACTTCTTCTCGAATCTTACCTTCCAGCATTGCCTGTGAATTCTGGATTTCTAGCCAGTGTCTTGAATTTTTGTGTTTCCTGCTCCAGGGTGGGGTGACTATTGGGCCTATCTCATTCTCACTGTTGCATGAATTATGTATGTCTGACCCAGCTTTATATTTTAAACTGGTGCCCATCCCTTTCTTCTAGATCTTTTGAGGCAATTTGCTACACTATTCATTTATTTTGTTCACAGTTTGCTCCCAAGGTGTTTCCACCAGCTATGACCACTACCTTTGATTTTTTCCTTCTTGAGCCTTTTCTAGTGCCTCTCATCTTCTCTCACTTAATCCTCCCTTCTGTTTTCTGCTTGTCAGAAATGGACAAAGGTGAAAATTGGATTGAATGTGAAACTGGAGAGCGCCATCATTTTGCTTGGGAATTATGGCCCAGGATGCCTGTTCTGAAGAAGAGTCATATTGGACTCGAAACATTAACTCTGTTTCTCTTTCCACCAATGCTGTCAGACCTGCTGAGTATTTCCAGCATTTTCTGTTTTTGTTTCAGTTTTCCAGTATCCACAGTATTGATGGAGCTTTGAGTACACCAGTTAACATTTGGGCAAGGATCCCTTGGGAATGCTGACAGCTTTGAGCAAACTACTGCTTCAGTATACCATGGTTTGGTAGAGTAGCCTCCAACTTTAAATGTAATGCATATATGAATCGATTGCCATTATTGCAGAAAGCATTTATCTACTATACCTTCCCTCTGACTGAACCATCATTCCTTGTTTGTTTTCGGCTTTATACTAGCAGTCTTTCTTTCATCTTTAAAAACCTGTATATCGCTTACTCCCTCCAACATCTGATTCTGTGCTTTCCCTTTTGAATTCACTGACTTGCCATATTTCAATATTGTTGGCCAAGATTCTAAAGCGATCAAATCCACAATCACATCTCAACCCCTGTGTTAACTGCTTCCATTCCCTGCAGCACCATGCACCTGTTCATGATTTCCTCTGGAGTAATTGCTCTCCAAAGATAGAAAACTGAAGGTTTAATAGATCCCTTTAATTTGTGCTATGCAATGCTAGATAGCTCTGCATCCTCATGCCATTCTCTTGCTGGGGGATGACCAGTGACAAAAGTATCCCTGGTTAAACGTGACAGTTGCACAGGCTGGAACAGAGTCAGGGAGATAAACTGAGCGCTTTCTGTGCTGTTTCCTAGTTTACTCTGGGTTTGAATTCAGGCAGTAAAACTTGGGATCATAATTGAGGTGATGACAATATGGAATCTGCAGTTGGATTGCATTTTGTGGATTACTGTTGTGGAACTCCATTTTACCTGGCTTTGGGCTGTTGAGGGGTAATATTAGTGTACCTGTACTACAGATTGCATTGTTTAAATGCTGACAGTAAACCAAAAGCATAGTAATTAGTACTGCTCTGCAGCATTCATCCTATGATGTATACAATTTTAAATCCAAGTGACAGTTGATTCAACTCAACTGTTACTTTGATTTGAAGCAGATCTCATTTGAATCAACCCAAGTGGTGGTTTCCTTGTTCCCGCTGTATTGTTAAGTCAACTTGGAAACAGACATTTTTAAATAAAAATTGTGTGAATTCAGTATTAGGTGGGGTCAGACTAAGAGGAAATATGATAAGATCTAATTCAGGTTTGCAGTGCCTGTACATAAATATACTGAGCATGTTAAATAGGATTAGTAATCTGTAGGCTCAGATAGCCACACAGAAATATGATGTTGTGGTGATAATGGAGACCTGGCTCAAAAAGGAGTAGACTGGATGCTTAATTATCCTAAGTACAAGATGATAGAAAGATAGAGAAGGAAAGACAGGAGGAGAGTTCTTCCTGGTTCTTGGAAATCAGGTGGGCCAAGTAGATCAAGTGTCAGTGGGGGAACATTTCGGAGACAGTGATCATAAGGTTTAGGATGATGATAGAAAAGGACAATGGGCAATCCAGAGTAAAAATAATTAACTGGGGGAGAGTCGACTTCAGTGGGGCAAGAATGGAGCCGGGCCAGATAGACTGGAACCAAAGGTTGGCAAGAAAATCTGTAGCTGAACAATGGCTATCATCAAAGAAGAAATGGCTCAGGCACGGTCAAGGTATAATCCCTCATAAGGGAAAGGTAGGGGAAACAAATCCAGAGTTCCCTGGATGATAAAGAAGATGGAAATTATGATAAAGAAGAAAATCTGTGCTTATGACTGGTGTCAGGTAGAAAGTACAATTGAGAAGCTGAATACAGAAGGTTCAGAGGAGAGGTGAAGAAGCAAATAAGAGAAGTGAAGAGGAAACATGAGAAAAAACTGGCAACTGACACAAAGAGGAATCCCAATGTCTCCTATAGGCACATGAATAGTAAACGGGTGGTAAAAGGGCCAAATAGGGACCAAAAAGGTTTACACATGGAGGCAGGGGGCATAGCTGAGGGTTAAATGAATACTTTGCATCTGCCTTTACCAAGGAAGCAGATGCTACCCAGGCCATTGTTATGACACAGCAGTTGGTGAAGGCTGAGCTGTTCAAATCAGAGGGAAACTTGAAACAACTGTCATAGTTCATTTTTTGCAATTTGTAATTTTGAGATGCAGACTTTGAATTCAGTAGGAATAAGACCACCGAGTCTGGTGATTTTTATATAAAACTAAATTAAACATTTATTAATTTAACAACAAATTAAACACATACACATGACTACAAATTACTACTATAATAACTTTTTTAACAAATCCCCAAATTAATCACCCTCAGGTAAATCTCCACTAAGGCAACAGTAACCCATAGACTTTAAATAGACACAAGCCAAAGCACATTTGACCTTCTGAATTCCAAATGAGGCTCCTTTACACGTTGGTTTGAGGCATACAGGCTGGTTAGATCTTAAATGCCTCTGCCTTAGACACACAAACTCTTTTCTTTATATACCTAGCTTTCCCTTTGAATGTAAATTTTCCATTATATCACTCGGTCTTTTGAACTTCAGCTCTTCTAACAATAAAACCCCTTTCATAGCACCAATTTTATTAGTAAGCTGAAAAGAAAACACATTGTTTGGCTTCTTCTAGCTCAGTGCAAGATTTTACCCACAGTTTTGGATGGTTTATTCAACAAATGAACACTTTACCTTACTGTTCTCCTTACTGTTAACCCAATTAACATCTCAAAACTCCTATACATCAAAACACCCAGACTATCTGGCTTTAATCCAATTAAGACACATACAGTCACACACCTAGACACAGAACCCCACTAGAATTATATTTTTAAAACATAATTTCCAATAACATTATACACATTAATATCTCTTCATGACACCATGGTGACAGAGGAGGAAACTCTGTCATAAGAAGGGTTCCAAATTGATAAGGTGGAGGTATTAGGTAAACTGATGGTACTTAAAGTTGACAAGGCACTGAGACCAGATGAGATGCACCCAAAGATATTAAAGGAAGTGAGAGTAGAAATTGTAGGGGCGCTGGCCATAATCTTTCAGTCTTCCCTAGACTCAGGGGAGGTGGCAGAGGACTGGAGAATTGTAAACATTATGTCCTTGTTCAAAAAGTTTGTAAGGATAAGCCCAGCAATTACAAACCAGTCAGTTTAACTTCAGTGGTGGGGAAGCTTCTGGAAACAATTATTCAGAATAGAATTAATAGTCACATGGAAAAATGTGGGTTGATTAGGAAGAGCCACCATGGATTCCTTCAGGGAAAATCGTGTTTAACTAACTTGTTAGAATTTTTTGAAGAGGTAACAGAAAGGGTTGATGAGGGTAATGCTGTTGATGTGGTGTACACGGATTTCCAAAAGGCATTTGATACAATGCCACACAACAGATTTGTGAGAAAAGTTGTAGCTCATGGAATAAAAGGGGCAGTAGCAACATGGATACAAAATTGGCTGAGTAATAGGAAACAGCGAGTAATGGTTAATGGATATTTTTCAGGCTGGAAGAAGGTTTGTAGTGGAGTTCCCCAGGGGTTGGAATTGGGACTTTTGCTTTTCCTGATATATATTAATGATCTCGATCTTGGTGTTCAGGAGACAATTTCAAAGTTTGCGGATACAAAAACTTGGAAGCATTGTAAACTGTGAGGAGGATGGTGTAGAACTAAAAATAACATAGAAAAGTTGGTGGAATGGGCAGGTCGATGGCAGATGAAGTTCAACGCAGAGAAGTGTGAGGTGATTCATTTTGATAGGAAGAACATGCTGAGACAATACAAAGTAAGGGGTACAACTCTAAAGGGTGCACAGGAGCAGAGGGACCTAGGTGTATATGTCATTAAAGGTGGCAGGCCAGGTGGAGAGAGCAGTTGATAAAGCATACAGTATCCTAGGCTTTAGAGTATAGAAGCATAGAGTATAAGAGCAAGGAGGTTATGCTGAACTTGTATAGGACACTAGTGGGCACCACGCTTTAGGAGGGATGTAAATGCATTGGAGAGAGTGCAGGGGAGGTTTTAAAAAATGGTTCCGGGGATGAGAAACCAATGGACTGCCTTTAAAGAGTTATGAAGTTTGGGACTGTTCTCATTGGGGAGGAGAAGACTAAGAGGAAATTTGATAGAGGTATTCAAAACCATGAGGGAGCTGGACAGAGTAGAAAGGGAAAAACTGTTACCACTCGTAAAAGGATTGAGAATGAGAGGGCACATATTTAAAGTGATTTGCAAAAGGAGCAAATGCGATGTGAGAAAAAACTTTTTCACACAGCAAGTGGTTCGGGTCTGAAATGCATCGCCTGGAAGTGTGGTGGAGGCAAGTTCAATTGAGGCATTCAAGGGGGCATTAAATGATTATTTTAATAGAAACAATGTGCAGGGTTATGGGGAAAAGGCAGGAGAATGGTACTGAGTCATAATGCTCATTCGGAGAGCTGGAATAGACACGATGGGCCGAATGGTCTCCTTCTGTACCGCAGAAATTCTGTGATTCTCTGAAAATTCTGAGAGTTGGCAGTTTTTTTAAGGAGACTATTATAGTGTTTAAGAGAGATGTCTTGGAATGGTCAAGGACAGAATCTACATGGTCAGAGTTAAGGAACAATAAAGGTGCCATTACACAACAAGGGTGTATTCTACAGCAACGAGTGGGAAAGATGTAGAGGAGCAAATTTGTTGGGAAATTGCAGAGAGTTGCAAGAACTATAGAGTAGTGATAATGGAGGACTTTGTTTACCTTAATATAAACTGGGATAACAATAGGCTATAGGTCAGAGAAGGAAGAGTTTCTGAAGAGTGTTCAGGAGAATTTTCTTGATCAGTACCTTTCTGACCAAATGAGGAGCTGGTTCTGGAGAATTAGGTGGGTAAAGTGGATCATATGTCAGTAGTGGAACATTTAGGGATCAGTGTTCATGATGTCGTCTTCTTCTCAGGCAGTCCCTTGGGACCAAGGATGACCAAGGGATCATTCTGGGTATGCGGGTCTTGAGGTGACTAAAAGTCTAATGCTGGATCTGCACACTCTACAACTGGTGGGGCAGGTATTGTTTGATGAGAGGGGGATGGAAAGCTTGGATTTTGGTACATTCCTTCTGCTGTTTGTATTTGGCATCCACCTGGGTCTGCCTAAGACGCTCAAAATGTTTGGCAAGTTCGTGGATGCTTCTTCTCCAGTTTGGGTCATCTTGAGCAAGAGATTCCCACAGATCAGTGGGGATATTGCAATTTTTCAGGGAAGCTTTGAGGACTTTGATCATAATATGTTATGGATAAAGAAGGAGCAATCTAGAATAAAATTACATAACTGGAGGAGAGCCAATTTCACTGGGTCAAGAATGCACCTGTCCAGGGTAAATAGGAATGAAAGATTTGGAGGCAAAACTGTAATGGAACAATGGACTGCCTTTAAAGAGGATACAGCTCGGGCATAGTCGAGGTACATTATTTCTATAAGGGGGGAAGGTATGGCAACTGAAGCTAGATCTCCCTGAATGATGAAAGAGATAGAGAGTGGAATGAAGCAGAAAAAGAGGACATATGGCTGATGTCAGGTTGATAATACAAGTGAGAACCAGGCTGACTATAGAAAGTTTGGAGGGGCAGTGAGAAAGGAAATGGGAGAAACAAAAGAGAAAGTATGAGAAGAGATTGATAGAAAGGGAAATGCAAAAGTCTTGTATTGATACATAAATAGTGAAGGGTTAGTAAAAGAAGGGGTGGGGCTGATTAGGGACAAAATGGGCATTTATGGACTGGAGGAAGGTAAACAATGGTATTTCCCAATGGGTCGGTGCTGAGACCACTGCTTTTCTTTATATATGATTTCGATTTGGATGCAGAGGGCACAATTTCAAAATTTGCAGATGACACCAAAACTTGGGAAGTATTGTTAACTGTGAAGAGGATAGTGATGACTTCAAGAGGACGCAGGCATGTTGGTGGAAAGGCAGCAGATGAATTTTAACATTAATTTGCAGAGAAATGTGAATGATTTGCAAAGTATTATTGAACATGCTCCAATTTGCCTTATAATCAACAGTACAATAATTCACTAAGCCTATACGTAACTGGTAGTACTTCAGCTAGTAGTAATCACAAAAACCACTGATATCCACCCTGAAACCATAGCCAACCCCCTGCACTACACAAGGCTTCCACAGTTTCCTCAGGCCCCTCAGTCAGCCATTTTTATTGGCTTGATCTGTCTCCCTATCCCTGGACTCTGGATTGGAGTCTGGCTCTGTGTGAAGGTGACAGTTCTGAACTGCGATCCTCGTGAGAGCTGATCTTTATGACTTCACACATAAAAGTTGGCTGGTACAGAGAAATCTCAACCAAATCAAGAGATTGTACAAAGGGCACAAAACTCAGCTCAGCACCCACATTTCTAAACCACTCCCTGGCTCAATCTCAAAAAGGAGAGTTTTCATTGAATTGCAGTATTTATAGCACTGGAGGAGGCCATTCAACCCCTGGTATTGCCAGTCTTTTCTATATCTATTCATCCTAGATATTCCTTTAATATTTCTCGGTTTTTAAATATGTATCCCCTTCCTTTTTAAATTGCCTTAGCCTCTACCTCAATAGACACAGGGTGAAAGACCCCATGGTCTAATAGTCCTCAATTCAAGAACCTCTCTCCTCCATTCTCCCTTGGTTCTTCTAGTGAGAATCCTTAGTTTTGTTTCCTATGTCCTCATACATTTACTAGCGGAAACAATCTTTCACTACTTATTCAGTCTAAGGTTCCCAGGTTGCACTCACCGCTTTCTGGCTGCTCCTCTGTCATTGCTGCTCTCACTCCTCCCATTGCTGCCACTCCTCCTGACTCTGCAGTAAATGCTAGCCCCACGCCACCCCTACCCATTCTCTGTCCCGTCCTTCCGTCGCCTGCATTGTGAATCCCAGCCTCCTTCTTTCCCCCCAATCTCTTATTTTCAGACTTCCTTCTTCCCACACCCTCATTTCCAGTCTTCATCTCTCCCCCTGAACTCCGACAGCCTTAATATCCAACGCCCTGCCCTTTCTAATTCAGACTCTCAAGCCATCTCCAGACTGTGTGCCAGCCCATTGCAGTTGTCTGTGATGCTTGGGTGATGTCATGGAACTGGATGCTCCTCTGAGTGGCAGCTGGAGATGTCAAGAAGCAGAGGAGGGGTGTGCCCTGATGAAAATTTCAAAGTGTTGGTCTGCAAGGCTCTAGAGACAGCGCTTGAGAGAGAAATCACCAATTTTGAGAGAATCTGACTGTGTAATCTCCATCATGGAGCAGTATTTTAAGATTGTAAAACTGTAATAAAAGTCCTTGAACTGCATCCAGTCCTCTGCTGCAGTGACAGTTGCATGCGGTTGCTGTTGATAAATCTCATTTTAATATGCCCAGTCAACCAGCAGCCATGCTCCAATGGCTCTGAAGCTCTGACCAGAATTCACAAATCTCTATTGCAGCCCTGCTACATTAAGAGAAGACAGAAATTAGCCAACAAACAGAAACCTAAAGGATAACCAAACCTGTAGTAAAAGATACTGACCTCATATATGGCTTTGCACACAAGAAGGAAAAATAATTGCTGAAATTTCTCCCTACTATTGTAGGGGTGGGAAGGGAACACACCGTAGATTAAAGCAAATGAATTTAGTATCAATCAGAAGGGAAGAGAGCAACTGTGGTAAATCATATATATTTGCGATCCGTGCTGCTCATAATTCCTGTTGAGAATTCCACAGTGTCAACCTAAGGAAGAGTTGCACGTTAGTAACAGTGAGATTGTCTCTCAGTTTTAAGCAAGTTGTTGCCCTTGGAGCTCTTTGGATGCTATGCCGCACCATGAAGAATGGGTCTTTAGTCAGTAGATTGAGTGCAGAGCCAATTTTTAAAACTTTTTGGGCATACCTTTATTGTATGATATCCAATTGGTACTAACATAGAGTCATAGAGCTCTACAGCACAGAAAAAGGCACTTCGGCCCATCGAGTCTGCGCCAGTCAAACAAGCACCTAAGTATTCTAATCCCATTTTCCAGCACTAGGCTCATAGCCTTGTATGTCATGGCATCGCAAGTGCACATCCAAATACTTCTTAAATGCTATGGGGGTTTCTGCCTCTACCACCCTTTCAGGCAGTGAGTTCCAGATTCCCACCACCCTCTGGGTGAAAAAATTCTTCCTCACATCCCCTCTAAACCTCCTGCCCCTTACCTTAAATCTACACACCAAGGTCCCTCTGATCCTCAGTATTTCCCAGGGTCCTACCATTCATCTTGTATTCCTGTTCCTTGTTTGTCCTGCCCAAGTGCATCACCTCACACATGTCCGGATTAAATTCCATTTGCCACTGATCAGCCCATCTGACCAGCCCGTCTATATCCTCCTATAATCTAAGGCTATCCTCCGCACTATTTACCACCCCACTAATTTTCGTGTCATCCGTGAACTTACTGATCAACCCTCTTACATTCAAGTCTAAATCGTTTATATATACTACAACAGCAAGGGACCCAACACTGATCCCTGTGGAACCCCACTGGACACAGGCATCCAGTCACAAAAACGCCCCTCGACCATCACCCTCTGCTTCGTGCCACTCAGCTAATTCTGGATCCAATTTGCCAAATTGCCTTGAATCCCATGGGCTCTTACCTTCGTTATCAGTCTCCCATGTGGGACCTTATCAAAAGCCTTGCTGAAGTCCAAGTAGACTACGTCAAATGCATTGCCCTCACCTACATACCTGGTCACCTCTTATTGGTCAGACATGACCTTCCCTTAACAAAACCATGCTGACTGTCCTTGATTACTCCCTGCCTCTCCAAGTGTAAATTAATTCTGTCCCTCAGAATTGCTTCCAATAGTTTCCCCACCACTGAGGTTAGATTGACTGGCCTATAGCTCCCAGGTTTATCCCTTCATCCTTTCTTGAATAACGGTACCACATTGGCTGTCCTCCAGTCCTCTGGCACTTCACTTGTGGCCAGAGAGGTATTGAAAATTATTGCCAGCACCCCTGCTATCTCCTCCCTTGCCTCACTCAACAGCCTGGGATACATTTCATCTGGACCTGGAGACTTATCTACTTTTAAGCCTGCCAGACCACTTCCCTTTCTATTCTAATTTCTTTAATTATATCACAGTCCTTCTGCCTGATTTCCATACCCACGTCATCCCTCTCACTTGTGAACACCGACACAAAATATTCATTTAGAACCCTACCTACGTCTTCCGGCTCCACACACAAATTACCACTACGGTCCTTAATGAGCCCTACTCTTTCTCTGGTTATCCTCTTACTCTTAATGCACTTGTAAAATAACTTTGGATTTTCCTTTATTTTACCTGCCAATGTTTTTTCATGCCCCCTTTTTGCTCTCCTAATTTCCTTTTTAAGTTCCCCCCTACACATTCTATACTCCTCTAGGGCTTCCGCTGTTTTGAGCCCTTGGTATTTGCCATAAGCCTCCCTTTTTCTCTTTATCTAATCCTGTATATCCCTCGACGTCCAGAACTCCATGGATTTGTTGGTCCCACCCTTTATCTTTACTGGAATATGTTGGCCCTGCACTCTTCCCTATTTCCTTCTTGAATGAGTCCCACAGCTCTGACGCAGATTTACCTAAAAGCAGTTGCTCCCAGTCCACTCTGGCCAAATCATATTTGATCTTATTAAAATCGGCCTTCCCCCAATTCAGAACTCTGATTTCTGGCTCATCCTTGTCCTTTTCCGTAACAACCTTGAATCTAATGGAGTTATGATCACTATCTGCAAAATGGTCCCCCACTGATACCTCTACCACTTGCCCGGCTTCATTCCCTAAAATTAAGTCCAGGACCGCTTCCCCTCTTGTAGGACCTTCTACGTACTGGCTTAAAAAGCTTTCCTGGATGCATTTTAAGAATTCCGCTCGCTCTAAACCTATCACACTATGACTAACCCAGTTAATGTTGGGGAAGTTGAAATGCTACCCTATTATTTTTATACTTCTCTGAAATTTGCCTACATATCTGCTCTTCTATTTCTCTCTGAATGTTTGGGGGCCTATAGCACACTCCCAGCAATGTGATTGCTTTTTTGTTTTTAAGTTCTACCCATATGGCTTCATTTGAGGAGCCTTCTAAGACGTCATCCCTCCTTACTGCTGTAATTGATTCCTTGATCAATATTCCGATACCCTCTCCTCTTTTACCTCCTTCCCTGTGTCGCCTGAAGACCCTATATCCTGGACAGTGTGAATTTGGTAGGAAGCAGTCAGCACTTTCAAATTCAAAACCCGAAATCTTGGCAAGCTCTGTCTCTGGCTGCCTTTCGGTCTGGTTTTGGATGGGTTGTGAATTCAACTTCTGATGCATGATTTGTTGCTTTCTCACCTGATGTTCAGCCTTTTCAAAATTGTTTGCATGGCGGTTCCCATTCCCATCTGTCTTTGATATTTGGCTTTGATGTAGTTTTGAATTTTTTTTTTTATTCTTTCATGGGATGTGGGCATCGCTGGCCAGGCCAGCATTTGTTGCCATCCCTAATTACCCTTGAACAGAGTGGCTTTCCTGACCATTTCAGAGACCAGTTAAGAGCCAACCATGTAGGGTCTGGATTCACATGTAGGCCAGACCAGGTAAGGATGGCAGATCACCTTCCCTAAAGGGAATTCGTGAACCAGATGGGCTTTTACAACAAACAATGATAGTTTCTTGGTTATTGTTACTGAGAGTCCCCATTACTGAGATGTGCTTTATATTCCAGATTTCATTAATTGAATTCAAATTCCACCAGCTGCTGTTGAACCCAGAGCATTAGCCAGGGCTTCTGGATTACTAGGACAGTAACATTACCACTACGCCACCATCTCCCATATCCGGATTGCTGATGTTATTATTGATATCTTGGCTGTAGATGAATCATGTTATGAAATTATTGTGTTGAAATGATGCAAATAAGACCAGAGTCAGAGGTCCAGAAAGTTCAGGGAGGAGATTTTAGGGGTGAGGATAGGGAAGGGCGAGGCTATGAAGGGATTTAACTATACAGGTGACAGTTTTAAATTGGAGATCTTTGGGCACCAGGAGCCAATGTGGGTCAGCAAGGACTAGATGGAAGAAAACTAGCAGCAGAAGTTTGTGGAATGGAAGACCAACCAAGAAAGCATTGGAAATGGTGATTCTGGAGATGACAAAGGCATGGATGATGATTGCTAAAACAGGATTGGAGCAGGCAATGCTATGGGTGTGAAAATAAGCGGTCTTTGTGTATATGAGTTCAGAATTTCAGCTTGTTGTTGACTAGAACACTAAGATTGATTGAGCCTGTTATAATGGGTGGAATTTTCCGTGCCCACTGGCGTAGGGTGTGTTCAGCGGCATGAGTGGACAATATGGTAAGAAGGCCAAAAATCGGTTTCACATCATGAAACCCGTTCGTAATCGTCTGCTCTGCCCGTCAGTGGTGGGCCGCGTTTCCCACTGTTGGACGTCAGGAACCTCATTGTAATACATTGGCGTATCATCATCAGCCCAGCCCACCTGAATCATCCCCCTACACTGGATCGTCCGAGCATGTCGGCATGATTGCATATATAAGGTGTGCACTTAGCAGGCTGCACTTCGCTCGGGGCTTTGAGGTTTGTTTTGAGCAGCACTGGTAGTCATCAGCACCAGGCATCGCAGACAACACCACATCACTTTTAGGGCAGCACACAGGCAGGTCTCTACCTACCAGACCAGCCATAAAGGCTTGGGCAGCTTTTCAATGGCTGCAGAGCTGGGGCTTGCTTGGGGAAGGGGGAGAAGTAGCCTCAGGCAAAGGAAGAGGCTGCAGGGTGAGGGCTGTACTGGGGAAGGGGATATCCCAGGGTGTGTGTGGGGACACTTGTTAATCTGTGCAAGTGGCCTCAAGATGTGAGGGCTGAGGAGACAGTCTCCAGAGGAGATGAGGCCAGATGGACATGTGAACTTATGTGTGTGAGAATGCATGGTGATGTCCCTTGAGCTGGCAGTGAGTGAGATGCCAGCTGATGTGTGATGGGTGTGAGTTTAGAGTGAAGAGATGGTTGCCTTACCCTGGCGGCACGGATGAGATCTTTCATCCTCTATCTGCATTGGATGGCCAACCTCTTCTGTGCAGTATTGGCACTGATCACCACTGCTATCGTCTACCTAGCCGGAGTGGTGATGTTGCTGCCCCTCCTGCGGCCAGAGCAGAGGTAGAGAACATCACGGTGGGCCTCCACAGCCCCAAAAATTGCTCGAGGGATGCGTCACTAAACTTGGGGGCTGCAGTCTTCTTGCCCGTCAGGGCCATTTCTTCTTTGCAGCAATCCTGGGCCGGAAGCACTGAGAGGTGTGTGTGCAGCTGTACAGTGGCGCCCGGCATGATGAAGCCATGAGGTGATGGCATGGCGGGAGAATTGGAGCCTGTCCACCATCGAAACGTGTTTCCTGGGAATGCATAATTAATATGGCGGGATTGGAATGATACAACATGAGAAGCCACCATTGCGGCTGGCGGGTAAAACGTTGTTTTTCCCACCCGCTACCGCACAGTGCAAACCTGGGAAGATTCCGCCCAGTGGCTGGGGAGGAGGATGGATGGGTGGCAGCAAATGTAGGGAGTTTGTGGCAGAGGCTGAATAATTTGTGTTTCATCCGTGACTGGATATCGGACAAGCGGACTGACCCATGGAGGCAGTGGTAATATTGAAAGGTAGAGGACAGTTAGAAACAAAAACAAAAGTAGCTGGAAAAACTCAGCAGGCCTGACAGCATCTGCGGAGAGGAATACGGTTAACGTATCAAATCCATATGACTTTTCATCAGAACTAAAGAAAAATAAAAATGAGGTGAAATATAAGCTGTTTGAGGGGGGTGGGACAGGTAGAGATGGATAGAGGGCCAGTGATAGGTGGAGGCAAAGAAGAGATTGCCAAAGATGTCATAGACAAAAGGATAAAAGGGTGTTGACGGTGGTGATATTAGCTAAGGAATGTGCTAATGGTGACATTAAGGGTAGAAAGCAGGACGAGCAAGTGACAGATAACCCTAGTGGGGGTGGGGTAGGGGGAAGGGATCGAAATGGGCTAAAAGGTGGAGATAAAACAATGGATGGAAATGAATTTAAAAATAATAGAAATAGGTGGGAAAAGAAAAATATGTACAAAAAAAAATTATAAATTATTAGAAGGGGGATCGGAAAGTGGGTGGGGTTGGAGGAGAGAGCTCATGACCTGAAGTTGTTGAACTCAATGTTAAGTCCGGAAGGCTGTAAAGTGCCTAATTGGAAGATGGGGTGCTGTTCCTCCAGTTTGCGTTGAGCTTCACTGGAACATTGCAGCAGGCCAAGGACGGACATGTGAGCATGAGAGCAGGGTGGTGTGTTGAAATGGCAAGCGACAGGGAGGTCTGGGTCATGCTTGCGGACAGACCGTAGGTGTTCCGCAAAGCGGTCACCCAGTCTGCGTTTGGTCTCTCCAATGTAGAGGAGACCGCATTGGGAGCAGCGAATGCAGTAGACTAAATTGAGGGAAGTGCAAGTGAAATGCTGCTTCACTTGAAAGGAGTGTTTGGGCCCTTGGACGGTGAGGAGGGGGGAAAGTAAAGGGGCAGGTGTTGCACCTTCTGCGGTTGCATGGGAAGGTGCCGTGGGAGGGGGTTGAGGTGTAGGGGGTGATGGAGGAGTGGACAGGGTGTCCCAGAGGGACCTTTACTTCCCCTTTACTTATATTTCACCTCATTTTTATTTTTCTTTAATTCTGATGAAGAGTCATATGGACTCCACCTTAACTGTATTCCTCTCCGCAGATGCTGTCAGACCTGCTGAGTTTTTCCAGCTATTTTTATTTTTGTTTCAGATTTCCAGCATCCGCAGTATTTTGCTTTTATCTTAGAGGACAGATAGAGATGAGTGACATCACTTCTATATATGGAAGCTGATCTTAAGTCTGTGGATGGTTCTCAAGGGGTATCATGTGGATGAGAAAGAGGAGAGGCCAAGGATGGATCTTTGAGAGACTCCTGAGCTAATGGTATGGGGTTGAGGAAAGAAGCAATTGTTGGGCATGATTTTGCTATGACCAATGGGCTGGACCAACTTTGGAAGAGGATATTGTGGTTGACTGTGTCTAAGAGTGCAGAGAGTTGGAGATGAGGAAGGATAATGCAACATGTTACAATCACTGAAAATGTCATTTGTGCCTTTGGTTAGGGTCGCTTTGAAACTGTGACAAGAATAGTAATCTGATTGGAAAAATTCAAATTTGAAGTTGTGCGAAATTGTGAGATGAGCATGGATTTGAGGGGTGACACTTTCAAGGACCTTGGAACAGATAGTGAAGTTGGAAATAGTGCAGTAGATTGTGAGCACAGAGGGATTGAGGTTAGGATTTGTGAGCGTAGGGTGATGCTATATCGATCAGGTCCTCTATATCTACTCAACTAGTTACACCCTCAAAAAAAAATTAATAGATTTGTCAAACGTGATTTCCCTTTCAGAAAACCATATTAACTTTCCCTAAGCACATTATGATATCAGCCATCTGCCCTGCAATTCTCCATTTTCTCTCGCTCTCCCCTTTCTTGAATAGCAGTGTCATATTCATTACCGTCCAAACCACTGGGGCCATTCCAAAATCTAGGGAATTTTGGAAGATCACAATCAATGCATCCATTATCTTTTAAGAGTAGTGAGAAGGATGGGAGAAAGTGATGCTCATGAAGGAGAGGGAAGTACCAGAGGATTAGGGGATTGAGGTATGATTTGCTGATAAAGGTCAGACTGTCAGCACTGTGATTTGGACAGGGCAGCTAGTGGAAAGCGTAACCAGTTGGGGAGGCTTCAGTACCGGCTCGGTGACACTCCCCACAATCCAAACTTCAGTGAAAGTTAGGGTGTCAGTGCAATTATCCAGAATAAGGTCGTGACTGGCATCATGTGTTGTATATATATACAAAGCAAATATATTTTAATCCCAAAATTGCAATCTGAATACCTGTGCTACTTGCTGGAAAGTGCATGAGTATGCATGTTTGATTAGGTCATGGTTGGGTTTGTGCATCCTCCATATATGAATCTGCTGCTTGTGTGCAGTACCCAGGCACCAGCCTGAAAGAATGGTACCTGGGCAAGGTACCTGGAGGGTCAACAATGGAACCCCATTCGAAGGTGAGTCAGAAAAGAGAACTAAACATGTGTGTTTAGAATTCAATTATATAAAGTAACAGTTTAAAAATAAAGGGTCTCCCATTTAAGATGGAGATGAGAAGAAATTCTTTCTGTCAGGGGATCATGAACCTTTGGAATTCTCCTCCCCAGAGAGCGGTGGAGGCAGTGTCAATGAATATTTTTAAGGCAGAGGTAGATTTACTCCCTTGTTAGTCAAGAATCTAAGGTTATAGGGGGTTGGTGGAATATGAAGTTGAGGCCACAATCAGATCAGCCATGATCTTATTGAATGGCGGAGCAGGCTCGAGGGGCCGAATGGCCTACTCCTGCTCCTAATTCGTATGTTCATATGGGCAAAATATCCTTTTACGAATTTTGTGATTCCTCCAGCAAGCATGCTGGCTCAAGAATAGCATTCCAAAAGTATTCCCCTCTTTCCAGACCATCCTGTTCACTTACTTCCCCAGCTCTTTTGATGCCTGTTACCTCTTTCATATTTGTCATCATTTCTTCAGTCTCTTCACAGACCTCCTTAGCCTCCTGGATATGGCTTCCAATTGCAAACTGCACATCTACACTTTCAGTAATGGAAAATAAGCAGACAGAGCAAGCGTTAGCATAATCTCTCAAGAAACAGAATAGTATAATAAGAATTCTGCCAGAAAATTGAGTATCAAGAGATAGAAAGATTGTTTTTTTAAAAATCGATTGAAACTGTAACAATAAGGAAGAAGAAGGGTGAGCAAGATCAAGAACAGAAAGTATGTAGCAGAGACAAAAGCCTTTAGGATAGCAGCTCATAACATCAAAAGCAAGCCTTCCACCTCAACTTGTCATCATTTCTGAACAATTATCTGCTTTATGTCATAAACATGCACTTTGTTTGCTTTATTTTTTTGTATCAACAGGATAATTTTAATTTTTGTGACAACGTGCAGTTCTTTTCTGCAACTACAGCTAAAATTGTATCACTGGCAGCTCATGGTACCAAGCTATTTGCCTGGTTTTCCCTTCCCACTTCAGTTGTTTCCTACCAATCAATAACAGCACTCCATTTCAGTTGATGGTGCAGAAATATTGGAAAACTGCCAATCACAATGCTACAAAAGACTACTAAAATTACATACAACCTACAGCACAGTAACAGGTCATTCAGCCCAACTGGTCTATACCAATGTTTATACCCTATACATATCGTCTCTAACTCTAATCACCTGTTCCTGCCCTGTCCCCGTATTCTATGAACATACGAACAAACAACTTAGGACCAGGAGTAAGCTACACGGCCCTTCGAGCCTGCTCCGCTATTCAATAAGATCATGGCTGATCTGATTATAACCTCAACTCCACATTCCCACCTACTCTCAATAACCTTTCACCCTGTTGCTTAGACCATAAGACCATAAGACTAGGAGCAGAAATTAGGCCATTCGGCCCATCGAGTCTGCTCCGCCATTCAATCATGGCTGATAAGTTTCTCAACCCCATTCTCCCGCCTTCTCCCCATAACCTTTGATCTCCTTACCAATCAAGAACCCATCTATCTTGGTCTTAAATACACTCAATGACCTGCCCTCCACAGCCTTCTGTAGCAATGAGTTCCATAGATTCACCACTCTCTGGCTAAAGAAGTTTCTCCTCTTCTCTGTTCTAAAAGGTCTTCCCTTTACTCTGAGGCTGTGCCCTCGGGTCCTAGTCTCTCCTACTAATGGAAACATCTTCCCCACGTCCACTCTATCCAGGCCTTTCAGTATTCTGTAAGTTTCAATCAGATCCCCCCTCATCCTTCTAAGCTCTATCGAGTATAGACCCAGAGTCCTCAAACGTTCCTCATATGTTAAGCCTTTCATTCCTGGGATCATTCTCGTGAACCTCCTCTGGACCCTCTCCAGGGCCAGCACATCCTTCCTGAGATATGGGGCCCAAAATTGCTCACAATATTCTAAATGTGGTCTGACCAGAGCCTTATAAAGCCTCAGCAGCATATCCCTGCTTTTATATTCTAGTCCTCTCGAAATAAATACCAACATTGCATTTGCCTTCCTAACTACCGACTCAACCTGCAAGTTAACCTCAAGAGAATCCTGGACTAGGACTCCCAAGTCCCTTTGCACTCCAGATTTCTGAATTCTCTCCCCATTTAGAAAATACTCTATGCCTCTATTCTTCCTACCAAAGTGCATGACCTCACACTTCCCCATGTTGTATTCCATCTGCCACTTCTTTGCCCATTCTTCTAACCTGTCCAAATCCTTCTGCAGCCTCCCTGCCTCCTCAATACTACCTGTCCCTCCACCTATCTTTGTATCATCGGCAAACTTAGCCAGGATGCCCTCAGTTCCTTCATCTAGATCATTAATGTATAAAGTGAAAAGTTGTGGTCCCAACACTGACCCCTGCGGAACTCCACTAGTCACCGGCCGCCATCCTGAGAAGGACCCCCTTATCCCCACTCTCTGCCTCCTGCCAGACAGCCAATCTTCTATCCATGCTAGTACCTTGCCTCTAACACCATGGGCTCTTATCTTACTGAGCAGCCTCCTGTGCGGCACCTTGTCAAAGGCCTTCTGGAAGTCCAAGTAGATAACATCCATTGGCTCTCCTTTGTCTAACCTACTCGTTACCTCCTCAAAGAATTCTAACAGATTTGTCAGGCATGACCTCCCCTTGATGAAACCATGCACTTCCAAGTATTCTGAAATCTCATTCTTAATAATGGACTCTAAAATCTTACCAACGACCGAGGTCAGGCTAATCGGCCTGTAATTTCCCATCTTTTGCCTCACTCCCTTCTTAAACAGGGGGGTTACATTAGCGATTTTCCAGTCCTCTGGGACCCACCCTGACTCCAGTGATTCCTGAAAGATCGCCACTAACGCCTCCACTATCTCTTCAGCTATCTCCTTCAGAACTCTGGGGTGTAATCCATCTGGTCCAAGTGATTTATCCACCTTCAGACCTTTCAGTTTTCCTAGCACCTTCTCCTTGGTAATGGCCACCATACTCACCTCTGCCCCCCGACTCTCTTGAACTTTGGGGATGTCACTCATGTCTTCCACTGTGAAGACTGACGCAAAGTACCTATTCAGTTTCTCCGCCATTTCTTTGTTCCCCACTACTACTTCTCCAGCATCATTTTCCAGTGGCCCAATGTCCACTTTTGCCTCTCTCTTACCCTTTATATTTCTAAAAAAACTCTTGCAATCTTCTTTTATATTACTGGCTAGTTTACCCTCATAGTTAATCTTCTCCCTCCTTATTTCTTTTTTAGTTGGTCTTTGTAGACTTCCCAATCCCCTGGTTTCCCACTGCTCTTCACCGCAAGAATTCTTATCAAGAATCTATATAGCTCTGCCTTAAAAATATTAAAAGACTCTGCTTCCGCCAGCTTTTGAGGAAGAGTTCCAAAGACTCACGCCTCTCTGAGAAAAAATCTCTCCTCATTCCTGTCTTAAATGGGCGACCCCTTATTTTTGAACAGTGATCCCTAGTTCTAGATTCTCCCACGAGAGGAAACATCCTTTCCACATCCACCCTGTCAAGACCCCTCAGGATCTTATATGTTTCAATCAAGTCACCTCTTAATCTTCTAAACTCCAGCAGATACAAGCCTAGCCTGTCTAACCTTTCCTCATAAGACAACCTGCCCATTCCAGATATTCGTCAAGTAAACCTTTCCTGAACTGCTTCCAACACATTTACACCTTTCCTTAAATAAAGAGACCAATTCTGTACACAGTATCCCAGATGTGGTCTCACCAATGCCCTGTATAACTGAAGCATAATCTCTCCACTTTTGTATTCAACCCCTCTTGCAATAAACGATAACATTCTATTAGCTTTCTTAATTACTTTCTGCATCTGAATAGTAACCTTTTGCGATTGATGGACATCCAGTTCCCTCTGTATCTCAGAACTCTGCAATCTCTCATCATGTAGATAATATTCTTCTTTGTTATTCTTCCTGCCAAAATGGACAGTGCCACATTTTGCCATCTTTGCCCACTTATTTAACCTATCTATATCCCTTTGTAGCCTCCTTATGTTCTCATCACAACTTACTTTCCTCCCCATCTTTGTGTCACCAGCAAATTGAGCAACCATACCTTCGGATCCTTCATTCAAGTCATTTATATAAATTGTAAAACGTTGAAGCCCCAGCACTGATCCCTGTGGCACACCACTCGTTACATCTTTCCAACCAGAAAATGACCCATTTATACCTACTGTCTGTTACCTGTTAACTAGCCAATCTTCTATCCGTGCCAATATGTTACCCTCCACACCATGAGCTTTTATTTTCTGCAATAACCTTTGATGTGGCACGTAATCAAATGCCTTCTGGAAATCTAAGTGTAGTACATCCACTAGTTCCCCATTTATCCACAGCACATGTTACTTCTTCAAAGAACTCCAATAAACATGATTTCCCTCTTACAAAACCATGTTGACTCTGCCTGATTACCTTGAATGTATCTAAGTGCCCTGCTATAATATCTTTAATAATAGCTTCTAATATTTTCGCTATGCCAGATGTTAGTCTTAACTGGCCTGTAGTTTCCTGCTTTTTGTCCCCTTCCTTTTTTGAATAGGGGAGTTATGTTTGCTATTTTCCAATCTAATGGAACCTTCCTGGAACTTAGGGAATTTTGGAAAATTAAAACCAATACTATGTAAAGGCGTTTGCTAGCCGAGCCTAGTCTAGACTTCAATAAAACATTAGAATTAGCTACCGCGATGGAGAGTGCTGTCAGAAATGCCGAAGTTATAAAAGATACACAAAATGGCGCCGCCCATCTGGTTGAGCGGGACAAAAGGCGCGAAAGCTTCAGACTCCACGGAAAGACGGGAAACGCTCTCTAGCTCCAGACCATTGAAAAACAATGGTAGTGCAGTGAAAACCCACAAAGTGAATGCAAGAAATACATCAAAGCCTCCAGTGAGTGAACGACAACTCAATCAAGTCGTGCTTTTCTGCCACCGCTATGGCCATATATGGCTGCATTGCAGAGAGAGGCTGAAACAACACTATAAAGGCAGAAGGAAAAATCGTGAAATATGCCTCATTGGAGAGCCAGAAGAAATAATATCAGACATCCATTTGTTATATAACCTCAAAGTGGGTAGAGCTGAGCCAATCCAAGTAGTCATTACAGTTAAAGGACAATCCATTAAGATGAAAGTTGATACGGGAGCGTCGATGTCCGTCATAGGAGAGCATATATTTGGATATCTGAGTAAAGGAACCCATCCCTTGAAGTTAGAAGTTTCAGACACAAAGCTGAGGATATACATGGGTGAAGAAATAAGACTGAAACGGTTATGTCAAGTCTCGGCGATGGATGGAGATCAATCTGAAAAGTTGGCCTTGTTAGTGGTAGGTGGAGAGGGCGCCAGCTTAATAGGCCGCAACTGGCTCAAAGACCAAATTGAAATGGGCTGAAATTTTTCAAATTACAATGAAAAGTTTACAGGAATTGTTGCAAAAGTATGCTTCCATTTTCAACGATGAGTTAGGAATGATTCGACGGCTACATGCCAGGATCCATGTAGAGCCAAACGCAACCCCCAGATCTTTAAGAGCCAGATCAGTCCCTTAGGCTCTTCGGGGCAAAGTTGAAACCGAACTGGACAGCCTGGGAAAATTAGGCCTCCTACCACCAGTACAATTTTCTGAGTGGGCGGCACCCATCGTACCTGTACTGATGCCGGACCAAAGCGCGTGTTTATGCGATGAATAACGCTGTCAATAAGGTGGCCAAACTTGATAGACACCCGCTACCCAAGATTGAGGAATTGTATTCGAAGTTGGCAGGGGGCACCACATATTCGAAATTAGACATGAGCCATGCCTACCAGCAGGTAGACTTGGAAAAGAACTCTAGGGAATTTGGCACCATTAATGTGCACCGAGGATTGTATCAATACAAACGTCTACCCTTTTGGGTCTCTTCAGCATGTGTTGTTCTCCAAAGAACGGTGGAAAACTTGCTCCAAGGATTGCCCCATGTTATCATTTACTTGGATAATGTATTGGTCACGAGACTGACCAATGATGAACACTTAACAAATCTAGATGAGTTGCTTAAATGCTTTGCACAAGTGGGGGTACTTTTAAATTGAGAGAAGTGTCTGTTTCAAGCTAAGGAGTTAGTTTATTTGGGCCACAAGGTTGATTCGCAGGGCCTGCATCCTGTGGAAGAAAAAGTCCAGGCCATTCGCGAGGCACCTGCCCCGAGAAACACCACAGAGTTTAAGGCCTTCTTAGGCATGGTAAACTACTACGGCCGATTCCTCCCAAATCTCTCGACTGTGCTGGCCCTATAGTACCTTAAGAAGAACCAGAAATAGAGTTGGCAAGCCTGCACCAGGATGCCTTCCTGAAAGTGAAAAGATTGTTAAGATCGTCAGCCTTGTTGGTCCACTTTGATCCCAGGAAGGAATTAGTTTTGACATATGACGTGTCCCCTTATGGAATAGGGGCTGTCCTTTCACAAAGGATGGCTCCGAACGACCCCTTGTTTATACACCTCACACACTCAGTGTTGCAGAGCGATGATATTCCCAGATTGAAAAGGAGGGCTTACCTATTGTGTTCAGCATCTGGAAGTTTCATCAATATCTCCACGGTTGACATTCCCATATTATAACTGACCACAAGCCCCTACTGGGATTATTTGCAGAAACGATACCACCTATTGCATCGGCTCGCATCCAGAGATGGACACTAATATTAGCTGCCTACGAATACACTTTTGTTCACCATTCGGGAATTTGAATCACACATACCAACGCACTAAGCCGCCTTCCCCTGCCAACTAATAACTGGGAGGCTCCAATTCCCCAGGAACTGGCCTTAGTGCAAAAATTTCTGGATTCCTCCCCTGTTCAGACCAAACAGATCCGTGAGTGGACAAGCCAGGACCCACCAAAGTCTGGCAGCAGGTCTTGAATGGTTGGTCAGGTTGATCTAAATCCAAAGAAATGAAGCCCTATTTTGATCGCAAATATGAACACTCCTGGCAAGACGGCATATTACTCTGGGGAGCAAGGGTTATCGTGCCCCCAAGGGGGCGAAGGCCATTATTAGCCGAGCTACATATTTGTGGTGGCCAGACATAGACTTGGATATAGAAACCTTGGTCAAAAGCTGCCTTCAGTGCCAGCAGGTGCAACTGCTTCCCCCACTTAGCTCCATTGCATCCATGGGAATAGCCGGGGCGGCCATGGGTGCGCCTCCACGCTGATTACGTAGGACCTTTCTTGGACACAATGTTCCTTTTACTGTTTGACTCCCACTCCAAATGGATGGATGTCCATGAAGTCCGGTCGCCACGTCGGCTGCCAGCACAGACCATTTGTGATACAATTTTGCAGTGCATGGATTGCTGGAGGTCCTTGCGTCCGACAATGGGACTGCTTTTACCAGCGGGGAGTTCCACAGGTTCACGACCCTTAACGGCATTACTCATATCAAAACCTCATCCTACTACCCAGCATCGAATGGCATTGACTGAGTGGGCAGTCTAAACCTTTAAATCCGGGATGAAAAAGATGGAAGGGGATTCCATCCGCACGAGATTGTCCTGATTCTTGTTCTCATACCTGATCATGCCGCACACTACGACTGGCTTTGCCCCTGCAGAATGACTAATGAAGAGTTGTCTCCACACCCACCTGACCCTTATCTGGCCTAATTTAGAGGAGAGGGTGGAGAAAAGCCAAGAGGCTTAGAAGACCAGGCATGATGGTCATGGTCGTGAAAGAACCTTCACAGTGGGAGATGCGGTCCTCGCAAAGAACTTTGGAGATGGGCCCAATTGGCTGTTAGGCGAGGTGAGTGCAGTAACTGGACTCCTCTCCTATAAAGTATTGGTAAACGGCTGAATAATTAGATGACATGTAGATCATCTCCACAAAACAACACCAGTCCCAAAAGAAGAAATGCAGTCTTCATCTACGCTTGAGTTTGTGCCGCCTGTAGAGGACAGGTCACATGATTTGGAAGCATCGGTGGGGCCTGTGGGACCCAAGGGGGTCGGGGACACAAACCTGCCAATTTCCACTGAGCAACCTAGTGGACAACGGTCCCCTGTAAAGGAGGTCTCGGAAAAAACAGCCGACGTTGTTGAACTGAGATGCTCAACACGTCCGAGAAATCCTCCTGAGAGACTTGATCTGTAAATAGTTATTGTGTAAATAGTTAGTGATTGAAGCTTGTTAGCTGTACTTTTAAGTACACAGGAAGGGATGTAGTAAAGTGAGGTACCCTGTTCCTTTAAGAGAATGCAAGTGTACTGATCATGTGACAGTGCTGACCAATCACTGTGCAGCGCAGGCAACTGGGAACTGTAAGTTTAGTCCTGGAGGTTTCTGAGTGAGCATGTATGATCTAGTGCTCTGCCCTATGCTTCAATAAACCATCACTGTTTATTCTTATATGAGTCTCTCCCCACTATTGATTGCAAGCAGCAGATGAAGAGAACATAGGAACACATGCAGCCAGAGTTCAGTTGGCCAACAAACTCATTTACAGAATCACAGAATCACACAGTGCAGAAGAGGCCCTTCGGCCCATCCAGTCTGCACCGACACGTGATAAACACCTGACCTACCTACCTGCCTAATCCCATTTACCAGCACTTGGCCCATAGCCTTGAATGTTATGATGTGCCAAGTGCTCATCCAGGTACTTTTTAAAGGATGTGAGGCAACCTGCCTCCACCACCCTCCTAGGCAGCGCATTCCAGACCGTCACCACCCTCTGGATAAAAAAGTTTTTCCTCACATCCCCCCTAAACCTCCTGCCCCTCACCTTGAACTTATGCCTCCTCATGACTGACCCTTCAACTAAGGGGAACAGTTGCTCCTTATACACCCTGTCCATGCCCCTCATAATCTTGTACACCTCGATCAGGTCGCCCCTCAGTCTTCTCTGCTCCAACAAAAACAACCCAAGTCTATCCAACCTCTCTTCGTAACTTAAATGTTTCATCCCAGGCAACATCCTGGTGAATCTCCTCTGCACCCCCTCCAGTGCAATCACATCCTTCCTATAATGTGGTGACCGGAACTGCACACAGTACTCCAGCTGTGGCCTCACTAAGGTTCTATACAACTCCAACATGATCTCCCTACTTTTGTAATCTATGCCTCAATTGATAAAGACAAGTGTCCCATATGCCTTTTTCACCACCCCACTAACATGCCCTCCGCCTTCAGAGATCTATGGACACACACGCCAAGGTCCCTTTGTTCCTCAGAACTTCCTAGTGTCATGCCGTTCATTGAATACTTCCTTGTCAAATTACTCCTTCAAATTTACCCAAGACATAAAAGTTAGCATCTAGAAGGACAAGAGTAGCATACACATCGGGGGAACACCGCCACCTGGAAGTTCCCTTCCAAGTCACACACCATCCTGACTTGGAAATATATTGCTGTTCCTTCACTGTCGCTGAGTTAAAATCCTGGAACTCTCTCCCTAACAGCACTGTGGGTGTACTTACACCACATGGACTGCAGTGGTTCAAGAAGGCAGCTCATCACCCCCTTCTCAAAGGCAGCTAGGCATGGGCAATAAATGCTGGCCCAGCCAGTGACGCCCACATCCTGTGAATGAATAAATAAAAAAAAACATGTGAGTTCTGTACAGCCTCGGTCTTGAGAGCGGCCTACACACAACTTTTCTGCTAGCCTTATCCTCTGCGTCCAGAGGGGGTGCTGCTGCACCTTGCTCATGAGAGTTTAGCTCCTGCCTTTGGCGAGCCTGGCACTGCAATCACAACCGTCTCCACCTTATTTCCTGCCTGTATTTGATGATGCGTCTATCTTCCTAAAGTATCCCTCTCTGCGGCATCATTGAGAAAAAAAATGAGTCAGTACAAGCCTCCAAAGCTCCAATTTCTATATATAACTTGTGTGACTCTGGGTTCAAGGGCTTGGATCCAGTGACAGCACTTATTCAACACTGAAATCCTGGCCAGCGCAAGGAACATTTGATGGTACTGTGATTATTTGAGGGGGCTCTGAGACTTCTCATCTGTGAGCCTGCCAGCATCAAAACCGTGAGCTCCTGCTTTAAAGACGCATCTGCATCTTGTCCAGTCGTCAAAATGCGCTCAACCTTGTTATCGCTGTGGGCAATAGGCATGCTTGGAACAAGGGGTTAATGCAAGGAGTTTGATCATTAATCTCGCACGAATCTGCTTCATTACTTCGCCCTCCTGATTCCCTGCATTATCATTGAAATGCTTCTAACATGTTTCAGGTGTGCATCTCTCCTCATTTGGCAATACACAGTTCAGCTGGGTGCCCCTTTAATTGGCCCCCCCAGTGCAGGTGTCAGCTGTGGCTCAGTTCATAGCACCCTTGCCTTTGAATCAGAGGGTTGTGGGTTCATGTCCCACTCCCGGAAACCAAGAACTGTGATTGTACTCAAAAGAGTTGCAATCTGTGACTGTTGATAACTCGAAAGAATTTTTTTGGAGGTGTCAGCTGTGGCTCAGTTCATAGCACCCTCGCCTTTGAATCAGAGGGTTGTGGGTTCATGTCCCACTCCCGGAAACCAAGAACTGTGATTGTACTCGGAAGAGTTGCCATCTGTGACTGTTGGTAACTCGAAAAAAAAAGAGTACTCCAAATGGCACTCTGAGCCCTGACCGGCTGAGCTATTCCTCAGATTAATTTTTTGCTGCACCATTGCTTCAGTTTGCAAGATGGAGGTGCTAAAGCCTCACTACCAGACCAGCTTGGACCCTCCTTTGTGTGAGTGCAGTGCCACCTGCTATCATGCTGGGGTTGGATTATGTACTGGTTTCCTTCCCTTCAATGATTCTCAAGCCTTCCCCTCCAGAGCTTTATGCCATTTTGATTGTGGAGGATATCCCTGTGTAACCTCCTGAATGCGTTTAGGCAGATGTACCTATTCCCCATTTGAAGACTAGCCCGCCCCTTCTTGAGGTCTATTGCATAGAGAGCCTGTGCCCCCACCACTATGGAACTCTCAAATGGCCCTACACTACCTTTTAACCATCTATAGCCTACCCTGGCTATAAGTGTGGCATCCATGGCCCATTATTGAGGCAGAAACCCCCCCCGACCGAGTTGCCTGTTATAACGACCAAACCCTGCTCACAACATGCTGGGCACAAATGACACTTGACTGACATGCCTTCCCTAGAGTCACAGTCATAGAGGCCTCCAGCACAGAAAAAGGCCCTTTGGCCCATCGAGTCTGCACCGGTCAAACAAGTACCTAACTATTCTAATCCCATTTTCTAGCACTAGGCCCACAGCCTTGTATGCCATGGCATCGCAAGAGCACATCCAAATACTTCTTAAATGTTATGAGGATTTCTGCCACCACCACCCTTTCAGGCAGTGGGTTCTAGATTCCCACCACACCCTCTGGGTGAAAAAATTCTTCCTCGCATCCCCTCTAAACCTCTTGCCCCTTACCTTAAATCTATGCCCCCTGGTTATTGACCCCTCCACCGAGGGGAAAAGTTCCTTCCTGTCTACCCTATCTATGCCCTTCATAATTTTATACACCTCAGTCATGTCCCCTTCAATCTCCTCTGCTCCAGGGAAAATAATCCCAGTCTACCCAATCTCTCCTCATAACTAAAACTCTCCAGCCCAGGCAACATCCTGGTAAATCTCCCCTGCACTCTCTCTAGTGCAATCACATCCTTCCTATCATGCGGATTCCAGAACTGCATGCAATACTCTAGCTGTGGCCTAACCAGCGTTTTATACAGTTCTAGCATAACCTCCCTGCTCTTATATTCTATGCCTCAGTTAATAAAGGCAAGTATCCCTCTCCCTGGTCGAGGACAAGGACAATCCTTGCAAGGTCAGTAATATAAACTGAAGCGCCTCTTCACTCTGCACCTTTCCATTCTGGTCTCGACTCACTTATGTCCCTCTCTGAGACACTCTTCCCCATTTTGGCTCAGAGTAAGCTTCCAACCCGCACTCCCCTAATCATGTATTAGAGTGTATCCTTTGCCACTTTAACATTCCCCCAGTGGAGGCCTTGCCCTGTGGCCACTTACACGCCACTCTGCCTTACGCAGGTCTGACAGGTGGGACCTTGCCTTTTAAAGCCCCCAAGGAGTGATATGGTGCTGCCTGCAAAGTGTTGCATGGATTCCAAGGTGCCCTGAGCAATGCAAGTTATACGAGCAAACCTCAAAGACACAAGCAAAGTGCTGATCACCAGGTGCACATCCCTTATATCCAGTTGTGAAATACGTTGGTCTAATTAGACGCTGATGTGCCCAGCATGGTCGGGGGGGGGTGGGGGGGTGGTGATTCAGGTGAGCAGCCTTTATAATGAATTTTCAGCATATTCAAATGTATTAAAAAGAGATTCCTGACATCGCGTGGTGGGAGACGCGCACCTCCATTGAAGTCAGGTGTGGACAATCGTGACCTGATTTCCTGCCGATGTCAAACCAATTTTTTTCAGGGACGATATTTTCCACTCCCACAATTATGCCTGCTGCGGATGGGAGCGGAAAATCTGGGCCTTTATCTTGATTTACCTTTTGTTATTTATGCATGTGTAGAATACTTTACTTTTTACTTCTATATTCCTTGATCATTTAATTTTGTAGTTTTTTTCTGCCTTCCTAATAGTTTTCTCATGCCTCCTTTCCTAACTTCTTTCTATTCCCTTTAGTGATCCTCTCCTTAATTGTACTTAATGTTTGCCTTTTTTCTTCAGTTTCAATTATTTTAATCCATGCATCTCATTATTGGTTAGTTTGTTCTTGTTTTTTACCAGATTATTTTTCTCCTGGACGCCACTGCCCATTATTTAAAATATTTTCCACTGCTTTATTTGCCAATATTATTTTTCTAGTTTATTTTACCTAGTACCATTCTAATCCCCTCAAATCAGCTTTATTCTAGTCTATTGTTGATGCCCTTCTCAATCTTTATTTTAAGCCTAATTATGTTATAATCTACAACTAGATATGTTATGAACTTAGATGTTCCATTACACTTAATTCTCTTATCTGTTCTGGTTCTTTTCTCATTACTGGATTCAGCAGTGAATCCTCACTAGAGCTTCTTACATACTGGATAAGAAAGGAGTCCTGACACATTGTAAAAGCCCCATTCCGGTACCCCTACCTACCGGTTTATTTGTGTGTAGTTGAAATATCCCATGATCATTATTTTTGTCTTTTACTCATTTCATTGACTTGCTTAAAAATTTCTTCCTGCCACTATTGGGTGGTCTATTAGCACGATGTATCCCTTCTTATTTTTTATCCCAATTTTTTTATTATTCAAGGGGTGTGAGCTTCGCTGACTAGGCCAGCATTTATTGCTCATCCCTAATTGCCCTTGAGAAGGTGGTGGTGAGCTGCTTCATTCTTGTGCTTCATTTTGCTTTTAGTAGTATGGAGACCAGCACTTTGCTCAGTATTCCAAGAGTCTAACTAAGGTTCAATTTAAGTTTGGTATTAGCTCCCTGCTTTTGTATTCTATTCCTCTTTAAACAAACCTCAGTACTTTGTTTGCACTCTATTGCCCTGTGCTTAGTAAATTATTTATTTCCAAATTTCTTTGTTCTTTGCTCAGTTTAATTTCTCATCTTCCAAGGAATTAGTGGATTCCTATTCCTCCTAACAAAATTAACCACCTCACACTGAACTGTATTGAATTTCAATTGCTATTTCCTTGCTCTCTGTGCAATCTTGTTTATATCTTCCTGTGCTTTGACTCAGTCCTCCACATTATTATGTTCCCCAGTTTGGTGTCAGTTGCAAATTTCAACCTAATGCCTCTACTTCCTGAGTCTAAATCATTTATGTATATGGTGAGCAGCAGTTCATGGGACACACTTCAGCTGGAACAAGAAACTTCCTCAATTCGTACCTTCTGTTTTTAGTCTTGTAACATTCTGTTTTGTAGCATTCATTTTTGTACCTGACCCCTGACTCCATGTTCACTGACTTTTATGATGAGTCTCTTATGTGGTACCTTTATTAAAGACCACATGATAGTCTATTTGTACCATATTCAGTGCATTTCCTTTGTCTACTCTTTCTGCTTTTCTTCAAATAATCAGTAAGGTTAGTTAATGCGATATTAAACATGAGTTCTGAGGAACAGTCACATTCGACTTGAAACGTCAGCTCTGTTTCTCTTTCCACAGATGCCGTCAGGCTTGCTGGATTTTTCCAGCACTTCCTGTTTTTATTATAGTTCAACATGACTTCCCTTTTAGAGATCTATGCTGACTATTTTTTATTATATTCTCCATCTCTACTAATTTTTTTATCTGATCTTTTAGCAAGAATTCTACTATTTTTCCTACCATTGACATTCAGTTAACTAGTTTATAGTTCCCTGGGCTGATTCACCATCTATCCTTTAAGAAAGGCTGTCAAGGAGAATGCAGAAGCTTTGCTGCCCTGAGATTATTTTACAAAGTTGGAAGTTAGTGCTTAAAGCTTTATAAAGAGATGTGTGTCAGATCTAAAATCTCAAAGATTCTGGGGTCCTGTAGCATCCTTTGAACTGCTGATTGATTTGGCTGTGTTGTGCCTTTAGTATTTCACTAAGTCTTCATACACAAAATGTTCCTCATGTCGAAAGGTACGGGATATTCAAGAAATGAAATGCAGAAAGTTGGAGAAGGGACAACAACAACTTGCATTTATATGGCACCTTTAACATAATAAGATACCCCAAAATCCTTCATAGGAACATTATTAAACCAAATTTGACACTGAATCACATAAGGCGATATATACATAGGATATACAGCACAGAAATTGGCTATTTGGCCCAATCAACCCATGCCAGTGTTTATGCTCCACTCGAGCCTCCTCCCATCTTTCCTTCTCTAAATCAATCATTATAACCCTTTGTTGCCTTTTGCTTCAAATGCTTGTCTAGCTTCCTCTTAAATGCATCTATAATATTTTCTTCAACCATTCCCGTTGGTAATGAGTTCCACATTCACACCACGTTTGGGTAGGGAAGTTCTTCTGAATTCTCTTTTGGATTTCTTGGTAATTATCGTATATTGATGGGGAGGTTTAGAGAGGGAACTCCAGAGCTTCGGGCCAAAGCAGCTGAAGGCCACATCAAACACCAAAGCGGTGTTTAAAAGGGACGTGAAATAACCGTGCAGCATCAATGATAGAGGAAACATGCAGCATCCTTGTATGTTGGTACTACTTTGGAAATCCACATCACGCTACTTCCAAAGGGTGCAGATTATGTGACTCGTCTTTGGATGCATATTTAAATTAAACTGACATATAGTGACAGTTTTCATCAGATCATGTTCGATAAACACAAGTCCTTATATCTTAAAATATGTCTCATGTAATTTTTTGTAAACCTAGGCCAACTTAAAAATCTGTTTTAAAGGTTTGTTTCAACTTTGCAGGGAGGTGGCGGAACCAAATACACAAAATTTCAACTTTAATAAATTCAGCCAAATTGTTCTCCCTGCTCTAACATGGTGGGTTTATCTGAGGTGGTAGACTTTTACAAAACTCTTCATGACTGAGTCATTGAAAACTAGCTTTGTTGTACAAAATAAATCTACTAACCATTGTATACAGCATTTAACACTTCCAGGGTAACATGAACAATGATGTGAGCAGCTGATGGCATTGGTCACCTTGATCTTATTTGATTGACAGTTTGCTAGGAGCAACAACACTGCTTCGTAGTTAGTATTTTTCTTTTGTACAACAAAGCTAATTTGCAAAGGCTCAGTTATGAGAAAGTTTGCAACGGGCCACCACCTCACGTGCATCCAGCATGTTAGCATGATAATGAGGGAATATGTTCTGAAAGCTGTTGATCATTTTTTTTTCAGGTTGCTTGTTTTGTTTGTATATGTTTCTGTCATGGTACTGAGATGGGAACTCAATTCAGCTAATGTGTACTCCTTGTAAAGAATCATCAAAAAATAATCGGTTAAAGGGTATTTAAAAGAATTGGAATGTTCTGTTAATTTAGCTTTGTAAATTATCTGAGGTACTGTTGCAAGGTAAGTAGTAACCTATGGTTTAACTGCTGGTGTACTTTTTTTCTCTGTATAATTAAAATATGTGAGAAAATAGCTTTGCAATTTTGGCAGGAACTATGCTGTCTGACAGCATGGTCTTTTTCCATCTTGTGAAGAAATTAAGAGTGTATGGTGGGCATGCCATGTGATTTGTTTTACTGTATATAGTAATTATGTGGCACTAGGATATACTGTTAATACAAAGACACACTACTTCTGACCACTAAATTGTGAATTTTGGTTTCTGTGGAGAAGTGGCTTGCCTGTAGAACTGGTAGATTCCTGTGAACAGAAACTGAGCCGGGAGAGGGCATAAATTATAACACCATAATTACCAAGAAAGAACAAACTAGTTGGGAGATTGTATCATATGAAATTGGAAAATTTGTGTTCTTGACAAAAAAAAATGTGAATGTGACCTGGCAACATAGCTTAATTCAATATTGCATAGGTTTCTGAGGTCTTTGCTGGATTTTCATGGAGTCGGGGAGACTGTATGGAGGGGCAAAAATGGTGGCTTGTACCTGATTCCGGGATTCCTAACCCCATCCCTAGGGTTTCCGATTTTCAGGAATGCCTTTTAAGGGCGCAGGCAGGTCCTGGCCGGCTCCATTGCATGGATAGACATCCCCTAGTCCTCCTCAATTTTCTTGGAGTTGGGCCAGCTTTTCAAAGAGTCGTGGTTCACGGCACATCAAAGGTGTCACGAACTATAGTCTGCATGGGGGAACATTTTAAAAAGTTCAAAATGTGCTCCTTATGCCCCCCCATGCCAGGGTATGCCCTCACCCCCTATGCCAAGGTATGCCCCACCCACCCCTCTTTCCGTTCATGCCCCACATGCCAAGGTATGCCTCCAGCTCACCTCCTATGGCCCCTTATGCCAAGCTATGGCACTTCCACGCCCAATCACCTACTATACACTGTATAGAACCAATGAAACCCATAGTGACAATAGGATGTATGAAAAAGCTTTAGAAAAGCAATTGTTCATTGATAACTTTCCACTTTCATTTTACTACAGTCCAATAGAAGTGCCAGTTATCCAAACCCTTGTATTATCCAAACATTTGAAACCTCTTTGTCTTGTGTAAACATCATAACATTGATTGCAAAGATCAACCAGCCAGAACTATCAATCAAATTATGTTTTCCCTGGGGCTCAGGCGTTTCTGTACTCTAATGGATTTCTGGGCTCTCAGCCAAGCCTCATTATGTATTCTTGGCTGACAGCACAGAAATCCATTAATCTGTTGAAACATCTGATCCCCTGTTAAAAATGTTGTTTGATGGACAGCTATGGCTTTCTGATCTATGTTGTCTATTTCACAATGTGCATTTTCACAAGATAAAGAGATTTCAAGTGCTTGCACTTGATATTTTATACAGCATTGATACTGGATGATTGACACTTTTATTGGCCTGTAGTAAAAAGGAGTTTATTTTTTTAAAGGTCGTAAGTTATCAATGAATGACTTTTAAAAACTTTTTTTACGCACCTATTGTCACTATAGGGTTCATTGGTTTGATACAGTGTGTAGTGGGTAAATGGGCATGGAAGTGTCATAGCTTGGCATGGGGTGCATAAGGGGCCATGGGGGTGGGTGGGGTGCATATCTTGGCATGAGGGGTCCTAATGGGTGGGTTGGGCATACTCTGGCATGGGCAACATGTGAGGGCATATCTTGGCATGGTGTGCCTGAGGGGTCATAGGGGTGGGAGGGCACGAGGTGGAATGGGTGGGACATGGAGAGCGTGAGGGCTAGAGGGCCTTACTTTGTTCATTATAACTGGACAAAGTCCCACAGACCTGAGGTGGACCTTTTAAACAGCCCCTATGGCTGCCTCCAAACTGACCCAACCGCAGCCTGCACCTGTCCCCACAATGAAAACCTTGTCTTGCCTGGCACTTTCTCCTGAGGTGGGCAGGCTGAGCCAGGAATCCCTGCTACCTGCCTTAAGGATGAAAATCCAGCTGATGAACCCAAAACACTTAGATTATGAGTGCAGCTGTTTGGTTGCAAAATCTTTATCCATACATGTTTCAGTTATTTTCTCTTTGACTTGTTGTTTGCAGGCCGTTCTTTGTGGAACCTATCCATGGATACCTGGAAGTTGGGGAGAGTTTTCAAGTAACGGTAGAATTCATCCCCGAGCGGATTGGGGACCACAGTGAGGATCTGATCTTACACTTGGACACAGGTTAAACATCTACTTCAACACCAAATATCCTGCAATTTCTTCCACTTCTTAGAGCAAAAATATTTATTTAAGTTGAAATTTGTACTGTATAGAAAACACTCTGGTTGGATCTGAGAATGGCATATTCTGTTAGATCAGCATTCAGTGCTGGTTTGTATTGAGAGACATCAGGAAAAGATCAGAGGCAATGTTCATTAGATTATGGCCATTTGGTGACTCCCGTGGGGAAATATGTTCTGGTAGTATGGCCACTATCTTGAAAAAGCTTGCTGACACTTCTGGCTGTATTTTCATGCATGATCAATTCCCAATATCAGCAAGATCATCAGTAAGCAGCACCAAATCGAAGGAAAAAGCACCAGCTCATAGGAAAGTGAGAAAAATAGATGATGAACCAAATGGCTATGTTTTCATATATCTTTTTAAAAATTCATTCATGGGATGTGGGCATCACTGGCTAGGCCAGCATTTATTGTTCACCCCCAATTGCCCTTGAGAAGGTGGTGGTGTGCTGCCTTCTTGAACTGCTGCAGTCCAGATGATGTAGGTACACCCACAGTGCTATTATGGAGGGAATTCCAGGATTTTGACCCAGCGACAGTGAAGGAACGGCGATATATTTCCGAGTCGGGATGGTGAGTGGCTTGGAGGGAAACTTCCAGGTGGTGGTGTTCCCAAGTTTCTGCTGCCCTTGTCCTTCTAGATGGTAGTGGTCATGGGTTTGAAGGTGCTGTGAATTGGTGAATTCTTGCAGTACATCTTGTAGATGGTACATACTGCTGCCACTGTGGTGGAGGGAGTGAATGTTTGTGGATGGGGTGCCAATCAAGTGAGCTACTTTTGTCCTGGATGGTGTCAGGTTCTTGAGTGTTGTTGTAGCTGCACTCATCCAGGCAAGTGGAGAGTATTCCATCATATTCCTGACTTGTGCCTTTTAGAGGGTGGACAGGCTTTGGGGAGTCAGGAGGTGAGTTACTCGCCATAGGATTCCTGGCGTGTGATATGCTCTTGTAGCCACAATATTTATATGGCTAGTCCAGTTCAGCCTTTGGTCAATGTTAACCCCCAGGATGTTGATAGTGAGGGATTCAGTGATGGTAATGCCTTTGAACGTCATGGGGCGTTGGTTAGATTCTCTTTTGTTGGAGATGGTCATTGCCTGGAACCTGTGTGGCACAAATGTTACTTGCCACTTGTCAGCCCAAGCCTGGATATTGTCCAGGTCTTGCTGCATTTGGACATGGACTGCTTCGGTATCTGAGGAGTCGTGAATGGTGCTGAACATTGTGCAATCACCAGCGAACATTCCCTCTTCTGACCTTATGATGGAAGGAAGGTCATTGATTAAGCAGCTGAAGATGGCTGGGCTGAGGGCTATCCTGAGGAACCCCTGCAGCGATGTGCTGAAGCTGAGATGATTGACCTGCAACAACCACAACCATCTTCCTTTGTGATAGGTATGAGCCAACCAGTGGAGAGTTTTCCCCCTGATTCCCATTGACTCCAGTTTTGCTCAGATGCCACACTCGGTCAAATGCTGCCTTGATGTCTGGAGCAGTCATGCTCACCTCACCTCTGGAGTTCAGCTCTTTTGTCCATGTTTGAACCAAGGCTGTAATTAGGTTAGGAGCCAAGTGGCCTTGGCAGAACCCAACTGAATGCCAGTGAGCAAGTTATTGCTAAGCAGGTGCCGCTTGATAGCACTGTTGATGATCCTTTCTATCACTTTACTGATGATAGAGAGTAGACTGATGGGGTGGTAATTGGATTGGTTAGATCTGCCCTGCTTTTTGTGTACAGGACATACCTGGGCAAATTTCCACATTGCCGGGTAGATTCCAGTGTTGTAGCTATACTGGAACAGCTTGGCTAGGGGCGCAGCAAGTTCTGGAGCACAAGTCTTCAGTACTATTGCCAGAATATTGTCAGGGCCCACAGCCTTTGCAATATCCAGTGCCTTCAGTTGTTTCTTGATATCATATGGAGTGAATCGAATTGGCTGAAGACTGGCATCTATGATGTTGGTGTCCTCCGGAGGAGGCAGAGATGGATCATCCACTCAGCACTTCTGGCTGAGGATTGTTGCAAATGCTTCAGCCTTATCTGCCTGTGGTCATTTGTCCTGTGGTACCTGGATTTGGAACAGCTCAAAGAGGGAAGGAAATAACTGCAAGTGGTCAGACAAGAAATGATATAAACAACCCAAATAGAGAATATTAAAAATGGTGTTTATTTACTGCCCAATTGCTATTTCAACACTGAAGCTTTGTTTGCATGAAGATAATGCTGTTCAAACTTAACTGTCATAACTTCCTCCAGTAGAAAATTATTTCCTGCCTGCTTGTTAGCGATTGAAAGATTTCCAACAGTGTTTATTCTGATATCCACAAATGACCAAATTTATTAAATTGAATTTCACACCTTGACATTTGGGATTTTAACCCATAACCTTGGGATTTCTCGTAAGGCATCATAACCACTTGAGTTCCACTGCTGTATGGATACATTAAACATTCACCCGTTAATGTTGCCAATAGTGATTGTCAGGCTGTAATCTTTCAACTTTGGCAGTGGCGTAAAATCGGCAGTAGCAGCTCAGCACCCCCATTATACACCCCAACTAAAATAAGGCAGTTTGATTGGCCCATTCTTTCTCATGCTATGTATCATTCCTCAGATAAAAAGAAGGCTTGTGATTTACTGTTTGGTCTTTGTGAATGCTTATTGAGACTTGAGTCTCAATTGTACGCTTGTTGTGGGATGTCTGAGTTGGAACTTTAGACAGAGTACTTCAGCAGACACTTCTTGGGTGGAACACATTCTGTTTATTTACAAGGTACTCAACAGCTACACATATGTGTTTCTACACCAAATCCTATCTACATACTTCTGCTGCTCACTTGCAGACTACTGACTTCCAACTAACTACAGAGTTAGCCTGAGCTATTCCACTGTTGGTTACACAAGATCATGTGATCTTCTTTTATAACATCCTTCTTAAAGGCATACTACACATTAGATAAAACCATAGTTACCACATCTCTCCCCCTTTACACTCAGAAACCATTTTACATTTACAAATACAATTTTCTCAAAATAACAAATTATTTACACAGACAAGTAGTTTACAAATTCATTCTTTCTGTGGGTTTTGTTTGGTGTGTAGAACGTCTCAGCTCTACAACATCAGATGCTTTATTAGGAACCTTATTTTCTGGAGTTGTCTGAACATCAGGTTCTTCGACAGGTACCTGCAGATCTGTTTCCTCAACTCTTGTAGGTACAGCAGGCACTTCAGATACATCTGTACTAGGTTGAGTTTTCTCAACAGGAAATTTTGATTCGGTCGTGAACACTGGTGGAATCATTTCTTGATGATTTGTCTCTCTCTTCCTCAAATGATCCACATGTCTCCGTATGACTCGGCCTACCACTTTCATGTAGCAAGATGGTCACTCCACTTATTTCATCTGGTAACTGCTTTGGTCCTTCTCTAAAGTTCTTCACATATACCATCTCTCCCATGGTAAACTTTCTCTCATGACTATGCTAGCCCTGCCTTCTTTTCTGACTTCCTTGACTCCTTTCCACCTTCCCCACTAAGTTTGGCAGTATTAAGCTCAATCTCATCCTGAGACGGCGTTTCATCAATAATTCCGCAGGTGTGACACCTGTTGTTGTGAGGCGTGATCCTATAATGAAAAAGCAAACGTGCTAGCTTGGTTGCTAGGGAATCTCCAGTTAACTTCATCATGACTGACTTGAACATTTGAACTGCTCTTTCAGCCAGTCCATTTGAAGAAGGGTGGTACGGCAAATTTTTTTTACATGATTTATACCGTTGAGGCTGATAAATCATTGAAATTCAGCACTCATAAATGCTGTGCCGTTATCAGATAAGACCATTCCTGGTAGTCCGTTAATTGCAAAACTTCGACGTAGCTTCTCAATTTTAGCAGAAGACGCTGGTGACTTCACCTCATATACATCTATCCATTTTGAGTGGGCATCAACAATGAGCAGAAACGTTGTTCCCATGAAAGGTCCCACATAGTCAATGTGTAATTGCACCCATGGCCTTCCTGGCCACTCCCAAGGGTATAACGGAGCTGTTGAAGGTAACTTTTGCAATTGCTCACACTGCACACAATTCTTCGCTAAGCTCTCTATTTCTCCATCCATTCCAGGCCACCATTGATAGCTGCATGCTATGGTCTTCATTCGGGATATTCTTGGATGTGCACTGTGTAGTTGAATTAACAAGGGCTTTCTTCCCTTTGGAGGAACTATCAATCATGCTCCCCACAATAAGATACCATCCTGGCTGGTTACCTCATGTCTCCTGTTGAAGTACGGTTTCATTTTGTCAGATACAGGTTCTTGTGACCAACCACGAAGCACTTGTTCTCATACTTAAGATAGGACTGGGTCCCTACTTGTCCAGTCTCTGATCTGTATTGTACATACTGGCGATGAATCTAAGAAATTTAACAATAACACAAGTACTTGTGGAACTGGGACATCTTTGTCATTTTCTTGTAAAGGCAAACAAAGAAGTGCATCGGCGTTTGCAATTTGACTATGTACAAAAGTATGCTCTTATGCTGCCAGGATCAACGGTCTTATTTGTGTTTCTGTGTCTTCTTTCATTGGGCTTTTTTCTTCCTAACACTGACTTTATTCTCAGCCTTCTTTTTGCCTTCCATATTGTCCAGACTAATCTCAGATGCAAGCTCATCTTGAGTGAACTTAGTGGTTGAGTCTCTCAGAATTTCATTATCTGTCTGCTTCTCAGAAAATTCTGTGACTTTTGCCTCCAAAACCTCTTTGACGTCATTAAACTGGTTCTTCAGCTCTTCCACCTCTTTTTTGTATTTGTTTGCTGCCTCCTGGAAAATTGTTGTGTCTTCTCTGCCAACTCATCCTTCAGTTTATTTACAGAAGTGTGGAATTTTTACTGCTTCTAATCGTATTTTTCCAGTGCTACAAGCTTAGACTTGAGGGAATCTTGTATTGTGTGAAGGTCTTTCATCAGATTTTCTTTTTCCCTTTGGAGATTGCTCACCTCGTCTTAAACTCTGCCATTAAGCATGGCCTCTCCAAGTTCCTTTTGCTGTTCTACTGTGCTTTTACTTGAAACATCCTGCGTTTCTTTAGGTTGTTGAATCCTTACACACTCTTTTCCAAAACTGAACATTTTCAGCTTCCTTTTGAAATCTGAGTGACCAATCAAAGTTGATTTCCCTTAGCCAGTTTCGCCCTAGGAGGCTTGATGCCTCTCAATACCAACATTGGTTGTTTTACCAATTGCCTCCCGTAATGGACAGTAACTCTGCTAACTATGCCTTTGACTTCGTCTTCACTCGTGTAAGTTTTTAATTTAGCATCAGTTTCTTCCAAATTTAATTTATGTTCACCATAATTCAGGTATTTGAAGGTGTGTTCACCAATTACTGTAGTGGAAGTTCCTGTGTCCACTTCCATTCCAATAGGTCTGCCATTCACTTTTACTGTCACATATATTGGTTCTGTTTTTCCTACCTTCAAATTAAATAATGAATAAATATCTGAATTTGTTGCTTCAGGCTCTCTGACATTGTAAATCTCATGGAGTTTTCTCTTTTGTTTGAAAGTCTGCCTGATTCTTTCCTTGCATTGTCTCATTATGTGTCCATTTCGAAGACAATGAAAACACTAGATTTTTTTAACTGCGAATCGTTACTAGTCCGCTTGTTTCCACCTCTGTTGCCATTATTCCTTATTTTCGCTGATGAGTCAACTCTTATTTTTCTGCTAGAGGTGGCTGTTTTCTGCTTCTTGGCAGAGCCTTGCAATTTTGCACCCTTTTTGGCTGGGGGTTCCTGCCCAACATGGAGGATGGTGCCATTTTGCACTCCCTATAAGCCTCTTGAATCCCTTACTGTGCTTTCCATGGCCACTGCTATCTCTAGCGCCTTAAAATCCAAATTTGTTTTGGACCGTAATCTCTTCCGAATCGTGTCCTCATTCACACTGGACACTAAACGATCTCTGAGCATATCGTTTAAAGATGTACCAAATTCGCAATGTTTGTTAACTGTCTCAAACTTGCCACATAACAAGCAACTATCCCCCCTTGGGCTCTATTTCTTGAATTAAACTTGAAATGTTGCATCGTTACCGAGGGCTTTGGCTGGTAATGACCCTTCATGAGGTCCACCAGTTCATCAAAATTTTTCAAATCTGGGGCACAGGGTGCCATCAAACTTCAAATTAAGCCCTAGGCTTTATTCCCACACATAAGATAAGAGAATCGCCTGCCTCTTCTTCTCCCGCAATGTTGTTTGCTTGGAAATAGAATATAATGAGACCAATCATCCGTGGCTAGATGGAATTGTGGCATTCTGTGAGGGGTTTACTTGGAGGATTTGGAAATTCTACTTACAATTACTATGCGAGGTACAGACTGATTTTGTTTCTCTTGATTTCTTTTGTTAAGTGATTTTACTCTCAACGCTAGTTCATTGTACCTTTCTTCTATCCTCATTTTATCCTTGTCGCCAGTTTGTTGAGACTTATGAGTCCCAACTGCACGCTTGTGTGGGATGGTTGAGTTGGTACTTTAGATAGAGTAGTTCGGCAGACACTTCTTAGGTGGAACACATTCTGTTTATTTACAGGATACTCAGCAGCTACACACACGTGCTTCTACACCAAGCTCTATCTACATGCTTCTGCTGCTCACTTGTAGACTACTGACTTCCAACTAACTACAGAACTAGCCCATGCTACTCCACTATTGGTTGCACAAGATCATGTGATCTTCCTTTATAACATCCTTCTTAAAGGTATACTACACATTAGATAAAACCATAGTTAGCACAATGCTGCTGTTCACTCGGCTCTCTGCATCTCCTTACAGCTAATTAAGTGATATACTTTCTGATTTCTCTTCTTCCCTGTGATATATGATAAGGCTTTTTGCTCAGTAGTTTTTTCCCAATGACAGCTCAGCTGACATCAGAAACTCGAAATGTGAGAAACTTTGGCAAGACCATTCACAGCGTATTACTCCACAGAATGGTGCATTATAGAATCATAACCTATGCCAGCCTGAATTCAGGATACCTCATGCCCCTGAATTAAAAAGGTATATGCTACTCATTGTTTTCTCACATTTGCAGCCAATAAATCCATGATAGCTGAATGCACTATTTGAATTCAATTAAAAGCCCCTGTATTTTTTTATTTTAGTAATAGGCTGCAGTTTCTTTTCTCCTTCCAACAGTGATTCTTTGGTGGCAGTTTGAAGACAGCAGCCATAAAGGGATCCGAAGATCAGTAAGACTATGGAATTTCTTTTTGCGTGGTTTCTTGAGCAAACTCGCTTCTTCTTTATCTTTACCTGTGATCAGGTGAATGATTTGTCTCTGTGATCCTCTACTTAGAGATATAGGCCTGAATTTTTGCTGAGTCATATTGACTCAGGAGCCCATTAAAATGATGGGCGGACCCAATTCCGGCATTCCCACCCCCATTTCTGTTTCGGACATTTCTCGTCAGCACAGGATAAAGGAGTGGGTAGCCTGTCCACACGCAACCAGCTCCATTGTGGGATGTGCACTTCAAACCCCCTCCACAATTTTTGTAGAGTGGGGCCCTTCCCTAAGTAGATGTGGTTCATGGCACATCAAAGGAGTCATGAGCCACGGGCAAACCCCAGAGCGAAGTGGGAACCAAAAAAAAAAATTAAGCATTTGCTCCTAGAATTCTTTCATTGACAGGCCTTGACATACAAAAAAAAATCTGTTCTTTCGGTTTCAATAGTTAAATGCTGTTTTGTAAGTTAGATGTGTTTTTACTGCAGTGATTGATCATAGGGCCCTGTCCTGCAAAGTTGACCATTACATTAATCAGCATTAAGCATTGAGGTACACTAGACTACTTTTCTCATTGGGAAAAGTGCTGTTATCCACTCAAGACTGAAGAAACATTGCTTGGGAACTGTCATGATCTGAAACTAGTTAAATAACCACAGTTCATTAAATTTGAAAAAACGTTGTCTTTAGCTCTCACTTAGATGAAAAAAAATCAAACACTTACTCCTAGAATGCTTTGCTTGACAAACCATATCTGGTGTAGATTAGAAAAAAGCATCTGTTTTGACAGTTTCAGTAGGCTCCATTGTTTGTATTTCCAAGAAGTTGTTTTGACAGCTGAGATCATTATGAATGCTTGGGTGACTTTCAAAAGCTTCTGAACTACTTATCATAGCAGGGGGTTGTGTAGATAGTTTGACAGTTTTCAAAGGTTATTGGAGGATTATCTGTCTTTGATGTGGTTACTGAATAGTAACCCACCCAGGATTACAGGTATCTCCGGGACATAAAACATTTCTCGGACTGCTGTTCCCGTCGCATTCTGAGATCCACACTCAGTGTCATGCGCCGCCATATGAACACACTCGACCTCTCCCTCCAGCAGCACCGCCGCACCCTTTTTCAAAGTTGCGCGTGCCCCCAGTTTCATTTTATTCTTCGCCTCATCCGTCGCCTCAACAAGAAACTTTTTCTCTTTCTCTCAAGTGCTAAGGAACGCAAGCTCCAACAACTCATCGACTCCAACACCCATCTGGGGCCCTCCACCCCTGCTTGTCCCTCCGTCCTCACCCCATCTTCCAATCCCAGCCCCAGCCGCGTATTCACTATACCCCCTGACCTTCCCCTCTCCGATGCTGAACGTTCAGTGCTCAGCAAAGGACTTAGTTTCATACCCTTACGCCCTCATCTCAATGAATTTCGGGCTCGGCATGATGCTGAACTCTTCTTCCGCCGTCTTCGTCTCCGTGCTCACTTCTTTGGGCAGGAGTCCTCACCCCGTTCAACGGATCCTTTTACCCACCTCCAATATTCTCCCTCCACTTGGACCCCTCCCTCTGGATTCTTACCTTCTCTTGATCTTTTCATTGAGAACTGTCGGCGTGACATTAGCCGTCTCAATTTCTCTGCTCCTCTCACCCATTCTAATCTGTCTCTCTCTGAACTCACTGCACTCCGTTCTCTCAGGTCCAACCCCAACATTGTCATCAAACCCGCTGACAAGGGTGGTACTGTTGTTGTCTGGCGCATTGACCTCTACCTCGCGGAGGCTGAGCGTCAACTCGCAGACATTTCCTCCTACCTCTCCCTGGACCATGACCCCACCACAGAACATCAAGCCATTGTTTCCAGGACTGTCACTGACCTCATCTCCTCTGGAGATCTTCCTCCCACAGCTTCCAACTTGATAGTCGCCCAACCTCGGACGGCCCGCTTCTACCTCCTACCCAAAATCCACAAACAGAACTGTCCTGGCAGACCGATCGTGTCAGCCTGTTCCTGCCCCACGGAACTCATTTCTCGTTATCTTGACTCTCTTCTCTCTCCCCTTGTTCAGTCCCTTCCCACCTACATCTGTGATTCCTCTGACACCTTACGTCACATCAACAATTTCCAGTTCCCTGGCCCCAACCGCTTCCTCTTCACCATGGATGTCCAATCCCTCTACACCTCCATCCCCCACCAGGATGGTCTGAGGGCCCTTAGCTTCTTCCTTGAACAGAGGCCCGAACAATCCCCATCCACCACTACTCTCCTCCATCTGGCTGAACTTGTTCTCACACTGAACAATTTCTCCTTTAACTCCTCTCACTTCCTCCAAATAAAAGGTGTGGCTATGGGTACCCGCATGGGCCCCAGCTATGCCTGTCTCTTTATGGGGTATGTGGAACATTCCTTGTTCCAGTCCTACTCCGGCCCCCTCCCACAACTCTTTCTCCGGTACATCGATGATTACTTCGGTGCTGCTTCATGCTCTCGTCGGGACCTGGAAAAATTTATTAATTTTGCTTCCAATCTCCACCCCTCCATCATTTTCACATGGTCCATCTCTGACACTTCTCTTCCCTTCCTTGACCTCTCTGTCTCAATTTCTGATGATAGACTGTCCACCAATATCCATTACAAGCCTACCGACTCCCACAGTTACCTCGACTACAGCTCCTCACACCCCGCTTCTTGTAAAGACTCCATCCCATTCTCTCAGTTCCTTTGCCTCCGTCGCATCTGTTCTGATGATGCTACCTTCAAAAACAGCTCCTCTGACATGTCCTCCTTCTTCCTTAACCGAGGTTTTCCATCCACGGTGGTTGACAGGGCCTTCAACCGTGTCCGGCCCATATCCCGCGCATCCTCCCTCACGCCTTCTCCTCCTTCCCAGAAACATGATAGGGTCCCCCTTGTCCTCACTTATCACCCCACCAGCCTCCGCATTCAAAGGATCATCCTCCGCCATTTCCGCCAACTCCAGCATGATGCCACCACCAAACACATCTTCCCTTCACCCCCCCTGACGGCATTCCGTAGGGATCGTTCCCTCCGGGACACCCTGGTCCACTCCTCCATCACCCCCTACTCCTCAACCCCCACTTATGGCACCTCCCCATGCCCACGCAGAAGATGCAACACCTGCCCCTTCACTTCCTCTCTCCTCACCGTCCAAGGGCCCAAACACTCCTTTCAAGTGAAGCAGCATTTCACTTGCATTTCCCCTAACTTAGTCTACTGCATTCGTTGCTCCCAATGCGGTCTCCTCTACATTGGAGAGACCAAACGCAAACTGGGCGACCGCTTTGCGGAACACCTGCGGTCTGTCCGCAAGAAAGACCCAAACCTCCCTGTCGCTTGCCATTTTAACACTCCACCCTGTTCTCTTGCCCACATGTCTGTCCTTGGCTTGCTGCATTGTTCCAGTGAAGCCCAACGCAAACTGGAGGAACAGCACCTCATCTTCCGACTAGGCACTTTACAGCCTTCCGGGCTGAATATTGAATTCAACAACTTTAGATCTTAAACTCCCCCTCCCCCCATCCCCACCCCGTTTCTTCCCCCCCCCCCGCTTTTTTTTCCAATAATTTATATAGATTCTTCTTTCCCCACCTATTTCCATTATTTTTAAATCTAAAACTAAAACCTTGTTAGCCTTTCCACCCCACCCCCACTAGAGCTATACTTTGAATATCCTGTCCTCCATTCTTAATTAGCACTTTTCTCAGACAAAACACCTCTTTGACCCTTTTGTCTGTGACATCTTTTGATTATCTGCTCATCTCCACAATCACCACACCCTCAATGTGTCTCTCTCTCCCCCCACCACCCCCCCCCCCCCCACCTTAAACCAATTTATATTTCTCCCTTCTTCTAACTATGCTTCAGTTCTGCCAAAGGGCCATGAAGGCTCGAAACGTTAACTGATTTCTTCTCCGCCGATGCTGCCAGACCTGCTGAGTTTTTCCAGGTAATTCTGTTTTTGTTTTGGATTTCCAGCATCCGCAGTAGCTTTTAGCTTTTTGTTTTTATTACTGAATAGATGTTTGTTTTTAGAACAGTTTGAACAATGAGGGGATTTAACAGTTTTGAATGGCTCTGAAGTTTATCTCAGTATGGTGTGTTTGATTGGCAGTTATATTAGATTGTTAGATTTTTAATTTTTTTCATGTCCATTTCAAAGACATAGCTCCTGAGGTCTGCCCATAGTGGATACTGGGTGAGTGGCTGTGGGTGCATGGTGGGGCTGAGGGGGGTGGATGGCTATGAGGAGCATGGGATGCATGGGGGTATGAAGGAGCATGGTGGAGCATATGGGGAGGGTGGGGGATGAGAGGGTGGAATTTTGAGGATCTGACCTTCATCATTACAATTGTGCTGTCACCCCACTAAATGGAGGAGGGCGCTCTAGCCTGTTGGTTTGGTCATCCACCCGCCTCTGTTGATCTTTGGGCCTGCGTCTGGAGGCAGTGTGCCTGTCTACGTCCCGGCCTTGACTCCCCGATGCAAAAATATGGTGGGCGAGAGCCTTTTTAAAGGAGACGGGTCTGCTGAGTCAGGAAGTTTCCTGATTCGACCTTCCTGCCTTCTCCATGAAAATCCAGTTCATAGTCACTCGGATTGAATTCTGAAGTACCTTCCAAATCTGTTTCCTCAGATGTGTCTGACCTTTTTCCCTGCAGAACTATAGGAGTTCAATGACAGCGGTACTCATGAGATAATATAATGGAAGTTTTGGAGCTGCATGGTGGTGGAGAGCAGGTCTTGCTTTGAACGGAGATCAGAATGCAGATTTTGAATGTGAATTCTCCCAGTATGTGTGTGTTGATGTCATCCTGTTGGTTAACTTGGTTCTGAGCTTTAGTTGTCTATGATCCTATTTTATTGTTGGCATGCGTAAGGAAGTTGTTAATATTTTTAGAACTGAGTTTTTAATATGCAATAGAGCTATGAACCTGGTTAAGTGCAGAGTCATGTCTACTTTAGATTTAATGGTGTTGTGTGGGTTGACACTTTACCAGTAATAGGATATGAAATTTATAAATTGAGGGCTCGCCTTTTGAACTTCTAGAAGTAAATTATGGGAACTTTCAATTCTATGGTGGGAGAATTAAATGGTTGTTTAACCATTTAATTGACACATTTCTCAGAATTAAATTCACTTTTGCAGCAAGAGCCTCCTGTTTATCTTCCCAGTGCTCCCTGATTTACCAAGCAAGATTAACCATTTTCATCTGGGTCAAAGTGATGTTACTTAATTTTTAAAAAAACATTTCACCATTCTATTTTTTTCACACATATATAAATGCAAGTTCTTTCTTGTTGTACTGCTTTTCACAACCTGGGAATGTCCCAAAACGCTTTAATACTAATGAAGTACTTTGGATGTTAATCACTATTATAATATTGGAAACAGTGCAGCTAGTTTGTGAACAGTAAGGTCCCCAAAACAGCAATGAGATATATGAATAAATATTTTTTTTAATAAATGGTAAAAACAACAGGAGATCCCTCCTGCTATTCTTTGAATTGTATCATCAAATCTCATCTGAGATGGCAGAGGAGTCGTCAATTTAATGTATCCTCCAGTACAGTCTAAAAAACAGCGCTTCTGACATTGCAGCAGTATCTCAGTAGGGTGGATGATATGCCTAAATCCTGGACTGGGGCTTGAGTCCACCACCTTAAGACTCAATAGCAAGAGTGCTACCACTGAGCCAAGGTAGAAAGTATAAAAACCTGCTGCAGGAGTGCCCATACCCTTCATTGTGGTTCTTATAGCTAACTCAGGCAGTCATGCAGCACTACACTGATGTGACTTGTGGACCTCTCCACGGATGCAATCTTCTTTGTAAACACTCAAATGACTGCATGAAATACTGATGCTGAGATAGCAGACAGCAAGTCCTCATTTTAAGTTGTCCCACTTTAAGTTGTTTTGGTTTAAAGATGTTTTTGTTTAGGTCTGTTTTCCCCGATATAAGTTGAGATTTCTGCTTTACAGTCACATCACCTTCTTTGTGTCATTGCCGCCTATCGTCGTCATGCAGAGCATGCATTGGCCCCCTTCATGTAACGCCAGGTCCTGTGGCCCAATCGGCAACATTGTTAAGGAGGCTATTTGCACTGTATTTGAGGTAACATTGATTCAAAAAAAACCCCAAAGGCATCCAAAGCCAAAGGTTTTTTTCAAGCAAAAAGTTGGATTTAAATTTGATTTAAATTTTGGCGTTTCAGTAGTGCTTGGAATGAGTCTTTTAAATTATTTTTAAACATGAGTGAGAAACGCCCAGTAAGTGCTGGTATTGTGTCTGCTGCTGCAAAGAAAGCAAGAAAAGCCTAGCAGCGAAATTGGTTGTTTTAAAACATCCTGAGGCTGGTGAGTGTCATCTAATTTGAATTTGTACAGGATTTCTTTTATATTTAGTGATTTTAATATGCAAGTTATTTCAGTTAGGAATGCACATTTATGGTATGGTATTTCAACACGTACATTGCTTTTTTCTGGGCAGGAAATGTCCGACGGAACCTAACTCCAGCTTTAACATTGATCCCTATGGGAACTCATTATTCACATCGAGTTATTACACTTAAAATTGCGATTTCGAGGAATGCAACCACAACTTAAAATGAGGATTTACTGTATTACAATTGCAGTCAGACTCTGGAGTCTGAAGGCCTGGATTCTGAAAGCTGCAACAACTCTCCAGCTGAATCTCTGGTCAGTGGCTTCTCCAGTGCCACTTCCATTTGTTCCTTTTCACTGACGCTCATTGGTGCTTCATCAAATGATTGCAACACAGTAATTGAACCTTCCAAAGTGAATGTGTCCATGCTTGTGCTAGTCCTTGCCACTGTGGAAGTGAGTGACTCAGGGTGCTGTGTGATGCTTGATCCAGGATGGAGATCAGTCTCCAACATTTGCTCTTACAAACTTCTGGTCTGCTTAGATAGTCTCTCAGTTCTAGCCACTTTTGTGAGCATTCTGTGTGCATTATGTTCAACATGTATTACCAGTATTCAACTATATGGCAGTGTAGCCGGGGCTATGGCAGTAGTATCGCCTAGTGATCTGAATTAGGTATAGTTTTTTTTCCTGTCTTCATGTGTGTTCCTCCAATCTTTTAGAAGACAAGCTGAAAAACAATTGCTGAAGAAAAGCCAGTTATAAATAGTTAATTAAGCTACTATTTTCCTCAGACAGTGACTGTTATTTCTGTGTGCTCATTTAATGTAAATTCTACTTAATGCAATCTCACTTCTCCATTTAAGCATCCCTTTCTCACTAAACAACTAACTGAAAAACATAATCTCATGCATTTTGACAAATAGTCCCAAGAGCTGTATCTCATGGTACTTTGTCTAAAACCCAGTTGCATTCTCCTGTGTGCTTTTCCTCTGTCTTTTCAGCTGAGGGAGGATTCTGGCATGGATTTTCTTCCCTTCAGTGATTCATCAGGTGGGCCTTTCAATAAACTGGATGGTCTTTACTCTTTCTCTCTCCCCCACCCTTTCACCCAGAATTTCCTGGGGTTGCAGGTTTAAGGAAAACTTTTTCTGCTCTCAATGAATGGGCCAGGGATAAGGACATTGATCCTAACTTTGAAGTAGTCAGTGAGTTGTAGCATTTCATAAATTGGCCTGTCTGGTTACCTCTTCAGCAAAGAACAAAGTCATAATTTTGTGTTTGGCCTCCCCCAATCCATCTCTTACCTCCAAGCCAAGTGTCCTCTCCTCATATGGAGTCATAGCTCTTAACTGATGTGACTAATGAGAATAGCACATGTTTAAGAGTCTTTATGAGAACTGGAGGAGCCTCTTCCAGTTTTGCTGAAAAAACTACATCTGAAACATTAATTCATTTGTTGTTTTCATTGAGCAACATATTTACAAATGAAACATTTTAGTAGAAGAAAAATAGTATGTATTAAATCTCTGTGTTAAAAAAGGGACAAGTCATGCATTCCCTAAAAATAAATTTAAAGCTGAGTTTTATTTGCTTTACGGAAACACCCAGCAATTGATTAATTGTTGCATCTATTCGGTGGATCATGCAGCCTCTATGATATGCTACATTAACACTAAAAGAGACAGTTTATTGTACTCCAGAACACTTGTAACTTGTTCAATCGAAAGATAGTCAGGCTAACATCCCATTGACAGACATCAAATTCTTACTAATGCTACTACTCGGCCAGTCGTTTCAATGCTTTAAAGCAAAGTGGCAAGGCTATAAGAAAAGGCAATGGTTGAAACTCCACTTGATTGAAAACAAACTCATTGATACTCCACACTTTTTAATATTTCATTAGCATTTTAGAAGATAAGAATATACCCCTGATAAGGTAGTCTGCATATGGAACAGATTCTTTCAATTGTGAAAGAGCTCAACAGGGTAGAATGAAGAAACTGGCCTGGATTTTCATCTTTGAGGCAGAAATCACGGGATGAACCATTTCCTGACCTCATGATCCTATCCCCTGCCTGGCAGTGCCTGCCCATGCTACCCTTTTGGCAGGATGGTAGGGACAGGCTGGAATTGAAGCCGCCTCATCTGGATGCAGACCTGTGGTGGAAATGGAGGCACGCAGATGCCAGGCGGGCAGGTTGAAAGGTCTGCCTCTATTCACTGGGACATTTGCTGCAGTGGTTCAAGAAGGCCACTCACCACCACCTTCTTATGGGCAATTAGGGATGGGAAATGAATGCTGGCCTTGCCAGTAATGCCGATATCCTGTGAAATAATAAAAAAAATCTCAAAGACTTCCCAATAGGACTCATGATTTCTGTCCAAAGTAAATACTAGATAAGTGAGCATGAGAGGTATCATGGGGACATGGAGGGATATTGGTCTTGGGTGGGGGGGGGGGGGGGGCGGCATGGGAAGTGGTTGGGGTTGAGGGGTCAGATCTAGGGTGCCTAACACTCAAGTATAGAATTGGGCAATGTCCCAGTAAGAATAACAGTTTCCTTCCCTAAAGGTCATTAGCGAACCAGATGGGTTTTTATGACTGAGACTAGCTTTCAATTCCAAATGTATTAATTGATTGATTTATTAATAGAATTTAAATTCTACCAGCTGCCATGATGGAATATGAACCTGTGTCCTCAGAGCATTAGCTTGGGCCTCCAATGGTACCACTATGCCACCATTTCCTCCGATGCTCATGAAACTGTCAGAATAAACAGTCATTCAAAAACCTCTTCAAAATACCTCAGCCCTCTTAAATGCTCACAAAACTGCCAGTTAAACACACAGCCATTCAAACTCCACTTGAAAAATGTTAATCCTCTGAAGTGCTCATAAAACTCTCCAAATAAACAGCCATTCAAGAACCTCTTCAAAAATAATCCTATCAAATGTTCATTAAACTGACAGTCAAAGGAAAGCTCACAGCCCCCTTAACAGCTGTGTCAACAACTCCCTGACTCCCTGTTCAGCTGAATCCATTACTGGAGTTTCGAGCTCAACCAAGCTTTCATAATGGGATTCCATTGCACAGTTGTATAAACAAAGCCTCCAGAGCTGAATATGTTAAACCTTTGCAGAAATGGAGTGGATGGATGTCTATTTCACTGTTTCAAAGGCTCAACAGAAGGCTGGACTGTTAATCAAAGAAAAGATTAAATCACATGGTCCAACTGGCTTGTTAAAATCTGAATCTCAATACTCATAAATGCAGAAGAACACTTTATCCAGTCGTTAAAGTACTCCAGTACATCTGAAAACTTTCATAATGCTGATCAATTTAATGGTCACTTACCTTTTCTAAACAAAGCCCTACCATTGATCACTGCATTAAAAGCATATTTAACTTATCATGCAACATCACATTATGATATGTGAAATTGTTAACATCTTTTGAATTTACCTGTCAAAAAGTTCCAGACTCTAGGCAAGAGTCCCCCATGCTTCACAACTTACCTGAGGTGCCATGAACCACATCATCTTTCAAAATGGGTCTTTCTTCCCTGAAAATGGTAGGGGCTTAAAATTTCCACCGCCACAATCGCGTAGGGAATGGTAAGATTGCTGCATGTGGTGTCTGCACCCTTCTCCCACGCCCATAAAAGTCCCACACAATGAGAATGGGGGCAGGAATTCGAAAATTGAGTCCCAGCTACCATTTTTAAATTCCACCCACCTCCGTTCCGACACAGATGGAGGCATGAAAATCTGGCCTATAGTTTGCACTTATGTGTATTTCCAGAACAAGGTGGAATAAATGTAAGATAGCCATTAACAGATCAAATGAAAATTTTAGGAGGAATTCCTTTACACAAAGAGTGGTGAGACTGAAACTTGCCACGTGGAGTGGCTGATGAAGATATCAGTTATACATTAGAGGGAGGCATGATGCATACACAAGGGAAAAGAGAATGGAGGGATTTGAGGGCAGGATGGGAAGAGCTAGTTAGAGTGGGAGGGGCAGGTATGCCATGAACTAGTTGAAGCTAATGGCCTGTTTCAGTGCTGTAGATTCTGTGCAACTCCCAGAAAAGGTTATTGTTCCTTCATGATCAATTGGGACCTATCAGAATTTGGATTGAGGGTTATTTTACAATTTTTTTCTCAACAGAAGTCAGGAACAGAAGTCAGGGAGGGAATTAGTCTTGCCTAAATAGGTAAATCAGCAGATGGTGTGAGAGGGAATTCTGTGGTTCAGTAGTTATACACAGACTCTGGATAGAAATGGCCTTTTACTCATTTCTGATTTTCTTGTGCCATTTAATAGCTAAACACGTTGGATTGCTCCTTTGTCAAAAGTGTTGTCACAATGGCGGTTCAAAATTAGCTTGGACAGCTGCCATTTCTGATACTGTTTTCTTTATTGGCCTATTTGTCAAAGTTATTTTGGAACGCCCCACCCCTGGATTTTCGAGAGGGATCCTTGCTATGACCAGCTTTCAAAAATATCAATGAATTATTAATGCTGATATGCCTTTTTGTGCTTTTGCTTTCATATTTAACGTTTTTTGCAAACATTGAGGGCTAAGTTGTCCTGATTGTTCAATGTGCAAACTCACTGTGCATTGTGGTAATCTGACTTTTACACTAGGAAAGTCCTAATAACAGATTATAACCGCTGAATTATTAATTAATCACATGGATTGTGCGTTAAAACTAAATGTGAGGCTATCAGCGCTCATTGTTATTATGAAGTAAATCAGACAGCAATTTCTGGAGTATGCATATGTGCAGTTAAACACGGGAATCTAGGGGCAGAATTTGCCGTAGGCGAGCAGGGGACGGAGCCAGCTCGCCAACGTGTAAAATGACACGGGATGACGTTGGGGGAACCCCGGACGTTATCCCGCCCCATTTAAATTTTCAGGAAGGTGGGGGCACAGCAAAGCCAGCTGTGCACCCACCGACCTGTCAGTGGCCAATTGAGGCCATTGACAGGATCATTTAAACAATTAAAGGACCTGCCCTTCCAACCTTAAGGTTGGCGGGCAGGCCAGGAACCCAGGCAGGCAATGGAAAAAGCATGAAACCTCATCCACTGGCAGGATGAGGTTTCATGTAGGGATTTAAAAAGTTTAATAAACTTATAAAGTAAATTATGAACATGTCCCATCTCATGTCACATGAGGGGGACATGTTAGGGAATTTTTTTTTCTAATTTTCATATTTTTAGAAGTGTGAGCGATCTCCCTGAGGCAGCACTTAGCCTCAGGGAGATGTGTGCTCTTTCGTGCATATGCGCGAAAGAGCGCACTCTCGCTTTTGGGGAATCCCCCCCGCCCGCACAGGAAGCGCATAGCGCTTCCCGCCAGATGTCACGCTGGGCGGGCCTTAATTGGCCCGCCCACGTAAAATGGTGGCAGGGCCCGCTTCTCCAGCGGGGATCAGCTCCCCACCCGCCGGAGATTGGGTTGGGCCCGCCCTCCCGACAGGCAGAAAATTGTGCCCTAGAAGTTGCTGTCCAATTTTTCCCTGCTTCTCCACAAGCTTCGCTATACCTGGTACCTGAGTTATATATTTAAATGTCAAGTTTATGTAAGTCTATGAAGTTGTACTTATCCACTAGTTATCTATTGAACATGTTAAAGTTAAAGCTAGTGCATTCAAATGGACGTGAATTTTTAATAGTGTGAAAATTCTTAATTACTGCCAAGCAACCTGTCTTCAGAATTTAATTATATTTGGAGATTTAAAAATATCACTTTTTTTTCTATTTGGCTCTTTTATCTCTTAGTTCCATCTTCTTTCCACTCTTTCACTTTTCTTTCCTGTACATGATTTTACAATGAATTAAATATTCTAATTTATACCTTTTAGTTTAGACTATGTGAGGGGAATTTTCACCCTCAAAAATGCTTGGGTTGTATCAGGTGGGTTGTAAAAATTTTTAAAATCTCACACCAGAACACATCCCAAATTGAATCTGCCCATTTCCAATTTTAATGGAAACATAGGACTGGGGGTGGGTGGTGTGGGAGGGTGATGGTCAGACAAGCAATCCACTCCCAGGAGGTGGGTTGTTCATTTAACTATTTTAATGAGCTGTGTGCCATCTCCAATTTAAAGTTTAAATCAGCAACTGAAACGAAGCAAGGACTGCTGCGTGGAAGAGATAAGTGCCTTTCCAGCACTGCTTGTGAGCCAGGCAGAGCAGGAATGCTTCATCCCTGCTTCCCTTCCCATGATTGGACCCTTCGTATGGCATCACCACCTGTGCCCACCCTCCCCCCATCTCTGCATTTGACCTGTCTCTGACCCTCTGTGACCACCTTGACCCTCAAGCCACTCTGTACCCACATCATGCCCCCTACTCCCAGATATTAAAAGATATTTTCAAATTTGTGAGCATTAACAATATTAAATGCAGATCCCTCTGGTATAGGAATGAAATGAACTACGTTTGCATCAAACATGCATATGAGCCTTTAACACATTCATCAAAGAGCCGAGATATTGAGAGTGTGGTAAGCTGTTAACTCAGTTTGTCACCGTCCTAGAAAAGCATTGAGTTGTAAATAATAGACTAAGTAAATTTGTACTTAGAATAAATCATGGACTCTTATAATTGAGATCTTGATGATTGCATGTAGTCATCATTGAAGGTTTGTTGAATCCATTGCTGAGTACATTGGCAGTCTGTAGTGGTAAATTGCTCACACAGTTTTGTAAATAGAGTAGTGGTATTGTTGCTGGACTAGGAATCCAGAGACCCAGGGTTCGAATCTTGCCACGGCAGATGGTGGAATTTCAATTCAATAAAAATCTAATGATGACCATGAAGCCATTGTCAATTGCCACTATTGTCCTTTAGGGAAGGGAATACACCCTGGCCTGGCCTAAATGTGACTCCAGACCCACAACAATGTGGTTGACTCTAAAATGCCCTTTGAAATGGCCTAGCAAGCCACCCAGTTGTATCAAACCACAACAAAGTCTCAAAAAAGAAATGAAACTGGACGGACCCAGCATTGACCTTGGCACCGGAAGCGACAACGGTAATCTCAGCCCTGTCCACCCTGCAAAGTCCTCCTTACTAACATCTAGGGGCTAAAATTGGGAGAGCTGTCTCACAGACTAGTAAAGCAACAGCCTGACATAGTCATCTTCATGGAATCATATTATACAAATAATGTCCCAGCGCCACTATTGCCATCCCCGGGTATGTCCCGTCCCACTAGCAGCCCTGCCGCCCTCAACATAGACTCCCGAATGCCCTCCCTCAGCTGATGAATCAATGCTCCTCCATGCTGAGCACCACTTGGAGGAAGCACTGAGGGTAGCAAGGCTGCAGAATGCACTCAATGTGCATCATCACTTCAATGCCCATCACCAAGAGTGGCTTGGTAGCACCACTACTGACCAAGCTGGCCGAGCCCGAAAGGACATTGCTGCTGGACTGGGTCTGCAGCAGGTGCAAAGGAACCAACAAGAGGAAAAAACATACCTGACCTCATCCTTATCAACCTGCTGTAGATGCATCTGTCCATGACAGTATCGGTAGCATGTCTCGTTGTGGAGACAAAGTCCTGCCTTCACATTGAGGATACCCTCCATCGTGCTGTGTGGCACTACCACCATGCAAAATGGGATAGATTTCGAACAGATCTAGCGACTCAAGACTGGGCATCCGTGAGGTATTGTGGGCCATCAGCAGCAGCAGAATTGTACTCGAACACAATCTGGAACCTCTTGGCCCGGCATATCCCCCTACTCCACCATTACCATCAAACCAGGGGACCAACCCTGGTTCAATGAAGAGTGCAGGAGGGCATACCAGGAGCAGCACCAGGCACATCTAAAATTGAGTTGTCAACCTGGTGAAGCTACGATACGACGACTTGTGTGCCAAACAGCATAAGCAGTAAGTGATCGACAGAGCTAAGCGATCCCACAACCAACGGATCAGATCTAAGCTCTGCAGCCCATCCACATTGAGTCGTGAATGGTGGTGGACAATTAAACAACTCACTGGAGGAGGAGGTGCCACAAATATCCCCATCCTCAATGATGGAAGAGCCCAGCATATCAGTGCAAAAGATAAGGCTGAAGAATTTTCTACAATCATCAGCCAGAAGTGCTGAGTGGATGATCCAGCTCGGCCTCCTCAGGAGGTCCCCAGCATCACAGATGCCATACTTCAGCCAATTCAATTCACTCGACGTGATTTCAAAAAACGGCTGAAGGCACTGGATACTGCAAAGGCTATGGGCCCTGACAATATTCCTGCAATAGTACTGAAGACTTGTGCTCCAGAACTTGCCGCGCCCTGGATAAGCTGTTCCAGTACAGCTACAACACAGGCATCTACCCGGCAATGTGGAAAATTGCTCAATTATGTTCTGTACACAAAAAGCAGGACAAATCCAACCTGACCAATTATCGCCCTATCAGTCTGCTGCCAATCATCAGTAAAATAATGGAAGGGTTCATCAACAGTGCTATCAAGCAGCACTTGCTTAGCAATAATCTGCTCACTAGCACCCAGTTTGGGTTCCACCAGGACCACTCCGCTCATGACCTCATTATGGCCTTGGTTCAAACATGGACAAAAGAGCTGAACTCCCGAGGCGAGGTGAGAGTGAGGCTACACTTGATCAAGTGTGGCATCAATAAGCCCTCGCAAAACTGGAGTCAACGAGAATCAGGGGGAAAACTCTCCACTGCTTGGACTCCTAGCACAAAGGAAGATGGTTGTAGTTGTTGGAGTCAGTCAGCTCAGCTCCAGGACACCACTGCAGGAGTTCCTCAGGGTAGTGTCCTCGGCCCAATCATCTTCAGCTATTTCATGAATGACCTTCCTTCCATCATAAGGCCAGAAGTGAGGATGTTCACTGATGTTTGCACAATGTTCAGCACCATTCACAACTCCTCAGATACTGAAGCAGTCCATGCCCAAATGCAGCAAGATCTGGACAATAATGGGCTGACAAGTGGCAAATAACATTCGTGCCACACAAGTGCCAGGCAATTACTATCTCCAACAAGAGAGAATCTAACCATGGCCCCTTGATGTTCAATGGCTTTACTATCACTGAATCCCCCACTATCAATATCCTGGAGCTATCATTGACCAGGAACTGAACTGGACTAGCCATGTAAACATTGTGTCTACAAGAGCAGATCAGAGGCTAGGAATGGTGTTACGAGTAACTCACCTCTTGACTCCCCAAACGTCTAACGTCTACAAGCTGCAAGCCAGGAGTGTGATGGAATACTTCCCACTTGCCTGGATGAGTGCAGCTCCCACAACACTCAAGGAGCTTGACAACATCCAGGACAAAGCAGCCCGCTTGATTGGCACCACATCCACAAACATTCATTCCCTCCACCACCAACGCACAGTAGCAGCAGTGTGTACCATCTATAAGCTGCACTGCAGGAATTCACCAAGGCTCCTTAAACAGCTCCTTCTAAACCAACGACCACTACCGCCTAGAAAGACAAAGGCAGCAGATAGATGGGAACACCACTGCCTGGAAGTTCCCCTCCAAGTTACTCACCATCGTGACTTGGAAATATATCGCTGTTCCTTTACTGTCGCTGGGTCAAAATCCTGGAACTCCCTTCCTAGCAGCAATGCGGGTGTACCTGCACCACATGGACTACAGCGGTTCAAGAAGGCACCTTCTCAAGGGCAATTAGAGATGGGCGGTAAATGCTGGCCCAGCCAGCGGAGCCCACATCCCGCAAATGAACAATAATAAAAACAAATTACAGCAGTAATATTTGAGTAACTCTGAACCAGCAATGAATTAAACCATAATAGTTGAATTAAACCTCAATGCACAATATTAATTTGCTTGGTGAAATAAGGAAAATTATTTAACCTCATTACCTGATGCACAACAGAGCCATTAGCATAAGATTTTAAATGGCACACTTTCAAAATTAAACTTTGTTTCCCAAGTGGCTGCATATGTCATTTTTACTTGTTTCCTTTTTTGATCCTCAGAAAAAATCCAACATGATTGTGAAATTGAGTTCTGGAATTGGGGATGGAATAAGAAAAATGTGTATCAGCACTTTTTGCATTTGAGATGCACTTTCACTGCATCAGTAAAAATGTTTTGACATTTAAGGTTATAAATTTCTGTTGCAGTAGAGGGCCAGTTTGTGTGGCCAGCTCATTTGAATGGAGAGGACAGGATTTCCGTTGAAATATCAGCTCTTGAGGGGCTGGTGGTGATACATTTAAAGGCGAGCTGCAAAGTAACTAACAGAGTACCTTAAAATTCCACACAAGTTCTCCCATACTCCTCCTGTAACTGATGACGCATCAGCAGAAATGGGGTAGATGGCTTAAAACTGCTTCTGACACCATCCCTTTTTTGGTGTTTTTCTGGTCCACCAGTGAAGCTACCAATGAGACCAGGAGAACCCTCATAGAAGTTCCAGACTAATGTATCTAAAGTTGTGCTAAACTTATAAGCAGGGAAAAGAGAGGCCGCCATAATTGTGGCATAAACAGCGGCTGTATTTTTAAAATATTTATGTTTAAAATTCATTAGTGTGCAAGTGAGAAATTACTGAACAAAAATATTGCAGAGCAAGTTTGATCTGAAAGAAGTTGAGAAGAGGTTTGATGCCAAAAAAAATTTAACCATAAAACTAAGTAACGTAGCTAGCTGCAAGTATATAAATGGTGGGTCAAAAGCTTGATGTGTGTGGCATGCAGGGTGTGGTGTATTCTGGAACTGGAAAGTATCCAGGAGGAGTGTGCATGCACTAAGTATTAGAAGGTTGCAATGCTTGAGCAGGCTCATGCTGAGCTCAAGGATAATCTTGTTACTCTCTGAAGCGTATGTAATGGAGAATTATTTCTGGAAGATGCATTTCGTAATGTGTACACACTGCAGATGGAGTGAAATAGTAAAACAAGCAGCCAGGACCTCCAAAAATAAGGTAGGCATTCAAAAAAATTTGTGGAAGTAGAAAAAAATGCAGATGTAAAATTTTCAAAAGACCATTTTGAATGGTTTGGTTCAATTCCTATATCTTTTTGTCCAGCAGATTTTTGCCATTTTGCAAAGGTACAGGCTTCTGACTTGATGTGGCTGAAAGGTTTTGACTTTTTTTGGAGAAATTTGATTGGTTCAACTTTTTTGGTACATTTTGTTCATTGGTCATATATTTGTAGGGAAGAATTTTCCCCTCGTCGGTGGGGGGGGAAGTGCAGGAGTGGGCACGGGTAGGTTTGCCTCTGACTAGTGCTCCCGATTGGGGCCCGCCACCATTTTAAGTGGGCGGTCCAATTAAGGCCCACCCAGCATGATGTCCGCCAGGAAGCGCTATGCGGGCGGTGGAGGGGGTTCCCTCAGTCGGGAGTGTGCTCTTTCGTGCATGCGCATGAAAAAGCGCACTGATCTCCCTGGGGCAGCCTCAGGGAGATCAGCTCAGAATTAAAACTTTGAAGGTAAATGTTGAAAAAATTTCTCTGACATGACCCCTCATGTGACACTACCACATGAGTTGGGACATGTCCATCACTTTAACTCAAACATTTATTAAATTTTTAAAAACCCTTTTGAAACCTCATCCCACCCGTGGATGAGGTTTCATGCTTTTACTGAAGCTCACCAGGACTCCCAGCCTAAGGTTGGACGGGCAGGTCCATTAATTAGGTTAATGACTTTTTAAATGGCCTCAATAGGTCGTTGACAGGTCAGCGGGCGCACAGCTGATTTGGCTGCACCCCCGCCGACCTGAAAATGGAGATGATGCGGGGTGACGTCGGGAGTTCCGCCCAACATCATCTCGCGTCATTTTACGCGTCGGCGAGCGGGCTCCGCCCACTGCTCTCCAATCTAAAGATCCTGCCCGTAAAGTCCAATTTGTTGCTTTTTATGGATTTGATATGTTAGCCAATTAGAGACATTTGTATGCTAGAAGTTTCGAAAAGATGGACATGTAATGTTGGGATGTAATGCCAAAATTTGACACAAGAAGCGATAGGAAATCACTATGGGGGCTAAATTGGGCTGCGTAGTGGCAGTTTTTTAGATGCTACATTGCCACCATAGGCTCGAAAATTGGATGCTGGTGAAATTATATGGTTAGAATTTTATGCGCCCCCACCAGTGGGTTTGCAGGTGTAGGTGGACCCCTTAAAATTCTCCAGGTTGACTTCCTGCTGCCCTCCTGCCCACCCACCACAAAATGCCCGCAATTTTACAGGAGGAGAGCAAGGCCTAGGGTGGCCAGCCCACCCATGCCTCAATTGAGGCCCTTAAATGGCCAATTAATACTTCAATTTACCGGCTGGTGGGAGGAGTTCAGGGACGGGGTGCCGGGGTGGGGGAAGCTTGGCAGGCCATCCTGCTCAAGCCTCAGGCGGGAAAAGCGGGGTGGGGGGGGTGGTGGTTTCCTTCTATCTTGGAATTAAATAGACAGTTTAAAACACAAAGTTTTCTAAAACCTGACATTCCTACCATCTCCCTGTGAGACCTGGAGACTAAATCTCTACTCATAGTCAACACACATCTCTTATCATTGTCTGAAGGTGTGAATATCTTGCACCTTCTTCCCAGTCAAACAATCTGGCTCCCCTGTTACCTTTAACGGCCAAGCCACCCAGGCTTGTTGTCAAACAGGATTTGGAACATGTCGCATAACCCCTTCACTACTCCATTTTGCCTTGAATTAAAGAGACAGTCCCAAAACATAACAAACCAAAAAACTTTGTATTTGTAACACTTCAATTATGGCAGCATTCCCTCTTCCGTGGGAGTTAAAACAAGCATGCATGCTTGTCCTCCTCCAGTTCTTTGCAACTGTCTACTGTTATATACCATTTTCCCCTGCAAGAAAGAGGGAAGTGTGTCTGTGAATGTCCTGCAATATGCTTGGGTGATGTGGTTGTCACAGTTGAATAGCTGCCAGAGTGTGAGAGCTGTGATTTGTGGATGCAAGACTTGTAACAGCGCTGAAGTACATGAATTAAAGAGTTGAGTACTGATCGATCGAGGGTGTTAGTAGATGGGTGATGGGGGTGTAATGAATTGAGCAATGGATGAGTCTTTCATTTAAGTTGGTAGGATATGCTATTTGAAAATGAACTCATTCACCTTGGCATCTTGTGCCAGATCATTAATCTTTTTCATGCACTGTATCTATAACCTTAGAGCAACCCTCCTGACAATGACCTTCTTGCCACTTATTCCCACTGCCTCCTGAATTTATGTATGGGGGGGCATCCTAACTCCCTGTGGGTACAGAATATCTCTCCTCTCCTCTTCCATATTTTGCATTCGAGTTCACAAGACCTTGGTACATGCTCGTTTGCATCTTCAGCCATTCCTCAAAGTATCTCAGTCCAGATCCACTTTTCAAAAACTCCTCCCACTTCTCGCAGCAACAGTGCACTTCCTCTTCAAAAGGCGCTCTTGTCCTTTAAAGGTCCTTTAGGTAGCGCCAGCCACTCATGATATTGGCCCCCCCCTGCTGATGCATGCAGGCAATGAACAGTGCAAGTATATCTGGCTGCACACAGCAAACATTTGAAGGAGGAGACAGCACAGCTTTATGACCTTTATGTGCTGCTTACATTGCAATGAACCAGCATAGGTTAATCATACAATGCAACTCCCACACCTGTTTTTCCCCCATGGGTAGATTTTCCAATCAGGTACTAGTTGAATGGTGTGTTATATGCAGCATGCCACACTGCTGGTGCACCATACCATTCTGAATTTGTGCAGCTAGTTGTATTTACTTAAGATTGTTGAGTTTTCAACTTGGCCCCGGGAGCTTGCTACGCGAAATAAATGGCCACATATAGGCTCGGCTGCTATATTTTAAAGCCTATTTCATCTTTACAACGGTGTCCTTTTTCAAAACGAAGAAAAATAAGTTTCAAAGCCAGTGGCAGACTAAATTATAACATTCTCCATCTGAGGGTCCTCCCTTAATTTCATTCCTATTATTAGAACAGAGCTAGAACATAACCGATGAGGTCACAAAACACTCCATCCTCTGAGTCTACTGCAACTTCTCCCTTTGTTTCACTATTTTCAGCCACCTGGATGTTATTCTCTGTCATTTCATCTCTAAAAACTTCCATCTCATTCCTTTTAAAAATTTATTTAATAGACTTCTCAGCCCAGTTATCGTCCCCCTGCCCACCACTCCCTCATCCCACCCACACATACACACCTGCCCTCAATTTCTCTTTCCCTGTGTTGGTGTCCATTTTATCACATCAATTTGTGAAAGACCTCGAGACAGTCCTAAAGTTAATGACACTGTGCAAAATCATCCCAGAACTGCACTAAGTGCAGTAGTGGGCGTGAAAAACGACGTTTTCGTGCCATATCATCTGCTTCCTGCCTCATTAATTATGCAGCCATAGGAAACACGCCATGTCACTGGCAGGCGGCCTCTGAATCACCCTCCATGCTGTAACCTCACCGTTTCCTCACTTCAGATGCCACATCTAAACTGCAGCTATGCACACAGTTCTCAATGCATGCAGCCCAGGACTGCACCAGTGAAGACATGGCCCTGAAAGCCAAGAAGAGCTCAGTGACACATCACTGGAATGCCTTTTGGAGGCCCGCCGTGATGTCCTCCATCCCGCTTTGGCTGCAGGAGGCCCAGCAATCTCACCACTCCAGTTTGGGAAGGGGTGCCAGTGGTGATCAGTGCCAACGCTGCACAGAAGAGGTTGGCCATCCAGTGCAGAAAAAGCATGAATGATCTCATCTGTGCCGCCAGGGTAAGGCAACCATCTCATCACTCTAAACCCACACACTCACAAGGCCATCATATGTTCACTGGCATCTCACTCACTGCCAGCTCAAGGGACATCATTACCCATTCCCTCACACACACCTTCACATCTCCATCTGGCCTCGTCTCTGGAGACTGCCTCCTCAGCTCTCATCACCTTGAGGCCACTTGCAAAGATCAACATGTGCCCCAGCACACACCCTGGGATACCCAGTACATCCCTCGCCCTGCAGCCTCACCTGATATTATCTGCTTCCGCCCACTATTACGCCTGCCACAAACGTGAGCAGACGATCCTGCCTTATATAAATGCAAGTCATTCCTTTTGTTGCTTCTCAAGGCACCCCAAGTTCACAGTTTGAGTCCAGCAAAGAACAATCCAATATGTGTACAGTAATTCAGTGTTCCGAGATACCAATCTGATTCAGTTACTGGATTTAATATAGTCCCGAAAAGCTCTGAAGCCAGGACATTATCCAGGGACTGGCACAAACAATACAGAATGTATAAGTTAATTAGTCCAACATCTCCCAGGGATTTAAATAATGTGACCATCCTATTTTACTCAGCATTCAAGGACAAACCGACACTCGATTACTAGAATCCCTCTATTTAAAAGTGACATTGAAAGCAACACGTCCTGATAATACTAATATAACCACAACGAAAAGGAAGTGGGAATTTCTTTCTCAGTGATACACTATCACGTTAGTGAGGATTTCACAACTTCCATGGTTGAACAGATTTTTTTAGGTGTATTGGCTGATTTATAAACCCCACAACACTATCTTAAAATGCTATCTGCTATTTGATTTTGTTAAAAATTCATTTTTGAGGTGAGAAAATTGGTCCCCTTGAAATGATAGCCAGATAAAGACAGAGGAGCTTAAAATAAGTGCTGTGAGGATGGAGGATGGGCACTTTTCTGTCTTTGTCCTAAAATGGGCTGATCTGGGACTGTCACTGCCTATCGGCAAAGTTTGAGAGGTTGTGCAAGTATTTTCCATGGTGCAGTCTCACCAACAGTTGTAGTAAGATTTCCCTACTTTTATACTCCATCCCGTTTACAATAAAGGCCAACATTCCATTTGCCTTCCTAATTGCTTGTTGTACCTGCTCACTAATGTGCACCCCTTTTTGATAACTACAAGAAGTGTCATTCCTATTTCCAAATTAATTCTGCACAAACTAAAAATTAAGGGGGCAGAGATCAGGGTTTGAAATTCAAGATCAAACCAGGGTTCAAAATACAGTGTGTCGGTGGATGAATTTGCCCTTGAAAGCTACCAAAAAGCCTGTGAGATATCAATGACAGGGGCGACTAATGAGAGAAGAGTCACCCCCATGTGTTGTGCAGACAGAATCTGTGAAGAACTGCTCCTCCAATCACTGATTCTGTCTCTCCCATGCTCACTGCTCAAGCTCCTCCAATCACAGATTCCCTCTCTCCATCCTGCTGCTCCACCAGAGACAGAACCTATGATTGGAGGAGCTGGAGTATTCTGGCTGGTTGGGCTGCTGTCATTACCAATCACTTCGAGAGGAGACCGTTTTGAAGGGAGATATGAAACGACCTCTGCTGCTGGGCTTAAGGAGATAGTGGTGTAGTGTAATGTCACTGAACTAATAAACCAGAGATCTAGGCTAATGTTCTGGGGACACAGGTTCAAATCCCATTAATTGACTTTATTAATTGAATTTAAATTTAAATTCAATTAATAAAATCTGGAATTGAAAGCTATTCTCAGTCATGGTGACAATGACAATATCATCGATTGTTGCAAAACCTGCCCTAACCGGCCTGGCCAACACCTGACTTCAGACCCACAGCAATGTGGTTGCTTTCTGAAATGGTCTAGCAAGCCACTGAGTTCAAGGGCAATTAGGGATGGGCAACAAATGCTGACCTTGCCAGCAATACCCGCATCCCATGAAATAATAATTTAAAAAAGTTGACCTAGATAAATTAGGATAGGGTTTGTGTTTGGGGTTAGATAAATAAGCAGTGCTGCTTCTCATGTGTTGCATGTAGGTGACCGAATCCCTGATGATATTCTCCAGAAAGACCTTCAGCACACCCCAGATCTCCTCACAGATGAGGCAGGAGATATGCTTTATGCCACTGAGGCAGACAGAGGATTGATGCAGTACCAGAGATCAGGCGTGTTGGGGCTGGAGATGGTATCTAATCATGAGCAACACTCCTTGATTGCTGATATATTGCTCTCTGAGGGAGAAGCACTTTGTGTGTCAGAGCATCTCACAGGGAGGGAGAGATGCAGATGTTCTCCAAGTGATACTCGAGAATGCAGACTGTTGCTGTGAAATCAATGCTCCATTCTACTTGAAATTTAATTCCAGAATCTAATCCTGCAAAAAAACATAGTCACCCATCCCTTTCTGGCGCAGTGTCTGGGGTCAGGAATGCATGGAATGAAGTTGCTCCTTGGGGTTCAGTCCGAGACAGGTGACCTTGGATTGGAGACTTTGAAGAGGGGAATGAATTGCTGTCGATGTGTTTTGGGGTTTCCACTTGCACTGGGCTCAGAGTGGCCCCTCCTCCACACTAGCTCCTCAGCGATGTTCCAGACTTGTCTCAGTGGGGGAATGTGTGCACAGCCAAAGATTTACTTTGCGAGCAGGTCCAAGGGGTTCAGGGGAAGCCATAGCAAAGCTGTCCAACCAGTTACCATCCTTCTCCAGAAATATGCCTTTTTAGTACAGGACCCTGAAAGTAAGATGTTGCTCGCACCAGATGGATGATCAGAAAGATTAGATAGTGTGGATCTACACAGGTGTTGGCCCAGATTTAAGGATGGTAATTGGATGGTAAAGATGGAGGAATTCAATTCCTCCTTTTGTGTGAGTCTAATGTTACTTTACCTCCTAGTTTGCTGCAAGGTGTGAAAAATTAGAAAATTCTTTGAAAGGAAAAATTTTGCAGGGCCATGGGAAAAGAGTAGGCGTGAATGGGAACTAATTTGATAGTTCTCTGTCAAAGAGCCTAAAGGCACGATGAGCCAAATGGCCTCCTGTGTTGTAACATTCTATGATTGCTATTATTTTGGGCAGCCAGCATACTTCAGTCTGTTTCTATATTTGTGCATTGTTACAACCCTGGCTGATTTTACTACTGGACAAGTCAGATCCCAGGGTGAAACCTAGCTTGATAGATCCTAACTTATTTTTTAGAAACCATGGAGATAAGTTACTGAACAAATTCACAGGAGTCTTTTGATGAACCTTGAACTATATTAAACTAGACTAAAAGATTGAAAAGGTCTCAATAAAAACACAAGAAAATGATTCAAATATTCACAATTCCTTCACTCCAACTATATCTTTACAGATGCATACAAATTTGGAAAGTTAATACAATTTATCATATCTGCCTTAAAACTCTAATATTTAGGGTAAGTATGCAGTACATGTGAGCTAACTGGCAAACTGTGGACATATAGTCCATAGTAAATGACAGATGCGACCAAAGCAGATTCAATGGATTTCTCAAAAACCCACCGAGACCCTTGTTACGCTGTGAGTCAACCAGTCTCACTGAAACTCTGTCTTTCTCACGAGAGTTTCCAATCTCCACATTTGAAGAACTCGTCCTGGAATTCTCTCCCAAATGTTGCTCCCACTCGGATGGCTTCAACCAGGATCCATCTCCAGAGTTTCAATTTCACCTTCTAAGATTCCTTTCCTCTGGATCTCCATGTGCACTCATGCTTCACCTTCCAAGTACACTTTCAGATCCTTAGCTGTGCCAAGCAGAACACCACTGCTTCCAAAGGGTACCTTTGCCCTTACAGCCCGCAGCATGGAGTCACCAACCTTTGGCTGCCCTCTTGGATCTTCAGGGCTTCTCTCGAGCCGACTTTGCTTCAACTCTGCTCCTTTCTCTCAACTTTACTTAACAGAATCTGTTTCTGATCTCTGTCCTTGCCCCTTACCTGGGACTTTCTTCTGGAACCTGTTTCTGTTCCACTCCCTGGTTTGGGATCTTCTTTGTTTGGGACCTTCTCTCTCTCCCCTTCACCAAGTCCTGCTCCCTGGGACACCTTCTCTTCAAAGGCACTCTTCAGGTCACCTGACCTGCAATTTTGTGCTGTTTCACTTTTCTTCTCCCTTTTCTTCTGTGCATGTGCTGGTTCCCAACCTGAAAATGGTGAAATCAACAAACTGCGTATGTGCGGCCATTCTCTGGTCGGCATATGTACAGAAATCCCGAGGCCTGCTAGGAACTGTAGCTCCTGATCTCTGAACTCCTGATTTAAGCAAGCATTTTCAGATTTCCCAACAGTACAAATTTTCAATGTCTATTGCAAAAAGTATGACTTTGTGGGTACAGTTTTTGAGTTAACCATCTCTATAAAATGGTATGTGTTTTTAATGTAATTAGGGTTCCATGCTAAGGGGTCCCAATCCAGGCCACATTAAAACACAGATGATCATGTGAGGAGGTCCATTAGCCTGGAAAGGTATCACTGAAATGTGAACTATATGTGAATTAAACCATTTGTTACCTGATGCTTAACCTGGTGCTGCAGAATTAAATTGTGTGTATTCCCCTTGTGCAGCTGGACCTTTAGAAGTCAGTATCTTGACAGGTTTGTCAGCAGTCACTTTAAACAGAAGTATTGAGGGGAAAGAAACTTGAAATTGGCAGAACAAAACCAAAGAATGCTGTAGAGTGCTAGTTGTTTGCAATTATTTTTTAATAGGGGCTGCAAATATGAGACTCATTCCCAATAAGTTACCTTGTGCCAAGTTGTTAGAATTTTCATTTTGTAGTTTGGGAGAATTATAATAAAGTAACAAAAACATTGTATTTATAGATTCCAAGTTTAAAGATTTGACTATATGTAAATATTTGGATTTGTGCTATCTGATCTATCTAAAAAAGAAAACCCTAAAAAATATCAGCACAAATATAGAAAGTAATGTTACTATGTGACTGCATGACCTAATAAAGGAGTTGGTGTGAATGCAAAAGGAGCCCTTGAAAACCAAAAAGTAGCACCCAAAAATCAAAAAGCAGCCCTTTAGAAAATTTCAAGAATTATTTTGATCCTGAATCAAATGCAGGTTCTGAATCCACACTGTGTCAGGAATATTTGCCCAACTCGATATTTGTAAGATTGGCCAATTAATGGCCAGAGGGTGCGTTAACAGTACAATCAAAGATGGTGGGTTGGCAACCAATGCTGAAGGGCCACCAGGAGGCTCTCCAGCGCTGAGAGAGCTGTAGCCTGTCGGTGCAGGTGAGGGAGAGAGAGGGTACTGCTGTGTCTCGTGGATCCCAGCAATTCAAAATAATCATACAAAATGCTGGAGCTTTTTTTGAATGTAGTACAGATCACCTCATATATTGTGGACTGATAAACTGTTAGTTTGATACCCAGACTGTTGTGCAGTAATGAGTGATGTGGCACTCTGGATATTTATGTATGCATACGCATGAACATATAGCTTCTAAATCATATTGCAATAATACATCAATATAACAGCACCTCAAGTTGGAGGTGCCTTGTCAGCACTTTTAAAATAATTGAAATTAAAATTGTCAGAGCTGCTGAACCGCCATTGTGGCAGAGGAACCCTTCCACAGGACAGTTTGTGGCCGCAGGAGTGACCATCTGTAAGTCTGCCCTTGGGGAGGAATGTTAAAAAGTGACATGGAGCGCTAGTCCCCCGGTCTGCTGCCAGGATGCCGTCCCCATTCACTGACTCTGTTCTGTTCCCCCTAATTGGCTACCTTCCATTTGCTGCTCCTTTCCATTCCAAATAGTTTCTTTGAAAAAGGCCCGAAAGCAGAAAGACGCAAGCAAACCAACGCGCTGCTCTCCCACGGTGATTTTTCTGCCTGCCTGCCTCTGTTCCCATACCTACTGGACTCGAAAATCCAGCCCTGTGTGTAACTGAGTCTTGACAAAATACTTCCTTCACCTGCCCAGATAACAGTAACTTTGTATATCCCAAGGATCAAGAAATTTCATGATTTCAACCTTTAATATCTTTTTTAGAACATTTATAAATATTGAACAGCAGAGTTCCTAAGACTGTGGTACATGGGCTAGTAACAAACTTGCAATTATAATCTTCAGAATGATCGACCTAAACGGAGTTGGTGTATTTGGTGACCGCCTTTGAGCCTTCGGAGATGGCGTGTTTGGCTAGTTTCCCGGCAGCATGAGGTGGTCGGTGATCTCCCCGGCCGAGATGGTGGAGTGTTTGTTGCAGTGAAGTGCGGGGCTCGGAGGCGATGTGCTTGAAAATGTCAACAGCAAAAGAATTCATAACACTCATGGCCTTGGATGAAATCCTGGTGGAAGGGTGGACCTGGGTCAGCACCCTGTACACACAAGTGGCATAGCTCTGCTTGCGAGATTTCCTCCACTTCTTGGGCGGCTTCTTAGTCAGCGACTACTTCGACGCCTTGCAGGATGCACTGCCCTTAGCTGCAGCCACCACCTCAGGCATTCCACTCGACTTGGACCAAGATGTACTAGCTTGAGATTTTTTCTACTTACTTGTTCATGGATGTGGGAGTCGCTGACTAGGCCAGCATTTATTGCCCAACCCTAATTGCTAATTGAGATGGTCTCTCCTTTTCTTTCTTTCATTCAGTTATATTATTAAGCAATTTAACACTTTTTTTCAGGGAGCAGTTTCTTGTGAGATATTTTGGAGAAAATTTATTGATGCTGTGTTCCTGGGAGAATCTTGCTCGACAGACATATGGCTCATTGTCAAAACAAAAACAGAATTACCTGGAAATTACCTAGCAGGTCTGGCAGCATCGGTGGAGAAGAAATCAGTCAACGTTTCGAGTCTTCATGACCCTTCGGCAGAACTGAAGCATAATTAGGAAAAAGATGAAATTTAAGCTGGTTTAAGGTGGGGGGGCGGAGGGAGAGAGAGAAGTTGAGGGTGTGGTAATTGTGGAGATAAGCAAGCAGTGATAGGAGCAGATAATCAAAAGATGTTACAGACAAAAGGATCAAAGAGGTGTTGAAGGTGGTGATATTGTCTAAGAAAGGTGCTAATTAAGAATGGAAGACAGGACACTCAAGGTACAGCTCTAGTGGGGGTGGGGTGGAAAGACTAACAAAGTTTTAGTTTTAGATTTAAAAATAATGGAAATAGGTGGGAAAAGAAGAATCTATATAAATTATTGGGAAAAAAAAAGGGAGGGGGGAGAAACGGGGTGGGGATGAGGGGATGGGGGGAGAGGGGCGGGGGTGGAGTTTAAGATCTAAAGTTGTTGAATTCAATATTCAGCCCGGAAGGCTGTAAAGAGCCTAGTCGGAAGATGAGGTGCTGTTCCTCCAGTTTGCGTTGGGCTTCACTGGAACAATGCAGCAAGCCAAGGACAGACATGTGGGCAAGAGAACAGAGTGGAGTGTTAAAATGGCAAGCGACAGGGAGGTTTGGGTCTTTCTTGCGGACAGACCGCAGGTGTTCTGCAAAGCGGTCGCCCAGTTTGCATTTGGTCTCTCCAATGTAGAGGAGACCGCATTGGGAGCAACGAATGCAGTAGACTAAGTTAGGGGAAATGCAAGTGAAATGCTGCTTCACTTGAAAGGAGTGTTTGGGCCCTTGGACGGTGAGGAGAGAGGAAGCGAAGGGGCAGGTGTTGCATCTTCTGCGTGGGCATGGGGAGGTGCCATAAGTGGGGGTTGAGGAGTAGGGGGTGATGGAGGAGTGGACCAGGGTGTCCCGGAGGGAACGATCCCTACAGAATGCCGTCAGGGGGGGTGAAGGGAAGATGTGTTTGGTGGTGGCATCATGCTGGAGTTGGCGGAAATGGCGGAGGATGATCCTTTGAATGCGGAGGCTGGTGGGGTGATAAGTGAGGACAAGGGGGACCCTATCATGTGATGCGCCGCCATATGGCTCATTGTATTGGTGCTACAGCATTGTATTCTCTTGGTATGACTCTTAGTGGTATTGGCGAATTTATCTGTTACTTAATTGCATTCCATAAGTCAATGGCCTGGAAAGAGGATCATGTAACCTGATTTTGTGTTAAAAACTGCCATTAAAGAGTTTTCTGTGGAATGTGGCGTGCGTGATCTCATTCCGCACTGAGAACACCGAGTGCTACATCAATTAGGAACCCCAGATCATTTGAAACAAATTATGGGCCCATTTTCTCTGCAAAAATCAAGGGTATTACATCAGTTTAAGGTCTCTTTCCAACATTTGATTGTGACTGACAGTGTTCTTAAAAAGAACAGTGGAGGCTGCCACAAAAAGTTGAGTGATCCTCTGGCTCCACATTGAAATTATGCCAGCTACTGCTTGCCTCCACGATCTCCTCCCTGGACTTACTGCGACTCGATGTTGACATCCCACTGCCTGACTATTTTCCTCTTTGGAATGGGCATACTACCTTCTGGGATGCAGTTGATGGCTCATGCATACTACTTGCATCCTGATAAGACAAGAAATTCCGTTTTGGTGCATCAGTTGTTGCTACTATTCTTGGGATTTGTTGGACATGAGTTCTTTTTCATAAAACTATTTGTTTTGGCATTACTGGGTAGGATTTTTAGTCGGTGTGCTAGCATGATCAGCGGGCCAGGGAGGGGACCGCTGCCCACGATCGGCCCCCAACTGCGATTTCACATTGGCTGGCCAATTAACGGCCAGCCAGTGTGAAGTACGCGCTGAAATGCTCAGTGCTGACGGGGTGGGGGCGGGAGGAGGGCGGGCGCTGACGTAAGTGCAGGCGCAGGCGAGCGCTGAATGAAAGCTCCCTGAAGGCAGAGAGCTGCCTCAGGGAGCTGAAGGCTTTAAAACCAATAAATAAAGTTTTTAAAATACAGAAAAATATGTCTACGCATCACAATCAGTTGCCTGAACATAAACATGATGAAAATTCTGTCCACACATATTTATTTTTTAAATTTAATAACAGAAACCTCATCCCCCCTTAGATGAGGTTTGATGAAAAATGCAAAGTCCACCTGGCCGATTTGCCCAACTGCCAACTGTAAGGTTGGACGGACCACAAAAAATTGGAGACAGTTACAACTTTAATTGCACTAATTGGCCTCTTAATTGTTGGCAGGCACGCTTCTGACTTTTGCACATGCCTGCCTGCTGAAATATCATGTGGGCGCAGGATGACATTGGAACGCTTGCCCGAAGTCATCCCGCATGATTTTGCGTCTGATCGGGTCGACCTAAAAATTCTGCCCACTGTATTTTTGTTACTTTTAGAGGTGTAGACACCTCATGAAAAATTGATCTCTCTTCATGTAATTTCCTCAACTTTTGTTTCCCAAAGGCATTGATTTATTCTGCAGTACACTCTCCTTCTCTACTTCACCCAAATGAGCATTTTTCATGTGTAAGCATTATGATGTTTGTCAGCATAATGACAGTCAGGTCAGAATAATTCATGTAAAGCACTTTGAGATGTTTGAGAGATGTGATAAATTGCTGGACTAATACTAGTCTTCATAGTGAGTGCTGACAGTGCATTAAACAGAAAGGACATCTCAACCAGCTGCAATCCTGTCCTCAATTCCCACAGACTTGCACTTTCCAACAAGAATTACTGATGGCGCAAAGGAGCATGATCCCTGACTGTACTCCTTCCTGATGTGGGGCTCAGCAACATGACACCTCTACTGCTACCCTGATAGAGATCAGCTAACTCAACAAATGCCAGAGATTTAATCCTCAAACTTTCTTCATCAGCCTGATTTAGCTACTCACTGATAAAGTTGCTCAGCAAACTGTTGTCATTTTATAATTGCATTTTATGATGTTGTTTGAATACTTTGAAGAGATTACTGCCTTGAATTTGGAAGCAATTGTTCATATAATTGATTCAGCATTTTAATTAATTACTTTTGGTAAATGTGTCAATTATTGTTCTCTGACTCAGTGAAGGCAGGTTTCATGGGCCAGGTTTTCTTGCCCTGATGTGGGGCAAACCTGCATCAGGCAGGTGGAAAAAAAGGTGAGCGGGTCTCGAATGCTGAAGTCCTGCCCCCAACATCACCAGCAATTTTTAGCAGCATGGGAAAGGGAGCATATCACGAGCCCGGATACAGAACTTCTGACCTTGCTGGCTCCATTGTATTTCAATCCCTCCACCCCCGATACACAGTAGCAGCAGTGTGTACCATCTACAAGATACACTTCAGGAATTCACCAAGGCTCCTTAAACAGCACCTTCCAAACCCACGAGCACTACCATCTAGAAGGACAAGGCTAGCAGATAGATGGGAACACCACCACCTGGAAGTTCCCTTCCAAGTCACTCACCATCCTGACTTGGAAATTCCTTCATTGTCGCTGGGTCAAAACCCTGGAACTCTCTTCCTAACAGTAATGCTGGTGTACCTACACCATGTGGACTGCAGCAATTCAAGAAGGCAGTTCACCACCACCTCAAGGGCAACTAGCAATGGGCAATAAATGCTGGCCCAGCCAGCGAAGCCCACATCCCGTGAATGAATTAATTAAAAAAAAATTACTTGAAGAAACTGAAAGTGCACCGATGACAAATCAGTTGTTTAAAAACTCTGCTCAGTAGGCCAAAGGCTAACATTTGACTTGCTGAAGCCCAGTACATGGTTTACTTTGGACTGGAGAAATTAAAGGCAGAGAATAAAAGTAGGTTCTGGTTCTGAAGTGCAATGTGCTTTAGGTTGGTTATTTCTTGTGGGAAATGGTTTCTCTTTACATTGGCTGGTCAAATAGTTACCACTTAAATTGCTGCTTTTCCTCATTAATTTCAATTACATTTTCAATTTACTTTGAAGTAAGATTTAGATTTTGAAAGACTTGTTTTCTAAATTATGACAAATTGTTAAAGAGTAAACAGTATCAGAATATTTTAAAAATCACAGCATAAGAACATTACAAAAGCGGCATGAGTCACGTGGAGTTAAGAGAAAAGGCAATGACTCTGGCTCTGAAAAGGTAGTTTTTGCTTTTTATATGCTCTGGTAAATTTTTATGCACACCAAATTGAGGGATTCCTGTGGTAGGCACTGAACAGGAATCCCTCAATTTCAATGTTGATCAATCCCAGGTTGGATAACATTGCATAAGGTAGATGAAGATTAATTGTCCATCTATTCTATTCTAACAAATTGCTTCAAATCCAATTCTAACCTCGGAAGAGCACTCTGTAGCAGACTGATGTGAAACTGTTATTCCCTATAACAAGTATTCTTATTGCCTTGCTGATTGAAACTACCAATTAATTTCTCAGTTTTATGGATCTACTTCCACAAAAACCTGGACAACATCCAGGCTTGGGCTGCTAAGTGGCAAATAACGTTCACCTCACAGGAGTGCCAGGAAATGATTATCTCCAACAAAAGAGAGTCTAACCATTTCCCTTTGATATTTCACGATATCAACATTGCAAAATATCCACACGATCAAGATCCCGGGGATCACTATTGACTGGAAAATTAACTGGACCAGCCACATAAATATTGTGACTACAAGATCAAATTAGAGGTTGGGAATTCTGTAGCAGGGGACTCACCTCCTGACTCCTCAAAGCCTGTTAAGTATCTACATGGGACTAGAAAGGAGTGTGATGGAATACGCTCCATTTGCCTAGATGAGTGCCGCTTTAACAACACTCAAGAAACTCAACGGGCAGAATTTTACAACAGCTGGATTTTACATTCCCGCTGAAGTCAATGGGGTTTATAATGGCTCACCGCATTTTACGGCCCTGTCCCCACCGAAACGGGGCTGTAACATTCTGCCCAACGTCTTCCAGGACAAAGCAACCTGCTTGATTGACACTGCATCCAACACTTAAATATTCAGGCCCAAATCTTCCAGTCTCTGGATTGTCAGAGACTGAATATATGATGGAAGATGCGCATCAAGATGCCATGGAAGCCCTGACATGTGAATCTACATGGCAATTGCCCGGGAAGTTTAAAATTCCAATGGTCTATTTCCTTGCTCCCCTGTGACCTGCGCAAATGTCTCCGACTCTGAGCTAGAGTTGGAGACTTGGGGCAGACCCACGGCACTTACCTGGACAGTTACCCGGGAAATGTTAGCTACGTTTACTAACGTTGTGGTACCTCCACAACTGATCCCCACCCCCGATCACTGCCCTACCGCTCAACTAACCCCCGATCACCCAACTACTCCCCCTACCAGGCCTCCCAGCCACCTAACGACCCCCGACCTGACCTAACTATCCCCCCGCAACCACCCAACTACCCCTCAGCCCGACTAACACCCCCAAACTGACAACCCCCCTGACCACCAGACTACTCATCTGATCCACCTACCACCTACTTAACTCACCCACCTGCCCACTCAGCCACCCACCCCTTTCCCACCTCCACACCTACACAGTTACCCACTCACTCACCTCAAGCACATACCTACCTACCCACTCACCCATTCACTCATCCATTCAATAACCTACACTCAAAGACTGGACATTTAAACTTACCAGACAGAGGGCGAATTTTCCATGCCCGTTGGTGTCGGGCATGCTCAACGACGTGAGCGCAAAATATGGTGAGAGGGGCAGAAATCGGTTTCACGACATAGGACAATCAGAAACTGGTTTCACAATCAGACCCTCGATGGCTGGTCGCGTTTCCCGCCATCAGAAGTCGGGAAGCTCATGTAATACATCTGCATATCATTATAAGGCCATCCCGCCTGAATCATCCCCTCATGCTGGATCGTCCGCCCATGTCGGCGTGATTGCATGCTGATGTGTTTCACAACAGCGTATATAAGGCGTGCACTTGGCGGGCTGCACTTTGAGGGGAACTTGGAGGTGAGTACACAGTAGTGTTGCACAGCGCTCACCCAGGTGGCCTGTTGGACTTCAAAGTTGAGACGCATTGGGGGTGGGGCCAAGGGCTGCCCTGCAGTTGAAGGTAGTGCACAAGCATGTGGGGGGTAGGGAAAGTGATGGCGTAGTGATACTGTCGCTGGACTTGTAATCCAGAGACCCAGGGTAACGCTCTGGGGACACGGATTCGAATCCCATCATGGCAGATGGTGGAATTTGAATCGAATAAACATCTGGAATTAAAAGTCTAATGATGGAATTAACCACAACAATGTGGTTGATTCTTAAATGCCCTCTAAATGGCCCAGCAAACCACTCAGCTGTAACAAACAGCTAAAAGTCACAAAAAAGGAATGAAACTTGACGGCCCACTCAGCATTAACCGAGGCACCAGAAATGACAATGGCAATCTCAGCCCTGTCGACACTGCAAAGTCCTCCTTACTAACATCTGGGGCCTAGTGCTAAAATTTGGAGAGCTGTCTCACAGATTCATCAGGCAACAGCCTGATAGTCATCCTCACAGAATCATACCTTACAGACGTCACGATCATCATCCCTGGGTATGTCCAGCCCCACCGGCATACAGACCCAGAAGAGGTGGTGGCACAGTGGTGTACAGTCAGGAAGGAGTTACCCTGGGAATCCTCAACATCAACTCTGGACCCCATGAAGTCTTATGGCATCAGGTCAAACATGGGCAAGGAAACCTCCCGCTGATTACCACGTACCGCCCTCCCTCAGCTGAGGAATCAGTACTCCTCCATGTTGAACAACACTTGGAGGAAGCAATACCACCCGCAAGGGGGCAGAATGTACTCTGGGTGGGGCACTTCAATGTCCATCACCAAGTAGCACCAGTACTGACCGAGCTGGCTGAGCCTTAAAGGACGTAGCTGCAAGGCTAGGTCTGCAGCAGGTGGTGAGGGAACCTGCAAGAGGGAAAACATACTTGACCTCATCCTCACCAACCTACCTGCGCAGATGTATCTGAACATGACAGTACCTGTAGGAGTAAACACCACACAGTCGTTGTGGGGACGAAGTGCCGCCTTCAAATTGAGGATATCCTCCATCATGTTGTGTGGCACTGCCACCGTACTAAATGGGATAGATTTCAAACAGATCCAGCAACTCAAGACTGGGCACCCATGAGACACTGTGGGCCATCAGCAGCAGCAGAATTGTATTCGAACACAATCTGTAACTTCTTGGCCCAGCATATCTCCAACTCTATCATTACCATCAAACCAGGGGATCAACCCTGGTTCAATGAAGAGTGCAGGAGGGCATGCCAGGAACAACACCGGGCATACCTAAAAATGAGGTGCCAAACTGGTGAATCTATAACGCAAGACCACTTGCTTGCCAAACAGCATAAGCAGCAAGTGATAGACAGAGCTAAGCGATCCCACAACCAACAGATCAGATCTAAGCTCTGCAGTCCTGCCACATCCCGCCGTGAATGGTGGTGGACAATTAAACAACTCATTGGAGGAGTCGTCTCCATAAATATCCCCATCCTCAATGATGGCGGAGCCCAGCACATCAGTACAAAAGATAAGGCTGAACCATCTGCTACAATGTTCAGGCAGAAGTGCCGAGTGGATGATCCATCTCGGCCTCCTCCGGAGGACCCCAGCATCACAGATGCCAGTCTTCAGCCAATTCAATTCACTCCACATGTTATCAAGAAATGGTTGAATGCACTGGATAATGGGCCCTGACAATATTCTGACAATAGTACTGAAGACTTGTGCTCCAGAACATGCCGCACCCCTAGCCAAGCTGCTTCAGTACAGCTACAACACTGGCATCTACCTGGCCGTGTGAAAAATTGCCCAGGGTCCTGTACACACAAAGCCGGACAAATCCAACCCAGCCAATTACTGCCCCATCAGTCTACTCTCAATCAGTAAAGTAAGGTAAGGGGTCATCAACAGTGCTATCAAGCGTCACTTGCTTAGCAATAACCTGCTCACTGATGCCCAGCTTGGGTTCCACCAGGATCACTCAGCTGCTGACCTCATTACATCCTTGGTTCAAAGATGGACAAAACAGCTGAACTCCTGAGGTGAGGTGAGAGTGACTGCCCTTGACATCAAGGCCACATTTGACCGAATGTGGCATCAAGGAGCCCTAGCAAAATTGGAGTCAATAGGAATCAGGGGGAAAACTCTCTGCTGGTTGGAGTCATACCTAGCACAAAGGAAGATGGTTGTGGTTGTTGGAGGCCAGTCACCTCAATGCCAGGACATCACTGCAGGAGTTCCTCAGAGTAGCGCCCTCGGCCCAATCATCTTCAACTGATGAAGGGTTTTCTAGATTATCTGCCCACTCAAGCAATGCAGAGACATGAAAGTGTCACCAAATGCTCCAGAGCTTTTCACCCCTTGGACACAGACTGCAAACTAATGTGCATTTTAGTGGACTTCAGAACAGTTGGACGACTGTGCACGTTGTACAATCCCCTTGCTGAAGCTGACTGTGGAGCAGTCACTGGTTGAAGTGCTCACAATCCCTGGCAATGTCATCATCCTAGTTTGGACCTGTCTCCCCCATGGTTCAACTAACAGAGCAGCCTTGCAGTGTGGGTTTGGAGAATGCCTGCGCCTAAGCTGAGAGCACAGCATGCAGTCCAATGGACAAGGCTGCCACCAATCAATCGGTCAGGTGGAGTAGGGTGGAGTTCCGGCCATCCAAGTGGTGGCCAGCACTCTGCGGGATGCATTAAGGGGCCTTCAGGCTTAACCAAGAGTGGGTGTTAGTATACCCAAGCTAACTGACGCATCTCTCTCTCTCATCCTGCAGCAGCACTACATCAGGAGCATGGAGCCTGGTGAACTCGCAACAAGGGGTCAACTATGTCAACTGCAAGGGCTTCCATTTGTGGCACACAGAGAGCAGAGACAATGGAGAAGAGAGCAACATAGGCATCTGGCTGCGCAGATGGAGGAGGATGGGGCAGCTAGAGCTCCACACATGCTGCTGAAGAGCCACAGTGAGCTGTCATTGGTCAACGCCCAGGTAGACCCAGGGTCTATAAATGCTGCCTTTCATTCCTGCAGATGTCTGACAACTGGCGCTTAATTGTTATGCCAGTGGCTTGTTTCAGGGCTCCGCACGTGACCTCTGTGGGATATCACAAGCCTCCGCCCACAAATGCATCTATGAGGTCATGGATGCCACCTTCGTGAGGACACGCGCATTTTGCCCGGGACCAAGTGAGCCAGGATGCTAGAGCAACTGGATTTGTTCATACCTCAGGTTTCCCACAGGTGCAGGGTGCAATCAACTGCACTCATGTAGCGCTTAGATCTCCGTCACAACAAGGGATCAACTATATCAACTGCAAGGGCTTCCATTCACTACATGTGCAGCTGGTGTGCGACCACCACAAATGCATCCTGCAGGCCTGTGCAGGTTTCCAGGGATGTGGCCACGGCTGCTACATTGTTAGTCGGTCACAGATCCCTGATGTCTTCCAGGGTCCACAGAGGCTGCAGGGTTGGCTCCTGGGGGTCAAGGGCTACTCGCAAATGACGTGGCTGATGGCACCTGTGCAGTGACCTCAGACTGCAGCAGAGTGAACGAGGCTCATGCTGCAACTCGCAACTTGTTGGACATACACAGAATGCCTGTGCATGCAACCATTGGGATGCTGAAAATGAGGTTCCGGTGCCTGGACCGATCTGGTAGAGGCTGCAGTATAGTCTACAGAGGGTGTCACGCATTGTTGCCACTTGCTGCGCCCTTTACAACCTGGTGCTGCAATGGGGAGAGCAGCTGGCTGAGGAGAAGATGGAGGAGCTGGAGGTCTCCTCCGATGAGGAGGACGTCGATGGAGATGAGGGTGAGGAGGTTCTCGGAGGCGATGATTGCAACGATAAGGCCCGCGCATTGACCAGATGAGGCAGGTGCGCTCGGGAGGCCCTAATAGCTGCTAGATTTGTGGAGGATGATGACGACATGCAGTGAGGAGACCCCATAGATCCTCACGTTGCATCTGTGAACGTTTGACTCCAGTCTGGCTTATGGCGGCCCACATACCCTCTGTGGCAATGCTCCTGTCATGGAGATGCAGTGGAGGCCCTAATAGTTGCCGGATTGAAAGAGGATGATGACGACATGCATTGAGGACACTCCATAGATTTTCACATAGCCTCTGTGAATGTCTGACCCTTGTCTGGCAGAGGGCAGCTCGCTTGCGCTCTGTGATCAGGGTCATATCATGGAGATACAGCCATGAAATTTTAAAAACACCTGATCCTTTGTCTGCCTTCAGCATCTGAGCCTTTCAGGAGCACAGCATCAGTGGTCACAAATGTTGAAGAGATGGGGGCCACCCCTACCTTAAAGGTGCCAAGAACACACAGAGAGAAAGATGGAACTCTGTGACACCTGCCCATTACATTCTGGCAGCAGTGACAAGCACCATTGAGGTGCAGACTTCAGCCATGTGTCCAGGGAGTTTGAGGCCGGACCATCGCTTTGGTCTGAAGGCTGCACAAAGCACAGAGGAGAGGCCCTGGACTGAGACACCTGCCTTTATTTTGTGCAGAAAGGCTTCACATCTGAGTGAGACGAACACTGCTCATCAGAACAAGGAGCCATAGGCAGAGAGACATTCTTGGGAGTTTATTTACAACAGTGGACATTATGCACAAGTGACTAACACCCCTGCCCAGGCTGTGCAGCTCCAGCAACTGTGACATGACCAAGTCCAGAGGCTTGTCATCTGACTCGGACTCAGCAAATTTCTGGCCTCCAGCAGTCCTTCGAGTGCTGGACACCTGGGAATTCCCTGCCGCTGCCTGCTGTGGAACAGAAAGTGCAATTGCTCACGAGATTGTGATCCTGAGGGTATTCTAAAGCTAGGTCCCTCCGAGGTGTGTGTTTCTGCGCTGGTGGAGGGTTTGGGTGAGCGCTGTGATAGGACTTCCAGGAGGGTGCCTCCAGATTCCGCTTCAGAGGTTTCTTCGGGAGTGATTGGAGGCCCTGGATCATGGACTCCTTTGGCTGTTTGGTAGATGTACCTGTGAAAGCAAGGGTAATTAGTGCATGGCAGTGGCCTACGAAACAGAACACATCACTCACAGCATGGTTGTCTGCTGGATGTTGCAGTGCTTGATCCTCACTTGGTAGAGCACCGCCGACCACACTATCAGCACAGGACTGGTCCTGATCGTCGCTGGCCAGCTGGATGGCTCTGTTTTCAAAGTCCATTAGGACCTTGATTTCAGGCATTTCTCCACCAGCCTGTGACCTCTCCCTCTTGTGTGTCAGCTTGTCCTGCATGAATAGAGATGGAGAGAGTGTAAGCAGGACACCTGCCAGGCCAGATGATAAGTATGCCTGGCATATGTGGGTGGTGAGTGATCCCAAGGACGGGATGAGGACAGTGAAGGTGTGTGTGAGAGAGGGAATGGAGTGTCCCTTGAACTGACAGTGAGTGAGGGCCCTGTGGATGTGTGATGGGTTTGTGAGTTGAGAGTGATGAGAAGAATGACTTACCCTGTGGAATGGAGATCATTCATCCTTTTGCGGCACTGAGTGGCTGTTCACTTTTGCAGGGCATTGGCGCTGACCACTGCTACCATCGCCTCCCATCCTGGACTGATGATGTTGCTGCCCATCCTGCTGCCAAAGCGGGGGTACAGAACATCAGGCGTGCCTCCACGGTGCCCAAAAGGTGCTCGAGGGACGCATTAAACTGCAGTCTTTTGCCTTTCAGGGCCATGTCTTCTGTGCAGCAGTCCTGGGCTGAAAGCACTGAGAGGTGTGCGCGCAGCTGCACTTTAAATATGGTACCTGGCGTGATGGCATGGTGGGCAAATGAGAGGCCGCCCACCACGGAAACAGCGTGTTTCCCGGGAATGCATAATTAATGTGGCGTGTTTTCGACGATACGGCATGAGAAGCCGCCATTGCAGCCAGCGGGTTAAACCCCATTTTACACACCAGCTATCACATTTAGTGCAAATCTGGGACGATTCCGCCTAGAATACGAAAGCTTGTGCCTTAAAAAGTTGGTGTGTCCTCTCTTCCCCCAACTCTACTCTGCTCCAACGGTATTCCCTGGGGGACAATGCGCTGCCCATTTTTTTAGAGTCGGGATTGGAAGATCCCGGAAGAAATGTTCAGCAGTGTCAGGCTTCTCTGACAGCGTCATCCAAACCTGCGACCTCTGCCATCTAGAAGAACAAAGGCAGCTTGGCAGATGGGTAAACCACCTACAAGTTCCTCTCTGGGCACACACTATCCTGACTTGGAAATATGTCATTACTCCTTCATCATTACTGGCAAAATCCTGGAACTCCCTCCCTAATGGCATTGTGGGTATACCTACACCACATGGACTGCAGTAATTCAAGAACATGGCTCACCATCATCTTCTCGAGCAATTAGGGATTGGTAATAAATGCTGACCCTGCCAGAAATGCCCAAATGCCATCATAGAATCACAAAATTGTTACAGCGCAGAAGGAGGTCATTCGGCACATTGTGTCTGCACCTGCTCTACGAATGAGCAATGTACCAAGTGCCATTCCCCTGCCTTCCCTTCATAACCTTGAAATTCTTCCTTTTCAGATAACGGTCTAACTCCCTTTTGAATGCCTCGATTGAACCTGACACCACCACACTCTGAAGTAGTGCATTCCAAACCCCAACCTTTCACTGCTTGAAACAACTTTTCTTCATGTTGCTTTTGCTTCTTTTGCCAATTAATTTAAACTGTGCCTTCTCATTCTCGATCCTTTCATGGGTGGGAACCGTTTCTCCTTTTCTGCTCTGTCCAAACCCCTCATGATTTTGAATACCTCTAACAAATCTCCTCTCAGCCTTCTCCAAGGAAAACAGTCTCAATTTCTCCAATCTACCATCATAACTGTAGTTCCTCATCTCTGTAACTATTCTCGTGAATCTTTTCTGCATTTCCTTCAGTGCCTTCACATCTTTCCTAAAGGGTTGCAGTGCCAAAACTGGATGTAATACTCTAGCTGAGGCCAAATTTGGAAGCTTCAAGGTCCCACAAACAGCAGTGAGATGATGATCAGATAATTTGTTTTAGTGATATTGATTGAGGGATAAATCTTGAGCAGGATACAGTGATACTTGCTCTTTTACATCCACTTGAGGGAGTAGATAAAGTCTTGGTTTAATGTTTCATCTGAAAGATAGTACCTAAGGCAGTGCAGCTGTGTTACATTAGGTTGTCAGCCTATATTTCTGTGGTCAAGACTTCAGTGGGACTTGAACCCACAACCTTCTGCCTCAGAGGTTCGAGTGCTACCATTGAGCCAAGGTGAGGCGTTTAGGTTGAAGCCAGGCAGTTTTCCAGAAAGAGGGAGCAACACTGGAAGTGGCATAATAGCTCCTCGATGGATTCTTATTTCATAAAGAAAACACTCGATAATAATGAATTATTTGTAAATAGCGATGATGAGTAGCTGGTGTCATTTGCCCCTACATCCGTAACTCCAAGTGACATTAAAAGTTTTGTTTAGTAATTAAGTGTGAGTTAAAATTGAATTTCAAGTTTTGCACTTGATTGACTGCCCAGGGGACTGTTTACTTTTCAAATTTTCTCCCCTCCCTCTTCTGCTGTGTCATGTTGGGGTATGGTCCATAGGTGCTGGCACCCCTCTGATACCCAACCCAAGTAGTTATTCTTCATGTTTTACCCTGAGCAGAAAGTGTCAACTGTCTTATAAACTGTAGATATTCTCACAGATGAGCCCAATTCTATTCTCAGCACTATCTACAAAGCTGCACTTGCGGCGGAAGTTAAATCAGCACAGAAACCAAAATCTCTGAATCTATGTGGTTTAGGATCACACAATGTGTAGCATTTGATGCCCCCTACCCCCGGAGGAGACTGAGGCACCTGGCATTGGTCGGTGGTGAGATGGAGTAGGGGACGGGTCTGTTGAAAGACACTTTTTGCCCTTGCCTCTGACACCCCCCTCTCCCCTCCCCCCTTCCATGACCCCTACCCCATGACTACCGACCTGACCTCAATCACCTCTGTCCTGGGGTTCCTTGTTGATCCTGGGGCCCTGGTGGGTGCTGAGGGCAATGGAGAGCAGCCAGCCTCTGATTGGCAGGCACACTTGGGCGCAGTGGGGAGCGGGATATTCATTCCGGTGGCGGCAGGATTTTCATTACTGGGGTTCTTAATCCCGAGGAAGGTCTGACACTAGCCACTTCAGTGCAGAATTTGATTGGCGGGCCTATCCTAGCAGAGGCGACAGTTTTCCAGCCGTCGCAAACATTAACTTTTTCCCAAAGCATTTCTCGCTGAGCCACAGGGTGTGTCCAATTCAACATTCGTCATGTGTGGCACATATACCAGAAGTAAGGATGAAGCTGGAAGACACTCAAGACTAGATTTTGAAATTAGTTAGAAAGGATAGAATATTAACATCAATATGTCTGACAGGAATTTCATATGTTTAGTTCTGTCAATTACGAAGATGCACCATTTGCAGATTACGCCTGCCTTTAAGTTATCCCCATCTAAAATAATATACTTAGATGTATGAGTGTTACTTCCATGTCATGAAATTTCTTCCCACGTTTCAATTAACAAGTTTTTGATACGATGTCAAGTACCAGCTTTGAACATATTTCAGGTCAAATGGTAATAGCCTGGGATGGGTGAGTATCTTTATTTATTGTCCATTTTTCCTCAGCCTCCCTTCTTGTGGGTGAAATAGCTGTTAGAACTGTCGAAGTTTAGACCATGAAATAAGCCATTTGGCACAGGGCAACCTATGTTAGCTCTTTGCTGCAGAAATCTAAAACCAACTCCACTACCCTATTTTCTCCACATAACCCTGATTTTATTATGGTTCTGATATTTTATCCATTTATTCCTAAGAAACTGTAATTATCTTTGCCTCAATCATTTACTCTATTAACTCATTGCTATCATCCAACAGATCTCTGCATAAAGAAATGTATTCTAATCCCTTTTCTCACCCTGAGTGATAATTTACAATTGATAACCCCTCAACACTGACTGTCAAACTGGAAGAAATAGTCTTCACCTATTCTCTCAAACAAAATCCTTCAAAATTTGAAAAAAATCTCTATTCAACCTCCTTTTAGCCTTCTGTGCTTTAGTAGAATTAGTCTCTCCTCCTAACTGTAATTTTGTTTCCATGGTATTATCTTGATGAATCTGCATATGCTCTCTCTATATCTTCGTTGTCCTTTCTACAATGAGAGGCCCAAAACTACAACGTACTCTAACTCTAACCTAATCAATGTTTTGTATAAATTAATCACGATGTCGTTACTTGTACACTAGCCCCGCTATGGGAAGGATGAACCATCTGTGGGTAGCTAAGGAAGTTAAGGATTTTATCAAATTGAAAGAGATGTACAGGGTATGAAGATTAGTGATAGGCCAGAAGATTGGGAAAATTTTAGAAACTAGCAAAGATGGCAATCTCAACAGCCAGTTCTTTTAAGACCCTCAGTTGCAGGTCCCCAGGTTGCAAGGATTGTTAGCCTCCAGTCGATTAGTTTTCTTAGTACCTTTATAGCAGTTAGAGTGATTGTTTTAAGTTCTTTAATCCCTTTTGCCCCTTGATTTTTTATGATTCTTAGCTTGATTTTAGTGTCTTCTACCTTGACGACAGATGCAAAATGCTTGTTCAAAGTGTCTGCCATTTCCTTGTTTCCCATTACTAATTCCCCAGTCTCATCCTTTAAGGAACCAACAGTTGCTTTAGCAATTATCTTCCTTTTCATATACTTGTAGAAGCCCTTACTGTACATTTCTATATCTCTTGGTAGTTTACTCTCATATTCGAATTTCTCCCTCTTTATTTTTATTTTTAGTCATCCTTTGCTGGTTTCTAAAATTTTCCCAATCTTCTGGCCTTTCACTAATCTTCACACCCTGTACATCTCTTTCAATTTGATAAAATCCTTAACTTCCTTATCTAGCCACAGATTGTTCATCCTTCTCATAGAGGGGCTAGTGTACAAAAGTTAACATGGTTTAAAAAAAGGAAACTTGTGTTTGAGAAATTTATTAGAAACCTTTAAGGCTATAACAAGCTGGGTGGATAAAGGGGAACCAGTAGATGTAGTGTATTCAGATTTTCAAAGGGCAGTCATTAAGGTGCCACATTAAATTTTACAACACATGATAAAAACTTATGGTGATGGGGTAATATATTAACATGGATGGAGGATTGGCTAACCAACAGGAAACAGAGAGTTGGAATAAATAAGTCATTTTCAGATTGGAAAACTGTAACTAGCGGAGTGCCGCAGGAATCAGTGCTGGGACATCAAATATTTACATCCTGGGATGAAGAGGTTGTCTTATGAGGAAAGGTACATCCCAGAGTACTTAAGGAAGTGGTCCTAGAAATAGTGGATGCATTGTTGGTCGTCAAGTCAGAGCGAGTACAGCTGCATTAAGCTTCAAGGGAGTAAGGCAAGGCTGGATGGCCTCTACTTTAATGCCAGGAGTATTACAGGTAAAACAGATGAGTTAAGGGTGAGGATTGACATGTGGAATTGTGATATAGTAGCCATCACTGAGATATGGTTGAGGGAAGGGCAGGATTGGCAGCTCAACATTCCGGGATATAGAATCTTCAGGAAAAACAGGGGAGGGGTAAAAGAGGAGGAGGCGTTGCATTATTAGTTAAGTCAGTTACTGCAATAAGGAGAGATGATATCTTGGAGGGGGCATCGAAAGAAGCTTTGTGGGTAGAGCTTAGGAATAAAAAAGGGGCAGCTACATTGTTGGGTGTTTATTATAGACCCCCAGATAGTCAGCAGGAAATTGAGGAGCAAATATGTGTACAATTTGTGGAGGTGTGTAAAATCAATAACACTAGGGTAATTATATTAGGTGATTTCAACTTTCCGAACATTAATTGGGATAGACATAGTGTTAAGGGCCTGGATGGAGTCGAATTCTTGAAATGTGTACAGGAGAACTTTTTAGGTCAATATGTAGAAGGTCCAACAAGGAACCTAAGCAGTGCTGGACCTAATTCTGGGGAATGAAGCCGGACAGGTGGCTGAGGTGGTGGTGGGCGAGCGTTTTAGCGATAGCGACCACAACATGGTACAGTTTAAGTTTGTTATGGACAAAGAAATCAACAAGTTGCAAAAAAATGTTTTGGATTGGGAGAGAGCGGATTTTAGTAAAATAAGGCAGGATCTGGCCCAGATAGACTGGGAACAGTTACTTGTGGGGAAATCTACAGAGGAACAGTGGGGGTTGTTCAAATAGGAAATGGGGAGGGTACAGGCTCAACATGTTCCCTCCAGGGTGGTAGGAAGGAGTAACAAGCCCAGAGAACCATGGATGACGAGTGGTATTCAGGTTATGATGAGAAGGAAAAGAGAGGCTTTTAGCAGGTACAAGGGAATCAAATCAGCAGAGGCATTAGTGGAGTACAGAAAGTGCAGGGTGGAGCTTAAGAGAGAAATTAGGAGAGCAAAGAGGGGATATGAGAAAGCTCTGGCTGGTAAAAGTAGGGAAAATCCCAAGATATTCTACAAGTATATCAATGGGAAGAGGATAACCAGGGAAAGAGTAGGGCTCATAAGGGACCAAGGGGGCAATCTATGTGTGGAGCCAGAGGACATCGCTAGAGTGTTGAATGAATACTTCACATCCATCTTCACCCAAGAGAATGAGGATGAAGGTATCGAACTCGGGGAGAGAGACTGCGAGGTTCTTAAGCAAATTGATATAGGGAGTGACAAGGTATTGGAGGTGTTGGCAGGCTTAAAAGTGCACAAATCTTCAGGTCCAGATGATTTGTGTCCCAGACTGCTGAGGGAGGCAAGGGAGGAGATCGCAGGGGCTCTGACCCAAATTTTTAATTCCTCTCTGGCCACGGGGGAGGTGCCAGTGGACTGGAGAACAGCTAATGTGGTTCCACTATTTAAGAAGGGTTGTAGAGATAAGCCAGGGAACTACAGGCCAGTGAGTCTCATGTCAGTGGTAGGGAAACTATTGGAGAAAGTTCTGAAGGAGAGTATCTATCTCCACTTGGAGAGGCAAGATTTGATCAGGGATAGTCAGCATGGCTTTGTCAGAGTGAGGTCATGCCTAACAAATTTGATTGAATTTTTTGAGGAGGTGACCAGGTGTGTAGAAGAGGGTAGTGTAGTTGATGTAGTTTATATGGATTTCAGCAAAGCCTTTGACAAGGTCCCACATGGGAGACTTATAAAGAAGGCAAATGCACATGGGGCACAGGGTAATTTGATAAGGAGGATTTAAAATTGGCTTAGTTGAAGGAGGCAGAGGGTGATGACAGAAAGCTGCTTTAGTGACTGGAAGCCAGTGTCCAGTGGTGTACCAAAGGAATCTGCGCTCAGTCCCCTATTATTTGTCATTTATTTAAATGACATAGATGACTATGTGGGGGGTAGGATTAGTAAGTTTGCGGATGACACAAAGATTTGCCGGGTGTTTAATAGTGAGGTTGAGTCTCTTGGGCTACAGGAATATATGGCAGATTGAATTTAACCCTGAAAAGTGTGAGGTGATACACTTTGGAAGGAGTAATTTGACAAGGAAGTATTCAATGAATGGCATGACACTAGAAAGTTCTGAGGAACAAAGGGACCTTGGCGTGTGTGTCCATAGATCTCTGAAGGCAGGGGGGCATGTTAGTGGGGTGGTGAAAAAGGCATATGGGACACTTGCCTTTATCAATCGAGGTATAGATTACAAAAGTAGGGAGGTCATGTTGGAATTGTATAGAACCTTAGTGAGGCCACAGCTGGAGTACTGTGTGCAGTCCTGGTCGCCACATTATAGGAAGGATGTGATTACACTGGAGGGGGTGCAGAGGAGATTCACCAGGATGTTGCCTGGGATGAAACATTTAAGTTATGAAGAGAGGTTGGATAGACTTGGGTTGTTTTTGTTGGAGCAGAGAAGACTGAGGGGCGACCTGATCGAGGTGTACAAGATTGTGAGGGGCATGGATAGGGTGGATAGGGAGCAACTGTTTCCCTTAGTTGAAGGGTCAGTCACAAGGGGACATAAGTTCAAGGTGAGGGGCAGGAGGTTTAGGGGGGATGTGAGGAAAAACTGTTTTACCCAGGGGGTGGTGACAGTATGGAATGCACTGCCTGGGAGGGTGGTGGAGGCGGGTTGCCTCACATCCTTTAAAAAGTACCTGGATGAGCACTTGGCACGTCATAACATTCAAGGCAATGGGCCAAGTGCTGGTAAATGGGATTAGGTAGATAGGTCAGGAATTTCTCACATGTCGGTGCAGACTGGATGGGCCGAAGGGCCTCTTCTGCACTGTGATTCTGTGTGATCCTGTGACCTTCCGAGATGCTATAGATTCTGGAACAGTTCCTACAGATTGGGGGGTAGCTAATGTAACCGCGCTATTTAAAAAGGGAGGTAGAGAGAAAACAGGGAATTATAGACCAGTGAACCTGACGTCGGTAGTGGGGAAAATTCTAGCGTCCATTATAAAAGATTTAATAGCTGAGCACTTGGAAAACAGTGGCAGAATTGGACAGAGTCAGCATGGATTTACGAAAGGGAAATCATGCTTGATAAATCTACTGGAATTTTTCGAGCATGTAACTAGTAGAGTTGATGAGGGGGAGCCAGTGGATGTGGTTTATTTGGACTTTCAGAAGGCTTTCAACAAAGTCCCACATAAGAAATTGGCGTGTAAAATTAAAGCACATGGGATTGGGGGTAATGTATTGACATAGATAGAAAACCGGTTGGCAGACAGGAAACAAAGAGTAGGAATAAACGGGTCTTTTTCCGAATGGCAGGCAGTGACTAGTGGGGTACTGCAGGGATTGGTGCTGGGACCCTGGCTATTCACAATATATATTAATGATTTAGATGAGGGAACTAAATGTAATATCTCCAAATTTGCAGATGACACAAAGCTGGGCGGGAGAGTGAGCTGCAAGGAGGATGCAGAGATGCTTCAGTGTGATTTGGTCAAGCTGAGTGAGTTGGCAAATTCATGGCAGATGCAGTATAATGTAGATAAATGTGAGGTTATCCACTTTGGTAGCAAAAACAGGAAGGCAGATTATTATCTGAATGGCTATAAATTGAGAGCGGGGAATGTGCTACGAGACCTGGGTGTCCTCGTACACCAGTCGCTGAAGGTAAGCATGCAGGTGCAGCAGGCGATAAAGAAGGCAAATGGTATGTTGGCCTTCATAGCCAGAGGATTTGAGTATAGGAGCAGGGATGACTTGCTGCAATTATACAGGGCCTTGGTGAGATCACACCTGGAATATTGTGCGCAGTTTTTGTCTCCTTATCTGAGGAACCATGTTCTTGCTATAGAGGGAGTGCAGCGAAGGTTTACCAGACTCATTCCTGGGATGGCGGGACTGACGCATGAGGAGAGATTGAGTCGGTTAGGATTATATTCGCTGGAGTTCAGAAGAATGAGGGGTAATCTCATAGAAATGTATAAAATTCTAACAGGACTAGACAGGATAGATGCAGGAAGGATGTTCCTGATGGTGGGGGAGTCCAAAACCAGGGGCTAGTTAAGAATGCTGCCCATCCAACCTTAAGGTTGGCGGGGAGGCGAAGAGCCCAAGCGGCCTCCGTGTTTTTCAGGAAACCTCGTTCACTGGCGTGATGTTTCCTGAAGCTTTTACAAAATAAATGAATAAATTTTCCAAACTTCACAAACATGTCCTAGCTCACTGTCACATGAGGGGACATGTTTAAATAAATTTTTACTTCATTTATTTAAATGTTTTATAATCTATTCAATCTTCTCAAGGCAGCTCTGTGCCTCAGGGAGATTGCTGCGCACATTCGTGCAGCCCTGACTCTCCCTTCTCCCCCCGCTGAGCGCTACCGGCCACACTTTATGCTGGGCAGACCTTAATTGGCCCGCCTGTGTAAAATGGTAGCATGGACGATGATCAGCTCCCTGCCCGCTCCCGCCCGCCATAGGAAAAATTCTCCCCTATGAGTGAGAAGTGATCTTAATCAAACATATAAAATTTTGAGGGGACTTGACAAGGTAGATACTGAGAGGCTGTTTCCCCTCATGAGAGAATCTAGAACTAGGGGGCACAGTTTCAGAATACGGAGTCTCCCATTTAAGATGCAAATGTGGATACATTTCTTCTCCTGGAGGGCTGTTAATCTTTGGAATTTTCTACCCCAGAGTCGTGGAAGTTGGGTCATTGAATGTATTCAAGGCTGGGTCAGATTTTTGACCCCAAGGGAGTCCAGGGTTATTGGGGAGCAGACAGGAAAGAAGAGTTAAGGCCGCAATCAGATCTGCAATTATTTTTCTGGATGGCGGAGCAGGCTCGAAGGGCCGAATGGCCTACACCTGCTCCAATTTCTTATGTTTTGTTCTTATGTTCTATTAGTAAAGCCCAAAATTCTATTTTTCTTTTTATGACACAGAATCATAGAGTGGTTAGAGCTTAGTGCGTCAAGACTGTGCCTACTCTCTGCAAGAGCAGTTCAGTTTGTCCTACTCCTCTACCCTTTCCCCGTAACCCTGCAAATGACTTATCTTCAGGTGCTGATTCAATTCCCTTTCGAAAGCCACAATTGAATCTGTTTCCACCACATTCTCAGACACTGCATTCTAAGTACTACATACAAACATACATATGAACATATGAATTAGGGGCAGGAGTAGGCCAATTGGTCCCTTGAGCCTGCTCCGCCATTCAATAGATCATGGCTGATCTGATTGTAACTTCAACTCTACATTCCTGCCTACCCCCAATAACCTTTCACCCCCTTGTCAATCAAGAATCTATCTAGCTCTGCCTTAAAAATATTCAAAGGCTCTACTTCCACCACCTTTTGAGGAAGAGAGTTCCAAAGACTCATGACTCTCTGAGAGAAAAATTTTCCCCTCTTAAATGAGCAACCCCTTATTTTTAAACAGTGACCCCATGTTCCCAATCCTCCCTCAAGAGGAAACATCCTCTCCACATCCACCCTGTCAAGACCCCTCAGGGTCTTAAAGGTTTCAATCAAGTCATCTTTTACTCTTCTAAACTCCAGTGGATAACTACTTCATGTTCTAAAAAAAGGTTTCCGCATATCTCCCTTAGTACTTTTGCCAATACGTTAAATCTGTGTCTTCTTGTTCTTAACCCATCTGCCAAATTGAACAACTTCTCTCTATCTACTCTGTCTAGACCCTCATAATTTTGGACACCTCGATCAAATCTCTTCTCAACTTCCTCTTCCCCAAGGAGCACAGCACCAACTTCTCCAATCTGTCTTTATAACTGACCCCCCTCATTCCTGAAACCATTCTCGTAATCTTTTTCTGCACTCTCCAAAGCCTTCACTTCCTTCCTGAAGTGAGGAGCCCAGAGTTGGACATAATGCTCCAGCTGAGACTAAACCAGTGTTTTATAGAGGTTCATCATGGCTTCCTTGCTTTTGTGCTCTATGCCTTGATTTATAAAGCCCAGGATCCCATGTCCCTTTTCAATATCTTTCTTAGCCTGCACTGACACCTTCAACAATTTGTGCACAACCATCCCCAGGTCTCTATTTTCCTACACCCACTTTAGAATTGTACCCTTTCATTTATATTGTCTCTCTTCATTTTTCTTTCCAAAAATGTTTCGCTTCAAATTTCTCTGCATTAAACTTAATCTTCTGAGTCTGCACATTCCACCATGTCCTCTTGAAGTTTATCACTATCCTCCTTACAGTTCACAATAATTCCAAGTTTTGTGTCATCTGCAAATTTTAAAATTCTGCCCTGTATTCCCAAGTCTAGATTATTATAAATCAAGAAAAGTAATGGTCCTTGTACTGAGCCCTGGGGATCTTGTGTCCAATAATACTGCCAGGAGGCAGAAACACATCCTTCCACTGACCCAACGCCCGCGTTTCTAAATTTGTTCCCAGTCCTGCCTTCAAACCTGCCCTCACAGGATTGGGAAAATTCCATCCATTCTCTCTACATCTACCCTATTCAATCATTCATAATTTTTAAATCCTTGCCTGAGTGTCGAAAAGGCTTTGTGTCCTAAAAGGTATGGCTTTTCAATGTTAATAGGAGAGTGAATGGCAAGTCTGGGACACAAATACTGCCAACATAAATTATCTAAGAACAATTCATTTCCTGCTGCAGTGAGATCCCACAGTTTTATGGTCCTCTCAGGTTAATTGTGTTGTCAGGACCATAAACCATGTCATAAACAGGGTCCTCCATGACATTAGCTCCCAGCTCTAAATGACTGCAATGGGAATCATTCATAATAACATAACTCCATTAATCTCATGATTATCATTAAGTTTAATGGGGTGCCTTTTACATGGAACAAATTTTTATTGGCTTTAGCAAAGTGAACGTAGAATGGCCAAATTGTCCAACAGTTTGCAGAGAATCGGAACTCTTCACGTATTTATTTTACTCTTTTTTTTGTGAAATAATTATATACAACCTTAATGTGTCATTATACTGGTGTGACATCCCAGCCATTTCTGGTCCATTATCACTGTGTTATTTGTTGCCTTCATCATTTACACCAATGCATCAAAAAACTGCTTTTACAAGGGTTGTCATTACTTAGTACTACTTCCACATGTGGTCTTGAAGACCTCTTTCCATCAGTGCAACTATATAGTGTGGGATTAAAAATGCTTATCAGTATAAAAATACAAAATAATTTTCATGATTTTTGTTAATGCTTTAGTGTATAAGATTGCATTTTCAATTGTGAAGTAGTACATCAATATCTAGCTTTTTGCTTTATAGGCTGCTTAGACACATATCACAGAGCCATCCGAAACGTGCAGAAAGTTTAAATCTGCATTCCTATTATTTTGTATGCAGATCAAGTTGCTGATAAATGCTCTGATTTGAAATTAAACTACCACAGAATCAAAAATCAGCCTTTGGTAACTTCATAAAATTTAAACTGAATCAACAGTGAATAGGAAATATAATACAAATAGAACTTAGGCCCCCAGGTTGTACTTTGAACGCCCTCGAAGTTGTATCATATTGACTTGTTATATATGAGAATTGCCGTTAAACCAGAGGAAAAAGTAACTTTTCTGTTCTTAAGCAGGATGTATAAACCATGCCAATGTTCATGTCACTCTTTGTCCCACATTTCACAATAACAGAATGTTAGTTTACGTATACCATATTTGACATACTTTGGGGAAATATTGCAGAATTTCAGAGATCTAATTAAATATAATTCATTACATAAAACAAACTAAGTATTAAAAGGAGGGCTTGAGTAAAAATGCATGAGAGCCAATACCATCAAACAGTTCAGATATTCTTCAAACAATCTAACATTCTTTTCATTATTAAAATCTATAGGAGAGCCACCATATTTCTTTCTGCTAAGAACATACTTTATTAGTTGAAAATTAGTTTGTTGAAAGCAAAAATTGGGAGTCCACAGCATGGGCTGAATTTTGAGGTCGTCGGGCGGGCCCAGGAGCAGCTCGGAAATGGCCCGCCGTCTGCGATCAGCCCGCGACTGCAATTTCATGCTGGCTGGCCAATTAATGGCTAGCCAGCTGAAATGCGCGCTGAAAGGCTCAGCGCTGCTGGGGTGGGGGTGGAAGGAAGGCAAGTGCTGAAGTCAGTGCAGGCACGGGGGAGCGAGCAATGAAAGCTCCCTGAAGGCAGAGAGCTGCCTCAGGGAACTGAAGAATATAAAACCATCAAATAAAGATTTATAAATGCAGAATAAAACGTCCACACATCAGACTCACTCACCTAAACATCTGCATTATAAAAATTCTGCCCAAACATTTTCATTTAAAAAAAAAATGTAATTATGAAAACCTCATCCTGCCCTTGGAAAAATGCAAAGGCCACCTGACTGATTTGCCCGCCCGCCAACTGTAAGGATGGGAGGGCAGTGAAAAATCACTTAATTAATACTTTAATGGTCTTAATAGGCCTCTTGCTTTCAATAAATTAATTTTCAACTGATAAAGTATGTTCTGAGTAGAAATAAATATGGCGGCTCTCCTACAGATTTTAGTAATGAAAGACCGAAATATTGCGCGAGTGCGCAATGACACGGGATTCTCACCCAATGTCATTGCGCACGACTTTGCGCCCGATTGGGTTGGCCGCCCATAAGATGTAAAATTCTGCCCCGTGTGTGTTGTCTTAAAGCAGGGAGGGTAAGTTATCATTTCAAATGTAGACTCTTTGTTATATCATATTTAAAGCACAAAAACAGGTCATTCAGCCCAACAAGTGTTACATTAGTTATTTGTATTGAAGGACACAGCAAACTGTGAACATTTTTGTTTAAAATGAGAGTTAGTATATACAAGGGGAAGTTTCTGTGCGGGCAGGGGAATCTCTAAAAGCGAGAGTGCACTCTTTTGCGCATGCACACGAAAGAGTGCACATCTCCCTGAGGCTAAGTGCAGCCTCAGGGAGATCGCCTGGACTTTGAAAAATATTAAAAATAGAAAAAAAAAAATTCCCTGACATGTCCCTCTCATGTGACAATGTCACATGAGTTGGGACATGTTCATAATTTACAGAATAACTTTATTACAATTTGAGTTTGGGAAGGTTTGAAAATAAATAATTTAGGCCTCACAGCCATGGGATTGCTATAATTGGATAGAGTGAGTCCACAATCAATGGTCCCTCCTCCTGATTGCTACCCAGTGATGGTCTGCTGAAAAGGTAATGTGCTTACATGTGGCTGAGGAAAGGGTCGGATCTATGTATCCTGGGGCCAAAACTGAATATCAAAAGACAAGGAACAGGTGGGGCCTACTATCGTATAAGCTTGCAACGCAAAGTCAAAATTTGAACAAAGTCAGATCCTATTTATTGATTAAAGTATTTATAACCCATTATCTCAGTCTGTTTGTCTAATTTCTTTGCACAATAATGTATTATTAATATGGTGCTCAAAAATTCTCCTGTTTTCCGCTATCATTACCTGCACATTCCTTCAAAGAGTTCTTCATAAGGGAGAATTTCACTGAAGTAAGTTTAACATGCTGGGCACACACCAGTTTATAAGTCATTATATTCTTCCACTACATATGGGCTAAAACATAAGTATGCATAGTCATCTGACAAGCAGTCCCAACTTCTGTATAAGAAATAATTGATCGCTATCCACTGGGATTTGTGTTGTAATTTGTCAGTCACTTTGTAGCCTGTTGTGTCCTTTTTCCCTATTGAGATTTGTGTTGGCATGGTGATGATGCCCTTGCTGTGAAGGTGTGTTGAAAGACAGTGGGAGACTACCACCAATAATGCAACATAATTTGCCTTGTGTTGCTGCACAAATTTTAATACTTATATGTGAACAGAAACAGCAATTGTAAAGGATCAGCTGATTATTTTTCCATAGAAGCAAAATTCATTCCATATATCTGAAATTGGAGAAGTAAATTTGATATAAAAACAGAAAATGCTGGAAAAACTCAGCAGGCCTGGCAGCATCTGTGGGGAGAGAAACAGTTAACATTTCAAGTCCATATGACTCCTCTTCAGAGCGAATCTCCAAAGAAGAGTCATATGGACTCGAAACGTTAACTCTGCTATATAATATAAATTGTTGTTTTCCCCCTTATATTGGATTCTTCAGTGTCCTGATGAGTGCAAGACGAGAAGCTTAGACATATCTCTTTTTTTCAGCAATACCCAAGTTCTGTACTACCAAATGACTGCTCTAAACTACAGAAAAGATATCCCTTATTAGTGTTTTAGCATACTCGAAAACCTCACACTGCATTTAGACTTTACAGCAAGCTATCTGTAAAAATGCAGTGTTTACAGGAAACAGACCAAAGTCTCTCCCAGCTTCAAACCTGTTCACTTCTCCCCATTTCACAGAGTCATAACATCCAGCATCCATCGAAAACCATTTCCCTTGGGGCAGAATTTTCTGCCTGTCGGGTGGGCAGGCCCGACCCAATCTCTGGTGGGCGCGGAGCTGATCCACGCCAGCGAAGCGGGCCGCATCGCCATTTTACGTGGGCGGGCCAATTAAGGCCCGCCCAGCGTGACATCCGGTGGGAAGCGCTGTGCGCTTCCTGTGCGGGCAGGGGAATCCCTAAAAGCGAGAGTGCACTCTTTCGCGCATACACACGAAAGAGCGCACATCTCCCTGAGGCTAAGTGCAGCCTCAGGGAGATCGCCTGGACTTTGAAAAATATTAAAAATAGAAAAAAAAAATTCCCTTACATGTCCCCCTCATGTGACAATGTCACATGAGTTGGGACATGTTCATAATTTACAGAATAACTTTATTACAATTTTTAAAACCCTGCATGAAACATCATCCCGCTGCTAGATGAGGTTTCATGTTTTCTATAGTTGCTGCTGGGGCTCCTGGCCGACCTGCCAACCTTAAGGTTGGACGGGCAGGTCCTTTAATTGGTTAAATGATCCTGTTAATTGCCTCAATTGGCCATTGACAGGTCGGCAGGCCCGCAGCTGATTTTGCTGCGCCCCTACCTTCCTGAAAATTTAAATGGGGCGGGGTGATGTCAGGGGTTCTGCCTGACGTCATCCCGTGTCATTTTACGCTTCGGCGAGCGGCCCCGCCCCCTGCTCGTCAATGGCAAAATTCTGCCCTTGGTCTTCTGAGAATTCCTGAACTAACTTCCAGCAGCAAGTCTCACTCCGATGATTCCTTCTCCTTTGCTCACCAGAGCAAATCTTCTAATGAGCTCAAACCTTTGCAGCTTTCTTCTCTTCACCCAGAGGATAAGCTTTCACTCACGTTCTGCCTGGTAGCGAGGAAAGAACGGCTTTTTCTCTGCTGCTCGCAGAGACATTTTAAAAATTCATTCATGGGATGTGGGCATCGCTGGCTAGGCCAGCATTTATTACCCATCCCTAACTGAGAAGGTGGTGGCGAGCTGCCTTCTTGAACCGCTGCAGCCCATGTGGTGTAGGTACACCCACAGTGCTGTTAGGGAGGGAGACTTTGTAGCAGTTTGATACAACTGAGTAGTTTGCTCGGCCATTTCAGAAGGCATTTTAAGAGTAAACCACATTGCTGTGTGTCTGGAATCACATGTAGGCCAGACCAGTTAAGGACGACAGATTTCCTTCCCTAAAGGACATTAATGAACCAGATGGGTTTTTATAACAATTGACAATGGTTTAATGGTTATCATTGGACTTTTAATTCTAGATTTTTTATTGAATTTAAATTTCACCATCTGCCATGGTGAGATTCGAACCTGGGTCTTTGGAGCATGACCCTGGTCTCTGGATTACTCATCTAGTGACAATACTACTATGCCACTGCTGCGGTTGTACCCCCCCTATCTGTGTACCTGACTGACTGGGAATCTATAAGTCTACACAAAGCAAGAACAGCTCGCTCAGTGTCCATAAATCTACCCATGGCGATGCCAGATGCGCTGTCTTTTGTTTCAGGTGTTAAACCTGGCACATGGATTTCAGTAACATATGACCTGGGCCTCCTGTCCCCATGGTAACCAGGTCACATCGGCTTATCGTTGGTGTTACGATCCCGGCTGAGGTTACCCCTGGACAAGCCTGATCCCAGAGTGGAACCCAGCTTGATAGATCCTAACTTTTATTTGTTTGTTTAGATACATGGAGAGTAGCTACTGATCAGAGGCACAGGGATCAGCTGATGAACTTTTAACAAAAGGATAAAACATTTATTCAACAAGAAAGGATGAACTATATGACAACCAAATCACCCAGATCAAATATACCTTTACAGATGTATACAGATTTGTAAGAATAACACAAGCTATAAAAGCTATCTTGTACTCTAATGTACACAGTAAGTACACAGTCCATGTAAATCTATGGCACACTGTGGTCAGACACACCACACTCTGAAATCAAATGACAGATACCATCTCAAACAGATGCTATGGATCTCTTCTCAACTTCCCCCAGACGCTTGTCACACCGTGAACCAACCAGTCTCACTGAATTCCGTCCTTCACACGAGAGTTTCCAATCTCCATTCTCCAAGACCTCAGCTTGGAATCTTCTCCCAAGCCAATGCTTTCTCTCAGATGCCTTCTGCAAGGGTTCACCTCCAGGATTTCAACCTTTCCTTCTGATGTTCCTCTTCCCTAGGTCACCACATGCATTCAAGCTGTCTTCCACACACTCGGTATCTCTGATTCAACCATCAACAGTACACCACTGCTTCACGTGCCCATAGCAGGAGTTACAGTCCTTCAAATGTCTCTCTGGACCTTCTTGCCTCTTGCAAGCTGTTCTCGCTTTAAATCTGCTTCCTGCAGCTTTTGTCTCTTTAAATCTGAAGTATGGAGCCTTTCTCTCTGCCCCTCACTCTTAACTTCATTTAACAGGACCTTTTCCCAGGTTCCTTTGACTAGAAGGTCTTTCTCTTTTCTCTTTCTCTTCTTCCACTCCCCTGGATTTTTGGGGTTTTTCTTTAGCTTGGAACTGGCTCTCTGTCCCCTCTGCTCCAGTCTCTCCTGGGAGCAGAATCAACTGCACTCAAACAGCTTCCAAAACAACTGTTGTTTCTCCTCTTCTGTGTGTGTGTCTGTGGGAGGGACCTGCCCATCTGGCACTCTGTTGCTAGGCAACATTGCAATTCTTCTACCCTTGTATGTTTACCTCTTTAAGTGTCGTAAAACTCATCATTAGAAATGCAAGCATCTTTTTAAAGTGAAACTAAAACCCCATTTGACCTTTCTTAACCCACAGATACAGAAATACAAATCAAACTCAAACTTTAAAGCTAAAACTCATTCCTAACACCCGCAAGTACCAATATAATTTACTTAAACTATCTCTATTTCATAACACTGGGCAGTACTAGCAGTGGATCACAAGTCTCTTTTCATTGTGTCATTTTGACTTGAATTAAAGAGACAGTCCAAAACATAATCATCTCATAAAACATCACAAAAGATGACAACTCTCTCAAAATATAACATCATAAGCACCTTATCAACTAATTTATTCTATCCAGCACAACTTATATTCTCTTTCTTGATGCCACATTTCTCCATTAAACTGTCTGTCTTGGGAACATCATAAGGCTTAACCCATCACCCCAATCTCTTACGACAACTAGGTTTTAAAGTTCAATTTATGAGAATTTTTGGAATCCTAACTCTCCTCTGAACGGACCACAGGGATCTGTGCTCGGTCCCCTATTATTTGTCATTCATATAAACGACATAGATAACTATGTGGGGGGTAGGATTAGTAAGTTTGCGGATGACACAAAGATTTGCTGGGTGGTTAACAGTGAGGTTGAGTGTCTTGGGCTACAGGAAGATATGGCAGATGGAATTTAACCCTGAAAAGTGTGAGGTGATACACTTTGGAAGGAGTAATTTGACAAGGAAGTATTCAATGAATGGCATGACACTAGGATGTTCTGAGGAACAAAGGGACCTTGGCGTGTGTGTCCATAGATCTCTGAAGGCAGAGGGGCATGTTAGTGGGGTGGTGAAAAAGGCATATGGGACACTTGCCTTTATCAATCGAGGTATAGATTACAACAGTAGGGAGGTCATGTTGGAGTTGTATGGAACCTTAGTGAGGCCACAGCTGGAGTACTGTGTGCAGTCCTGGTCGCCACATTATAGGAAGGATGTGATTACGCTGGAGGGGGTGCAGAGGAGATTCACCAGGATGTTGCCTGGGATGAAACATTAAGTTATGAAGAGAGGTTGGATAGACTTGGGTTGTTTTTGTTGGAGCAGAGAAGACTGAGGGGCGACCTGATCGAGGTGTACAAGATTATGAGGGGCATGGACAGGGTGGATAGGGAGCAACTGTTTCCCTTAGTTGAAGAGTCAGTCACAAGGGGGCATAAGTTCAAGGTGAGGGGCAGGAGGTTTAGGGGGATGTGAGGAAAAACTGTTTTACTCAGAGGGTGGTGACGGTATGGAATGCACTGCCTGGGAGGGTGGTGGAGGCGGGTTGCCTCACATCCTTTAAAAAGTACCTGGATGAGCACTTGGCACGTCATAACATTCAAGGCAATGGGCCAAGTGCTGGTAAATAGGATTAGGTAGGTAGGTCAGGAATTTCTCACATGTCGGTGCAGACTGGATGGGCCGAAGGGCCTCTTCTGCACTGTGATTCTGTGTGATTCTGAGAATTTGTTCCACTACTGGTGGCTACACTTGCCATCATTCATTGTAGCATATCTTCTTTCTCATTTTGAGTCGGTTATATGACATTTACATGCCCTGGGTTAGAAAATTGTATACTTGATTTGGCCTGGTTAACTTTATCAAGAACAATGTTGCTGATTTCTGATAATCCCTCAGGCTTTCTGGCAGGTGTGAATCATAGACTGAGAAGAAATTCTCTGTCATAATGCTTATTTCTTTCTAGATTCAATAACTCTTTTGTTCTTCTTTAAAACCAGACACTACACTGTCATTAGGGTGTTAACTTCTTAAAATAGTCTTTGAACCACTCTGTTCAGGTTTTAACTCCTGATTTCCATTTTCATTCATAGCTGCAGCTCTTTTAATGTCCAAGTTTGCAAAGAAGGTCTCAACCAGCCATACAGCTGAATTATCCTCCCCCTGTTTAAATGCAGGATTACTTATATCTTTTAGTTCTGGGTTCCCATTATTTAAACTTCAGGACTCTTCTCCAGGAGATGCAGGTTTAACACTGCTTTAAGAACCTTGTTAAGGTTATGTCAATGATCAGATAAAAATATATTGATAATCCTTTTCAGTCAGTTCACGAGTTCTTATAAATTCTTTTTGTTTTTCATTTTCCCACTCATCAGGAACATTTTTTTCTGTAAAGTGATTGCTTTGTCATTTTGAAGTTTTAATTTACATTCAAGAACATGAATCCTTTCTCGTAATTCCATGATATCAGTATTAGTTACAGTGGAGTCATTCAGTTTTAAAACACTTTGTTCCATCATCAGCTTTGAGTGCTGCTGTTATCTGTTTTGACACCTCTTGCTTAGGGTCTGCCTGCTGGTTTAATTCAGACAACCTGAATTTGTTTCCAGCTGCTTTAACTCTTTGTTGTCAGTCTGATGTTAACTTCAGCAGTCTGAGCTTTTGATCTTTGGACCCATCTTTAGTTGTAACAGGAATTTCAACAGCAGGATTACAGTTAGTCATGGATTTCTGTACATCATTTTATTTCTCTTGTACAATTTCACTTTCAACAGTTTCATTGGACTTGTCTGACATCACAGGGAACACAGTACTTTATATCCAGCGAGGACATTTTCTAGTATAAAGTCGATACCATTAATAAGTGACTTTGATACAATTCCCACCACTACACTGATCAGAATTAAACCACCTTTTGAATTAATTTTATGCAATGGAGTGATTAAACAGCCCCCATTAATACCCTTATGTGGAAGAGCAGAGGGATTTGGGAGTTCAGGGTCATAAGAGGATAAGGGAATTTTAAAAAGAACTAATGAAATACTGGGTTTTATGGAAAGAATGAAAGGGAAAAATGTAATGCTGGGTCCCTATAAAATCACAGTAATATCACAGTTGGAGTACTATGTGCAATTTTGGACTCCATGCTATCGGCAATATGTTAAGGTGATAGTAAATCTGCCCCTGCAGATTCAGTAATAGGCTATTTGCTATTAGGAAACACAATTGCAAAGAAAGACTTGAAAAAACTGGGGCTATTTTTGTTAGCAAGAAAGGTATCAAGGGGTAATTTGAAAGATGTGTTTAATATTATGGGAGAATGGGACAGCATAGCTAGAAACTGCCCCCAATCCACGCCGCCCAGCTTTTATCCATAAAGTTATTAAGCTTTTTTGCCAAAATGTACCACCTCTCACAATTACATTGAATTTCATCTGCCACATTTTTGCCCATTTCACTATGTTCATCTAGAGAAAATTGTGGCTAATTTAAAGTTTGGATGCTAGACAGGCAGACTGACAACATATAGGCATTGAAAGGGGTCAAGAGAGGTGATAAAAAGTTAAAGCTGAGTGCCACCAGTGTTGATTTGGAGCAATCCAAATGAAAGAGGCAGTTTCCACAGCGCATTGATATAAGGGAATATGGGAACAGGATAGATACATGGGATCAACATTATTGCTTGTGTGAAGGATAAACACCCCTTGATTAGGCTAAATGACCTATTGTAATTTCTATTTAATTGTGTAGCACTACCTCAGCCTCACCAATGCCTTTGGGAGGTGTCAGCTGTGGCTCAGTTCAAAGCACCCTCGCCTTTGAATCAGAGGGTTGTGGGTTCATGTCCCACTCCTGGAAACTAAGAACTGTGATTGTACTCGAAAAGAGTTGCAATCTGTGACTGTTGATAACTCGAAAGAGTATCAATGCCTTTGTCATCTCTGAACTTGATCACTCCAATGATCCCCCGTGAGCCTCCCATCCTCAGCTTATTAAAAATTCTGCTGCTTTATATCCTATCCCTCATCAAAGTCTGCCTCAACCTCCACCTGGTCCTTACTGATCCATGTTGACTTCTGAGGCTGGCACGGTTCTAAAATTTAAAATTCTCATCTTTGTGTTTAAACTACTCCACAGTCTTGTTACTCCATCTGCTCCATCCAGCCCTACAACCAAGTCTTCCAAACTCTTCAGTCTTGTTTTCCTCATCCTCCCCAAAATCTTCATTCAGTAGCAGCCATGCCTTCGATCACCTTGGACTCTTTCCCTAAAATCTTCTCTTCAAGTTCTTTAAACTCTCAGTAATCTCCTTTAAGACCCTTTTTGAACCCTTTTTTGACCATCATTGCCTTGTTGATGTAAATATGTTTATAGTTTTGTAACAGAATTTTGAGAATATTTTTAATTTTTTACTTGTTTCTTACCTGTTTCCACTTAGTTGACCAGGAAGCTTTTTGCCAAACTCTCTGGCACTGCATATGATAGAAAAGCTTGGAATAGGTGGGTGATTATTGAAGTGCATTGGCAACTGGATGCATCAAAGGACATGGAGAGTTGTTTTTTGGAGCAGCGTTAGAATGGTAGGTAGTGACTAATGGCATGCACCAAGGAGTAGAGATTGAATCTTTGCTAGTCATGTATCAGTGATTTATGAGCAGACATAGTGACAAATTGCCAAACTCCACCAATGACATTAAGGTGGGAAGTGCAACAAATGGAGCCGGCAGATCAGGTAGGTTTCCAGGCAGATTGAGTTGTTGAGCTGAGAAATAGCAAATTAAATCCAGTGTTAATAAGTGCAAAGTAGAAAAACTAAGGAAAATGAAAAAAAAACTGGAACTACAAGTTATGTACTTATCACCCCTTTTAATCTTCAGATAGTTGACATGCAATTTCCCATCCCCTTATGGCAAGCACCCAACACTGATCTATTCCCATTATTTTCTCATTGGAACCAGCTGAGGCTCCTGAGCTGTCAGCTTGGAGCCTGATTCACTTTATCTTGTTTGGTGTTCAGATAGAACATTGAAAGTATTTGCTGGTTTTGCCTAAATTCGTGTAGCAGCAATGAGCTATACGAACATTACGAGTGGAATAATAAATCAACACATTAATTCAAGTGTACGACCTTGTGGTTTGAAGGACATAGCGTTACACAAAACCAGCAAATATTCTCAATGTTCTGTCAAAGCATTCAGAATGTTTACTACCTTTCCTAAAATTGTATGAATTGATTTAATCTGGAGCAACATTCGTCTACCACAATATGATTTTGGCACTGACGGAAGTATTTACCACTTCATTGAAATCCACATTCTGTGTGGATAAGATAAGGCACATTTGCTGATCAATGCAATCTTTTCGTTTCTAGCAAAATAACATTTTTGATAAAAACCATCTTAAACAGAAAGCATTGAACTTAAAGTAAGATCTATTTAACTATTCCCCATGTTATTTCCTCTATGTTGGCATTTACTTTGTGGCGAGTAACTCACTTCCTGACTGCCCAAAGCCTGTCCATCATCAAGGCGCAAGTTAGGAGTGTGATGGAGTACTCTCCACTTGCCTGGATGAGTGCAACTGCAACAACACTCAAGAAGCTCAACACCATGCAGGGACAAAGCAGCCCACTTGATTGGTACCCCAGCCACCACTTTAAACATTCACTCCCTCCACCACCGAAGCACAGTGGCAGCAGTGTGTACCATCTACAAGATACACTGCAACAGCTCACCAAGGCTCCTTCGACAGCACTTTCCAAACCTGTGACCTCTGCCACCTAGAAGGCCAAGGGCAGTAGATGCATGGGAACACCACCACCTGCAATTTCCCCTCTAAGCCACACACTATTCCAATTTGGAATTATATTGCTGTTCCTTCACTGTTGCTGGGTCAAAATCCTGGAACTCCCTTCCTAACAGCAGTACCTACACAACAGGGTTTGCACTGGTTCCAGAAGGCACCACCATCATCTCAAGGGCAATTAGGGGTGGGCAATAAATGCTGGCCTAGCCAGCAATGCCACATCTTGTGAAAGAATTAAAAAAAATATGAAAATTGAGCTGCACTCAGAGAATGAGCAGAACCTAGCTGCAGTACAATAATGAAAAAGTCCCTCTAATTTCTTTCAACGTTTCTTTCAAACTATAAAACAATATATTTGCATGAGCCTGTGCTAATGCATTATTCCAACCAAAGTGCTCATATACCGCATTGCTGCTCCACTTAAGGACTATTAACCATATTGGAGGTGGAGAACACAGGTATTTAGCCATGGATGTTTAATAGTGAAAGTGAGCACTGGCTGATGAATAATGTATTTTATCTTTTTTAATGAATAAAGCATTTTAATGTACATCATTCAGCACCATAAGGCAACTAACTTATTTTGAATGGGCAGCATATGCATTGAACTAATGGAAGGTTGTGTAGTACATTGAATGCCACTTTGTGTTAATTTTTGTTCTCACCAAGGTGATGGATGTTAGTTTTAGGAAATAGTACACTTTCCATTTTATGCAGCTCGTGTTAGAATCAAGCACTCCCAGTGTAAGCATATTTTAAGCTCTAAGTGTGAAGCCCCCTTTCAAATGCCTGAACCATGGTCCAGTTGCAGAACATGCTGTGCTCGCTGCACACGGGTGGTATTTTAACAATTTCCACACTAGCTGGTCAATATTACCCATGCAGCCCACATTTTATGATCAAGCGTGAGTCCTGGAATAGGTGGAGCATCATCTGCACTAACCGGACGGATGTCGTGAATGCTAACCCTACTGGAAATTCTGGGACCAGCCCTCATTATAATATTCCAGGCGCAGAATTTTACATTCCACAGGCGGGTGCGCTCCCGACCTGAACGGGGGTAAAATTGCACAAGATGACATCAGGCAAGCATCCCGATGTCATCACACACTCAAGTGATATTTCGCTCAGGCGCAGCTACCGATAATTATGAGGCTATTAAGCCCATTAAAGATGTAATTGTCAGCGACTTTTCGTAGCCCGTCCAACCTTACGGTTGGCGGATGGGCCAATCGACCAGGCGGCCTTTACGTTTTTGAAGAAACCTCATCCAAGGGTGGGATGAAATCTCCATTAGGAAATAAAATAAAAAGAAATATATGGGGACAGCATTTTTATGAGGTATACTTTCAGGTGCTTGATTGTGCAGCATTGACATTTTCTGCAGCTTTTTTGGGCTTTATTTTATTATTTGGAGGTCTGCAGCTCCCTGAGGCAGCTGTCTGCCTTCAGGAAACTCTGTGGAAGCCCTCACCCGTGCCTGTGGTGACATCGTCGTCAGCCCTCCTCCCGCCCCCGCCCTGGCAACGCTGAGTTTTTCAGTGCGTGTTTCACGTTGGCTGGCCATTAATTGGTGGTCGGGAGCCCGTTTCCCAACTGCTCCCGGGCCCGCTGATCACGCTTGAAGAGGCAGCACCTTCTGATGTCGGGTCACCATCCTCGTGTTAGCACCTCATCCAGCATCGACACATGCAGCTGAGGGTTCATCATCGCTCAAAGGATCAGGACAATGTGAGCCTGATGTGTAACTATTCACTTTCATATTGAAGTGCATGGGTGAAATGAGAGGAATATCAATGATGGTGCTCATGCTGGCCCATGATGGAGGTCACTTGTCCAAGAGGGTACTCACTACAACTCATCATTTTCCTGGTAGAATATGGTGGCTAACAGGGCCTCATGCGCACACCTGCCTCATCTAGCCCATGCTATGGCCTCTTCCCCTGGAGCCTCAGCTTCCTCGAACTCATCACCCTCATCTGCTTTGAGGTCTTCCTCATCGGACAAGACTTGCAGCTCCTTGGTCTCATCATCTGACAAGTGCCCCTCCCCCCCCCAGTTTTGCAGTGCCAGGTTGTGCAGTGCGCAGCAAGCAGCAATGATATATGAGATCCTCTGGAGACTGTACTGGTGTGCTCCGCCAGGTCTGTCCAGGCATTGGAATCACATCTTATGGTTTGCTCCACCAATGCTCAGCTAGCAGTATGAGCCTTGTTGTAGCTTCTTTCTGCAGGAGTCTGAGGCTACCACATGGGTGTCATCAGCCACTTCCTTTGCGGGTACCTTTTGTCACTGAGGAGCCAGCCCTGGATCTTTTGTGGTCCCTCGAGGATATCCAGGATCTGCGATCTACTCAAGATATATGAATCGTGGATGCTTCCTGGGTATCTGGCGCAAACCTGCATGATCAGTGTCTTATGGTCACAGACCAGCTGAACACTGAGCAAGTGGTGGCCTTTCCTGTTTATGTATTGGTGTGCCTGTTGCCAGGTAGCTTTTATAGCCACATGAGTGCAGTGGATGGCACCCTGCACTCATGTGAATCTGGAAACCTCAGCAAAGCCTAGTGCTCTGGTTTCCTGGCATGCTTGATCGCTTGGGCCTTGGCAAAAAGGGCATCTGTAACCTCATGAATGCATTTTTATATGCATGCTTGCCGCATGGTCCCCAGTGGAGCCCTGGAAGGAGCCACTGATGTAGAAGTTCAGAGCGGCTGTTACTTTCACCACCAACAGCAATGGATGCCCTCCCGGTACCTGTGGCACCAATTCCTGGAGAATGTGGCAAATGTGAGTCACCAAATCCCTGGACGTGTAGAGCCATCGGCGAGACTGGTTCTCGCTCGTCTGTAGATAAAACATGAATTCTGTATATCCTGGCCACACACGCACAACATCTCTGTGAGTCTCATCCTATGCGTCCGGAGGGGGGCCTGCTGGCCCATAGTCTTGAGGGTATTGCTCCTCCCTTTGGTGACCCAGGTGCCTCCATCGCAATCTTCTCCTTCTTCCCTCCTGCCTGTAAGCGATAATGCAGGCAGCAATAAATCCAATCTGCATCTTCCTTATGGCCTCCTTTATGCAGTATTAATGAGAAGCATACAAGTGCCAGCATTAGTCTCCAAAGGTCCTCTTTCTCTCAATGACTTGTCAATGAATGTGGATTCAAGGGCTTTGTTCCCGTGTGGGAGAGCACTTGGCCCTGAAATGATGGTCAGTGCAGAGCGTGTATCAAGGCCCACCACCCCCCAACCCTCCCACTCCAACATGACTGATTGCTATGAGATTGCTTTGGCCTGGCGCTTGGATGTGCTGTTTTCAGCCCTGGTGCTGGGAGCTTCATTCACTGCACTCTAATACTGCACTCTTGGGCATAAACATGAGGGTAAATGTTTATTCCCGAAATGAGATTATTTGAGGGGGGGCCTGAGGCTTCTTTTCAGTGAACCATCCAGCACCAACTTTCTCACAGGTTTCTGGATCTTGTCCATTCTCTCAATTGCTCTAGAGCTCGTTACGACTCTGGGGAATTTCCACACTGCAAACATGGGGTTAAAACAAGGAGATCGATTAATGCAACTCTGGGATTAGTCTCATGTGAATGGACATCATTGCTTCACTTTCCTGATTCCCTGCACTGTGATTGAAAGGTTTCTAACATGTCTCAGCTGTGCCTCTCTTCTCATTTAGGAGTGCACAGTTCGTTTGGGTGCCAGTTTAATCAGCAGCCCCCCCACTCCCCTCTGCATGCAGCTGCCCCCCAATCTGCCCACAGAGCCCTCACCAGCAGAGCTTCTCTTCATTTTAAATTTGTACTGTGCCATCGCTGCAGGTCGGAAGATGGTGGTGCAGAACTCTCACTGCCATACCAGCTTGGACCCTCCCTGTGAGAGTATGGAAACCCCTCCAATTGTTCAGGAGGAGCTTCATGTTCAGGTTTCCCTCCCTTACAGACCTCCTCATTCTAGTATTCCTTGATCCCGTCATGCTTCTATGGCCCGTGTGGACCTCACCCATCTCCATCTTGAGGCCACTTATACCGTCACCCTGGCACCCTCCCCTTGCAGTCATGTGTCTGAATGCAACCCTCCCCATCCCCAGTGCAGCCTCTGCCCTGCAGCCCCTTCCCCTGCCTTAGGCCACTTGCCCCCTTCCAGTACAGGCCTAGCCTGGCAGCTCATAAAAAACCACACCCACTTTACCGCTGGTCTGGTAGGTAGATACTTCCTGTGACAACCCCCTGATAGTGATGTGGTGCTGCCTGCGAAGCCTGGTGCTGATTCCTGTGAGCTCTGCACGATGCAAGGTAAGTGAACAAACCTCTGATTGGGGAGCGAAGTGCAGATCGCCAGGTACACGTCGCTTATATACCGTTGTGAAACACATCGTTTTAATTGCACGCTGACGTGCCTGGATGATCCAGTGTTGGGGATAATTCTGGCAAAGATTATAATGAGATGCAAAAATATTGAAGTGATGTTCCTGATGCCCACCACGAACGGAAGCAGAAAATCCCGGCCCTAGTCTCAGTGTCTTCTTCACAACCAGGCTTGGGAATTCCATTGACAACCAGGGCATCCAATCCTTGCCATGTATAAACCAGTTTGCCAAGGTGTGCATGTTGGTAGGTGGCAGGAGGAAAGAGATATTTTGGCCAAGAGGGAGAAATAGTTGTGAAGGTGGTGATTGATTTTTGACCAGGAGTGACAGGAAGTACGGTGAAATATGTCACGTTGGTTTATAGACACACTGTGCTGCCTCTTACCAAGCCCATTCTTTAACTTGCCTTGCAACATGCCAACAGTCTGACAGGAAGTGAACATCTGACCTCTCACAAACCTAGTCAAACGGCATTTCCACACCTGAATCAGGAAATTTTGGGTCCCTGCTGGAATTCTTCTTATCCCTAGATATCTTCCCGCAGCTTGAAAATGTTGCCCCTGTTTGGGCTAAGGAAGAATACACTTTCCCTTTAAAATGCTACAGGCACTTAAGAAACCAACAGCTGGACCTGATTTCCCAGTCCATAATCTGGCAAGCTACCTTAAATTAGTGCTGGCAGCTCGTCTGACTCGTGCAAATGAGGAGTATTTCTCTCCCAACTTCCCACCACCATCCTTCAATTTTACTGGGATTTGTTAATATAAATCCACTCACATTCTACCTATTCTATACCAGAAGACCAAAATTCTGCTGAATTCTGCCCTGACTGCTCATGGATTTTTTTTTGTCACTAAGGTTGAGATAATCCGATGAGCTGCTTCTGCCATGTACATCCCTTCCGCTAGCCCAACTGGCCAAACTTCCTTTAATGCTCCTCCTTGCCCCAGCCCTGAATTCTCATCTTTCTCTAGTTTCTTTCCTATCTCCCCTCTTGCCCTCTCTGAACTCGTCTTGTCCTTGAGACTCACCTCCTGTTCCTCAATTCTACTCCCACTAAGCTTATCATCTCATACTCCCTCCTGGCCCCCATGTTAACCAATATTGTAAATGGTTCCCTCTCTCCAGATGTTGTCACTCTCTCCCTTAAATCTGCTGTAATCATCCCTATCCTCAAAAAAAAACTTTGACCACTCAGTTTTTGCAAACTACTGTCTCATTTCAAACCTCCCTTTCCTCTCCAAAGTCCTTGCACACTTTGTCACCTCTCAAATCCATTCCCATCTTTCTTGGAACTCAATGCTTGAATCCCTCCAATTAGGTTACCACCCTGCCAAAGTACTGCAAAGGCTCTTGTCAAAGTTACAAGTGACATCCTATGTTACTGTGACAAAGGTAAACTTTCCCTCCTTGTCCTTCTCAAATGTCTGCAGCCTTTGAGACAGTGACCACACCATTCTTCTCCAAAGTCTCTCCACTGTCGTCCAGCTGGGTGGGACTACTCTCACATGGTTTCATTCTTGTCTATCAAATCGTAGCTGGAGAATGACTTGCAATGGCTTCTCTTACTGCTCCCGCTCTGTTACCCCTGGTGCCCCCCACAAATCTATCCTTGGCCCCCACCTAGTTCTCATCTATATGCTGCCCCTTGGCAACAGCATTAGTTTTCACATGTATCCTGACAACACCCTGCTCTATCTCACCACCACTTCTCTCAACTCCTCCACCATTGGTAAATGATCAGACTGCTTATCCGACATCTAGTACTGGATGAGGAGAAATTTCCTCCAATTGGATATTGGGAAGACTTGAAGCTATTGTTTTTGGTCCCTGCTCCAAACTCCATTCCCAAGCTACCAACTCCATCCTTCTCTCTGGCACCAGCCTGAGATTAAGCCAGTCTGTTTGCAACCTTGGTGTCACATTTGATCCTGAGATGAGCTTTTGACCTCATATTTGTACCATCACTAAGACTGTCTATTTTTACCTCCATAACATTGCTCAATTTCGTGTCTGTTTCAATTCATCTGCTCGGAACCCCTCATTCATGCCTTCATTACCTTAACTTGACTACTTCAATACACTCCTGGATGGTCTTGCACATTATACCCACCATAAACTTGAGGTTATCCAAAACTCTCCTGCCCATACGTTAACTTGCACCAAGTCCCATTTCCCTATCACCTCTGTGCTCACTGACCTGCATTGGTTCCTGGTTGAATGTCATGATTTTAAAATTTTCAACTTTGTTCTCAAATCCCTTTATGGCCTTCCCTTTGCTTCCCTATCTTGTTAATCTCCTCCAACCCCACAACCTTCCAATGTATCAGTGCATCTCTAATTTTGGACTCTTGTGCATTCCCAATTATAATTGCTCCACCATTGGTGGCTGTGCCTTCAGTTGACTAATACCCAAGCTTTGGAGTTCCCTCTCTACACCTCTTCACCTCTCTACCTCGCTTACCTCCTTTATGGCACTTCTTAAAACCCAAACTTTTGGTCATCTGACCTAATATCTCCTTATTTGGCTCAGTGTCATAGTTTGTTTTATAATGCTCCTGTGAAGCGCCTTAAGGACGTTTCATTACATCAAAGGTGCTACATAAATAGAAGGTGTTGTTGTTGAACAAGTTGTGTCTCCTCTTGAATTCTCTAATTGCATCAAATTATCTATTTCAATTTTGTATCTTTGTTGACTTGCCACATTGTATTTATAAATTTTAATCCTGTCAAGTTGGCCTGATGAGCCAGTTTCTAAGGACTGAACAATTTAAAAGAAAAAAACAATTAATCTCTAAATTCTAATATGGAGCCAGATGTCTGGCTGGTGTGATACATGTCATGTTTCATCTCAAGTGAACGTGAAGGAGGATGAGAGGCAAAATTTACCTATCCACAGACTGTTTCCAAAGGACTTTCTCAGGATTTCAGGAGAGGTCATTGAAAAGTATAATTACGCCTTAAGGACATTGATTGCTTGGCAATATGCACAGAGCTGTAGCTTTCTCTTTGGATAGAAACAAATGTTTTGCCAAACCTCGATAAATTCTTTATTTCATAAGGGAACTTAACTTTAGATAAACCCATCTGTTCTAATTTGGACTCTTTCCTAAATCTTAAGCAAAATCAGCAGTTTTTGTAAACTGACCCAAATCTCCTCTAACAAATTTAAAGCTTTATGCATGACTAGAATAGGATGATATCTCACATAGCCAATTGTCCTTTACCATGGCTTTTTCCCAGGATACTACATTCTGTTGTCTACTTCAAAACGGAGTAAATAGCACACTATCTTTTAGGCTAAAACTAGTAGAGAAATTTAGTTCAAAATTAAGTAGTACAACTATTGACTTATGAACTGCTTAAAACTTTTCCAACGCAATAACGTAGTTCTTTTATGCGAGCCTCTTAACATCTGAATCCTTTAACTTTGTGATCCTAAAGGAATCTCTTTGGTCACCTCAGCTGGAAATGGTCAGCGGGAAGAAGGAAACTAATCTCCTGAAGAAAAATCCCAATTCGTATCCAGTCTTCTGTTATTCCAAAGACAGGTTTCAGCATTCTAGATCAAATACACTGTACAAAGTTTTTCTAGGACATACTAATGAATAATCTGACAGACAGCGTTAGCATCTCACATTTGCCAAGACCAAAATCTATAAAATATAATTTCCTTAATGGTTGAGCAATTGGAAATAATAGTGTAAATTTTGTGAAGCTCTGTGCCATTGTTGGATCCTTGAATGCAACTACTGCATATCCAGCAAGTGTTGGTCCATTGCCCTACTGCATTTCTATCCATTGATTTCTGTTGAGTGAAAATCATACAATATGTACTGGCTGATGTGAGACCTTACTGGCGATTTAGGGCCTTGTAAAATTTATTGAGCTTCATCTCCTCTCTGCATATTAGCATACTTTAACATTTCAAGAAGACAAGGCATTTCCTAATGTTATTTCACAAGTTAATTGCAACAGTGTTAATGAAGGGAATTGATTTGGGTCCTATACCCCACTAGGAATGTGACTATCTCTAAACAGGTTCATATATTAACACCATTGACTCCATTAACACCAAGAATGAAGAATTCCATTGTTTTATTTGGTGATGCCCTGAATAAATTCAAAGATTGGCAGTGTGGACAGTAGTATTGGGTATGAGATCAGCGTGTCTGGTCTGTTGCATGCCAGCAACATTTTATGGTGAGGACGTTTTTAAGCTTTTTGGATGCTATGCAGCTGATCATTATAAGCCTTAATTTGCCAATAAGTGAAACTTAATTCCCTGCTGGAATCAAAATGTTTTGTGAAATTTCTCCTGCCATAGTATAGCTCACCCATGTAAGTATTTGGCTGGCCTGACCTTTAGGAGTAAAATTAAGGAAATCTTGTGGTTTTCATTATTAGTTGGCAAGTTTGGTTATTCTTGGCTTATTATGTTAGGATAAATTTATTGGTCTTGTCCTCCTGGCTCAGAGGACAGCAGATCTGAGGTAGCACCTTCATGTCAGCTCTTTGACCTTTGTCTCCTTTGAGTGTAACTCTGTTGGAAATGTGGGATTGGTGAATTTATTAAATATTTTCAACTGCATTTTCCTTGGTGCATTAGTTACTGTTTATGATGTACTTGGTTTATTTGCATTCCAACTGTTTATCATTCCGTTACCTAATATGTTCTTTTGCTGCTATTTTCCTGCTAGCAATAAAGTGATCAGTTATTGTGATGGGAATTCTTTTAGAGGTTACAGTAGTTTTGAGGAAAGAATTCTCTTTTTGAGGGAATGAGAATGGCAGGTATGTACCAATCCTTAACTCAAGTCCCACACTTCCAGATGGTCCTTCATGAACACATCACAGCCAGGCTTGTCTTTAGTGCCTCCATTTCACAAAATAGGTTATAACATAGCTGTGCTGTTTACTGGAGGTGAACTGCAGACAACGTCTATCACCTTGGCTGCTCATTCTATGGGTGAATGTTAACACTTCATTTTAAACTTTTGTGCTTTCCAAGATATTGTCAATATATTCCAAGTCAGTCAGCTATCCAGTTACATTTAACAAGTGACTGAGGCCTTTTTGTAGGGGCAATGCATTTGTCACTTTCTCTGTAGACAGGAGCTCAACAGGGCATTGAGCTTTTCTTGGATGGCACGGCCTCAAGAATGCAAATCCATTTTTCCTTCTCCTACACCACTGTTCCCCCTCACTCTGTTTCAATTGATGCTACCTCTTCAAGCTCACTGAGATGTGTTTGACTGCATCAGAAGGCAAAGAATTTGCATATGTGTAGTGTTTTACCACACCCTGAGAGCATCTAGGGTTAGGGTCAGGCCGGGAGGTGGGGGAAGAGGTATGAAATAGGCTGGGATGGAGTGGGAAGGGGAGGTTCCAGTGCCCATCATCTTCCCGCCTTTGCTGGCATTTTATCAGCGGCAGGGTAGGTGGCCTGCCTGCCCTGAGGCCATTGAGACCCTTAAATGTCCTTTAATGGCCACTTAAGGGTCTCTTCCTGCCACCGGTAGTATTATTTCAGCAACAGATGGGAATCTCACCACCTGGGGAGACTGCCCAGTAAAACCTGTCATCCTCCCTATAGGCTCAGAGTTGGGGGCACTCTGTGGCCCACAGAGGGCCCCCCTCCCCCACAGCAGTAAATGCTCCCTCCATTGGAAGACCCACCCTCCTGACCTCATGATCGATCCTTCTTTTCCCTTGCTGAGGCCTGCCTGATTGGCTCAGCGATCCCCAACTCCATTTACCTGCTCTTTGGGCCTACTTGATGGTTGCTGCCCTGGGACCTTCTGCAGTCCTAGCAGTGGCCACCGCTTCTGCTGACACTGCTGAGACTGGAGAGTTGTTGGCCCTTTGACTGGCTGGCAGCTCTTGGGGCGGGACATCTTCTCCTGGTGAGGTGGAAACCATAACTGCTGGCAATTAACTGAGGATTGTGCAGTATGGTCATGGGTTCCAATGCCAGCAGATGTGGGGCTGTCCACAATTTTCCAGTTGGTGAGCAGGACCAATCCTGCCTGGTAAAATCTTGGCCCTAGTCATTACTAGTTATGAAAATATTACAGCCAAATCACACAAACATCAAATGAAATGAATGACCAATTATAAGAACAGAAAATGCTGGAAACACCCAGCAGGTCTGGCAGCATCAGTGGAGAGGGTTAATGTTTCTATGCGGCTGGAAAGCTGGTATAGGAGGGAGGGCATCAGATTTCTGGGACCGGTTTCGGGGAAGGTGGGACCTGTACAAGTCAGACGATCTACACCTGAACAGGACTTGGATGAATATCCTTGCAGGGAGATTTGCTAGTGCTGTTGGGCAGGGTATTTAAACTAGATTGGCAGGATGGATGGGAACCTGAGGGCAAATTTACAGATGCACACAGATTCACAGAATCACAGTGCAGAAGAGGCCCTTTGGCCAATCGAGTCTGCACTGACATGTGAGAAACACCTGACCTACCTACCTAATCCATTTATCAGCACTTGGCCCATAGCCTTGAATGTTATGACGTGCCAAGTGCTCATCCAGTCACTTTTTAAAGGATGTGAGGCAACCCACCTCCACCACCCTCCCAGGCAGTGCATTCCAGACCGCCATCACTCTGGGTAAACAAGTTTTTCCTCACATCCCCCCTAAACCTCCTGCCCCTAACCTTGAACTTATGCCCCTTGTGACTGACCCTTCAACTAAGGGGAACAGCTGCTCCCTATCCACTCTGTCCATGCCCCTCATAATCTTGTACACCTCGATCAGGTCGCCCCTCAGTCTTCTTTGCTCTAACGAAAACAACCCAAGTCTATCCAACCTCTCTTCATAACTGAAATGTTTCATTCCAGGCAACATCCTGGTGAATCTCCTCTGCACCCTCTCCAGTGCAATCACACCCTTCCTATAATGTGGCGACCAGAACTGCACACGGTACTCCAGCTGTGGCCTCACTGAGGTTCTATACAACTCCAACATGACCTCTCTACTTTTGTAATCTATGCCTTGATTGATAAAGGCAAGTGTCTCATATGCCTTTTCCACCATCCGAATAATGTGCCCCTCTGTCTTCAGAGATCTATGGACACACACGCCAAGGTCCCTTTGTTCCTCAGAACTTCCTAGTGTCATGCCGTTCATTGAATACTTCCTTGTCAAATTACTCCTTCCAAAGTGTATCACCTCACATGTTTCAGGGTTGAATTCCATCTGCCACTTATCTGCCCATTTGACCATCCCGCCTATATCTTCCTGTAGCTCAAGACACTCAACCTCACTGTTAACCACCCGGCCAATCTTTGTGTCATCCGCAAACTTACTAATCCTACCCCCCACATAGTCATCTATGTCGTTTATATAAAAATTCAGAGCAGGGAACGGGAGATGGAGAATTAGTGAGTGACTTTGAAAGACAGAAGCAGCACAGGTTAAAAAGTGTACAGCACAGGAATTTGGCAGTATTAAAAGGCATATATGTAAATGCAAGGAGTGTAGTAAACAAAGCCAATGAGCTGAGGGGTCAATTACCAAGAGGCATAGATTTAAGGTGATTGGTAGAAGGATTAGAGGGGACATGAGGAAGAACTTTTTCACACAGAGGCTGGTGGGCGTCTGGAATTCACTGCCTAAGTTGGTGATTGAGGCTGAAACACTCAACTCATTTAAAAGGTACCTGGATTTGCATCTGAAGTGCTGTAACCTGCAAGGCTATGGACCAGGTACTGGAAAGTGGGATTAAAATGAGCGGCTATTTTCTTTGTTCTCTTTTTTGGCCAGTGCAGACACAATGGGCTGAATGGCCTCTTTCTGCGCCCTAACCTTTCTATAGTTCTATGACCTTTTATCAGAACTGAAAGGTCACTGACCTGAAATGTTAACTCTGTTTCTCCCTCCACAGATGCTGAGTATTTTCAGCATTTCCTGCTTTTATTTCAGATTTCCAGCAACCACTGTATGCTTTTATATGAATGACTAATTAACCTGTTTGTGATGACTATAGCCTGGACTCTGGAAAAACATCTTGTTTTTGTTGGAGTAGTATCATGGGATATCCTGTCCATTAATCTTAATGGATGAAAATGTGGCCAGAGAACAAGCAATTTCCCGATGCACAGTCACAGCAGACAAGTCTGTGTGCTGAGAGCACACATTCATGGCATTTATTCTGTAGACTTGAGGCACAAGTTGAAAAAGCACAGGCACAGTTGGAAACAAGCGCTGAATTTTCACAACAGCCTGTGTGCTGGTAAATCTCTATTGATCATGTCGATGTTTTATATTGCAATGGTTTGATCTGTGAAGCCCTTGAAGATGTAAGTCTAACAAGGCAATCAGTTGTATACTGTGTATATCGTTTCCTGATGAAGCATAAGATTGAAAGAACTATAAGGTTTTATATGGGCTTGCCACGGGCGAACAGTAAAAGTGGAGGCAATCTTGAGCCTTTAACCTAAAAAATGGTACACTTTATTCCTTCAGAGATTACATCTTTTCCACTTCTTATCCCACATGCTTAGGTATTATGCAAGCCATTGTTACCTCTTGACAGACATGAACTGCTGCCCTCTGCGTTCCTGCACCAGATATTCTCTTGGCTTTGTGGTTTTTTTTGTTAACAGGTAGCGTAATAGGGCACAAGATGCCACATGAATTCTCTTATTTTTGAGGGTGGCTGACTGAATAAGCACTCTCTTTTGAGACAAGGAACAGATCTTAGATGAACAGAATTGTAGAATGGTACAGTGTATTAGCTCATCAAGCCTACACCAACTCTTTCAAACACCAATCCAGTTAGTCCTACTCCCCCATTCCATTCCATAGCCCTGCAATCTTTTTACCTTCAATTATTTATCCAAGTTTCTTTCTGAAAGCCACTACTGAATCTGTTTCCACTATCCTATCAGGCAGTGCATTCCAAATCCTAACCACTCATTGCGTAAAAAATTTTTCATCACATTCTTTTGCCAATCACCTTAAATCTGTGTCCACTGGTTATCAACCCATCGACAACTGGAAATGGCTTCTCTTTGTTTACTCTATCTAAACCTTTCATGTTAAAGATCTCCATCAAATCTCCTCAGCCTCCTCTGCTCCAAGGATAACAACCCCTGCCGTCTGTCCACATTGTTACGATCCTCAGCCAGACCTCGGGATGTGAGGGGAGGTCCGGTTATAGACCAGTAACGTTTTGTTTAAAGTAGTTAAAGGTTGAGATCAAAGGCACTTACCTTTGGAATAAAGCCACAAGATTTCACGGGTTTTGAATAAACAAAAAACAAAAATTACTATGCAAATTTAAAAACATTTTACAAGATATATCTTATACCCTAACCTTCAGAATCAACTTGAGGTTCATGTGAATTAACAGGCAAATTGTGGTGAAACACAGCACGCTGCACAATAAATGGCAGATGTGACAAATCCCACAGATTTCTCAGAAACCCACCCAGATGTCAGTATTAACTGAGTTACACAACCTCTTTAAAATTCCCTTTTGTGGTAAAGTGAGGTACCCTGAGAATGCAAGTGTACTGATCATGTAACAGCGCTGACGAATCACTGTACAGCGCAGGCAACTGGGAACTGTAAGTCTAGTTCTGGAAAGTCTCTGAGTGAGCACGTATGATCTGGTACTGTGCCCTATGTCTCAATAAACCATCACTGTTTATTCTTACATCAGTCTCTCCCCGTTATTGATTGCAAACAGCTATTGTGGGGAATATGGGAAGGTGTGCAGTTAGAATTTGGTTGGCCAACGAACTCATTTACCCAAGACATATAAGTGGCAATGAGGATAAAAACATTGCAAGACCCCTGAGCGTGAGTCCACAAGACAGGTGAGCAAAGTATTGGAAAGAGCATCAGTACTTCTTGTAAAATAGGCGACAGCTGGCAATTGGAGCAGAAAGCTGTAGTTTAAAATTTAAAAAAACCACTGCAGAATCGCAATCACAATGATTCCGCCAAATCTCATAGAGCGCGAAACCCTGTAGAGAAAAGCTGACAGCTGCAGGGACAGAGTTTTTAAAAAAAGGTGACTGCTCTTAAAGCGGCAATGCATTTAAATTGGTAAATACATGAGAAATGGCTATGGGCAGAAAATTATAACAGACCCCAGAGAGAGGGCAACTCTGTGAAAGGCAACAAGAGACCCCAGAGAGAGGGCAACTCCGCGGTAAGCCCAAACACCTAAATTCGTCATTCCTTGAAAGCCTATCGGAAGTGCAGTCCCCTTGCAGTCGTTCAGGATGCTGCAGTTCGGGCATGTCGATCCATTTGACCTCATTTCAGATGACTGGCTTCATTATGCCAAATGCCTAGCGCTCTTTTTTACTGCTAATGACATCACGGGAGAGGATAAGAAGAGGGAGATTCTTTATTCCTCATGCGGGAGCAAAACGTATGGGCTGATCCGCAGCCTTACGTTACCTAGCGCCTCAGACTCAAAGACTTGTGACGAGTTAATAAAAATTGTACAGAGCCACCTGAGATCAAAGCTCTCAGTTACTATGCAGCACTTCAAGTTCAATTCAAGGAACAGGCTTCCACAGGAGACAATAGCTGACTATGTGGCTATTTTAAAGGCATTAACTGAGCATAGCGAATTTGGGATGTCAATTAGTGATATGTTGAGAGACCGGCTGATATACAGGATTGGAGATGATACTATCCAAAGGTGTTTGCTCGCCGAACCTAGTCTAGACTTCAATAAGGCATTAGAATTAGCTATAGTGATGGAGAGTGCTGTTAGAAATTCTGAAGTTATAAAGGAGACATAAAATGGCGCCATCTGTCTGGTTGAGTGGGACTATCCAGTAACAAAAGGCGTGAAAACTTCAGATTCCGCGGAAAGACGGGAAACGCTCTCTAGCTCCAGACCATTGAAAAACAATGGTACTACAGTGAAAACCCGCAAAATGAATGAGAGAAATACATCCAGGCCTCCAGTGAGTGAACGGCAACTCAAACAATTCGAGTGCTTTTTCTGCCACCGCTATGGCCATATAAGGCTGCACTGCAGAGAGAGGCTGAAACAACTGTATAAAGGCAGAAGAAAAAATTATGAAATATGCCACATGGGAGAGCCAGAAGAAATAGAATCAGACATCCATTTGTTATATAACCTCAAAGTGGGTAGAACCAAGCCAATCCAAGTAGTCATTACAGTTAACAGACAACCCATTCAGATGGAAGTTGATATGGGAGTGTCGATGTCCATCATTGGAGAGCATACATTTAGTTATCTGAGTAAAGGCCCTTTGAAGTTAGAAGTTTCAGACACAAAGCTGAGGATATACATGGGCGAAGAAATAAGACTGAAAGGGTTATGTCAAGTCTCAGCGACATATGGAGATCAATCTGCAAGATTGCCCTTATTAATGGTAGCTGGAGAAGGCCCAGCTTAATAGGCCGCAACTGGCTCGAAAAGATTATATTGAAATGGGCCAAAATTTTTCAAATTACAATGAAAAGCCTGCAGGAATTGTTGCAAAAGTATGCCTCCATTTTCAACGATGAGTTAGAAAGGATTCGAGGGCTACAGGCCGGGATCCATATAGACCCAAATGCAGCTCCCAAGTTTATAAGAGCCAGACCAGACCATTATTCTCTATGGGACAAAGTTGAAACCGAATTGGACAGACTGGGAAAATTGGACATCCTACAACCAGTGCAATTTCCTGAGTGGGTGGCACCCATCGTACCTGTGCTGAAGCCGGACCAAAGCGTGTGTTTATGTGGTGATTATAAGCTAACTGTCAATAAGGTGGCCAAACTCGATAGACACCTGATACCCAAGATTGAGGAATTGTATTCGAAGTTGGCAGGGGGCACCACATATTCGAAATTAGACATGAGCCATGCCTACCAGCAGGTAGATTTGGAAGAAGACTCTAGGGAATTCGTCACCATTAATGGGCACCAAGGATTGTATCAATACAAACGTCTACCCTTTTGGGGTCTCCTCGGTGTGTGCTATTTTCCAAAGAACTATGAAAAACTTGCATCAAGGATTTAATACAAATCCTTGCTCCAAGGATTACGCCATGTTATCATTTACTTGGATGATGTATTGGTCACGGGATTGACCGACGATGAACACTTAACAAATCTAGAAGAGGTGCTCAAACGTTTCGCACAAACAGGGGTATGTTTAAAACGAGAGAAGTGTCTGTTCCAAGCTAAGGAGGTAGTTTACTTGGGCCATAAGGTTGATGCGCAGGGCCTGCATCCTGTGGAAGAAAAAGTCCAGGCCATTCGCGAGGCACCTGCCCCGAGAAATACCACAGAGCTTAAGGCCTTCTTAGGCATGGTAAACTACTAAGGCCGATTCCTCCCAAATCTCTTGACTGTGCTGGCCCTATTGTACAGCCTGCTTAAGAAGAACCAGAAATAGAGTTGGCAAGCCCCACACCAGGATTCCTTCCTGAAAGTGAAGCGATTATTAAGATCGTCAGCCTTTTTGGTCCACTTTGACCCCAAGAAGAAATTTTAACATGTGACATGTCCCCTTATGGAATAGGGGCTGTCCTTTCACATCGGATGGCAGGTGGCTCCGATTGGTTATACATCTCGCGCACTCAGTGTCGCAAAGAGACGATATTCCCAGGTTGAAAAGGAGGGCTTATCTATTGTGTTCGGCGTCCAGAGGTTTCATGAATATCTCCACGGTTGCCATTTCCATACTATAACCAACCACAAGCCTCTACTGGGATTATTTGCAGAAGATAAAGCGATACCAGTTATCACATTGGCTCGCATCCAGAGATGGACACTAATATTAGCTGCCTACGAATACACTTTTGTTCATTGTTCGGGAACTCAAATCGTACATGCCAACGCACTAAGCCACCTTCCCCTGCCAGCTAACAATGGGGAGGCCCCGATTCCCCAGGAACTGGCCTTAGTGCTAAATTTTCTGGATTTCTACCCTGTTCAGACCAGACAAATCCGTGAGTGGACAAGCTGGGACCCACTATTGTCTAATGTCCTTCAGCAAGTCTTGAATGGTTGGTCAGGTGGGTCTGAATCCAAGGAGATGAAGCCCTATTTTGATTGCAAATATGAACTCTCCTGCATGGACGGCGTATTACTCTGGGGAGCAAGGGTTGTCATGCGTCCGAGGGGGCGAAGGCGGTTATTAGCCGAGCTACATAGCGCTTGCACAGGCATTAGCAGGATGAAGATGCTTGCAAACAGCTATTTGTGGTGGCCATTGGATATAGAAACCCTGATCAAAAGCTGCCCTCAATGCCAGCAGGTGCAAAAGCTCCCCCACGATTGCACCCATGGGAATGGCCGGGGCGGCCATGGGTGCGTCTCCACGTTGATTACATGGGACCCTTCTTGGGCACGATGTCCCTTTTACTGATTGACTCCCATTCTAAATGGGTGGACGTCTCTGAAGTCCAGCTGCCCACGTCGGCTGCTACCATTGACTGTTTGTGGCAGAGTTTTGCAGTGGATGGGTTGCCGGAAGTCTCGTGCCCGACAATGGGATCGCTTTTACCAGCGGGGAGTTTCACAGGTTCATTACCCTTAACAGCATTACTCATATCAAAACCTCAACCTACCACCCAGCATCAAACGGCATTGGCTGAGCGGGCAGTCTAAACCTTTAAATCCGGGATGAAAAAGATGGAAGGGGATTCCATCAGCACAAGATTGTCCCGGTTCTTGTTCTCATATTGGACCACGCCACACACAACGACCGGCATTGCCCCTGCAGAACTACTAATGAAGGGACGTCTCCATACCCGTCTGACCCTTATCTGGCCTAATTTAGAGGGGAGGGTGGAAAAAAGCCAGGAGGTTTAGAAGACCAAGCATGATGGTCATGGTCGCGAAAGAACCTTCATGATGGGAGATGCGGTCCTCGCGAAGAACTTTGGAGATGGGCCCAATTGGCTGTTAGGTGAGGTGAGTGCAGTAACTGGACCCCTCTCCTATAAAGTATTGGTAAATGGCCGAATAATTAGACAACACATGGATCATCTCCACAAAAGGACACCAGTCCCACAAGAAGAAATGCATTCTTCATATACGCTTGAGTTTGTGCCGCATGTAGAGGGCAGGTCACATGATTGGGAAGCACCAGTGGGGCCTGTGGGACCCGAGGGGGTCGGGGACATAAACCTGCCAATTTCCGCTGAGGAACCTAGTGGACAACGGTCCCCTGAAAAAGAGGTCTTGGAAAAACCAGTCGAGATTGGTGAACTGAGACGCTCAACAGGTCCGAGAAAGCTTCCCGAGAGCCTTGACCTGTAAATAGTTATTGCGTAAATAGTTAAAGTGTTTTAAGCTTGTTAGCTGTACTTTTAAGTAAAGGGAGAGGGATGTGGTAAAGTGAGTACGGATGCTCTGGTGCTCTGCCCTATGTCTCAATAAACCATCACTGTTTGTTCTTACATCAGTCCCTGTTATTGATTGCAGGCAGTTATAAAGGGGAATATAGGAAGGCATGCAGTTAGAGTTCGGTTGGCCAGCAATCTCATTTACCCAAGACATAAAACCTTTTGAGGAATTTCCAGTCTTCACCTTCTAGAAGATCTAACCTCTGAATTCCCTCCAAAAAAATCGCTCCAATTCAGACTGTCTTAACGACTGCTCCCTTCCAGGGTTTGCTCTGTTCCTCAGGACTCCTCCCAAGCCTTACTGCCTGGAGACTGCTCACCACAACACCTCTGCTGCCTGGAGCCTCTTCTCCCTGCTTCTGTACACACCCAGTCATGTAGGATTTCTTGAGCCCCAACTCTTGGCTGCACTGAGATATCAATGGCTCCCTAGGCTCCTGAGTCCCAACTGCACAGTTACCAAATGGCTCCAAGGGCTTCAATGAGCCCCCAATCCAGCTCCTCAGAGCTAACAGCAGCACTTTTGTTGCATGGAGCTTCTTCCCTTGCTCCTGACTCTGACTAAAATTGACTGACCATTGAACTGCTCTTCACTGACCCTTGAACTGACCTGGGGAACCTATCAACACACACAGTGGGACCGACCCTTGTTACCAGACAGGAGCCACTGTTATAGCACTGAAACATCCTGTCCCTTAAAAATTACAATATCCAAAGACTTCAAACTTACTAGAACACACACACATAATGAATTGAATTCACAACAACATAAATATAATCCCTCATCCTTGGAATCATTACGGTAAATCTCTTTTGTACTCTTTCCAAACCTTTACTGTAGTGCTCAGAATTGGGCAAATAAAGCCCAGCTGGACCATTTTATATAAGTTTAGCATAACCTCTTGATTTTTGTACTCTATCCCTCTACTTATAAAGGATTTCAGATACTAAGTGCTTTGTTAACTTGATTTGTGAACAAACACTTCCAGGTCTCTCTCTTCTTGTATTCGCATTAAAATTGTACCATTTGGCTTGTATTGTTTCTTCTCTTTCTTCCTAACAAAATGTATAACCTCACATATCCTGATGTTCAATTTTATCAACCATGTGTCCATCTGTTTCACCCATGGCTGGTTTATTTATGCAAAATACCTGAATGGACAATTGTACGGTGAGAACAATCAATTTCCCTTTACCTGTTGGTTATGAAAAACAGTAAAGATGCAAATTACTTGCTCTGGAAAAAATGGCCTTGCCTTGTCTAACTTAACCCTTGAAGAAAAGAAGGAAAGACTTGGATTTGTTTAGAGCCTTTCCCATACTCAGGATGTACCCAAAGCACTTTACAGCTAACAAAGTACTTTTTTGAGCTATAGTCACTATTATAATATTGGAAATGCAGCATCTAGTTGGTGCACAACAAGGTTCAGCAAATTTCAAATCCTGCCTTGCCAAAGTTGCAAAAACTTAAGGGCTGAGAGGCAAATCGTCCCTTCAGTTTCTAGCCTCACAGGTGAAGGACGGCCACTTGGGCAAGTTACCAGATGGCTGCAGCGGATGGGGGTTGTTGAATTAGGAGGGAGTGCATGTCGAGAGGAGCTCAGCAACAAAATGAAATGAAAATGGGATTATGCCTTTAAAGCAAAATACATCAATTGCTAAAACATCTTTCCATTATGTTCCATTTTAGGTGAAGACATCTTTGTCAATTTGTATGGAGCTGCAACAGACGTAAATGTAAGACTGGACAAAAACTCTGTAATGATAGAGAAGACCTACATATCGTTGGCTAACCAGAGAGTAGTATCCATTTGCAACAGGAGTGATGTAATAGTGCACTTCCGGTGGAAGGCCTTTGCAACTCCAGAGGAAGAAGAGCAGCAGAAAATCAGGTAAGTCAAATAATATCTAAGACTGCTTAATTTATAGAATGTTCATGAACCAAGGTTGGTAAGGACATTTCTGTAGTGGAAAGTAGATCCATTTTCAGGAATCGAGGCTTCAATCACAATCTGGACTTCCAAATGATTCCCACATCTACCACTGTTGGCGATATATGACAAGTAGGCATAACTGGGCTGATCCCATTTTGGATCCCAATTGAAGGATGAGACATGATAACTTAGCCTTTTGGTGACCCATTAGGAATCAGCGGACCTTGCTCCCATAAGGCCCTCCAAGAGTTTTTATCTTGTGACTAGGACATTTTGGTAATGTATTTCAGAAGCCAAAGATGGAAGCTAATTTTTCAGAGCGATTCAATAAGTGTCCCCATACCAATTCCAATCTTCAGCCTGGTAGGTCTATGGCAGCCCACCTTCTCCCTATTGCTTTCACCCTGTTCACTGGCTCATGAACAAGGCAATCTGCAACCTCATTGTGGATGAGCAGGACCACATTCTGTCTTGACTAAAACCTGGCTCACAATTGGTTGGCTGGATTTTTGTGGAGGCCAGGAGACTCTGCGGACCTTATTCTGGGATCCCCAGGTTCATTCTCTGTGATCCCCCCCCCCCCAGTTTTCGTCAGCATGCGACCACATACCCTGTATTTCTGACCTGACCCGCTCCATTGTGGAGATAGGCATCCCCTAGCTCTCTGCAAATTTTGTGGAGTCGGATCAGCTTTTCAAGGACTTGTGGTTCATGGCCCCTCTGAGGTGTCATGAACCAAACTCTGGATGAGGGAACCTTTTGAAAGGTAAGTTGAAAAATCTTATCCTTGCCCCTCATGTTAACCTTTGCCCCTCCACCCACCCCAATGGCCCCTCCATGCCAACCTATGACACTTCCATGCCCATACACCCAGTATACAATCCAAATTCACCCAGAACCAATGAACCCCATAGTAACAATGGTATTGTGGAAAAGCTTTAAAAACAGTCATTCATTCATAACTTTCTTTAAGAAACCACTTTTACTGTAGCCTTATAAAAGTGTCAATCATCTAAACCTTTAAAGTGTCAATAGCAGAAACTACAAGCACTTGACATCTTTCTGTCTTGTGTAAATAAACGCTGTGCAATTGACAAAATAGATCTCAAAGAAAGAGCTATCAATCAAGCAATGCTTTCCCTTGGACATGGTTGTTTCAGCAGACTAGGCTTTCAACCAAACCTCATTATGCATTTATTGTTACTATAGGAGGTGGGAAATCAGAGTAAATGCAAAATACTGGATGCTGGAAATCTGAAATAAAAACAGGAAATGCTGGAAAAACTGGCAGCATTTGTGGAGAGAGAGACAGAGTTAACACTTTGAGTCTGTATGACTTCAGAGGGAGAAATCAGAGGTTAAGATCTAGATAGATCAAAGGTGAGTGAAACGATTGGAGATCAGGGAAGATCAGAAAACTCAGGGGAGAGGGAGATTGGTGGCTTTGTGGAATTGGGAGTGTGGGGGAGTGGGGTGAAATCTTAAGAGCTTAGGTGGGTGGGGATCAGCTGATCTCCTGGAGGCAATCAGAAAGATTGGAGGATGGGTGGGGAGGGTGGTAGGTGCAGGGTTGTGTGATTGCGGAGGTTTGGTGAAGCAGGTAAACTGAGTTCAGCTGGTAAGTGGACTTACCTCCTGGACTCAGAAGTCTTCACCTCCCTTTAGCCACCATGTTTTCTAACAATTGGAAAATTCGGCATTCCAAAATTAAATTTAAGATGGTGGTTAATTATGAGGTCTACAGTCTCATTATAATATTTTAATTGCTAAACCACCCCCTGAGAATGAGTTGGTTGCCCGCTCTCCCGTCCCAGCTTTGTTAAAATTGAGGTGGTGGAAATGGTTTGGGATTCAGATTTCTAAAGTTTGGATATCCTACCCACCTATTGTTGGAGGTTAAAATCTCACCCACCAACCCCTCTGTAGCTACCCTCTAGAGCTTTCTTCCGGAAGATGTAAGTAAAGGTCATTGGAAAGGCAAGTAGAAATTAAAAGTTCAGGAGGCTGAGAAGGGGGCCCAGAGAAAACAGGCCAGTGAATTGTGCAACTACTTAGCACACTGTCTTCCTCTGCAGCAAGTACAACATAGACTGCCAGGCCAGGGTGGGGCTCCTGAGCCACAGCAGGTCATGATTTTTAAAAATTCATTTTTGTGGGATGTGGGCGTCACTGGCTGGGCCACCATTTATTACCCATCCCTGATTGCCCTTGAGAAGGTAGCGATAAACTGCCTTCTTGAACTGTTGCATATCCATGTGGTGTAAGTACACCCACAGTGCTGTTAGGAAGGAAGTTCCAGGATTTTGACCCAGTGAGAGTGAAGGAATGCGATACATTTCCAAGTCAGGATGGTGAGTGGCTTGGAGGGGAACTTTCAGGTGATGGTGCATCCATGTGTCTGCTGCCCTTGTCCTTCTAGGTGGTTGTGGCTGTGGTAGTGGATTTGGAAGGTGCTGACAAGGGGACCTTGGTGAGTTCCTGCAGAATCATGACGTGCTGTGGCTTAGGAGTCCCACTCTGACCTTGCAGTCTCTGACATTGGGCTGAGAAGCTGCACAATTCACTGGCCACTGTTTTCTCAGGGCCCTTTTCTCCCCTTCTCAGTCTCCTGAGCTTTGTGGTGGTCAACTCTAATTAACGCAGAGTTGACCACCACAGCGCAAACCATCATCATATGAAGGCTGCCACCATCAAGCAAAGGCATTCTCACCCCCTTCAAGAAGGAACTTGACAACTTCTACTGCAGTATACTGCAGTGGGTCAAAAACGTGTCTGCAAAAATGATGGTGACAGGTAGGTGTGTGCAGCCCTGATGTGATTGGTGTGCACTATGAATTTTTGGCAGGAATTTTTTAACCCCACCAAGGCAGCTTTAAATTCAATGAATAACTCTGGAATATAAAGCTAGTCTCAGTAATGGTCACCATGAAACTATCATCAATTGATATTGAAATTCATCTGGTTCTCCAACATCTTTCAGGGAAGGAAATCTGCCATCCTTACCCGATCTGGCCTACATGCGACTCCAGACGCATCACAATGTGGGTGACTCTTAACTGCTCTCTGAAATGGCCTAGAAAGCCACTCAATTCAGGGCAATTAGGGAGGGGCAACAAATGCTGGCTTTGCCAGTGATACCCACAAACCATGAAAGAATAAAGAAGAAAAAGGGGATCTGAATATTCTTTGGGCACTCTATGGATTATGACATGAAGTTTATGCTCTAGGTGAATTAGCAAAATGAGCCCAGAATATGCTTGCGCTCTGCCAGATTTGTGAATATGAAGTCATGTTCACATAACCATGCAAACTGATAGGCCCAAATATAAATTCTCCAACAAATCAGCACAATCAAGAAGCATAATTGATTCATGATCAAAACAGGCCATTCGCCATCATCATAAAGAAGAGCAGAATTGCCAGAAATTGAGCCATTCTTTAACTGATTGATTTAATGCTCCTGATCTGACGTTTTAACTAGCTTTAATTAGCTACTTCGATTTGCCCTTGATACATGAGACCTACAGCCAGCAGACAATTGAACCCCCACTGGTGTGTCTTGGTTTGCTGTAATTGACTGAACTTGGACTAATTTTAAAGTAAATTTAAAGTGACTGCAGCAGCAGAAGGGAAAACAGACCTGTTCAATTGACTGCTGGTCATGGATGGTACCAGTGATTGTTTTTATATATTCGTTCTTAGGATGTGGGCATCACGAGAAAACTAGCATTTATTTCCCATCCCTAATTGCCCTTGAGAAAGTGGTGGTGAGCCGCCTTTTTGAACTGCTGCAGCCCATGTGGTGTTGGTTCATCCACAGTGTTGTTAGGAAGCGAGTTGCAGGATTTTGACCCAGCGACACTGAAGGTTTGGTGATATAGTTCCAAGTCAGGATGGTGTGTGACTTGGAGGGGAACTTGTTGCTGCACTTCCAATGCGATGTCTTCCTTATCCTTCTCAGTGGTAGAGGTCTGGGAGGTGCTGTTGATAGAGGCTTGGTGGGTTGCTGCAGTGCATCTTGCAGGTGCTGCCAACATTTGCTGTTTTGGAGGGAGTGAGGTAGTAAATTGAGTGCCAATCAAGCAGTTGTTTTTATCCTGTATGATGTCAAGCTTCTCGAGTGTTGTTGATTCTCTCTTGTTGGAGATGGTCATTGCCTGGCACTTGTGTCACATGAATGTTACTTGCCACTTGTCAGCCCAAGCCTGGGTATTGTCCAGGTTTTGCTGCATTTGGACATGGACTGTTTCAGTATCTGAGGGGTCACGAATGATGCCAAACATTGTGCAATCATCAGCGAACATCCTCACTTCTAACCTTATGATGGAAGGAAGATCATTAATGAAGCAACTGAAGATAGTTGGTAGCACTGAAACAGCTTGGCTGGGTTAGGTTTGGAGCACTTGTTTTCAGCACTGTTGCCAGAATGTTGTCGGGGTCCCTAGCCTCTGCTGTATCCACTGTGCTTAACCGTATCTTGATGTCATGTGGAGTGGAGAGCTGATATCTGTGAAACCATATGCCAGGTAAAGTCAATTGTTGTGACAGGTAGGGGATACATTATTGTCGGGGGAAAAAGTGCGTCTGTAGAAGAGGTTGGGCTTATTTAGCATTTTTTGCAACCTTAGGATGTGCCAAAGCACTTTACAGCTAATGAAGCACATTTTGATTTAAGTCAGTGGTGTAATGTCGGAAACACTGTAGCCAATTTGTATATAGGAAGATCCCACAAACTGCATTGTAATAATGACCATATCACCTATGTTTTAATGATGAGGGATAAATATTGGCCAGGACACTATGCTCTTTGAAATAGTGCCATGGGATCTTTTGCATGCACATGAGAGGGCAGATGAGGCCTCATTTAAATGTCTTATCTGAAAGATAGCATTTCTAACAGGGCCAAACTAGATCAAGACTGCACTGAGGTTCTGGCCTAGTTTATTTGCTCGAATCTCTGGAGTTTTGGTTGAATACATAGGCAAGAGTGCTACCCACTGAGTCACCGCTGACACCTTAAATGATTTATGAAGGGTATTTGCTACCTACTGTCACAAATGCTGAAGTGGATGAGTTAGTAGGGAAGACTGATAGAGAGTTGCTGGTATCACAGACAGTGCCAATATAATTTCACATGTTTATTAATTATGTTAGCATGAGAAACATAAGTTATAATGTTGATCTAAACTGTACTTTATACTCACTAATTACTGCAACCAAGAGCAGAAATTTGCCCTCATCAGGCGAGCGGTTGCGCAGTCGACCGTTGCCTGCAATTGAGCCCTGAAATGGATCTCACACTGGCTGGCTGGCCAATTAACGGCCAGCCAGCGTGAAGCACATGCTGCAGCGCTGCCGGGGTGGGGGTGGGAGGAACACGAGCGCTGATGTTTGCGGATGTGCGCGGATGCGTGCAGTAAAAGCCTCCTGAGGTACAGAACTGCCTCAGGGAGCTGAAGATTTTTATCAATATAAATGAAGAATTTAAAAATAATGAAAACATGTCCCCTCATGTGAGTCTGTCACATGAACAGGGACATGTAAAATATGAGTGCAAAAAGTTTTTTTAAAAATCACTGGACGAAACTCCACCCCGCCCGTGGATGAGGCTTCGCCAAAAATGCAAAGGCCGCCTGGCCTTTTCGCCCGCCCCCCCAACCGAATGGTTGGATGGGCAGTGAAAAATGCCAAACAATTAGCTGATTAAGGGCCTAATAGGCCGCTTAACTGTCAACGGGCATGCTGCCGACATCTGCAAGTGCCCGCCGACCGAAATATTCCGCGAGTGCATGAGGTGGTCGGGATGCTTGCCCAACATCATTGCACATCATTTTAAGCTCATTCAGGTCAGGCGCCCACCTGATGAGCACAATATTCTGCCCAAATCATTTTCATTGCTCCTAACCTTGGGCACTAGATGTGTTTCCTGAAAGATTTTCGAATTAATACGTGTGGTTGCTAATAATGATTTGTCCAATATAACTATTTTTTAAAAAAGAGGCATAATTTGAAATGTGTGTAAATTACAGTTTGAGTTCTGAACAGCTGTATGTTTTAACTAAAGCTTGCTGAGTTCACCCGTTCTCTTACTCTAATTTGTTGGTGGAACATTTTCCTTACATTGGATTTCATTTCCACTGGGTGAAAATTTTAGAACACCAGTTAACATGTTTGAATAAATCCCTGTCTACCCTATGCTAAGCATTTGTTAAAATGGTGCAGCTAAAAATTTATACAAATATGTTTGCTTAAAATAGCACAAAGAGAAAATTAAACTTAAAAGTGTTCAATGTGGTGCGGTGATTTTGTTGCTCACATGAAGAACAATCCAGGAATACCACACTATAGAATAGCAGTGAAACACCACCGCTAATTAAGCACTGGGATATTTTTCAAGAACATTTGATTATAATCATGTTTAGTTCATTGGTAAGATCACACTTGAAATTTGTTTAGAATAGTGCACTTTTAGATAACTGCAGATTCAGGTAAGAATGATGAATATGGCTGAGTATTTACTGTACAGAAAGAGGCCATTTGGCCCAACAGGTCTCATATTTATGCTCTACATGAGCCTCCTTCTGCTGCCCCCCGGGCTCTTCTTCTATCCATATCAACGTTCTGTTCTTCCTCATTTATTTATCTAGCTTTGCTTTATATCAATCTATGCCATTTGCATCAACTCCTTTTGATGGATAACTCCACATTCTCACCACTCTCTAGATAAAGAAGCTTCTTCCTATTAGATTCATTAGTGACTTTCAAAATGATCCCAGGTGGCTCTGCTTCTTGATGAAAATGTCACCTGTGGGACGTAACAGGTGGGAGTTGAATAGCATACATGGAACAGGATTAGGTTGTTCTGCTCCTCAAGTCAGTTCTGTCATTCAATTACATCATGTTGAACCCGTAGTTTAACTTCATCTACCCACCTTGGTTCCGTAACCCTTAATCCTCTTGCCTAACATAAATTAGTTAATGTCAATTTTTAAATTTTCAATTGACCTAGCCTCAACAGCTTTTTGGAAGGTGGGGGACAGAGTTCCAGGTTTCCATAGGCTTTTGGGTGAAGAAATGCTTTCTGACCTCACTCCTGAACAGCCTAGCTCTAATTTTAAGAGGAAATTAATTCTATCTAACCTGTTAACTACTTTGGCCACCTTAAATAACTCAAATAGATCACCCCTTAAACCTCCCATGCTTAAGAGAATTCAAGGGTAGTTTATGAAATAATTTAACTTTCTTAGCTCCAATATCAGGCTGGTGAATCTATGCTGCACCCCTCCAAGGACAACATATCCTTTTTGAGATGCAATGCCCAGAACTGAATGAATGCATTATTACAGATCGGATCAAACCAGAACTCTTTGCAGTTTTAAGATAACTTCCAACCCTTTGTATTCCACCATCAATGCACTGTGGCAGCCGTGTGTGTGCCATCTATAGGATGCAATCCAGCAACTCACCAAGGCTCCCTCGACAGAACCTTCCAGACCCATGACCTCTACCACCTAGAAGGATAATGGGAACACCACCACCTGCATGTTTGCCTTCAAGGCACACACTATCATGACTTGGAATTATATTGCAATTCCTTCACTGTCACTGGGTCAAAATCCTGGAACTCTGTACAGAACAGCATTTTGGGTGCACCTACACCAGGTGGGCTTCGATGGTTCAAGAATGTGGCTCACCACTGGCTTCTCAAAGGCAATTAGGGATGTGCAACAAATGCTGATCTTGCCAGAGACACACACCCCATCAATGAATAAAAATAAAATCACACATTCCAATTTGAGTACATAACCCATTATTCCTACTCTGTCTCTTACCTCCTAACTAGGTCTCTATCCAAACTGATTTCCATGCTCTCTCATTTTGTTAATAAAACAGAAAATGCTGGAAAAACTCATCAGGTCTGGCAGCATCTGTGGAGAGAGAAAGGAGTTAACATTTCAAGTGTAACATGACTTCATCAGAACTGGGGAGAGATCGAAATATGATGGGTTTTTTGCTGTTGAAAAAGTGGGTAGGGTCAGATGAAGCAAAATCATAGGCCAGGGATAGGTTAGAGAGCAGGGGAGATTAAATGACAAAGGTGTCATGGAACACAAGACCAAATGAGTGGTAACGATAGTATTAAAGAGTAAACCATTGATCCAAAGAAGGTGTTAATAGCAGAATAAAGGTCAGCACTGTCTGAAAGCAAAATAGCAGAATGTGTTAATAACTGAAAAAGGGTCAGCGCTGTCTGAAAGTAAAAACATGAGAACAAGATACAGACTGGCAGCTGGGGGTAGGGGGGGGTAGTTTCAAACTAGAGGACAGAGTTCATGGTATGAAGTTATTGAACTCAACATGTTCACGAACATCAACATGAACACTCTGAAGAAGAGTCATACGGACTCGAAATGTTAACGCTGTTTTCCTCTCCACAGATGCTGTTAGACCTGCTGAGTTTGTCCAGCATTTTCTGTTTTTGTTATTGAACTCAATATTGAGTCCAGAAAGCTGCAAAGTGCCTAACTGGGAGATGAGGTCCTGTTCTTCCAGCTTGCATTGTTCTTCATTGGAAGGGTCCGAGTTGCTGTGGCAACATATATTTTTACATAGCCTGGAGCTATGGATACTAATGGTAGAGGCTCTAATTTCTTTTCATCACATGGCTGACCAGGAGTTTTTCACACTCATACCACCTTCCATTGGCATGTGTTGGCTATGTAATGGATGCATCTTCCTTGGCCATTAAGTTCTGGAGTGGGACTTGAACTTAGAATTTCTGAGAGGCAGGGATGCTACCCACTGCGCCACAAGTCTTCCTAATGGACCTATTAACTATTTAAATGGACAGATGTCAGATGAAGCACAGTGATAGCATTCTTGCCTCTGAGTCAGGAAGTAGTGTGTTCAAGCCCCACCCCAGAGTCATGAGCACTTCAGTGTGGTACTGAGAGTGTGTTGCATTGTTGACAATACCGTCTTTAGGATAAGACATTAAACTGAGACCAAATCTGGTGTTTCAAGTGGGTGCAAAATATCTCACTACATTATTTGAAGAAGAGCAAGGGTGATTTCTTGGAGTCTTAACCAATACTAAACACTCAACCAACTTCAGCAGCAGGATACTTTGAAATGTGGGAATTCCGTGGCCAAATTTCAACTTAATGGGAACTTTTGTTCTTTGTTTTCTTTTGTTGTCGATCTTTCAAAGGACACAGAATAATGATAGACTATGTCTGAACAGGAAGTTATATTTGTTCCTGTGTTTTGAACATGTTGATTTTTTTTTGGTATTTCTTCTGTTTTTTTTGTCTCTCTGTTAACTGTCCTGCTGACTGGCATGAATAGAGTTTGGCTCGCATTCTCTACCCTTGGTAACATTTTAGTTGTGGAGTGATCAATGAACATTTCTTGCCCTTTCCCACGTAGATCTTTTTGAACAAAACACTGTGGATGCCAGAAATTTGAAGTAACCACACAAAATGCTGAAAACATTTAGCAGCTGTTACAGCTTCTGACAAAAGGTCCATGACCTGAAACACTAACAACTCTCTCCACAGTTGCTGCCAGACATGCTGAGCATTTCCAACATTATCTGTTTTTATTGTAGATATATTTGTGTCTATTTATTAAAATAAAATTCTTTGTAGGAAAGGAATTGCTGAGTAACCCGTCATCAGGTGTAACCTCTAGTGTTCTTTCAAGCATATGTGAGGAGACCCACTCAGTCTCTCAAGTTTCATTAAATTTAATTGAACAGCTGTTTTTCAAAATTAAAGCAGAACATAACAGCAGGTATGTGACACAAATAAACCTTGTAATAATGGAGAAATTGTTCTAGTTCTTTCTGTCAGTCTGCTGATAGAAAAGATGATTATATTTCCTTCAGTGGGTTCATACATGGTTATTACTTGATGTGCATGTGCAGGAACTCATTACAGTATAAATGCACTATACACTTATTCACACTGACTGTAAATCAAGGTGCAGACTTGCTGTAAATAGACACTCACTAAATACAAGTACAAGCACATGAATATATGTTGTTAATGCACAGATTATAAACTAGTTGATTTTATGCTACCTGGTTCATTGGTCTTCTGGGGTCAAGAATGTGGAAATGTGCAGTCGCTAAGATGAACCTGTTCCTTTAAGGCCACTATGCAAGTATAACCTATGGGGAAATTGTGTAAATAAGTACATCTTGAGATCACTGGCAGCTGATTATTGAGGCAAGTTTTTGTTTAATAGGGAGGTGCTGATAAATCTCCATCTCCCTTTTTTGGGGAGAGAAAGATTATCAAGGTCAGGAAAACTATGAAGAAACAAGTGACCTTATACTTTTCACACTTTGGAGGCTAAAATTTGAAATGTGACAGGTATGCAAGAAGGGGGTTTAGTCTCAGGATAAGGCAACGATAATTTAGGATAGAGATGAGAAATGTCTCCACTCAAATGGCTGTGAATCTTTGGAATTCTCTACTCCAGAGAGTTGTGTATGCTCCATCATTGAATATATTTAAGACTAGAACAGACAGATTTTTGGTCTCTCAGGGAATCAAGAGATCTGGGGATTGGGCGGGAAGTTGGAGTGGAAGTCCAAGATCAGGCATGATTGTGTTGAACGGTGGAGCAATCTCGACAGGCTGTATGGTCTACTCCTGCTCCTATTTTTTTATGTTCTTATAGAGGACTTACACGTAGAAGGAAAGAAAAACTTGCATTTATTTAGTGCCTTTCATGATCTCAGGATGTCCCAAAGTGTTTTACAATGAATTAAATACTTCTGAAGTGTAGTCAGCATTGTAATGTCAGATATGTGGCAGCCAATTTGCACCAGCAAACTCCCACGAACAATGACTGGATAATCTGTTTTTGTGATGTCGATTGTGGGTTAAATATTGGCCAGGATACCAGTAATAACTCCCCTGCTTTTCTTTGAAATAGTTCCATGTGCACCAGAGAGCACAGATGGGGCCTTGGTTTAATGTCTCATCCAAAAAACAGCACATGCAGCTGTGCAACCCTCATTTTATACTGCACCAGTCTTGATCTTTGATCTCAAATCCCAGAGTGAGATTTGAACCCACAAACATCTGACTCAGAGGCAAAAGTGCTACCATTTGAGCCACAGTTGGCATTCTCATGGCGTTGCTCCTAGTGAGTCTTTACTCTCTGAGCTTTGAGTCATTCTTATTTTAACCTAATAACATTGGTGTCTCTCCCACTGTTTTTCCCTCCATCTCATTAAACTATTCATGTGATAATTTCCCCACTTTTTAATATTATCATTCTTTGCTGAAGGGCCTCCTATTGATTCTCCAGCTTCGAGAGCCTGTCTGCCATCCTTAATTGGACGGCAAGCCTGCCCTCCGGTCAGTTCAGGTGAGAGAGAGAGAGAGAAAGAGGGTGCCTCTATCTTGGTGTGCTCTCTCTTCAACTTTGAAAGATTTTAAATCTAAAAATGGAATCAGTAGCTGGGCCACTTTCCTGGAGGGATAACTCCTGCATAGGGCAACCTCTGGCCCCCTCTGTAACCACGCAGGTGGAGAGAGCCTCAAAGCCTACCTGAAGAACTGACCCCACAGTCTGCCGCTGGGAAGTCACCTCTAGTCAGCGGGCTTAGACCCTGATGCCTCGGGAGGCCAGTAGGCCGACTGGAAAATTCTAGTTGACCTCTAACAATAGACCTTAAATGGCCTTTAATTCTCTTAACTGACGGCCAGTTGCTTGCCAAACCTACTCCACTTCTGGGAAAATGGCCCTAGGTGAAAAGGTGCAGCACGAACTCTCTCCACTGTAAGCCTCCATACCCTCCCCATTTAGGGAGAGTGGTGGGGGCGTGGTAGAGAGGTGAAAATCCTATCCTAAATTGTTGAAAAATATCTGTTTAATAGACAAAATAATGTAAGAAACCTGAAATAAATACACAAGTCAGTCATCATCTGAAAGAGAAGGCAGGTTAATATTTTGTGGTATGTGAAAGCTCTCACTCAGGTGAATCAGTATCTCATTTTGCAGATGCTGACTAACCTGTGTATATTTTGAGCCATTTCTATTTTTATTTCTGTCAATCTACATGAGAATAAATTTATGGATTATGGAAGTTGTGGTATTTCTATGAGAATGGAGTACTCATTCCAGTTCCCCTCCAAGCCACTCACCATCCTGACTTGGAAATATACTGCTGTCCCTTCACTGTCACTGGGTCAAAATTCTGGAACCCATTCCCTAACAGCACTGTGGGTGTACCTACACCACATGGACTGCAGCGGTTCAAGAAGGTGGCTCACCACCACTTTCTCAAGGGCAATTAGGGATGGGCAATAAATGCTGACCCAGCCAGCGACATCCACATTCCATAAATGAATAAAAAAAAGATGAGCTTTGAAATATGCATCACAGCTGATTTAGATGTCATTCTTCAGGTTCGTTTCAGACTTGATGACTGAGGAAGAGGAGGAAACTAAGCAATTTTTGAAGGAGTGCGCTGAAGATCCCACTCTACACGAACAGATGCCCATTCTAATCCGGACCTTCCAGAATCGTCGTCAATTGGTGCAGGATGACAGGATGCTGTTGTCTGATGATGTTTTCATCATTGAGCCAGTGGTTAGTATTTAGAATGGTTTGCAGAGACAATCATGCTTCTGAGAGCAGTGCGCAAATATGTTCACATTTGTAGATTACAGATGGTTTGTTTTGTTGCTCCAACTAGAAGCACATGCAATATATTAAGCAACGTTTCTTTTTAAATTATTTTTTAAAATCAATTTTGTGCTCAAGGAAGTAAGGGATATTAGTGCTGCAGAATGAAACATTTTCCATTTCAGGGCCCCAGTGTCAGCATGCTGCACTTTCATGTATAGCAGTTTTCGCTATAGTGTGAAGCAGCCTGAACATTATTCCTCAGACCTGAGAAGAACTCCCATTACTGCACAGTGTGACATTTTTTTGGCAAGGCTGTGTCAACCCCCAACATGGCTACCGCCTGCATTTGCCACTGGCACCAGACAGGTAGCTCCCATCTCCTGCAGATGCTCAGCGTCTCTATTTGGGTGCCACGTTCACTTCCTAGTCAATTAGGTAACTTGAAGTTAAAAGTAGTATCATGAGACCAATGCAGCTGAAGTGCAGAGTTGGGACCCAGAATTCCACTTTGAAAATCTGGCCCCAAGCATCAACGTTAGGGCACCATCCACCATGCTGTGTGGCACTTCCACTGTGCTAATATAGTAGCTCAAAACTGGCCATCCATGAGATGCTGTGTGTTTTGAGGGTTATCTTGTGGCCTAATCTATACTGGGAAGACTTTCCTCTACTCACGTGTGACTCAGGTCTGTTCCAGGTAGGTTACTTCAAAACTACATTTATACTATATACTTTATATACATGGTGAACTACTAGGAATTACATCTCTCTTGTGTACAGACTATTCCATCTACTCTACAGAGCCTCTAGCATATGATTGTTGATGCTACTGTTACATTATAATACTCATCATTATCTCATTACCATAACTATTAATCCATTTTGCCACACTGTGGGCCATTAGAAGTAGCAGGATTATATGTCATGACAATCCATAATCCCATGGCCTATTATATAACTCACTACACTTTGACCATCAACAAAGATGACCAATCCTGGTTCTATGAAAAATGTAGTTGTCCTGTGAGCAGAACCGGGTTGCCTAAAAATGAGCTGCCAACTTGGTGAAGCTGCAACACAGGGCCGCATGCATGCTAAATTGCAGAAGCAACAATTATAAACAGAGGTAAGTTTGTCCCACAGGCAACAGATACGGTTAAAACTCTTCAACCCTATTACATCCAATCACAAATTCTGGTGGACAATTAAACAACTAATGGGAGAAGGTGGTCTGATGAACATCTCTATCCTCAATGATGACAAAGTAGAATATACGATAACAAAAGCCAAGGTTAAGGCCTTTGCAACCATCTTCAGCAAAGTGGTCTCCTCCTGAAGTCCCTTAACAGATGCCAGTCTTCAGTCAGTTTGACTCACTCCACATGACATTCAAAAATCAGCTGACTGCATTGTTCGTAACAAAAACTCAGGCACCGAAAACCTCCTGGTTGTAGTCTTAAATACCTGTGCTCCAGAATTAGCTGTGCACTTAGCTAAGATCTTGCAGTACATCTGCAAAAAAAAAGGAGAAATTCAATTCGACAAATTACTGCTGTGTCAGACTATTGTCAATCATTAGCAAAGTGGTGGAAGGTGTCGTCAATAGTGCTATCAAGTGTTATGCATAATGATTTGCTCTCCGATGATCAGTTTGAGTTCCAGCAGGACTTGGCTTCAGATCTCATCACAGGCTTGGTTCAAAGCAATTCCAGAGTTTAGGGCATGGGCAGCTGAAGGCATGGTTGCTAATGATGGAATGAAGGAAATTGACAATGTATAAGACGCCAGAATTGGAGGAGCACAGAGATCTCAGAGGACTGCGGGGCTGGATGTGATTACAGAGCTAGGCAGGGGTGAGACCACGGAGAGATTTGAATGCAAGGGTGAGACTTTTAAACTTGAGGCATTGCCAGAATGGGAGCACAGAGATGATGGATGAGTGAGACTTAGGGTTGGATTTTACCGTCGGCGAGCGGGGGTCACTGCGCCCCATTTAAATTTTCAGGAAGGCGGGGGGCGCAGCAAAATCAGCTGCACACCCGCCGACCTGTCAATGGCCAATTGAGGCCATTGACAGAGCAATTAAAGTAATTGGTGGACCTGCCCATCCAACCTTAAGGTTGGCGGGCAGGGCAGGAGACCCGACGCGAACTAGAAAAAGCATGAAATCTCATCCACGGGCGGGATGAGGTTTCATGTAGGGTTTTAAAAATTTTAATAAAGTTTTTTTTGGAAATTATGAACATGTCCCAACTCATGTGACATTGTCACATAAGGGGACATGTTAGGGAAATTTTATTTTTCTAATTTGAGCTTTTTCACAATTACAGCCGATCTTCCTGAGGCAGCACTTAGCCTCAGGGAGATGAGTGCCTGCACGAAAGAGCGCACTCTCGATTTCAGGAATCCTCCCCCCACCCGCGCAGGGAACGCATAGCGCTTCCCTGCGGACGTCACGCTAAGGCCCGCCCACATAAAATGCCGCTGCACCTCTGATTGGGGGCGCCAATCAGAAGCGCGCCCGCCCATCAACTTCCCCCCCGATGGGGGGAATGTTCAGCCCTTAGTGTGAGTTAGGATAAGGGCAACAGATAGGATTAGGCTTTACTGCTGTGCCAAGTTGCCTCTTTCCACAGCTGAATAGTCCAGAGCGCTGACAGGTTCACATTTATACATTAGAGGTGGATTGTTTTGTTGCTTGAACTAGAAGCATATGCAATGTACAGAGTAACTTTTATTGTTAAATGACTTTTTAAAAATCAATTTAGTGCTCAAAGTAAGGGATGTTCATGCTGCAGAATGAAACATTCCAGTGTAAGTATGCTGCACTCTGGAGCATAGCACTTTTCGATGTAAAGTAAAGCACCCTCTACTTTGCCTGAGTATTATTCCTTAGTTGTAACCTGAGAAGAACTCCCATTACTGCACAGGGTGTCATTTTTCCTCTGAGGAGCTGCCTGTTCTCTTTGGCAAGGCTGTGGCAGCCCCCAACATGGCTAGGGCTCACAGGTGAAGATTGGATAGTTCAGTGTGGTAGTAGAATGAAGAATATTTAAGTAGAATGAGCCTATATCCTCTTGAGTTTAGAAAAATGAGGTGATCTCATTAAGATGCCTAAAATTCTTGGAGGGGCTGACATGGTAAATGCTGAGAGGCTGTTTCCTCTGGCTGGAGAGTCTAGAAATAAGGGTCACTGCCTCAGGATAAGGGGCTGGCCATTTAGGACTGAGCTGAGAAATTTTGTCATCAGAAGGTTGTGAATCTTTGGAATCCTCTACTCAAAGAGCTGTGGATACTCAGTCAATGAGGATTTTCAAGACAGAAATCAATAGATTTTTGGGCATTAAGTGAATCAGAGGGCATAGGGATAGTGTGGGAAGGTGGACTTGAGGTAGAAGATGAGCCATGATCTTGAGTACTCCTACTCCTATTTCTAGACGGTGCTAAGTTATGATACCTCTAGGAAAAGAGGGAAGAAAAATCATCAAAAAAACCAACAGAGACATAACTTGCCAGAGATAAAAATCCAATCGTTCAGAAAGTATATCTCTCATTTTACAGCCCTCGTGTACTAAGTTCTGGCTGAATCTATGTTTTTTGTTCCGCAGGGCTGTTTCTTTAATTAAGCAATCGAAACAGTGGATGAAAGGATTGATGAAGTATACTACAGATTAAAATCAGGCTTTCAACATCCTGGGTGTTTAATTAGATTTTCCTAATTTAATCTTTTACAAATCATAACTGAGTTTCTATAATTGGCTAAATTTAAAAAAAATTGGGTGTTAACACTGATCAATGTATAAGTTAATTTGAAATTTTAAATATTCTGTGGTGATTGAGAGTAGTGATCCCTATGCATGGTTGGGGAAGAGGGGATTTTTAATACCACAAAAACAGTAACAAGCTTACAAAGAGTGTAAAGGAAGTAAATAGATCTGCAGAGACGGGAAAAGTGAGAGAGGAGAGACCGTTTTTGCTCATTTGATTTTATTCCCTTATCCCATTTCTCTTAAAGGCAAGATTGAATGCAACAAATACCATTGTTTCCCTGGCATCCGATGCTGCTGAAGGCCGAGGACCATTTAAACTATTAAAGTATTATTTCCCGAGAGAAATCTGACTGCTTTCAGGAGTTGGCTTCAGGACGAGAGAGGCACCAACAAAATTATTTTTTAGAATATCTTGGGCTGTTAACGTGAGAGAACTCTATCGATGATCCTCCCTCTCCCAATACTAGGTGAGGTGGGCACTCCATTGGAACCATGAATTACCCACTATAAGCAAAGTCCAGATTTTGGAAAAGGATCGGGGGGAGAGAATTAATGGACCAGATGAATGTTCTACTTTGCCTATTTTGGCCCACCAAAGACCTCCCCTGAAATTTGTTACATTGAAAGTCATTGATATCCAGTGCTAAATATCAACAACCCTGTTGTACAGCAAGTATGCTAATGCTTTCAAGGGATTACCACACTGAAGTCTGAAAAGCACTGATCTACAAACTGCATTTGCTATGTATTAGCCCAATTTCCTAAACAATCTATCAGCAGCAAACACGGGAAAGAAATGCCCTGTGATTGCAGGAGCAGCTCCATGCAGAATCTTGAATTAAAACTCACCTGTTTGACCGGAATTTTGAAAACTGGCTCTGGGGACTGTTTAGAGGGGCTTTGCAATCCGCATTTGGTCCCTGGGCCATAAGTTGGACAAGCCTGATCTAAATCTCCTGAATTTAGATTTGGTTATACCATTCCCTAATATTCACTTGATGGAAACATTTATATCTTATGATCCTGTGGGGATTTGACAGGGTGGATGTGGAAAAGATATTTCAACTTGTGAGAGAATCTAGAACTAGGGGTCATCCATTTAAGACAGAGATGAGGAGAAATGTTTTCTGTCAGAGGATCATGAGTCTTTGGCACTCTCTTCCTCAAAAGGCAATGGAGGCAGAATCTTTGAATATCTTTAAGGCAGAGGTGGATAGACTCTTGATAAGCAAGGGGGTTTTAAGGTTATTGGGGTTGGCAGGAATGTGGAGTTGAGGTTACAATCAGATCAGCCATGAACTTATTGAATGGCGGAGCAGGCTCGAAGGGCTATGTGGCCTACTCCTGCTCCTAATTCGTATGTTTGTAGTTGCTTTGTTTCAACTTTGTTCTTATTCATAAACTTGGAGCTCTACTTGCAATGTCATCATGCAGTTGGTTTCTATGTATATTAACTCATAGGAGTCTAAAAACTTCCACTTGTATCATCTTTCCAGTGTTCTTCTTTTGGCTATCCTCTATTTTGTATGTTTTGGGGGAGAGGGGTTCAGTGAACTCTGTTCAAGGTGACTGACGTTGGAAATGGAACGCTTCCCATTTGGGCATCTGGTATCAACATCACGAACAATGCTACGTTTCTTTGTCCGAGCAGCTATGCTCTATATGAAATTGTCAATTAGTGTCAAATTGTTGGCTCATATCCATTGTTACAATTTTGATTGTTTAAAGAAATGTCTGTTTACTTAACGACCTAAGTGTGGTTCCTATAGATGGAATTTGTGCCACATGACCTGGAAGCAGTATTTCCACTATAGTCCATCTTCAGCAAGGCACGTCCTGGAGGAATAATAATTATTCCATGTGTAATTGAAGGACCTAATGTCTGTTTAAATCTTCTCAAAGAAATTGGCCGCTATTAAGCTGGACAAACAGGCACCTGCTCAGGAAGATCCAGCAGCCATTGTGGCCTAAGTAGAAGCCGCCAGCTAAATGTTAGCTCTTTGAAACATTTCAAAAATCTTCCCATGGAGCCAGGAAGATCAGGAGTGATACCCTCATTGTTCAGACATCACAAACTCCCCACCTACCACTTGCTCTACCACGCAATGCTCCCCAGGACTTAACTGTAGGGCCACTCCAGCGAGGCAGGCATATCTATATTCATCTGTAAGAACTGCCTGTGGAGGTGTGAAAGGCGCCAGCAGCTTGTCCAAAGGTAAAGGGATGTTTCATGATTCCAGAGGAGCGTCTTGCATTGTCAGGGATTTTGTGAAAGGTAACATCAAATACATCTGTGTTGCCTTCCACAACCAGATAGTCTGCCAACACTCATTGTTAAAGTTGTTGTATTATATGGTGGAGTACAAGAAGATGACTGATTCCTGTGAAACTGTATGCAGAAAGGGAGTCGAAGTTTTTAGGGATAAAAGGAAGAAGAAAGTTGAAGAGGAAACCTTGGAGGATAAAAGTGGGTATTAAGCTCCCATAGCGACTTGAAGTGTATGGTGCTGAGCCGTGGGGATTAGCAAGGTGCTCTGAGTTAGTTGATCTCAGCCAAGGGGTACATGTGGAGGAACTATAGTTGGTCTCAGTTTTGTGGAGCTTAGCAGAGAAAACAATAAGAAATACCAAGACATTAAGAGAAGGAGAGCACTGGGCTTGGCTTTTATACTCTCCACAGTTACAAACTGAATGATGCCTAAAGGCTGATTTTTTTTTTTTATTAATCATTCACGGGATGTGGGCTTCGCTGGCTGGGCCAGCATTTATTGCCCATCCCTAGTTGTCCTTGAGAAGGTGGTGGTGAGCTGCCTTCTTGAACCGCTGCTGTCCATATGCTGTAGGTACATCCTCAGTGCTGTTAGGAAGGGAGTTCCAGGATTTGGAGCCAGTGACAGTGAAGGAACAGCGATATATTTCCAAGTCAGGATGGTGAGTGACTCGGGGGAGAACTTCCAGGTGGTGGTCTATCTGCTGCCTTGTCCTTCTAGATGGTAGTGGTCATGGGTTTGGAAGGTGCTGTCTAAGGAGCCTTGGTGAATTTACAAACCAGATGCATGGAGCCTTGCCTGTTCATAGTGCAGGTGAGGAAGTGTCCATGAGTTTCCATAACGGACAGACAAGATTTTCAAGGGCACCAATGGGTGAGACTTTTCACTGGCAGCTCACTGTTAATGTTTAACCTCTGGCATGAAACAACCAAGGATGAAATGCTGCCAGTAACATGCATAAGTCACCCAACAACTCCCTTATGGGGAGGTGGTGGTATAGTGGTTTAGTCACTGGACTAGTATTCCAGAGACCTAGGGTAAAGCAGGTTTGAATGCCAGATGGTGAAATTTGAATTCAATAAAAATATGAAATTAAAAGTCTGATGATGACCATGAAACCATTGCCGATTGTCGTAAAAACTCATGTCCTTCAGGGAAGGAAATCTGTCGTCCGTACCTGGTCTGGCCTACATGTGACTCCAGACTCTCAGCAATGTGGTTGACTCTTAAATGCCTTCTGAACAAAGGCAATTAGTGATGGGCAATAAATGCCGGTCTAGCCAGTGATGCCCACGTCCCATGAACGAATCAAAAACAATACAGGGCAGAATTAGTGGAGAGAAGTGGGAGGCAGAAAAGGAGATGGAGAAATTCAGGCCCATCCTTTTGCCTTGTTGGCAGTGCTGCTCCTGCATAACACGGGGGAGCTCAGAAGCAAAAATATTGAGAACTCCTGCTGCAAAGAACGCGCAGTGATCAGTGTCTGAGCTACAAGTAATGGTCAATTGATTTGTGTTTCATCATCACCTGCTCCTCTTGGACTCCACACTGCCGTAGCAATGGCCAGGTGGCAGTTCTTTTGTATCTGTAAGGAGAAAGCTACATGTGTGAGGGAAGGTGGGTAAATGCAACAGAAGCATGCTTATTTCATTTGTAAATTGTAACCAGAAGAGATTGTGGGAATGAGGGGAAGTGTGATTTGATAAGTTGAATTGGATAGAAATGTACCTTCATTTTCTATGGTTTCAGCCCCACTGTTGGCCATGGCCTCTGTCATGACAGCCAATGATGGTCAGCACCATCACCCCCATAAGACTGAGGACATGCAGCTATGCAGCTATGGTATCTGTCATTATGCGCCACCTTATCCTGAAAGAAAGAGAAGGAAGTGTGTCAGTAAATGTGGTACAATATGTTGGAGTGATGTGGCTGTCATGGTCGAATTGCTGGCAGTATGTGCAAGCTGAGAGATGTAGGCATGAGACTTGCAGCAATGTTAAGTGCCTGAGTGTGAGCTGAGGCTATGAAGATGATGCTATGAATGAATGCTATGCTGTGAAAGAGGTGAGGCTATAAATATGCTTGACAGAGGGTGTTGGTGGATGAGTAAAGGTGGAGTGGTGAATTGAGTAGTGTGTGAAACTGGTGGTTCATTTGTTAGGATATTAAATTTGAAGGTGCATTCAATAACCTTGACCACAAGGTCATTAAATTTCATTGCATCCAGATACCCGGGGCTAAATTGTTTGCAGTTGCAGTAATGGCCATCTGCTAACACTGTTTTCTCAGTGCCTGGCCCTCTGGGTAGAGGACATCTCTCCTGTCCACTTCCTGTACCAAGGCCTCCATGGCCGAGTGACAGAATCTTGAAGCATGCTGCCTGCCCTGTTATGCCATTTTCACATTTCCTCCTACTCAGAACATCTTCAACACCAGCTGCAGCCAGAATGCACCTCCCTTTAATAGGTGCAGGCTAGCTTTAAAGAGTGATTATCTTGCACCTACTGAGTCGTGCAGCCACTCAGCAGCACATTTAATGCTGGCTTAAATGCTTCTATAATTTAAATTAGCACAAAGTTTGTGTGTTAGCTGCATTGCAACGAATAGATGCAGGTTAATTTCACCTTGGTTTTTGGGCCTTATTCAATTTTTCCTACATGCTTGTTCTTTTTGTCCTTTCCTCTCCTGAAGCCTGCAGTTTATGCTAGGCTATGTAAAAATGCACGAATATTCAAGCAATAGAGAAGATCATTCATCAACTCATGCCCTTCCTCTAGCGCTCAAACTCACTGGGCAGGATTTTCCCCCCGTCGGGGGCGAAGTTGAAGGGTGGGCGTGCACAGGCGCACTTTCGATCAGCGCCCTCGATTGGGGCGCGGTGCCATTTTAGGTGGGCGGGCCAATTAAGGCCCGCCCAGCATGACGTCCGCACGGAAGTGCTATGTGCTCCCTGTGTGGGCACGGGGGGTGGTGGTGGGGAATCCCAAAATCGACACTGTCACATGAGTTGGGACATGTCCATAATTTTTACAAAAACTTTATGAAAATTTTTTAAAACCTAAACAAAACCTCATCCGGCCCATGAATGAGGTTGCATGCTTTTTCTAATTTGCATCGGGGCTCCTGGCCTGCCAGGTTGGACGGGCAGGTCCTTTAATTACTTAATTGACTCTGTCAATGGCCTCAATTGGCTATTGACAGGTTGGCGGGTGCACAGCTGATTTTGCTGCGCCCCCCCACCTTAAAATTTAAATGGGGCACGGTGATGTCGGGAGTTCCGCCCGACATCACCGCGCGTCATTTTATGAGTTGGCGAGTGGGCCCCGCCCCCGCTCGTTGACGCGTAAAATCCTGCCCACTAAATTTAACATTGAATTGTACAATGAAAATTCCCTAATGTGCAACTATATAACTTTGCCTGCCAGATTATTTCAAATCTTTGTTACTTTTTGAGTAAAGAAATTATTTTAAAATCTATTATAAATTGCATTTCCTTTAATTGAGTCCTGTCCTCTGGTCTTACTGGCCTGATTTATATCTATGCCTTGTCGAAGTCCTGTCTTAACACTGAGGACGCCCTCCATTGTGTTGCAATTTAACACTACCATCATGCTAAACAGGATAGACTCAGAAGAGATCTAATAGATTAAAACTTGGCATCCATGAGGTACTGTGGGCCATCATCAGAATTGTATTTAACCTGTATCCTGAGGTAGAATTTAATCTTTTAATTTTTTTTCTATATATAGCAGTGGGCTTAAAGGATCAGATGAAGTCAGCAGCTAAATATTACAACTGAACACTTGAGAAACAATGAGAGATTCATTGCTATTGAATCATAAAATTATTTATCAAACAGCATTTAGTAATTTAGTGATTTTACCACTTTACGGTGTCATGAAAGTTATAACAAATAACATAGTATAGAAAATTGATTTTTCCTCGTGTTCCCTGACTTGCAACAATGCTCTGGTGTGGGAATGAAAATGTCACATTGATTTATGTAATATATTAAATAATTGGCTTTGGTTTGATGTGGATTTGTCTGCACAGATGAAGGGCATTTGTCTAACTTTATTTACACTGTGGCGGCCCAATGCAATTTGTTTGACTGCGCCTCAAGTTTAACAGGTAGCATAAACAATAAAAGTTAAATTATTCTAATGTTGACATGAGGAACCATCCTCAGTTCCTAACAGATCATTTCAAATTAAATTACATTAGCCTAGGGTTAATATGCTGAGTTGAAACCTTGCTGGTCTTTTCATCTCCCTGGCACGACAGCATGATTATAACTGAATTCAGACTCTCATTGAATAGGGAATGTTGTTCTAGCCCTTGGTGTCACCTGATAAGAGATGGCTTTCAGTCAATATGGTAGGTAACAGATCAGTAAGCACCCATGTTATTGGTAATATTGATGGTTACTCTTACATTTAACTGGTTATGTTTTTGGGTTTCATTTTTAGGAAGGGGATATCTGGCCCAATTCCACGGCTGAAATAAATGTAATCTGCAGACCTAAAGCAGAAAAGATCTACCACCAAACAGTTTACTGCGACATCACAGGTACAGAATATTAGAAACCCTCGATCTCAACCTTTTAATGCTTCATGCCCCAACCCACTTGCTGCTACTCATCCATTTATCCATTTCTCCAGCCTCCTGATTCAGTTCTATCTAGTCAGGCCAGTGGCTTCCCTCTGCTTTACTCTTGCCATTGTTACCATTTCCATTATGGTTCCTGTCTCAGCTCTCCTAAAGTTGCATTCCACAGTCCCTTGTCTCACTGCTGAGTACGTCTATCTTTCCCTCTGCAAATGAATCTCTTTGGTCTCCTTCACATCCCCCTCTACTGCTGTCCCTTGCAACTACCTTGTATTATGCATCCACTCTAAAATGCCTAAACATTTATGGTAATGGTGTGATCTCATTGCTAGGTTCCACCTTGTCCTGCCCCCTTACTGTTCTAACATCTTTTCCTTCCTTTGACCAGCTCAGTCTTTGCCACCCCTCAAGTTTTTACGTTGGTATGTATCTTCTGTTTCAAATATCCCAACAATTTCTTAGCCAGAATTGTCCTCACCTTATCACTTGGCCTCTAAAACAAGCAAGTCTTCATTCCTGGTAATTTCAACCTACACCTAAATTCCTCTCAACTCTCAGTTAACCTCATCCTGCATATGTACTGCCCACCTACACTTACACCTCCACCCTCAACCGTGTCACTACAAGAGGGTTTCACGCTTCTGGGATATGTACCTTTATGCTCGTTTCATCTATGGCACCACGACTCCCACCCAAGGACCCAAATCTTCACAATAACATCTACCCCTGTTTGCAAAATGCTCTCTGACATGATAATAAGCTCCTTTTCTTCAGCATCTTTAAATAAATAAATAATAAATCAATCATCTTCCTTATTTTCCTAGAATGTTGTCATCATCACTCTCAAAAAGAAACCCACCCTGATTCCCTATGGTCCTCCCCTCTCTGAAGTACTTGAAACTGTCATTGCGAACCAGTTTCACCACTTTTCCTTCAAATCTCTTCACTCCGGTTTCTGCACTGTTCACAGCACCAAGACTCCTGTTGTCAAAGTAACTAGTCACTGTTTGTGACCGTGACTGTTTCCATATCCTTCTTGATCTCACTACAGTTGTTCACAGAGTCAACCTTTCTGTTGTTCGTCACAGTTCTCTACTACTATGATTCTGTCCAAACTCCACTCCTACATTTTCCAGCACTGCCAGCACATTTTCTGTAATAGTCTCTTCTCCCATCTCTACCTAATCACATTGAGTGTGCCCCAGAGCGCTATCCTTGGCTCCCTTCCCTTCCTTATCTACATGCCGTCCCTTGGCAACATCATCCACAGGCATCTGCTGAATTTTTACAGATATGCTGATGAAATTAATTTTTACTTTACTGCCATTTCTTGGCCATCTCTGTGCTTGGCTGATGGTTTAGCTGACATCAGAGCAAGAACTACTTTCAACTCATCATAGGCAGGACTCCTCCTCTTCTACTTATAAATCTGATTTCCTCCTTCACCCTGGGTGCTCACTCAGAGAAAGACTGATGTTGTGTAGTGCCCAGGTTTCCGAAGATTTTGAACTGAGCTTCAAACCCCAATCTTAGCCATCACCAAGATCACCCTTGCAATATCACTTGCTGATACCCCACTGCTGCATTGTCACATTTCTCAATTACTCCAATGCCAGCCTCAGTGAATTCTGCCCTTCGTAACTCTGACACAAACATCTTAGCCCATTTGAAGCCCTGCACCCCTATCACCCCTGCGCTCACCAACCTTAATTGACTCCCTATGCAGTGATTTCAAAATCCATGACCTCACCTACGAATCTCTTCATAGTCTGGCTGCTCCCTCAGTCACCTGTATATTCCTACAAGCACCCTCTGCACTTCTTACTCTGCATCCTTTCTTCTCTCAAGTAGCAGATTCTCCAGTTGATTAACCTGCATACCCTGAAGCAAAGAACATTTCTGTTGCAAACAGAAGTCATTGGCCTGAATTGTTAACTCTCTATCTGTCTCCATGCTTGCTGCCTGACTGACCGAATGTTTCCAGCATTTACTCTTTTAATTATGCTCCACAAAACTTTCTGCCATGTTACTTCTCTCCCTTCCTCCAAAACATCTTAAAACATACCTGATAGCCATTGGCTATCAGCCCTTATTCTTCTCCAACTATTGTTCAATATCTGGTTATTTTCACGTCTGCAAAGTGTTTTGGACTGTTTTTTTATATTGGTACAAGTTGTTGAAGGTAAATCATGTGGGTCAAGTAGAATAAATCATATAAAGCCGTTCTATAAATGTTCCTCCCGTTGTGAACAGGTAAGTGCATCACCCAATACAGCACAGAGCCAATCAAATCAGGAAGGCCTCTAGTTCAGTTTCCAGACAGTGATGTGTTAGTTGGTCTCAGCTGGCATGGGGTGTAATCACTAAAATTGGGCTATTCTCCACATTCACTTTCTAAAGGAGAGGGGAGAAAATGAATAAGTTACAAGGAAGGAATTGGGATGCTTGTATTTCCTCGTTCATTGCATTTCCGCACAAGCTGAAAACTTAATCATCCAAGAAGGGGGGAAAAAGTGGTGGACGCTCTTATTTTAAAGGTCAGGGAAGAATTTTCTCCCTGTCGGGGGGGCTGAGTGGGAGCGGGCGTGCGCGCAGCGGCCATTTTGCGTGGGTGGGCCAATTAAGGCCCGCCCAGCATGACGCACACCCGGAAGCCCTCCCTGTGCGGGCGGGGGTAGGAGGCTGAGTCGGGGACTGCGCTCTGTCGCACATGCGCGCAAAGGAGCGCAGAAATCTCCCTGAGGCACAAAGCTGCCTCAGGGAAATTAGTTTGATTTTCAAAAGTTTTAATAAAGAGAAAGAAAAATTTTTAAGACATGTCCCCTCATGTGACAGTGTCACATGAGCTGGGACATGTCAATGAATTTTAATTAAAAAAATTATTTAATTTATAAACCCTCCATTAAACCTCGTCCCGTCCGTGGATGAGGTTTCATGATAAATACGAAGGCCGTCGGGGCTCTTCGCCTGCCCACCAACCTTAAGGTTGGATGGGCAGCTCAGTTAATAACTTTAATTAGTTTTTAAATGGCCTTAATAGGCTTTTGACAGTTCTGCAGAGTCGGCTGTGCGCCTGCTGAACTGAAGATCTGAATGATGTGTGGTGACATCAGGACACATGCCCAATGTCACCGCGCAACATTTTATGTGTCCCACTCGCCGACCGGAAGATTCTGTCCCAGGTATTTTTCCCCATCCCAGCCCTTCTTCTGGATCACACCCTAGTCTTTGACTGGAGAGAGGTAGCCCAGATAAGAAGAAATAGACCAAGAATTTCTCCTCTGGGTGCAGTTGATGACCTGAGTGCAAATTGTGCACAGAATTGGGCTAGCTTTAAAAAGTGTGTTTTTACTCAAGTTTCCATTGAAACTCATTTGCACAATCACTGTACATAATATTTTCCATAAGCATTATTGGCCAGGGTTTTAGAACGCAATTTTATTTTCAAACATATTTTGTATTTATTAATAATCTCTGGTATATTTAAGAGTTGTAACCTGGTGCAGTTTTATTAATACAGATGAAAATGTGCTCATCGCCAAAATAAGCATTTTTAATCAAGAATCTCCAGTCCTCTAGACCTATGAATAACCTAATTTTAAATAACTGATGCATAGTTGAGAGAGGAGCCCAGCTTTACCAATTAAAATTACTTAGGCCCAGATTTTTGCTCCTGGGTTCGGAGCGCAGAGACGGACAATTCCCAATGCTGCGAATCCGACTTTAAAAAACGGTGGCCTGCAGTTCCTGTTTTTGTTCTGCGGGGTGGACTGGATTAGAAGCAGGGCCTGCTGTCCCCGGAACAAGTGCGGAGGCTGCCGGTGAGGAGATGGGATGGGCGGAAGGCCTGCCTCCGTGCTCCAGGACTTTGTTGAAGTTAATTTTAAAGAATGATTAAAACAAATAAACAGTCCTCCAGTCCTCACCTCCTCTCCCCACAGTCCATATGCTCCAGCCATGCCAACATATGCCACCTTATGCTCCCCATCTACCCCCATGGCCCCTCATACCACATGTGCCAACCAATGCCCCCACTCATCCTCATGGCCCTTTATAGTCCCATGCCAATTTAGTGCCAACTCTCGCCAACCCATGTCCCCACCCACCACCCTTCACCTTACTCCCTTCATGCCAACTCAGACTGTCTTTGATGATTTAAATGCCTAGCTGCATCCATGAGACAAACATGAGCGAAACCCCACCCAACTCCAGTCCTGCCCCTCATGAAAATAGGAAATGCTATGTTTGGGGATGGGACTTAGGACTTTCAGCTATTTCCACTATTTTCCAACATGACAGAAAGCCTCTCTGCCGTGGTGAAAATCTAGGCCTTAGTTTTTGAAATTTGAAAAGCAGCAAATAAGCAGGTAAATCTTTGGTGCAAATTGCAACAACTTTGAAGTGGGCAGCCCTTTAAGAAAGTGGAGCCAAAGTGGCTGAATGGATCTACCAACCAGCATCCATTTCATCCAGTTGCAGAGCAGCAGCACCATTGTTCACTGGAGCCTGTAGTTGATTTAGGTAACTTTTGGAATCTTAATTGGTCTCTTACAATTAGCAGATTTACTGTCCTTCAGTGCTGCAAGTGCTTCCAGTTGAATAAAGAGATACACTAGGCCCTTTCCAGCCCTCAGTTTACATATGGTTCAGGAACATCATGCTCAGTAAGGCTTTGCAGGATTGACATCAACTACTGCACACACCCCATAACCTCTCTCAAAGACTTTCTATACTTTAAAATATTTTACACTGATGTTTGTAGTCTATTGTTACGAATGCACCAACGGATGGGAAACAATCTTTCACTTTTTTCTTCTTAAAACTGGAAATCCTCTATTGGATCCCCTCCTCCCAACCTCCAATAATCTTCTGAGTTTCAGAAGAAAGCCTACATTCATAACAGCAATCTGTTATTTCTGGTTTCATTCTACCATAGCTATGCTGTATCCCATATCGTGTTCTTACATCCTGATTCCATAGAACCATAGAAAAGTAATGGTGCAGAAAGAGGCCATTCAGCCCATAGTGTCTTCGCCGGCCAAAAAAGGGGAAAAAAAAGAGCCACTCATTTTAATCCCACTTTCCAGCACCTGATCCGTAGCTCTGCAGGTTACAGTACTTCAGGTGCAGCTCCAGGAACCTTTTAAATGAATTGAGCATTTCAGCCTCCACCACCAATTCAGGCAATGAAGGAACACCTTCGGTCTGTCCGTAAGCATGACCCAGACCTCCCTGTCGCTTGCCAGTTCAACACACCACCCTGCTATCATGCCCACATGTCCGCCCTTGGTCTGCTGCAATGTTCCAGTGAAGCTCAACGCAAACTGGAGGAACAGCACCTCATCTTCCGACTAGGCACTTTACAGCCTTCCGGACTTAATATTGAGTTCAGCAACTTTAGATCATGAACTCTCTCCTCCATCCCCACCCCCTTTCTGATCCCCCTTTTTCCAATAATTTATAATTTTTTATATATATATATTTTTTTAATATATATTTTTCTTTTCCCACCTATTTCCATTATTTTTAAATGTATTCCCATCCATTGTTTTATCTCTACCTTTTAGCCCATTTCGATCCCTTCCCCGCACCCCACCCCCACTAGGGCTATCTGTCACTTGCTCGTTCTGCTTTCTACCCTTAATGTCATCATTAGCACATTCCTCAGCTAATATCACCACCGTCAACACCCCTTTGTCCTTTTGTCTATGACATCTTTGGCAATCTCTTCTTTACCTCCACCTATTGCTGGCCCTCTATCCAGCTCTACCTGTCCCACCCCCCTTCAACCAGCTTATATTACACCTCATTTCTATATTTCTTAGTTCTGATGAAGAGTCATACGGACTCGAAATGTTAACTGTATTCCTCTCCGCAGATGCTGTCAGACCTGCTGAGTTTTTCCAGGTATTTTTGTTCTAGCATTACATCCCTGCTTTTGTATTCAATACCTCGTCCAATAAAGGAAGGCATTCCACATGCTTTCTTGCCACCTTGTCCACCTGTCTTGCCACCTTCAGGGACCCGTGGACATGCACTCCAAGGTCTCATTTCCTCAACCCCTCTCAATATCCTTCATTTTATTAGTATTCCTTTGCTTTGTTTGCCCTCCCCAAATGCATTACCTTACACTTTTCCAGATTGAATTCCATTTGCCACTTTTCCACCCACTCAACCATAGCATTGATATCATTCTGGAGACAACAACTACCTTCTTCACTATCAACTACATGGCCAATTTTTAGATCACCTGCGAAATTTCCCAATCATGCCACCCACATTTAAGTCCAAATCATTAATATATATGGCAAACAGCTAGGTCCCCAACACTGAGTCCTGTGGAATGCCACTGGAAACTGCTTCCCATTTGCAAAAACACCCATCAACCATTACCCTTTGTTTTCTGTTGCTGAGCCAATTTTGGATCCAACTGTCCACCTTCCCCTGTATCACATGGAATCTCACTTTTCTGACCAGTCTGCCATGTGGGACCTTGTCAAACGCCTTACAAAATCCATGTAGACAACATCCACTGCATTACCCTGATCAATCCCCCTTGTTACTTCCTCAAAAAATTCGATCAAGTTAGTAAGACACAATCTTCCCCTAACAAAACCATGCTGACTATCCCTGATCAATCGGTGCCTTTCTAAATAACAGTTTACCCTGTCTCTCGGAATTTTTTCCAGTAATTTGCTCACCACCAAAGTCAACTGACTGGCCTGTAATTATTTAGCCTATCCCTCGCACCATTTTTAAATAACGGTTTCATTCACAGACCTCCAATCCTCTGGTACCTTGCCTGCATCTAGTGAGGATTGGAAAATGATCCTCAGAGCATCTACTATTTCCTCCCTGGCTTCCTTTAACAGCCTGGGATATAATCCACCTGGTCCTGGTGATTTATCCACCTTCAAGGATTTCAGTCCCTCCAGTACTTACTGTCCCATTATACTTACTGTATCTAATATATCATACTTCTCCTCTTTAACTAGAATGTTTGCATCATCCCTCTCCTTAGTGAAGACAGAGACAAAGTACTAATTGAGAACCCAGCCCACGTCTTCAGCATCAATGCATAAGTTACCATGTATATCTCTGATAGGCCCTACCCTTTCCTTAGTTATCTCTTGATGTACTGGTAAAACATCTTTGGGTTATCTTTGATTTTACCTGCAAATATTTTTTCAGATATTCTCTTTGCTTTCCTAATTTCCTTTTTTACTTCACCCCTGTACTTTCTATACTCCAAGGCTTTCTACAGTATTGAACTTTTTGTGACTGACACAAGCTTTCTTTTTCTCCTTTATCTTACCATGTACTCTTCTGGGTAACCAGGGAGCTCTAGATTTGGCTGTGCCACACTTTTTCTTTGTGGGGACATGTCTACACTGTGCCTATAAAATCTCGCCTTTGAATCCATCCTCGCCAGCTCACCTCTCAGCTTTGTAAAATTTGTCTTCCCCCAATTTAAAACTTTTACTCCTGTTCTATCTATGTCCTTTTCTATAAAGATGCTAAATCTAACTATATTATTGTCACTATCTCCAAAATGGCCCCTCCCTGCTACGTCATCCACTTGCCCAGCTTCATTTCCTAAGACTAAATATAGAATTGTGCCCCCTCTCGTTGGGCTTGTTACATGCTGGCTAAAAAAGTTCTCTTGAATGCAGTTCAAGAATTTTGTGCTCTCTGTGCCCATCACACTGTACGTATCCCAATTGATATTAGGGTAGCTGAAGTCTCCAACAATTACTACCCTGTTGTTCTTGCACTCAGAAATTTGCCTACATATTTGTTCTTCTAATTCCCTTCCACTATTTGGAGGTCTTTGGTACACTCCTAGCAGTGTGGCGGACCCTTTTTTATTTCTGTGTTCAACCCATATGGCCTCATTTGATGCTTCATTTAGTATATTACCCCTCCTCATAGCTGTAATTGATTCTTTAACCAATTATTCTACACTGCCACTTCTTTTATCCCCCTCTCTATTCTGCCTGAAAACTCTATATCTAGGGACGTTGAGCTGCAATTTTTGCCTCTCTTTAAGCCAAGTTTCCTTTATAGCGATTATATCATGCTGCCATATATCTATCTGTGCCCTCAGCTTGTCAGCTTTATTTACTATACTCGAATTTACATATATACCTTTTAACACTGCCAATTTCCTGTGCAGTACACTTTTTAACCTGTTCTTCTTCTGTCTTTCAGAATCATTTACTAATTTTCTATCTCCCGTTCCATGCTCTGAATTTGCCCTCAGGTTCCTAGCCCCTGCCAATCTAGCTTAACCCCTCACAACAGCACTAGCAAATCTCCCTGCAATGATATTCGTCCCAGTCCTGTTCAGGTGTAGACTGTCCGGCTTGTACAGATCCCACCTTCCCCAGAATCAGTCCCAATGCCTGAGAAATCTGATGCCCTCCATCCTATACCAGCTTTCCAACCACATGTTTAATTGTTCAATTCTCCTATTTCTATAATCACTTGCACGTGGGACTGGGAGATTACTGAGATTACTGCTTTGGAGAACCAGCTTTTCAACCTCCTTGCTAGTTCCCTGAAATCTGCTCTCAGGACCTCATCCCTTTTCCTACCTAAATCATTGGTACCAATGTGGACCACGACCTCTGGCTGATCACTCTCCCCCAGAAGAATATCCTGCAGCTGCTCCATGATATCCTTGACCCTGACAACAGGGAGGCAACATATCATCCTGGAGTCACGTCTACGACCACAGAAATGCCTGTCTGTTGGTTTAACTAATGAATCCCCTATCATTACTGCTCTTCCTTTCTTATTCTTCCCTTCCTGTCCAGCAGAGCCATCTGTGGTGCCACAAATTTGGCTCTGACTGCACACCTCCAAGGAACCAATGCCCTCACCAGTATTCAGGACGGAAAACCGATTGGCGGGTGGGACCCCAGCGCACTTCAGCACTACCTGCCTGGTTCTCTTGGACTGTCTGGTGGTCACCCATTCCATTTCTGCCTCAAGGCTCCAAAGCTGCAGTGTGACCACCTCTCTGAATGTGCTACCCATATAGCTCTCAGCCTCATGGATGCACCACAGTGAATCCACCTGCTGCTCGAGCTCCGAAATCCAGAGCTCAAGTTTCTGCAGCTGGTGACACTTTCTGCACATGTGGTCACCTAGAACACCAGTATGAACCATGACTTCCCACACATTACAGGAAATGCATTCCACACAACCAAGTTGTCCTGCCATGGCTTCAATTTATTTCCTTATGTTAACCTTACTTTACTTTGGTTTACTTATGTTACTTTATTTTACCTGGCCTTGACTTAACTTCTTGGTGTGTTTGAAAAGCATGCTGAGATATTTATCAATTCTAGGCTATATCTGATATGCTATTATATAAATGCAGGTTATGGTTGATCAGGGACTCTCAGTGCTTGATCGAGGAACTGGACATCAGGAAGCGAGGGGCCCACTGAGTGCCACCCCTCTGGCCTTGTGGCTGACCCCCTGTACTCCTCTCCCCGTGATCTCCAGCCCATGAAACTCTCTGCTCAACCCCAGCACATTACTTACCTGTTACCTGGGCTGCTCTGCTATCCAGGGACTCCAATAGGTGTTTTTCCTGCAGCAGCCACGACCTTGCCTGTGGTGCTGCTGAGCACAAGAGCTGCCGGCCTCTTATTGGCCAGCAACCCTTGGTAGGTGAGACTTCTGCCCCTGAGATCTTGATTCCAGGGGACTTGTCGCTCTCTGATTGGCTTGTGGTTCATTGGGCCTTACCGAAAAGAGGCAATATGGGTCTATTGCCGGCTCTTCAGCCGGCAGAGGAGACCACTGATATCTCAAGAAGATTCCACCCCCAGTCCCTAAGCCTGTTCACTTGTGCACTCTAGGAATGTTAATTTGCAGTATACTTTTCTCACTGTTAATTTTCACAAAGTGGATTATTTCTTCTGTGAACAAAACAGCGTAATCATAGGTGATTTTAATCTTCGTATAAATTGGAAAAATCATACTGCCGAAGGATGAGTTCACAGGGTATTTTTTATTCACTCATGGGATGTGGGCATCACTGGCTAGGCCAGCATTTATTTCCCATCCCTAATTGCTCTTGAAAGTGGTGGTGAGCTGCCTTCTTGAACCGCTGCAGCCCATGTGCTGTAGGTACACACACACTGCTGCTGGGGAGGGAGTTTCAGCATTTTGACCCAGCAACAGTGAAGGAACAGTGATATATTTCCAAGTCAGGATGGTGAGTGACTTGGAGGGGAACTTGCAGGTGGTGGTGTTCCCATGTGTCTGCTGCCCGTGTCCTTCTAGATGGTAGTGATCGTGGGTTTGGAAGGCACTGTCTAATGAGCCTTGGTGACTTCCTGTAGATGGTACACACTGCTACCACAGTGTGTTGGGTGGTGGAGGGAGTGAATGTTTGTAGATGTGGTGCCAATCAAATGGGCTGCTTTGTCCTGGATTGTATCAAGGTTCCTGAGTGTTGTTGGAGCTGCACTCATCCAAGCAAGAGGACAGTGCTCCATCACACTCTGACCTGTGCTTTATAGATGGTGGACAGGCTTTGGGGAGTCAGGAGTCGAGTTACTCATCGCAGGATTCCTAGCCTCTGACCTGCTCTTGTAGCCACAGTATTTATATGGCTCATCCTGTTCTGTTTCAGGTCAATGGTAACCTCCAGGATGTTGATAGTGGGAGATCCAGTGATGGTAATGCCGTTGAATGTCAAGGGACGATGGTTCGATTCTCTGTTGTTGGAGATGGTCATTGCCTGGCACTTGTGTGGTGTGAATGTTACTTGCCACTTGTCAGCCCAAGCCTGGATATTGTCCAGGCCTTGCTGCATTTGGACATGGACTGCTTCAGTATCTGAGGAGTTGCGAATGGTGCTGAACATTGTGCAATCATCAGTGAACATCCCCACTTCTGAACTTATGATGGGAAGAAGGTCATTGATGAAGTAGCTGAAGATGGTTGGACGTAGGACACTACCCTGAGGAACTCCTGCAGTGATATCCTGGAGCTGAGATGATTGACCTCCAACAACCACAACCATCTTCCTTTGTGCTAGGTATGACTCCAATCAGTGGAGTCTTTTCCCCCTGATTCCCATTGCCTCCAGTTTTGCCAGGGCTCCCTAATGCCACATTCGGTCAAATGCTGCCTTGATGTCAAGCCCAGTCACTCTCACCTCACCTCTTGAGTTCAGCTCTTTTGCCCATGTTTGAACCAAGGCTGTAATGTGGTCAGGAGCTGAGTGGCCTTGGTGTAACCCAAACTGAGCGTCAGTGAGAAGGTTATTGCTAAGCAAGTGCTGCTTGACCGCACTTTTGATGACCCCTTCCATCACATTACTGATGATTCAGAGTAGACTGATGGGGCGGTAATTGGCCGGGTTGGATTTTCCCTGCTTTTTGTGGTCAGAACATAGCTGGGCATTTTTCCACATTGCCGGGTCGATGCCAGTGTTTTGGCTGTACTGGAACAGCTTGGCTATGGGTGTGGCAAGTTCTGGAGCAGAAGTCTTTAGTGCTATTGTGGCATGTTGTCAGGGCCCATAGCCTTTGCAGTATCCAGTGCCTTCAGCCGTTTCTCAATATCATGTGGAGTGAATCGAATTGGCTGAAGACTGGCATCTGTGATGCTGACGACCTCCAGAGGAGGCCAAGATGGATCATTCACTCGGTACTTCTGGCTGAACATTATTGCAAATACTTCAGCCTTATCTTTTGCACTGATGTGCTGGGCTCCCCCATCACTGAGAACGGGGATATTTGTGAATTCTCCTCCTCCAGTGAGTTGTTTCATTGTCCACCACCATTCACGACTGGATGTAGCAGGGCTGCAGAGCTTAGATCTGATCCATTGGTTATGGAATCGCTCAGCTCTGTGTATCGCTTGCTGCTTATGTTGTTTAGCATGCAAGTAGTCCTGTGTTGTAGCTTTACCAGGTTGATGTCTCATTTTTAGGTATGCCTGCTGCCGCTCCTGGCATGCCCTCCTGCACTTTTCATTGAATCAGGGTTGATCCGTTGGCTTGGTGGTAATGGTAGAATAGGGGATAGGCCAGCCCCTGAGGTTACAGATTATGGTTGAGTGCAATTCTGCTGCTGCTAATGGTCCACAGAGCCTCATGGTTGCCCAGTCTTGAGTTGCTAGATCTAGTCGAGATCTACCCGATTTAGCACATTGGTGGTGCCACGCACACAATGGAGGGTATCCTCAATGTGAAGATGGGACTTCGTCTCCAGAAGGACTGTGTGGTGGTCACTCCCATTGATACTGTACTGAACTGATGCGTCTGCAGCAGGCAGGTTGGTGAGGATGAGGTCAAGTATGTTTTTCCCTCCTGTTGATTCCCTCACCACCTGCCGCAGACCCAGTCTAGCAGCTGTGTCCTTTGGGACTTGGCCAGCTTGGCCTGTAGTGGTGCTACTGAGCCATTCTTGGTGATGGACATTGAAGTCTCCCACCCAGAGTATATTCTGTGCCCTTACCACCCTCAGTGTTTCCTCCAAATGGTGTTTAACATGGAGGAGCACTGATTCATCAGCTGAGGGGGGAACAGTATGTGGTAATCAGCAGGAGGTTTCCTTGGCCATGTTTGACCTGGTGCCATGAGACTTCATGGAGTCCAGAGTCGCTGTTGAGAACTCCCAGGGCAACTCCCTCCCGGCTGTATACCATTGTGCCGCCACCTCTGCTGGGTCAGTCCTGCTGGTGAGACAGGATGTACCCAGGGATGGTGATGGAGGTGTCTGGGACATAGTCATGCTCACAGAATCATACCTTATAGACAATGGTAGGCTGTTGCTTGTCTCGCCTGTGAGACTAGAATAGAATAATACATTATAGAACAAACACGGAACAGGCTACTTATGACTTGGTGATGTGTAATGAGACGGGATCTTTCCTATGATCTCTTAGGGAAGAGTGATCATAACAGGATGAAATTGCACATTCAGTTTTAGGGTGTGAAACATGGGTCTGAAACTAGGGTCTCAAACTTAACTGAAGTCAATTACAAAGGCATAAAGATGGAGTTGGCAAAAGTAGACTGGAAAAATAGGTTGAAAGGTAACCTTAAGGAGGTATTTCATAACTCTCAAGAAAAATATATTACATTGAGAAGGGAAGATTCAAAAAGAAGGATTAATCATTGTGGCTAACTAAGAAAGTTAAGTATGCTATCAAATTGAAAGAAAAAGTAAAATTCTGCAAAGACTCGTGGCACACCAGAATATTGGGAAAATTTTAGAATCCAGCAAACGATGACTTAAAAAAAAGAAAAATTTGAATATGAGAATAAACTAGCACGAAATATAAAAACAGACTGCAAACATTTCTAAAAGTATATAAGAAGGAAGAAAGTAGCTAAACTGAATGTTAACCCCTTTGAGGGTGAGATTGGGGAATTCATAATGGGACACAAGGAAATGGCAGAGACTTTGAACAAGTATCTGTCTTTACAGTAGAAAACAATAAAAACACCCCTTGAATTGTAGAAAATCATGGGACAAAAAGGGAGGAACTTAAAACAATTACTTTCACTAGAGTAAAACTACTAGGAAAATTAATGGGACTAAAGGCTGACTGGCCTGCATCCTAGGTTCTTCACAGAAGTTGCCGCTGAAATAGTGGATGCATTGATTGCAATCTTCCAAAATTCTCTAGATTCTGGAAAAGTCTGAGCAGATTGAAAAACTGAAATCATAATGCCCCTATTCATGAAAAGAGGGAGACAGAAAGTAGAAAACTATAGGCCAGTTAGCTTAACATCTGTCATTGGTAATATGCTAGAATCCATAATTAAGGAAATGATAGGACATTTAGAAAATCATAATAGAATCAATCAGAGCCAATATGATTTTGTGAAAAGGGAAATCATGTTTGACGAATTTATCAGAGTGCTTTGAGGATGTAACACACAAAGTGGATAAAGGGGAACCAGTAGATGGTATTTGGTTTCCAAAAGGCAGTTGATAAGCCATCTACATAAAAGGTCACTATACAAGATAAGAGCTCATGGTGTTGGGGTAACATATTAGCATAGATAGAACTTTGGCTCACTAACAGGAAACAGAGAGTCAGGATAAATGAACCATTTTCAGGTTGTCAAACTGTAACTAGTGGGGTGCTATAGAGATTAGTCCTGGGGCCTCAACTATTTACAATCTATGTTAATAACTTGGATGAAGTGACTGAGTATTTTGTAGCCAAATTTGCTGGCTATACAAAAATAGGTGGGCAAACAATTTATGAGGAGGATACAAAGAGTTAGCAAAGGGATTTGGTAGGTTAGGTGAGAGGGCAAAAATTTGGCAGATGGCATGTAATGTGGGAAAATGTGACATTATCCACTTTGGTGTGAAGAATTAAAAAGCAGAATATTATTTAAATGGCGAGAGACTACAGAATACAGGTACGGTGTTTCATACTGATAAACTCAGGTCCTTGCCGGATTTCGGATCATCTTGGTCTTTGGAGAAAAACATTCAAACCTCATTTCAATTAATAGGAGATACATGGGGGCCAGTTGCAGATTTATCAGTTGTGTGGGTTGGGTTTGCTTTGAAGTTTGGTCTTTTTTATAAGTTTTTTAAAATTCATTTGTGGGAATTACTGGCTAGCCAGCCAGCATTTATTGCCCTTGTTCAAAGGGCATTTCTAAGAGTCAACCACATTGCTGTGGGTCTGGAGTCACATATAGACCAGACCAGTTGAGAACAGCAGATTTCTTTCCCTAAAGGACATTAGTGAACCTGATGGGTTTTTACAATAATTGACAATGGCTTCATGGTTATCATTAGACTTTTAATTCCAGATATTTATTGAATTCAAATTCCACCATCTGGCGTGGTGGGGTTCGTACTCAGGTCCCCAGAGCATTACCCTGGGTCTCTAGATTACCAGTCCAGTGACAATACCACTATGCCACCACCTCCCCCTTTATTAAAGTTTGAAAAAAGAATACATAGTAGTGAATAAATAATGTTTTAATAATAAATAATATGGGCTTCAGCCTAGGGTCTTAGAAGAATCGGCTAGTAAGATAGTTGATGCTTTGGATTTAATTTCCAAAATTCTCTAATTTTGGGGAAGGCTCCATTAGATTGGAAAATAGCAAATATAACTCCTTTATTCAAAAAGGGAGGGAGACAGAACGCAGAAAACTACAGGCCAGTTAGCTTAACATCTGTCACAGGGAAAATGTTAGACGCTATTATTAAAGATGTTATAGCAGGGAACTTGGAAAATTCAGGTTAATCGGGCAGAGTCAATATGGTTTTGTGAAAGGGAAATCATGTTTAGCCAATTTATTGAAGCTCTTTGGAGAAGTAACATATGCTGTGGTTAAAGGGGAACCAGTGGATGTACTGTAGTTAGATTTCCAGAAGGCATTTGATACAGTGCCACATCAAAGGTTATTGTGAAAAATAAAAGCCCATGGTATAGGGGGTAACATATTGGCATGGGTAGAAAATTGGCGAGCTAACAGGAAACGGGGTAGGCATAAATGGGTCTTTTTCAAGTTGGCAAAATGTAACAAATGGTGTGCCACAGGAATCAGTGCTGGAACCTCAACTTTTTACAATTTATACAAATGATTTGGATAAAGAGACTGAAGGTATGGTGCTAAATTTGCTGATGACACAAAGATAGGTTAGATAGTAAGATGTGAGGGCACAAGGTGGCTACAAAGGGATATAGATAGGCTAAGTGAATGGGCAAAGACCTGGCAAATGGAATGTAAGGTGGGAAAGTGTGAAATTGTCCATTTTGACAAGAAAAATGAAAGAAAAGCATATTATAGAAATAGTGAAAGATTGCAGAACTCTGAGATGCAATGGGATCTGGTTGTCCTAGTGCATGAATCGCAAAAGGCTAGTATGCAAGTACAGCAAGTAATTAGGAAAGCTAATAGAATGTTATTGTTTATTGTGAGAGGAATTGAATACAAAAGTAGGGAAGTTATGCTTCAGTTGTACAGGGCACTGGTGAAACCATATCTGGAGTACTGTGTACAGTATTGGCCTCCATATTTAAGGAAAGATGTAAATGCATTAGAATCAATTCAGAGAAGGTTTGCCAGGAATGGGTGTGTTGTCTTATTAGGTAAGGTTGGACAGGTTAGGCTTGTATCCACTGCAGTTTAGGATAGGAAGAGGTGACTTGATCAAAACCTCTAAGATCCTGAGGGGTCTTGACAGAGTGAATGTGGAAAGGATGTTTCCTCTTGTAGGAAAATTTAGAACTAGGGGTCACTGTTTAAAAATAAGGGATCACCCATTTAGGACAGAGATGAGGAGAAATTTTTTTTCTCAGAGGACGGTGGAAGCAGTGTCTTTGAATATCTTTAAGGTAGCAGTTGATAACCTTTCACCCCCTTGCTTATCAAGAATTTATCAGGGATAGTTGGGAATGTGGAGTTGAGGTTACAATCAGATCAGCTATGATCTTATTGAATGGTGGAGTAGGCTCAAAGGGCCGAGTGGCCTATTCCTGCGCCTAGTTTGTATGTTTGTATGTCGAAAGAAATAATTAAGTAATGAAATAAGGCTGACTCACAGGCTGTGCTGGATTCAAAGTTGGGTGAAGTCAAGGGTTGCATAGACTTCTCGGAGCGCAGGAAAAGACTGGAATATGAAGCCGATAACTAATCCGGTGCACCACTGTGCCAGTGTAGCACCTAGCCAAATTTACCTGTTAAGTTATTTTACCCATTTAATAACAATTAAAATTGATACGTGAAAATGCCCTGTTTTCAGACAACTCTGGTTTTCAAATAGCCGGATTTGAGACAGTGACCCAGAACTTCCAATCTCCCAGGAGTTGTGCCCCGGAGATACCCCAGAAGATGCGCTGGGGGGCCCTCCAGAAGCCCCGGGGCAAGATTGGCACGACAATTGCCCATGAGGTTCAAACTTCTGATGGGCAATTACCTTGCACTAGGAACCATCCGATTCCATGACTTATATCAGAGACTTCGGATGGTTACAACTCTCTTAGAACAATAGTTACCCAGGAAAAGAAGAATTAAAACCACTTCTAACTCCTGGGTAACTATAGTACTGACATCCACTCCACGTCTACTTTGTCTATCCCCTTTAGCATCTTATTTACCTTAATTAGATCTCCTCTCGTCCTTTTAAGCTCTACAGACTATAGGCCTGAGCTGCTCAATCTCTCCTCATATAACAAGCCCCGCATCTCTGGAATCAATCTAATGAACCTCCTCTGAACTGCCTCCAATGCAACTACATCCTTCCTCAAGCAAGGGGACCAAAACTGTGCACAGTATTCCAGGTGCAGTCTCACCAATGCCTTGTACAGTTGCAACAACGCTTTCCTATTTTTATACGATATTCCTTTAGCAATAAATGCCAAAATTTCATTTGCCTTCCTTATTACCTGCTGTACCTGCATACTAGCTTTCAGAGATTCATGCACGAGGACACCCAGATCCCCCTGCACTGAAGCATTCTGAAATTTCTCTCCATTTAAATGATAAGTTGCCTTTTTATTCTTCCGACCAAAATGCATAACCTCACACTTATCCACGTTAAACTCCATCTGCCAAATTTTGGCCCATTCACCTAACCTGTCCACATCCATTTGTAAATTTCTTATTTCTTCATTGCAACTTACTTTTCCACCTATTTTGGTGTCATCTGCAAATTTAGTTACAGTACCTTCCATCCCTGAATCCAATTCATTAATATAGATTGTGAATAGTCGGGGCCCAAGGACTGAACCCTGTGGTACCCCACTAGTTACAGCTTGCCATCCAGAAAAAGAGCCATTTATCCTGACTCTGCTTTCTGTTGGTTAGCCAATCCTCTATCTAAGCTAATATATTACCCCTAACTCCATCTGATCTTATCTTGTGTATTAATCTTTTGTGTGGCACCTTATGAAAGGCCTTCTGGAAGTCCAGATATACTACATCTACAGGATCCCCATTATCCACTTTGCTTGTCACATCTTCAAAGAACTCTAGCAAATTAGTCAAACATGATTTACACTTCATAAAACCATGCTGACTCTGATGGATTGCATTTTGACTTTTCAAATGCCCCATTACTACTTCCTTAATGGATTCCAACAATTTCCCAATGACAGAGGTTAAACTAACTGGTCTGTAGTTTCTTACTTTCTGCCTCCTCCCGCTTTTTGAATAAGGGTGTTATATTAGCATTTTTCTAATCCACTGGAACCTTTCCAGAATCCAGGGAATTTTGGAATATTATAGCCAACGCTGCCACTTCCTTTAAGACCCTGGGATGTAGGCCATCAGGTCCTGGGGACTTGTCACCCTTTAATCCCAATAGTTTGCTCAGTACTTTTTCTCTAATGATGGTGATTGTTCTAAGTTCCTCCTTCTCTGTACCCTCTGTACTAACTGTTACTATTGAGGTGGTACCAGTGTCCTCCACCGTGAAAACTGAGGCAAAATATTGATTAAGTGTCTCTGCCATTTCTGTGTTCCCCACTATTAGTTAATAATGTCATCCTCCAAGGGACCAACATTCACTTTAGCTACTCTCTTTCCTTTCATATATTTGTAGAAGCTTTTGCTATCAGCTTTTACGTTTTGCACTAGTTTTCTTTCATAATTTACCTTTGCTCTTTTTATTTTTTTTTTTAGTAACCCTTTGTTGATCTTTAAAAGTTTCCCAATCTTCCAGCCTGCCACTGACTTTTGCGATTTGGTATGCCTTAGTTTTTGCCTTTATGTTATCTTTAACTTCCTTGCTTAGCCATAGATGCTTTTTCCCCCTCTTACCATGTTTCTTCCTCTTTGGAATATATTTTACTTGGGAGGAATTGAATATCTCCTTAAAAATCTGCCACTGTTCATCAACTGTCCTGCCTTGTAGTCTTCAGTAGTGACCCTGAGCTTACTCTAGATGGATTACCAACCGAGGTGAATGTCTCTGTTCTGGTGGAGGGTATGGAGCAACACCATGATGGTGCATCCTCTGAGGGTCCTGACTTTTTCCTCAGAGGTGGAACTGGAGCTGGAGGGGCAAGGGTCTTTCTCCTGTTATGCCTGGAGTGGGAATGGGCTCCGTGGGTTGCACTGAAGAACATAAAGAATTATTAGTGTCAGGAGCCATGGACATGCATAAGGCTACTTCATGTCCAGCTGGGGTGGGGGAGCAGACAGGAGGCATTCTTGCTAAATAATTGGACAACTCCAATCTCCCCTTCAGCACTGACACGGTTACCCTCTCTCCTGTCAACTCCACAGCCTCTTCTTCAAATGGGCTTAGGATCCTGATGTCATGCATTCCTTCCCCTTCGTGCTTATTGTGCGCTCTCTTCTCCTGCAGACAGAGAGGACATTTGAGAGATATGGGCATGGGTACATGAGCAGTTTCACAGCAAGCATGGCTATATATTCTCCTGCGACCCCGACAGCTGCTAATTTCTGTGTTCTGCCCTACTAGTGAGAAGAATCTGCTATGGGGCATTTGAACAGTTATAGCTGTTGAATACATGCTGTTCTTGTTTTGGCAAAGAGTTATATTGCTCACATAAATGACATGCAATTGGCATTTCTCTGTCCTATTCACCTTTTTTGCTTTTGTCCTTGTCCCACCTACCCTCAAAACCTATTACATCTCAAACTTTGCCTAGTTCTGATGAAAGGTCACAGACCTGAAACATTAACTATGTTTCTCTCTACCGATCGTTGAGTTTTTCTCAGCATTTTCTGTTTTGATTTGAAACCCCTGCACAGGTGTGAGACCCACTAAAAATGCGTCGAAAATTCGGAGCATTAATTAATTCTCCCACATTCAGTTCACATGATGCATCTGATGGAGATGCCTGCCACCCAACCTTTTGTGTGACAACCGTCTGCAGTCACAAACTTAAAATGCTTCAAGTCCCTATGAGTGTGACTTTGCATTGAGTAGATAGTGGCACTTACTCTGGCAGCACACAGCAGATCATTTATCCTCCTGTGGCACTGGAGCCATGTTCTCCTGTGGACCCCATAGCCACTAGCCTGCGCTGCTACCTCTGTCCAGGCTGCCTTGGTCTGGCGGGAAGGCCTCCTTTCACATGCATGATTAGGTAATGAGCTGAGAGGCGCGTAATTACTTAAGTTCTTCCCGCCTGCCGAGGAATGGGTTCAACACTGACTTCAGGTCCCATCTCCACATTTAGAGTGAAAAATGGAAAATTCCACCTGATGTTTCTTTTCATGGAATCTAGAACTAGAGGGCACAGTTTCAGAATAAAGGATCTCTCAATTAATGCAAAGATGAGCAACTTCTTCTCTCAGAGGGTTATTAATCTTTTGAATTCTCAACCGCAGAGTGAAGTGAAGGCTGTGTTAGACAGATTTTTGATTTGCAGGATAGTCAAGTGTTAAGGGGGATAGATTGGAAAGTGGAGTTGAGGTCAAGATCAGACCAGCCATGATCTTATTGAATGCTGGAACAGGCTTGAGGAATCTAATGGGGTACTCTTGCTTCTAATTCTTATATTATGTTCCTTATATGCCCCCTCTGTTAATCTTTCTATGACCTCCTGCAACTTTCTGCATTCTTCCTCGTAGCTTATTATGCCATCTAATTTTGTAACATTAGCAAATTTCAGTCACATTCACCTTGTACCCATTTCCACATAATTTGTGTACATAGAAAGCAAATTAACTCCAGCGCAGGTCTTTATAGCAGTTCACTATTCACATCCCACCAATCTGAGCAATATCCAGATATTTGCCCCTGCTTTTTGTTTTTTGTCCTTAGTCATCTTTATTCATGGACTGAATTTTCTGTTTCACGGGCAGGCGTGGACCCGGTCGCCACCTGCGATCAGGTCCGCGCTGCCATTTTACGCGGGTGGGCCAATTAAGGTCTGCCCAGCGTAATCCCTGACTCCCGAGGATAATGGGAGTGGGTGGGCGGCGGTGGGAGTGCATTGTCCGCTGGGTCCAATGGCGACCCGGTGGCCTGTTTGCATGAAGCGCTGGCAGCCTTTGCAAGGCTGCTCACAATGGCAAGTGGAAGGGCTCACCAGAGGGCTAGACCAGCGGACCAGGTGAGGCTGGAGGGTAGGGCAGCAGGACAGGCCAGGCCAGAAGGTTGAGGGGGGCCAGTGTGCCCCTTATTTCTTGGATGACTGCCTTGCTGCACTCCTCGAGGAGGTGGTAGCACAGCGGGAGGTGCTGGTTCTCCAAGATGGGAGGAGGAGGCCCCCCCAAATGTACCTGGGAGGAGGTGGTGAGCTCCTGTGATGTGGTGTGGTGCACCTGGATCCAGTGTCACAAGCGCTTCAACGACTTGTGCTCTGGCAGGGTGAGTACCATGTCGGCATTGGTCATGTAACCCAGCAGGTCTTTCCACCCTCCCCCCTTCCAAGTCTGAGTGTAGTGATTGCATTGAATCATTGACAGCATTTGTCTTTTGCTGGGTGGGCCAGCAGATACTGCCCATGCTAAGGTCAGCTTGAGAGGGTGATGAAGAGATGTGTATTGCCTCCGCAGCATGTGTTACACTGCGTCCCACATGACTGGTTTGGGGGCAACCTGGAGGAGCTGCACCTAGGTGCTGTGTTTCAACTCCAGGACATGCCCAAGTCAGGATAATGACATGCTGGGAGGGGAGCTTCAAGGTGGCATGGCAATGAACCATCTGCTGCACTCTGCGCTCCACGTGCTTGCGCCTCCTTGCTATGGAAGGATATACCGTGTGGTGCCTAATGTGATGTAGGCAGCATGTGTCCAAGGGGGGAGTCGGGGAGTGGGGAGAAGGCCTAGCATCTTCGTGTGAGTGTTCGGCAGCAGTGGGATGAGGAGGCACTGGAGCCCTGGTATGTCCCACTCTGGTTGGGGTGGGCTGTGTGCAAAGAGAGACCATGTGCAATTTTCACTATCAATGCTCGTCTCTCATTTTCAGGAGAAGAATGCTCATAACGTGGCCGAGCGTGTGAGGACTGGCGGCCGGCAGGCACAGATCGCCATTCTTAGCCGCTTCGAGCAGGAGGCCCTGGGTCTGGAGAGGTGCCATGTGCCAAGGTCCACTGGTGTCGGAGAGGCTGGGGTGTCACGGCCAAGTATTTATGCCCAAGTGAGGTCAACATTGTTCTCCCAACAGCCATAGCACTGCTGAATGTTAATTGATTTAATTTTGCAACATGGCTTGACCATTGGTTATGGAAGGATGAGCGCATAATGATCCGGGGGGACAGGGATACACTTTGACATTGTCTCCATGTTAACTGATCCACTGTCCTTGTTGTTCCTTTAAGCATCATTGGAGCAGGGCTGGGAGAAGGAGCAGCAGAGGCCCCCTCTCACACTTGAGGGGCCTGAAGTCTCACCAGCATCACACCATTTCTGCGAGGCAGGCACCAGCACAGATACTAGCACCTCGGTGGAATTCGAACATCGGTTAGTGTCCCGGGGCACAATGGCGAGGGCACTTCACAGTCACTGGAGGAGCTGATAGAGAGAGAGATTGCCCATTGCACCAGCAGTCAGAGGTCTACAGGGGACCAGGCACATACTCAGTCGGTGCCTGATGATGTGCCTCTGGAATCGTCCGCGATGCAGCAGGTGCAGGAAATGTGGCCGGGTGTGCGGGAGCATCTGGGGGAGATACATGAGGCTATGCTTAGCTTGGTCTCCGTGGTGGAGGAGTCTACGCGGACGATTGCCGAAGCAATGAGCCACATGTCCAAGTGTCATGTGTCCCGCATGGAGAGAGTGGCAACTCTTTTGGAGAGGCTACTCCAGGAGACCCGTCAGGGCTTCCTCAGGATGCGCTGTGACCAGCAAGCCCTCACATTAGCATTGACCTCAGCTGGTCAGTGCCAGTGTGGGTGATGGTTTGGGCATCAACTTTCCCAGCCTGGTGCCCATCCATCCACGGTGAGCAGGGAGGTCCGAAGCGACCTCACGTCAGCACAGTAGCTGCCTGGCATCTCTGCGGGCTCTTCTCAGGGCACTCTAGATGAGGGCGACAGCTCCTCCGCCCCTCTCCCAGTGACCATAACATCTGGTGCGGCTGCGACAACTGGGGAGATGCCAGCTATGGAACTGGCAGCTCCCTCCTAGGCGGGGCCAGCACTGGCTCCACGGGCCAGAGGACGACCGCCAAGGTCATCGAGGCCAACAGGACAGCGGAGTCAGCAGGCTGTCTCGTTTGCCAAGCCAAGCGATGGGGCAGCACCAAGACGTAGCACCCAGAAACGATAACATAAGGCACCTTAGGCACAATTTTTCACTGGTGGTTTTGTGTTGACAAGATGAGGTCCTTACGATTTGCTTTGTTTTGTAACACTATTCTCTTTTTTTTGGAATAAGTTGATTTGCTTAACAGAATAATTTCAGATACGTCACCATGCCTGGAGGATGCCTCTTTTCTTCTGCATGTGTATGGTTTCCAAAACTGTAATGAGTGCTTGATTGGACATTCAGCTTTATTAACAAGGTCCTTAGTGACTATCCCTAACCTGGCAGATTTTGCACCTAGGTGTGGAGTATTGAGCCTACAACCCAGGCTTGTCCTGGTGGTCCATCTGTGCTGTGCTAGCTGAAGGTTCATTGGATTAAAGCCTCCTGGGTGTTCCTGCCTCCCTGGAGTTTGCCTGGGTCAGTGTCTACCCCCTCAGCATTTCCCTGTGCATGCTCATCCTCAGACTCACTGCTGGACTCATCGTGTGCAGCCGGCAGCCACTGCGTCTACATCTTCATCGTCCACTGTGCCCCCCCCTTTCCAGCGCAAGATTGTAGAGAGCGCAGCATGCAACCACTATCATCGAGACATGATCTGGGGGGTACTGGAGTGCACCCCCTGAGCGGTCCAGGCATTGGAAGTTCTCTCCACCACAGTCCTTGTGGAGGCATGGCTCCTATTGCACCGCTGCTCAGCTTCTGTTCTTGGATGGCGGAGAGGCGTCATGAGCCACCTTCTGAGGGGATAACCCTTGTCACCCAGCAGCCATCCATCAAGCCGAGCCGGAGCACTGAAGAGCCCCGGCACCTGGGAGTGTCTGAGGATGTAGGCGTCGTGGGAGCTGCCTGGGTACCTTGCACAAACTTGTAAAATCAGCATCCTGTGATCACACACTATCTGCACATTCATGAAGTGGAAGCCCTTCATGTTGACAAACGCACCGGGCTCACCTGCTGGCATCTTGATAGCCACATGTGTGTGTAGTCTGTAGTACCCTGGACACAGGGGAAGCCAGCAATTGTTGCAAAGCCTCTGGTTGTGTCTGGCTTGCCTGATCCCAACGGTAGTGGATGAAGGTCAATGCATGCCTGAACAGAACATCTGTAACCTGCTTGACACAAGCGTGCACAGCTGATTGGGAGACACCGCAAAGATCACCCACCAAGCCCTGGAAGGAGCCAGAGGCATAGAAGTTGAGGGCAACTGTGACCTTCAGAGCCACTGGCATTGGGTGTCCACCCACACAGTTAGTGGAGATCTCAGGCCCAATCATCTGACAGATATAGTTGACTGTCTCCCCTGAGAGACGGAGCCTCCTTCGGCACTGCACCTCAGACACATTGAGGTAGCTGCTTTGCCTCCTGTAAACCCTGGCAGCAGGATAGTGATGTCTTCTGCGGCCCCTTCTGCCTTGGAGTCCCTCTTGCCCCTGTGCCCCTTGTGCCTGCGCCTGTCCTCCCAAAGGTGGCTCCCCTTGAGGCCGAATGTGCATTCCTGGCCTCCTCCCCCTTCTAGCCCTCCCTTCCTCCTCAGATTAGGTGCCTCCAGTGGACAGTTCAGCTCCCATTCCCAGGCTAAGGGAAGGCTTCCTGAAACCTGCAGGCCCAGAAAAGTTTACTCACTGCAGAGTGCTAACCTGAAGGTTAAGAATCCAGAAAAAGCAGCTGGTGTGTGTATTGTAATACTGCAGATCACACAGGCAAGTTTCAAGAACTTTCAGAAATAAATGCTTGACTGTGCACACTTGTGACTCCAGTGAGTCCTCTTATGCTGCCCATGGATGAGGTTAATACAAATGTATCTTACCTGCCTGTCCGTTGCGCCCGTGCACCGAGCCGATGATCGCACAGGCGCCGAAAACTCGGGGTTGATTGGCACCTCAAGGGCCTTAAGTGGCCCGTTAGTTAATGGCGGGCGCACGTCAGACATCATCACGTACCCGCCCAGCGATATATTGCGATGGCGAGTGGTGATGTTGGGACGCTCACCAGACATCACCGTGCATCATTCTACGTGCGGACGTGCGGGGCCCGCCCCTCGCATGCCAAAGGGAAAATTCAGCCCCATGAAGCAACATTTCTAATGTGATGCCTTATCAAATGCTTTCTGAAAATACTTATTTCCATTATCCATTAAATTCTGCCAACTTCTAATTTTTTTTTTAAAAAAAGTCATTATATTAGTTTAATATGACCTGCCATTACCAATCCATGTTGGCTGTCCCTGAATAGCAATGTGTTCACTGATTCGACCATATTGTATACTTTAAAAATTTTATTCACAATGAGCCGCTTTCTTGGATAAGTACTAGCATTTTCTACCTCTGATCCTGTAATGACTCGATGGAGCAGACAGGTTTCAACAAGAAACAGATGAACTTTATTACAGAAAGCTTTTTTAGGTGCTGCATGCTTGATCAGGACTCTTGTCAGGAAGCCTCACCCCCCGGATTGCCCACACTTAGGGCTCATTGGTTAGAGCTTCCCAGAACACCACGTGACCCCTGATAGATAGTAGGAGAGGCTATATCTTCAGTTGCTACATTGCCCCTCACCCCTTAGTTTTTTTTTTACAATTTTGACTTACAGGAAAACATTTGAATATCCATCAACATATACATATATACAACTTTAGGTAATTAAAGATCAAGTCTCTGAGGTACTCTCCTTATAAGGCTAGAACGGCGTAACTCTACTACTTGAGGTTCCTGAACAGGACCTGGAACTGCAGCACGAAACACTTTAGAAAGTGGTAGTTCTGGGTTTGGCAACTCTGCAGAGACATCGGACATGTCTATTCTAGGTCGATCTGTCACCTCAGGAATTGGCGGTTCGATGTTAATCACAAGTGAATAATTGGCTGTTGGAATGTCTCTCTAGCACGAATGGGATCTATGTGCTTAAGAATGACTCTATCTTCCACTTGTACTTGGAAAGATAACGGACCAGTCTCTGAGACAATGGTTCCAGGGATCCACAAATGCCACTTTGGAAATTTTGTACGAATACCATGTCATCTACACGGAATGTGTGAGCTTTGCTGTGTATATCGTGGTTCAATTTTTGATTATTCTGATTTCGCTCCACCTTCCCCTCTAAATTTGGAAATACCAGGCTTAACCGTGTATGTAGGCAGCATTTCAACAATAATTCAGATGGTGTTGAACCCATAGTTGAATGTGGCATTGTACGATAACTGAGAAGAAAGCAGGAAAGTCGAGATTCTAGAGTACCTTCTGATAACCTTTTCATACCAGGCTTGAACGTTTGTACAGCTTTCCCAGCTAAACCATTTGATGAGGGATGGTAAGGGGCGGTTTTAATATGTCTGATTCCATTCAGATTCATGAATTTCTGAAACTCTGTGCTTGTAAAGGCTGTACTGTTATCAGAAATGATGATTTCAGGTAGGCCATTAAAACAGTGATGCAGCTTCTTGAAAGTTGCACTCGATGTAGGTGATTTGACATTAATGCTAAATCTAACTGAATTGTGATCACTGTCCCCGATATGGTCGCCAACTGTCACTTCACCCACTTGCCCTTCTTCGTTCCCCAAGACTAGGTCTAGAATTGCATCTCCTCTCGTTGGGTTTGTCACTAATTGGTTGAAAACATTTCCTTGGACACACTGCATGAATCTTTCTCCCTCAGTGCCCCTTATATTATTTGAATCCCAGTTGATATTAGGATAATTGAAGTGACATTAGGACAATTGAATGACATCCTGCTGCCCTTACCTCATCTACCTTGTTTGTAATACTCCTTGCATTGAAGTATAAACAGTTTAACCCCGTCAATTTCCCTTGCTGGACACTTTTTAAACTTTGCTTCTCCTGTAACTCTAAGTCTATCACAACGTCTCTACCTCCATTTTTCTGATCTGAATCTGACCTATCTGATCCTACTCCTGGGATCCCATCCCCCTGCCACATTAGTTTAAATACTCCCCAACAGAACTAGCAAAAGCCCCCGCAAGGACACTGATCCCAGCTCTGCCTCAAGAATCTGAATCCCTCCCGGCTATACCATCTCTCCAGCCATGTGTTCATTTGGTCTAACCTCTTATTCCTGCACTCGCTAGCACGTGGAACTGGGAATAATCCTGAGATTACTACATTTGAGGTCCTGCATTTTAATTTATCTCCTAACTTCCTGCACTGAGCTTGCGGGTCCTCATCCCTTAGTTTACCTATGTCGTTGGTACCAATGTGTACCATGACCACTGGCTGTTTACCTTCCCTCCCCAGAATGTCCTGCAGCCACTCCATGACATCCTGGACCCTGGCACCAGGGAGGCAACATACCATCCTTGATTCACGTTTGCGGCCACAGAAGCACCTGTCTGTGCCCCTAACCATTGAATCCCCTATCACTATAGCCCTGCCACTTGTTTTCCTCCTGCCCCTCTGAGCAGCAGAGCCACCCATGGTGCAGTGAACTTGGCTGTTGCTGCTTTCCCCTGAGAGGCCATCCCCCTCCCAACAGTATCCAAAGCGGTATATCTGTTAGAGAGGGGGATGACCACAAGGGACTCCTGCACTATCTTCCTGAATCTTTTACTGTTCCTGATGGTCACCCATTCCCTTTCTGCCTGTGTAATCTTCACCGGCGGTGTGACCATCTCACTAAACATGCTATCGCGGATGCTCCACAATGAGTCCACCCACAGCTCCAGCTCCGAAATCCGGTTAGCTAGAAGCTGCATTTGGACACACCTTCCGTACACATGGTCACCAGGGATGCTGGAAGTGTCCCTCATTTCCCACATCCTGCAGGAGGTGCATATCACGGGTCTGAGTTCTCCTGCCATGACGTCCCTCTCGATTAAGCTAGTTTCTCCCTTAAAATATACGCTAGCTCAGGGCCTTATTTATGTTAGCTAGGAACCTTGTTTCTTGACTAATTATACTTGTACAGTACTACTCTATACTGTTTTTTTAGCTCCTACCTCAGTATTAAGCAATGAATTACTTTAATAGATTGAAAAAAAAACTCACCAGGATTTACTCACCAATCAGCTGCTTTTTTTTAGATCCACTTTCAGAAGAGTGTCCCTCGCAGGTCGGGTGCACTCCTGAAGGTACTGCCTCTCCCTCTTTTTTTTTGGTTCGAGGAGGAGGGAGGGATATCCAATTTTGTATAGGACTTGTCTCCAGCCACCTTGCATGTAAGTCTTCTATCCTTGAAATGGGATGCTTGTGTAGTTTTGTGCCATATTTACGGTCAACTTATAGTCCCCACAAATGCGTATGGTTTGGTCAGGCTTAACCACTGGAACTATGGGTGATGCCCATTCTGAGAATTGGACGGGTTGGATGATGCCCATCTTTTCTAACTGGCACAGTCCTGCATCCACCTTCTCCTTCAATGCATAAGGCATAGGTCTAGCCTTAAAGAAATGTGGTGTCACCTGAGGATCCACATATATCTTGGCTTGCACACCCTTTAACTTCCCCAATTCATCCCAAATTACTATGTCATATTTCCTCAGCATAGAGTCATAGAGGTCTAGAGCACAGAAAAAGGCCCTTCGGCCCATCGAGTCTGCGCCGGTCAAACAAGTACCTAACTATTCTAATCCCATTTTCCAGCATTCGGCCCATAGCCTTGTATGCCATGGCATTGCAAGTGCACTTCCAAATACTTCTTAAATGTTATGAGGGTTTCTGCCTCTACCACCCTTTCAGGCAGTGACTTCCAGATTCCCACCACCCTCTGGGTGAAAAAATTCTTCCTCACATCCCCTCTAAACCTCCTGTCCCTTACCTTAAATCTATGCCCCCTGGTTATTGATCCCTCCACCAAGGGGAACAGTTCCTTCCTGTCTACCCTATTTATGCCTCTGATAATTTTATACACCTCAGTCATGTCCCCCCTCAATCTCCTCTGCTCCAGAGAAAATAACCCCAGTTTATCCAATCTCTCCTCATAACTAAAGCCCTCCAGCCCAGGCAACCCAGGTAAATCTCCTCTGCACTCTCTCTCGTGCAATCACATCCTTCCTATAATGCAGGTTCCAAAACTGCATGCAATACTCTAGCTGTGGCCTAACCAGAGTTTTATACAGTTCCAGCGTAACCTCCCTGCTCTTATATTCTATGCCTCGGCTAATGAGGGCAAGTATCCCATATGCCTTTTAACCACCTTATCTACCTGTCCCGCTACCTTAAGGGACCTGTGGACATGTACACCAAGGTCCCTCTGATCCTCAGTACTTCCCAAGGTCCTACCACTCATCATGTATTCCTATGCCTTGTTTGTCCTGCCCAAGTGCATCACCTCTCACTTATCCGGATTAAATTCCATTTGCCACTGATCAGCTATCTGACCAGCCCATCTATATCCTCCTGTAATCTAAGGCATTCCTGCTCACTATTTACCACCCCACCAATTTTCGTGTCATCCGTGAACTTACTGATCAACCCTCCTACATTCAAGTCTAAATCGTTTATATATACCACAAACAGCAAGGGACCCAACACCGATCCCTGTGGAACCCCACTGGACACAGGCATCCAGTCACAAAAACACCCCTCGACCATCACCCTCTGCTTCGTGCCACTCAGCTAATTCTGGATCCAATTTGCCAAATTGCCTTGGATCCCATGGGCTCTTACCTTCGTTATCAGTCTCCCATGCGGGACCTTATCAAAAGCCTTGCTGAAGTCCAAGTAGACTACGTCAAATGCATTGCCGTCATCTACACACCTGGTCACTTCTTCGAAAAATTCAATCAAATTGGTCAGACATGACCCCCCCTCCACCCTTAACAAAACCACGCTGACTGTCCTTGATTAATCCCTGCGTCTACAAGTGTAGATTAATTCCGTCCCTCAGAATTGCTTCCAATAGTTTCCTCACCACTGAGGTTAGACTGACTGGCCTGTAGTTCCCTGGTTTATCCCTTCTTCCCTTCTTGAATAACGGTACCACATTGGCTGTCCTCCAGTCCTCTGGCACCTCTTCTGTGGCCAGAGAGGTATTGAAAATTATTGCCAGCACCCCTGCTATCTCCTCCCTTGCCTCACTCAACAGCCTGGGATACATTTCATCTGGGCCTGGAGATTTATCTACTTTTAAGCCAGGTCACTTAGAATCTTCTCCCTTTCTATGCCTATTTCTTTAATTATATCACAGTCCTTCTTTTGATTTCCATACCCAAGTCGTCCCTCTCACTTGTAATCACTGACGCAAAGTATTCATTTAGAACCTTACCTTCGTCTTCCGGCTCCACACACAAATTACCACTATGGTCCTTAAAGGGCCCTGCTCTTCTTCTGGTTATTCTCTTACTTTTAATGTACTTGTAAGATAACTTTGGATTTTCCTTTATTTTACCTGCCAATGTTTTTTCATGCCCCCTTTTTGCTCTCGTAATTTCCTTTTTAAGCTCCCCCCTACACATTCTATACTCCTCTAGGGCTTCCGCTGTTTTGAGCCCTTGGTATCTGCCATATGCCTCCCTTTTTCTCTTTATCCAATTCTGTATATCCCTCAATATCCAGGGTTCCCTGGATTTGTTGGTCCCACCCTTTGTCTTTATTGAAATATGTTGGCCCTAAACTCTCCCTATTTCCTTCTTGAATGAGCCCTGCTGCTCTGACGCAGATTTACCTAAAAGTAGCTGCTCCCAGTTCAAAAACCCTTCCTGTTTTCAGGTGAAATATCTCAGACCAGTCAAGCTTGATTTTCTGTAACCAGTCTCAGCCTAACAGATTGGGTCCTCCTCCTTTTACTATTATCACAGGCAGCTGGATTATCTGTTGCCTATAAGACACTGGTAATGTGGGGATGCCTTTTACCTGAATATATTCTCGAGTGTATGTCTTTAATTTAGTGGTTTTCACTCCAGGTTTATTGGTTTTCAACCTCATTAAGATATTTGAAAGTGTGCTCTCCCATCACTGTAGTTGAGGTGACATTATTAGTGGCTTCTCATTAACTTGGGGCTGAATTTTGCCATCGAAGAGCAGGGGGTGGGGCCCGCTTGCCGACGCGTAGAATTATGCGGGATGACATCGGGCAGAACCCCCGGCGGGAACTAGAAAAAATATGAAACCTCATTCACTGGCAGGATGAGGTTTCATGTGGGGATTTGAAATGTTTAATAAAGTTTTAATGTAATTTATGAACATGTTCCATCTCATGTGACATTGTCAAATGAGGGGGGACGTGTTAAGGATTTTTTTTTCTATTTTTAATGTTTTTAAAACTGTCAGCGACCTCCCTGAGGCAGCACTTAGTCTCAGGGTGATGTGTGCTCTTTCGTGCGCATGCGTGAAAGAGCGCACTCTCGCATTTGTGGATCCCCCTCCCCCGCCCGCACAGGAAGCGCATAGTGCTTCCTGGTATACGTCACGCTGGGTGGGCCTTAATTGGCCCACCCACGTAAAATGGCGGCAGGGCCCGCTTCTCCAGCGGGGATTGGCTCCCCGCCCGCCGGAGATCGGGCCGGGCCCGGCAGGCAGAAAATTCTGCCCTTGGAGTGTGACAGTGATAGGTTCGGATTTTACAACGGTTACATTATGCAGGGAATAAATGGCGATGTCGGCAATTTCAGGTTCTGCTGTATTTTTAAATTCGATCATGTTGGTTTGCTGCTTTACGGGCTGATTCAACTTTGCCCTGCGTTGCCTTACTGTGTGACCTTTCTTATGGGAGTAATGGCATTCTGCCTCCTTGAATTTCTGGGTGTCCAGTCCATGGTCGCCTCCACATCTATGACAACTTAATTGTGGAGTTGCTGCTGAAGTGTTTCTACTCGGCCTTTTCATGATTCTAACAGTGGACATTGCATCTCACTTTGATGCTGTGGGTCTGGTTTTCGTGCCACGCTCAGCGGTAGGTTCCCGCCCCACATGAAGAACAGCGCCATGTTGTATGTGTTACAAAGCCTGCGAGTCTCTCACAGCGCTTTCCATGGTGAGGGAAATTTCTAGGGCAGACTTAAAATCAACGTCAACCTCGGCAAGTAAACAGTGCTATATGGCGTTGTCCTGAACCCCACAAACTAATTGGTCCTGCAGCGTTTTATTTAATGTGTCTATGAAGTCGCAGTGTTCTGTCAACTGTTTAGCTTTGCGATAAGCTCTCCTGGGGCCCTTACTCTGGAATCAAATTTAAAACCCTGCATTATTACGGATGGCTTCGGTTGGAAGTGCATTTTCACGAGGTCCACTAATTCATTAAAGGACTTAGAATTGGACGTGCTCAGGGCCGTCAGGTTGCAAGTGAGATTGTATGTCTTAGTGCCACATACACTCAAAAGAATGGCTTTCTGCTTTTCTTCCACGGTAATTTTACTCGCTACAAAATAAAATGGCTGTAAGTGGTTCCATACCTTTAACTGAGAAGCCTGGTTGAATTTCTTGAAGTATTGACTAAAGTAGTGGACAGGGGAATGTCTATGGATGTTATTTATATGGACTTGCAAAGACTTAGCCAAGGCAAATTATTGATCTAGTTTAAAAATTGGCTTAAACGACCAGAGATGGAGAGTAGGGATAATGGTCATGTACTCTAATTGGCAGATCCAGTGTTTCTAATGAGGATGACATTTTTTGGAAAAACCACAGGTTGCATGCACATGGGGGAGAATTTTCTCCCCATTGGTGGGGCTGGGTGGGAGCGGATGTGGGCGGGCGCGCAGCCGATCGCCGCCCAATATTTTACGTGGGCGGGCCAATTAAGGCCCGCCCAGTGTGACGGGCACCTGGAAACGCTAAGCACTCCCTGTGCGGGCGGGGGAGTAGGCTGAGTCGGGGCCTATGCTCTTTTGCGCATGCGCACGAAAGAGTGCAGAAATCTCCCTGAGGCACGGAGCTGCCTTAGGGAGATTACTTTGATTTTTAAAAATTTTAATGAAGGAAAAAAAAAATTAAGACATCCCCTCATGTGACAGTGGCTCATGAGCTGGGGCATGTCTATGAATTTTATTAAAAATTTTTATTAATGTTTTAAAACCTTCATTAAACCTCATCCCACTCGTGGATGAGGTTTCATGATAAATGTGAAGGTCGCCTGGGCTCTTCGCCTGCCCGCCCACCTTAAGGTTGGACGGGCAGCTCAGTTAATTATTTCAGTTGGAATTTAAATGGCCTTAATAGGCCTTTGACAGTTCGGTGGGCGCGCAGCAGACTCCGGTGTGTGCCTGCTGAACTGAAGATCTGAATGACGTGCGATGATGTCGGGACACACGTCCGATGTCACCGCGTGTTATTTTACGTGTCGGCGAGCGGGGCGGACCCGAATATTCTGGCTTCTGAGATGCACCACATTCATGAAACACTTCACACTGAGATTGCCAGCTCACAAACATCCCTCATCTTATCCAACTTTATTTTTAATGCTTTGCACATCCACATATAAATACTGCCATCCTGGTCCTGTTGCACAACCCTTTTGTTTTCTATTTTTTCTTATTCTTTCCTTTGCTCTTTAATCTCTCTCCTCTGTTCCCTAAGGTGTGTCTTGTCATACCTTTTCCTTGATATTATTTTGAACTGACTACCCCCATCATTATACTTACTCTTCACCCCATGGGTTTCAAGATTTCTGCATATGAATTAGAATGAGAATAACCTGTAATACTATAATACTTCCTGGCATTTAACCTAAAGGTTTTATTTGCATATGAGTCTCGTTAATCCTATTCATTTTAAATAAGATAGCTCACCAAACTGCTTTCAATCCTTTCTTCATTTTAAAAACCAGGTCCTTCTCAGCCTAACCTTTGGTGGCTTTCCTCAAAATTAAGAATTCTAAGATGAGTTTAGATGTCAACCTGGCTGCCCTCCTCTGCAGCTTCTCCAGAAACCTCCACATCCTTCACCATGAATGAGGGCAAAATTGAACATCATATTTAAAGTATGCATGTAGTAAGGGCCATATGTAGCATAAGTAATGTGCTCTTCACTTTCTATTTGATGATCTTGGTGGCACAACCTCAAACCCTATTTGTTTGCCCTACAACCACCTCACACGGTGCATCTGGTCAGCTGTTATGCCCAGATCTTTCTCTTGATTTATTACCTTGGCCAGTATACCTGGTGTTTCCTAACCTGAACAGTCATATGCAGGCTGTGCGCTTAGTAAAATTAAATGTCATCTGTCACAAATGGCTGATTTCCCTAACTTATCAAAATCAACCTGTAACCTTATTAATTTAGTCCAAGTTACTAATTCCCCATCACATTTTTCTGAAAAATCAGAAAATTTGAGTGTGGCTCCATTTGAATCCTCTTCTGAATCATTAACGGAAATAGTAAACTGTAGTGGTCCTATACAGAGTCTTGCAGAATTCCGCTAGTGATCAGGTGCCATTCAGCTTCCATTAGTAACAACATAAAACCATAGAATGGATACAGCACAGAAAGAGGCCATTAGGCTTATTGTGTCCGTGCCGGCTCAATGCAATAGTAACTCAGACAATCCTGCTCTGTAGCCCTGTTCGATAGACCTGAAAAATAATTTTTCTCAGTTATTCAGTTTTGAAAGCCAATATTGAATCTGTCTCCATCACACTCCAAATCCTAATGACCTACTGTGTAAAAAGAGGTTTTCCCACTGTTGCCAATGATTCTTTTGCCAATCACCTTAAATTGTGTCCTCTGGTTCTTGACTGTTCTGCCAATGGGAACAGTTTCTCTATCTAGATCTGTCTAGATCCTTCAAGATTTTGAACATCTCTATTTGATCTCCTCTTAACTTCCTGTAAGGAGAACAACTGTAGCGTCTCTAATCCATCCATGTAACAGAAGTCCCTCATCCCTGGAACCATTTTTGTAATTTTTTTCTGCATCCCCATCTAAAGCCTTCAGATTCTTCTTAAGGTGCAGTGTTCAGAATTGGATACAATACTCCAGTTGAGACAGAACCAGCATTTTATAAAGATTTTTGTATTCCATGCCTCTACTTATAAAGCCCAGGATCCCATATGCCACTTACTAGCTTGGCAACTTCAATAATTTGTACACATATACCCCCAGATCTCCTGGTTTATGCACCCTCTTTAGAGTTGTAACCTTTATTTTATATTGCCTCTGCTCATTCTTCATGTCAAAATGTATCACCTCACACTTCTCTGCATTAAATTTCAACTGCCATGAGTCCGCCAGTCTGACTATGTTCTCGTGAAATCTATCACTATCCTCACAATTCATTATTGTGAGAGAATCTATATTTTTAAATTTAATTTGCATCTTTTTGAGGAAGACCCTACCTCAAAACAGAAACTGACCTGAAAATGAAACTGAAAGGGAAGCAGAAAAGGTAAACACAAAAAATGAAAATGAACTTCCCAGTCTTTAAGGAAATCAGGAGTAAACTGAAGTAGGGAAATCAAAACTAAACCTTGGTGAAAGATATAAAAGGGCACAGATCAGTCCAAGCTGAACAATAGCAGTTGTTGAGTCTGTAGCAGCAGCACAGGCAAGCTGAAGAAGACTCAAGAAGAAGAGACTAGATCCATAAGTTGAGAATAAGCAAAGAGAATAAGCAAAGATAATAAGTTGCTGCAGCTGCTTCTGTTGCTTGAATATAATATTGGTGGCTCTATCCCACCCAGACCAAGTTGAGCAGGTTCTGCAGATGTGTGCCACTTATGGTGAAGACCATGCTGTGAAATTTGGGTTAGTTGTGCGCCACTATCACCTGGAGATCAGACTAGCTCCTTGAGTGAGAGTAGCTACAATTCCTCAAGAGGAAGACAGAGTTTGAAGGACTTTGTGATTCACTGTGATCACCAAAGTCTGGGTGGACTGGTGAGCTGATTTGTAAGATTTGTCTTAGTTCTACCTACTGTTTAATGTGCAATTTGTAGTTCATATTCGACTACAATCTGCCTGTTCAACCATGATTAACTCACGTTAGTTCTGGACGTTAGAATATTGGATAGATAGTATTTTATGTTTGCTTTGCTGACTCTTGTATAGTTAAAAATTCTTCTCTTCCAAACTGTGGAATCTTGTTGGCTTTATTGTTTTTGCAAATAACTGGGATTTCAAATTTAAACTACTTTAAAAAAAACTGGTCTCTACTGAAATCGTAACACTATTCTTATAAGTTTTGTAACATCTGCAAATTTTGAATTTGTATCTTATACACCCAAGTCTAGGCCATTAATATAAATCAAGGAAAGCAGGAGTCCGTGCACTGACCCCTAAGGATCCCCACTGTATATATTCCTCCAGTCTGATAAACAGATCACCACTATTTAATGTCTCATGTCTTCTGCTCTATCATAGACCTTCCCTTTTGTTCTTTTACCACCCTACTTAAAGCTTATTACATTTCTAACCTTTTTCCAGGTCTGATGAAAGGTCATTGGCATGAAATGTTAATTTCTCTCTTCACATAGCTTCCAGGCCTGCTTATTATTTCCAGCACTTTTTGTTTTTATTTCAGCTTACCAGCATCTGCATGCAGTATTTTGCTTTTGGATTCACCACTTTTCTCTGTTTCCTGTCACTCAGTCAATTTCATATCAATTTTGGCACTATCCCTATTATTCCATGGGATTCAACTTTCCTGGCAAGCTCATTGTATGACACTTCATCAAATGACTTTTGGAAGTCCATGAACACCACTTTAACTGCATTGTCCTCATCAAAAAACTAAATCAAATTAGTTAAACTAGATTTGCCTTTAACAAATACGTGCTGGTTTTCCTTAATTAGTCCACACTTGTTCAAGTTACTGTTCATTTTTTTTCCCAGATAAAGGTTCTTAAAAGATTTCCCATCACTGAGGTTAACTGATTGGCCTGTAGTTGCTGGATTTATCCATACACCCTTTGGATCAAGGGTGTAATATTTGCAATTCTCCAGTCCTCTGGCACCATCTCCATATCCAAGGAGGATTGGAAGATTATGGCCAGTACCACTGCAATTTCTGCTCTGACTTCCCTCAGCATCTTTGTGTATTCAGAGATCTATAGAATACCCGCGGTAATGTGATCATCCCCTTTTTGCTTCTCAACTCTAACCAAATGGATTTTGTCCTCACTCCTTCAAGGACATCATCTCTTTTCAACATTACAATGTTTCCCCTCACAGCACTTCTTCCTTCATTCACCAAATTCCTCAAGTTTAGTACTCTGTCGTAGAAAAACTCGTAGAATTGTACTCCGTGTGTTCGCAAAAACTTCCTCCATTTATTCTTGCAAAAATTCCAAAAATCTGAATCAGATTCCATTGACGGTACTTACCAGTTCCAAGTAGTCACCTATTTAACTAACTGTGCAACTCCACAGACAAGCAGTTTGTTTACCATTGACTAACACTGTGAAAGATGCTAACTGCTAAATGCAAAAATTAACTACATTTTTGAAAGAAATCAATCCTTAGAAATCTTAAAATTCCCTCACTCAGCAAATTCAACAAGTAGTATTCTATAAAAACAGTACCGTGTAGAACTGGACTCTGGACCATTTACTTTCCCCTCTGACCTTTCTATATTTAGCTTGACTCCCACATGTATTATCAATATGACACTTGTGTTGTACTCCTTTTTTCTGCTTCATCAAACTCTCTATGTCTTCCTTCATCCAGGGCTTTGCTTGCCCTACCCTCCCTCCTCATAGGAATGTACCTCAACTGTACAAGAACCATAACCTTCTTAAAGAACCTATTGTTTCTGTAGAATTTTGCCTGCAAATCTTTGATTCCAGTTTAACTAGGACAGATCAAACACTGAAATTGGTCCTCCTCCAATAAATATTTTTACTCTAGATTGCCCCTTGTCCTTTTCTATAGCCAACCTAAACCTTATGATCACTGTTTTTTAAATGTTGCCTTGCTGACACTAGATACACTTATCCCGCCTGTTTCCCTAGAACCAGATCCAGCAATGCCTCCTTGTTGGGCCTGAAATGTGCTGATCTAAAAGATTCTTCAGAATGCACTTCAAAAATTCTTCTCCCCCACCGCCCTTTACACTATTGCTATCTTAGACTATATTAGGATAATTAAAATCCCCCATTACCACTACGCAATAGGCTTTCAACCTTTCTTTAATTTCCCTGCAAATTTGTTCCTGTTTGTCTCTCTGACTAGTTAATGGCCTATAGAATACACAGAGTAATAGCACCTCTATTGTTTCTTAACTTTAACCAAATAGATCCTGTCCTTAGATAAAAACAAAAAGCTAAAAGCTACTGCGGATGCTGGAAATCCAAAACAAAAACAGAATTACCTGGAAAAACTCAGCAGGTCTGGCAGCATCGGTGGAGAAGAAATCAGTTAACGTATTCAGATCCTGTCCTTGACTCCTCCAGGACATCCCCTCTCTCCAGCACGTAATATTCTCTTTAATCAATAGTGCCACCTCTCATCCTTTCTTTTCTTCCCTCTCTTTCCTAAACATCCTGTCTCCAGGAATATTTAGTACTTAGGCCTGCTCTTTATTGAGCCAGGTCTCTGTTATCACCATGATACCAGATTCCCATTTGGTTAAACTAGTTAACAAATTGTGAAAGCTCCTCAACTTCAACCTAAAGTGTTTATATGTGAGTTTTGTATCCCAAATAATAGTTCCTATTCTAAGTTTGAAGTCTTCCAGCCACTAGTAATGTCACCATCTCAGACCTTTCCTTTAAAATAAAGGAGTACAAATCCTTTAATTCCAGGAATCTCAGGATCTAGTTTGGAACTACATGTTCCCTTGACTTAACAAACTCCATATTTTCTCATCAGAATGCTTTGGTTTGTGTTGGGCTTTATATAAGGAAAAGTCCTTGAATTGATGGCCTGTTGGGTAAAGGTGTTTCCAGATATAGCACTTAATATAAGGTGGTCTGTTTGATTTATGCTGCACACAGCTGGAGTTGTGGCTGGGGCTTTGGCATTTTACAGTCTTTTGTGATCCTTGCTAATGTGTGAACTTTGGGTGAGGACAAGATTAGGCTCTGTAGACCAGTGATGGAATAGCCTATTGGTACTCATTGTTTGGACTCACATGGGAACAAGGGGTGATATCTGTGGAACCATACAAGGGTAAGAGAGGAAAAGCTGCAAAAAATTAAAAGTTCAACTTCGCTTGATTTTGAATTTAAAAGCTTCTTCACATTTGAGATGAAAAAGGTTAATGAGTAGTTCTTTTTTATTCCTTCGGTATTCCTGTTTGCAGAGGTTGGTGAGGTAGAAATCTGTGATATCACCTAATTTGTTATTCATTTATACCATTATTACAATAGGGACAAAACTCAATGACACGTTTTTAATTCATTTTCAATTGCGATGTAAATAAAAATTGAAGTTTTTGTGTGATTTTCCTATTCACTGAATTAATGTAGAAATATAGTTCATTGCTCTGCAGTGCTGCACTTCATTACTGACATATTAATGAATATTCATTGTGAGGACACAGTGAGATTTGCATATTTAAGTGTTTTAAAGGTATTGTCATGAGGATTGAGAACAAAAGAAAATTTTCGTGCTGATGCATTAAACCTTCCAGTCAATTGTCTAGTGATATTTTACATTTTTGTCACATTAATTAGGAATTTATAGAGCCATATATGTAATCAAGAATGCAATCAAAACTTTAAGAAAGCGAACACCACACCAAATAACTCCCTCTAAAATGCTGCTCCTGGCTTCACTTCTCTCTCTTTACCCCCCCATGCGTCCCCCACCAAATATTGTTCCCAGCTTCCCCTCCCCTTCACTATGTTATGATTCTTGGCCAGATCCCTAAGCTATTGGTGAGATTTGGTTAGAGAACAATAATGTTTGTCTTCTGCCCTGCTCACCTTCATTGCTTTCCATTTCTCTCCTGGTGTTTGACAAGGTGTTTACTAAAACCCGCTTTCACAGCCATATCTCCTTTCTCAGTGACTGTCTCCGTCTCCGACTCACCCCACGTGGATTTCAACTGAAATTCCATCCCTCTTGTTTCGAACCCACCCAGGATTACAGGTATCTCCGGGACATAAAACGTTTCTTGGACTGCTGTTCCCGTTGCATTCTGAGATCCACACTCAGTGCCATGCGCCGCCATATGAACACACTCGACCTCTCCCTCCAGCAGCACCGCCGCACCCTTTTTCAAAGTTGCGCGTGCCCCCAGTTTCATTTTATTCTTCGCCTCATCCGTCGCCTCAACAAGAAACTTTTTCTCTTTCTCTCAAGTGCTAAGGAACGCAAGCTCCAACAACTCATCGACTCCAACACCCATCTGGGGCCCTCCACCCCTGCTTGTCCCTCCGTCCTCACCCCATCTTCCAATCCCAGCCCCAGCCGCGTATTCACTATACCCCCTGACCTTCCCCTCTCCGATGCTGAACGTTCAGTGCTCAGCAAAGGACTTAGTTTCATACCCTTACGCCCTCATCTCAATGAATTTCGGGCTCGGCATGATGCTGAACTCTTCTTCCGCCGTCTTCGTCTCCGTGCTCACTTCTTTGGGCAGGAGTCCTCTCCCCGTTCAACGGATCCTTTTACCCACCTCCAATATTCTCCCTCCACTTGGACCCCTCCCTCTGGATTCTTACCTTCTCTTGATCTTTTCATTGAGAACTGTCGGCGTGACATTAGCCGTCTCAATTTCTCTGCTCCTCTCACCCATTCTAATCTGTCTCTCTCTGAACTCACTGCACTCCGTTCTCTCAGGTCCAACCCCAACATTGTCATCAAACCCGCTGACAAGGGTGGTACTGTTGTTGTCTGGCGCATTGACCTCTACCTCGCGGAGGCTGAGCGTCAACTCGCAGACATTTCCTCCTACCTCTCCCTGGACCATGACCCCACCACAGAACATCAAGCCATTGTTTCCAGGACTGTCACTGACCTCATCTCCTCTGGAGATCTTCCTCCCACAGCTTCCAACTTGATAGTCGCCCAACCTCGGACGGCCCGCTTCTACCTCCTACCCAAAATCCACAAACAGAACTGTCCTGGCAGACCGATCGTGTCAGCCTGTTCCTGCCCCACGGAACTCATTTCTCGTTATCTTGACTCCCTTCTCTCTCCCCTTGTTCAGTCCCTTCCCACCTACATCTGTGATTCCTCTGACACCTTACGTCACATCAACAATTTCCAGTTCCCTGGCCCCAACCGCTTCCTCTTCACCACGGATGTCCAATCCCTCTACACCTCCATCCCCCACCAGGATGGTCTGAGGGCCCTTAGCTTCTTCCTTGAACAGAGGCCCGAACAATCCCCATCCACCACTACTCTCCTCCGTCTGGCTGAACTTGTTCTCACACTGAACAATTTCTCCTTTAACTCCTCTCACTTCCTCCAAATAAAAGGTGTGGCTATGGGTACCCGCATGGGCCCCAGCTATGCCTGTCTCTTTATGGGGTATGTGGAACATTCCTTGTTCCAGTCCTACTCCGGCCCCCTCCCACAACTCTTTCTCCGGTACATCGATGATTACTTCGGTGCTGCTTCATGCTCTCGTCGGGACCTGGAAAAAATTTATTAATTTTGCTTCCAATCTCCACCCCTCCATCATTTTCACATGGTCCATCTCTGACACTTCTCTTCCCTTCCTTGACCTCTCTGTCTCAATTTCTGATGATAGACTGTCCACCAATATCCATTACAAGCCTACCGACTCCCACAGTTACCTCGACTACAGCTCCTCACACCCCGCTTCTTGTAAAGACTCCATCCCATTCTCTCAGTTCCTTTGCCTCCGTCGCATCTGTTCTGATGACGCTACCTTCAAAAACAGCTCCTCTGACATGTCCTCCTTCTTCCTTAACCGAGGTTTTCCATCCACGGTCGTTGACAGGGCCCTCAACCGTGTCCGGCCCATATCCCGCGCATCCTCCCTCACGCCTTCTCCTCCTTCCCAGAAACATGATAGGGTCCCCCTTGTCCTCACTTATCACCCCACCAGCCTCCGCATTCAAAGGATCATCCTCCGCCATTTCCGCCAACTCCAGCATGATGCCACCACCAAACACATCTTCCCTTCACCCCCCCGACGGCATTCCGTAGGGATCGTTCCCTCCGGGACACCCTGGTCCACTCCTCCATCACCCCCTACTCCTCAACCCCCACTTATGGCACCTCCCCATGCCCACGCAGAAGATGCAACACCTGCCCCTTCACTTCCTCTCTCCTCACCGTCCCAGGGCGCAAACACTCCTTTCAAGTGAAGCAGCATTTCACTTGCATTTCCCCTAACTTAGTCTACTGCATTCGTTGCTCCCAATGCGGTCTCCTCTACATTGGAGAGACTAAACGCAAACTGGGCGACCGCTTTGCGGAACACCTGCGGTCTGTCCGCAAGAAAGACCCAAACCTCCCTGTCGCTTGCCATTTTAACACTCCACCCTGTTCTCTTGCCCACATGTCTGTCCTTGGCTTGCTGCATTGTTCCAGTGAAGCCCAACGCAAACTGGAGGAACAGCACCTCATCTTCCGGCTAGGCACTTTACAGCCTTCCGGGCTGAATATTGAATTCAACAACTTTAGATCTTAAACTCCCCCTCCCCCCATCCCCACCCCGTTTCTTCCCCTCCCCCCCCCCCCCCCCGCTTTTTTTTCAATAAGTTATATAGATTCTTCTTTTCCCACCTATTTCCATTATTTTTAAATCTAAAACTAAAACCTTGTTAGCCTTTCCACCCCACCCCCACTGGAGCTGTACTTTGAATATCCTGTCCTCCATTCTTAATTAGCACTTTTCTCAGACAAAACACCTCTTTGACCCTTTTGTCTGTGACATCTTTTGATTACTTGCTCATCTCCACAATCACCACACCCTCAATGTGTCTCTCTCTCCCCCCACCACCCCCCCCCGCCCACCTTAAACCAATTTATATTTCTCCCTTCTTCTAACTATGCTTCAGTTCTGCCAAAGGGCCATGAAGGCTCGAAACGTTAACTGATTTCTTCTCCGCCGATGCTGCCAGACCTGCTGAGTTTTTCCAGGTAATTCTGTTTTTGTTTTATATTTCTCCCTTCTTCTAACTATGCTTCAGTTCTGCCGAAGGGCCATGAAGGCTCGAAACGTTAACTGATTTCTTCTCTGCCGATGCTGCCAGACCTGCTGAGTTTTTCCAGGTAATTCTGTTAATGTTTTGTTTAAAGTAGACACAGTTTGAGATTCAAGACATTTGCCCAGTGAATAAAGCCACAAGATTCCATGGGGTTTTGAACAAACAAAAATAAACTTTACTATAAAAGGTCAGAAAGATAAAACAATTTACAGTATCTGTCTTAAACCCTAACATTCAGGATTACTATGGAGGTACATATGAATTAATAGGCAAGCTGTGGTCGAACACACTTCACTGCACAATAAATGACAAATACAACAAAAACAGATTCCACGGATTTCTCAACAACCTACCCAGACATCAGTAACCCTGTGAGTCAACCAATCTTACTGAAACTCCATCTATCCATCAAGGGATTCCAATCTTCATCTTGGAAGATCTCGCCTTGGAATTCTCTCCAAAGGTTGCTCCACTTTGGACAGCTTCAACGACGGCCCACCTCGAAGGGTTGCAATCTCGACTCCCAAGATTCCATTGCCCTGGATTCCCGAGTCTACGCTCAGACACAGAATCACAAGCACAACTTCAGCTCTTCAGCCATGCGGAGCAGAACACTATTGCTCCAAAGGGGTACCTTTGCCCAAACAACCCTCAGCACAGAGTCACCAACCTTCGGCAGGCTTCTTAGATCCTCAGGACTTCTCTGAGTGCTCCAATTACCAAATTTGGATGGCATCAACAATGGCCCGCCTTGCAGGGTTTCAATCTCATCTCCTGAGATTCTATCCCCCTGGATTCCCGAGTATGCACTAAAACACAAAATTACAGGCATAACTTTCAGATTTTTGGTTGTGACATGCAGAACACTACTGCTCCAAAGGGGGTACCTTTGCCCCTCCAGCCCACAGCACGGAGTTACCAACCTTTGGTTGCCTTTTTCACTTAAATTCTGCTCCCTGCAGCCCTTTTTCTGTTTGGAGCCTGTTTCTCTTCTCTCTTTTTCCTTAACTTAACTGGAATTTGTCTCTGTCCCCTGTCTCTGGGACTTCCCCTACCTGGGACTTCCTTTTGGGACCTCTCCCTGTCCCCTGTCCCCTCTCCCCTTTTTGGGACCTCTCCCTGTCCCCTCTTCCCTTTTTGGGACCTCTCCCTTGCTGACAATGGCACTCCACTCCTGGTTACTTGACCTGGGCTTTTGCGTCACTTTCTTCTTTTTTCTCTCTCTTTATGCACAGCCGCGTTTGGGCCTGTCCTGGGCCTGAAGAACTTAAAGATGCAGATCTGCTGAATTGCGCATGTGCAGCCCACTCCTGATAAGTCTGAAGGTTTGATGGGACTTGGAGTTCCCAACTTTTGAGCTCAACAAGGTAAGTATAGTTTTTGTAACACCTAACGGAAGTGATCCAGAGCATCTACCTATGGGTGCTCTTGCTGTGATTGAAACTGATACACAATGTGAATAGAAATTTCCAATCCTAGAACTTACAACCACAGGGAGAAGTTCTATCAATTGGATGATTTGGGTCCAGTAAAGTGATCCAAAAGGTAGGAACTCGGGAGTTGGAGAGCTGCCTCAATGTTGGCTGATTGCGCCAAATATGTTTGTATGACTGGCACCAAGATTAAAACTGAATAATTCAAAACCGAGGCCGTGGAAGAAAAATCTTCACTTCACAAAACACGTCATAGTTCAACTTGACGGGTAAGTCTGTGCTTTCCTTAGTTTGTGATTAACTTTATTTCATGCCATTAGCTTCCCCCTGCTCTTTGCTTAATTTCCCAGCTGAGAGGGCTGTCAGCTGTCAGTTCATGTCAACATTTCAACCAAGCCATTCGCAGGAGGTCTGACAATAGCTTGGGGTGTTGTACCATTCTCTCCTTTGCTGGGAAATGCCTGGCCCCTGTTTGGTATTTCTCTTGCTAGCATGGCTAAGATCTTGGACTTATCATGGAATTGCAGTCACCAATTGCTTCTGACCTTCCTTTGGAATAGCGTGATCATTTTGTACAATTGCGAAAGATTTTCGAGTTTGTAATTCAATGTCGTTCTTGATAGCGCTTATTAACTTTGAGAGCTATATCATCACCATAACCCCTTATTGAATCAGAGTACTGTGAATCACTCCCCTTTATCCTATATTTACCCTCTCTCGTTGGATAATATCCAGTCATTTTTTTTTTTTAATGCTATTTGTTGTCTCTTGTGTTTGATGGGACAATTTTTCATCTGCTTCTATGCCAGAATTTAGCTCAGTTAGAATAATGTCCATGTTTTTATTTGCCGTTGGTTGTCCTAACGTGGTGTTGATTTATTTGTACAGAATTAGGGGGTAGAATTGACAGGTTCTAAAATGCTGGTTTTACATTAGTGCATCTGAAGTTTTTACATTTTCAAAGGGAACAAAGAACTCCTTTGTGTTTAGTACAATGAGAGACTGTAAGGTGAATCCAAAAGTAGCAATACTATCCAAGCATAATTTCAGAAAGGACTTTGATGTTAGTTCATGGGTGATCTGTATTTTCAAAAGCTAATATCTTATTTTTAACTTTTCTAGTCCTTTAAAACTTTTATCTTTTCTTGTGCTCATCAGTGTGAAGCTGTTTGCGGTAGAGATAGAATATATCATCAGTTCAGGCATTGAGTAACCACATCAAAAAAAAAACTGCCATGCCTAGTGTAAATCAGACAAATACAGATGATGGAGACAATTTGGTTCATCTTAGTAGCTGAGGTCAGATGCAGAATAAAGTTATTTGTAAGACCTCAGACTCCAAGGAGCACCCACTTTTCCATAAGTGTGAAATTTTCATTTTCTTGCAATAGCAATCTTATTGTCTCCTCTATGATAGCCAATTTATGCTGATTTATGCTCCATAGAAGTGGAATCATTGCTTAAGCAAATGTAGCAAATCGTCAGCATATAGGACATTCATTCTGAGCTGTTTTGGAGGAAGCCACCAGACTTAACCAGACAGTTGAATCGTTGTCTGAGCACTCTTAATGCCCACTCAAAGAGGACTCTAGTTAACCCATGGACAGGGTTGTAGCAGAGTTCATTCACAAAGTATAGGGTTACTGAAAGGATTAATTGCCAAGTGAACAGGGGATAGATAGCCCAAATAGCTTCTCACTAGCGGTGCAGAATCAAAGCCTTAGGGGATGGAGGATTGCCACAAGAATAAAGCATCATTCAACTGCCAGAGATAAGGGCACAGATCTACAAATGTGCTGCTGATAATGACACACCATCGTGTTTCAATGGAGAGGTAAGGTTCATGATTCATGAAGACAGTAGACTGTCTGCAGGAGTTCTCATGGCAATGACTGGGATTTAACACTGAAGTGGTAGCCCCACCCACCCACTGGAAAGTTGGGGGTAAGCCTGCCTCCGCTGGTCCTAGAAACTGCAATGCTATTTTGTGCGGCTCAGGCAACAGTTTCCTGAGTTGTGGTTTCCACCTCCCCCCAATCTGAGGCAGGATGCCCAGCCTCCAAGAGCTGCAGACCAATCAGAAAGCCAGCAGCTCTTCAATCCCGGCAGCATCACTGGGAGAAGTGGCCACTGCTGGGACTGCAGTCAGTCCCAAACCAAGCCAGTAATAGAGGTTGGAGAGGCATGGATTTAAGGTAGATTGGTAGAAGGATTAGAGGGGGCATGAGGAAAAACATTTTCATCCAGAGGGTGGTGGGCATCTGGAATTTATTGCCTAAGTTGGTGGTTGAGGCTGAAATTCTCAACTCATTTGAAAGGAATCTGGATCTGCATCTGAAGTGTTGTAACCTGCAAGGCTATGGACCAGGTGCTGGAAAATGGGATTAAAATGAGCAGCTTGTTTCTTCTTTCTCTTTTTGGCCAGCACAGACACAATGGGTTGAATAGCCTCTTTCTGTACCGTAACCTTTCTGTGGTTCTAAGCAGATAAGTGGGGCGGACTTACCAAGGCTAGTCAGGCAGACGAAGGGTGAGCGGCTGCTGATCGGAAGGCTGTGGGGTCAAAATGAAAATCTACCCCATTGAAACTCTTAAAATGCTTCAGCTGCTGAGACCGGCTAAGCCAGCATGAAACTTCTATACGTTCACTGGTTAACCCTGCTTAGCCAATGGGAAAGGCTATAGAAGAAACCTTTAGGAAGCTAATGGTTTTAAAAGTAGGGAAATTCTATTTCCTTTTTTTAAAAAAGGTAATGAAATATTTGCAAGGTCAACTGTGCTGGATTTCCAATAACCAACCACACACAAATGAGATCATTTTCCTTAGCTGTCCATGCAATTGATTGAAAGAAAGAACTTGCATTTATAAAGCAACTTTAACATCCTCAAGGCATTCTGAAACACTTCACCACCAATGAAGTACTCTGAAGTGTAGTCAAGGTTATAATGCAAGCAAATATAGCAGCCATTTTGCAGCAAGGAAGGCCCTACAGACAGCAATGAGAAAAATGAACAGATGATCAGTCCTAATGGTGTTGGCTGAGGGAAAACTATTAGCCGTGCCCCATTAGGAACGGAAGGATATGCTGATTGAATTAGATGAAGGGTGGGAGGAGACTTTACTGTAAATTCTAGTTATGTAATCTTAGGCAACCCCAAAATCAGTTTCACTTTTATTTGCCTTTGGTTTTGGTACATTGCAGCCTTGAAGGGGTTGGTGATTAGGTGTTCTAGCACTTCTTTGTTAGTTGCAGTTAGCCAAGGCGCTTTTGCTGTAGCCTTGAGAATAAATTTCAAGCTCAACCAGATGAAGAGTGCCAGCCTTTGTGTATCCTTCCTATCTGTAGAAGTTGGCTGAATTTTTGGTCTGACTTCACATAATGGGCAGAATCTTCTGGCTGGCGTGCGGGTGGCGGAGCCCGCACGCCAACGCTTAAAATGTCGCGCCCGTGTCCCGACGTCAGCGCGCGGCATCGCGAAATTTCGGTCGGCGGGCGCACTGTGCAGCGGGACGTGCGCCTACCATTAATTAAAGGCCTCGTTAAGGCCCTTAACTTGCCAATCGTCGACGATTTTGAGGGGCCCGTGCAAACTTCGGCTTGGCACATGGGCCCAACAGGCAGGCGGGTAGGTGATTTTTTTACAAACCTCATCCAGTGGTGGGATGAGGTTTGATAGCAGTTTTAAGAACGTTTAATAAAGTTTTTGTTTATTTCATTAACATGTCCCATTGACATTTTCACATGAGGGGGACATGTTAATGAATTTTTTATTGTTCTATTTTTTATATTTACCAGCCTTTCAGTGATCTCCCTGAGGCAGCACTTTGCCTCAGGGAGATGTGCGCTCTTTCGCGCACATGGGCGAATGAGCGCACTCTGACAGTTGGGGAATCCCCCCCCCCCACACAGGAAGCCCATAGCGCTTCCGGTCTGGCGGTCCGCTGAGTGGGCCTCAATTGGCCCGCCCACTTAAAATGGCGGCGGGGCCCGTTTCGGCAGCGGCGATCGGCTGCCCGCCTGCTGCTGAGCCGGTGGGGCCTGCCTGCCCATCAAGGGCAAAATTCTGCCCAATATCTTGAGTTGATGTCTTTGGTTTAATACCTGGCTCCTACATTTTGGCTAGATTGTTTCAGTTGCACTGACTATCTCTTTAGACTTGCAAAGTATGTTTTGTCAATATGTTGTTTTTTTAATTGCCACTACAGAAAAAAGACATTTCATGTGTTTAAACACCATCACCTGCTTGCTTGATCACAACACCCAGATAATGTTTCCACCATGTTGAGCTATGTGTTGAGAATGGAAAAGTCACAAATGAAGGAAAAATGGAAGTTATGATAAAACACTGGTTTTGACACATAGCTTTGAACGTTTAGATGAATCAAATGAAATTGTAATACTCTGTCATAGTTTTGTACAGCACAACACTATTAAGCACCATATTTGCGGCTTCACAGTTGCTTAGTTGGTAACTGAATTACACAATCATGGTTGTAAGCTTGATTCCATGTCTGTGCTGCATTAGCCGATCTTAGCTTGTGGTGACAATTGGATTCTACAATTGGCCCTAGTGCCCCAAGAGTAGGGAGAGAAATCTTAACTGGGATTTTCCAGAGTTCCTACTTTTGTTACCCAATGAACCCTGCTGGAAGATGAGCATGTGCAATGTCAGATGAGGATGGGATTAGGCTAGACTTTGAATTTTTAAAAATTATTCGTTCATGGAGGTGAGCATTGCTGGCAAGGTCAGCATTTATTGCCCACCCCCATTTGCCTTGACCAAGTGATGGTGAGCTAACTACAACTGAGTGGCTTGCTAGGCCATTTCAGAGGGCAGTTAAGATTCAGCCAAATTAGTGTGGGTCCAGAGTCACATGTAGGCCAGACTGGGCAAGGACAACAGATCTCCTCCCCTGAAGGAAGACATTAGTGAACCAGATGGGTTTTTTAAGACAATACAATAGTTTCATTATCATTATTAATGAGACTATCATTTTATTCCAGATTTAATTAACTGAATTTAAATTCCCCCCCCCCCCCCCCCCCGCTGCCCCGCTGCTGCATGGGATTTGAACTGATGTCTCCAGGGCATTAGTTTGGACCTCTGGATTACTAGTGCAGTAACATTATCACTATGCTACCATCCTACAATGCTTCTGTGGTTGAATAGTTTTCCACCATTCATTGTGTGGACTGACACTTGTATGATGGCAACTTGAGTGAAGTATCACAAGGTAGTTGGCACCTGAGGAACTGTAGCTCAGTAAGCCTCCCCACTTTAAAGACAGGAAAAGAGAGAGTACTGGAGAAAAGCACGTTTCTTATTATGTTAGAGATTTGCTGATATAATTGTGTACTTGCAAGCCGGCATGTATAATATCAAGGGTTTACTTTCCCATTCATTGTTGTGTGGTGACAGCTTTATTAAGATGACTTCACAACAATAGTGACTCATTTGGCTCTTTGAGCTGGCTCTGCCATTCTGAATGACTCTGACAATTTTGTCTAATTCCAATACTCTACCATTTCTCCATATGAGATAATACTCTTCCTTCCCAGGTAAGTATCTCCCTTTACATACCTCAAAATGTATCTGTGGCCTTCTGGGGCAGTGTGCTCCATATTCTCACAATACTTTGAAGAAGCTTTTCCTGAATTTGCTTTGATTTTGAAGATGATAATACCTTGATCTAGATTCTCTGACTTGAAGGGAGATTTTGTTTCATTTATACCCTGTTACTCACTTCAATCTTCCATCCATCTCAATTTAAGCCACTTCTATCTTGTAGAGAGGCTTGAGGAATAAGAAAATATTAGATTTGGACTAGGTATCCTAGAAGTCAGTTGGATGATGCATTTTTTAAACAAATAAAATGTTCATTTAACCATATCCCACTTTTGCCTTTGTACAGCTTATTTTGGTGGGGTGGTTGGGAGTATTCTTGAGCTTTCACCAATACCACTGCATTAGTTGCTGACGAGAGATGCAATGCATGTTGGATAAACGTTTCTAATTCACTTCTACCTGAAACTACATAGCTCATATACCTCAGTGTCAGCTTCTATAGCACAAGAGCCACCCTCGGAATGTTTTTCTATTAGATTAGAGATCAATTATTTGGCAGTAAGAAAAGATGGATTGCTGACAAAGGGGACAGTATTACTTGGACCAATGGAGTGTGCTTATTTGGTGAGATAAGTTTGTTAAGACAGTTGAGGTTGAATGGTGGTTGCTGCTGGGATTCTAATTTGTCACAATCTGATTAGTAGTACTGCAGGAGCCTCCCATCACTGTTGCCCAGCAGCCTATTACTGCACTTTTCACTGAGTTCACAGAAATAGCCAATAAACTCAAGCTGCCTCAGCTACAAGGTGATGCTTATAAATGTTTTACTCAACAAGATCTGACAGAGTTAAAAATTGATGATGTATATCGATGCTCTGGTTCTCTAGGTCGTGAAACCCGCTTGCCCCTCCGAATCAAGTGCGAAGGTCTGGGCCCTAAGGTGATCCTGAACGTGGACCAGGTTGAAATAGGAAATGTCTTTGTTAGCTCAAAACAAATTTATGAGGTAGGTTATAGAGTTTCTTTACTTTAATCTCCAAAATTGACTTAAAAGTTTTTCTGAAACTATTAGGCTTCTAAATGAAAACCTCAGTTATGGGAATTCATGGACAAAGCAATTATTGACTAGTGAATTAGAGCATATGTCCCATACCAAACTGTTCTTCATTTCTCTGTCCATCTACCTATTGTACCATGGCAGTTTCAATTTTTATTCTGTATGTACCCTGTGCTTCCAAGATTGAAAGGTCTGAAAAAGCTCATTGCCTCGTCCATCTGTTATCTGTCTACAGTAGTCTGAAATAGCTTGCACATTTAAGTGATGAATTGACTTAAAAATTTGCTTTTGTGTAGGTAATGTGAAGTTTTTTAAAAATTGAAATGGAACAGTGGTGGGTCAGAGGCTGGCCTTCTACCACTTCAAATCCAGTCCAGGCTCTTCTGCCTGATGGCCTTAATGGACATAGGTGAAATGAGTTTGGGCAGTCTTTAGTGGTTACAGTTTAAACTGCCCTTCAGTTGGAACTTGCTTTTGTTAATTCATGGGATATGAATATAAATGCATCATTTGATATCATTCTAGCATATCTGATCCAAATCTAATATTTGGCAAGGTCAGTGTTTATTGCTGTTCCCCAATTGTTCTAGAGAAGGTGCTGGTGAGCCACCTTCTTGACCACTGAGGGCTTGCTTGTTCAGTTCATAGGGCAGTTGACCACATTGCTGCGGCCTGTAGTCACAAATCAGCCAAACCAGGTGAGGCAGATTTCCTTCCCTAACAGATATTAGTGAAGCAAATGCATGTTCATGATGAGTAACACTAACTTTAGTTTCTGCAGATTTATTTAATTAACTGAATTTAAATAGCCCAGATGTCATAGTGGGATTTGAACTCTCATTTCTGAATCACTAGTCTAGGCCTCTGGCCTACAAGGCCGGCAACATATGCTACTGTTCCTGCTAAAATTTGAATCTCACTCAGGGAGGTCTGGGGGGATTGAGCAATTCAAAATGCATTGTACTGGTTCTGTGCTAAGTGCTCTCCTAAGATTGGGGTTGAATCATATTACTGAGACACAGTAGAGCAAGTTTCATTTTGCATCAAACCATTATATACCTAGCCTGGGATCCTACTAACATGCTTCATGATGTTTGGAGTAAAAAGAAAATAAAGCAAATGCTTTAGGAATCTGAAGTAAAAACTGAACATGCTAGAAATATACAGCATCAAACAGGAGAAGTTGATCTGCCTTTTTATAAATGCTGTTTGAATCTGCTGTATATTTCCAGCATTTTCCGTTTAACTCATGTTGTTGCTGCCTGAGATCAGCCTCCTTTAGGAAATGTGCAATTTTTTGTGATTTTGAATATTTTAATTTGAATCAAGCTGACAGTAACATCCTATTTGTCTTGTTGGCTGTACATCACAGAACTACAAGTACAGAAGGTGGCTATTTGCCCACAATCTCTGTGCTATTTTGAAAGAATTCCCATTGCCCTGCTTATACTTCCCACAGCCATGAATCTTCCTCTGCTTCAACTATTTATAAGACTTCCCCTTAAATGCTGCAATTGTCTCTCCCTTTACCATATTGTGGACCAATAGCCCTCTGTGTAAAGTAGTTCAGCCACTCTACGTACAGGTCTCCTCTCAGGCTATACTTCTGGCTCATTCCTGTCTGCCATAGGGGACATAAGGAACTTTAGCTAGTCTACTTGAACAGCCCATAATTCTGTTGGCCCTTTTTAAGGCCCTTGCAGTTTCTGGGTTTTATTTGAACTCCAGGTCTCTTGGCATCCATACCCTTCAGTGTTTTTCCATTCCTATTTTATCTTCCCAAAATATATTACCTCATCCATTAAATTACACTGACATCTATCTGCCCTTTCTACTAACCTGTCAATCCTTGAAGTAATTTACAATTTTCCTCACTGTTTGCCAAAATGCTTACCTTTGTATTGTAAGCATTTCTTTTTATTTGACTCCCAAAATTATCAGCAACTGACTTTATTCAGTTGTTTTCAAATAACAAACTTTAAACTTGTTTAAAAAAAACCTTATTATGTGTCTGAATCTGCAATTATACTTGATTGAATAGCAGTGATCGAACTGAATAGCACCGTAACCTTTTGTTGTGTTAAGATTTTATCTGTGATCTGACAATGCTAAAATATACATAAATTAATTAGAAGCTAAGTTGATTCAGCATGTTTCTTTCAAGCAGTTTATCTTTATTCATGCTTTTCACATTGCCAGATATTAGAACAATAAAAGCTTGATCTCCAACTGGTATTTGAAGTGTCTGATTATTAACATACATAACATGGAAGACTTTGTCAGTGGAAATCTGTGACATTAATTCATGCTGAGAACAATTTAGATGTCAAAGGTAGTCATCTGGTGGCTGTATTCTGGGCACAACCAATGTGATCAAGGTCATACATATCATTGGCTGCATTTTCATTGTCGCTTCTGGAATGCGATACAATTTTCAATGGGAGGGCGGGAGATGTGGGGGGGTGGGGTGGAATTGTCCCAGATTTGCACTAAGTGCAGTAGCGGGCGGGAAAAAGGACGTTTTACCCGCAGGCTGTAATGGCAGGTTTTCGCACCATATTGTCCCAATCTCGCCTCATTAATCATGTATTCCTGGGAAACACGCCAGATTGCTGGTGGGCAGCCTCCGATTCGCCCACCACACCATCACTTCACTGCTTCCCCATGCTGCGCACCATATTTAAAGTGCAGCCATGTGTGCACCTCTCAGAGCTTCCAGCCCAGGACTGCTGCACAGAAGACAGTGCCCAGAAAGGCAAGAAGGCTACAGCCCCCCATTCAGTGATGCATCCCTGGAACGTCTTTTGGACCTTATGGAGGCTGGTCGTGATGTCCTCTACCCAACTCTAGCCACAGGAGGGGCAGCAACATCACCAATCCAGCTTGGGAAGCGGTGACAGCGGTGGTCAGTGCCAATGTTCCCCACAAGAGGTCAGCCATCCAGTGCAGGAAGAGGATGAATGATCTTATCCCTGCTGCCAGGGTAAGTCAACCATCTCATCGCTCTAAACTCACACACTCACAAGCCCATCACACATCCACAGGGTTCTCACACCTCAAGGGACAAAACCGCTAACTCTCACTCACACCCTCACTTCACTATTTGGCTCACATCCTCTCAAGCTTGTACCCTCATCCCATCCATGGCTCCGCTCACCACACAAACATTCCATGCAGTGCCATGTGTCCTGCTCGCACACTCTCCATCTGTTTTCATACAGGAGAAGCTGGCTCACAATGGCAGAGAGAGGTCCCAGACTGGGGGTGGAGTGGCCCATATTAGGCCCCTCACTCACTTTGAGGAGCGTGCCATCGCGCTGACTGGTGAGGACGTGGACCATGCCTGAGGCGATGGTGAGGTTGGTGGCGAACGAGGATCCTGCACCACAATATCTGTCTCTCAACACAACTTTGAGTGCTCTCTCTCCTGTTTTGACTCTGCTGCCATTCACTAATTCACTTTGATTCACAGGGAGCTCTGCTAAGTGACTGACGCCCTCAGCCAGCCAGTCCCTCAGCTCCATCCACGTCCTCACTTCCAGCCAAGAGAGCAACACGTCCATTGAAGAGTGGGAAATAAGCAGCCTGGAAGAACCGTCACAGTGCTTACCCACACCCTCCACCAGCACAAAGACACAAACCTCGGTGGGGCCTAGATCCAGAGCAGGTTCACAATCTGGTCTTTGCTGCACAGACACGTGTCTGCAGCAGGAGGAGGCACATTCAGCCAAGCTCCCCGGCACTTGGAGGACTGCTGGGGAAGAGGCATCTGTAAGATCCAAGTCAGATGACGAGCGTCTGGATGAGCCTTCCAACTCATTGTGGAGTCAGCAGAAGGCATGGGAACATCACGCAGAGCTGTTGGAAGCCCTCAAAAGAGTGGCACTCGAGTCAGGAGTGCATCCACCTACTCTTTGATAAAGTGGTACCCACATGTACGCTTTTTGCAGGTCTCCATTGGAAGGATAGCAGACGCCATGGAGACCCTGGTCCAGCAGAATGCGGAGATGCATGCAGACCTGCTACCTGAGGTAGCCATGGGTGAGTTTCTGCAGTGGCAACATGAGAGGGAAATGGGGCACCTCAACATCCCTCCAGGCACTCCTTCTCCTCGAAACTGAGTCAGACTGGGGCCTTCTGGCACCCGAGGGGGGAGGAGCGGCAGCTGGACACTCCTGGTCATCCACTCTGGAATCTGAGGCTGTCCTCTCCCTCCGAGTCCCCTTTGCCTGTGACCCCTTCAACCTGTAGAAGGAGCAGCTGGCCCACAGGAGACAGCCAAAGTAAGTTGGGCCCCTCGAGTCTTTGGCTCTCCAGAGGACCCACACCGAAGTCATCAGAGGCAACAGGCCAACCATTGTACAGACTGTCTCCATCCGTACTGTGGATGTCAGGGCAGCACCAAGAAGAAGTGGTAGGCCTAGGACAGTTAAGAATTTCTGATAACAAGTGGTTGCACGGGTGTCATGAAGCTATTCACGTATATAATATTATTGGAAAATATTTTTCTTTTAAAATAGAGGTTTAGTCTGTGGGCATCTTAATTGGATTAAAGCCAGCTAGTCTGGGTGCTTTGATGTGTACTGGTTTTGAGATGTAAACAGAGAGGTAGAGTGCTTTTTCATTTTTTGAATAAAGCGTTCAGGAAGTGGGCTGAAAACTACCACCTAGCGAGCAGATACCAAGCAATATGTTTATATTACTAATAAAATTGGTACTATGAGAGGGGATTTATTGTTAAAAGGTGGAGTTGAAAGAGGCTGGTGATACAATGAGAATTTACATTCAATGGGCTGTGCTCGGTGTAAATTCAGCAGTTTTGTGTGTGTAGAGCAGAGGCAATATGAGATCAAAAGCAGGTGTAAGCCTCCAACTGTCTCCACAGGAACCGAAGTGAAAAGAACCTCATTTTGAATTCGTAAGGTGAAAATACTTTGCCTGGTGTCTGGAGACAAATGCTTCTGCCTTGTGTATAGTCAGTCTAACCTCAGGGGAAACTGTTGGAAGCAATACTGAGGGACAGAATTAACCTACACTTAGAGAGGCAGGGATTAATCAAGGACAGTCAGCATGTTTTTGTTAAGGGGGGTCATGTCTGACCAATTTGATTGAATTTTTCGAAGAGGTGACCAGGTGTGTAGATGACGGCAATGCATTTGACGTAGTCTACTTGGACTTCAGCAAGGCTTTTGATAAGGTCCCGCATGGGAGACTGATAGCGAAGCTAAGATCCCATGGGATCCAAGGCAATTTGGCAAATTGGATCCAGAATTAGCTGAGTGGCAGGAAGCAGAGGCTGATGGTCGAGGGGCGTTTTTGTGACTGGATGCCTGTGTCCAATGGGGTTCCACAGGGATCGGTGTTGGGTCCCTTGCTGTTTGTGGTATATATAAACGATTTAGACTTGAATGTAGGAGGGTTGATCAGTAAGTTCACGGATGACACAAAAATTGGTGGGGTGGTCAATAGTGAGGAGGATAGCCTTAGATTACAGGAGGATATAGACGGGCTGGCCAGATGGGCTGATCAGTGGCAAATGGAATTTAATCCGGATAAGTGTGAGGTGATGCACTCGGGCAGGACAAACAAGGCACGGGAATACTCGATGAACGGTAGGACCCTAGGAAGTTCTGAGGATCGGGGGAGTTCTGGAATCCCCATTATAGGAATGATGCGATTGCACTAGAGAGAGTGCAGAGGAGATTTATCAGGATGTTGCCTGGGGTGGAGAGTTTTAGTTATGAGGAGAGATTGGATAGACTGAGGTTATTTTCCCTGGAGCAGAGGAGATTGAAGGGGGACGTGATTGAGGTGTATAAAATTATGAGGGGCATAGATAGGGTAGACAGGAAGGAACTTTTCCCCTTGGTGGAGGGATCAATAACCAGGGGGCATATATTTAAGGTAAGGGGCAGGAGGTTTAGAGGAAATTTTTCACCCAGAGGGTGGTGGGAATCTGGAACTCACTGCTTGAAAGGGTGGCAGAGGCAGATACCCTCATAACATTTAAGAAGTATTTGGATGTGCATGTGCGATGCCATGGCATACAAGGCTATGGGCCTAGTGCTGGAAAATGGGATTAGAATAGTTAGGTTCTTGTTTGACCGGCACTGACTCGTTGGTCCGCAGGGCCTTTTTCTGTGCTGTAGACCTCTATGACTCTATGACTATGACTCTGTGGTTAAGTCTATGGGTTACTGTTGCCTTAATGGAGATTAGTTTGGGAATTTAAAAGTATGATAGTAGTAATTTGTAAATGTGTATATATTTAACTCATATAAATTAATAAAATGTTTTATTTAGCTTAATATAAAACCTTTCGCGAACTAGTGGTATGATTCCTGAATTTAGAGTTGCATGTCAAACATAACACTTAAAATTATAGGTTATGACAATTGGTTAAAGTTTCCCTCTGGGATTTTAAAAAAATAACTCAGCTTTCCCAGCTACTCGGCCATAACAACGGGTGAACGCATTTTGTCACTTTATAATCGAAAAATATATTCACTTTCACTGAAAAATATGCCATGGTGTCTTTCAGCTTCATTTTCAGGCTTCACAAGTCCTCCCCCTGCATCCCCCACCACTAACAGTTCAGCTGCATGAAGCTGGCCCACAAGTGACTCTGGAGAAAAAATGGTGTGTATGGCAGGGCCTTTCTGAGCCTTGTGCAAGCATTCTCCCATGCACGCAGATCCTTCCTCCTTCACACTCATCTCAATGTCCCGAGCATTTTCAATTCTGCCTGCTGGGAGGTCTCTTTCAGTTGTTCATCTGAGCTGACCTGCATCTCCATCCACCCATTGATTGCATTCCCATGCAGCACCTGTTCTGCCCAATACGAGGCTCCTTCCACTTTCTATTTTGCAAGATGGTTGAAGTGAAGCAGGCTTCAGCTCCCCCATCCCTGTTGATCCCCTGGCATCACCTTCCACCTCGCCACCATCACCTACCAGCCAGAACCCTTTTCTTTCCAGGATATCCGGGTGAACGTTCCCTACCTTCCTGAAAATCTCACCCCCACCCACATTGACCTCCCCGACCTTCTCCTTCCCACCCCCAGGGTCTTTGTCTGCCTCCGAGTCTCCGCCAACCACCCTTGCTGTTCCTTTTGCTGTTACCTTCGCACCCTAACCCTCCCACCCTACCGGCTCACTCTTCCCTCTCTAGTTCTCACCATTCCATCCTACCATACCCACCCTCAGTTCGCTGCCCAGGAGGCAGTCATTGACTCCACGGACCCCCCTCCCTTGCATGTTCCCGACGTGCAGCGGCAGGAGAGGTGGCCCGTCATTGACGGGCGGAGTGGATGATCGCAAACTAGTTTCATGATGGCGTGAAAACCTATTCAAGGCCTTCCCGCCGTATTGTCCACTCATACCCGCCATGACACCCGACGCCAACAGGGAAGGAAAATTCTGCCCAGGGTGTCTGGAACCCACTATGTTGCTGATTGAGTGCCCATTAAGCTAGTGGTGAAAACTTATAACACCGCTCACTGGGCCAGTTTGGGATTTTCAATCGGCAGGCACGGGGTCATGCAGAGTCTGGGATATGTCAGGGTGAACCTGGTGTGCCCACAGCAGGGGATCATCAGGGCTAATGGAGGTACTAGCCAATTTCATATCAGGATGGACAATCATGCTCACCTGCTCAACCAGTGGCACAAAGTTACCATCATTGGTGCTGAGAGGCGTGCATTTCTCACAGGTGAGCGTTTGTAGTCCTGAGAGGGGTGTTAGGCTGCTGGCTTCACCTGGATAGCAGAGGTTGGCAGAGGAAGTCCTGCTGCATAAACCACTGAGCTCAGTGACTGGCGATAGGAACAGGTTACAGTACTGTGACATCGAGCAGAGCCGCAAGGAGGAGCCTCAGCAGAGATGTTCTCCTGGTCAGGAGGAGGCTCGAGGAGCACACTGAGAGCCTGCATTGCCCAAGAGGCAGATACCTGCAGATGACAGCAACAGTGCTAAAGGAGACTGTACCTTTCCGGGCAGATAGCGTCAGAGATTTCTGCTACGGTGCACAGTCACCTAATGCCTCATGGCCCTCCGGAAGTCCCCTAACAGCAGCCATTAAGGCTGCCATTGACTTGAATTTTTATGCACCCTGGTCATTCCAGGCAGATCTGGGTGGCATTTCACAGTTGGCAGCTCATCACCCTATCAGGTAGGTCACGGATGTCCTGTTCTCTATTGATTTTGACACAGATGAGCCAGCACAGGCACAGAGGGCATTTGACATTGCTGCCAACAGTAGATTCCAAGGGGTCATCGAATATACCCACATAACCCCACAAGGCACCCATGAACCAGCCAGCCAGATTCCACAACAGAAAAGACTCCGTTCATGTAGCTGGCCTCTGTCCACAAGAAACACATTTTTCAGGTATGCGCTCAGTTCCTGGGAAGCTGTCATGATTCCTTCACCTTGTGAGAGTCCCAGGTGCCATACCTCTTCAGGCCAACATCCAGCCTCCATGAATGGTTGCTGGGGGATAAGGATTATCCCCTGAAGAGATGGTTCTTGACACCTATCTGTTAGCCAGAAACAGAAGCGGCGAGGTACTACAACCAGAGCCATCTACTTACATGAGTCTGCATTGAACACACCTTTGGCATGTTGAAGATACGCTTCTGTGGCCTTGACCAATCGGGTGGTAAGAGCGAGAGAGGGTGTCCCATATTGTGGTCACCTGCAGCGCAGTGTATAACATGTCCATTCAGAGGCCTGAAGCTGGATGAAGAGGACGGAATGATTCACCACTCTTCCTTGGAGGATGATGGGGAGGAGGAAGAAGTGGATGAAGGGGAGCCTGGTGCTCATGCATTGGAGGGGGACTGCCAACACTGTCCCAGGCCTCACGGTTATCAGCAGGCTGGCATGGCCACAAAGGCCACACTGATTTGTCTGTGCTTCCCCCGAGTGTCTCCCAGGTCTATATCAGGTGACTCTCATTCTGAATTGAAACCACCAAGACAAGTTTCCAGCCAGCACACACATCTGGGTAATCACATCGCCACCCACAGATGCGAAGCATCGGGAATCTCTGTCACCCAGAAATCAAAGCCTGTCAAGGTTGTGACTTTCGGGGAGGAGGGGTGGATGTTCCTTGTTCCATGGCACTCAGTGTCTTATTGAGGAACCCACCATCAAGAAGGGTAGGGCCCATTAAGAGTCATTCCCTCTGCCCTTGCTACGAGTCCCCCTTCTCCATGACCCCCACCCTGCAGCCCCTCTCCCACCATTGCTCACCTTTGGCCTCGGTCACCTGGCCTTGGCTTTGGGTGCATGCGTTACAGGCAGTAGCCACCTCCTCCCTGGTAGCGCTGTCGAGCAATGAAGAGCTGCCAGCCTCTGATTGGCTGGCAGTTCTTGGTGGGTGGTCCTTGGTCCTGGGGATGACCCGCCACTGCCCAGTAAAATGGAGGGCCTTCCTGAAAAGGGGCGATATGGGGCTTTTACCAGCTCTCCAGCCAATGGGCTAGATCCCTGTTGCCTACATTAAATTCCACCCCATGTTACAATGTCTAGGTCTGAGCAAGGGAGACAGAGCCAGAAACATTAATTTAATTTTGGACACATAAGTTTTATATGAGTAGGTGAGGTAATTTAAAGGGAGAAAAGTTGGAGTTGTGTGGCTAAGTTTTAGAAATTGGAGTAATGACCCATTGATTGCAGGAGAGAATAGGATTTTGATTTGTAAGAGTAAAAGATATAGAAAGAACATTTGGAATTGGAGGACTATCATTTTACTAAACTCTTGGCTAAGATTTTGTCTTTGTGAATGCTCAAGGCAATGGAATAAGATTTTTATATTTACTAGAAAAGTTGAGATCCCAGTCAGCCCACAGGGACTGATGTAGTATTGTGAAGGGATTCAAATAAATATTTTAGGGAGGACAGAGTTTCTGATATGCATTATTAAACATGGGGTATGAGAAAAAGAACTTGAGACAGTAAGTTATGAGGTTATATGGAAGGTAATTTGTGACTTTTGAATGATAGATCCTCCACAATTTACAAGAAACCTTGTACTGGATGTTCTGATGTGTAGCCCATTTTTGAAATATTTCTCTCCTTTTTCCAACACGTACATTTCAGAAATTTGCCATTTATATTGTTTTTTTAATATATGCAGCTTAAATTATGTAAAGGGGTGTCTCTCATACTCCACACCAAATAATACTGCTGTTCAACCAAGCCAAGTCAAAACAGTACGACACTGATGCAAGAGTAACTTAACTTCCACTTACCACAGCCATTAAAGATGAAGTTTTACACAAGAATGTATTAATGAACACTGCTTCATTAAACAAAATCTATGATCAGCAATTGCATAACAGAATTAAATATTGAATACAGGAGAATCATAGAAGTTTGCTAGGTGGAAGGAAGCCATTTGGTCCATTTTGCCTGTGCTAACTCCTTTAAAAAAGTAGTTGTGCTGAATTCCGCACTCTCTCTTTTTGTCTGCAATCCTATTCGTCATCCTCAGGTACCCATCCAACTTTTAAAATTATTTATGAAATCAGCTTTCCAGGCAGAGTGTTCCAGATCCTGACAAACCTCTGAGTGAAAAAAATCTTCATCTCCTCACTAGATGTTTTGCCATTTATTTTTAATCTATGACCTCTGGCCATTTGTTAATTGTTTATTAGTTGAGTATTTAATTGTATTCAGTTGGCAGACGTTAACTGGGGATACACTTGTTTTCATACATATAGGAATAGAACTAATATTGTGTTGGTTGACTTTTTTTGGAGGTGCATTTTTAATTATATGTCTCTGTAAATAAAACCTTCTAAGTAAGATTAGGCTCCATTTCTATCCTTCACTGCCTGGCTATTAGAGACCCACTTACCAAAAGGAATAGTTTTCTCGACAATCAATCAAAACCCCTCCACATCTTCTCCATTAAGGGACCTATTAACCTTCTCTATTCCAAGGTTAACATTTGTAACTTATCCAACCTTTCCTCATAACTGAATCCCTCATCCCTGGTAACATCTTGGGAAACCATCTCTTTAGCCTTTCTAAAGCATTCACATCTTTCCTGATCTATGTTTCCCAGAATTGTCCACTATGCTCCAACTGAAGCTGAACACCTGATTCATAAAGTTCCAGCAATATCTCTTTGTTTTCATATTCTACACCTCAATTTTAACCCCACTGTATCAGCTTTCCTTGCCATCTCTAAGGAGACCCAGGTGTGGACACCCAGGTGTCTGCTAATGTACACTTTTCAAAATTGTGCCACTGATGGCATTCTGTCTTTCTATATTAGTCCTCCTAAGTATCACCTTATACATTTCTGCATTGAACTCCATTTGTCATGTTTTTACCTGTTTTGTGTCTTAAATCACCCTGAAACCAATAACTATTCGCATAGAAACCAGGAATATTAAGAACCCACCCCTGACCTGCTTTGAGCCAAGTCTTTAATTGCAAATGCAATCATGTCATAAACGGTAAATTACTATCTAGTAATCAACAGTCATCCTGGGTAGAAAATCATTGAATTGCACCCCAATAACACAGCATAGTGGTAACCATATTATTATACTATAAATTATACTTCATAAGACCATAAGACATAGGAGCAGAAATTAGGCCATTCGGCCCATTGAGCCTGCTCTGCCATTAAATCATGGCTGATAAGTTTCTCAACCCCATTCTCCCACCTACTCCCCATAACCTTTGATCCCCTTACCAATCAAGAACTTATCTATCTCGGTCTTAAATACACTCAATGACCTGGTCTTCACAGCCTTCTGTGGCAATGAATTCCATAGATTCACCACTCTCTGGCTAAAGAAGTTTCTCCTATCTCTGTTCTAAAAGGTCTTCCCTTTACTCTGAGGCTGTGCCCTCGGGTCCTAGTCTCTCCTACTAATGGAAACATCTTCCTCACATCCACTCTATCCAGGCCTTTCAGTATTCTGTAAGTTTCAATCAGATCCCCCCTCATCCTTCTAAACTCCATCGAGTATAGACTCAGAGTCCTCAAACGTTCCTCATATGTTAAGCCTTTCATTCCTGGGATCGTTCTCATGAACCTCCTCTGGACCCACTCCAGGGCCAGCACATCCTTCCTGAGATATGGGGCCCAAAATTGCTCACAATATTCTAAATGTGGTCTGACCAGAGTCTTATAAAGCCTCAGCAGCACATCCCTGCTTTTATATTCTAGTCCTCTCGAAATAAATGCCAACATTGCATTTGCCTTCCTAACTACCGACTCAACCTGCAAGTTAACCTTAAGAGAATCCTGGACTAGGACTCCCAAGTCCCTTTGCACTCCAGATTTCTGAATTCTCTCCCCATTTAGAAAATAGTCTATGCCTCTATTCTTCTTACCAAAGTGCATGACCTCACACTTCCCCACGTTGTATTCCATCTGCCACTTCTTTGCCCATTCTCCTAACCTGTCCAAATCCTTCTGCAGCCTCCCCACCTCCTCAATACTACCTGTCCCTCCACCTATCTTTGTATCATCTGCAATCAGTTCCTTCATCTAGATCATTAATGTATAAAGTGAAAAGTTGTGGTCCCAACACTGACCCCTGTGGAACTCCATTAGTCACCAGCCGCCATCCTGAGAAGGACCCCCTTATCCCCACTCTCTGCCTCCTGCCAGACAGCCAATCTTCTATCCATGCTAGTACCTTGCCTCTAATATCATGGCCTTTTATCTTACTGAGCAGCCTCCTGTGCAGCACCTTATCAAAGGCCTTCTGGAAGACCAAGTAGATGACATCCATTGGCTCTCCTTTGTCTAACCTACCCGTTACCTCCTCAAAGAATTCTAACACATTTGTCAGGCATGACCTCCCCTTGATGAAACCATGCTGACTTTGCCCTATTTTATCATGCACTTACAAGTATTCTGAAATCTCATCCTTAATAACGGACTCTAAAATCTTACCAACGACCGAGGTCAGGCTAATCAGCCTGTAATTTCCCGTCTTTTACCTCACTCCCTTCTTAAACAGGGGGGTTACATTAGCGATTTTCCAGTCCTCTGGGACCCTCCCTGACTCCAGTGATTCCTGAAAGATCACCACTAACGCCTCCACTATCTCTTCAGCTATCTCCTTCAGAACTCTGAGGTGTAATCCATCCGGTCCAGATGATTTATCCACCTTCAGACCTTTCAGTTTTCCTAGCTCCTTCTCCTTGGTAATGGCCACCATACTCACCTCTGCCCCCCGACACTCTTGAACTTTGGGGATGTTACTCGTGTCTTCCACCGTGAAGACTGACGCAAAGTACCTATTCAGTTCCTCCACCATTTCTTTGTTCCCCACTACTACTTCTCCAGTGTCATTTTCCAGCGACCAATGTCCACGTTTGCCTCTCTCTTACCCTTTATATATCTAAAAAAACTCTTGCAATCTTCTTTTATATTACTGGCTAGTTTACCCTCATATTTAATCTTCTCCCTCCTTATTTCTTTTTTAGTTGTCCTCTGTTGGTCTTTGTAGGCTTCCCAATCCCCTGGTTTCCAACTGCTCTTTGCCGCATTGTATGCTTTCTCTTTAGCTTTTATGCTGTCCCTGACTTCCCTTGTCAGCCATGGTTGCCTCATCCTCCCTTTAGTATGCTTCTTCTTCCTAGGGATGAATTTTTGCTGTGTCTCCCGAATTACTCCCAGAAACTCCTGCCATTGCTGTTCCACTGTCTTTCCTGCTAGGCTCATCTCCCAGTCAATTCTGGCCAGCTCCTCCCTCATGCCTCTGTAGTTGCCTTTATTCAACTTTAATATCCGATTCCAGCTTTTTCCTCTCAAATTGCAGGGTAAATTCTAACATATTATGGTCACTTCCTCCTAAGGGTTCCTTCACCTTAAGCTCCCTTATCAAATCTGCCTCATTACACATCACTAAATCTAGAATTGCCTGTTCTCTAGTGGGCTCCATCGCAAGCTGCTCCAAAAAGCCATCTCGTAGACATTCCACAAATTCCTTTTCTTGGGATCCACTACCAACCTGATTTTCCCAGTCTACCTGCATATTGAAATCCCCCATGATCACTGTAACCTTGCCTTTCTTACACGCCTTTTCTATCTCCTGGTGTATCTTGTGCCCCACATCCTGACTACTGTTCGGAGGCCTGTACATAACTCCCATTATGGTTTTTTTACCTTTGCGGTTCCTCAACTCTACCCACACAGATTCTACATCATCTGACCCTACATCGTTTCTTGCTATCGATTTAATTTCATTTCTTACTAACAAAGCAACCCCACCCCCTCTGCCAACCTGCCTATCTTTTCGATAGGATGTATATCCTTGGATATTTAGCTCCCAGTCCTGATCCCCTTGCAGCCATGTCTCCGTGATGCCCACCACATCATACCTGCCAATTTCAATCTGCGCCACAAGCTCGTTTACCTTATTTTGTATACTGTGTGCATTCAGATACAACACCTTCAGTCCTGTATTTCCCGCCCCCTTTCTCATTGTTGTCCCTTTATCTGATGTGCTTGAAGTTAGATTCCTAGCCCTTTCCAAACATTCTGTTCTATTTTGTGTTCTGGAGACTTTAATAGCCTCTCCTGGGCTCTCCTTTCTTTTCAGTTTTTTCATAATTTTCCATGAAGTTGAATCCACCCTCCCACACGCTAACCTGCTACTTTGTTTCCCATCAGTCATACTTCTTGGAGTTTTACCCTCCCCCCCCCCCCCCCCCAACTTTCTAGTTTAAAGTCCTGTTGACAACCCTATTTACCCTTTTCTCTAGAACATTGGTCCCAGATTGGTTCAGGTGGAAACCGTCCCAACGGTACAGATCCCTCCTGTTATAATACTGATGCCAGTGCCCCACGAAATGGAACCCCTCTTTGCTGCACCACTCCTTTAGCCACATGTTTACTTCCCTTATTCTCGCGTCCCTATGCCAATTTGCACGTGGCTCGGGTAGTAATCTGGAGATTATAACCCTTGAGGATCTGTTCTTTAATTTAGTTCCTAGTTCCTGATAATCCCCAAACAGGTCCTCTTTCCTAGTCTTACCTATGTTATTTGTCCCGACGTGGACCACAACAACTGGATCCTCCCCCTCCCTCTCCAATATCCTTTCAAGCCGGTCAGAGATATCCCTCACCCTGGCACCAGGCAGGCAACATACCATGCGGGACTCTTGATCCTGCTTACAAAGGATGCTGACAATTCCGCTAATCATAGAATCCCCTACAACTACCACTTGTCTTTTTGTTCCCCCCTCTTGAATGGCCTCCTGTGCCACGGTGCTGTGGTCAGCTGGCTCATCCTCCCTACAGTCCTGTTCCTCATCCACACAGGGAGCAAGTACCTCGTACCTGTTGGACAAGGTCAAGAGCTGAGGCTCCTCTGTTCTTGAACACAGGATCCCTCTACCTGCCTCACTTGCAGTCACACCCTGCTGACCCTGACCACTGACCGAACTTGAGGTACTTAATCTACCGGGTGTGACCGCCTCCTGAAACAAAGCGTCCAGGTAACTCTCCCCATCCCGGATGTGCCGCAGCATCCGGAGCTCAGACTCTAGCTCATCAATTCTGAGCCGGAGTTCCTTCAGCAACCAACACTTGCTGCAGATGTGGTCACTGCGGCTCGTAATGGGATCTGCCAGCTCCCACATCATACAGCTACAGCACATCACCTGCCCAGCCATCTCTACTTAGTTAATTAATTTATTAATTAGCTTTGCAGTTTTTTTTCTCAAATTTGGTGCAGATTTCCTACCAACCAATCAGGTCACAGCTTTCCTGTGATGTCACTTTTTCAGTTTTGGCCATTGTGAAATTGCAGCATAACTTAATATGAGTAAGTTTTCAATCCTTGTTCAATGTATCAATGTGAAGTTTCTGTATTAAGTTGTCCCTGTTTTTTAAAGTATATTAGCTACTGATGAGCAGCTTTACTTTATCCATATTTCAGTGGTTACCTGCTCTGGTTAAATGGATTAATGGGAGTTAAATTGTATAACCCCTGAAATTGGGTGCAGGGGTTGCAGAAGGCCTTTAACCTTTACCCTTTTATTGTACTGCAAGCAGCCCGTCAATTTGAATACCTACCCATTTTCCCTACACTCTGTTTCCTATTTCTTAACTAATTTCCTATCAAAACTTGTTAATTTGTCTCCAATTCTCGGTGTTTCCTTTTTTATTAATGCTCGCTTCTGTGGAATCTTGTCAATTGCCTTGTGGAAGTCCATAAAAATAACAACCAAAGACACTTTCTTTTCTATCATGTTTTTCACATCCTCAAAACATACAACTAGGTTCATCAGGCATGATTTACCCTTGTTCACTGTTTCTGATCAGCTCCTTTATGTTCAAGTACACAGACTCTCTGCCGCTTATAATAGATTCTAGTATCTTTCCCATAATCGATGTTAGATTAACAGGCCTATAATTTCCTGGTTTATCTCTCTCCCCTTCTTAAATAATGGAGTAATGTAGGCTGTTTTCCAATCCAAGGAAATAACTCTTGAATCAGGTGCCTTTTGGGAGATAATTACTTATGTATCAACAATTTCCTCACTGACTTCTTTTGAAATCCTGGGGTAGAAACCATTGGGTCCTGGAGATCTGCCTATCTTTCATAACATTAGTTCATAATTTTTTTTTCACTTTCAATGAATATAGATAGTTCCTCCCCTTGATTTATTCATAGTTTTCCTTGTAATAGGAGACTGCAGCAAGTAACTGGAAGAAGATAAGCATGCCTGCTAATTTTAATCACCATGGAAGAGACAGTCCTGGTGATCATGGGAGGACTTGGCCTCTGGCGATGCTGGAAGAATTGATATCAGTGTCTCATTAGTGCTATGGATAAAGGGGAACCGATGGATGTTCTGTACTTAGATTTCCAGAAGGCATATGATAAGGTGCCATACTGCAGAAAATATAAGCTCAGGGTGGAGGGGGTAACATATTGGCATGGGCAGAAGATTGGCCAGCTAACAGGAAAAATAGAGTAGGCATAAACGGGTCATTTTCAGGTTGGCAAGATGTAATGAGTGTGTTCCACAGGTATCAGTGCTGGGGCCTCAACTTTTTACAATTTATATAAATGACTTGGATGAAAGGATGGAAGGTATGGTTGCTAAATTTGCTAATGACACAAGGATAGGTAGGAAAGTAAATTGTGAAGGGAACATATGTACAAAGGGACATAGGTTTATTGAGTGGGCAAAGATCTGGCAAATGGAGTATAATGTGGGAAAATGTGAAATTATCCATTTTGGCAGAAAGAATAACAAAGCAGCATATTATCTAAATGATGAGAGATTGCAGAGATCAAGGATGCAGAGGGATCTCAGTGTCATAGTGCATGAATCGCAAAAGGTTAGTATGCAGGTACAGCAAGTAATTAGATAAGCTAATAAAAGGTTATCATTTATTGTGAGGGGAATTGAATATAAAAGTCGGGAGAAAAAAGCAAAATACTGCGGATGCTGGAAATCTGAAACAAACACAGAAAATGCTGGAAAAACTCAGCAGTTCTAACAGTATCTGTGGAGAGAAAAACAGAGTTAACGTTTCAAGTCCGTATGACTCCTCTAGAGTCATATGGACTCGAAACATTAACAAAAGTAGGGAGGTTATGCTTCAGTTATACAGGGCATTGGTGAGAACATATCTGGAGTACTGTGTACTGTATTGGTCTCCTTAATAAAGGAAGGATGTAAATGCATTGGAAGCAGTTCAGAGAAGGTTCACTGTACTAATACCTGGAATGGGAGGTTGTCTTATACAAGTTAGGCTTGTATCCGCTGGAGTGTGGAAGAATAAGAGACGACTTGATTGAAGCATATAAGATCCCGAGGAGTCTTGATAGCGTGGATGTGGAAAGAATGTTTGTGGGAGAATCTAGAAGTAGGGGTCACAGTTTAAAAATAAGGGGTTGCTCATTTAAGACAGAGATGAGGAGAATAGTTTTTCTCTTAGAGGGTTGTGAGTCTTTGGAACTCTATTCCTCAAAAGGTTGTGGAAGCTAAGGCTTTGAATATTTTTAAGGCAAGGGGTGAAAGGTTATCGAGGCTAGGTGTGAATGTGGAGTTGAGGTTACAATCAGATCAGGCAGATCTTAGGGAATGGTGCGGATCAGGCTGGAGGGGCAGAGTGGCCTACTCCTGCTACTAATTTGCATGTTCATATGTATACCTTGTGGTACCAACTTCCACATTCTAACCACTGGATCCATTTTAGCCGTATACTGAAAAAAAATGATGCAAACTGTGTTGGAATGTGTCACCATATTCTGAACATTGTTTCACAAACCATGTTTTACAAGAAATTTTAATGAACATGATAAGAGAAAACAATTTAAATTTTAAATTATTTCATTTTTTCTTACTTTTCCTTTCTATTTCTTTTCTTCTGCCTTAATCCAATCTTGCTTTCTGTCTCTCTTTATTTCTTCTCCTGTAGCTGATTTGACTGTCACCCCCGTTCTCTGCCATTCTTCTGGTTTCTTCTTCAATCCTAAATTTAATTGGTTAGGGAGGTAGCCTGGTAGCCCCACTGTTCAGTCAGGTCCCAGATATTCCATTGCCCATGCTGCACCAAAATCAGTTCACACTTCCAAATTAAGCCACAGGTTTTTTCAAGCTGAAGGTCACAGGGAAAAGTCTAACAGCATATGCTATTAGATTTAGCCCAATGTAATTAATGGCCATTTGGGACAACACTGTGAGTCATTGTGTGTTATCCACGATGACATGATGCAATTCACTTTAACCTACCAGGTGTAGAAACTTGCTTTAGCAGTATTGTATAAAAAGAAAAGAACTTTCATCACTGCAGAATAATATTAGGTTCATTCATTAGGGAAGGAAGACTATAAGTTAATCAACATCGTCGTACTCTTTGGCCCGGATTTTCATGGAGCCAGGCTGAGTCATGACGCCTTTAAGAATGGCAGGTGGGACACGATTCCAGAATTCTCACCTTCATTTCTGTTTTTGGCAATATTCGGCGGTGCAGGATAAGAATGCAGGTAGTCAGCCCCCATGCAGCACTCCCGTCATTGCTGGCTCCATTGCAGGGCTGAGCATATCAAACGCACCCCCGCCCATCCCCCCACAATTTTGATGCCGTTGTGACCATTCTTTTAGGAGGAGTGGTCTACAGCTTCTCAGAGGAGCCCTCATACCGAGAGAGGAACAAAAAAACAGCCAATCATTGAAATAGATTGCCCCTCTTACCTTTTCATAAAGCTGTCAAGTCATTCTTGTGTCAAATACAAGTAGCTTTTATCCGCTTTATACCTCTTAATCTTGTGTAAATAAGCACACACAAGAAAACAAGAATTAAGAGCCCGAATAGGCCATTCAGCCCCTTGAGCCTGCTCTGCCATTCGATAAGCTAATGACTGATCTTATTGTGGCCTCAACTTCAGTTTCCTGATTGCCCCCCACAACCCTTGACTCCCTTGTCAATCAAAAATCTATCTAACTCAGCCTTGAATATATTCAATGACCCAGCCTCCACTGCTATCTGGGGAAGAGAATTCCAAAGATTAACGGCCCGCTGAGATAAAACAAATTCTCCTCATCTCAGTCTTAAATGGGAAATGATTAATTTTTAAACTGTGCCCCCTGGTTCTAGATTCCCTCACAGAGGGAAACATCCTCTCAGCATCCACCCTATCAAGTTCCCTCAGGAAGTTTCAATAAGCTCATTCTTCTAAATTCCAATGGGTAAAGGTCCAACCTGCTCAACCTCATAAGATAACCCTTTCACCCCAGGAATCAGTCTAGTGATCATTCTGTCGATTGCTTCTAATGCAATTATATCCTTTCCTAAGTAAGGAGACCAAAACTGTACACCAGCATTCCAGATGCAGTCTAAGGCCCTGTGCAGCTGCAGCAACACTTCCCTACTTATTGGCTTGATTCCCCTTGCAATAAATCATCACATTTGCCTTCCTATTCATTTGCTGCAGCGGAGGTGCTGCATCTTGCGGTGCATTGGTGTCATCCCTTATCTCTGGACTGGAAAGCTCAGGGTTCAAGTCCCACTCAGGGTCTGATAGTCACAAAAGGTGCATTCATAAAATGGCCAAACAGTTGATTACCAGCCTGTAAATCCTTCCAATATGCCTGATGGTAAGTGGTAAGAGCAGGAGAGTTTCCTGGGCAGTCATACTGCAGAAGGCAATGGAAAATCATTGCACTACTTTGCCAAGCATAATCATTGACTAATCCAGTGGAAGTCCATGGTTGCCAACGCCCTCTTAGGACATGGTACCTGAAGGAGGAGGAGGAATCACTTGCTACAAGCTAACTTTTTGTGCTTTAGGTACTAGGGCACCCAGATCCATCTGTACTGTAGAGTTCTGCAGTCTCTCTCCATTTAAATCATATACTGCTCTTTCCATTCTTCCTGCCAAGGTGGACAGGTTCTTATTTTCCCACATTATACTCTGCCAAATTTTTGTCCACTGACTTAACCTATCAAAATCCTTTTGTAGATTCTTTATGTCCTTTTGAGAACTACTTATCTTGGTGTCATTGGCAATGTTAGCTACCATACATTTGGTTCCTTCATCCAAGTCATTGATATAGATTGTAAATAGTTGAGCCCCAGCACTGACGTCTGTGGCACTGTAATCATTACAACTTGCCAAACTGAAAATGACCCATTTATCCCTGCTCTCTGTTTCCTGTTAGCTAACCAATCCTCTATCCATGCTAATATGTTACCCCTACACCACGAGCTCTTATTTTGTGTAGTAACGCGTAATGTGACACATTATCGAATGCCTTTTGGAAATCCATGTATACCACATTTATAGGTTCCCCATTGAAAAAAAACTCTTCAAATAAATAATAACTTATTACAAGGTAATAAAGATGTAAATCAAAAAAAACTTGCACTCCCCTGCATCACTGCCAACATCACCTGCTGAACCAAGTACGTAAGTCATTCTTGAAGCTCAGCCAAGCATTCATAATGAGGCTATCTGGGGGGAAAAACAGATGTCTGGCCATTTGTTCCAACTGCTCCTGTTGATACAGTTGCTTGAGGGCCTGAAATTTATGATTAGAATTGGTCCAGTAAATGTCCCAGTAAACAAAGATGAGCTTTCTAGCTTGCTAGCCTCACCATCTGCCCACCTCCGTTGCTGCCTCAGGCCTGCCTCTAGAGATGATGGGCTCCACTCAATCCTGCCTGTCTCCCTGGAATGAAAATATGGCAAGTGGGGGCCTTCTTCACGGAGATGTGTTTGTGGAGTCAGGGACTTTCTTGACTATCAGTTCCTGTCTCCTTTATGGAAATCCAACCATTTATGTCTGATTCTTAATGCGACTGCCTGGTGCCCTTAATGTACTTAGATGAATTAAATAACCTCAACAGTTAGGGAAATTATTACATAAATTCAGTATAACTTAAGGCACAAAGGCTGTAATGGCCCTGGGGGAGGAGCAAGCTTCTCATGCCCTTTATATCCAAACCTTGAAATTCCTGAGGCAACCTTTTAGTGATAGATCCTGGGTGGGCCAGAATTTCTAACTAAACTTGAGCTGAAAATCTGATTCCAATTCCTATCTTGGCATCACAGGTATTTGCAAAGTTTGTAAAGTGCCCCTGCCATTAATAGCACCAATGGATGGCAACATATTTTGATGTGGCTCCTTGCCACAGAGTCCTGCAGGGGGATCATATTAGAAAAGCACCTGGTTTCCAATTAAGCCTTTTAAAATTGAAAGCTCTTTGCACACCATACCTCCCGCTAACCACACCAACCAGCAAAGACACCTCCTGCGCACGACGTTGCTTTAATGTAAAAGACAGGGGGCTAGAAATCAGCTTGCCCTGATCTTTGAGTCCGGGAATTGGGATTCACTACCTGCCCCACCGGTTCCGTTGGAAGTGGGCAGCATGTAAATTTGATGTTCCCACCAAATTATCATGGTTGTAACATGGGGCTGAGTGTCTGCTTCACTTCTGGCTCTCTCTTTGCACTGCTGGCTGTCTCTGTGCTTAACAAGGGGATGATCAGCATTGTTTTAATAGCATGTGGTGCAACTAACCTGCTCTTCTAAAGGTAACTTGTCTCTTTTGAAGGAAAGCTGCACTAAATAATATTGCTGCAATTTAAAACATGGTAAATGGAATACCAAGGCAGAAGGAGGCTTCCAAGGTGACAGATGTGGCACTGGAAGCACTATTGGTGAAGGTGGGAAGGAGGAGAGACACTTTAGTTTGCTTTGGAGTATGGGATGTCAGGTGGCCCTTAAACACCACTGTAAGAAGGGAGTGAGAGCAGGTGACCAGGAGGTCAATTCCCAGGCCTGGACACAAGGACCTGGCAGCAGTGCCACAAGAAGACTAATGATACCACGCAACTAGTCAAGCTCAATGAATGCATCTATACATGACATCCCATATCTACTGCACCATCAACCTCTCACACTGCTCAATGCACTACAGCCCCATCACTGGTATTGTCACTGGTTTAGTAATCCAGAGACACAGGGTAATGCACTGGGGACCTGGGTTCAAATCTTGCCATGGCAGATGGTGGAATTTGAATTCAATAAATATCTGGAATTAAAAGTCTAACGATGACTGTGAAACCATTGCCGATTGTTGTAAAAACCCACCTGGTTCATTAATGTCCTTTAGGGAAGGAAACCTGCTGTCCTTACCTGGTCTGGCCTACTTGTGACCATCCAGACCTACAGCAATGTGTTTGACTCTTAAATACCCTCTGAACAAGAGCAATTAGGGATTGGCAATAAATGCTGGCCTAGCCAGCAACACCCACATCCCATGAACAAATATAAAAAAAGTCTCCCCACTGGGTTCTGATCTGGAAGTAAGTCCTTCCTCATCTACCAGTGCCTCTTTTTTAACTGCCAGCATTTTAACCTGGAATTCTCTCTACCTTTTTCTCTTTCCTCCTTTTCTAACCATGCCATTTATAATTTTCTTTCCTGTTTTCTGTCTCTCTCCTCACTTTCTGCCTGTTCCCTTTGAAACGCTCTTTCTTTTTCTGCTGCCTCTAGTTCCAATTTTTTCATTTGCAACTGAATTTGAGCCCATTCCAATGAACCACCCCTTGGACAACTCGGTCTCTCGGGTATTCCTTCCAATTTCAAATGCTGTGCTATACATTCAATTATGTCTGATTTCCTCACCCCTGCAGGTAATCCCAATTGTAACTTATCCGCCAAATCTATTAACTTAACTTTATTTACCTTTTGCAAACCAGCCAAAGTTATAACTTCAGCTGCCAGAAAAGCCTTAGCAACTGCCAAAGTCATATTGCAGTTTCACCACTTAAAAATAGCCTCACACCGACTCCTGAATTTAAAGTGCTTGTGGTACTCGTAATCTTAAGATTCACCAACTCCAACCCAATTAAGAAATGTCAAATATATCCTGCAAAGAGCCCCCAATTTTGTTATGGCACAGCAGATGGTAAATGCTAAGCTGCTCAAATCCCAAAGGGAAACTTGAAACAACTGGCACAACTGTTTTGCAGTTTGTATATTTCTAGATGCGTGCCTTGAATTCAGTAGTAATAAGAACACCGAGTCTTATAGGTTTCTTACCAAACTAAATTAAACCTTAACTAAAAGAAGAAATGATTTTAAACACATACATAGATCTAAAAATTACTACTATGATAACTTCTAAATCCCCTAATTAACCTAACTCCCAGTTACACCTCCATTAAGGTAACTGTAAAAACACACATATTTTAAAAGACCCAGCCAAAGTAACATGATACCCTGAACAGCCGAATTCAAAGTGCATTTTCTGAACTTCAGTTTCTTTAGACAGCAGCTTGAGACTTAGATGCTGGAGGCTTTTCAAACCTGTGTTAGATCTTAAAATGCCTTCCTTCCTACACACAATTTCATCTCCTTTATACAGATTTCCCCTTTGAATGCGAATTCCCGTTGTTTCACTATGTCTTTGGACTTTACCTCTCTAAAAATAAAAATCTATCATAGTACCAATTTTACCAGTAATCTTTGGAAAACATTAACACACTGTTTCTTAGCTTCTCCTGGCTAAGTGAAACATTTCATCTGCTCTTTTGAATTCAAGCCAGTCTGGTTTATTTAAAAATGCAAATGTTCCCTTTACACCTCACATAAAACGTCACCCATGTTTACCTACTTAACATTTCAAACCTAGCTTATCTTCTGATACATCAAAGCCTTCAGACCAGCTGCCGTTAATTCAGTTAAGTCCCACACACAAACACACACAAATAGACCCATAGACACAGACCCCACTATTACTCTACTTTGCGATAAATTCCAATAACATTATGAAAATTATTATATCTTTCTGACAGTTGAGAGGGGATTCAGCAGGGTCAGTGAGAGTGATTTGGGGTTCAGTAATGTAGTTACCGGTTAGACTACGATTTTCCTGTTAACGTTTCCTGGGTAACTATCCAGGTAAGTACTGCGGAACTGTCTAAAGTCTCCGACTCTAACTCAGAGTCAGAGACCTTTTCCGAGAGTCTTGGGGGACAGCAAAATGCCTATCGGATATCCAGAAATTCCCACAGAGGTCAGCACATTGGAACTTCCATGGAGTCCTGACATTCATTTTGGGTCGTACGTCTGGCTTCCAATGATCTGGAGACCGGATGATCTGGGCCATTATAGCAGTTCTGCCCCATTATATCGCTGGAATTTTCTGGCTCCAGTGCCAGCACCATGCACTTACAGGTAAGGTTAGATATAAGAATAGATTCTTCACGTAATTACATCATTTGAATCTAAATATACTTGCACTTTATTAACAGTTTGAATATCAAAATTACATTTTTATCATGATTTACAAAAAGACCTTGGGCCATGATAATAAATTAGATAGCATTAAACAGCACTCCTTGTGAACAATGTCACAGGAGATCATTGGTTGATACATATACAACCTCTGAACAATCAAATAAATTACTTTACAGGAAGCAGGAACAGATAACCTATTTCCAATAGTGATCTAATCTAAATGAGTCATAAGTTATCTTGTTAGGCCAAAAATGGACATATAAGGTGAAGATTTCCACTGCTGTGCTGCAGGTTAGTACTGAGATCTCATACTGTGAAATTTGCACCTGCACCCCATGAATTTCTATCCATTAGAATCTTGAATTAAAATCTGTATTAGTTCATAAAAGCTTGCAACTTTCACCACAGGCACAGTTGTAAAAGTTTTAGCCTGTAAATAATCCATTTCTCTCCTCACAGCATTGCTTTTATTTTGCTTTTTTGAAAAAAGTGAATAGTTGACTTTTTGTTGGTAATTTTTGCAATAAACAAGGATCATGGAGTGTAAAGAGTGATGTCATAAAGGCAATGTCACCAAAGCAGTGTCAAAGTTTGGGCTTTCCTAACAACAGTTACTGCTGTCCAGCTGTGATCAGATTTACCTATGTCCCATGGTGTTGAATCTATAAAATAAGACCACAGTTGGAGTGCAGTGTGTAGCATGTTTCATACTGTGGGAAGGATATTGAGGCAATACAGAGTGTAAACATTCCTTAGGGTACTGTCTAGTGTCAGGAAACAAAAGTCCAAAAACTTGAAAAATTTGATTTTTTTGTTAGAAGAGAGTAAAGGGTGATTTGATAGAGGTGTTATGAAATAACAATTAATATTATGAAATAAAGTAGATAGAAAGACAGTGCTACCCGCAGGATCTGAGAGCAGACACTTGACAAGACAGCACACTAAGGAATCTAGCAAGGGAAGATTATTCCACAGTACCTTGCGTCTTGTAGGCAGCCTAAGCCTTCACAGCAGTTCCTTTGCATCTCATGCATGCGTAAACCCCAGTTGGGCATACAGTCAAGATACAACATACAATTGAAAATATTACCATACTCAAATCTTCCATGAGAGCGAGAGGAATTCCCAAAGGACTGCTCTTTATAGCAGCAGGAACTGCACAACAATGATGTTACGCTGTTGGTCAAACAGGCAGGCAAGGAATCTCCATTGCCTTTAATACCTTTTGTACAACTCTAATGAGACTTGTGCTCTCCAGGCATCTGGGGCTTGATTTGTAATTCAGGGTTGAGAACCCAGCACCCGAATCATTTTAGGTCCCAAGCTCATCTGTGTTGCTGATGGACATTATTTTGAAATGGAAAGCCACTAATCCAGCTGGAGGTGAGCTGGACTCCCAATTAGTGGCACTGTGCACTGCATGGAGGCAGGAACTGGTTCTAGATTGCAATGCTCAAAGGCAGACAGCAGACATGACAGGGCTTACCATTACCTTGCAGAACGAAGCAGGCAGGAGATCAGAGGGCCAGCAGCCTCATGCTGCAACACGTGGTGAATCGGAAGGTACTTGACCAACTTTGAATCACTCTGTTTTTCCACTACTTTTATTTACCAGTCACTTCACAGAATGGCTCCCTGCATTGCTCTCGACAGTTGAGCACTTACATGAACCATAGGGTTTACTTTTCCCTGTCTTTAAAAATCTCCTTCTGGCCGTTCCGAGCCCATTAACAAGCTTTCCAAGAAGTTTAGCTTGGTTGTTAATTTGAGGCCAGTGGTTTGCCGGCTCCCCCTCCCGCCCCACTCTTGCTTTGAAAATAGTAGTGCATTCCGGAGACGTTGGAAACTCTTTCGAGTTATCAACAGTCACAGATTGCAACTCTTTCGAGTACAATCACAGTTCTTGGTTTCCGGGAGTGGGACATGAACCCACAACCCTCTGATTCAAAGGCGAGGGTGCTATGAACTGAGCCACAGCTGACACCTCCAGTTCTTGACTTTTTTTTTGTTCAAGTCCTGGAAACACTTTCGAGTTATCAACAGTCACAGATTGCAACTCTTTCGAGTACAATCACAGTTCTTGGTTTCCGGGAGTGGGACATGAACCCACAACCCTCTGATTCAAAGGCGAGGGTGCTATGAACTGAGCCACAGCTGACACCTCGTTCCGGAGACGTTGGAAGGCTAACATGCCATCTGGGAGCGCTGTTTACAAAATGCGCCCGCACCTGACCTCGCCCACAGACGATTCAAAATCAAGCCCCTGTCCCCAATTACTGCCCAATCAGAAAATATGAGTGTGCTACCAGCACATTCCAGCCAATCTAATTCAACATTAATTTACCATGCCGTTTCTTCACGGTAACGAAATATCAATGCTAAGGTCAGTGCACAAGGGGCTCTTGGACCCTTTTCAGAACAATGTTTTCGGCAGACTCTGACAAGAAGTAGGATCTTTGGATGAAACAGTTTGTCTCTCAGCCGAGCTTTAAGATAGATTGTTGCACAAAGGTGATTTGAATTTCAGTTCACCCAGGGAGTTTGGATGGTTTGGGCAGAATTAGAAATACGCAGGCAGCATTGCAGTTACGTGACACTGGACTTCTTTCTGTCTGTCGTTATTTCTCTTCATGTCAAAACATAACAAATTGAAAGATTAGCAGGCTTGACAAGAAATACTGATGTCTGAAACTTGCCGTTTTGTCCTTGCCGGGTTTTAATCATTGAATCACAGAAGAAGGCCATTCAATTTATCTTCCAGCGGGGGCGGCCCTTGCTCCTGCAAGGCCCCTCTGTGGGGCAATGGATGTCTGATCGGTAGGGGCCCCCCATCCTGTGCCTGCAGGCAGGCCACCAGGTTTAACTCAAAAACAAAAATACCTGGAAAATGTCATTCGGACTTGAAACGTTAACTATGTTCCTCTCCGCAGATGCTGCCAGAACTGCTGAGTTTTTCCAGGTATTTTTGTTTTTGTTTTGGATTTCTAGCATCCGCAGTTTTTTGCTTTTATCTAGGTTTAACTCATTGGCTTCCCCAGGTTGCGATGTTCCCACCTGCCGCTTGTAAAATAGCAGTGGCAGGAAGAGAACATTAAGTCATACAGAGGGAGATGGTGGCATAGTGATAAGTTCACTGGACTAGTAACCCAGAGATCCAGGCTAATGGTCTGGAGAAACAGATTCAAATACCAACACGGCAGCTGGTGGGATTTAAATGAATAAAACTGGAATATGAAACTAGTCTCAGTAATGGGGACTGAAAACTATCATAGATTGTTTTAAAGACCCATTGAGTTTACGACTGTTCATTAGGGAAGGAAATCTGCCCTCCTTGGCTAGCCTCGTCTACATGTGACTCCAGACTCTCAGCAATGTGGCTGACTCTTAACTACTCTCTGAAATGGCCGAGCAAGCCACTCAGTTCAAAGGGAATAGGGGATGGGCAGCAAGTGCTGGCCCTACCAATGACATCCAGATCCCACAAAAGAATAAAAGAGAAAGGGCGGTCGGGCAGTTCTGTTGAAGAGTCATTTTCAACTCAGAAGTTAAGCCTGATTCTCTCTCTACCGATGCTACCACTTGCTGAGTATTTCCAGCACATTTTGTTTTGTTAATTTTGTCCCAGATTATTGTTTCTAAAACCTTTCTCATCATCGAGTTGAATTTTCTTTCGTGCTGTAAGTTTCTATAATTCTAATAACTCAGTATTTGGAACCTTTGCTGAGCAGTACACATTATCACCTGCTGATTCAACCCCCGACCTACAAAGCAAATCCTGCTATCCTGCACACTGATCCGTGTTTAACAGTTTACAGTTTAGCAGTGGAGGGCAGTTCCATTTTATCTATTTTGAAATAACTGATCAAAATTAAGGGAAACGTCCATTAACACAATGCCTTATCATACCTACAAGATGATCCAATTTGATTTACACCCATTGATTTACTGGGTGAGGTGCAGACACAGCAAGATGCCACAAGCGAATGAATGACCAGGTAATCTGCTTGTTGGTTGAGGGAGGAATCTTGGCCTGGACAACAGGAGAATTTTCTAGCCCCCTTTGAACAGTGCCATTATATCAATAGCTTCTTTGGGAGGAATCATCCTGATCCCGAGGGGGTGGGCTCCCAGGCAGGACTGCGAGGAATTTGAAATAGAAGTATTGGGACAGCGACCCACACCTTTTTGCTTCCAGGCTATATTGCCGGAGGTGTGTCAGCATTTGCAGTGCCAATCTGCATGATTAAATGCCCAAGTGTGGGCTGATTGAAGCCACTGTCAGGATCTTCCTGGCAGCAGACAGACCCCTGACTGACAACTGAGCCTGGCAGTGCCTTGAGGCAGCTTGCCTGCAACTGACCTCTGTTTTAAACCCCCACCAGAGCCGCAGTCATCTGCAGACCACAGCTGATGCTGCTGGCCATCATGTAGAAGGGTTCTCCCTTGACAGTTGTGGCCTCACTGCTGTGGACAGAGATTCCTTTTTATTTACCCTAACCTCATCAGAGGGTCCCCATGTGTTCACCCCTCTTAACAGTGGCAGTGCTCACCCTTCTAAGGCTGCTGGCCTTCTGACTGGGTCTGTAGTCTCAGAAATGGGGCTGATGTTCATAATTGGATGCTTCCGGGAAGATCTCCCACATGGGCACTCTGACAGGCAGCGCAGGGCCGGGACCTGGAAATGGCCCTGACTCTCACTCATAGCCTAAGGGCAGAAGATTCTGCTTTTTATAACCACTTCCAACAGGCAGTTGGGGGTCTTAGTTTAAATCTCAGTCTAAGGATAAACCTTCAGCAATTACTTTAGTATTGCATTGAGTGCTCACCTAGATGATATGTTTATGACGGATCTTGAACCCAGAGACAAAAGTGTTACCTACTGAGTGAAGCTGACATGGAAATAAAAATAAATATTTCTTTATCGTGCAATCACTGGCTCACTTTTTATAGTTATACGTTGCTGAAACAAGGGCCGGAAATTTGATTGATGGCCCCGCCCCACCCTGCCCCCAAGGTGACAAGCTGCCCACATAGTTGTAGCTGTTGCGCACGTCGCATGGCAACAGGCCCACCAGTACCTGGGTTAATCCCAGTAGCGGCAGGGATGGGGAGGCAGGGCCGAAAGGTTGGTCATGGGCATTCCCACCCAGAATTTAATTCTGGTGGATGTGGGAAGGCGGGGCTCCAATATGCCACCATCCCACCTAGGCACATGCCTTTCCTGCCTCCAAGCTCACCACCAGCAAGAGCCCAAGATTTTACCCACGTTCCCAATTTTAAGTCTGGTGATCAACAGAAGTATCAGTGGAAGTACGGTTAAGAAAATGTGGAACATTGCCAGACACTGTCTTCTATTGGAAAACCTATCTTGCTCATGTTGTTTTTACCAATTGTGTCTGAGCTGGCTTTAAGTAGGTTTGCCTTTTGATGTACCTTTCTATATTGGAACTTAAAATCTCATTAGTGGGCCATTTACCTAAATTTGTCAGTGTGCATTTAGTAAGTGTGACAAGCGTGGCTCAAATTATGCTAGCAATATTCCTTAGAAAATGCAAAGCTTAAACAAAACTGTTACTGAAACGCATTTTCCATCCACCTGTTTGAGCACACACCATGGTCAATTTGTCTTTCCTACTCCAGCAGGACACTTCTGCATGTACAGCACACTCGAGGTGACTGACCTGATCCAAACCTGCCAAACTTAGGGGTTCAGATCAGTTGCATGCCACAAGTATTCTACCAGCACAAATCCACCCTGGCAGGGGTGAATGTTTGGAAGCGGAAAAGAAAGTTAGCTGCAGACTTGAAAGGTAATGACTGCTGTCATTAACCGTAACCCTAATGCCTTCTGATTGGTGTCCAAAATGAATAGTCCTAAGCCCTCCTGCACTGATCTTTGGCCAATGTCAGAAATTTAATATTGTGATGCACCTAAATCCATGCTTAATTTAAGATGATTTGTAGAGCTGTGAATTACTGTAGACTCCCAGGACAGCCTTTCTCCTGTTTCTTCAGACTCACTTGAACTATTGCCCTGAATCTTTACTTTAAACACTGTGGGCAGGATCGTCCCAGATTTACACTAAGTGCCCTCAGGCAACCTTGACCCTGACCCCAGCGCTGAGAGCACCTTGGATGGGGACCCTGAGGGCAGCACTGTTGAAGACCCATCATGGTGCTTACCCACACCCTCCACCAAAGCAGCGACACACACCTCGGTGGGACCTAGATGTAGAGCAGCCTTGGGAATCACAATCTGGTGAGCACAGCACACAATCTGTTCCATAGAAGGCGACGGCAGGGGCATCCTTGGTCACTGGCACTTGGGGGACTGCTGGAGACACAGAACCTGCTGACCCCGAGTCAGATGATGATCCTCTGGATTCAATCTGTTGTTGGAGCTGCAAAGACAACCACGGGAATGTCAGGAAGGGATATCTGGTGCACTCCTCAGATTTCAAGGGACGATGGTAGAGTCCGTCCGCCTTCAGTCTGAGGTGATAGTGCCAGCTTGCCGTCGCACCGAGGTCAACACCAGCAAGATGGCAGCCACCATGGAGACCTTGGGTCCAGGACATCGGTCCTGCACTGCTGTGCAGGCTGAACTCCATCGCTGACACCATTGTTGGCCTCCAACAGTGTCAACGCGAGAGGGGTATGGGGCAGCTTGATCTCATTCCAGCTTCCCCTTTTCATCAAGGAGTCAACCAGGGGCCGTCAGGCACTCATCGGGAAGAGTACCAGCAGCTCGACACCCAGGGGCCATCCACCCAGGTGACTCCAGGAATGGCTGGCTGATCCAAATCCTCTCTTCTGTGACCCTTGCAGCTGCAGCTCCACAGTCTGAGGAGGGTGCAGCTGGCTCACAGAAGGACGTGCAAAATAGGCTGGGGCCCTCCATTCTCAGCCCTCAAGAGGACGCACACCAAAGTCATCATAGACAGGGCTTTGCAGTCAGCAGGCTGCCTCTACCTCTGTTTTGGATGTCGGGGGTAGCACCAAGACGTAGCAACAGGGTCAGGAAGATTAAGAAGATGTAACTCTTTCGAGTTATCAACAGATCGCATGTAACTCTTTCGAGTACATTCACAGTTCTTGGTTTCCGGGAGTGGGACATGAACCCACAACCTTCTGATTCAAAGGCGAGGGTGCTATGAACTGAGCCACAGCTGACAGCATGGGCATGGGTGCTAATCACTTGTACATAATGTTCATTATTACAAATAAGCACCCAAGGATGTCTCCTTGCCTATTGCTCCTTGTTATGATAAACAGTGTTTGTGTCATTCAAATGTGAAACCTTGGTTCCTGCACAAGATAAGGACAGGTGTGTCAGTCCAGAGCCTCTTCCCTGTGCAATGTGTAACCTTCAGACCAAAGCGATGGTCTGGCTTCACATTCACTGGACACGTAACTGATGCCTGCACCTCGATGCTTGTCATTGCTGCCAGAATATCGTGGTCAGGCATCACAGAGTTCCAGCATTCTCTCTGTGTGCTCTCAGCTCCTTTGAAATGGGGCAGCCCCCCCCATCTCTTCAGCATTTGTGCCCAGTGAAGCTGTGCTCCTGAAGGGGACAGGTGCTGAAGTCTGACAAAGGATTAGATGCATTTAAAGCTTCATGGCTACTGTATGATATGAACCTGATCACAGAGCTCAAGCGAGCTGGCCTCAGCCAGATAGGTGTCAGACACTCACAGAGGCAATGTGAAGATCTATGGAGTGTCCTCACTGTATGTCGTCATCATCCTCCTGGAATCTAGCGACTATTAGGACCTCCACAGCATCTCTATGACATGAGCCTGAGCACTGAGGGTATGTGTGCCACCATCAGCCACACAGGAGTCAAACGTTCACAGATGCAAGGTGAGGATATCACGACTGTCGTCCCTGCATCTTGTCATCACCCTCCATGAATCTTGCGGCCATGAGGGCCTCCCGAGCACACCTACCTTGCCTGGTCAGTGCCATCGATGGCCTCACCACTGGCATTTTCACCCGTCAAGGAGCTCATCGCCGTCATCCCCTTCGACGTCCTCCTCATCGGAGGAGACATGCAACTCTTCCATCTGCTCCTCAGCCAGGTCCTCCCCCCATTGCAATGCTAAGTTGTGTAGCGCACAGTAAGCTACAATGATGCGCGACATCCTCTGTGGATGTGTTGCAGTGCTCCACCAGACCTATCGAAGCACCAGAACCTCATTATCAAAATGCCTATAATTTGCTCCAGTCCAGGTTGTGTCTTGAGCCTCGTTATACCGTTGCTCTGCTGCAGTCTAAGAACGCCGCACGGGTGTCATCAGCCATGTCCTCTGTGGGTAGCCATTATCCCCTGAGTAACCAATCCTGCAGCCCCTGTGGACCCTGGAAGATGTCAGGGATCTGAGACCTGCTAAGGATGTAGGAGTTGTGGATGCTCCATGGGAATCGCAGCTGCAAGGGTCACAGAACTGTAGGATGCATTGTGGTGGTCGCAAACCAACTGAACGTTCAGCGAGTGGAAACCCTTGTGGTTGACATAGTTGACTGCTTGTTGCCATGGAGATATAAGCGCCACATGAGTGCAGTCGATGGCACCCTGCACCTGTGGGAAACCTGAGACCTGCGCAAATCCCAGCGCTCTTGCTTCCTGGCTTTCCTGATCCTGGGCAAATTGCATAAAGTCCCGTGCCTTCGTGAAAGTTGTGTCCATGACTTCCTGGCTATACTTGTGCATGGAGGCTTGTGAGATCTGGCACAGGTCACCTGTGGAGCCCTGGAAGGAGCCACTGGCATGAAAATTGAGTGCTATGGTCACTTTCACAGCCACAGGCAGTGGATTCCCTCCATGTCCTGCAGCAGGTGGCATATGTGACTGACCAGTCCCTAGACATGCGTAGTCTTCGGCAACACTGGCTCTCCGTTATCTGCAGGAATGACAAGCGCCGTCTATCCATCCTGTGTTTAGCGATGGCTCTCTGAGGATTTTCAGCTGCTTGTGCAGCAGGTCCTGCCGCCCTTTCATCTCGAGGAAGGTGCTCCTCCCTTTGCTGAGACAGGCACCTCCGCCACACTTTTCTTCTTCTCCTCTGCTCCCTGTAAGCCATGAAGCATACCGCTAAATCACCAGGCTCCATGATTCTAATGATCTCCTCCTGGAGGATCAAAGAGAGAGATGTGTGGTTTAGCATATGTGCCTTAAGAACCTCCCTTTGTTAAGCCTGAAGGCCCCTTCATGCATGCAGGAGAGTGCTGACCACCACTTGAATGGTCAATGTGTAGTGTGCTCCATGGCTTTCCGAAATGTCACCCACCTTCACCTCACTCCACTTGGCCGCTTAGCAGCAGCTTCGGCCACTGGACTGCATGCTGTGCTCTCAGCTCAGGCACAGACATTGTCCTAACTCATACTGCAAGGCTGCACTGTTAGCTTGAACCATGAGGGATACTGGTCCAAACATTAATAAAGACATTGCAAGGGGCTTTGAGTGCCTCCACCACTGACTGCGTCATGGCCACTTTACACAACGGGATTCTATGGCCTGTACAGTCAGCCAATTGTTCTGCTGCCCCCTAAAATGCACCTTAATTTGCAGTCTGTGCCTGGGGGGGTTGTAAACCTCTGGAGCATTTGATGGCATTTTCATGCTTTTGCATTGTTTGAGTGGGCAGAAAAGCTTCATAGGTCCGACTCCATGCATGTCAATTGAGCTGCTGCTGAACAGTCTCAACTGTGGAAGAATGCACACTTTTTACAAGCTTTTCAAAGTGCCTGGCCTCTCCCAACCATCACCTCCCCCCAGCATGTGCTTGTGTACTTCCTGCAGCCTGTGCTGCCTTGCACCCCACCCCGCACCCCTCCCCACCTCTGCCCCCACCACTGGCCTGACCCGCACTGGAGCCCTTGCCCCGGCACCGCTCTGAAAGGCAGCCGGGAAAATGCAATTTGCCTATGCCCCCTCCGAATGCGCGGTGCCTCTTCCTTGATGTCCCACAAGCGATGTGCGTGGGCACTGTGCAAGGTTGTGTACTCACCTCCGAGTTCCCCTCGAAGTTCAGGTCACGAGGTGCATGCCTTTTAGAGGCAGTCATGAAGTATGCCATTCTGAAGTCATGCCGATGTGGGCAGTAAATTTGATGTGGGGGTATGATTCCAGTAGGCAGGGCTTATACTGAGATGCTAAAGTATTGAAATTAGGTTCCCGACGTGCGGCGGCTGGAAACGTGGCCCGCCATTAACAGGTGGAGCGGACGATCACAAACTGGTTTCATGATGGCATGAAACTGATTTTTGGCCTTCTCGCCATATTGCCCGCTCACGCCAACAATGACGCCCAATGCCAACGTACCGGATGATTCCACCCGAGAGGTTGAGAGGGATGAGTTCTGAGTTTTGCGGCCCAGATTTTCGCTCCTGGGTAGGGAGTGCAGAGATGGGTGAAATCCCACCTCTGAGAACTCAACCTTTAAAAATGCCCACCCCCAAGTCAGATTTTCATCCCAGGGGGTGGGTTGGGTAAGAAGTCAGGCCCGCTGCCCCTGGAATGAGTGCAGAGGCTGCTGGAAGGCCTACCTCTGTGCTCTAGCACTGTGTTAAATTAAATTTAAAAAAAGAATAAAACTAAACCTCTAGCCCTCAACCCTCACCCCCATGCCCCATTCATGCTATTGTGTGCCACCTCTTTCCCCCACCTACCCTCCATGGCCCCTCATATCCTTATGCCCCCACCATCTCCATAGCCTTTTATAGCCCCTATACCAACTTAGTGGCAACTCATGCCAACCAATGCTCTTATCCACCACCCTTTGCCCTTTGCACCATCCTTACTAACTCACCTAGTATCCTTTGACAGTTCCTTGACAGCTTTGACCATTCTTTGGCAGTTCTCTGACAGCTTGACGGTTGCAATGAGTCTATGCACTTTTTACACACAATCATGTTTACTTTTAACAATCCGAAAAGGTACCTTACCTCTCCCCAAAGGTGCCCCAGGAGCATATGCAAAGGGTTACCATACCTTTCCAAATGGATCCACCAATTTCAGACCTCCTATTACCTGGTCTAATCTGCATGCTCTGGGTTTCATATTTCTGGCCTACCAAAACCCCACTTCAGTGGAGGCAGCTTGTGATTTAAATGGCGTAAACCACGCATGCAAGAATCCCAGCCTGACTCCATTTCACAAAAATGGAACATGCCTTGTTCGGAGATGGGACTTAGAATTTCTGGCCATTTGTTGGATTGTCGCCATGACGGAGAGGCTCACCGTAGTGGCAAAAATCTGGGCCTACATGTGTTGGTGTGCTGGCACTAATTTTAACCATCACTGCCAACTGAAATATAAATTCAGAGCCAGGTTTGTTAACAGAAAGAAATCTTGCTTTAGGGCTCTAACTTTGAAATGGGAAATGTCAGTTCTAAATATTAAGCAAACTCATTATGATTACATTCTTGAGCATACTAGTGGAAATTTTGTGCTGGTGAGTGTTGGTAGTGTTTGGCTTGGGAAGCAGAAGGCAGTCCAGGGGACAACCTGTGCACTGAAAGTTTTCCTGGAAGTTGTTGTCCAATATTTTTCCAGTGGGCTGTATGCCTGCTGAAGAGATTTGTGCAGTTGGTGTTCATATAAGGATTGCATACAAACATGCAAAAATATGTCTGTCCATATCACCAATTCTTGCCTCATGCACATTCCTGATTTTAATCACTCCACCATTGGCAACCATGTCTTCAGCTACTTGGGCCTAAGCTCTAGAATTCTGTCCAAATAATTGCTCCATCTCTCTACCTCTCTCTCCTTTAAGATGCTTCTTAAAACCTACCTCTTTGACCAAGCTTTAGTTCACTTTAGTGTTAGTTCCTTATGTAGTGAGATATCATGAGCTTTTACTTTTTTTTTTACATTGTTTTCTGTTTGGTCCTTTTTGGCCAATTTGCACATAATTTTTACGTTTTATATTCTTTCTTCTCACCTACTATTGAAAGAAGTGTCCTACTCAATCCAAATGCCCTAATGTAGCAGAATGGGTCCTCCTCGAGGAATTTCTCTCAGTCTTATGGAATTAACATTGAGAAGAGGTTGCAGAACCCCTTAGTCTTCTATATTCCAGGGAATACAAACTTAGTTTATGAAATCGCACCTCATAATCTAACCCTTGGCGCCCTATAGTGTTCTGGTGAATTTGCACTGCAATCCTACCAAGGCCAATATATTTTTTCAAAGATCTGATGCCTAGAACTGTACACACTACTTCACAGGTGGTCTATACAGGACGTTTGATATCTGTTGCCAAAATTCTTATTCTTCATAATCCAGCCCTCTAGTTAAAAGGCTATCATTTTGATCGCATTTTTTCATATCTGACTTGCACATCTTAGTGATCTTTGTAGATGTACCCCTAAATCTCTTTGGACCAACGTTGTTCCCATTTTTTCACCATTTAACCAACACTCAAATCCATCCTTTTTGCTCCATAAAGTATGACCCCTATGAGATCTATCTGCAACCGGTTTTTCCCACTCGCCTAATCGACCCACATTGTTTGTAATTTTGTGCTACCATCTACACTGCTTACTATATTACCAAACATTTTCATCTGAACATTTGGATACATGGCTCTCTATTGTTTTATCTAAGTCATGAACAAATATATTGAATTATTGAGGTCTCATTACAGATCCTTGTGGGACACCATTGGTCACTTCCTACCAATGTACTCATTATCCTTATTCTCTGTCTCCTGGAGCCTAACTAATCACCTAACCAGGCTAGTAATTTTTCTTCAATTCCCTGAGTTTAATTTTAGCTAACAGTCTCTAAAGTGGAACATTATCGAATGCCTTCTAGAAATCCATTTAAATTGCATCCATAGGCATTCCCTTTTCGCTACTGTCCTCAAAAAATTCAATTTGATTTTTTAGGCATAATCTACCTTTTACAGTTCCATGTTGGCTCTTTCTGATCAGCTTGAATTGCCCTATGTGCTCAGTCGCTTAGTTCTTAATTATAGATTCCTATGAACAGAGAAAAAAAAATTATAGGACATTGAAAGAAAACTATTTTTCATTTTCTTTCCACATCTTGTTTATTAGTCACAAATTGAAGAAAAGGCTGTTTGACTAAAAGTTAAGAATCATCCAATTTCTTTGGGGTTGTTAGGGCATGGAATTTCTGACCTGAAACAAGCTGGAAGCAGAATCTTTAATAGCTTTTAAAAGCAAAGTGGATCAATATTTGAAAAAAAATTTGGGGAAAGAGCAGGCAGGCAACCAGAACGGCAGTGGGCTGAATGGCTACTACTGTGCTGTTAAAATTTGTGATTCGTTTGTGCACCCTGCTGATGGATATGTTGGGTACACAATGGTTGGGACTATGAGTTCTGTTGAAAATCCACAAGGTGTTCAAGTCTCTGGAGCGGTAAACCCTTTGACTGATATGAGAGTGGTGCCACTGAGCCATGACTGACATTTGTATCAGTAAGAGCCAGAATGAGCAAGCTGGTGACCTGCTTCGAGTTCTTTATCAAGGCCATTTTTAGTAGAATCTAATATTTTGATGATTTTGCCAAGTTAGTTTGTTGCAGTTCACTGAGCCCTGGAGAGCCTCATATGTCTGAGTGAATCTTGAATAATCAGATTTTAATTGAATTATCCTGCAAAGTGGTTGGTAGTTTAAAAAATGGTATAACAGTGTATGGAGTTTCACTGGAAAAGGGTAGAATGCAAACCTAAATGGGTTGTATTGCTATTATAGATGGATGTAGCCCCCAGGAGTTCCCTGCACAACTCTGGTGAGCTTGTCAAAGAAATAAAATCAATGCCCTTATTCAGGTGATTCCAATTTTATTTTATTTTAATTTCTGTTAATTTTTTTAACTAAAAGCTTTCTATGATCATTGTGGATTATAGCTTATTTAATTCTTGTAGATACATGTGTTGATGTCTTAATGTGGTTTATATGCTTGGGCAGCACTGTGGTTTGGGTCAAGGATTACCCTTGGCAGCCTTATAGTCTTCTCCCTGTGGTGCAGCAGACAGCTCCCAGAATTTCACACTGTAAACAGATGCTAAGCATGGCTTTGAGAGGGGCAGCAGTGAGAGGCCAGGGCTGGATAGTGACTCTGCAGTCCCCAGGTGATAAGTTCCACATTTCCAAAAGAACGTCTTACACTTGTTGAGGTAAACTTTGACTGAAGACAATAGAGATAGGCAGTGGGAGAGATGTAAAATGGGCTGTTGATTTACTGCTGCCAGTTTACACTATTGCATAGTCAACATGACCCAATTTTCTGATTTAAAGGGAGAAAAATAGGTTTTGTGTTTTTAAAACATGGCAACAGCTTCTTTACTTTTCATTTATTAGATTGTGATGGCTAACAAGGGTGAAATTCCTGCTGTCTACACCAAGATTGCTGCACGCACTCCATTGGGCTCCTGCTTCTGCTTTAATCCAAGTGAAGGGACCCTGTTGCCAGGTGGATACCAAATGTTGGAGGTGACATTCAAAGCCTCGATTCTAGGGGATTTCATAGCAGATTTATTCTTTTCTGTGCAAGGATCCTGCGAGCCAGTCCAAGTGACGTTCAAGTAAGTAGCTTCTCCTTTGTCCAGATTCACTTTGGGTATTTCCTAGGTGTTTTAGTATTGTTTGTTAAAAGGTCATGCTTGACACAAGGTCAGACATGGGCAAGGAAACCCCCTGCTGATTACCACCCACCATTCTCTCTCAGCTGATCAGGTAACGTGAGGTGAGAGTGACTGCCCTTGAAATCAAGGCCGCATTTGACTGTGTGTGACATCAAGGAGCCCTAGCAAAACTGGAGTCAGTGGGAATCAGGGGGAAATCTCTCCACTGGTTGGAGTCACACTTAGCACAAAGGAAGATGGTTGTGGTTGTTGGAGGTCAGTCATTTCAACTCCAGGGCATCACTGCAGGAGTCCCTCAGGGTAGTGTCCTCAGCCCAACTATCTTCAGTTGCTTCATCAATGACCTTCCTTCCATCATAAGGTCAGAAGTGGGGATGCTCGCTGATGATTGCACAATGTTCAGCACCATTCGTGACTTCTCAGATACTGAAACAGTCCATGTCCAAATGCAGCAAGATCTGGACAATATCCAGGCTCCGGCTGACAAGTGGCAGGTAACATCGGCACCACACAAATGCCAGGAAATGACCATCTCCAACAAGAGAGGATCTAACCATCACCCCTTGACGTTCAATGGCATTAGCATCACTGAATCCCCCACTGTCAACATCCTGGGGTTTACCATTAACCAGAAACTGAACTGAACTAACCATATAAATACTGTGGCTGCAAGAGCAGGTCAGAGCTAGGAATCCTGCGGCAAGTAACTCACCTGCTGACTTCCCAAAGCCTGTCCACCATCTACAAGGCACAAGTCAGGAGTGTGATGGAATACTCTCCACTTGTCTGGATGAGTACAGCTCCAACAACACTCAACAAGCTTGACATCACCCAGGATAAAGCAGCCCGCTTGATTGGCACCCCATCCATAAACATTCACCCCCTCCACCACTGACACAGAGTGGCAGCAGTGTGTACCATCTATAAAAGCACTGCAAGAGCTTACCAAGGCTTACCAAGGCTTCTTCGACAGCACCTTCCAACCCCATCACTGCTACTTGTCAGCCCAAACCTGGATATTGTCCAGGTCTTGCTGCATTTGAACATAGACTCCAAACTGATGGAGCAGCACCTCATTTTCTGATTAGGCACTTTACAGCCTTCTGGACTTAACATTGAGTTCAACAACTTCAGATCATGAACTCTCTCCTCCATCCTCACCCCTTTTTCTAATCCTCTTTTTCTACATTTATTTTTATTTTTTTATCCACTTATTTTTAATTTTATTCATTTATCCATGGTTTTATTCCCCTTTTTATTCCCCCTTTATCCTATTTTCTATCCATTTTTCCCCACCACTGCCCCCTACCCCCACCCCATCCCCTACAGGGCGATCTGTTACTTGTTCCATGTTGTTCTTTCACATAATGCTACCCTTGTTCTGCTATTTTCACATTCTGCTTTCTTACCTTTATGCACTGTCAGCACCTTTTTTAGCACTAACCACTACCATTAACACTCTCTTTGTATTTTAGTTCATGCCATCTTTGTCTATCCCTCCTTTGTCCCCACCTATTGCTGGCCATCTAGCCAGCTCCACCTGCCCCTCCCCCCTTAAACAGTATAAATTTCATCACATTCCCACTTCTCTTCAGCTCTGGAGAAGGGACATACGGACTCGAAATGTTAACTCCATTTCTCCCTCCACAGATGCTGCCAGACCTGCTGAGCTTTTCCAGCATTTTCTGTTTTTGTTGCTCTTGAATTAGCCTGCCTTGCAGGTTTAACAGTGGCTGCCGGGCTTCCCAGCCCTCAGGAAACCTGGCAACTGAAGGGAGATGAGGACAGCTTTGGAGAAAATCCAAGTGTCTTTGCATCACTGCTTGTGGGCCAGGAGAAACAGGAATGCCTACTCCGCCCAAAGCCCCACACTCCAACATCCCAATATTAGACATCCCTCCATGTAATGATCCTCAGGGTCAGGTATCAGACCTGCCTGCTCCGCAGCCCTCCACCACACCCAACTGGAAGCTGAACCTGTCAATCAGGCTGACTTCCATGTTAAAACTTCAGAACATGTGTGGTAACCCAGACCTCTATCCAATATTCCATTCCTTTGGCTATGTAAACCACCCCTGTCAATATCAGGCTCTCGTCTTTATAAAAACTGTTACATAACAGGGTTAAATCCATCAGTGGGTCTCACAGAGTCAGGACAGGTCACAAATGAGCGGTCACAAATGAGTAGACACAATGCTATTTTGTCATGCTGATAAATTGACATTTTCAGCTGCCTAAATCAATCAAGGAATCTTAACGGCACATAAGGAGACCATTCAGCCCACCATATCTGCACAGCCTCTCCAAATGAGCATCATGACCTAGTGCCATTGCCCTGCCTTTCCTCTGTGCCCTTGCATATTGTTTCTATTCAAATAATCATCTAATGCCTCTTGAATACCTCGATTGAGCCTGCCTCCTCCATACTTCCACACTGAAAAAGTTTTTTCTCATGTCACACTTGCTTCTTTTGCAAATCACTTTAAATCTGTGCCCTCTCGTTCTTGATCCTTTGATGAGTGGGAACAGCTTCTCCCTGTCTACTCTGTCCATGTGATTTTGAACATCTCTATCAAAACCCCTCTCAGCCTTCTCTCCAAGGAGAACAGCCCCAACCTCTCCAATCTATCCTCATAGCTGAAGGTTCTCATCCCTGGAACCATTCTTGCAAACCTCTTATGCACTCTCTCTAATGTGTTCACATCTTTCCTCCAGCTGAGGTCTAACGAGCGTCTTATATAAATTCAGACTAACCTCCTTGCTCTTATAATCTATGCCCCTATTAATAAAGCCCAGGATACTGTATGCTTTATTAGCTGCTCTCTCCACCTATCCTGCCACCTTCAGTGACCCATGCACATATACACCCAAGCCTTTCTGCTCCTGCATCCCCTTCAAAATATCATCCCTTATTTTATATTGTCTGTCCATGTTCTTCCAACCAAAATGCATCACCTCACACTTCTCCACATTGAACTTCACCTGCCACCTTTCTGCCCACTCCACCAACTTGTCTATGTCCTCTTAAAGTTCCACACCATCTTCCTCACAGTTCACAACACTCCCAAGCTTCGTATCATCTGCAAACTTTGAAATTGTCCCCTGCACACCAAGATCTAGATCATTAACATATATCAGGAAAAGCAAGGGTCCCAATACCGACCCCTGGGGAACTCCACTACAAACCTTCCTCCAGCCCGAAAAATATCCATTGACCGTTACCCTCTGGTTCCTATTTTCAGCCAATTTTGCATCTACATTGCTACTGTGCCTTTTATTCCAAGAGCTATAACTTCTATCACAAGTCGGTTGTGTGGTACTGTGTCATCGTGCCTTTTCAAAGTCCATGTACACCACATCAAAAGCATTACCCTCATTGACCTTTTCTGTTACCTCTTCAAAAAACTCCAGCAAGTTAGTTAAACAGGATTTCCCATTTAGAAATCCATGTTGGCTCTTCCTTCTCAACCCATATTTTTCCATGTGACTACTAATTCTATCCCGAATAATTGTTTATAGAATCGTGACCACCCCTGAAGTTAAACTGACTGGTCTGTAATTGCTGGGCTTATCCTTACAACCTTTTTTGTACAAGGACATAATGTTTACAATTCTCCAGTCCTCTGGCACCACCCCGAGTCTAGGGAAGACTGAGAGATTATGGCCAATGCCCCTGCAATTTCTACTCTCACTTCCTTCAATATCCTTGAATGCATCTTATCCGGTCCCAGTGCCTTGTCAACTTTAAATACCAACAGTCTATTCTACACTTCCTCCTTACCAATTTTGAACCCTTCTAGTGACAGAGTTTTCTCGTCTGTCACCATGGCCTGGGTAGCATCTACCTCCTTGGTAAAGACGGATGCAAAGTATTAATTTAATCCCTGAGCCATGGCCCCTTCGTCCATGTGTAAATTCCCTTTTTGGCCCCTAATCGGCCCTACTCCTCCTTTTACCACCTTTTTACTATTTATATGCCTGTAGAAGTTTTTAGGATTCCCCTTTATGCTGGCTGCCAGTCTTTTCTCATAATCCCGCTTCACTTCTCTAATATGCTTTTTCACCTCCCCTCTGGACCTTCTGTATTCCTCTTGGTTCTCGATTATATTTTCTGCCTGACACATGTCATAAGCGCATTTTTTCTTTATCTTAATTTTAATCTAATTTTTCATTGAGGGAGCTCTGGATTTGTTTGTCCTACCTTTCCCTTTCGATGGAATATACCTTGACTGCGCCTGAACCAATTCTTTTTTGAAGGTAGCCCATTGTTCAGCTACAGTTTTTCCTGCCAGTCTTTCATTCCAGTCTATTTGGCCCAGCTCCGTTCTTGCCCCATCAAAGTCGGCTGTTGTCTAGTTAATTATTTTTACTCTGGATTGCCTATTGTCCTTTTATATCATCATCCTGAAACGTACAATACAATGATCACTGTCTCCTAAATGCTCCCCCACTGGCACTTGATCTACTTGGCTTGCCTCATTTCCAAGAACCAGGTCCAACAATGCGTCTTTTCTTGTTGGATTGGACACATGCTGCTGTAGAAAATTCTTGAACACAATCTAGGAATTTTTTCCCCTCTCTGCCCTTTACACTACCACTGCCCCAGTCTACATTAGGGTAATTAATGTCCCCCATTATAACTACTCTATATAATGCCTGTATCGCTCTAATTTCCCTGCAGATTTGTTCTTCTACGTCCTTCTCACTATTTGGCAGTCTATAGACTACACCAAGCAATGTAATTGCACCCTTTTTGTTCTTTAGCTCTAGCCAAATTGATTCTGTCCTTGAACCCTCTGGGACATCCTCTTTCTCCAGCAATGCTCTCCTTAACCAATATTGCCACCTCTCCTTCTTTCCTTCCTTTCCTATCTCTTCTGAACACCTTGTACCCGGGAATATTTATCACCCAGTTCTGCCCTTCCTTGAGCCAGGTCTCTGTTATCACCAAATTATATAACATTATATTTCCACATGGCAATCTGCGCCTATAACTCCCCAATCTTATTTACTATACACCGTGCATTCACATACATGCATAGTAACCCTGATTTAGATTTTTTTACTTTCTCCCTTATCCCTACTTTACCCATTAATTTACTATTCTCTATATTAGTGCTGTCTGCCCCTCCAAGTATTTTGTGCACCCTGGTATTCCTCTCTGATATTTTCTCTAGGTTCCCACACCCCTGTTGAGTTAGTCTAAAGCCCTCCCAACAGTTGGAAAATAACAACCTGACTAGTGAGTGAAAAATGCAACCTTATAATGTGGTTCCGATTATTTTCATTTTTATTTTAAAACAAAATCTACTTTTTGGTGGGGGGAGAATTTTTAGGACCCAGGTACAGGGTCACATGGCTTTAAGTTACTCTTTTAAATTTATCTGATATCTCCTTTGATTTGGTTTCCAAGGGTAATTCTGCAAGAAATTTATGTAAAATGTTGACTCCAACTCCAGTTTCAGTCAGAAACATTCTGATGCTCCATTATAATTGGAAAGAAATTGCCCACATCGTTTCACTGCTCATGTATTGACATGTTCACCTTGGATTGTATTCATTATCATTGAAAGTTGCTGAGTGTAGGTAGTGGACTGCTAAAAATTATTCTCTTAGTGACCTCCTTGCAGATGCATCGCTAATTGTTACAGCCCACTGCTGCTTAAAACATGCAGATAACTACTTGTTCTCTGCAGGGGATGTGTCATTGGACCTACTTTTCACTTCAACGTGCCTGTACTGAACTTTGGGGAAGTCTCCTTTGGTAAGTATGTAATATGTTAGTGCCCCATAGTGGTTATTAGGAAAAAGCAATGATTCAAAAGCAATGAATATTTCTTGTGCTATTTAATAATGGGAAATGAAGTTGCTGTTCATCTGGAATTTTCAAATTTATGCTTAATTAAGTATCTTGTCCCAAAAAAATTCTCTGATACATTCATTTCCTAACCTCCATCTCATGTCTGTCGAGCTGATTGACTCCAACAGCCATATCTGTAAATTTAGGATTCCGAAAAGGGGAACTCATTGCCACATTGGCCTTGCACAAGTTTTATATCTTTGTTTGGTTTTCTTTGAGTTAATAATAAACTCAGAGTCTGGTAGTAACTTGGATATGCTGGGCTCCAGAAACATAAGATTGATTCTTTTGGCAAGACTGGCATAAATGATATTTTCAGTAAAATATTTAGTGACAGATAATTAGGCAACACCCATTTATATCCAAATTTATGATCATTTGGTGGGCACCATCCATAATAATAACTCTGCTTTATGAACAGTTGATTGATTATTTAGTGTATCGTTACTGACAAGCCATCTGTGTAGGGTTTAAATTGCAGTTCTGAATTAGACACAGTTCTATCCTTTATAAAGCTGGACAAATTGATCTATTAGAAGAGGTATTGTTGGATTGACTTAGATTAGTTGTGGATGAGCTGAATACCAATGTAAGAGAACCTTGTTTTTTAAAGTCTATTCAGAAAAACATAAACGGTGTCTTCTCAATTATTTAATCTCCTCGCTGCACAAATGGGAATGACCTTTGGCTCAATGGACTAAATCACCTGGAACACAGCTCTTTTAGTTGATCAGATGATCTCCCCACTGATATTTGCATATGCCCAAGAAGAGTGAAACATGTCATCTCGAGCCTCCTTAAAGGCAATTATTAAAGACATTTTTATTGTTCTACCTTTGAAGTCCATCACCATAAAAGCTTTATGTCAGGGTGCCCAAATGACAATGGCCTAGGCAAGTCTAATCCATAAGGCCTCTGGTCCTTCATTAGTCAATGTAAAGGCACTCATGGTGCTATCTAATACAGAAATAAGGGCTTAGTACTTGAATTTAGTGAGGCAGGTGGCCTCTTTGGTAAGGCATGCACTAATTTCCAGTGCCAACTTACAGAGAAGGAGAAAGAAGATTGAAGAATTAGGATGAAAATTGCCTTTTTCTGAGGCATTGGGTGGAAGAGAAATGCTTGTGCAGCTCCTAGCTGATTTGTTGTTTGTCAGTCCCAAGTAAATATAGTAAATCTGTTTAAGGATTTTGACAGGAGATCCAGATAATGCTGACCTAGCATTGATGTGAATTGTCTAATAAGTGCAGTCTAAATTGTCTCACATCTGGGAGCCTTGGCAGATCAAGATTTCAAATTGAATCATAGCAGTGAGCATATCAGCCAATCAAAGCTTCTTGTGTTTCCTCTAGTACTCCGTATTTCAACTGCAACGAAGATGGTCTAGGATTTTTCCAATAGAGCGGATGGAATGCTCAGATGTTGGCACTGTGAACTCCCCAACCTTTGTTGGGAGGGTAAGGGTGGTGGAGCAGAGGAGGAGGAATGTCTCTGTGTTTCCTGACAGTTCCTTGCTCTATATTGTAAAATACAGCTAGTTTCCTCTTCAAGGGAAAGACCAGATTTCTTTTGATAAGGAGTTAAGGACATGGGAGTTGGATTAAGAAGCTTTATTCACAGGCTGCATTCCAAAAACCGGTGACTAGCTAAAGTACTTCCCAGGTTGATTCAGCATCAATAGAATGATAAGCTGGACTTAGTGAAAAGGGCATCATTTCAGGGTTGGTAGATGATAACTTTCCAAAGTTCTCTCAATTTAGGAACCATTTATTTAGATTGGAAAATTGTGCTAATTGTACATGTCACTCCACTATTTAAGAAAGGTATGAGAGGGAAACCAGGGAACCATAGAGCAGTTAGTCTAACATCTGTTGTCAGAAAATTTCTAGTCTATAATTAAGGATGGGGTGACTGAACAGTTTGAAAATGTTAGTTTATCAGAGAGCCAGCATGGATCTGTAAAGGGTAGGTCATGCCTGATGAATTTGATTCAAATTTTTTGAAAAGGTAATTGAAGTAGGAGACATGAGAATGTCTATGGATGTTAGTTAAATGGACTTACAGAAGGCATTTGATAAGGTCCCCAAAAGAGACTGTTAGCTGTTGGACTTGAAGGCAAGTTTTTGACTGAGTTAGGAAATTGGCTGAGAGGCCAGAGACAGTGAGTAGGAATAATTGGCAGGATTTGACTCCTGGTGTCCTGCAGGGACCTGCTTTGGGGCCTCAACTATTCACTGTATTTACTTACAACTTAGATGATGGGATAGAAAGACAATATCCAAATTTGCTGATGGCATACAGACAGGCAACATTGTAAGCAGTAAAGGTGGAAGTGTAAAATTACAAAGCAATATTGATAGACTAAATGATTAGACAAAACTGTGGTAAATGGATTTCAATGTAGGCAAATGTGAGGTCATGCACTTTGGACTTGAAAACGAAACAAAAGACAGAGCACTTGCTAAATGGCAAAGAGCTAATAACAGTGAAAGTCCAAAGAGACTTGGGGATCCAAGTATTTAGATCATTAAAAAGTCAGGAACAGGTACAGAAAATAATTTAAAAGACTAATGTAGTTGTAGAGGACTGGAATACAAGGGGGTAGAAGTCTTGCTTTAGTTATACAAGGGCCTGATTAGACCATACCTGGAGTTGCAGTGAAAAATTCTGGGCAATACACCTTAGAAGAATATATTGGCCTTGGAATGAGTACAGTGTAGGTTTACCTGAAAAATACCTGGACTTCAAAGATTAAATGAGAAGGAGAGATTATGCAAGCTAGGACAAAAGCAAAAGACTGCAAATGCTCAGCAAGTCAGGAAGCATCTGTGGAGAGAGAAACAAGAGTTAACATTTCAGACTGATGTTCTTTCATCAGAACTAGGAAAAGTTAGAAATGGTTTTAAGGTTTTAAGCAAGCGCAAGGGAGTGGGTGGAAAAAGAGAGGAAAGAACGGTCTGGATTAGGGTGGAAAACAGGAGAGATTAAATGACAAAAGAGTTGGTGGTGCAAAGCCAAAACTAATGGGACTTGCTTCAAACCTATTAGATTTCTAACTTTTTCCAGTCCTGATGAAAGGTCATTGACTTGAAATATTAACTCTGTTTTTCTCTCCAAGTTGCTGCCTGGCCTGCCGGATATTTCCAGCATTTTCTGTTTTTATTTTAGATTTCCAGCTTCCACAATACCTCGCTTTTGTATCAAAATGAATTTGACAGTTGAAGAAATTTGTCACGAACTGAATACATCCCACTTTATGCTTCAATTAACTTACAAATCCCTATCACTGCAATGAGTATTTGTGTAAGGAATATAATTTGCAATTAGTTTGCTCAGAGTTCAGATCCCAGAATTGCCAGCAGATCCAATATAAATAAGGCATTAAACTGATTAGGTTCTATGCCTGTGCTTGCTTGATTTATGAGTCCTTCACACTTGTGAAATAGCTTAATAACTCACAGTCATCAGTGTGATCTACTACATTATCCACAGATTGCTAGCAGTTTAAAAAAGACCCTGCATTTCATTAAAAATGTTCACCTTCAAATAAGCAGTGTTTTCAACAACTAGGAAATCATCATCATTTCTTCTTTCTCTTTATCTCAGCTTCATTAAAAGAAAGAAAATATGCCGGTATTTGTCAATACACAGAAGTTTGGGTTGATGGAATTAAATTAAGTACTTTACTTATTGAATTACTTTGCAGCATTTTCTCTGACTTTGTCTTCCCTCTTTCCCCTCTATGTGTATTTTCTTTGTTTACACTGGGAACCGTTCTCTTTACTTTACTTTCCTTGACAATCCCAGTCATCATTGTAGTTAGTTTTAGCCTTTTGTGCAGCTTGTGTGTTTGTCTAATATTTACGTCTCTCCGTGGGGTTGATTTCCTCTCCCGAGGTGGGTGGCGCAGGTCAGGAAATTTCCAACTTTTGTTTTGGGGGAGCGGGTACGAGATGGATTTGGACCCGTCGCCCCTGGACATAGATCAGATGCAGCTACAGGAGCTGCCAAGTGCCAATGCAGGTGCTTTAGAAGGCCCACCTCAGTTCTCCCGGACTTCATCCCAGTTGTTTCCTTCAATTTTAGGCCCTCTGGCCCTTACCTTTCAAACCACATCACCACCCCAACCACTTCCCATGCCACCTCCAAATCCCTGTGCCAACTCATGTCAACTCATGCCCCCCACCCACCTTCATAATGCCTAACATACAACATACGAATTATGAGCAGGAGTAGACCACTTGGCCCCTCAAGCCTGTTCCGCCATTCAATAAAATCATAGCTGATCTTGTGTGGCATCAACTCCACTTTCTTTCATACTCCCATACCCTTTGACTTCCTTGTCGATCAAGAATCCATCTTACAGCTCTAATGCCAACTTATTGCCAACCCATCCCAATCCATGCCCCCACCCACCACACTTTGCCCTTATACATTCCATGCCAACTCACCCGGTATCCACTATTGGCAGACCTCAGGAGCCATGTTGAGATGAAATAAAATCACGGTCTAAATATCTATATATGTCAGCATCCCTAAGGGACCATTCCCTCCGTGACATCCTGGTCCACTCCTGTATCACCCCCTGACATCTCACGCCCTTCCCATGCAATCGCAGGAGGTGTAACACCTGCCCCTTTACCTCCTCCTACATCACTCTACAAGCCCCCAAACACTCCTTCCAAGTGAAGCAGTGATTTACTTGTACTTCTTTACATTTAGTATATTGTATTCACTGCTCACAATGTGGTCTCCTCTACACTGGGGAGACTAAACGCAGCCTGGGTGACTGCTTTTTGGAACACCTTCACTCAGTCCACAAGCATGACCCAGACCTTCCTATCGCTTGCCATTTCACTTCACCCTCTTGCTCTCATGCTCACACTTCTGTCCTCGGCCATGTTACAACATTCCAGTGAAGCCCAATGCAAGCTGGAGGAACAGCACCTCGTCTTCCAATTAGGCAATTTAAAGCCTTCTGCACTCAACATTGAGTTCAAGAACTTGAGACCATGAACTCTGTCCTTCATTTTGAATTTCTTTTCCTCCCAAATGCCACTCTGTATCTTGTTCTCAAGTTTTTTTCTTTCCTTTGTTGATCTTTTTTCTGCTATTAACACATTCTGCTATTTTGCTTCCAGACAGTGCTGACATTTATTCTGCTATTAGCACCTACTCTGGACCAACACTTTAGTCTTTAATACTATCATTGCCATTCCCTTTGTCTTGTGTTCCATGACATCTTTGTCATTTAATCACCTCATCTTCTATCCTATCCCTGACCTTCTATTTTGCTCCACCTACCCCTCCTCACTTTCTCAACAGCATGAAATCCATCACATTTTCACCTCTCTCCAGTTCATGAGAAGAGTCATATTGGACTTGAAACTTTAACTCTGTTTCTCTCTCCACTGATGCTGCCAGACATGTTGAGTTTATCCAGCATTTTCTGTTTTTATTATAAAAATCTATTATAGCTTTCACTATATTAAAAAAAAACCCAATTAATGGAAGCTCATTCAATACGTTTAAATCCCATCAAGTACTTAATCCCTTATGAAATAAACAAATTTTTATTCATAACAACTAATCCTTTAATAACATCCTTGAACTGTCAACCTGCGAGCTTAGGGACCCCCTGCTGAGGTAATTGTGGGTTGTGGAAAGCAGTCAAGCATTAATGATGGCATAATGATAACCCTTGGGGAAATGTCAACAACTAGCTATTGTAACTGCTAGAAAAGATTCTTTAAACACTTACTGACACAGGCAGTCTTTTTTAATTTAAAAAGGTATGGGGATTTAAATAACTTGACACCTTGAGGTTTCTTTTACCTCCCATTGACACAGGCAGGTTGTTTTTAACTTTTAAAGGGCTGGAAATTTAAATAACTTCACAGCTTACCAATTTTGTAGACCTTATCTGCCCTTCATGAGCATTTACGTCTACTCTAAATATTCAGGGCTCCAATACTCTGGGTTAAGCCTCTTGCTACAGCAAAAAAGAGGTCTGTTTGAACTCAGCACTGAGTTCAAATGGCCCTGCTGAGTTTGGGTTTCCCTCACGTGTGAGTCGTGCCCTGTCTCCTTTCCTCTACCAGTAAAAATGGGATCTGTCGGAAATGCGGGCAGGACTCCCAAATCTGGGTCCCACCCACCATTTTTGTAGGTCCACAGAGTCTCCATGACTTAGTGAAAATCTGGCCTCATATCTCAGATCTGTAAAATTTTGGTCTTTACTTTTGGATGAGTTAGTCTACCAAACACAGGGCAGAAAAGAAATCTCGGAATCTCTGCAGTTAAGTGGAATGTTATGTAACAGTGAAAGAGAAAGCAACATGTCAAAAATGATGGAGAGAGAAAACAAATATTGGCGAGAGAAAAGCCATGAACACAAAGCAAGAGGCTGTAATTGTTCATTTCAAAGCACCATAGAACAGTAAAAGATTTCAAATGTGGATGAACCACCACGTGTGCCTTTAAAAGAAAGAACTTGCATTTGTGTCTCTCCTTTTCAACTCATCAGGATGCTCCAAAATACTTTACAGTAAATTAAGTACTTTTGAATTGTGGTCACTGTTGCAATGTGGGTGGCCAGTCTGCACAGAGCAGGCTCCCATGAAGAACAATGTGATAATGACCAGCTTACCTGCTTTTTAGACTTGCTGATTAAGGAATAATTATTGGCCTGGAAAGTGGGGCAGGATTAAAATAAAGGAGAAACAGGGAACCGTGTAGGCACCTATTGCCATGTGTCCAATGAAGAGGCAGGACACTTCATTAATATATTTAAAACAATTGGGAGAAGCACAGTTTTCCCAGGGCTCTGGAAGCCTGGTGAAGGAGAGGCAGGAGCTGCTGAATTCACAATATATGCGCCTTTTTAGCACACCTTTGAGCCAGAGAGATCATGAGTACTTTCCTCAGCCTCCCAGAAGGTCTTCAAAATTCCCTCTGATGACGGAGGCTTCTCTCTCCCCCACTGCAATGGCCGACTTCCTCCACCACAACCCCAATGCTCTCTCTCTCTCCAATCGATCATGGCCAATCCCAACCTTCAAACCCCAATCTATAAACATGCCCTTCACCTGAGATAGTCTGCTCTCTTCATCCCCACCCCAAACCGTGATCGCTGACCTCTTCCAAACCCTGCAGGCAGGAATGCTGATCTTCCCCTCTCCTTAATGCCGGAGACTGTCCCTAAGGCTGCAGCCTTCTACTACTGTTTTTTTTCACTCTGCAGCAGAGTAGGCTGTCAATTTGTCCAGCTGCTGCGAGGAAAACAAAAGATGCAAATTATAGTAAGGTCTTACTGTCAAAATCGATAGGGCCTCCTTTCCTTGGCCTTGCCAAGATGTTGGCTGATTTTCACCTCCTTGGACCGTCTCCATCTTCCTGTAAATATTAGGACCATAGAACGGTTTGAATCATCAGCTGTTCTGTGTTTGCTGAGCTAAGCTGGACAGTAAAAAAGAAGCACCTTGGTGATTATAAGGATATAAAAATGGGAATATTAAAATTACCACAAAATAAAAATGATTAGTTTGGTATTCTTGATAAACACATAACACATTGTTACCATTGCAGTGTGTATTTTGCCAGAAAGCTAGCAAGAATTCTGAGAAGCCTACTAGATATGAAGCTCCAATGAATCTGGCTCTTGAATGTTGTCCCATTGTTGAGGGTGAACTGTAGGTTGTATGGCTTATGGTGGAATTGACTACATGCGGATAATTCCTATAAATCTTTCTTTTCCCCAAAATTCTAGGTTTTCCCAAGACCTTATCATGCTGCCTTATTAACACCTCCCTTGTACCAATGACAGTTAAGTTGCGAATTCCTGGTGATGGCATTGGTGAAATCAGTCGAACAAGCTTCAGCCAGGCCTCAGAACGCAGAAGCATAAGTTCATGGGGAAATATCGAATCAGATGTAACACTCAAAGAATTTACCATAAACCCCAGTTTTGACATCATTAAATCCCATGTTGGAAAGGAGATTCAGGTAATAAAATATCTCTTAACTTTTGATAGCCCGTATCTATACTGACATCAGGGATGAAGAGAAGCCTTTGTGTGGGGCTTCTATCAGCTAGAAACCATGTCTGCATCTGGTCTTTGAGTTTCAGTATGAAATAGTAACATCATTTGATTTATCTTGGTTTCTATGAAAGATTTCACTCCTTCCTGACTGCAGGGCTCCATTTTATAATGCCTTTGAGTGGTGGTGGCTGTGAAGTTTCACTTGAAGTTGACCATTAAATTTTATGTGAAAGAATTAAAGGAAACAACTTGATTAAAGCTTTACTGGAGCTCCATCTGTTATATAAATTTTTTCATGAAATCTCACACTATGAACCTGAAAATGAAAGCATTAATGTAGACTCCACACCTGCACATTTCCCAGTTCTATAATAGTGATTAAAGCTGATAAGTTGAAATGTCATTCACTCTTTTCTGCAAAAGCCATTGGAAATAATGATAAGAATATTTTATGTTTAGGTGTTTGATAGCAGTTTGTGCATCTAGCACACACATAAGCAGCAGATTAAATGCTCCCATTTTCAATTTTGCAAATGGAAATAATTTCTTGTTTACCTCATTATGCACTAATTTCTACAATCTGCAAACCATTTATACAATTTTAAATTGATCCCATTTTTGGATGACATTGTGCATTTCAGGCTAATTTTTATGCCTGAAATGTTCAGTAAGGGCACTTCTAAGCTAGGCAACAATGTCTTATAGAGTCAGTATTGTTACTTGATAGGTGCATGCAGAATTTTCAAACAAACTTCTGTACCTCTTTATGCTGTTGGCAAAATTTCATATGGTTCTTTTGTGCCAGTAGCAAATCTGTTCACAATAGCGCTTATCAATTTTGGATATGTTTACATTGTAAACTATTATTCTGGGCATTCATCTTTACAGCACTTGCGAAATGCTTTGGTTCCAAGTGGCACCAGGAGGAATAGAGGGAGGGAATCATCATATCATCCCTGATATTAGCTCAGAGACACGTTGGGAGTAGGGGAGTCTGTTATCACATACGAAATCTTGAAGAAAGTTCAGCGTGACTCTCAGTGGCTTCTTAATTCAACCAACTCATTAGCATTTTACTCCTGGATTTGGTGTCTAATGCGCAGCAACAGGTGTTATGAGGACCCGCATGATGTAATCTCAACCACAGTATTTAAAGGGACAATCAAAAGATGGAGTTTGAAAGAGTTTTTTTTATTAGTTCATGGGATGTGGACATCACTGGCTAGGGCAGCATTTATTGCCCATCTCTAATTGCCCTTGAGAAGGTGGTGGTGAGCTGCCTTCTTGAACTGCTGCAGTCCATGTGGTGTAGGTACACCCACAGTGCTGATAGGGAGGGAGTTCCAGGATTTTGTCTCAGCAACAGTGAAGGAACGGTGATATATTTCCAAGTCAGGATGGTGAGTGACTTGGAGGGGAACTTCCAGGTGGTGGTGTTCTCATGTGTCTACTGCCCTTGTAGTTGGAGAGAAGAGAAGAGAAACTATGACATTGAATTCTAGATAGTCAAAGAGAGATGCAATTCTCCAGAGATCGGAGGATGAACTCCTGCTTCTGACACCAAGAAGGCATGGCTGGAGGTGGCCCAGCAGCTCAGCAGCAGGAACATTGCACCACACTCCTGGATTCAATGCAGGAAATGCTTTAATAACCTAACCAAGTCAGTAAAGGTGAATGCAGTTGCACATTCACTTACAAATCAGTTATGCATACCACCCCACCCACTCACTTTGCCTTCTTAAGCCTACTTCTTCATATCACTCCTCACAATACTTACCTTGCATGCTCACCCATCCTCTTTATATGCATTTCCTCACATCCCTATCTATGCATCCACCTATGCAACCCACTCACCCTCATTAATATTTCATTCCTATTCCTAATAGTCACCCTCATCACATGCTTTACATCCATCAGATAAATTCCCACTGGCACCATTGTCATGAATAGATATTAATGTGTATAATGTTATTGGAAATTATTTTTAAATTGGACTTGTAGTAGGGCCTGTGTCTATGTGTGTGTCTGTGTGTGGCTTAACTGGATTAAAACCAGCTAGGTGCTTTGATGTATAGTAGTTTGAGATGTTAATTAGATAAACGTAAGTCTAGAAGGTAAAGAGTACATTTGCATTTGTTGGAACAAAACGTTCAAAAGAAGGGAGTAAAATCTTGCACCTAGCTAGGAAACACCAAGCAATGTGTTAAAATCACCAATAAAATTGGTGCTATGAAAGAGGTTTTGTTAGAAGAGATGGAGCTGAAAGACCTAGTGATACAATGAGAATTTACGTTCAAAGGGAAGGCTAGGTATAAACAGAAAGGAGTTTTGTAAGTGCAGATCAGAGGCATGTAAGATCTAAGCAGCCTGTGAGCCCGACAACTGTGTTTGCAAAGGTTTGTAAGGTCAAATGTGCTTTGCCTGTTGTCTGTTTAACGTCTATGGGTTATTGTTGCCTTGGTGAAGATTTACCTGGGAGTGATTAATTTGGGAATTTGTTTAAAAGTTATTATGGTAGTAATTTGTAGACATTAAAATGTGCTTAATTTGTTGTTAAATTAATAAATATTTAATTTAGTTTATATAGAAAACCTCTTGAGGCCTGGTGGTTTCATTTCTGAAGTCAGAGCTGCATCTTAAACATACCAGGTGAACATATAGGTTATGACAGTTGTTCAAGTTTCCCTCTGGAATTTAAATGACTCAGCATTTACCAACTGCTCTGTCATAACAACCATTATAGTCAATCTCTTCCACACCCACTAAGGCCTGGACATCCTCCCTAAACTGGGGTGCCCAGAGTTGGATACAACACTCCAGCTGGGGCCAACCTAATGACTTATAAAGGTTGACATCACTTCTTTGCTATTGTATTCCCTGCCTCTATTTATAAAGCTGAGGAGCTTGTATGCATTTTTAATAGCCTTTTCAACTTGTCCTGACATCTTCAATGATTTGTATACATCGACCCTGTGATGAAAACATAATAATTTTATGTTTCTGGTTTATTGTGAAGTAGGTTTATGGGCATAAGTATAGTTATGTCTATGTGAGTATTAATTAACTTTGGAATCAAGCAGACTGCAAGTTTGAAATCATCGAAAGAAACTAGGTGCTTGACGTACTAATGAGTAAACATGCATGTAAAGTGTGAAGGGAATTTGCATTTTTAGATAAATGAAGGGATATTTGGATTTCAAAGGGATCTTAGTCTGTTTACAACTAGCCAAATAAGCAAGGCTAAGGAATGTGTTTATTTTTCCCAAGGGTTACTGACAATATATATTGGCAACATGAAAGTTTTTATATTATGTGGAAAATACAGTTTCAAAGATATATGGAACAATAGAATTTACGTAATAAAAAGAGAGAAACATATATAAAGGAGAACGAAAGGCTATGTGGCAGAAGACCATGTAAGATCTAACAAAAATGTGTGAAATAGCCTTAATGAAGCATCCAGCATTTGTGCATAAGTCTGCTGTCTAATGAAACTGAAGTTGGGGAAAAGCAATTTGGAATTCCACTGCCCAGGGTATTGTGTTAACTTGCTGAGTTTGTTTTAAACTTAAAATCTATTTTGGACCATTGCCTTAAAGGGGGTGTAACTGGGGGACAGGTTAATTAAGAATTGTAAGAGTTATTATAGTAGTAAGTAATTGTAGCCTTATGTATGTGCTTGAAAGCTTTGTTATTTTGTTGATAAATATTTTAATTTAATTTTTAAAATCTCTGAAGATCTTGGTGGACTTATTACTTCTGAATTCAGTACACACATCTCATAATAAATACAAATTGCAAAATTGTTGTGATAGTGTGACCAAGTTTCCCTTGTGGATTTGGCCTACCTGGCACACATCATCTGCCACATCATACCAGATCCGCAGGTCTCACTGTTCCTGCACTTGCTTTAAAATTGGACCATTTAGTTTACATTGCCTCTCTCAGAATTTATCACTTTGAACTTCTCTGCATTAAATTTCATCTGCCATGCATCTGGCCATTTCACTAGTTTGTCTGTGCCCTCTTGCAGTCTGTTACTCCCCATCTCACTGTTTTCCCCTTGTATGAATGTGTCTGTATTACAACCACTTCTTTGAACATATCCCATTGTTCAATTACTGGATTACTATGAGGGCAATTTTTCTGAATGCAGGTAAGTATGAAGAACCTGTCTCACTGGCAGAACTTACTAACCTGTCAAGGGTGAGGCTGTTCACGCTCTCAGTGTGTACTTGGGAAGTTTAAATTTGTTCCTCAAGCCCACCCATTTCCTGAATCATCTTTAATTTTCTTTTTAAGCCATTTAATCTGTGCAATGCAATCACCTTCCCTAGCAATTTAATCCAGAATCCAATACACTTTTTAAATAAAGCAGTTTTACCTGTATTCTCCTCTTATTCCTAGTTTTGAATTCATGCCCCTGAATAAATTTGGGTGCCATTTGACTTTGGTGGATTGCAGAAAGGGTGGTTTCACAACTCCACCCATTATTTGTCCCACCCTATATTCAGTTCCATTGGCCAGGATTTCCCGGTTGGCGACTGGGGGGCGGAACTCCCGACGTTACCCCGCTCCATTTAAATTTTCAGGTAGTTGAGGGCTCAGCAGAATCAGCTGTGCGCCCGCCGACCTGCCAATGGCCAATTGAGGCCATTGATAGAGTCATTAAACTAATTAATGGACCTGCCCGTCCAACCTTAAGGTTGGCGGGTAGGCCAGGAGCCCTGGCGGGCATTAGGAAAAGCATGAAACCTCATCCACGGGTGGGATGAGGTTTCATGTAGGTTTTAAAAAATGTAATTAAACTGTATTTAAAAGTTATGGACATGTCCCAACTGATGTGACAGTGTCACATGAGGAGACATGTCAGGGAAATTTTTTTTTCTATTTTTCAGATTTTTCACTGTAGAGCCGATCTCCCTGAAGCAACACATAGCCTCAGGGAGATGAGCACACTCTGTTGTGCACATGCGCCATATATTGACATGGGGCATAGGCCATAGGCATTGGGTGGGGGTCCTGTCCTTGGCATGAGGGAATGAGGAGAACCTTTTGAGCTTACCTTTTAAAAGTTCCCCTCATGCACACTAGGGTTCACGACTCCTCTGAGGGGCCGTGAACAATGAGTCCTTTAAAATTTGGCTCAACTCCATGAAAATTATAGAGGACTTGGACATGCTTATCTGTGCAATGGAGCTGGCCAGGTTGGGAGTGTGGGGTGTGGACTTTTAACGTGAATGAGTTGGCACCCTTTAAAGACACTCACGAAAATTGGACAGCCTGGGAATGGGTGGGGAATCCTGGAATTGAGACCCGCCCGCCATTTTTAAAAGGTTCCTGAGTCATCCGCACCTGGTGAAAATTCAAGCCTTAGAGACTGTGAACAATTTCCCCAAATTAACTTTGCCAGTGCTCTCCACAATCTTGAAAACTTCACATAGATGCTTTAAAATTCTCCTTCTCAAAGAAGGTTAACATCAGCTTCCTTATCCCTTCTATAAATTGAATTTCTCCTACTTTGATTATCAACTCCATCTCCAATTATCGAAAATAGATCCAGTTATTTTATATAAGAATTGCATGCAGGAATCCAAATAGGCCGACCAATATCATCTTCAACACCACTGCAGACTCTTTTGATGTGCACTCTATCTCTTTGCTAATACAACCTACTGTCTTATTTCATATTTTCGCCGCAGCCAAGCACTTTGTTGACAGTTTGATCTATGTATTCATAATAACCTAATGGTCTTTTTCATGATCATTGTGTTATGTTCAATTTAATGCATGCCCTTGTTTTGGTTTCTCGCTTCCATTCTAATTATTTTACACTTATCCACATTGAGCTTTAACTGTCAAAGCTTTGGCCCAGATACCTAAAACCTAAATTTATCGTTCCCCATAGCTTGGTGGCAAATTTAGAGATTTTGCTTATAACCACCTCACCCAGGGATTTACAACTACTTATAATTAATAATTATCTAGCCAATCTCCTGTACCATTGCATGTAAGTCTGTCTTACCTGTCCCTGATTTCTTTATGTGGTTATATTTTTGCTTTGTCTGCCCTCTTACACTTCTTTCTCTCTCTCCCTTTTCTCTCTTTTCGTCTTTTCTCTCCATTCAACTCTTCTTGCTTCTGTCTTCTTTCCTTTTTTTCTTCTTTAACTTTTCCTCTTACCATTTCTTCTTTCATCATCCAAATTCTCACCATCTTGCTTGTAAATCATCACACCCAACTCCATCGCATTCACCACTCAGCAATAAAGCTCTCTGCCATCCCAAACGTTTTTCTATATTTTATCCATTCATGATATGTGGGCATCACTGACAAGACCAGCATTTGTTGCCCAAACCTAACTTCCCTTGAGAATGTGTTGGTGACCCACCTTCTTGATCTCTGCAGTCATCTGATGAAGTTGCTTCCACAGTGCTGTGAGGGAGGAAGTTTCCAGGATTTTGACCCAACGACAGCAAAGGAACGGCAATATATTTTCAAGTCAGGATGGTGTCTCACTTGGAGAGAAACTTGAGGTGGTGGTGTTCCCATGCTCTTGCTACCATTGTCCTGCTGGATGGTAGAGGTCGTGGTTTTGGTTGCTGTTGCGAAACAGCCTTGTCGAGTTGCTGCAGTGCATCTTGTAGATGGTGCATGTTGCAGACATAGTGCACCAATGGTGGAGGGATTGAACATTTAAGAGGGTGGATGGAGTGCTAATCAAACAGGCTGCTTTGACCTTGATGGTATGGACCTTTTTGAGTGTTGTTGGAGATGCACTCATTCAGGCAAGTGGAGAATATTCCCTCCTATTCCTGACTCCTGTCTTGTAGATAGTGGAAAGGTTATGGGGAGAAAGAAGGTGAATTACTTCCCACAGAATTCCTAGCCTCTGACCTACTTTTGTAGCCACAGTACTTATGTGGCAGAATGTTGATGGTGAGGGAATTGACAATAGTAATGCTATTAAGTGTAAAGGGAACATGGTTAGATGTTCTCTTCTTGGAGATGACAGTTATATGGCATGATTGTTGCTTGCCACTTACCAGCTTAAGCCTAAATGTTGTCTAATCTTGTTATATATGGGCACAGACTGCTTAATTATCTGAGGAATAGGGAGTGTGGCTTGTTCTGGAGCGCATGCCTTTATTACTACAGCTGCAATGTTGTCAGGGCCTATAGTCATTGCAATATTGCAATGGAATTCATTGTGTCAACAAATCATTGACACAATGAATTCCAGCATGGCACCACCCTCTTCGCAAACGAATCTTGAATCACCTTTCGGCTGATCCGTTGTTGCTGTTTTGGAGCATATCGGAATTGTTGCAAGTGAATGCACTGAAAATCATGGGCTGTCACACTCATAATTTGATGAAATGGAACCAAAAGGTTCCAAAAGCCTTACATCAATAAAATACATTCATCACTGGATGCCTTTGCCCCAATTTTTTGCCTGGCATTATACCTGCTGCCAGACGCTCACCAACCGGAACACAACTTATCAGACAGATTGAGTCTCTTAACTGATGTGAAATTATATATTTGTTTCTGTTATAGGAACAAAGAATTTCAAATAAGCCATATTCAGTGCGGATTATATGAAATTTTTGCTGTATGTAGCCACAATTTACACAGATTATATTAACCATTTTAATATATTATTTCATCTATTCTGAATTAATTTAATTTGTTTTCATGACATGGGTGGAATCATCCAGTCCCACTGGCGGCGGGTGTCATGGTGAAGGGACAATATGGCGAGAAGGCCAAAAATCAGTTTCACGTCATTGTGAAAGTAGTTTGCGAACGTCTACTCCATCTGTCAATGTGAGCTGTGTTTCCCGCCGCTGCACCTTGGAAACCTAATTTTAATACCTGAGTATCTCATTATAAGCCCTGCTCACTGGAATCATACCCCACATCAAATTTACCGCCCATATTGGCGTGACCAGAATGGCGTGTTTCACGACTGCCTTTAAAAGGCGTGCACCTGGCGAGCTGAGCTTCGAGGGGAACTTGGAGGTGAGTGCACACAACCTTGCACAGCGCTTGCATGCATTGTCCAGAGGACATCAAGGAAGAGGCACCGCGGATTCAGGGGTTGGGGGATGAGCACAGTCAAGTCACTTTTTCCTGGCTGCCTTTCAGCGTAGTGCTGGGGCAAGGCACCCTGTGCGGGTGAGGATCGGAGAGGGCGGGCAGGGTCAAGGCAGCACAGACTGGAGGTGAGGGAAGTGGCCACGCACTTGGAAAAGCTTGTCAAAAGTGAGCATTCTTCCGCAGCCAAGACCGTTCAGCAGCAGCACCATTGACATGCTTAGAGTCGAGCCTCTGAAGTTTTTCTGTCCACTCAAGGAACGCAAAAGCCACCAAATGCTCTAGCACTTTTCACCTCTCGGGCACAGACTGCAAATTAATGTCTGTTTTAGGAGACACAGAACAATGGGCTGACTGGGCAAGTTGTAGAACCCCCTTGCAAAAATTTGCCATGGCGCAGTCACTGGTGGAGGCACTCACAGCCCCTTACAATGTCTTTATTAAGGTTTGGACCAGTATCCCTCATGGTTAAAGCTAACAGTGCAGCCTTGCAGTGCAGGTTAGGAGAATGCCTGTCCCTGAGCTGAGAGCATAGCATGCAGTCCAGTGGCCAAAGCTGCCACCAAATGGTCAAGTGGAGTGGGGTGGGTGGGGTTTCGAACAACTATGAAGCACACTACACACTGGCCATCCAAGTGGTGGCCAGCGCTCTCCTGCATGTGTGAAGGGGCATTCAGGCTTAACAAAGGGAGGTTCTTAGGACACATATGCTAAACCATGCGTTTCTCTCTTTGATCCTGCAGGAGGAGAACATCAGGATCATGGAACCTGATGATTCAGTGGTATGCCTCATGGCTTACAGAGACCAGAGAAGAAGAGAGTTGCGGAAGCACCTGGCTCGGCAAAGGGAGGAGCACCTCCTTCAAGATGAAGGGGCGGCAGGACCTGCTGTGCATACAGCTGAAGATCCACAGAGATCCGTCGCTCATAGGCACTTCACTAGACTAAATGGAGCTAGTCATTCATGCAGATGACAGAACCAGTGTTGCTGAAGACTGCTCATTTCTAGGGAACTGGTCAGTCACATATGCCACCTGCCTAAGGATTTGGCATCACAGGGACATGGAGGGCATCTACTGCCAGTGGCCGTGAAAGCGATCGCAATGCTCAATTTTTACGCCAGTGGCTCCTTCCAGGGCTCCACAGGTGACCTGTGCAGGATCTGACAAGCCTTCATGCACAACTGTATCTAGAAGGACACGGATACCATCTTCGCGAAGGCACAGAACTTTGTGCATTTCGCCCGGGATCAGGACACCCAGGAAGCAAGAGTGCTAAGATTTGCGCAGATCTCAGGTTTTCCGCAGGTGCAGAGTGCCATCGACTGCACTTATGTGGTGCTTAGATCTCCGTGGCAACAAGTAGTCATCTACGTCAGCCGCAAAGGCTTCCACTCGTTGAACGTTCAATTGGTGTGCGACCACCACAAACTCATACTACAGGTCTGAGCATGATTCCCAGGGAGCATCCATGACTCCTACACCCTTAGCAGGTCTCAGATCCCTGACATCTTCCAGGGTCCAGAGTGGCTACAGGGTTGGCTCCTTGGGGACAAGGGTTACCCACAGAGGATGTGGCCGATAACGCTCGTTCGGGGAGGACTGGTTAAGGAGGAAATGGAAGAGCTGCATATCTCCTGTGAAGAGGATATTGACGGGAGTTCTGTGATGAGGTCCTCGAAGGCGAGGATGCCAGCAATGAGGCTGTTGCACCAGCCAGACGAGGCAGATGCACTCAGGAGGCCCTCACAGCCGCAAGATTTGTGGAGGATGATGACAAGATGCAGTGAGGACACTCTTAACATCCTCACCTTGCATCTGTGAAAGTTTCACTCCTGTGTGGCTGATGGCAGGGCATATACCCTCAGTGCTCAGGCTCATGTCATAGAGATGCAGATAAGGCCCTAATTGTTGCTTGATTCCAGGAGGATGATGAAGACATGTAGTGAGGACATTCCATTGATCATAGCCTCTGTGAATGTCTGATACCTGCCTGGCTGAGGATAGCTCGCTTGCGCTCTGTCATCAGGGTCATATCATGGAGAGGCAGCCATGAAACTTTAAATGCACCTGATCCTTTGTCAGCCTTCAGCACCTGTCCCCACCAGGACCACACTGCCACTGGTCACAGATGCTGAAGAGATGGGGGCCAGCTCCACTTCTAAGATGCTGAGAGCGCACAGAGAGAATGACGGAACTCTGTGATGCCTGCCACAGCGTTCTGCAACAATGAGAAGAACCAGTAAGATGCAAGCACCAGTAATGTGTCCAGTGAGTGTGAAGCCAGACCATCACATTGGTCTGAAGGTTACACATTACGCAGGAAAGAGGCCCTGGATTGAGACACCTGCCTCTATCTTATCAGATCTCTTACATCTGAGTGACACGAAGGGCGAAATCATCCGAGATTTGCACTAACTGCAGTAGTGCGCAGGTAAAACGATGTTTTACCCATTGGCCACGATGGTGGGTTTTCATGCCCCATTGTCTCAAACCTGCCGCATTACTTATGCATTCCCGGGAAACACGCCATTTCCATGGTGGGTAGGCTCTCATTCACCTGCCATGTCATCACCTCGCCGCTTCATCACGCCAGGCACATTTCAAGTATAGCCACTCTCAGTGCTGCCAGCCCAGGACTGCAGCAAAGAAGCGATTGCCCCGAAAGTCAAGAAGACTGCAGCCATTGAGCGCCTTTTGGATACCATGGAGGCCTGCTGTGATCTCCTCTACCCCGCTCTGGCCTCAGGAGGGGCTGCCACATTATCACCCTGGCTTGGTAGGTGATGTCAGTGGTGGTCAGTGCCAATGCTGCACAGAAGAGATTGGCCACCCAATGCAGATAGAGGATAAATGATCTCAATCCTTGCAGCCAGGATATGGCAACCATCTCATCACTCTAAACTCTCACACTGAAGCCCATCAGACATTCACTGACATCTCACTCATTGCCAGCTCAAGGGACATCAATACCCTTTCTCACACACATACTGTCACATGTCCATTTGGCCTCATCTCCTCACGAGACTGCCCCCTCAGCCTTCACCATTTTGAGGCCACTTGCACAGATCAACATGTGCCCCCACACACACCCTGTGATATCTTCCTTTCCCAGTACAGCTCTTGTCTTGCAGTCTCTTCCCTAGCCTTAGGCCACTTTTGCCCCTTCCCCAAACAAGACCTTGCCCTGCAGCCATTGAAAAGCCACCAACATATGGCTGAACTGGTAGGTAGACCTATCTGTCAGCCCCCCTAAAAGTGACGTGGTGCTGTCTGTGAGACATGGGGCAGACGACTGCGAGTGCTGACTGAAGCAAGGTAAGCAAACAAGTGTTGAAGCCCCAAGCGAAGCGCAACTCGCCAGGTTCACGTTGCTTATGTGCTGTTGTGAAACACGTCGGTGTGCTTTCCCACCGACGTGCGCGGATGTTCCAGCAGGGGGCGATGAGTCCGGTGGGCTGGCCTAATAATGATTTGCTGATGTATTACAATGAGGTTCCCAATGTCCAATTGTGGGAAATGTGGCCTGCCATTGGCAGGTTAAGCATATGATCGCAAACTGGCTTCACGCTGTCGTGAAACCAATCACTCCATACCATCGTGCCTGCACCACATGGACTGCAGCGGTTCAAGGAGGCAGCTCACCACCACCTTCTCAAGGGCAACTAGGGATGGGCAATAAATGCTGGCCCAACCAGCGAAGCCCACATCCCCGAATGAAAATTTTTTAAAAATTGTCCGCTAACGCCATTGAACACACCTGACGCCGGCGGGCACAGAACATCCCGGCCAAACACTGCTTATCATAACAAGGAACAATAGGCTAGGAGACATTCTTTGGAGTTTATTTACAATCAGGAACTTTATGTACAAGAAATTAACATGCGTGCCCATGCTGTACAACTACATCTTCTTAATCTTCCTTGCCCTACCGCTACGTCTTGGTGCTCCCCCGGCATCCACAGTGGAGGTGGAGGCAGCCTACTGACTGCTATGCCCTGTTTGTGATGACCTTGGCCCTGACCCTCTGGAGGGCCGAGACCTGGAGGACCCTGGCCTGCTTTGGGTGCCCTGCTGTGGGCCAGTTGCACCCTCCTCGACCTGTGAAGCTGGAACTGCGGGGCCACATGAAGAGGGGATTTGGATTGGCCATAAATTCCCGGAATTAGCGGGGTGAATGTCCCCCCGGGTATCGAGTTGTTGGTCCCCCTCCCTATTGTTGCCTGACGGTCCCTGGCTGATTTCTTGAGGAGAAGGGGAAGCTGGAGTGAGATCGAGCTGCCCTGCAGTCCCCCTGTGTTGACATTGTTGTAGGCCAACTATGGCATCAGCGATGGAGTTCAGCCAGCACAGCAGTGCAGGACTAATGTCCTGGCACAAGGACCCCATGGCGGCTGCTATTCTACCAGTGTTGATCTCGATGCGTTGGCATGCTGGTGCTATCATCTTGCACTGAAGGTGGATAGACTCCTCCACTGTCCCTTGCAATCTGAGGAGTGCACCAGACACCCCTTCCAGATAATTCCGTGATTATCTTTGCAGCTACACCAAATGATTAAGTCCAGAGGCTCATCATCTGACTCGGGCTCAGCAAATTCCTTGCCTCCAGCAGTCTCTGAGTGCCGGCGACCAAGGATGTTCCTGCCTTGCCTGCTGTGGAACAGATTGTGTGGTGTGCTCACCAGCTTGTGATCCCGAGGCTACTCTACATCTAGGCCCCACCGAGGTCTTTTTGCTGCGCTGGTGGAGGGTGTGGGTAAGCGCCATGATGGGTCTTCAACGGTGCTGATCTCATGGTCCTCATCCAAGGTGCTCTCGGCGCTGGGGTCAGGGTAAAGGTTGCCTGAGGGCAACGTGGCAGATGTTCCTAGGACAAAAAGTGTAGGTTATTAGTGCTTGGCAACCGCGTTGAACGCAGAATAGTGGACTCAGAGTAGTGTTGAGAGAGGGGAAATATGGTGCAGGATCTTCATGTGGTTTGTTGCCTCTGACCTCACTGTCACCGCAGGAATGGTCCACGTCCTCTCCAGCTAACTGCAATGCGCAACTCTCGAACGGAATGAGGGAGGACCTTAATGTCCAGCATCCAACCCCGGTCTGAAACCTCTCCCAGTGATTGTGCGTGATCTTGTCTTGCATTAACACAGATGGAGAGAATGTGAACAAGGCCCATGCCAGGCCAAATGAGAAGAATGCTAGGCGTGCATGTGTGCTGAGTGGAGCCAAGGACCTCCAGGCAGGCAGACTCCTCCACCGTCCCTTGCAATCTGAGGAGTGCACCAGATATCCCTTGCAGATAATCCCATGATTATCTTTGCAGCTCCACCAAATGATTAAGTCGAGAGGCTCATCATCTGATTCAGGCTCAGCAGATTCCTTGCCTCCAGCAGTCTCCGATTGCTGGCGACCAAGGATGCCCCTGCCTTGCCCGCTATGGAACAGATTGTGTGGTGTGTTCACCAGGTGATGATTCCGAGGCTACTCTACAGAGCAGATGTGGCCAGTGCTGGGCTGCAAGCATTGAGAAGTGTGCCCGTGGCTGCATTTTAAATATAGCGCCCGACCTGAGGAAGTGGCGAGGGAACGGCATGGTGGGCCAATCAGAGGCCACCTGCCAGCGATCCGGCATGTTTCCCGTGACTGCTTAATTTATGAGGTGGGAAGGAGATGCTATGGCGCGGAAACCCGCCATTGCGTTCGGTGGGTAAAATGTCAATTTTCACACCTCCTTCCACACTTAGTGCAAATCTGGGACGATTTCATCTATTGTCTTTTATCATAAGCCTATACATTATATAGCAATCCTGCAGTGTACAATTTTTTTCAATTTCATTATGAATTAATATCCTTCAAATTTTCTCTCCATCGGTTTAGGTTTATTTATTTTAACCAACATACTGTACATTCCCAACAAGACCTCTTTTTTTTATTCATTCATGGGATGTGGGTGTCGCTGGCTGGGCCAGCATTTATTGCCCACCTCTCACTGCCTTTGAGAAGGTGGTGGTGAGCTGCCTTATTGAACCGTTGCAGTCCAGGTACACCCATAGTGCTGTTAGGGAAGGAGTTCCTGGATTTTGACCCAGCGACAGTGAAGGAATGGCAATATATTTCCAAGTCATTTTGGTGTGTGGCTTGGAGAGGGGAACTTCTAGGTGGTGGTGTTTCCATGTGTCTGCTGCCCTTGTCCTTCTAGATAGTAGCAGTCGTGAGTTTGGAAGGTGCTATCTAAGAAGGCTTGGTGAGTTCCTGCAGTGCATCTTGTAGATGGTACACACTGCTGCCACTGTGTGTTGATGGTGGAGGGAGTGAATGTTTGTAGATGAGGTGCCATTTAAGTGGGCTGCTTTGCCCTGGATGGTGTCAAGCGCCTTGACTGTTGTAGGAGATGCACACATCCAGGCAAGTGGAGGGTATTCCATCATATTCCTGACTTGTGCCTTGTAGGTGGTGGACAGGCTTTGGGGTGGGTCAGGAGGTGAGCACTGCAGGATTCCCAGCCTCTGACCTGCTTTTGTAGCCACAGTATTTATATGGCTAGTCCAGTTCAATTTCTGGCCAGTGGTAACCCCCAGATGTTGATATCGGGGGATTCAGTGATGCTAATGCCATTGAATGTCAAAGGGCGATGGTTAGATTGTTGGACATTGCATGGCACTTGTGGGACAGGAACGTTACTTTCCACTTGTCAGCCCAAGCCTGGATATTGTCCATGTCTTGCTGCATTTGGACATGGACTGCTTCAGTATCTGAGGAGTCGTGAATGGTGCTGAATATTGTGTAATTATCAGCAAACATCCCCACTTCTGACCTCATGATGGAAGGAAGGCCATTAATGAAGCAGCTGAAGATGGTTGGGACTAGGACATTGTTGGGGCTAGAATTTAAAGGCAGTCCTGGGGCAGTGCGGATCATGCTACAGGTCTATGCCTGGCACTCATTTCTTGGTCCTGATCTAGGGAGGTGGAAGGCCTGGCTATGCAGTGTTGGTCAAGCACAGCATGGTGTACAGGACATGGTCAGTATCTCACACATTTAGGTCCTGGGGGTTGGTGGCTTGATATTGGGCAGACTGTCACGGCTAGGAGAAGCACCTGCACCCTGTAGAGGCGGTTCCCTGTAGGTTATGGTACATATGGCCTCAAGATGGGTAGGGGTGAGGTTGATATGGGCCATGGGGACATCGGCAGAAAACAGTTTGGGGGAGGACAGGAATCTGACTACAATGACAGTGGGCTCCAGGGTTAAAGAGGGAGGCAGGAGAGTGATCGGAGAAATGGAAATTTGGACATGGTGAGGATCAAAGAGGACAGGAGGGAATTGGACAGTAACAGGATGAGGTTGGTCTCAAAGTAGAATTACAGCATCTCGACAGCCCGATGGAATGACGCAGTAGAAAAATAAGTTTGGAAAAAATCACTAGGGGAAGGGTCTGAGGGCTTGAGGGAGGAGTCAGCTACTGCACTCTTGGGCCGATTGAAAGGACACCCTAATAATTACCAGTTCAGGACAGCTGAGACATGCTAGGAAGACTCAAATGCCAATTGAAGGATTTGGTCACTTTAGTTTGTGGTGTGCATTCTTGCTAGAATCTATTAGGGCTTTGTTCAACATTTGTTTTGGTCTGATTGATCATTTGTCCATCACAGAGGAATGTGGAAAGGTCAGAAGGGTCAAACTATTAAGGAGCCACAGCTGCAGGACATATGCAGCAAACTCCAAATGACCCTTCACATTGCAGTTGAAATGTGCAGGGCTTACAGGACTCAAAGCTTACAGTCGTTAAATTAGTTCAAGGCTGGGCTCTAGTCTGTGGCTCAGTTCATAGCACCCTCGTCTTTGAATCAGAAGGTTGTGGGTTCAAGTCCCACTCCTGGAAACCAAGAACTGTGAATGTACTCAAAAGAGTTACTGGAAACTAGGAGGTGTCAGCTGTGGCTCAGTTCATAGCACCCTCGCCTTTGAATCAGAAGGTTGTGGGTTCATGTCCCACTCCCGGAAACCAAGAACTGTGAATGTACTTGAAAGAGTTACATGCGATCTGTTGATAACTCGAAAGAGTTACAAAGGAGACAGCTTGACAGTGCCCTGACTGAGATTGATAGCACATGGCTGTACTCACCCAGATCCAACGCCCTTTGTGAATGCGCTGTTATGTCTGGAGCTGTGTGGCGATGGGAGTGGATGGGGGGAGATGAGGGAAGCTTAGCTGCCTGTGGTCCTTCAGGATGTGCTTCAGCCTCAAGGAAGGCCTATGGAATGTATGGAATTAGGGAAGCCCAAGGGCTTCACAACGACTTCCTAGCTTGGCGATGGAAGGTGATCATTTCAGGATAAGTTGCAGTCATGTCTCTAACCTATTTTTCCACAGACATAATGTTGCCTCCTTTATGGCTTTGATGCAACCGGGGAGGAGAGGAAGGGCCCGTCGCTGTCTGGCAGGGTTAAAGGAGGAGCCTCACCCTCAGGAACGTTAGCCAGTGGGGCCCCATAAAGATCCAGAAGCTCAAGAGGAGAGACCAATTTCACAGAGGCATGTGGCATGACCCAGGGTGTACCGAAGATGCCTCTCTTACTTGGAGTTGAAGAAGAGACATGCCACAGACTCCTTTGCTTCTCAAAGGATGTGGTGGCCTACATCTGCCACATTCCTTGGAGGATCTGACGCCACGGGAACTGGGAGGCCCTCCAGTGCCAATTGCCCTAAAGGTGACCGCCGCACTCAACGTTTTTTGCAAGCAGCTCGTTCTAGGGCTCTACTGGGGACCTCTGCAGAATATTGCAATCCTCCACTCAAAAATGCATAAGAGATATTACCGAAGCCCTTTTCAATAAGGCACACAGTTACATCCAGTTCTTCCTGGATGAAGCCAGCCAGGTTGCTACAGCAGTGGGATTTGCAGCGATCTCCAGCTTCCCACAAGTACAGTGTGCCATTGACTGTATACATGTGGTCTTAAGAGCTCCCTGGCAGCAGCCACATTTCAGCAATAGGAAAGAGTTCCACTCTCTCAATGTGCAGCTGGTCTGCAACCACCAGAAGCAGATAATGCAGGTATGTGCAAGATACCCTGGGAGCTCACCTGATTCTTACATCTTGAGTCACTCCCAGATGCCACAGATCTTCGAGGGCCCTCAGCACATTCAGGGTTGGTTCATCAGTGATAAAAGGCTATTGGCCAAAGGAATGGCTATTAACACCCATTTGGCGGCCCAGAGAAGACTTCAGAGGAGATACACGATGTGGCTCATTCTGCTACATGCTCTTCGATTGAGCAGACCATTGGCATGTTGAAAATGCATTTCAGATTTCTGGACTGCTTGGGCGGCACTCTCCAGTACTCTCCGCAGAGGGCTTGTTACAGACTGTGATGGGAGGAGTGTGCAGTTAATTCTAACCCCACTTCTCCACCGGTTGTAGCAATAGTTTAAATGTTTACTTCACTAACAAAACTGGCCAATAATACTGTTATTCCCAGCATAAAATGACTGTAACCAGGCTTCTTTCAGTAAACACAAAAGAATTGATTTATTACAAAACAAACTACTTTTTAAAAAAATAAGTTAATAGACAGGTTAACATACAAGTTATAGTTTAGAAGTGTAACAATTTTCCCCTTTTCAAAAAAAACAGATATTTGAACCCCCATACACTCACACATAAACACAAACAGGACAAAACAAACACAGTCCCCTCGAGAAGCTGGAGTATGGGAAAGTTTCTTTTGAAAGTATAAAATTTGAAGAGATCTCAACGCCGTTGATCTAACAGAATTCTGGTCACCATGGGCAGAATTATACAGCCCTGTTTCGGCAGGGACGGGGCCATAAAATGCGGTGGGCCGTTATAAATCCCGTTGACGACAGCGGGAACGTAAAATCCTGCTGTCGTAAAATTCTGCCGTATAGATCTGGAAATTCTTTCAGACAGGTTTGTTGATGAAACTATCCTTGATGATTCTTACTTATCACAACTTTGCAGACTTTCAAAGTAAAACAGTGGAGTTATCCTAAAGAGACATTTCTGAGGAAAGTTTAACTCACTCCAGACCGCATACAACACAAAGGTGGAGCAGAGAGAGGGAAAGAGAGAGTCTTTATCTTGCAGCCTGCTTCGAAGGCACATTCACTCTCACCCTGATTGAGAGACTTAAAGACAAAGATGTTCACAGAGGCCTGAACAATCTCCATCCACCACTACTCTCCTCCGTCTGGCTGAACTTGTTCTCACACTGAACAATTTCTCCTTTAACTCCTCTCACTTCCTCCAAATAAAAGGTGTGGCTATGGGTACCTGCATGGGCCCCAGCTATGCCTGTCTCTTTATGGGGTATGTGGAACATTCCTTGTTCCAGTCTTACTCAGGCCCTCTCCCACAACTCTTTCTCCGGTACATCGATAATTACTTCGGTGCTGCTTCATGCTCTCGTCTGGACCTGGAAAAATTTATTAATTTTGCTTCCAATCTCCACGCCTCCAACATTTTCACATGGTCCATCTCTGACACTTCCCTTCCCTTCCTTGACCTCTCTGTCTCAATTTCTGGTGATAGACTGTCCACCAATATCCATTACAAGCCTACCGACTCCCACAGCTACCTCGACTACAGCTCCTCACACCCCGCTTCCTGTAAGGATTCCATCCCATTCTCTCAGTTCCTTCGCCTCCGTCGCATCTGTTCTAATGATGCTACTTTCAAAAACAGTTCCTCTGACATGTCCTCCTTCTTCCTTAATCGAGGTTTTCCACCCACGATATTTGACAGGGCTCTCAACCGTGTCTGGCCCATCTCCTGCGCATCCACCCTCACACCTTCTCCTCCCTCCCAGAAACATGATAGGGTCCCTCTTGTCCTCACTTATCACCCCACCAGCCTCCGCATTCAAAGGACCATCCTCCGCCATTTCCGCCAACTCCAGCATGATGCCACCACCAAACACATCTTCCCTTCATGCCCCCTGGCAGCATTCCGTAGGGATCATTCCCTCCGTGACACCCAGGTCCACTCCTCCATCACCCCTACTCCTCCTCCCATGGCACTTCCCCATGCAAACGCAGAAGATGCAACACCTGCCCCTTCACTTTCTCTCGCCTCACCGTCCAAAGGCCCAAACACTCCTTTCAAGTGAAGCAGCATTTCACTTGCACTTCCCACAACTTAGTCTACTGCATTCGTTGCTCCCAATGCGGTTTCCTCTACATTGCAGAGACCAAATGCAGACTGGGTGACCGCTTTGCAGAACACCTTCGGTCTGTCCGCAAGAATGACCCAGACCTCCCTGTCGCTTGCCATTTCAACACTCCACCCTGCTCTCTTGTCCACATGTCTGTCCTTGGCTTGCTGCATTGTTCCAGTGAAGCTCAACGCAAACTGGAGGAACAGCACCTCATCTTCCGACTAGGCACTTAGTAGCCTTCCGGACTGAATATTGAGTTCAACAATTTTAGATCTTGAACTCTCTCCTCCATCCCCACCCCCTTCCCGTTTCTTCCCCCTCCTTTTTGTTTTTTCCAATAATTTATATAGATTTTTTCTTTTCCCACCTATTTCCACTATTTTTAAATGTATTTCCACCATTGTTTATTTCTACCTTTTAGTATTCCCCCACCCCCACTAGAGCTATCTGTACCTTATCTGTCCTGTCTTATACTCTTAATTAGCACATTCCTTTAGACAATATCATCACCTTCAACACCTCTTTGTTCTTTTGTCTGTGACAGCTTTTGGTTATCTCCTCCTATCACTGGCTGCTTGTCCCAACAAAACCCCCCTAAACCACCACCCCCTTAAACCAGCTTATATTTCACCCCTTTCCTAATTTTACTTAGTTCTGTTGGAGGGTCATGAGGACTCGAAGCATCAGCTGTACTCTTCTCCGCCGATCCTGCCAGACCGGCTGAGTTTTTCCAGGTATTTCTATTTCTGTTTTTGTTCAAAGAATACTTCTCTTCAGCCGGTTGTTTATAACCAGTCAGCAAGAGTATTTAGCCTGGCAACAGCAGTTTTTTGTTAACTTAGATATACAAAGTATCTCTGCCCTCAGCAGGTGTTCCTGCTGGACATCCACCTTGATCTGTGGCTTCTTGAAGAATGGCATTTTAAACAGCCCAAATTAATATTACAAACTTTTAAAAATAACGCAGGCGGAAGAATGTTCAAAACTGAATGACCTTCAAATTTTCGAAAAATGGTTTCCTCACAGGTGTCCTGCATCATCATGGTTACAACACCCTACACAACCTGGCACTCCAAAGAGGAGCATGAGTTACCACATGGAGTGATGGAGGAGCTGCATGTCTCCTCTGATGAGGAAGGCGCCGAAAGGGATGAAATCTAAGAGGGCGAGGATGATGATGCCCAACAGGGGAAGGCCATTGCATGGGCAAGATGAGGCATATGTGCCCATGAGATAAGGTTCCAGGACGATGAAGAAGACAGGCTTATCCAAGTACATTTCACTTGTCCCTTTGATGCAGGGTAGACCTTAACACCTTCTTTGTTATCTTCGATATCTCAATGAAGGACATTCATCTGAGAATGAGTAGTCAAAATCTTGCGTAATGATGGCCTCATCTTTGGAAGGGTAAGCAGCCTACGGAGCATGTGGCCATTCTGTAATTGGATAAAAACTTCACCAGCACTCAATCTAAAGCAAGTAGACATGGTGTAATCCTTTCAAGCACGCGTCACTGTTTCACTGCCTTTGGCAACCTTCAAGAGGCAGGAACAGCACTGCAAATATCAGTGCACTCATGGCAGTATGCCTGGAGTGTGGCAAAGCTCCTAAAAGAAGACAATCATCAATCACTGGTTATCGCTTGACCGTCTGAGGACTGATCTAAATCTGTACAGCGGCTCTCCAAAGGCCATCTCTCATGCATGAATAATGTTCAGGCCTCATCCTCATACTGAATCCTAGGATGAGATCACTCTTCAGGTCGCTGTGATCTGTCACTCTACATCATGGATGCAAGCCTGAGTCAGGTTATCTTGGTGTGCACAGAGTGCTTCAGCAGGACCATCTTCTGATCATTGACAAGCACCCAGGATTCAGCCTTTGTTGGGAGCTTCCAAAGTTCACGTCCAGAATTGCCTTGGCATCTGGGAGTGATGCGGCCCAGTCAGCCTTGAGGCAGTATTTAAGGATTACTTAGTATCTTTGTTTATACTAAAGATCAATCAACAGATGTACTGGAGCTTATCTGTCATCCCATTACATTCCTCCACATTTTCTCTCTACCAGATTGAGATGCGTACGAGGAAGCCTAAGACGCTGATGGCACTGTAACGATTAGAGAACCATGTTGATTGCCCTTATGAGAGCTAGCTCAGGGATTATGTCAAGCCACGCTAGCTAGATCTTCAGATGAAAACTTGCATCCTCACATGTATTAGGCTGGCATCATGAGGCTAGGCACACACCTATACCATTGCATAGTCATGGCCGTCCAGCAAACATTTCAAGAGTCACCAAATGCAAATGAGGTCCATTGCTCTGCATCATGAGGGTGGAGAGTGAGAACTAATGTAGGGGTAATGCTTAACTGTAAACGCGGCCACAAGTTAAAGCTGCAGGCTGGCATGAAAAGCTAAGGTTCCCAAGGATTATTTAAACTATAACTCACACCCAAACCTGACAGTCATTACATGGAAACCATTGAAAAGTTCACTTGGTTGGAATGACTCCAAGGCTGTTATAGGTATTTAAAACCTATAACAGCCACAGAGAACAGATTTCAGTGCAGCAGCATCAGGATAATAAAATACTTTCCAAAACCTATACTCATGAGGCCACATTATATGATCCTCTGGCACAAGTCTTACATATGCGTTGTCCAGCTATCATATTCCTATAGTAACTAGATTTGTTCATGTCGCTTTTGTGGACATAAAGGCAACTGAATGAGCTGAGATTGAGCAAGACACCATAAAACCGAGGGACACGACAGGAGATACTCGGGGGCGAGGGGTGGGGGGGGGTGGTCATCTGTTACACTTGGATACAGGGGAGGTGGTGGCGTAGTGATATTGTCACTGGACTGGTAATCCAGAGACCCAGGGTAATGCCCGAATCCCACCACAGCAGATGGTGGGATTTGAATTCAATAAAGACCTAGAATTAAAAGTCTGATGATAACCATGAATCGATTGTTGAAAAAACCCAGCTTATTCACTAATGTCCTTTAGAGAAGGAAATCTGCCGTCCTCACCTGATCTGGCCTACATGTGACTCCAGACCCCACAGCAACATGGTTGACTTTTAAATGCCCTTTGAACAAGGGCAATTAGGGATGGGCAATAAATGACACCCATATCCCCATGAATGAAAGAAAATGACCTTACATCACATGGAAGAGCTATTCACTACCTGAGAGTTTGAGGCAGAAAAGCAAAATATATTCACACGTGCAAAGTATGGACAGTAGTGAACACCTGTGCCACCATTAGGCTCTCAGTACTTCTTAATTTTTCTTACCATACTGCTACATTTAGATGCATCCCCGACAGTTACAGCAGCCTGCTGACTGCTGTGCCCTGTTGTCTGAGATGACCTAAGCATGCGTCCACGAGGCCTGAGGCCCGAAGGGTCCCGGTCTGCTAAGGGCCCCCTGCTCAGGGGCAGGTGCACCCTCCTCACCTGACCTTTTGGAGTGGATGGGGTCACAGGCAGAGGGATTTGGAGTGGCTGGACGCTCTTCAAGTGTCCTGTGTAGAGGCGCTCGGGGTGTCCGGCTGATGCTTCTCCCCCCTTTGCATGCCCAAGGGCCCCTGCCTGATGTCTTCCGAAGCTGGGGTGCCTGGAGTGGGATTGAGGTGCCCCATCCCCCTCTCGCCTAGCCACTGATGGATTCCACTCATGGCTAGAGCGATGGTGTGCAGGTCCAAGTGCTTATCGGGCAGAAACTGCTGGTCCAAGATCTCCACTGCGGACATCTCCTTTCCAACGGTGACTTCAGTGCATTTGCATGCTGGAGCCACGACATCAGACAGAATGTGGATGGAATTTTCAGTCCATCATTCTAATCTGCTGATGGTCTCTGACAACCCTGCCTGATGTTCTCCTGCCTGTCTTTGGAGCTCCAACATTTCTGTGAGGGCTGATTCCAGAGTCTCATCATTGGACTCTGATTCAGCAGGTATCTGGTCTCCAGCAGTCCTGTGAGTGTCAGAGACCTCGGCTGTCACTGCCTTCATCTTCTGTGGTACCGTTTCTGTGCTGTGCTCACCAGATAGTGACTCTAGAATTAGGTTCCACAGAGATGTATGTCTCTGTGCTGGTGGAGAGTTCAGGTGAACGCAGTGATGGGTTGTTCCTGGATACTTCCTCATCCAAGGTGCTGGTGGCTGGAGCTGACTGGCGATCTCCCTCCGCCTTTTCTTGCTGGTGGCTGTGATATAGAAAAGAGGTAATTAATGATTGGCTAGACAGTCACCTACATTAAAGAGCACTCATAGTCATTGTCCATGGGTGGCTAATATCTACTGCTTGGACTCTCTGGCTTGTTGGGAGATGCCAATTTTGCCTTCCGCACAGCAATGATCCCTGTCCTTCCAGCCAGCTCTGCCACCTGCTCCTTGTAGGGGGTGAATGGCCTTAGCTCCAGCATACCCCCTGCTGTCTGGATCTCTCCCTTTTGTTGTGGGTGATCTTCTCCTGCATAAAGACAGATGGATTGATTGTGAGCACCACAATTGAAAGAGCAGATCAGAAGCATGCATGCCTGCTGTGTGTGCTGAGTCCTCCCTAGTAAGGAATGTTACAAGAGATGATGATGTTGTAGTTTCTGTGAGACAGTCAGTGGTGATGTCCCTTCTGCAGTAGTGTGTGAGAATCCTGTGGACTGTAACCCATAGACTGCCTGATTGCCTAATGAGTGTGAGTTTGGAGTGAGGAAAAGGTTGACTTACCCTGGCCGAGCGAATGAGATCATTCATCCTCTTCCTGCACTGCAGGGCGGTCCTCTTCTGGGATCCACATGTGTGACCTCCTCCCAAGCTGGTGTGGTGAGGTTGGTGGACCTCCTACTGCCATCTCTGGCATAGAGGACCTCCCGCAGGTGCTGGACTGCCAGGAGGAGTCTCTCCAGGCCGCTGTCACTGAACTTTGGGGCAGATGGTTTTGTTCTTCAGGCCGTCATTTCCAACAGGTTCCCCACACACCTGCCCTGCAGTGAGTGAGTGTGTGGCTTCCGTTTAAATATGGCACGTGGCTCTTCGACCCAATGTGGTAATGGCGAGGCGGACAAATCACTGCCCATCCCGTCATGAGATTCGTTGAACTCCTCGTTGATGCATAAATAATGAGCTTAAAAGTGGATGATCAGGCGCGAGAACCTGCCCCACTGCCCAGTGGAAATCATGCGGCATTCCCAACCCACCACTGCACTTAATCTCCAGAATGAAAAATTCCTCCCTGCATCTTTGGAGCATCACCCATCAGCACCCCCAACTCCCACCTCTCTAGTTGCACATTGAAAATTGTAGCACCTGCTGCACCTGGTTTTAAACCATGACTGTAAATGGTCAGAAAGTGTCATAAAGTCTTTACGCACAGCAGACAGCCTTTCAGCCCATTTAGTCCATGCTGGCTCTACATGGTGCAGTCCAATCAGTAAAATTCCCCGCTTTATCCCCATAGCCCTGCAGGTTTATATCCTTTAAGTGCCCATCCAATTTCCATTTGAAATCATAGATCATCTCTGCTTCTACCATCCTCATGGGCAATGAGTTCTAGGCGCACATTGCACATCTAAATTGGCAGCATTTGATCCCAATGAGTACTATCTGTCCCCAGCAGTAAAGAGTTGGAAAATTACTTTAAACAGAATGAACAAGTTCATGATTTTGGAGATTTTGATCAGTTGAGAGAAATACAATTCAACTAGTGGTGAGTAATCTATTTTTCAGCTTCATCCCATTTTCGTCAGTGAGTCAAGTAATCTCAAAATCTCCAGCTCTTATTGAAATGTACTATGCTAATAATTTCTGAGAAATCCTCATTTTATCTTAGCAGCAGTTTCTCAGAGGAGAGATTTATTTTTTGAGAGCTCTCTTGTGACCTTGGCATTAGCTCGTATCCATGTAGATATGTCAGAAATTCAGTTGGAGTTGTGAAGCTCAGTAAAAGAACTTAAACTGAATCTAAACAAAGTATCATTCCCATACATATATATATATACATATAAGCGTACCATAGGATCTTTGTCAAAATATACATTGTAATGAATGTTGTGGGGGTGAGATTGGTCTTTGTGGTACTGCAGAACAGTAGTGAATGGCAAAGCAAAAACAAAAATACCTGGAAAAACTCAGCAGGTCTGACAGCATCTGGGTAGGGGAACACAGTTAACGTTTTACGTCCGTATGACTCTTCAACAGAACTAAGGAAAAGTGGAAAAGAGGTAAAATATAAGCTGGTTTAAGGTGGGGGGTGGTGGGACAGGTAGAGCTGGATAGAGGGCCAGTGATAGGTGGAGATAACCAAAAGATATCATAGACAAAAGGACAAAGAGGTGTTGAAGCTGATGATATTATCTAAGGAAGGTGATAATAAAGGTACAGATAGCCCTAGTGGGGGTGTGGTGGGGGGAAGGGATCGAAATAGGCTAAAAGGCAGAGATAAAACAATGGATGGAAATACATTTAAAAATAATGGAAATAGGTGGGAAAAGAAAAACCTATATAAATTATTGGAAAAAAAGGGGATCGGAAAGGGGGTGGGGATGGCAGAGAGAGCTCATGATCTAAAATTGTTGAACTCAATATTCAGTCCGGAAGGCTGTAAAGTGCCTAGTCGGAAGATGAGGTGCTGTTCCTCCAGTTTCCGTTGAGCTTCACTGGAACAATGCAGCAGGCCAAGGATGGACATGTGGGCATGAGAGCAGGATAGGGTATTGAAATGGCAAGCGACAGGGAGGTCTGGGTCATGCTTGCGGACAGACCGAAGGTATTCCGCAAAGCGGTCACCCAGTTTGCGTTTGGGCTCTCCAATGTAGAGGAAACCGCTTTGGGAGCAGCGAATGCAGTAGACTAAATTGAGGGAAGTGCAAGTGAAATGCTGCTTCACTTGAAAGGAGTATTTGGGCCCTTGGACGGTGAGGAGAGGGGAAGTAAAGGGGCAGGTGTTGCACCTTCTATGGCTGCATGGGAAGGTGCCGTGGGAGGGGGTTGAGGTGTAGGGGGTGATGGAGGAGTGGACCAGGGTGTCACGGAGGGAACGATCCCTACGGAATGCCGCCGGGGGGGGTGAAGGGAAGATGTGTTTGGTGGTGGCATCGTGCTGGAGTTGGCAGAAATGGCGGAGGATGATCCTTTGAATGCGGAGGCTGGTGGGGTGATAAGTGACGACAAGGGGGACCCTATCATGGTTCTGGGAGGGAGAGGAAGGTGTGAGGGCGGATGTGCAGGAGATGGGCTGGACACGGTTGAGGGCCCTGTCAACCACCGTGGTTGGAAAACCTCGGTTAAGGTAGAAGGAAGACATGTCAGAGGAACTGTTTTTGAAAGTGGCATCGTTAGAACAGATGTGACGGAGGCGAAGGAACTGAGAGAATGGGATGGAGTCCTTACAGGAAGCGGGGTGTAGTCAAGGTAGCTGTGGGAGTCGGTAGGCTTGTAATGAATATTGGTGGACAGTCTATCACCAGAAATTGAGACAGAGAGGTCAAGGAAGGGAAGGGAAGTGTCAGAGATGGACCATGTGAAAATGATGGAGGAATCATTGGAAGCAAAATTAATAAATTTTTCCATGTCCAGACGAGAGCATGAAGCAGCAACGAAGCAATCATCGATGTACCGGAGAAAGAGTTGTGGGAGGGGGCCAGAGTAGGACTGGAACAAGGGATGTTTCACATACCCCATAAAGAGACAGGCATAACTGGGGCCCATGCGGGTACCCATAGCCACACCTTTTATTTGGAGGAAGTGAGAGGAGTTAAAGGAGAAATTGTTCAGTGTGAGAACAAGTTCAGCCAGACGGAGGAGAGTAGTGGTGGATGGGGATTGTTCTGGCCTCTATTGAAGAGTCATACGGACTCAAAACGTTAACTGTGTTCCTCTCCGCAGATGTTGTCAGACCTGCTGAGTTTTTCCAGGTGTTTTTGTTTTGGATTTCCAGCATCCGCAGTTTTTTGCTTTTATTTTAGTAGTGAATTGCAACCTGTTTTAACAACCTATTGAGGTGAGTCGAAGTTAAAATAGAGCCTGCTGTAGAATAGACTGCCGGGGATTCAGATTGCCTGTTTTGCACTACCACCGAAGCTGTTGAAATGGTTCCAGGCTAAGGTCGAACACCAGCACTGACGTACTGGGCTCAGTGGCTTCCTTGTGTGCTGTAAGCTTATGATTTTGTGATTCCTGATTTTCACAACAATGCATGTGGCTGAGTTTTGGAAAATACTTGCGCAGGATATTGATTCTGCATCCTATAAAGTCGATAATCTAATGCAAGGTGTTGTTCACTCTATTTAACCTTATTTTATCCATGTCAAAAGTTACAGAGCTCACCAGAAGCAATATCAGCATTTTCTTTTATCTTTCCTCTATAGGAGCAGGTTTCTATTTAAAAAAAAGTAGTCATGGAGAGACTAATCCTATTATTATAAAGGGCTAAGATGTGCTTCTGGAGAGGGAATGGTTTGAGGGGTTGGTGAGAAGATATGTACATAGGAACATAGGTTTTTGCGGAATAGTAACAACATTTTTCTGTTCCAAGGATTATTATGTTCTATAAAGTTTTGGTTCCGTTTTTTGCAGTGGTGGAATTAAGAGATCCTCAGTCAAAAATATAGCTGCCCCTACTCTGGGCCAATGACATGTTTTAACCCCATGCTCATAAAAGTATCAGTATGGGATTTCTAAATCAGATGTTGATGTAATGTTCGTCTTACAAATTTTGAGTCTCTGTACAGCATTCCTGTACAGGAATTTAACTTTAGTGCCCAATATTGTTGTGTGGTAGCCTGACCCAGAGGTCTTAACAATGAAACAATGTTAGATGACATTGGGGATTCCACATCAATGCTTCCTCTAATTTCTCTTGCGTGAGTGGCCTGCTTGTTGCACTGCGTTAAGATTGCCGCGCAGCCATGCATGCATGTACCTTTTCAAGCATGCTGGTTGCACACAGCCTGTTTGTTCCCTGTACACTATGTTCCGATTGCTACGAGGCAGTCCACCCGTGCCTCTTAGAGAGAACATTGCTCCACATGCACTTCTCAGCCTTCTGAAAAACAAACTAATTAACATTAGTGAGATGAGGCAAGTAAAAAGTTAATAAGTTGATTTATTTTACAAACAAATGAATGAATGGAGTAATGTTTAACCATAAATTTCATCCTATTTTAGCTTATTGTCATGATCTCTGTAGTAGATGACGCATATATTTATAGTGCCTAACTGGCACTAAATACGGGGGGGGGCTGTCCCCAAAGGAGGTGGCGCGGGACTCTCGCTGGCACTTCAGCTGGGTGGCGATACCCCTGCCACCCGGACTAAATTCTGCCTATGGGGGTGAATCTGGTCTTGAAGTCCATGGCAAAGAAAGTTGTGCGGGATAGTAAATGCACTGCTAATTGGCCATTGCCTGTTTTGCGTTGCTGCTGAAGATCAATTTTCCCCTCACCCGGTGTCTGAATTCTAATCTACATCTCCTGTATCTAATTTGTTTTGTGGATAGTAAAATTTAATAGAAAGATTTTAATATAAATTATGCCAAAGTTCTTTCATAGCCAAGACAAGGGTGTTAATCTGTGCTAAACTCTGCAGTCGGGCATGGATCGTTAATTGTCATACTTCCATCTTTTTCCTAGGTGTCATTTTGCTCCAACACTGCAAAGAAATATGAACTGGCTCTCATTGTAGCGGTTGAGAATGTTGGCCTGGAAGTGCTAGCAATCCCCATCGTGGCAAGGTAACTTCCCCTTTCATTCATCCTGTGCATATGGTTAAAATGGGCCAAGAATGTGAATTAAATTGCGTGCAGAAAGCCATCAATTGTTCTTCTCAGTATAATACGTTGCAAATACAGCTTGTACAGTGATAGTATTTTAGATCATTTATAAACCAGTTAGAACTTCAACCTGTAAATTAAAACAAACTTCAGTATCATTGAAAATGAAAATGACCCCGTTTCTGTTACAGCTATCAATCCACAATGCCAATTTTACACTTAGGAGGCTAGTTAAAAATCTATTTCAGTGTGAATGAACCATATTCTACCTCCAGTCACCAGTGGAGTCCTAGTGCAACGTATGCAGCAGGATCAAAGGAAGAGAATATGGTTGTTCTTAATGTTGTCTTTGTGGTGGGGAACAGGGGACATTGTGGGGAATGCTAGAACAAGTGATTCAGGCTGCTAATTTCAGTGAAGCTGTTTTGGAGGTACTGTAGTGAGAGGTCTTGAAAATAAGTGTGTCTGACCTGAATCAACCACAAAATTAACAACTGGGTCACAACCTGGGTGGAGGTGGCAGAAAGGGTCAATACAAACTTGGGAACAGGTGAGCATTAAATTTACGCATCTGAAAAGTTGCTATGGTAGGTGTGCCAACATTTAGTTGAATTTATTAATATTGCCTTGCATGTTAACAGCAAGGTTGTCATAGCAGACTTCATGTAGAAGTACCATGAATATCTAGTGAAGGTGCACTGAGGAAAACTGGGCTGGTTCTTGACAGTGTAACACTAGCAGGTGGAAATATTGAAATAAACCTGCCACAGGGGAGAATCCAGCCTCAGCTTCAGCAAAAATACAGGTGGAATAAAGTTAGATGCAATGTTAGGGCTAGTTATGGTCTGTTTTTTTTCTTTAAATTCATTTATTTTGATAGATATGTAACACTGAATGTTTTAGTTAAGGCAAAGCAGCTTTTTATGTGGTAGTCCCTTTAGACAAAGCAGACCATATGTCTCAAATTGACACTCTAGATTACTGCTAATCTTTTTGATTCACCATGTAATTAGCAAACGGTACAGCTTGCATATTACTGTAGATGTCACACAGCGCCTGATGACTTCTTACCAGCTTTTAACAACTTTTGTTCGACAGATGCATTGTTCCTACTTTGGAGGTGGTTAACCCACACATTGATCTTGGACGTTGCTTTCTCAAGCACCCTTATCAATGCATGATAAAACTTCAGAACAGCAATGACCTTCCAGCATGTTATGGGCTAGTTCCACAGGTTAGTGCTAATTAAAATGAATAGCTGCTGGTGTTATGATGTCGGAGAGGTTATTGTATAAAGTGATAGGGAGATATGTGTTTTTTTAATGGAAGAAGCCATAACTTGATGTGTGCAGTAAGAGAAGTGGCTACTATTGGCTAGATGACCCAACGCAGCAATGTGCAAAAACACACTGGATCGCAGGATGACAGTAAGCATTTTCATCCTCTCCAGTGCTTGCCATCAGAGTGCATTTTCCTTTAGTGAGGTTACCTGGGGCAGACACTGAACGCAGACCCAGAATTAGTTTGCAAGCCACCAACAGTTACTCTCACTCACACAAAGTTGAAGATGACAAAAATGACATTTACACAAGGCAAGCGAACAAACAAAATATGGATAGTTGCAGTTTACACTAATATTTTAGGTTCTGTATAACATTCTTAGAGGGTTAGAGCCCTGTACTGTCCTTTAAGAGATAGGCTGGGATTTTCAGGCCCTGCCGTGGGCAAGAATGGAAAATTTAGAGAGCCAGCCAGAAGTCCATTGACTTTTGGTGGCACTGAAAAATCCTGCCCATAATCTGGGGAGAGGATCCTGAGTATTATAATAAATCTTATCAATTTTAATTGACTGTGACCACATTCAAAACTGGTAGTTTTGGCTTAATAGTCACAACATGCACAGAGGTTAGTAAAACCTGTGTTGTCTAGAAACTAGAAGAATTCAATCTGTATGCTGCATATGGACCAATCCACATGTGATACATTCCATGATGCTAACAGAAGAAAGGTTTGAGTAACTTCATAAGTACAGAACGTGTACTGATGACTGAATGACGCTATAGTTTTTTTTGATATTTAGAAAAGGATTAAAGTAGAAAGTGAGCAATTATGGACCAGCATTAATTTAGAAGCAATAATTTGTGTTGCACGCATATTCTATAACAACTTTTAGGTGGTAATTGAATGGTGGACAGTGAGTAATCAATGGATATAATTATTTCAGATTCAGAAGGCAATTGACAAAGATTCACTTGTGGGCATTTCAAAGAAGTTTAAGGATTATGGAATTAAGTTAAATTAGCTGGATTGTGAACAGGTTTGCTGAGCGGAAGCAGAAGGTGAAAATACATGGAGAGAAGAAAGGCAAATTTCCACTAGGTTCTGCTGGGTGCCACCTGTTGTTCATGCTACTTAAAATAATTTTGAGGAGAATAGGTGGAATCATGAGTGTCCCTAAGACAGGACCAGAAGTGAGCAGGACTTCCGCTCGGAGGTGGGACTGTTGGTCATGCACAGTCATGTGGCAGCAAATCGCTCTGCACAATCGAGGATTACGGCCAATTGTGCAGCGTGGTCAGCCAGAAAGTCGCTGACCCTGCCACTACCTTATGGGGTTGAAGGTCTGTGCACTATATATTAATGGCACTTAGACAGGAATTCACTCCCTTCAAGCCAACAGCATCATTCTACATTTCTGAGAGGAGGACTTTGAATTGAAATTGCTGTCACCCCTTCCCCACCTGCCACACCTTGATCTCTAGGCAACTGCCACGCTCTTTGTCCCTCGAATAGCCAGGCCTTGACCTGCTTTGATAGCTGCCACCCCAGCTCAGTGCAGCAGCTCAGCCTCCTCTCCCCTGGACCACCAATTTCCTTACACAATAAAAGCAGCTCGTACTCATTTCAAATCCACCAGGAAGACCACCTTGCCTGCTGCAAGCTGCCTTTAACCAGTCATAAATCTGAAGGCACCTGTTTCTCATTTGCTACCAACTTAATCACAATTGTTTAATAATACAATTTAACTTGGCTATCATGTAGTTTACTGGGGATGCATGCCATTCTAATTCATTAAAATAGGTTCCCATCGCTTACCGTCAGGAACCTCAATCCACCTTTAATCCACCACCAACTTAATTCCCAATTTTAGTCCCATCATCGGGAAGATGACATTTCGCATCCTGCACAGTTACATGCCCCTGCCCACCCTGTTTCCCAGTCCTGGAAGCTTCACTAGATTCTGTCCAATGTTTCTTGTATATAGATTCTGAGGACATTGCTACATTGTAAGAAGATTCAGAATAGCAGGAGGTTAAGGGCTAGAATTGTAATTTTTGAGGAATAGAACTGAATTTAACTTTGATAGGGAAGAGAACATTGAGAGGATAATGATGGAAATGTACAAAGGCAATTTGACTTGGGCTAGGAGTGCAGATATTTCAAGTGGCCTTAAAGAAGTGGCTAGTGAGATAGTTGGTGCATTGGTTTTAATTTCCTGGAACTCCCTAGATTTGGGAAGGTCCCGTTAGATTTGGGAAGGTCCTGTTAGATTGGAGGATAGCAAATGTAAATCCATTATTCAAAAAGGAAAGGAGACAGAAAGCGGGAAACTACAGGCCAGTTAGCTTAACATCCGTCAGAGGGAAAATGTTAGAAGCTTGGATAAGTTCAAGGTAATCAGGCAGAGTCAACATGGTTTTGTGAAAGGGAAATCATGTTTAACCAACTTATTGGAGTTTTTTAAGGAAGTAATGTGCTATAGGTAAAGGGGAACCGTACTATACTTAGATTTCCAGAAGGCATTTGATAAAGTGCCGAATCAAAGGTCATTGCATAAAATAAACGCTCATGATATAGGAGGGAACATATTGGCATGAATAGAAGATTGGCTGGCTAACAGGAATCAGAGAGTAAGCATAAATGGGTCTTTTTCAGGTTGGCAAGATGTAACCAGTGGTGTGTCAAAGGCATCAGTGCTGGGACCTCAACAGTTTACAATTTATATTAATGACTTGGATGAAGGGATGGATGGGATGGTTGCCAAATTTGCTGATGACACAAAGATAGGTAGGAAAGTAAGTTGTAACGAGGACATAAGGAGGCTACAAGAAGATATGGATAGGATAAGTGAGTGGACAAAGATCTGGTAAATGGAGTATAATGTGGGAAATTGTCCATTTTGACAGGAAGAATAAAAGAGAAGCATATTATCCAAATGGTGAGGGTTTGCAGAGCTCTGAGATACAGAGGGATATGTGTGCCTTAGTGCATGAATCACAAAAGGCTAGTATGCAGGTACAGCAAGTAATTAGGAAAGCTGACAGAATGTTATCATTTATTGTGAGAGGAGTTAAATTCAAAAGTAGGGAGGTTCTGCTTCAGTTATACCGAGCACTAGTGAGACCACATCTGGAGTACTGAGTACAGTATTGGTCATCTTATTTAAGGAAGGATGTAAATGCGTTGGAAGCAGTTCAAAGAAGGTTTACCAGACTAATACTCGGAATCGGCGGGTTGTCATAGAGTCATAGAGGTCTGCAGCACAGAAAAAGGCCCTTTGGCCCATCAAGTCTGTGCCGGTCAAACGAGTACCTAACTATTCTAATCCCATTTTCCAGCACTAGATCCATAGCCTTGTATGCCACGGCATCGCAAGTACACATTCAAATACTTCTTAAATGTTATGAGGGTTTCTGCCTCAACCACCCTTTCAGGCAGTGAGTTCTGGATTCCCACCACCCTCTGGGTGAAAAAATTCTTCCTCACATTCCCTCTAAACCTCCTGCCCCTTACCTTAAATCTATGCCCCTTGGTTATTGATACCTCCACCAAGGGGAAGTTGTCTTATGAGGAAAGGTTGGACAGGCTAGACTTGTATCCACTGAAGTTTAGAAGAGTAAGAGGTGATTTGATTGAAACATGTAAGATCCTGAGGGCCTTGACAGGGTGGATGTGGAGAGGAAGTTTCCTCTTGTGGGAGAATCTAGAACTAGGGGTCGCTGTTTAAAAATAAGGGGTCACCCATTTAAAACAGAGATAAGGCAAAATTCTTTCTCCTGGAGGGTCGTGAGCCTTTGGAACGGTGGAAACAGAACCTTTGAATATTTTTAAGGCAGAGGTGGATAGATTCCTGATAAGCAATGGGGCGATAGGTTATCGGGGGGTAGACGGGATGCAGATTTGAGGTTACTATCAGATCAGCCATGATCGTATTAAATGGCAGAGCAGGTTCGAAGGGCCGAATGGCCTACTCCTGCTCCTTGTTCGTATGTTCATATTAGTGTTTTCCTGAATATTAAACAGTAGGTGGGTTGGTAGAGTATGAGTAGTTCCATATGAGTTCCTAGCCTTGCTGAAGGTGCCATGTCAAGGTTTCAACTCTAGTAAGGGTGAGCCACCCAAGCCTTAAATTCAGGCACCATTAAACAACGAGCCGAAGAATAGAACCAGCAGAGGCATATAAGGTAGGTGACTAGTCTGTCTAGGCTAGACAATGGTGTATGGAATAGAGGTGCTGTATTTTCCATCAACAAAACTGAAATGAAGAATACTGTTCACCAAATAAATGATTTCATAAATGAAACCCAACACTGATATTTGTACAAAGATAAAACATTGCAAAATTTGACAGGCAACACCAGTAATAATAAAAACTCTAATTGGAACCAAAAATAGGAACTGCTTTGATTAAGTTTTGCAGATTGGTATCAGCAGTCTTTGCTCCAGCAATGGTTGTTGATTGTTTTCCTGGTAATCAATAGTTCTGAACTAAGAACAGAAACTAAATGAATTTTGTTCATGAAAACAAGTTAGATTTTGAAGTGAAAGCCAGTCTGGGTTCAAAGACTTAGATGGATAAAAGTCAAGCAGCACTGACATTGATTCATTTATTTAAATGTCACACAAATGTGTGAATAAATTTGCAACTAATGTCAGACAGCGTGATTTCAAGTTCACTGTTTGTGACTGTGTGGAATGCAGTCCCATCCTCAGCCTTATTTTCATATTTTCTAAAGTGCCACTGCCCACTTGTTCCCAGAGTTGTATTCACTCTTACAATACTGCTGTGATTTTCTTTTTGTCCTCATAAATCAATGTTTGGTTTATGCAGGGCTGCATATGCAACTTAAAAACCATTTATGAAAATTAATGCACGGTCCCAAAGCTGCCAATAATGAGTCGTCGGCAATAAGTTGCCAGTAATGAGCACTCAGTAGTGCAAACTGCAGCAGAAATGGCACTGAGTAATCCCAAAGATAGGCTGCCTTAAAGTAGCTCTGATAATGAAGTGCCGCTGATTTTTGTAAAGCTAAGTAGAATTCTGTAAAATTAACCCTAATCAAATATATTGAGTAGGACGAAGCTTAAAATCCTGAATTTTGGGGGCTGAGTGCTATGAATAAATTTGTATTGGCCTACTGTTTTTAATGATCTGCTCCGACATTGATGTTATGGGAATGGACCTTTGATATCAGCCAGAACCTGTCTCCTCTTTCTTCTCATGCCCAGCAAAACAATTTACACAGCCTTCCCTGCTTAAGTCTCCTCCAGCAAAATAATTGATCTTTGCTGCCCACATTCTGTTTTATATATGACTGCATTAAAAATGGAACAGACTTTACCTGTTTCAGGAAATAGTTTAGAGAAATTTGCTGGTCATGGACAAGATAAAGCAGAATCCACTTTGTGTTTAAACATGTTCAACAGGGGTCAGCTTGGGACCTAGACTTGAATTCAACCCAACTTGATGGAATGAAATTCTCCTGTGTATACTAGCTGTAAGAAATGATTGTGGACAATTCTTGCACTATCATGCACAAAGCATAGGACTCCATCCCATTCTCTCAGTTCCTTCGCCTCCGTCGCATCTGTTCTGATGATGCTACCTTCAAAAACAGTTCCTCTGACATGTCCTCCTTCTTCCTTAACCGAGGTTTTCCACCCAGGGTTGTTGACAGGGCCCTCAACCGTGTCCGGCCCATCTCCCGCGCATCCGCCCTCACGCCTTCTCCTCCCTCCCAGAAACATGATAGGGTCCCCCTTGTCCTCACTTATCACCCCACCAGCCTCCGCATTCAAAGGATCATCCTCTGCCATTTCCGCCAACTCCAGCATGATGCCACCACCAAACACATCTTCCCTTCACCCCCCCCCCGGCGGCATTCCGTAGGGATCGTTCCCTCCGTGACACCCTGGTCCACTCCTCCATCACCCCCTACTCCTCAACCCCCACCTATGGCACCTCCCCATACCCACGCAGAAGATGCAACACCTGCCCCTTCACTTCCTCTCTCCTCACCGTCCCAGGGCGCAAACACTCCTTTCAAGTGAAGCAGCATTTCACTTGCGTTTCCCCTAACTTAGTCTACTGCATTCGTTGCTCCCAATGCAGTTTCCTCTACATTGGAGAGACCAAACGTAAACTGGGCGACTGCTTTGCAGAACACCTGCGGTCTGTCTGCAAGAAAGACCCAAACCTCCCTGTCGCTTGCTATTTTAACACTCCACCCTGCTCTCTTGCCCACATGTCTGTCCTTGGCTTGCTGCATTGTTCCAGTGAAGCCCAACGCAAACTGGAGGAACAGCACCTCATCTTCCGGCTAGGCACTTTACAGCCTTCCGGACTGAATATTGAATTCAACAACTTTAGATCTTGAACTCCCTCCTCCATCCCCACCCCCTTTCCGTTTCTTCCCCCTCCCTTTTGTTTTTTCCAATAATTTATATAGATTTTTCTTTTCCCACCTACTTCCATTATTTTTAAATCTATACCTGTAATGCCCTGTCAGTCTTTCCACCCCACCCCCACTAGAGCTGTACCTTGAGTGTCCTGCCATCCATTCTTAATTAGCACATTCTCTTAGATAATATCACCACCTTCAACACCTCTTTGTTCCTTTGTCTGTGACATCTTTTGATTATCTGCCCCTATCACTGCTTGCTTGTCCCTACAACCCCGCCCCCGCAACCCCCACAACTTTTCTCCACCCAACCCCCCCAACACCTTAAACCAGCTTATATTTCACCCCTCTCCTAATATTACTCAGTTCTGTTGAAGGGTCATGAGGACTCGAAACGTCAACTCTTCTCTTCTCCGCTGATGCTGCCAGACCTGCTGAGTTTTTCCAGGTAATTCTGTTTTTTGTTATGCACAAAGCATGCCAGAATTGAAAGTCTTATTCAGAACGAACACTCTTGGGAGTGCCTGCATGTTATTTGAAAGAGTTCTATTCCCAGCTCTCAGATTCCTTACCTTGCTGAGCAAGAGTTCACCTAAAGCAGTCACCAAAAGAGACTGCTTCTTTGCTTTGTAGCATTTTTTTATTTTAATTCATCCATGGGATGTGGGGGTTTATTGCCCGTTTCTAGTTGCCCATGAGAAGGTGGGGAGGTGAGTTGCCTTCTTGAACCACTGAAGTTCATGTGGTATAGATACCTCCACAGTGCTGGTAGGGATAGTGTTGTAGGGTTTTGACCAGTGATGATGAAAGAACAGCAAGGATATATGTCTAAGTCGAGATGGTGTGTGACCTTGTATGGAACTTCGAGATGATGGCGTTCCCATATACCTGCTGCCCTCGTTCTTTTAGATGGTGGAGGGCATAGCATTGGGAAGTGCTGTTGAAGAAGCATTGGCAAGTTGCTGTAGTGCATCTTATAGATGGTACACGTTGCTGCCACTGTGTACCTCATCACTCTGTATTAATATATTAGGTGGAACTGCCCTTAAAGTAAAAACATCTGCACTCAATATGGATATTTAACTGCAACCTTTTTTTGTCTTTGCTGCTTCTTCCCTCAGGAGGTGGACGATCAGCTTGGTATACTTTATTCCAGTCCTGAGCCTTATGGAATTATTGACTCCTGTTCCACTGTGGAAATTCCTTTAATGGTGGAGGCACAGTATCTTGGAGAACTGAATACAGACATATATATTGCCTTATTTGGAAAAAGTCAATTTCCTCTTGTGAGTTTTTTTGGTATATGACAAATTTAAATGTGTTGCTGTAGAGTGGGGTGTGGTCTACTGTTTTGTATCTGCCCACTGTCCAATAACTGTACATATGTACACTCAGGATCACTCACGTTGGCACAGCCTTAAACCATGCAATAACAGCACATGGCTTTGCCAATGTTTATTCACCATATGTGTTGGGCAAAAGTGCTGAATTCACAACTAAGGAGAAAGGTCAGAAAGCAAAGTTGGTTTGGAGCAAAGCAAGTGGAGGAAATCACATAACTTCAGTAAATGTTTTATAATTTAATCCTGTCCCTCTGTGGTACTGCCATCCAACGCCTTCCTCTGTATCGATGCTGCTCTAAATTTATGTCACATTTCTTTTTCCTTTCTCCCTCCGCTTGTGAGAATGCTGACACTCACTGGGCCACAGATCCATGACCATCAGCTGCGCTTCTGGCATCTCAGTTGAATGACTATTTTGTTGAACCTATACCTGTTGAATAATGGACAGGATTTTACTCACCTGCTCCCTGAGATTAAATGTTGTTTCCTGGCTGAGGTCATAGAAGGGAAATGAGTTTGAAACCCTCAGCTGTATGTTGCTCAGTGCTACAGCACTTGGTGTATTCACCCACTAAGCCAAAGGGAGAACCAAATAAATTAATGCAAATTTAAAGTAACGTTACAAGAGAACAAGGCTGCCAAGGCCCACCGATCTCCCATATTAATGTTGAAAAACCTTGATTTAAGAAGTTTAATTGTTTTTTTCGTCCCATGGAGTTCCAATACACAGGTCTTTGTTGGTGGAAGGCTAAAATGATAGGGTGGCTAAAAACAAAACTAAAAACAAAATGCACACAGGACCCTTATAACAGGGTATAGAGCAAAAGTAAGGAACTGATGCTATGCCTTTATAAATGACTGGTTAGGCCTCAGCTTGAGTATTGTGTCCAATTGTGGGCTCCACACTTTAGGAAGAATGTCAAAGCCTTGCGGTGGGTGCAGAGGAGATTTACTAGAACTAATTTAAGGATGAGGGACTTTAGTTATGTGGAGAGACTGGAGAAGCTGGGACTGTCCTCCTTAGCACAGAGAAGGTTCTGGGAGATTTAACAGAAATGTTCAAAATGATGACTGGTTTTGATGAAGTAAATAAAGGGGAATTGTTTCCACCAGCAGAAAGTCCAGTGACCAGAGGACACAGACTAAAGATAATTGGCAAAAGAACTGGAGTGGAGATGATGAAAACATTTTTTATGCTGTTGAGTTGTTATGATTTGGTCCTGAAAAGAAGGTGGAAGTAGATTCAATAATAGCTTTCAGAAGGGATTTGCAAAATGAACAAAAAAATGTAGGGCTATGGAGAAAGAGCAGGGAATGAGACTAATTGGCCAGCTGTATGATAGCACTTCAAAGAACCAGCACAAACATGATGTGCCAAATGGTCTTCTGAACTGTTTGATTGTATGATCAATAGTCTAGATTAGAAAGACAGCAGACTGGAGGCAACTGACATCAACCATAGGTACAGTCATGCAGCCACCCTCATTATATTAGTAAGGCTCACTATCAACTTAAGTGGGTGAGTTTTTCAAAGCTGCTGAAATCTGAAAGAGGGCCAAGGTTTGCACTGAGACTATTATTTTTCCCAGACTTAGGTTGTCAAATAAAAAGTTTCTGATTGATAATTTTCTAATTAAGACAACTTTATATTTGACAAAATAATGGAAGTAGAATGATTTCCTCTGGTCACGATGTAATATTGCCATCATAAATATACTGGAAAGATTTTCAGTTGCCTTTTTTGAGTGAGATTGTGAAAGCGTTAATGAAATGCAGCTTGACAATTTCTCTAAAAATCATGACCAAAGGCAACTTTCCCACAATATTTACACTTTGTAAAGTCTTATTAATAGATTTGTGAGCTGCAAAGTCTGGAAATAGTACAGATTAGTAAATAGATTATGGGAATGGATTACTCAATTTATCAGTATCCTTTCCGGAGGCCCCATGACTCATGGGGGCGCTCATTGGTGGCAATGGTCGCTCCGGCAGCCCCGACACTGCTGCTGGAGTATTCACTCCTACAGTTGCCAGGGTCTTCCTACAATTGCCAAGGTCTTCCTACAATTGGCAGGGCCTTCCTGCAATCACTACTTTTTTTCTAGCCCTTCGAGGGCATCTCAATGTGGAGCCATCTTCTCTTTCCCCTTGAAGCCTCGGCAGTGATCACCTCTGTCTTGTGCTGTTGAGGTGCTGACTCTCTCATTGGGTGGTATTTCAGAGAGGCAGGCGCTATCCTTAATAGGATCGTGGCTCCGGCTGCTTAATTTGCTACTGCTGGAAGAATTGCTGCTGTGGCCCCACTGTTTGCTCATGCAGGTGTAGGATCCACATTTGGCCCTGACATCAGAACTCATGGGGCAGAATTTTGCCGTCGGCGAGCAGGGGGCGGGATGATGTCGGGCAGAACCCCCAACGTCACCCTCCGCATTTAAATTTTCAGGAAGGTGGGGTCACAGCAAAATCAGCTGCAGACCCGCCGACCTGTCAATGGCCAATTGAGGCCATTGACAGGATCATTTAAACAATTAAAGGACCTGCCCGTCCAACTTTAAGGTTGGCGGGTCAGCCAGGAGCCCCGGTGGGCTTCTGAAAAAACATGAAACTTCATCCACCAGCGGGATGCGGTTTCATGCAGGGTTTTAAAAATTGTAATAAAGTTAGTGTAAATTATGAACATGTCCCATCTCATGTGTCATTGTCACACGAGGGGAACATGTTAGGGAATTTTTTTTTCTCTATTTTTAATCTTTTTCAAAGTGGAAGCGATCTCCCTGAGGCTGCACTTTGCCTCAGGGAGATGTGAGCTCTTTCCAGCGCATGCGCGAAAGAGCGCACTCCCGCTTTTGGGGATGCCCTCCCCCCTGCACAGGAAGCGCATAGCGCTCCCCGCCGGATGTCACACTGGGTGGGCCTTAATTGGCCCACCCACGTAAAATGGCGGTGCGGCCCACTTCTCCAGCGGGGATCGGCTCCCTGCCCACTGGAGATTGGGTCGGGCCCGCCCGCCCGGCAGGCAGAAAATTCTGCCCATGGTATGCTGATAAAATCCCAGCAGTTAACTCTGGCCGGGATTTTCCAGTCCCACCTGGGTGGGAATCGTCATGAGTGGGATGGAAAACTTGACGGACCAGCCAAAGTTCTGTTGACTTTGGCAGGAATTTCCGGTCCTGTGGCGGGCGGGACCAGAAAATCCCGGCCTCTGTTTCTGTCTGTATAAATGTTGCCTGACAGGCTGAATATTTCCAACATTTTCTGTTTTTATTAGAGCCTTAAGTGTGGTTTGGCCAAATAAAAACCTCTGGGGGTTAAATTGAATAGCCCCTGATAATGGGTGAGTGGATTATGATGCATGATTAACCTATGCCCATTGATTGCAATGCAGGCAGCATACCAACTTTATGCTGCCTGCTATTTTCCATGCTCTCTAGCATCCAGCCTGCTTTAACTGTGCTGTTCTTTGTCAGTAGAAGGCCAATATTGTGTGTGGTTAGGATCATTTAAAACTACAAATAAAAACATAAAATGTTGGAAATACTCAGCATGTTTGGCAGATCTGTGGGGAGTGGAATAGAGGTAATAGCTGAATTTTCCCAGCCCTGTGATGGCAGGTTTGGAGATGCCAGGGCTCGGGAAATAGCAGAAAGCCATGTTGGAATGGTGCCCTGATATATTTCCACATTCCTGCCACTGGGAAGTTTCCCAGGCAATGGATCAGCTTCCTACTGATGGAGGCAGGTGGCCAATTTACATAAGTAAGGCCCCAATTAGGGGAGATTTTGCGGTACTGTCAGTGGAGCAGCACCTTTGCCAGGTGCAGAGGCCACCAGCTCCATGAAGGTAGCCTCTCTGTGGCACGCTGGGTTGCTCATTGGAGCCAGAGGCTATTGACCCAAAGAGGAGTTGCTGACAGGAAACGCTGCACCCATGGCCCAATTGCTTCTATTGCAGGGGCGTCCCCTCTGATTCAAGGGGCCTACCAGTTTGGCTCCTCTGAAATTCTGATTGAAATTTTTGCTTTTGAAGGCACCTGCATGTTGAGGTACCCTCGCAGTCCTCACCCTGTCTCAGCAGCACCCAATTCTTCTGGTGGGGCTGCTGAGGCTTTGCCATAGCTCTAGAACTGTCGGCCCTTGACTCATTGTCACTGTCACCTTCACAGCCACTGACAGTGCTGTATATGATGTGCTGTGAGGTTGCAGTTGCGGTTGCAGGAGGTGGCAGATTTCACTGACGTCATCTTGCACATGATTCCTCTCTGAGATTCAGGAAAGAGGGCTGATCCCTGAGCATCCTGGGTAGATATGGTCTCCTGCTGAGTGTCCTTCTCTCTGTCCCCACTTCCCCATCTATTCCAGCAGCTTGTCCTGTAACCTCTGTTCATTCTTCAAAACATGCTGTACTTTAAGGGGAATGCCGACTGGTGCACTCATGTCTGGGAGCAACTGGTTTATGTAGAAGTCTTCATGTCAGCAAAAAGTCTTTCAGCACTTGCCACATCCTGTAAACTTTAGCAACTATAGAAAGCACCAAACACTTGTAGAATCATAGAAAAGGTGAGAAGAAATTAACCAGCAATTAACTTCTAAGATTATTCCTTTAAATAACATTGGTGGGGGAGGCAGTACTGGTGGGGGCCCTTACTACTGTTTAACATGTGTTCTGCTGCATGAGCTTAAGAGACACACTGGCCGTGAAGGTGACTGACAATGAACTTTTATGCGTCTGATCCTTCCAGACTTAAGTTAAAGATATTTGCCACATCTAACATTTCTCTGTCCACTGTTGTGGAAGGGAGGTCTTGAGATTCTCTTTTCTAAGAGAGCTGACTACAATTTTATTCATTGGCTGGAGTGTTGAACTCCAGAATGTCACTGTTGGTATCAAATCAGCCTTGCACGCTGATTGATGTCATGCTCTGCCTGCTCTGGATATTTCTGATGGACATTCACTGCCTGTGTGCACACGAACTGCAGATGCCTTTAGAAACTGTAATGCCCAATAAAAGACAGCTGATGAGCCCTATTTCTTTCCCAATGGTTTGCAATTTAATTTACTCTTCTACTGGTCACAAGAAATGCCCATTCCCTTGTACACTGGAGGAGGGAAACCTTGAACAGACATAAAAGCAGAAAATCCTAGAACCCTGCAATAAATCTCCCAGCATCTGAAAGAGCAAAAATTAAGATTTTTAGTTTAGGCCGTCCATCAAGGAAATATTCTACCTCACATGTTGGTTTACCTTTTTTACTGACGCCGATTAACCTGGTCTGTCTTATAAGGTTTTTCTATTTTGTATTTCAAGTTTCCAGCATTTGCAGTTTTCTTATTCAGTTTTGGAATCATGCTGTGCACTACTTGGTCTTAACACATTTGTAGTAGATCATTTTCAACTTTGTTAAAATTGAAGGCAGAAGAATTCATTGCCCAGCATGAAATCAAGTACTTTATGTCCTGGTTGCGACTTGCACTTCCTTTGCCTGGTTCCAGCATTTTTTTTATCAGTCTCGGTGCGTGGGCACCAATGACAAGATAATATTTACTGTCCATCCCAAGAAAAGGTATTGATGGTGAATCTTATTCCCGAACCACTGCTGTCCATGTGGTGATGGTGCTCCAAAATGCACCAAAGTGTTTGTTATTACCATAGTAAAGGCCTTCATAAGCTGGCTACTGTGACATCGATAGAGAGCATCAAACACTTGTAGAATCACATCAACGGCTAGACAAAATCAACCAGCAATTGGCTTCTAAGTAGTTGATGATTGCTTTAAACAACACTGGTGTTGGTAGGTGGGGGTGGTGTAGGTTGGTTGTGGGAGGCCCTTTCTATTGTTGAACATGTGTTCCATATGTACATGTATAGTTTCAAAAAATAATTTTTTAAAAAGCATCCAGTGAGGGTGGAGAAAATAAATGTGTTTATGAAAAACAGTCAAATCATGCCTAGCAAATGTATTGTAATTCTTTGAGGTTATAATTTTGTTGAGGATTAGATGAAAGGTACTATATTTCTTGACTTGAGAAGACAGTCTGCTGTTGGATAAGGAAGATATGGTGATAGTGAAAGCTATGGATTCATGAGGAAAGTATAAATCACCAAAGAAAGTGACTACATAATGGAAAATGGAGAGCTATTAGCAATGGTATCAGTTTTAATCTGTTACCCAAGATTAGCAGAGGCCCGTGAATGCTTGAGAGCTAGTAATATTGGTTAATGATGTGATTAAACTGTTTATATAAGTCCAATCTTTCAGGTTTGTAGAAGTTGCTAGGAAGCATAAGATGTTCAAAACCTTGGAGGACAGGGGCAATTTTAATCCTGAGACAGGTATGTTTGGGGTGAAAAGTTAAAATTTAAAAATTTTTAAGCCCAAACCCAATTTGCCTTAAACCTGTTAAAATTGGCAGGACCTGGTAAATCTATCCTTCTGGATTTCCTGACCACCAAAGTGCCTCCCTGCTCATAAAATCACCTCCTTGTAAATGCCAGGACCAGGGTTTCAAGTACGTTCCCATTTTATAATATTGAGGAAGGGGTGAAATATATATTTTAAGTGCAGAGTGCCATGCTGGTCTCAAGCTATCCCAGGCTGATCTAACAGCTGGGCAGAATTTCACAGCCCCCACCAGAGGGTTTGCAGGCAGAGGGCCCATAAAATTCCCCAGGCGGCCTTCCAGCCACCTTACCATCTGCCTGCAACCTGTCCTCAATTTTACAGGGGGTGGGTAAGGCCTAGGGTGGTCCACTTGCCCTCACCTCAATTGAGGCCCGAAGAACCCTGCCTGCCTGGCTGCAATTTTCAGGCTGGCAGACGGAAATCAGGGATGCATCCCGAAGCCCAATGGTGACCCTGCTCAGGGTGAGAAAAATAAGGGGATGCCTCAATCAGCCTCCCATCTCCCCCTGGCTGCTCCCTCCTCATGCCCACGCCCTTCACCCCTCGCCGCCCCCCCCCCCCCCCCCCGGGCCTCTCTGTCGTGGACCCATTGCCATCCAACCACCCTTCTCCCCAGGGGCTTCCCTCTCATCTCCACCACGACACCACCCCCATGCATCCCCCAGCACTTACCTGCACCCTGGCTCCGGGATTTCGACTCACAGGGCTGTGTGTATTCTCAGCAGTGGCTTCGGACGGCATGGAGGCAGGACTTCCTCCCCATGTTGGGTGCAAGTCTTGCCTCCAGTCAATCATTGGCTGAGAGGCAGCTGGCATTGGCAGGGATGCGTTCCCTGCTGACTCATCAGGTGGTGAACCTGGTAACCTCACCGCAGATTAAATTCTGCCCCATAAGTGGGCTTCAGAGAAGAGACAACTCAACTTAGTGGGCATAGTTTTACACCCTGCTGGTTTGCAGACAGGGGACCCTAAAACTTCTGAGGTGCCCTTCCCACCGCACTCCGACCCACCCCACACCTGTCCTCAATTTTACAGAGGCGTGGGCAAGGCCTAGGATGGCCTGCCCAACTTCACACCAATTGAGACCCTTAAGTGGTCAATTATTTGTCACTTAAGGGCTGCTTCCCATCCAGTTGCAATTTTTCATCCAGTGGGAGGAGTTTGGGGCTGGGGGGGAAGCCCAGGAGCCTACCCTGCTTGGGCCTTGGGAGGGGGCACCTTTATCTCTATCACTAGCCTCTTGCCACATCAGGCACCCCCAAAAGGCCTCTCCCCCCCCCCCCCCCCCCCCCCACCGCCCGGTCTGATGTTCTCTCACCTGATCTTGCCATCATGACCCCCATCCACTTCTTTCCTCACCCTCCATGCCTCCCCTCTGGTCACCTCCTCGAGACCCCACACCTACCCGGTCCTTTGGTGGGCAGCTTTGAGATGGGATTCTGCCGAGTGAGGGGTGAAAGCCCCACCTCCTGCTAATTATTACTCCTCAGAGCGTTAGATGGCCGCAGGGCGGCCAGCATCAGTAGGAATGTATTCCCCGCCGACTCTTCATGTGGTGAGATGGGAAACCCCAGTGTCTGAAAATCCTGTCCGGTGGATCTTCATGAGAGTAAACATTCCACTTTCCTTTAAAACAAAAGTTGTCCACTATATTTATGTACATGTCTTTTTCAGTATGGAATTGGGACCACTTTTCATAAGAAAAACATCTCTTCCCTAGACTTTCTTTCCTAATAAGTTCAAAGAAATCTTTTGAGACTGAGCAGATGAATGGAAGTGGCTATTTATTATTCATTTAACCTTTGATCTAAGTTACACTTCCTTTACCATATTCAACATGCCAACATTGAAGACTTTTCTTCTACTCATAGGGCCTGAATTTTACCTTCGGCGTGCAGGCGTGCGCCTGACACGTTGGAACATAATATGACGTGCGATAACGTCAGGCATGCGTCCCGAGGTCATCGCGCACTTGCACGATATTTCATTCGGCAGGAGCGTGCCGGAGTCGACTGCACATCGGCCGATAATTGAAAGGTCTATTAAGGCCAATAAGGACCTAATTAACTTGAAATTTACGCTGTCCGTCCAACCTAATGGTTGACGGTAGGTGAAAAGACCAAGTAGTCTTTACATTTTTTAGGAAACCTCATCCACGAGCTGGATGAGGTTTCCTAAAGCTGATACTAATTAAATAAAACCTTTATTTTGAAAATAAAAACGTGTCCCATCTCAAGTGACACAGTCACATGAGAGGACATGTTTCATTAAATTTTTAATGTCTTTATTTTTTTAAAATGCGCTTCAATCTCCCTGAAGCAGCTCCGTGCCTAAGGGAAGTTGAAGCGCTCTTTCGCGCGCATGAGCGAACTGTGCACCAGGCCCGCTCTCCCTCCTCCCCCGCCCGCACAGGTAGCGCTCAGTGCTACCACTCGTGATCCATGCAGGCCGGGCCTTAATTGACCCGCCCGCATGAAATTGCGGTGCAGAGCCGATTGCGGGCGGCGGTCGGCTCCCCAACCATCCCCACCGAGCCCAACCAACGCGGGAAAAATTCAGGCCATAATGTACTGATTAATCTACTTGCATAAAATTATTATTGTGCAGTATTATTGTGCACCTGTTTATGACAGGTAAAAAATTCAATTCATTAAGACTTTTAATATATTTCAAAATCTTCATAAAAACCTTACCTTTACATGCATTTCCTGTCTACAAAACCTTACTTCCTTTTCCATACTTCTGCCTCAGCTTTTCCATTACAAATTCATGTGGTGATATTTATAATGGAAACTGCCTCTGCGAACTTGTCGAGTTGTAGTTGCACAATATGGCTACTGATTGGAATTGTGGAAGAAACCTCTGAGCCTTCTCTCTTGGCTCTGACACCATTTTCCTTTTATTTCTAAGTTGACTTGCCTCCTTAGGTAAGTTAATATTTAACTTAATTTTAAACATTAAATGTTGTGGTTTTATCAGTATTTTATTAAAAGTCTTGCCTGTAATATTGGTTCTTGATGTCATATTTTTGTGTCAACATGTTTCCATAATGAATGTCTGTGCACGATTAAACTGTTTATATAAACATATCATTACCAAGAAAATGCATAACGTAGACCAGATTATACTGGATTTCTCCCATATAAATTGCTCAAAATATTTACTAAAAATGTTTCTCTAATAACGTTTGACCTGACGTTTCCTCCATTAATAAATGAAATTTCTAATTTAAAGTAAGAATTTATACAAAATATTTCTTTAAGAAGAACTGGGTGGCATTGAGCTGCTCAGCCAGTGGTGGCTGCTGCTGTGCCCATGCACTTGATGGTCTCCCATCTTGTACTTGGATGCCACAGCTCCCTAATTGCTTGCCGGGCAATTGTTTCAGGTCACAATGTTAGGTTATTTTGATACCTTGACTCATTTTTGAGATACACTGTGCCCAAATTTAAATATTATTTATGCACTTTTAATAAGAACTTCTAACAGTTCCTAAAACTGCTTGCAAAATTGGCTCTTCTCTCATCTTTGTCTCACTCTCTTCTCTGCCTTCCTTCACTCTCCTCTTCCCCATCCTCTCCACCTTGTATTCTCCTCTCTCCCCTCTCCTTATCCTCTCTCCCATTCTTCCTCTCCCTTTCCTCACTCTCTCCCAGTACCTTCCTCTCTTCCCCTCTCCATCACTTCCTGTAACTTATTTTCTTCTCTGTAACTCACTGACTGATCTGTTATTATTTCTGTAGCTCACCACCTATAATCAGTTCTCCTTTCTCTAATTCTCTAATGCCTGTAATCTAGTATCCTCATTGTCATGGCATGTTACTGTTACTGCTTATGATCTATTATCCTATCTGTAAGACATAGTCTGTGATCTGTTACTCTCACTGTAACATTGTGTGATCCATTGTTTTCAGAATACGTCATTACCTGTAATCTGTTAATCTTGCTGTAACTCACTACCTGTGATTTATTATCCTTTCTGTAACTGACTGCCTACAAACACTAATATCCAGTATGAGTCAGTTATAATCCTGTCATTTTTACCTCCTTTTAATTTACTTCTGTGATCTATTATCTTCACTGAATTTCATAGGCAAAATTTTCCCCCTGTTGGGGGGGGGGGGGAGTGCGGGAGCGGGCGCGAGCAGGCGGGTTCCCGATCAGCGCCCCTGGTTGGGGGCATGCTGCCATTTTATGTGGGCGGGCCAATTATGGCGTGACGTCCGCCAGGAAGCGCTATGCGCTCCCTGTGCGGGCGGCAGGAGGCATTCCCTCAGCTGGGAGTGCGGTCTTTCGTGCATGCATGCAAAATAGAGCACAGATCTCCCTGAGGCTAAGTGCTGCCTTAGGGAGATCGGCTCAGATTTTCAACTTTTAATAAAGGAGTTTAAAAATTTTCGCTGCCATGTCCTCTCATGTGACACTGTCACATGAGTTGGGACATGTCCATAACTTTTATTTAAACCTTTCATTAAAGTTTAAATACCCTCGTGAAACCCCATCCCACCAGTGGATGAGGTTTCATGTTTCTTCACAAGCCCGCTTGGGCTCCCTTAAGGTTGGACGGGCAGATCCATTAATGAGCTGAATTGGTTTTCTAATGGCCTCAATAGGCCGTTGACAGGTCAGTGGGCGCGCATCTGACTTGGCTGTGCCCCTGCCGACCTGAAAATGGAAATGACGTGGGGCGTCATCAGGAGTTCCACCCGACGTCACTCCGTGTAATTTTATGCGTCATTTTATGCCCCGCCCCTGCTCGCCGCCTGGAAGTTCCTGCCCCATGTGTAGAGATTTAGTGGTAACTTGATTTTGGCAAATATGAAATTGATTTTAATTAATCTGTTAATTTGTGGACTGGAATAGGAATAAAGGTCTAAAAAATCTGCTATGTAAAAACCCAACTATTTCATTAATATTCTTCAAGACCCCGCTGTCCCTGTCTGAACTGGCAGACCCTAGTCCCACACTATGTGGTTGACTCTTATCACGCCCTGAAGTGGCCCCTATAGTCACTCAGTTGTAAAAATAATTGCTGGTGAGGTGAAGGTCCATAACCGCCATCTATGAACAATAAATAATGAGCAATAAATGCAATCTTGTCAGCACTGCCCACACCCAAAGTCAATTTAAGGTAAGCTCACTACCTGTGACATGTAAATATGTGTCAAAATGTGATACGTGTTACGAAATTTCTTTACCCAAGGAATGGCAAAATTGTTGAAATCATTACCACAAGGAGTAGTTGAGGCTATTACATAGATACATTAAAAGGGAAGCTAGGGAAGCTAAATGATTTTGAAGGAAACAGAAGGAAATGATGTTAGATGAAGTAAGTTGGGAAAAGGCACACGTGGAACATAAACATAGACCAGTTTGGCCGGATGGCCGGTCTCTATGTAACCCTGTACATGTGTTATCATCACTGGATCTACTAATTACAACTCATTGCCAGCCATTTATTATTATTTGCTACACAGAAAGTTATCTAGAAATATTATTTATTTTGGTTTTTTTTAACCAGGCAGTCCACATTTCTTGCATTGGCGAGGGGCCAGTGGTCCATCTCAGTTCTACAAAGATTGACTGGGGAAAGATCCAGGTTCTGACTGATGTCCCGAAGACCATCTGCCTGTCTAATGAGTCGCTTATCCCAGCCAGAGTCATGGCCAAAATGGTAGGTTGTTTGCAATAATTAAAAAGGAAATATGTTCAGTAAAGATGACTAATTGCTTCACATATGGGATTTATTGCACATCTGCCATTCCTTCAGCTTTTTTCCCCTTTTATAAATTTACCCCTCAGTATCTACTCTGCATGGTTTGATGGGAACTGTGCAGCACCCAACATATTCTATTCAATACAATTCTTAGTTATCTTTTATGTTTCTTCAAAACAAGAACCAGATCTTAATAGCTACAACAGGTACACCTTCTTGATTCTCTGTCATTTACTTAAAAAACATTTTCCAAAGTCTCCCTCAAGACACTGTGGCTGCTCTTCCTCAGGATTGCTAATTTAGTGCTGCTTAGGTTAATTTTATACTGTAGTTAAACTAAGGACTGAGTTGAAGTTGGCTCAATTCATTTGGTACATGAAGAGCTGGTAGACAAGACTTTCATCTTCGGTAGACAAGATTCCACATAGGCCTAAAGTGGAAAGTTTGTTTGGTGATCCACCTGGCACTATGTTATGTTTTGGTGCAGTAAGCCTGCATTGACATTTTAGTGTGAGGCTGAACTCATTGAATCAGGAATGAAGTACACAAATTGAGAACATTTCTTCCATTGACTAATCCTAGACAGTTACCGATTCCCCAGTATCCCAGCAGTTTATGATGTTTCAGAGAACCGAGCGTTATATCTGTGCACTCTTTTATTGGATTCTGAAAAGTTTCCGCATTTTTGTTGGTTTATTGTAAATTACCAATTGCACTAATACTGGCAGAAACATGTGTTAAGAATCTTTCATAACTGCACAACTTTTTGTTTACCTTACTTATTACAAATTCCTTATGCTGTGGTCCTACACACACCAAAACTGAGTTGAGACTGTTTGCAAGCATTTGATCTTGGGGCCCTTACAAAGGGTGGACCAGAGACTTTTCTCCCATCTGAGCTCAACATAAATCCAGATTCTTGAGGTGTGCTAAATTACTGTGCCACTTTGTTCTCCATACTTGATTATCAGTTCAATAAGTATCATTAAAAATCCATTGGGAATCTTGAGGGTTAACAGAGAAAATGAGTACACAGAGGGTTACAGTATTACTGCTTCTGGTTTAACTTTCCTTTATACCAGTAGATAATTTGCATTTACTCTAATCATTATGAATAGCTGATGGCAATACTCATTAGCACAATCCTAAATAGGGAAAGGAGCCATTGGCCTGGATTTTCGCCTCCGAGTTGTTTAGGGGGAGTCGGGAAATCACCCACCTCGCCATGCCTGGCTCAGGAGAAACTCGCCCGAATGGTGGGATCGTCATTCTGGGGGTTGGGCGGGTACTGGGTGGGGTTAGACTTACCGCCCCCAGATGGAGATGGCTACCAGCTGCTGAGTTCCTAGCGAGCTTTTTAAAATGCCTGCCTCAGTTCTCTGGGACTTCGTCCTATTTGTTTTGTTAAATATTAGGCCCTCTAGCCCTTATACCTTACACCCCTTTACCCCCCCACCCACTCATCGTGCCCCATCCATGCCAACTCATGCTAACTCATGTCTCCCATCTTCCCAATGGGCCCTTCATACCCTCCATGTCAACTTAATGCCAACTGATGCCGCACACCCATCCCCTTAGTTGCTTGTAGCTCCCATGCCAACTTAATACCAGCCCATGCCAACCCCCCAACACCACTTGCCCTTACCATGCCAACTCACCCAGTATCCATCATGGGCAGTCCTAATGAGCCATGTTGAGATGAAACAAAATAAAGATTTAAATATCTATTTCAGCATTTTCTATAGAAAAAAAACTCCCAATCATGAAAGCACATTCAAATCATTTAAATCCTTTCAAGTACTTAATCCCTTATAAAAATAGACTAGCACTCATAACCCCAAATTAAAGAAAGGTAACCCTTTGATAACCTTTTTGAACTGTCAATCAAACTGTGAATTTAGGATCCCCTATTGAGATAATGATAAACTGTGGAAAGCATTAATAATGACATACCAATAGCCCTTGTGGTAATGTCAGCAAACAGCTATTGTAACTGCTGGAACAGATTTTTTTCAATTTTCACTGACACAGGCAGCCTATTTTTAAATTTTTTAATGGGCTGAGGATTTAAATAACTTGACAGCTTGAGTTTTTGTTTAACCTCTCACAGAGGCGTTTTTTAATTTTTAAAGTGCTGGGTGTTTAAATAACTTTGCAGTTTGACAGTTCTACAGACCTTAAGATCTTTTCCGACTACTCCAAAATTTTGTAACTCCCACACTGTTGGTTAAGGCCCTTGATACAGCAAAAATGAGATCTGTTTGAACTCAGCACTGAGTTCAAATGGCCCTGCTGAGTTCGGGGCTTCCTCACATGTGAGTCACATCCCGCCCCTTTCCCTACTGGTGAAAATGGAATCTGTTGGAAATAGTGGTGGACTTCCAATCCAGTGTCCATCTGCCATTTTGCAGACTCTTTGTAGTCTCCATGACTCTACAAAAATCCGGGCCATATAGTCCACTGTTCTGGTGCTAGAAAGGATACCAAACACTTCTATTAAATCATTCACAGTGCATAGACCATGATGGTACTTGGGACCTCAGGAAAGATATTACAGAACATTATGAAGCAAATCTCAAAAACAATATGTAGAAGTACCTAAAAGGAGTTGTGAAACAGCTCAATATGAATAATGAATGACTCTACAAGTAAATCTTTTGACTCTGCACCCTCAACAGGAAGCTGTTGCCAAAAGGAGTGTGGCTTGGAGAATTTGCACAAAATGTTATTGTCCTGTTTATAACCCATGCCTCCTTGAACCTCTCCAGTTGGGCAGTGGGATCGGTGAACTTATCCTTATTTCCTTTCCAAACAAGGCTGAGTTCTCCTGAACTTATACCTGCCATTCAGTGGGTTTTCAGTCAGCTATGAATCGCATCCATATACACATTAACTGCAGGCAGGGGCTGTCCAGTTTTATTGATGCCCCAAGAAAGAGAGTAGGGGTAAGATTAGCAATTGAGAATGGCAGCAGAATGACAGAAGGCAGAAAGTGGGGTCCCATGAGGATCAGTTCTGGGAACACTATTATTCACAATTTATATTAACAATTTAGACTTTGGAATCAAAAATATAATTCATAAATTTGTGGATGTCATCAGATTGGATGGGATGATCAGTACTAAGTGGACAGCAGCAAATTACAAGATGACATTAATAAAATTCTCATCAACACAGTTCAGTGTGAAGTATTACATAATTGTAAGAAAAATAAGGAGAAAAATACATGACTTGGAAAGTAAGAATCTAAATGGGGTAGAGGGACAAAGGGATCTGGGAGTACAAATACACAAATCACTAAGAAGTTTTAAGGCCACAAAAAATACAAACCAAGCAGTAGGGCTTATTTCTTGAGGGATAGAACTGAAAAGTAGAGAAGTTATGCTAAATTCGTGTCTAATCTTGGTTAGATCACATTTACAATGCTGTGTATAGTTCTGGCTACCATATTATAAAAAGGACATAGAGGCACTGGAGAGGGTGTGAAAAAGATTTACTTGCATGATAGAAAAATACAAAGTTCTATCAATCAGGCTGGGGGTTTCTTTTCGAACTGAAGGTTGAGCGTTAAAAGGGTTTTGACAGAATAGATACAGAGATGATGTTTTCACTTGTGGGGAAGAGCTAAAGTAGAAGTCATTGATATAAGACAGTCACCAATAAATCAAATATAGAATACAGAAATATCTTTACCCAAAGAGTGATAAGAATAAAAAATGTGGAACTCGCTACCACAGGAAGTGGTTGAGATGAATAGTGTAGATGTATTTAAGGGGAGGATCGATAAGCATATGAGGGAGAAAGGAGCAGTTGATTATGCTGTTAGAGTTAGATAAGGATTTGTGAGGTAACTCTGTGAGGAGGCTTGAGTGGAGCATAAAGACCAGCATGGTCTGGTTGGGCTGAAGGGCCTGTTTCTTTGCTGTATATCCTTTGTAATTCTACATAAAAGGGGAAAAGTCTGGCTCTTTAGGTTTTCATGGTGTCCCATGAGACTCCACAGCCAGTGATGTGTTTTTGAATCATAGTCACTTGTACCACTGTGAAACATATTTATATTCGTGGTGTCCCTGGGCAGGCTGTAAGCTGACCCCATGATGTACTTGTGCAATCTGAAAGCTGATTCTCTGAAGTCACTGTGTTTTCTGTGAGCTGTATCTATGATGCCCCTGTGTTATTATTTAGCTCACTACATGATGCCACGTGCAATCTTTGATCTGATGCTATGCTCTTTGTGCCTTTGCTATTTGTGAGGCAACTCTGTGATGTCCCTGTGCTATTTATGAGGTAACTCTGTGATATCTGTCTGCAATTCTCTTTCATTCATTCATGGGATGTGGCATCGCTGGCTAGGCCTGCATTTATGGCCCGTCCCTAATTGCTCTTGAGAAGATGGGGATGTGCTGCCTTCTTGAACTGCTACAGTCTGTGTGGTGTAGCAACGCCCACAGAGCTGTTAGGGAGGGAGTTCCAGGATTTTGACCCAGTGACAGTGAAGGAATGGCGATATACTTCTGAGTCAGAATGGTGAGTGACTTGGAGGGGAACTTGCAGGTGAACTTGCAGGTGGTGGTGTTCCCATATATTTACTGCCCTTGGCCTTCTAGATGGTAGTGGTCATGGGTTTGGAAGATGCTGTGTAAGGAGCCTTGGTGAATTCCTGCAGTGCATCTTGTAGATGTACACACTGCTGCTACTGTGCATTAGCGGTGTAGCGAGTGAATGTTTGCGGATGTGGAGCCAATCAAGCGGGCTCCTTTGTCCTGGATGGTGTCAAGTTTCTTGAGTGGTGTTGGAACTACACTCATCCAGGCAAGTGGAGAGTATTCCATCACACTCCTGACTTGTGCCTTGTAGATGATGGACAGACTTTGGGGAGCCTGGAGGTGAGTTACTCGCCACAGGATTCCTAGCCTCTGACCTGCTGTTGTAGCCACAGTATTTATATGGCTAGTCCACTTCATTGGTCAATGGTAACCCCCAGGATGTTGATAGTGGGGGATTCAGTAATGGTCATGCCATTGAATGTCAAGGGGCGATGGTTAGATTCTTGTTGGAGATGGTCATTGCCTGGCACTTGTGTGGCGCGAATGTGTTAGCTGACTCTTTGGTGTCCGTGTGGTATCCCTCTGCTTTCTGTGAACTGGCTCTATGTGCTGGATTTTCATGTCCCGAAAGCTGGTTGGGGCCCGATTCCAGGATTCCCACTGCCATTCCTGCTGCTGGCAATTTTGAACAGCGCAGGTTAAGGGTGTGGGGGAAGGTGGGCGTTTCAGATCCTCCACACTTTCACGGAGTCAGGCTGACATTTGAAGACAATGTGGTTCACGCCAGATCAGAGAAGCCATGAACCATGGAGAGCCCTGGTCTGGAGATGGGAACTATTTGACAGGTAAGCTGAAAAAGTGTTGCGCTGTATGATAAGCTAAATATGTTTTTAATACAGTGATCGATAAGCCTTTGTTCTGAAAAGGTAAGTGACCATTAAGTTGACCAGCTAACTCTGAGATGACCTTGTGCAGTCCATGAGCTCACTCCGTGATGTCCCTATACTATCTATGAGTTCACTCTATCATGTCCTTTTGCTATTTCTAAGCTTTCTTGTCTGCGTGTTATAGGGAAGTCACCTTGGGATTTTCCGCTCTGCGGACTAAGTGCGGGCGAAAAAAGCAGCGTTTTACCTGTGGTGCTCGGACTGCCTGGCTAGCTTGATCTCTAGTGAGGTGCATGCATTTGTACACCTTGGCAGAGGGCGTCCGTCACCTCCTGTATGCACTTGAGTGGAACTTGAGAGTTGCCGCAGAAGTCCCCAGTGGAGCCCTGGAAGGAGCCACTCGTGTAGAAGTTTAGAGCTGCGGTGACATTGAGAGCCGCTGGCAATGGATGTCCTCCCAGTCCCTGCGGCATCATCTCCTCGAGAACGTGGCAGATATTATTGACCAGATCCCTTGACGTGTGGAGGCGGCGACAAAACTGATTTTCACTCATCTGGAAGAATGACGTGTGTCTTCCGTACACCCTTGGTCTTGTGAGCCACTTCTGCTCAGTGAACCTGTGAACTTCGTCCTCTGGGTCAGGAGGGGGCCTGGAGTTCCTTGTACATCAGGGTGATGCACCTCCCTTTGCCGAGCCTGGCCCCGACATCGTACTCTTCTCTGCCTTTCCTCCTGGCTGCATGCGATGAAGGCTGTTTTAAATGCACCATTCATCTTCCTCACATTCTCCTCTCTGCTGGAACATTGATGAAAAACATGAGTGAGCATCAGCCTCCAAAACTCCTTTCTGTGTCGCTGACTAGTGAGTTACTGTGGTTTCAAGGGGTTAGTTTCAGTCGAGGCACCTCATCACTATGATTTGTTTAAAACCAACAAACACCAACAGCCTATATATCCTGGCGGGTAATGCTCCCCCCGATATAAGAAGAACGGTAGTCAGCAAGAAAGAGCGACTCCGTCAAACATCAGATGAGAGGCACCCTCTACATGGTCATACACCTACACCCAGCCGCCTAAAGTCAAGGAACAGCTTCATGAACGGTGTTGTTCCATTACAATCAACCCCATCTGAAGCCCACATCGCCTTGTGGAAAGACCGGCTCGCCAGTCTCGAACAACCCCCAGCGATGGAAATTCTACTGGATGAAAGCCTTCCCCCAGGAGCTAATTGCAACTGGGCAACCTGGAAGTGCCTTAAGACTTAGGACTGGTGTAGGTCGTTCAAAGGTGTCATTAAGCAAATGGGGATATACAACCAGCCCGACAACTTGTGAATGTGGAACTGAGCCACAGACTATGCAACATCTCCTGCAATGCCTATCGCTACAGAAACCCTGCACTGTTGCAGATCTTGCCAAATTCAACAACAGGGTGCAAAAATGTGTCCAGTTCTGGCTGGACCATGTATAGACTGTCCGTGGACACGATAAGAAGAAGAATCACCACGAAATTCCTTGGCAGCACAATGGCAGTTTTCAGGAACACAGTAGATGCCCCCCCCCCCCCCCCCCCAAATATTCCAATGCCTAATGCTGTGAGGTTGCTTTGGATAGGCGCTTGGATGTGTTGCTTTTATCCCAGGCGCTGGAACCCTCATCCAGGGGGATGTAGACTTCTATGACTACATTCTTTGGAATATACATGAGGCCAAATGTTTAGTGAGGGAATGAGATTATTTTAGGCGGGGCTGGGGTTTCACATCTCTGAACCTGCCACCTGCAAGGTTCGTAGGAGCAGTTTCCAATGTGTTTCTGCAGTTTGTCCAGCAGCTCACTTGGTTTTGGATTTATTGCTGCACTGGGGAATTTCTACACTTGGGACAAGGGGTTATTGCACGAATTGGAATTAATCTCGCATGAATGATCTTTATGAATTATGGCTCCTGATTGCACCTATTATTATTAAAATGCTCCTAACATGTTTCAGCTGTGCTCAAATTCTCATTTGGGAATACAGATATCAGTTGGGTACCTCTTAAGTCAGCCCACCAGTGTAGTGAACCGCTCTTCCCAGAAGCCCTGAGAGCCTTCCCCACCAGAGTGTTTTCATAGTTTCATTTTCTACTGCACCATAGGTTCAAGTTGCAAAATGGTGGTGTTGAGGTTCTACTACCGGACCTCCCAGGGTGACTATGGAAATCCCTCACATCGTCCTGAAGGAGGATAATGTACAGGTGTCCCTCCCGCCAATAACTCTCAGTCCACGCCCTGTAATCCTTGATCCCATTGTCATTGTGGTAGATATCCCGGTTTTACCCCCTGAATCATTTAGGTGGATGTGCCTCTGTATAGACCTTGCCCCTCCTCATCTTGAGGCCAATGCACAGTGACATACAGAGATACCCCCCATGAGACTATTGAGTGCCCGCCCCTACACTACCTGTTCCCGATCTGTAGGCTGCAATTGTCTCCCCTGACTGTGACTATGCCATCTGCAGCCCAGTATTATGCCCAAAACACCCGGACTAGGCCCTGTGCACCTTGCTGGGGACTACTGACAATGGACTAACATGCCCTCCCCCTTTCTGGACTGGGTCAAGGACAGTCTTTGCAAGCCCAGCAGTCTAAACTTAATCGCTTCTTTACTTGATTCTCCGCGCTTTCTGGCCCTGACTTGCTTTTGGGCTTCAGCCCTAGACTCACTTGCCATTCGGGCCCGGAGGATATTCCCACCATCCCCACCCAAACATGTATCTGAGTGCACCCTTCCCCTGTATTCCCCCCACTCCACCCCACCATGCCCTTCAGTCAGACCTTTGCTCTCCGGCCTCTTCCCTTGCCCCCGACCTGTCTCCTAGTGCCGCCCCAAGTCAAGCCTGTGCCTTCAAGCTTATTTCAGTGCCCCCCTCCCTTCCCGCCTTACTGCTGGTCTGGTACGTAGAGCCTTGGCTCTGAAATCACCCTGAAATTGTTCTGCTTTTGCCTGCGCAGCTTGCCGCGGAGTCAGGGGAGCCATGAGCAATGCGCGATGTAAGGTAGGCAAATATACCTTGAAGTTATGAGTGAAATGCAGTTCGCCAGCGCATGTCCCTTATGAATGATGTTGGTCTAATTAGATGTCAGTGTGGTCTTTTGATCCATTGTGGGGTCGTGATTCCAACAAGCTGCCTTCATAATGAGTATTGATGATATTCAAATACCATTCCCGACATGGCACAGCGGGATACGTAAGCTGCCATTGAAATATGGAGCAGATGATTGCAACCTGTTTTTACGCTGACATAAACCAGACTTTTGCGCTCCTGAGATATTATCCCCTCCCACCCACAGCTGATGGGAGCGGAAAATCCCGCCCCTTATCTCCATGCAATTTATGAGCTCACTGTGTGATGTTCCTGTATTTGTGAGCCCACTGTGTGATGTTCCTGTATTTGTGAGCCCACTGTGTGATGTTCCTGTATTGTCTGTGAGCCCACTGTGTGATGTTTCTGTATTGTCTGTGAGCTCACTGTGTGATGTTCCTGTATTTGTGAGCCCACTGTGTGATATTCCAGTATTGCCTGTGAGCTCACTGTGTGATGTTTCTGTATTGCCTGTGAGCTCACTGTGTGATGTTCCTGTATTGTCTGTGAGCTCACTGTGTGATGTTCCTGTATTGTCTGTGAGCTCACTGTGTGATGTTCCTGTATTTGTGAGCTTACTGTGTGATGTTCCTGTATTTGTGAGCCCACTGTGTGATGTTTCTGTATTGTCTGTGAGCTCACTGTGTGATGCCTCATGCAATCTTTGAGTTCATTCAAATGGCATGTTAGCCTTTATAGCAATGAAATTGGAGTACATGAACAAATGAGTCTTTCGACAATTGTATCGTGGTTTGCCTAGTCCAGATCTGGAATACAGTGTGAAGTTTGTGTCTCCATATTTAAGGAATGATATTATGGTGCAGTATAATGAAGGTTCACAAAATTAATTCCTGGAATGGGAGGGCTGTCTACTGATGAGAGGCTGAGTAAATTGGGCCTATATTCTCTGGAGTTTAGAAGAATAAGAGGTGATCTCATTGAAACATGCAAGATTCTGAAGGGGATTGACGGGGTAAATACTGAGAGGCTGCTTCCTCTGACTGGGAAATCTAGAACACAGGGGCACAGCCTCAGCATAAGGGGTCGATCATTTAGGACTGAGATGAGGAGCAATTTCTTCACTAACAGTGTTGTAAATCTTTTGAATTCTCTACCCCAGAGAATTGTGGATGCTCCATCATTGAATATTTTTAAGGCTGTGTTTTCTGCTAACTCTGTGCATGCACAGTTGTAAGCATGGTTGTCATCTTTATAGGGGCAATGTGCAGCATGGTGCATGCACTGTCATTGAAAACTGAATTGCAAGTATTACAGTGCCGGCAGCTTCAAGTTAATACCATTTACTAAAGGGAAACAGTCTCTTTATAATGTTTGCAATTATGGCTTCCCTGTAGCTTCTGAATCTCCCACTCTGGAGCCTCTTCCCCTTAATCCGGGTCTGTCATTGGGAACAAGCTGCGGGGCTACAAACGGAATAACGGCTGTCACCGGGTGGATCAGAAGCCTCCTCTCCCACCCCATCCCGATCCACAGAAACTGCAGAGAGGCTGCGCTCTGACTACCCTCCCACCATGGGGCTCAGAAACTGGGTGGAGGGCTTCAGAATACAAATAAGACCCAGCTGGTAGTGTATCTCCTGCAAATGACATAATTGGCAACTGGGCATGTGCAGACAGGTATTGATGGCTATCTTGCATGGTCATCTTGCGTTGACAGGGGAGACAGTTTATTTTTGAGTCTGAGATAGACAGATGTTTGGTCTCTCAGGCAATCAAGGAATTGGGGAAGCAAGTGGGAAAGTGGAATTGAAGCTGAGGGTCAGTCATGATGGTATTGAATGACAGAGCAAGCTCGACAGGCTGGGTGGTCTACTCTTGCTCCTATTTCTTGTGTCCTTATGTTCTCAGGTCCTTATGACTCTCAGTGTTATCCCTCTGCTTTCTGTGACCTGACCGTAAGATGTCCTTATGCTATCTCTGATGTCCCTGAGCTCTGTGAGTTGACTCTGCGATGTCCCTATGTTACAAGTAGAAAGACTCCCTGATGTCTGTGTGCTAATTCTGCGATGTCCCTAGAAATCTGTGACCTAATTTTATAATGGCCCTGTACTATCTGTAAACTCACCATATAATATCCCTGACCTCTGTGGGAGCATACTCTGTTGATGTCTCTGTGCAATCTTGGACATCAACCTATGCTACCTGACTGCTAGCTGTGAGCTTATTCTGTGATTTCCCTCTGCTATCTATGAGCTGACTCTATGATGTCTGTGTGCGGTCTATGAGCTGCTTCTGTGATATTCCTTGCTCTCTGGGGGTGCTCTCTATTGATGTCCTTTGCAATTTGAGCTCAGTCTCTGATGTCTGTGTAAAATCTGTGAGCTGAGACTATGATGTCCTATGCTATCTAATAGTTTCATGCTGTGATGTCTCATGCAATCATTGAGCTGACTTCCTGATGTCTATGTGGTATCCCTCTGCTTTTTTGTTAATTGACTATGATTTCCATGTGAAATCTGTGATCTCACTCTCTGATGTCCCTATGCTACCTGTAAGCTGACTGTGTGATGTCTTGGACTATCTTTGAGTTCACTCTGTGTCCCTCAGCTGTCAGTCAGTTGACTCCATGATGTCCCTGTACAATGATGTCCCTGTGAGCTGAGTCTATGGGCAGAAATCTTTGCTCGGCGGGTGGCCAAGTGTGCCGACGTCAACGCACAGTCACGCGAAGTTCGGTCGGCAGGCGCACGCCAGAGTCGGCAGCGTGCCTGCCGACAATTAAAAGGCCTGTTAAGCCCATTTAGTTACCGATTAACGGGGGCGGGGGGAGGGGGAGAAGAAAATTCAAAATGGAGGACAGAGTTCATGGTCTGAAGTTGTTGAGCTCAATGTTGAGTCCAGGAGGCTGTTAAGTGTCTAATCAAAATATGAGGTACTATTCTTCCAGTTTTCATTGGGCTTCACCGGAACGTTGTTGCAAACCGAGGACAGAAATGTGTGCATGAGATCAAGATGGTGAGTTGAAATGGCAGGTGACAGGAAGGTCAGGGTCATGCTTGTGGAGGTGATACGAAGGTGTTTTGCAAAGCGATCACTTAATCGGCATTTGGTCTGCCAAAAATGTGAATACAGTAGACTAAATTGAAAGAAGTGCAAGTAAATCATTGTTTCACCTGGAAAGAATATTTGGGGCCTTGGAAAGTGAGGAGGGAGGAGGTAAAGGAGCAGGCGTTACACCTCCTGCGATTGCATGGGAAAGTGCCGTGGGAAGGTAATGAGCGGGTAGGGGTGATGGAGGAGTGAACCAGGGTGTCACTGAGGGAATAGTTCCTTTGGAATGGTGACAAGCGCGGCGAGGGGAAGATGTGTTTGGTGCTGGCATTATGCTGGAGTTGGCAGAAATTGCGGAGGATGGTCCTTTGAATACGCAGGCTGGTGGGGTGGAAAGTAAGGATAAGGGGAACCCTATCATGGTTCTGGGAGGGAGGGAAAGGAGTGAGAGCTGAAGTCCGGAAATTCGTTTGGACACGATTGAAGGCCCTGTCAATCAGAGTGGGGGCAATCCCCAGAAGAGGAAAAAGGAAGACAAGTCAGAAGCATTGTTGTGGAAGGTAGCATCATTGGAACAATGAGACGGAGATGGAGAAACTGGGAGAATGGAATGGAGTCCTTAGAAGAAGCAGAGTGTGAGGAGGTGTAGTCGAGGAAGCTGTGGGAGTCAGAGGGCTTGTAATAAATATTTGTTGATAGTCTATCACCAGAAATGGAGGCAGAGAAGTCAAGGAAGGGAAGGGAGGTATCAGAGATGGACCATGTGAAGGTGAGAGAGGTGGAAATTGGAAGCAAAATGCATGAATTTTTCCACGTCCAGACGAGAGCGTGAAGTGGCACCAATACATTCATTGGTGTACCAGAGAAAGAGTTATGGGGGGGTGGTGGCCTGAGCAGGACTTTAATAAGGAATGTTTTACATACGCCACAAAAAGACAGACGTAACTGGAGCCCATGCAGGGGCTCATGGCCACACCTTTTAGCTGGAGAAAGTGAGACAAGTTAAAGGAGAAATTGTTCAATAAAAGTACAAGGTCAGCCAGGTGGAGGAGAGTGGTGGTGGATAGGAATTGTTCAGTGCTCGGTTCAAGGAAGAAGCAGAGAGCTTTGTGGCAGGGAATGGCGATGTAGAGGGATTGAACATAATAATGAAGAGGCGGTTAGGGCCAGGAAACTGGAAATTGTTGAAAAGACATTGGGAGGAAATTTTCCCCCAGTTTGGGGGAAGTGTGGGAACGGACGCGGGCGCACCTCCAATCGGCGCTCCTGACTGGGGGCACACCGCCATTTTACGTGGGCGGGCCAATTAAGGCCCGCCCAGCGTGACGTGACGTCTGCCAGGAAGCGCTATGTGCTCCCTGTGTGGGCGGGGGGGATTCCCTCAGCCAGGGGTACATTCTTTTGCACACGTGCGCGAAAGAGTGCACAGATCTCCGTAAGGCTAAGTGCTGCCTCAGGGAGATTGGCTCCGAATTAAAATTTGCAATTCAAATGATAGAAGAATTTCCTTGCCATGTCCCCTCATGTGACACTGTCACATGAGTTGGGACATGTCCATAACTTTTACTGAAACCTTTATTAAAAATTTAAATACTCTCATGAAACCTCATCCTGCCCGTGGATGAGGTTTCATGCTTTTTCTGAAGCCCGCCAGGGCTCCCGGCCTGCCCGCCAACCTTAAGGTAGGACAGGCAGGTCCACTAATGACTTCAGTTAGTTTCTCAATGGCCTCAATAGGCCGTTGACAGGTCGGCGGGCGCGCAGCTGACTCAGCTGCGCCCCCGCCGACCTGAAAATGGAAATGACCCGGGGTGACGTCGGAAGTTCCACTTGATGCCATCTCGCATCATTTTACGCGTCAGCGAGCGGGCCCTGCCCCCGCTCGCCGACTGGAAGATCCTGCCCAGGGTGTCAGAAGAATCACAAATGTAGGTGGGAAGGGACTGGACAAGGGGAGAGAAAATAGGGTCAAGATAGGAAGAAATCAGTTCAGTGGGCAGGAACAGGCTGAAACGATGGGTCTGCCAGATCTACCACCATGTTTTGCTTTCAGACACCATTGACCTTTTTTCTATTATTAACACATTCTGCTATTTTGTTTTCAGACAGTGCTGACCTTTATTCTGCTATTAGCACCTACTCTGGACAAAAGCTTTCATCTTTATATGATCATTACCACTCCCTTTGTCCTGTGTTCCACGACATCTTTGTCATTTAATCTCTCCTGCCCTCCAACCTATCACTGGCCTTCTATTTTGCTCCACCTGCCCCTCTTCCCTTTTTCAACAGCATAAAACCTATCACATTTCTACCTGTCTTCAGTTCACAAGAAGTCATATTGAACTCAAAATGTTAACTCTGTTTCTCTCTCCACAGATGCTGCCAGACCTGCTGAGTTTTTCCAGCATTTTCTGTTTTTATTCCAGAGTCCCAGCATCTGCAGTATTTTGCTTTTACTTTATGATGTCCCTGTTAGCTCACAACATGATTCTTTGTGAAATCCTTGGGTGGGAGGATCATGTGTGATCTGACTGTAACTTCCCGCCTACTCCCAGTAACCCTTCACCCCGTTATTTACCAAGAATCTATCTAACTCTGCCTTGAAAACATTCAAAGACTCTGCTTCCACTGCCTTTTGAGGAAGGGAGTTCCAAAGACTCGCTACCCTCTGAGAGAAAAAAATTCTCCTATCTCTGTCTTAAATGGGCGAGTCCTTATTTTTAAGCAGTGATCCCTAGTTCTAGATTCTCCCAGAGGATGGAAACATCCTCGCCACATTCACCCTGTCAAGACCCCTCAGGACCTTCTATGTTTCAATCAAGTCACCTTTTACTCTTCCAAACTCCAGTGGATACAAGCCTAGCCTATCCAATCTTTCCTCATAAAGTAACCTGCCCATTCCTGGTATTAGTTCAATAAACCTTCTTTGAACTGCTTCAAACGTATAAACATCCTTAAATAAGGTGACAAATACTGTACACAGTATTCCAGATGTGGTTTCAACAGTGTCCTGTACAATTGAAGCATAATCTCCCTACTTTTGTATTCAATTCCCTTTGCAGTAAACAATAACATTCTTTTAGCTTTCCTGATGATTTGCTGTACCTGCATGCTAACCTTTTGTGATTCATGCACTAGGACATCCAGATACCTCTGAGGCTCAGAGCTCTGCAATTTCTCACCATTTAGACAATATGCCTCTTTTTTGTTTCTTCCTGCCAAAATGGACAATTTCACATTTGCCCACATTACACTCCATTTGTCAAATCTTTGCCCACTCACTTAACCTGTCTATGTCCCTTTGTAGCCTCCTTATGTCCTCTTCACAACTATCTCACTAGCCACTTCTTTTAAGACCCGAGGGTGAAGTCCACCAGGACCCAAGGGTTTGTCAACTCGCAGCTCCAACAGTTTGCTAAGTACCACTTCCCTGGTGATTGTAATTTTCCTGAATTCCTCCCTCTCTTCCAGTTACTGATTTACAGCTATTTATGGGCTGTTAACGTGTATCCTCTGTAGGGAAGACCGATGCAAAATACCTTTCAATTCATTTGCCACCTCCTTATTTTTCATTATTAATTCCCCGTTCTCACTTTGTATAAGACCCATACTCACTTTATTAACTCTTTTCTTATTTACATATCTATAGAAACTCTTACTATCCGTCTTAAGCTAGCTTTCTCTTGTACTCTAATTTTTCCCTCCTTATTAACCTTTTTTGTCATTCATATTTGAGTTCCTGCTCTATGATTTCCCTGTGCTATTTGTGATCTCTTTGATATCGGTATGCTATCTATGATTTACATTTATTGTTCATAATTTATGATTCTGCATTGGTACAACAGGCTCAGCAGTTACGTTGAAAACGACTTCTGCAATACAGTAACTTAGCTCCGTAAATTGAAATGGTTGAATATTTTAAGCAATTTTCACTATTTAAGATATTTTAAGGTATATAAAAAATAAAGTTCTTGCACTTGAAGGCAGCTGATTTCTTGAAGTTCCAGATAGAAACATGTGAAATTTACATTCCCTGGTTTACTGATGCATGCAGGAACAATGTCCAGTGGGTGTATGCATACTGTTTATTACCAAGAGTTCTTCCTCCCTCCTTTGTTAAGACGGTTTCTATTAGACTTTCAGACTAGGTTGTTCAAGGTCTCTTTACAGGGAAATACTGTTTTCAAGCCTCAATAGGCTGAATTTTCAGACCCTGCCGAGGTTGGGAATGGAGGTGGATTAGGCCCACAAAAAACGGTGCCAGGCGGCATGCCGTTCCCAGTGCCAGCCAGTTTGGTGAAGCATGTTCCGGCCAGCAAGTCTAGCTTCCCCCACAAAGCCGGCAATCAATTAGGCTTGTGAAGGACACTGAAGGGAGGCTGACTGTGATTTTCCAGCCTCAGCTCAATGGGGGCAGTTTACCTACCTTGTGGCAGGTACCCAATGGCAAGTGCAGGTGGAGCCAAAGGCTGCTCTATAGAGGGATTTCCTTCCCCACAATGGTGGCCTGACTGCTGAATGTGTTTTTTACTTAAATTTTAAAAAATGTTGGTGAGAAGGCACTTCCATGTTGATGCGCCCTCTCAGTTACTTACATTCTACTGTTCCTCCTCTTAAGCTAGAAGGCCTATGATTAGCCCTCCAGCTTTGAGAGCCACCTGTCACCCTTAATTGAACAGGGAACCTGTCGTCTTCCCAATTAAGGATACTGCTCCATGAAAATCCCAGAGTGACTATTTACTTCCGGGCACAGATTCGGAACTCAGAAACTCTTGTCCCAACTCCTGTTTCCCATCTCCAATGAGAAAATCCAGCCTACTGTCAGAACCTCATGGTCATTCCAGACATGCCTCCCAGCTTGAAACTTTGCCCCATGAGAGAGTCAGTTTTTTCAGAGTATTGGCAAGGTCCCTTTCAGGACCATAAGTGCTGTGCTAAGAAAAGCTAAAGTAACCTCTTTCTAGTAGAGAGAGTTAAGTCACCTGGTTGAGCCATTGCAACAACTCCACTTGCTGCCCTGCTGGTGGATTGTGTCAGCATTGATACATGGATGAGGGGAATGATCCAATTAGGTTTATAGAATTTAAGGAAAGAGTTTACTTTGGCCAATCCAAATTTGGAAAATGCCTTAATCCAAAAGCAAAATACTACAGATGTTAGAAATCTGAAATGAAAGCAGAAAATGCTGGAAATACACAGCAGGTCTGGCAACATCTGCGGAGACAGAAACAGAGTTAACATTTGTTTCTCTCTCTCCACAAATGCAGCCAGACTTGCAGAGCATTTCCAGAATTTTCTATTTTTATTGTGGGTATACCTTTCCGTGCAAGATGTATTTTCGTGATCTCCAGTGATACAGGAATGGGGAGTGTGGAGGTGTTGGATTATATTCCTGTAAATTTATGCACGGGAACAGGGGTGATAGGGCAGCTGGCTTTTGCAGCATTGTCTCAGTGTCTGTTCCCAGCACCAGCTCCTGCAATATTGTTTTCTTAAACTTCTTGGTGCCTGAAACACTGAACAGCAATGACATAAACTTACATTCACATAGGACCTTTAACATAGAGAAATGCGCTAAGGCACTTCGCAGAGATGAACTAGACAGCAGGCAGTAGTGGAAGAGCTAAGACAGGTGACCAAAAGCACAGTGAACAAGTTATATTTGGGGCATGCTGTTGAAGTTGGAGTATGAAGGAGTGAGATTGAATGGTCAAAGGCTCTGATGTCTATTGGAGTTGGAGTTGGAGTATGAAGGAGTGAGATTGAATGGTCAAAGGCTCTGATGTCTATTGGAGTTGAAAGAGGAAGCAATCCTAGAGGAGTTGGGCTGAGGTTGAGGATGGATTGTAAATAAGAATGAGGATTTTGAATTTGCTGCATTAGGGGACAGGATATCAGTGAATGCCTAGCTGAAAGTAACTTAAAGTGGGATAGGATGTGGCCACCAGAGCTTTGGATGAATTGGAGCTTCCATGTGGTGGAGTTTAGTTCAATGAGAAGGGAGATCGACGAGTCAAGTTTGGAGGACCTCAAAACGGTGGAACTTAATGAATTCAGATTGGTGAGTTACAGATGAAGATTGCCATGTGGAAATATGATGTTGTGGCTGTAACAGAGACCTGACTCGAAGAAGGGCAGGACTGGGTCTTAATTATTCCTGGATACAAAGTGTTCAGGAAAGATAGGAAAGGAAGAAAAGGGGGCAGGGGTTGTTGGTATTGATCAAGGAAAACGTTGCAGTGCTGGAGAAAGAGGGATTGAGGACATTTGCCTAGACCTAAGGAACAAAAAAAGTGCATTTACATTGCTCAGTGTAGTCTATAGGCCACCAACTAGTGGGAAGGATAGAGAAGAACAAATTTGCAAGGAAATTTCAGAGAGGTGAAAAAATTATAGAGCAGCTATAATGGGGGGCAGGGGGGACTTTAATTATCCAAATATAGACTGGTGGTGTAAAGGGCAGTGAGGGGTAAGAGTTCCTAGAGTATGTTCAGGAAAATTTCCTACAGCAGTATGTTTCCAGTCCAGTGAGAAAGGGGGCACTGCTAGACCTGGTTCTTGGGAATGAGGTGAGCCAACTGGATCAAGTGACAGTAGGAGGACATTTAGGAGACAGTGATCATTGTATCATAAGGTTTAGGCTGACGATAGAAAAGGACAAAGAACAATCCAGAGTAAGAATAATTAACTGGGGGAAAGCCAAGTTCAATGGTGTAAGAATGGATCTGGGCTGAATAAATTGGAGTCAAAGGTTGGCAGGAAAAATGGTAGTTGAATAATGAATGGGCTGCCTTCAACAAAGAGGTAATTCTTGCACCGTCAAGGTATATTCCTTCCAAAGGGAAAGGTAGGGCAAACAAATGCAGAGCTCCCTGGATGACAAAAGAGATATAACTTAAGATAATGAAGAATAAGTGTGTTTATGATAGGTGTCAGGTAGAAAATACAATTGAGAGTCAGGCTGAATATAGAAGGTTCAGAGGGGAAGTGAGAAAGCAAATAAGAGAAGCAAAGATGGAGCATGAAAAAAGACTGGCAGTCAGCACAAAAGGGAATCCCAAATTTAATGGACACATAAATAATAAAACAGTGGTAAAAGGAGAAGCAGGGCTGATTAGGGGCCAAAACAGGAATTTGCACATAGAGGCAGAGGGCATAGCTGAGGTATTAAAGGAATACCTTGCACCTGTCTTTACCAAGGAAGAAGATGCTACCCAGGCCATGGTGAAAGAGGAGGAAATTCAGACACTAGAAGGATTTAAAATTGATAAGGAGGAGGTATTGGATAGGTTATCTGTACTTAAAGTGAGACTGGAAATTGCAGAGGCACTGGCCATAAGATTCCAGTCTTCCTTAGGCTCAGGGGAGGTGCTAGAGGATTGGAGAATTGAAAACATTATACACTTGTTCTGAAAAGGGTGCAAAGATAAGCCCAGCAACTACAGGCCAGTCAGTTTAACTTCAGTGGTGGGGAAACGTCCAGTGCTGCACAACAGACTTGTGAGCAAAGTTATAGCTCATGGAATGAAAGGGAAAGTAGCAACATGGATACAGAATTGACTGAGTGACAGGAAACAAAGAGTAGTGGTGAATGGATATTTTTTGGGCTGGAGGAAAGTGTGTGGTGGAGTTTCCCAAAGGGTCGGTGTTGGGACCCTTTCCTTTCCTGATATATATCAATGACCTAGACCTTGGTGTACAGGCTACAATTTCAAAATTTGCAGATGGTATGTAACTTGGAAGCATTGTGAACTGTGAGGAGGATAGTGCAGAACTTCAAAAGGACAAAGATAAAGGTGGAATGGGCAGAATGGTGGCAGATGAAGTTCAACTCAAAGAAATGTGAGGTGATACATTTTGGTAGGAAGAACATGGAAGGACAATATAAAATAAAGGGTACAATTCTAAAGGGGGTGCAGGAACAGAGGGGCCTGGGTGTATAAAACCCATCTGGTTCACTGGCTCTGAAGAAGGCTCATACAGACTCGAAACGTTAACTCTGTTTCTCTCTCCACAGCTGCTAAACCTGCTCAGTTTTTCCATCATTTTCTGTTTTTGTTCCATCTGGCTCACTAATGTCCTTTAGGGAAGGAAATCTGCCATCCTTACCTGGTCTGGCCTACACGTGACTCCGGACCCACAGCAATGCGGTTGACTCTTAACTGCTCTCCGAAATGGCTGAGCAAGCCAGTCAGTTGTATCAAACCGCTACAAAATCTCAAAAAAGGAATAAAACTGGACAGACCACCTGGCATTGACCTAGGCACCAGAAACAACGGCAAACTCAGCCCTGTCGACACTGCATAGTCCTCCTTACTAACGTCAGGAGGCTAGTGCCAAAATTGGGAGAGCTGACTCACAGACTAGCAACAGCCTGACGTAGTCATCCTCATGGAATCATATCCTACAGATAATGCCCCAGACACCACCACCATCACCATCCCTGGGTATCTCCTGTCCCACCAGCAGGACAGACCCAGCAGAGGTGGCAACACAGTGGCATACAGTTGGAAGGGAGTTGCCCTGGGAGTCCTCAACATCAACTCCGGACCCCCTGATGTCTCATGGCATCAGGTCAAACATGGGCAAGGAAATCTCCTGCTGATTACCACGTACTGCCCTTCCTCAGCTGACGAATCAATGCTCCTCCATGTTGAACACCACTTTGAGGAAGCACAGAGGGTGGCAAGGGCACAGAATGTACTCTGGATAGGGGACTTCAATGTCCATCACCAAGAGTGGCTTGCTAGCAGCACTACTGACCAATCTGGCCGAGTCTTAAAGGACATGGCTGCTAAACCAGGTCTGCGGCCGATGGTGAGGCAACCAACAAGAGGGAAAAACACACTTGACCTCATCCTCACCAACCTGCCTGCTGCAAATGTATCTGTACATGACAATATTGGTAGGTGTGACCACCACACAGTCATTGTGGAGATGAAGTCCCGCCTTCACATTGAGGATACCCTCCATCATGTTGTGGGCAATACCACCACGCTAAATGGGATAGATTTCGAACAGATCTAGCAAGTCAAGACTGGGCATCCATGAGGCATTGTGGGCCATCAGCAGCAGCAGAATTGTACTCAAACACAATCTGTAACCTCATGGTCTGGCATATCCCCCACTCTATCATCACTATCAAGCCAGATCAACCCTGGTTAAATGAAGAGTGCAGGAGGGAGGAGCACCAGGCATACCTAAAAATGACGTGTCAACCTGATGAAGCTACAACATAGGACTATTTGTGTTCCAAATAGCATAAGCAGCAAGTGATAGACAGAGCTAAGCGACCCCACAACCAACAGATCAGATCTAAGCTCTGCCACATCCAGCCGTGAATGGTGGTGGACAATTAAACAACTCATTGGAGGAGGAGGCTCCACAAATATCCCCATCCTCATTGATGAGGGAAGCCCAGTATATCAGTGCAAAAGGTAAGGCTGAAACATTTGCTACAATCTTCAGCCAGAAATGCCGATTGGATGATCCATCTTGGCCTCCTCCAGAGGCCCCCAGCATCACTGATGCCAGTCTTCAGCCAATTCAATTCACTCCCCCGTGATATCAAGAAACGGCTGAAGGCACTGGTTAGTGCAGAGGCAATGGGATCTGACAATATTCCAGCAACAGTACTGAAGGCTTGTGCTCCAGAACTTGCCACGCCCCTAGCCAAGCTGTTCCAGTACAGCTGCAGCAGTGGCATCTACCTGGATATGTGGAAAATTGCCCTGTTATGCCCTGTACACAAAAAGCAGGACAAATACAACCCAGTCAATTATCCTGCCATCAGTCTACTCTCGATCATCAGTAAAGTAGTAGAAGGAGTCATCAACTGGGCTATCAAGTGGCACTTACTCAGCAATAACCTGCTTACTGATGCCCAGTTTGGGTTCCGCCAGGGCCCCTCAGCTCCGGATCATATTACAGTCTTGGTTGAAACATGGACAAAAGAGCTGAACTCCCGAGGTGAGAGTTAGTGCCCTTGACATCAAGGCCGCTTTGACCGAGTGTGGCATCAAGGAGCCCTAGCAAAACTGGAGTCAATGGGAATCAAGGGGAAAACTCTCCACTGGTTGGAGTCATACCTAGAACAAAGGAAGATAGTTGTGGTTGTTGGAGGTCAGCCATCTCAGCTCCAGGACATCAGTGCAGGAGTTCCTCAGGATAGTGTCCTAGGCCCAACCATCTTCAGTTGCTTCATCAATGACCTTCCTTCCATCATACGATCAGAAGTGGGGTTGTTCGCTGATGATTGCACAATGTTCACGACTCCTCAGATACTGAAGCAGTCCATATCCAGGCTTGGGTTGACAAGTGGCAAGTAACAATCGCGCCACACAAGTGGCAGGCAATGACCATCTCCAACAAGAGAGAATCCAACCATCGCCCCTTGATGTTCAATGGCATTACCATCATTGAATTCCCCACTATCAACATCCTGGGGGTTACCATTGAGCAGAAACTGAACTGAACTAGCCATATAAATACCGTGGCTACAAGAGCAGGTCAGAGGCTAGGAATTCTGCAACAAGTAACTCACCTCCTGACTCCCCAAAGCCTGTCCACCATAAAAAGTCATAAGTCAGGAGTGTGATGGAATACTCCCCACTTGCCTGGATGAAAGCAGCTCCCACAATATGAAGAAGCTGGACACCGTCCAGGACAAAGCGGTACCCTTGATTGGCACCACATCCACAAACATCCACTCCCTCCACCACCAACGCACAGTAGCATTGTCCTGGAGCTGAGATGACTGACCTCCAACAACCACAACCACCTTCCTTTGTGCTAGGTATGACTCCAACCAGCATAGGGTTTTCCCCCGATTCCAATTGACTCCAGTTTTGCTCGGGCTCATTGATGCCACACTCAGTCAAATGCTGCCTTGATGTGAAGGGCACTAACTCTCACTTCACCTCGGGTGTTCAGCTCTTTTGTCCATGTTTGAACCAAGGCTGTAATGAAGCTGAGTGCTCCTGGCGGAACTCAAACTGGGCATCAGTGAGCAGGTTATTGCTAAGCAAGTGCCTCTTGATAGCACTTTTGATGATGCCTTCCATTACATTACTGATGATTGAGAGTAGACTGATGGGGCGGTAATTGGCCGGGTTGCATTTGTCCTGCTTTTTTGTGTACAGGCCATACCTGGCAATTTTTCACATAGCCGGTTAGGTGCCTGTATTGTAGCTGTACTGGAATAGCTCGGCTAGGGGCGCGGCAAGTTCTGGAGCACAAGTCTTCAGTACTATTGCCGGAATATTGTCAAGGCCCATAGCCTTTGCACTAACCAGTACCTTCAGCCGTTTCTTGATATCATGTGGAGTGAATCGAATTAGCTGAAGACTGGCATCTGTGATGCTGGGGACCTTCGGAGGGAGCCAAGATGGATCATCCACTTGGCACTTCTGGCTGAGGATTGTTGCGAATGCTTCAGTCTTATATTTTCCCGTGGTTCTGAATTGTATAGCCCTTTGAAACCCAAGTTTGTCATCCGCATTCCTTCTTTATTCCCTGTCTTCTCTCATATCTCTCAATTCTGCATTCCAGACCTTATCTCTTGTAAATCAAAATAAAAACCTATGCCTTGGGATATTACAATTTACGAGTACTTTAAAAAAGATGAATCTAGGATTGTATAGGTATTTTTTGATTGTCTATATAATTACATTTGGACTTAGTAAGTGCAAAATCAAAGTCTGTGGTAGGAACAAGGAAGAGCAGGAAATTTGCTGTTGCTCACTGAATGTTTAGCTCACTCACTCAGAGACAACATTGGGGATTTATAGCAGAGTAAATAAACTACCTTCAATTTCAGAGTATTACTCAATTATAACTGCAATTTTTTCAGATTCTTTTTGCCAGAGAATTTATGTTGTTGGCTGTGGATAACATAATTTAGGTTAAATGCACTATTTTGATATTGATTAGAGCTACATTGCTGAAGAGGTTGATTGATTAAAGATGAATTATAGTGATGGGTCAGCAGAGCCTGAAGTACTTTCACTGGCAGCACTGTGATAAATTAGTTGGGTTAGAGGGAACTTGTTAATGGGAAAGCCTATTGCAGCTGCAGTGGCAGCTTAATTTTATAGTTGCCTTAAAATTCTTGGATCAGATTCAATTTACCTTGTTTTTATTTGCACCAGCCTCTTCAAAGAAGGGCATCACATTGGCGAATGCTGGCATCACTGAGATTGCTTAGAAGCTATTTAAATATGTATTTTTATTATCCTATTTTTATAGTTGAAGAATTAGGTGTGTTGCTAGAGTAAATAAGGGAAAACTGTTTCAACTGTCATTAGAGTCAGTAACTAGGGGACATGGAGTGAAGGTAATTGTCAAAAAATCTGGAGTGGAAGGGGAATTGAGAATGCACTGCTTGAAAACTTATGTTACAAAAAGGAATTGGATAAATACTTGAAAAGGAGAAATTTGCAGGGGTATAGGCAAAAAACAGGGGAATGGGACTAATTGGATAGCCAGCATACGCAGGACTGAATGGCCTCCTATTGTTCTGCATGATTCTGTAAGTGGATAGATACTGGCTGTTGTGTCTTGCAGGTTTGTCTCCCTCACCCCTTCCTGGTAGTTTCAATATGTTAACACACAAACATACGAATTAGCAGCAGGAGTAGGCCAAAGCCAATCCATTTGGTCGACAAAAAATGGGTGGTGGAGTAGGGTAACAAAACTCCCCCTTTTCTTTCTGATGTACTCTGAATCCACTCAACATTGTGTTGGATGATGTCTAAAAGATCCAAAATATAATATTTAAATAGCCTTATCTCATTTCTTTGTGGATGTCATGTAACCCTCATATTTGGCATCATAAATGGAACTGATGGCAAATTACTGTAAAAATTGTTATATTTAGCTTCACTTCATGTCTAAACTTTACGTAGGTTGATATTGTGGTTAGGGAATGATTACAGAAAGCTATTCAAAGTTTATGATAAAAGCATCAATTACACAAACAGCGATAGTGGAAGTTCATCTAACAAACAAGTGCTTTCTTGCTGCAGAAGAATTGACAACTGTCATCTCTGGGGAACCATGATCTTATAGGATGACTCCCAGAGAATGGGAAAATTTGAGTTCAATACACACTCGAGCTCTTGCAAACAATACAGTCATGGATTGGAGAGTAGAAATTCAATTAGTTTAATTACCTGAATAGAAATCATAATCTTTCCTCCCAGTAAAGTAAGGATGTGGGTGTTGCTGGCTAAGTCAGCATTTATTGCCCACCTGCAATTGCCTGTGAGAAGGTGGTGATGAGCTGCCTTCTTGAACTGCTGCAGGTCATGTGGTGATTTGATGCTTCGGAGAGGATGGCAACAGACTGAGATAGAGAGAGAAGCTGTAGCTTTGAAATATGAGCAATGCACAGAGGAGAATAGTAGCCCAGGCGGTTTAGCTGGGACACAGACATTGTGTGGCCAGAAGCCCTCTCCTTGTTTTGTCCTCCATCCATTTTCCCCAGATCAGGGAAGGTGCAGGCCTTGGAACCCACCTGCTCCTATGAATGAGGCAATTTAGATCGTTGTGTGCTCATTAGGAGCCTGCCCCCAGTAAGTGTTCTGATTTTCAGCGGCCAGTATTCAGTAGCTGTCAGGAATCAAATGAGTCTAATGAAGGCTGGGTTAGGGTTGGCTGTAAGCATATGTGAGAAGATGCAGTTTGAAGTTACACTGAAGAAGCTGAGCATAGCAGATGGGGTCCTCTCGAAGTGACATTGGAGAGGCTGAGCATCGGCAGAGGGGGTTCTCTCGAAGTGACATTGGAGGGGCTGAGCATCGGCAGAGGGGGTCCTCTCAAAGTGACATTGAAGAGGCTGAATATCGGCAGAGGGGGTCCTCTCGAAGTGACATTGAAGAGGCTGAGCATCGGCAGAGAGGGTCCTCTCGAAGTGACATTGAAGATGCTGAGCAAGGCAGAGGGGGTCCTCTCAAAGTGACATTGAAGATGCTGAGCAAGGCAGAGGGGGTCCTCTCAAAGTGACATTGAAGATGTTGAGCAAGGCAGAGAGGGTCCTCTCAAAGTGACATTGAAGATGCTGAGCAAGGCCTCTTTATATAAAAACTCACTGATTTTAGAAACACGTCACCAGCTTACCTTATTTGAGGTTCCTCCAGCTGCCCACTGAAATGTTGGAAATTTGAACTTGTGCAACTTTTCTTCTAAAACATTACATTGCAAACCGCAGCCACAGACATGGCTGTCAATTTGGGCCAGAATGTGGCCTGCTTCCTTGGCGTCCCACTCCATTCCCATGCTAATTGGGTGGCAGATTGGTCTCTAGGGTTACTAAGGCCCTGAATCATGTGGTGGCAGCTTTCCATCTGGCAAGACAATAGTTTGTGCCGTTGTGGTCAATTGTGCTAAGCATTGCTTGGTCTGGTCCAGGAGCCCCTATCTGCCATGACAATCTTTGCTGCATTTGCTGCAGGGGAAGACAGTGGGTTGACAAGGTGCACGACTCACTGTACCCTCTTCTCGGCCAGCTGCGCTTTTTCTTTCTGTTCACCTCTTTCAATGCCCTTCCAAATAAGTGGTCAGCCTCCAGAGGTCACAGCCGTCAGCAACTGTCTTCCAGTTGTCAGTGTCAATGTCTGCCATCTTCATATCTCGCTTGCAGGTGTTCTTGTAGTGTAGGTATGGATGCCCAGGATATTGTGACCCTGTGGCCAGTTCACTGTACAGAAAGTCTTTGGGTGTCAGCCACCTGATGAACGTGGTCAAACCAGCACAGGCATTGTTGGCTTAGCAATGACTGTATGCTGTTGGAATTAGCATGTTCCAGGACCTCGGAGTTGGTGACTTCGTCTTCCCAAGGGATGCTGAGGATATGTGTGAGGCAGCAAAGCTGGAACCGGTTCAGCCTTTTCTCCTGTCTAGCATATGTTGTCCAGGTCTCACCACTGTAGAGGAGTGCGCTGAAGACGTAGGCTTTCTGGACTCACAGTTTGGCGTTCTCAGTCAGGTTGCTGTTGTTCAACACTCTCTTACTTAGCTTCGATAAAATATCTATGGCTTTTATGATGCATGTGTTGATTTCATCATCGAGTGACAGACTGCTGGTGATTGTGGAACCTAGATATGTGAAGCTATCAACAACCTCCAGTGTCATATTGTCAATGCTGATAGTTGGGCAGGGGTGGTACAATATGGTGAAAAGGCCAAAAATTGGTTTTAACACCTTCATGAAACCAGTTTGCGATTGTCCGCTCCACCCACCAGTGGCGGTCTGTGTTTCCTACTGCCGCATGTTGGGAACATCATTTTAATACATTTGCATCTAATTATAAGCCCTGCTCACTAGAATCACTCCCCCATGTTGGCGTGACTTCAGAATGGTGTGCTTCACGGCTGCCTTTAACAGGAGTGCACCTAGTGAGGTGAACTTTGAGGGGAACTCGGAGGTGAGCGCACACAACCTTGTGCTCCGCTTGTGAGCATTGCTCGTAGGACATCGAGGAAGAGGCACCACACATTTGTGGGGTGCACAGGCAAGTCGCTCTCTCCTGTCTGGCTTTCAGTGCATTGCTGGGGCAAGGGCTCCAGTGCGGGTCAGGCCGGGGGTGGGTGTGGGGGTGGGGGTGGTGGGCAAGCAGCACAAACAGACTGAAGGAAACACTCAAGCACATGTGGAAGGGTGGGGAAGGCAGGGTGAGGGAAACGGCCACACACTTGGAAAAGCTTTCAAATATGATCATTCTTCCACAGCCGAGACCGTTTCCATTGAAATGCTTGGAGTCGGGCCTCTGAAGCTTTTCTGCCCACTCGAGCAATGCAAAAGCCTGAAAGTGCCACTAAATGCTCCAGCATATTTCACTCCTTGGGCACAGGCTGCAAATTAATGTGCGTTTTAGAGGGCAGCAGAAGAATTGACTGACTGAGCAAGTTGGACAATCTCCTTGTGAAAGGTGACCATGGCATAGTCACTGGTGGAAGCACTTGGAGCCTCTTGCAATGTCTTTATTTGGGTTTTCACCAGCACCCATCATGGTTCAAGCTAACAGCGCAGCCTTGCAGTGTGGGTTAGGAGTATGTCTGTTCCTGAGCTGAGAGCACAGTATGCAATCCAGTGGCCGAAGCTATCGCCATTTGGTCAAGTGGAGTGGGGCAGAGGTGGGTGGGATTTCGAACAGCCAATGAGCACACCGCACACTAGCCATCCATATGGTGGCCAGTACTCGCCTGCATGCGCGTAGGGGCCTTTAGGCTTAAACAAGAGAGGTTCTTAGTGCACCCATGCTAACCTACACTTCCCTCTCTGTGATTCCTTTAGGAGGAGAACATCAGGATCATGGAGCCTGGTGATTTAGCGGTATGCCTCATGGCTTACAAAGGCTAGAGAAGAAGAAGGAGAGAGCGTTGAAGGCACCTGGCTCGTCAAAGGGAGGAGCACCTCCCTCAAGATGAAGGGGCTTCAGGACCTGATCCGCACGCAGCTGAAGATCCACAGTGAGCCATCGTTTGTTGACACTTCACTAGACCCAGGGTCTATAGATGGCGCCTGTCATTCCTGCAGATGACCGAGAACCAGTGTCACCGAAGACTGCACATATTGAGGGAACTGGTCAGTCACATATGCCATCTACTGCAGGATTTGGTGCCATGGGGACATGGAGGGCATCCATTGCCAGTGGGCATGAAAGTGACCACGGAGCTCAACTTTTACGCCAGTGGCTCCTTCCAGGTCTCTGCAGGTGACCTCTGTGGGACATCACAAGCCTCTAGCATAAGTCTATTCAGGAGTTCATGGATGCCACCTTCATGCAGGCACAGAACTTTGTGCATTTCGCCCGGGATCAGGAAAGCCAGGAAGCAAGAGCGCTGGGATTTGCACAGATCTCAGGTTTTCTACAGGTGCAGAGTGCCATCAAGTGCACTCACGTGGTGCTTAGACCTCTGTGGCAACAAGCAGTCAACTACATCAACCGCAAGGCTTCCACTCGCTGAATGTCAGCTGGTGTGTGACCACCACAGACACTGCTGGTTTGCACACGACTCCTACATCCTTAGCAGTTCTCAGATCCCTGACATTTTCCAGGATCCAGAGAGGCTGCAGGGTTGGCTCCTCGGGGACAAGGGCTACCCACAGAGGACATGGCTGACGACGCCCATGCGGTGGCCTCAGACTGGAGCAGAGCGATGGTATAACAAAGCTGATGTGGCGACCCGGACTATGGTGGAGCAAACGATAGGCATTTTGAAAATGAGGTTCTGGTGCCTCGGCAGGTCCGGTGGAGTGCAACAATACAGTCCCCAGAGGGTGCCATGCATCTTCGTAGCTTGCTGCGCACTCCACAATATGGCACTGCAACGGGGGGAGGGACCAGGCTGAGGAGGAGATGGAGGAGCTGCACTTATCTCCTGATGAGGATATCGAAGGAGATGACGATGATGAGGTGCTCGCAGGCGAGGATGCCAACGATGAGGCCGTTGCACTGGCCAGACAATGCAGGTGCACTCGGGAGGCTCTCATAGCCGCAAGACTCATGTAGGATGATGACGAGATGCAATGAGGAAAGTCCTGATATCCTCACCTTGCATCCATGAATGTTTGACTTCTGTGCGGCTGATGGCAGCGCACATACCCTCAGTGCTCAGACTCACGTCATGGAGACGCAGTGGAGGCCTCTAATAGCCACTAGATTGCAGGAGGATGATGATGACGACATGTGGTGAGGACACTCCATAGATCTTCACATAGCCTCTGTGAATATCTGATTCCTGTCTGGCCGAGGGCAGCTCGCTCACGCTCTGTGATCAGGGCCGTATCATCGAGATGCAGCCGGTAAACTTTAACTGCACCCAATCCTTTGTCAGCCTTCAGCACCTGACCCCTTCAGGAGCACTGTGTCACTGGCCACAGATGCTGAAGAGATAGGGGGCCAGCCCACCATAAAGGTGCTGAGAGCACACAGAGAGAATGACGGAACTCTGTGACACCCATGACACCTGGCAGCAATAAAAAGCACCATCGAGGTGCAAGCATCAGTAATGTATCCAGTGAGTGTGAAGCCGGACCATCACTTTGGTCTGAAGGTTACACACTGTACAGGGAAGAGGCCCTGGACTGATACACCTGCCTTTATCGTGGGGAGGGGAGGCGGTGGCATAGTGGTATTGTCTCTCAACTAGTATTCCAGAGACCCAGGGTAATGCTCTGGGGATAAAAACAAAAAAATACTGCGGATGCTGGAAATCCAAAACAAAAACAAAATTACCTGGAAAAACTCAGCAGGTCTGGCAGCGTCGGCGGAGAAGAAAAGAGTTGACGTTTCGAATCCTCATGACCCTTCAACAGAACTACTTGGGTTTGAATCCCACCACTGCAGATAGTGAAATTTGAATTTAATAAAAATCTGGAATTAAAAGTCTGATGATGACCATGAAACCATTGTCGATTGTTGTAAAAACCCATCTGGTTCACAAATGTCCTTTAGGGAAGGAAATCTGCTGTCCTTACCTGGTCTGGCCTACATATGACTCCAGACCCACATGTTTGACTCTTAAAATGCCCTCTGAACAAGGGTAGTTGGGGATGGGAAATATATGCTGGCCTAGCCAGCGATGCTCATATCCCATGAATGAATAATTTTTTTAAAAATCAAGTGCAGGAACGAAGATTTCACATCTGAGTGACACAAACCTTGCAAACAAGAAGCCATAGGCAAAGAAATATTCTTGGGAGTTTATTTACAATAGTGAACATTAAGTACAAGTGGTTAACACCTGTGCCCAGGCTGCGCAACTGCATCTTCTTAACCTTCCTAACACTGCCGCTACGTCTTGGCGCTACCCTGACATATACAGCGGTGGTGGAGGCAGCCTGCTGACTGCTACACCCTATCTGTGATGACCTTGGCAGGCATCCCCTGGAGGACTGAGACCTGGGGGGCCTGCTGTTGGTTTCCTGTTGTGGGCCAGCTGCACCCTCCTCGGCCTGTTGAGCTGGAGCTGCAGGGGTCAAAAAAAGAGGGGATTCCTGGAGTCACCTGGTCACTCAGCCATGGGATTTGCACCTGCTAATCCTCCTCTCTATGGATATTCAAGGGCCTCTGGCTGACTCCTTGAGGAGAAGGGGATGGTGGAGTGGGATCAGGCTGCCCTGCACCCCTCTCGTGCTGATATTGTTGGAGGCCAACTGTGGTGTCAGTAATGGAGTTCAGCCTGGGCAGCAGTGCAGGACCAATGTCCTGGACCAAAGTCTCTATGGCAGCTGCCATCTTGCTAGTGTTGACCTTGGCTCATTGGCATACTGGCACTATCACCTCAGCCTGAAGGCGGATGGATTCCTCCATCATGCCTTGCAATCTGAGGAATACAACAGACATCCCTTCCTGATGTTCCCGAGCTTGCCTTTGCAGCTCCAGCAACTGAGGTATAACCGAGTCCAGAGATTGACTTGGACTCAGCAGATTTCTGGCCTCCAGCAGCCCTCCAAGTGTCGGAAACCTTGAAAACTCGGCCGCTACCTGCTGTGGATCAGATAGTGCGATGTGCGCAGCAGATTATGACCCTGAGGCTACTCTAAAACTAGGTCTCCCTGAGGTGTGTGTCTTTGCGCTGGTGGAGGGTGTGGGTGAGCACTGTGACAGGTCTTCAGTTAGGAAGTCATCAGATTCTTCTTTCGAGGTGTCTTCGGGACTTGAGGCATGAACCTGGCTCGTTGACCCCTTGGCTGCTTCCCAGATGTGCCTGTGAAAGCAAGGAGAGATAATTAGTGCATGGCAAGGGACTGTAGAACTGGGGAACTAACTCATAGCATAGTTGTCTGATGGGTGTTGCACTGCTGGATCATCACTTGGTTGAGCACTGCCGACCTCACGTCAGCACAGGAACGGTCCAGATCGTCACCAGCCAGCTGGATGACTCCATTTTCAAAGTCTATGAAAAGAGAACCTTGATGTCAGGCATTCCTCCACCAGTCTGCAACCTCCTTTTTATTGTGTGTCTGCTTGTCTTGCATGCAGACAGATGGAGAGTGTAAGCAGGATGCCTGCCAGGCCAGATGAGAAGGATGCCTCACGTGTGGGTGGTGAGTGGTGAAATAGATGGGAGGAGGTCATGATCCGCAGGGCAGATGAAGGTGTGTGTGAGAGAATGAATGGTGATGTCCCTTGAACTGGCAGTGAGTGAGATCCTTGTGGATGTGTGATGGGTTTGTGAGCATGTGAGTTGAGAGTGATGAGAAGAGTGACTTACACTGGCGGAACGGAAGAGATCATTCATCCTCCTTTGGCACTGGGTGGCTGTCCTCTTTTGCAGGACATTGGCGCTGACCACCGCTGCAAGTGCTTCCCACACTGGTTTTGTCACCTTGCTTGTTGGTCATCGCCCAGAGCGGAGGTAGAGGACTTCATGGCGGGCCTCCACTGTGTCCAGTAGGCGCCCGAGGGAGGCGTCGCTAAATTTGGGTGCAGCATGTTTCCTTCCTTTGTCAGCCATGACTTTGCAGCAACTTCCCATCCCTTTGAGAGTGCTAGCTCTGTCCAGGGGCACCCTTTAAATATGGTACCCGGAATACTGAAGGCCTGAGGTTTTGGTGGGGTGGGTGAATCAGACGCCACCCTGCAAGCGATCCGGTGTGTTTCCTGGGAATATGGTATTAATGAGGCCGGTCTCACTAGTAATGGGGCGACATAGCATGAAAACCCGCCATTGCAGCCGGCAGGTAAAACGTACTTTTACCTGCCCACTACCGCACTTTGTGCAAACCTGGGATGATTCTGCCCAGAGTCTTCTAGTTTGGATCTCTCTTCTAATTGATGAGAGCGGACCGCTAGGCTTCGATGACAGGTTCCATCACAGTGATGTTTGCCTCAAGCCAGTCAGCATTTTTCTGCAATTGCTTCCCATATGTTGAGAGTGCAGTATTGTAGATGGTGCCTTGAAGTATATTCCATTTTGTTTCTGCACTCTGTGAGGGAATGGTGGAGAGTGCCTGTTCAATCGAGTTGAGAAACTGTTGGTTTTTATTTGGGTAGGCTCTCGGGTTGACATTGATCTGAGAACAGCATTTCTGCTTTGAATGAAAAGACTTCAAGGGTTGCTTCCTCACCCTAGCGCACACCATAGAGTGATCTAGGTCACAGTTACAGTCAGCACTGTGGTAGCTGCACATGTTGAGAATGTTGTTCCGAGAGTCACGTTTGGTGATGATCAGATCCAGCTGGTGCCAATGCCCTGAACTTGGATGTCTCCAGGTCACCTTGTGGCATGGTTTGTTCTGAAAAAAGATGTTAGTTACACAAAGCTTGTGGTAGCAGCAAAGCTCAAGTAGTCTCTGTCCATTCTCATTTATCTTCCCAGGCCAAGATGTCCAATGCAAGAGGGCCATGCCTCATGGTCCACACCCACTCTTGTGTGAAAATCCCCCGGTTGGTAAAGATGTTCTGACTTAGGGATTCTGTTGATGGAAGTGTCACAGAACTGATCTTCCCCCTGTGTCATGGAGCACAGCATTAGAACAGTCAAAGACTTGTGGTTGGAGGTAGCTGAGCACTGGGACACGATGGTGCCTCCCACCGTGAGACGCATAGTATCCATTCTCTACACCACCGACTTGAGCTTATCACTCAGCTGCTGAACCCTGTGTTAAGTTAATGCTCTGCAGTGAAACTGGAGTGTCCCTCTCCAGAGCGCAAGCCTGGGCAAAATTTATGGAGACCCTGGGCTGCCCGAACATCAGGGCCTTCCTCTCAATCTCCCTGATTGAGTCAAAGGAATGCAAAGTACTACATTTGGCATCTGCTTTGTTGCAGGAATTTCCAGAAAGATGACATATTTAGACATTACTCTGCCTTTGGGCTCCATTCCAAATTTTTTTGTTAGGGTTTACTCCCTTAGCCTTTAACTGTTCTGAGGTTTCCTCAAGATTGTGGCGCTATTCACCCGTTGCTGTGAATTTGGTTCATGAGCGCCAGGGCTTATCCACATGCCTGTGGGCCTACACACTGCATGTCTGGGGGCCAAACTTCCTCCGAGTTCCTTGAAGTTTTAGCTTGGGGCTGCGAAGGACTCAGTTTGCATGTGTCAGCATGAGGACAAGCTGAGGGCTTGCCAATGGAGAAACTGTGTACTGACAAGGGAGAGATTTACACATTTGGCTCTCTTGCTTGCATTGTTGATAACCAGTGCTGGAGACCAAAAATGAGAAGCAAACAAGCAAACAAAAGTGGGAAACATGCTAACTCTCTTACCCACACACTAGATGCATCATCTTGACTTGTTGGACACACATCAGGTGAAACTCATTCATGCCAGCAATCAGCATTTTATTGAATATTCAAAAAGTCATTAAAAATTAGTGATTTGAAGCTCTATCTCCTGCTGCTTGAAGATATTGTTGGAAGGGTAAGTATTTATGACACCATTATAGTTTTGATGCTGTTCTAAATTGATGTTTTTTCAACTGCACCAAAATTAATTGGCCAGAAGAGATGTGTAAAAGGGATAAGGGAATGGATTCCTTACAATACATACAACACTCCTTTCTAATTCAGCATGTAAGAAGTCCAAAAAAATGAGGATTCACTATTGGATATAGTAGTGGGGAATGGACAAAGCAAATAAGAGAAATAAGTGAACACATTGGCAATGGCGACCAAATAAGATATGCTTTACGATAATAGTTGTGGAGGACATAAATATAATAACCAGGGTAATAGATTGGAGAAGCGATGATTTCAAGGGACTACGAACATAACTTGGGAAATTCAGTAAAATTTCTGGCATCTGGCACACTACTAACTGCAATTCTCTATTTACTGGGGCTGGATCTGTTTTTAATTGGACATGTCATTCTCACCGGTATTAGTTATTGGCTGCCTAACTTTGCTCCGGTCTCAGCCTCCCATTGGTCTCAGCATCTCCCCTCAGCACTGCTCACTTGATTCGCGTGCTCCCTCACCTCTCGCCAACTCAACACCCATATGATCATACTGGTGCTTTCTGATTGGATGAAAACACCTAAGTCACTTTACATTGCAGTTAACCATATTTGATTAACCAGCATCTCCCATTCCTGGAGCGTGCAGGAGATAACAGAGATTTTCCAGTAAAATGGGCAATAATGTTGACAAACAATGATGTAGAACATCAATGGAAAACATTTTAGACAGTATTCAACAGTGACCAGCAAACATAAACTCTGCTAAATAAAAACAAATTAAATGCTAATAAGACACCATAGATAAATAAAGACATAAGGGAAAAACAGGATAAAGAAAGAGACATAAGCTAAGTACAAGGAGAGCATGACAAGGGAAAATATGGAGAGATTAGATATGAAATCAAATAAACAATTAAGAAGGCAAAGAGGAACAATGAAATTAGGTTGTCAAGAAAAATAAAATAAAATAGCAAAAGGTTCTGCAGGCACAAATGAAAACAGGAAAGCCCGGATGAGAATGGGCCACTAAGGGATGGACCAGATAAAAATCACAAGCACCAATAGTGAAATGGCAACAATAATAAATAATGATTTTGCTGCAGTATTTACCAGTGGTATAGATTAGGTGGACATGACATCAGAAAATGAGATTAGAAATGTTACAACGACATTTGAAATAAAAAGCGAAGAAGTATTAAATAATTTAATCAATCTCTGAGGTTAAAACATTTTTGTCCAGATGGATTGCATCCACACAGTTTAAAAGAATATAGAGAAGATAACAGAGGCATTATTATACATATTTAACGATTCATCAGAAATAGGCCAAGTGCCAGAGGACTGATGGAAAGCTAACCTATATTTAAGAAGGGAGATAGAACATGTTTAGGGAACCATAGCTCACCACCAAGACTAGGAAGAATAATGGAATACCTAATATAGGAGAAAATACAAAAGCATCTAGAAACCAAAAATACAACAGTGTGGAGTAAGAATGGACTTCAAAAGGAAAAACATGGTTTGACTAATCTCATTGAATTCTTTAAAGTGATAATAGAGAGAGTAGACAAGGATAATGTGATAGGTGTAAAATATCTAAATTTCCAAAAACGTTTGATAAGGTGCAACATAATAGATGAATGTTGAAGATCAGTATATGTGGAATTAAGGAGCAAGTAGCAGAATTCATAACTATCAGTCTGTGAGGCAAAAAGCAGAGAGATTGGTAAAGGTTAGTTACTCAGATGCAGAAGCTGGGAAATGGGGATCCGTAAGGATCAGTGCTGGGGCCACTGTTGTTCATGATTTGAACTTTGAATCAGAAACACAGGAATTTTCCACTCCAGAGACTAAGTGCAGTGGCAGGCAGGGAAGGCAGCATGGCTCCTGGGTTGCTGTGACAGATCATCCACTTTTTAGCTCATTATGTATACGTAAATGTGCAGCATGCAATATCGTGTGGGGCAAGTTGGGATTCGTTTGCGCCACTGTTACCTCATTGGCTCATATTTCCAGGTACCATATTTAAACTTTGCACATATTCACTCTGCAGCCTAGGACTTGTTGTGGTGAGTGATGACCCCCAGAATAGACAAGTGCTGTGCCCCACAGTTCAGCGACAAGGCACTGGTGGCACTCCTCCAGGCAGTTGAGGACTGTCGGGAGGTCCTTTACCCCCCTGATGGGAGCTGGAGATCCACCAAACTCACCACCAAGGCTTTGTAGGAGGTTGCCAGTGCGGTCGGCACCAATGATCTTCAGAAGAGGACCGCTATCCGGAGCAGAAAAAGGATGGATGATTTCATTCCCTCCGCCAGGGTAAGTCAAACTTTTCCTCAGTCTCTACTCACAGCCTCATAAGACTATCAGGTATTGGCAGCATTGCAGTCCACAGGGATCTCACAAATTACCAGCACAAGGGACATCATCACTGACTCTCACACACATGTTGACATCTTCATCTCTTGTCACACCTTGCACAAGTCATGTCTTCAGCCCTTATATATGTCCACTCAGCACACACACAAGACAGGCAAGCTTATCATTGGCTTTGGCATCAGTCCTGCTCAGTCTGTCCATCCGTTGTTATGCAGGAAAAGATCACCCACAACAACAGGGATAGACCCCACACTAGTAGGTGAATGCAGAAGCAAAGGCCACTCACCCTCTTTGAAGAGCAGGCGGCAGAGCTGGCTGGCGAGGACAGGGACAGTGCCCGTGCCAAAGGCAAGATCGGCGTCTCCCAACAAGCCAGTGAGGCCCCATCCACCCTCCGAAACTGTGACTGCTCTTTAATGTAGGTGATTATCCAGGCAACCACTAATTTTCTCTCCTTTCTATTACAGACACCAGCAAGAAAAGGAGGGGTCACATCTCCAGCCAGACCATCAGCCCCAGCCCCCAGATCATCTTGGATGAGGATCCTGAGGACTCACTAGATGTACAGCCATAACTGTGTTCACGTGCACCCTCTACAGGCGCAGGGACACACACACATCAGTGGGACCTAGTTTTAAAGTAGGTTCGGGGTCACCATCTGGTGAGCATAGCACAGCTTCCTGCTGAGTCCAAGTACGATGACGAGCCTCTGGAATTGGCCCTCAGAGAAATGTTGGAGCTCCAAAGACAGGCAGGGACAGGGGCAAGGTTGTCAGAGGCCGTCACCAGATTAGAATAAAGGACAGAGGAGTCCGTCCACATTCAGTCTGATGTTGCGCCAACATGCTAGCGCATCGCAGTCACCGTTGGAAGGGTGGCGACCGCCATGGAGACCTTGGTCCAACAGTTTGTGCCAGATATGTGTCAGCCATGAGAGCATTCCAGCAGTGAGGAGGATGGGGCACCTTGATCTCCCTCCAGGAGTCCCTTCTCCTCAAGGAGTCAGGGAGGGGCCTCAGGCACCGACAGGGAAGGGGAGCATCAGCCAGACACCCTGGAGCAATCCAACCAGCACTCCCGGTTGTCCAGCCACTCCAAGTCCGATTTGCTTTTGACCCCAGCAACTCTGGCTCCTCAGGCTGAGGAGGGTGCACCTGCTGCACAGCAGGAGACCTAAAGCAGGCCGGGGCCCACCAGGCCTTGTCCTTCCAGAGGATGCCCGCCAAGGTCATGACAGACACAGGGCACAGCAGTCAGCAGGCTGCCTCTACTTCTGTTGTGGATGTTGGGGAAGAACCTAGACGTAGCAGTAGGGTAAGAAAAATTAAGAAATTTTGAGAGCATAAAGCTGGCACGGGTGTTCACTATATTGTGTTTATCTGAAAGTCCCATCTGCTGAATGGCTCTTCTATCTGATGCAATGCTCTGAGGTCATACAAGTGTAACAGATGTCTCCCCTCCTCACTTATCTCCCGTCCTGTGCCTCAGGTCCATAGTGCCTTGCGCAACCTCAGTGTTCCGATCCCCAGCTGAGGCTACCACTGGACAAGCCTGATCCCAGGGTGGAACCCAGCTTGATAACTCCTAACTTTTACTTTTTTTGTTTAGAACCTTTTACTTTTTCGTTTAGATACGTGGAGAGTGGCTACTGAACAGAGTCATCAGAATCAGCTAATGAACTTTTAACAAAAGCATGAAATATTCATAAAACAAGAAAAGATCAACTATATTACAATCCTCCTTCACCCACAACTATACCTTTACAGATATATACAGATTTGCAAGGATAACACAAGTTATAAAAGTTATCTTATACTCTAATGTCCACAGTAGTACTTATTGTGTACTACAGTACATATAACGATAGGTGACCTGTGGTCAGACACACCACACTCTGAAACCAAGTGACAGTTGCCACCTCAAACAGATGCTATAGACCTCTCCTCAACTCCCCCCAGAAGCTTGTTACACCGTGAGTCAACCAGACGCACTGAACTCCGTCTTTCACGTGAGGGTTTTCAATCTCCACTCTCCCAGAACTCGCTTGGGAATCTTTTCCCAAACTGACACTTTCTCTCAGACGCCTTCTCTTAGACGCTCATTCTGATGTTCCTCTCCCCTGGGTCACCACATGCATTCAAGCACAGTACACCACTGCTTCACATGCCCATAGCAAATGTTACAGACCTTCAGATGTCTCTTTGGTCCTTCTGGCCTTTCACAAGCCTTTATCTCTGCGCTTGAAACTTGGAGTGTTTCTCTGCTCCTCACTCTTATCTCCACTTAACAGGACCTTTTCCAGGTTCCTGTCCTTCCTTTGACTAGAAGGTCTGATTGGGACTTTCTCCTGCTCCAGTTCCCTGGATTATTGGGGACTTTCTTCTTTAGCTTGAGACTTACTATCTGTCCCTTTTGCTCCATTCTCTCCCTGGCAGCCATTTTCAACCAACTTTAGCTTGGAACTGGCTATTTGCCTCTTCTAGGTTGCCTCTGCTTGGCAACTGTCTTCAAAACCAACTGGACTCAAACAGCTTCCAAATCAAACTGCTGTTTCTAGTTTCTTTTGCGTGTGTCTCTGTGGGAGGGGCCTGCATCTCTGGACCCCTGTTGCTGGGCAACAGCACAGTTTTTCTACTCTTGTTTCTTTAACTTGGCTTCAACAGTCATAAAACTTTCATTAGAAATGCAGGCACCTTTTAAAGTGAAACTAAAACTCAATGTGTCCTTTTCTTAACACACAGATACAGAAATACAAATCAAACTTAAAGTTTAAAGCTACAACTCATTCCTAACACCTACAAATATAAATATAACTTAAACTGTCTCTATTTTCTAAAACTCAATACAGTGAGTTGCCTTTCTTTCCACACAACAGCGACAAGAGCAAAGCCTCTTGCTCAATCAACATGGTGGATGGGCAATGCATATCTTAGACTTGAGTCAGAGGATCATATCATGTGACCTCATGAGTAGAGACTTTGCAGTATGGTTTATTTCCCTGATACTGCACTGAAGACTAGTCAGTGTGGATCTTATAGGTTGTAATGGTGACCTGCTTTGGAATCAATTTAACTTGGTGTATCTTTCAATGGCCTCCATGTAATGTCTGTCATGCTTGAGTGTGGGTAACATTTCAAGTAATAGTCAGGGATCTTAGGTGCTCATGGCAGCATGGCAGCCTGTAGCGTGACGTCCTGAATGCATGTACAGTTAGACATCACCCCTATAGTACTTTCCATTCTCCACCTCCATGATGCAGAGCTATGGACCAAGCTAGCACGTGCTGACTCCTGAAATGTCTACTAGATGGCAACGACTATGCGAGATCGGAGATGTGTGCCAAAGCCCCAGATGCCGGACTATTAAATGGGAGGTTACGCTCTGGAACTGAACGTTTGGCTAGCATGGCTTTACATAATCCCTGAGCCAGCTCTCTGATGGGCAATCTACATGGTAATCTGATCACGATAATGTCATCAGTGTGCTAGCTTGCCGTGTGTATATCTGAAACTGCTGGAACAAAAATGTGGAAACCTCAAATGGGATCAGATTGAAGCTCCACCATATCTGATGGGTAATCTTTATACTGAACGAAGTTACTGATTAACGCCTAAATGCAGTGTCGGTATTTTTGGGGCCATAGATACCAAGGGAAAGCTAGACTGGAACTAGTGTAACTCCATACGAAGCCTAATTCTTGAGTACTTGTCGATGATCAGATGGTGGCACTACAGAAGCATTCTTTGTGCACACAGAGGTGACCTGACTCGCAGGCTCACATCCATGACTGAGAGTGACAGATCACGGCGTCTTAAAGAACGATTTCATGCTGGGGACTCAGTATGATGATGAGTCCAGATCATGATTCTTGCCTGTAGAGAAATGGCACAGTCTAGGTTCAGATCAGACCCAGGACGTTCAGGCGAGAACCAGTGATAGATGATTGTCCCCCTTGAGGTGCCTAGCAATTCTCCAGGCATGCTGCCATGAGTGTGCTGAGGCTTGTGGTGTTGCTCCTGCCTCTTGAAGGCTGCCACAGGCAGTGAAACGTTGGTGGGATACTTGAAAAGACTACACCATGTATAATTTCTTCACAGTGTGTGCTGGTGGAATTCTTATCCCATAACTGAAAAGCCACAATCTCCAGAGGCTGCCCTGCCTTACATGGATGAGGCCGTTGTCACGTAAGTTTGTAACTACTCATCTAAGATTAGTGTCTTTCATTGAGATGCTGAGGATATGAAAGAAGGTGTTAATGTTGAGCCTGCATGGAGGGCACAAGTGAAAGAGCTACGTATGAGCTAGTCATTTTCATCGTCCTGGAACCTTGTGGCTATAAGGATTTCACAGACACGTTTGCAGTCGTGCTGTGGTCTCTTCCTCTGGGCTTCCACTTTGTCTCCCTCATCGAGCTCAACTCTCTCAATGTCCTTCACATCAGAAGAGACATGCCAATGGTCTGCTCAATCAACGACAGTGTCATAGAATGAGCCACATTATACCTCTCCCCCGAAGCACTTTGTGGCCTCTGAATGGGAGTCATTAACCATGTCTTTTGCGGCTAGCCTTTGTCACTGATGAGCCAACCCTGGAAGCACTGAGAGCCCTTGAAGATCTGTGGCACCTGAGAATTATTCAAGATGTAAGAGTTGTGTGAGCTCCCAGGATATGTTGCACAGACCTGCATAATCTGCTTCTGGTGGTTACAGATCAGTTGCAGGTTGAGAGAGTGGAAGCCTTTTCTGTTGATGAATCAAAGAAACATAGAAAAATAGTAGCAGGCGTAGGGCATTCGGCCCTCCCAGCCTGTTCCGCCATTCAGTATGATCATGGCTGATCCTCTATCTGAACGCCATACTCCTGCTCCCCATACCCCTTGATGACTTTTGAATATTTATGCCTTTGGTCATAGAAGACAGAGGGTAGCAGTGGAAGGGTGCTTTTCTGAATGGAGAGCTGTGACTAGTGGAGTTCCGCAGGGATCAGTGCTGAGACCTTTGGTGTTTGTAGTAAACGTAAATAATCTGGAGGAAAATGTAACTGGGCTAATTAGTAAGTTTGCAGATGACACTAAGGTTGGAGGAGTTGCAGATAGTGAAAAGGATTGTCAAAGGATACAACGGGATATAGATCGGTTGGAGACTTGGGCGGAGAAATGGCAGATGGAGTTTAATCCGGACAAATACGAGGTAATGCATTTTGGAAGGCCTAATACAGGCAGGAATTATACAGTAAATGGCAGAACCCTTAAGCGCATCAACGGGCAGAGGGATCTGGGTGTACAGGTCCACAGGTCACTGAAAGTGGCAACGCAGGTGAATAAGGTAGTCAGTAAGGCATATGGCATGCTTGCCTTCATTGGCAGGGGTATTGAGTATAAAAGATGGAAAGTCATGCTGCAGTTGTATAGAACCTTGGTTAGGCCACACTTGGAATGTTGTGTGCAATTCTGGTCGCCACATTACCAGAAAGGTATGGAGGCGTTGGAGAGGGTGCAGAGGAGGTTTACCAGGACGCTGCCTGGTCTGGAGGTTATTAGCTATGAGGAGAGGTTGGAGAAACTCGGATTGTTCTCACTAGAGCGACGGAGATTGAGGGGCGACTTGATAGAAGTTTACAAAATTATGAGTGGCATGGACAGAGTAGATAGTCAGAAGCTTTTTCCCAGGGTGGAAGAGTCAATTACTAGGGGACATAGATGTAAGGTGAGAGGAGAAAACTTTAGAGGAGATGTGCGGGGCAAGTTTTTTACACAGAGGGTAGTGAGTGTCTGGAATTCGCTGCCAGAGGAGGTGGTGGAAGCAGGTACGATAGTGGTGTTTAAGAGGCAGCTTGACAAATACATGAATAGGATGGGAATAGAGGGATACGGACCCCGGAACTGCAAAATATTTTAGTTTGACAGGCAATATGATTGACGCAGGCATGGAGGGTCAAAGGGCCTGTTCCTGTGCTGTACTTTTCTTTGTTCTTAGTTCTTTTGTTCCTTGAATCTAGAAATCTATTTCCTTCTTAAGTATATTCAGTGACTTGGCCTCCACAGCCCTCTGTGGTAGAAAATTCCACAGGTTCACCACCCTCTGAGTGAAGAGATTTCTCCTCATCTCAGTCCTAAATGGCCTACCCTGTATCCTGAGATTGTGATCCCTTGTTCTAGAGCCCCAAGCCAGAGGAAACATCAACCCTGCATCCAGTCTGTCCAACCCTGTCAGAATTTTATACATTTCAATGAGATGCCCTCTCATCCTTCTAAACCCCAGTGAATACAGGCCTAGTCGGCCCAATCTCTCCTCTTTTGACAATCCTGTAGCCCTAGGAATCAGTTTGGTGAACCTTCACTGCACTCCCTCTATGGCAAGTATATCCTTTCTTAGGTAAGGAGACCAAAACTGCACACAATACTCCAGGTGTGGTCTCAGCAAGGCTTGTATAGCTGCAGTAAGACATCCTTGCTCCTGTACTCAAGTCCTGTCGCAATGAATGCCAACATACCATTTGCCTTCTTAACTGTTTGCTGCGCCTGCATGCTTACTTTCAGTGATTGGTGTACAAGGTCACCCAGGTCCCTTTGTACATCCAGATTTCCCAGCCTATCACCATTTAAATAATATTCTGTCATTCTGTTTTTCTACCAAAGTGGATAACTTCACACTTATTCATGTTATACTGCATCTGCCATGTATTTGCCCACTCACTCAACTTGTCTAAATCATAGTGGCTGCTGTCAGGGACTCTCAATGCCACAAGTGTGCAGTCGATGGCACCCTGCACCTGTGGGAATCCGGATACCTCTGCAAATCCCACTGCTCTGGCAACCTGGTTGGCTTCATCCAGGGAGAAGTGGACGTAATTCTGTGTCTTGCTAAATTGGGTGTTGGTAACCTCTCGGATGCATTAATGAGCAGAGGATTGTGATATTCCGCAGAGGACCCCAGTGGACTCCTGGAATGAGCCACTCGCAAAAAAGCTGAATGCAGTGGTCACTTTTAGAGTCACTGGCAACGGATGGCCTCCCAGTCCCTGCTGCATCAGCTCATCCTGAAGAATGTGGCAGATGTGAGCCACCACATGCCTTGACAAGCAAAGGTGTCTATGGCATTGTCTCTCGCTCATCTGTAGGTATGAGAGGCATCTTTGTTACACCCGTGTTTGAGCCAAACGCCTCCGTGGCATTGGTCTGTCAGCCTCAGCTTCTGTATCTTGATGGGGCCCTGCTGGGCCCATGTTCCTCAGGTCAAGGCTCTTCCCTTTGTCCTGCCTGATGGTAACGAGCCCTTCTTCTCCTCCTCGGTTGCCTGATTGCCATGAAAAGGCAGCATTGTTTACTCCATCCATTCTGGACTCGTCTCTGTGGAATATTGAATAGCTATACAATTGAACCTCACCCTGCAATGATCACCTTCCATTGCCAAGCTAGGTAGTCATTGTGAAGTTCTTGGGTTGCCCTCATCCCAGGCATTCCATCCCCAGATCATCCCTTGAAGCTTTTGTACAGACTTAAGGATCACTGGAAGCGACCCCCCATCCACCAAACACCCTAGGCATAACAGTGCTTTCACAAAGGGGCTATGACCTGGATGAGTGCAGCCAGGCACTAGCAGCCTTGGTCAAGGCACTGTCAGGCTGACTCCTTTGGATTAGACTGTAGCCCAATCTTGCACTTATGTAATGACTGTTATCGTTGAGGCGCACAAAGCCTCAACCTGTCAGCTGTGATATGTAGAGGTGCTTGGAGCATTTTGCATATTCACTTTATACGTTGTCCGTTTACAGTTGGATCCTTGTGACCTTTGCGCATTCCTATGAGAGGGGCAAATGGTCATTCATACCCAATCAACATTTTGTCTCAAGCTACAATGGATTCTCGCAAGAATGCGCATCATGAGTTAAGGTGCTCAAATCCTTTAATTGGCATTTGAGTCTTCCTAACATGTCTCAGCTGAGCCTTGGTCTCCATGTCCTGAAACTCTTTCGAGTTATCAACAGTCACAGATTGCAACTCTTTCGAGTACAATCACAGTTCTTGGTTTCCGGGAGTGGGACATGAACCCACAACCCTCTGATTCAAAGGCGAGGGTGCTATGAACTGAGCCACAGCTGACACCTCCTCCATGTCCTGAAGCAGAAGTTATTAGGGCGCCCCTTCAATTGGCCCAAAAGTGCAGTAGTCGACTCCTCCCTCAAGCCCTCAGACATCACCCCTGGCGATTTTATCCTAGGTTAGCTTTCAACTGTGTCATTCCATCGGCTGGCAAAATGGTAGTTCTCTGCTTCTATTATGAGACCATCTTCCAACCCCCACCCTGTGACTGTCCAAGTCCCTCCTATCATCCTGGAGGAGCATGATGTGCAAGTTTCTCTCCCTCTGATCACTCTCCTTCCTCCCTCTCTAATCCTAGATCCCCATCGTGATTGTTGTTGATATCCCTGTCCTCCCCGCTGAACCATTTTCTGTGGATATCCCGATGGCTCATTCGACCTGACCCCCCCGATCTTGAGGCCCAATGCACAGTCGCGTACTGAGACCCGCCCCGAGACTGGGTGCCCCCCACTGTATTACCTGTTCCCCATCTACAGGCTGCAGAGGCATCCCCTGACCTTTGTGCTCACTGCGGCCCAGTACCAAACCACTAACCCCTAGGACTGAAGTGTGTGAGGGATTGACCATGCCCTGTACACCATGCTGCACACGACTGACCCAGGAAGGACTGGCCCTCCCCCTCCCTGGACTGGGACCCAGACAAGCATGCCTTGTAACATGGGCTGAATTTTCCCCCCGGTTGTGGGGGTTGTGCGGGGGCGGGCGGAAGTGAGAGCAAACATGATCGGCGCCCCGATCGGGTCCACGCTGCCATTTTACGTGGGCGGGCCAATTAAGGCCCGCCCAGCATGATGCACACCCGGAAGTGCTATGCGCTCCTTGTGCGGGCGGGGGGATTCCCTGAGTCAGGGCCTGCGCTCCACAGAAATCTCTCTGAGGCACAGAGGTGCCTCAGGGAGATTAGTTTAAGTTCTGGAAAATTTAAAAAAAAAAGAAATTTAAGGACATGTCCCCTCATCTGAAACTGTCACATGGGCTGGGACATGCCCATTAATTTTTTAAAAATATTTTCATTTAATTAATAAATCCTTCATGAAACCTCATCCCGCCCGTGGATGAGGTTTCATGAAAAATGCGAAGGCCGCCTGGGCTCTTCGCCTGCCCGCCAACCCTAAGGTAGGACATTCTTAACAACTTTAATTACTTTCTTAATGGCCTTAATAGGCCTTTGAAAGTTGGCTGCGTACCGGCCGAATTGACAATCTAAATGATGCTCGATGACATTGGGACGCCCGCCTGATGTCACTGTACGTCATAATACGCATCGGCGAGCGGGCCCCACCCCCACCACCCGCTCGCTGATGGGAAAACTCTTCCCATGGTGTGCAGTGGCCCAGGTCTGTTTCTACTTTCTGGCCCTGACTACTTGTAGCGCTATTGCCCAGGACTGTCTGTGCTTTCTGGCCCCGACTAAATGGCGCCCCTGCCAGTCATGTGTCTCTGTCCATGTTTTCTACAGTCACCTCCAACCCCCCCCCCACCCCACAAAGCCATGTGTCTGTGTCCACCCCTTTACCCCTTTCCCAGTTTCCCATTCATTCCCACCCCCCAAGTCATGAGTCTTTGTCCACCCCTTCCTCAGTCATCCCCCCCAGTCGTATCTGTGCCCACCCCTTCCCCAGTCATCCACCCCCGGTCACGTGTCTCTGCCCTCCCCTTCCGCCCAGGCTCTATCCAAGAGCCCCTCCCCTAGTCTAGCCTTTCCTACAGTCCCTTCCCTTCCCCCTGTCTTGTCTTACCTCCGCACCCTCCAGTCAAACCTTTGCCTTCCAGCCCCTTCCCTTGCCTCTGTCTTTTCTCATCCCCTACTGCCACTCCCCCCCCGCCAGTCAAGCTTTTGCCTTCCAGGCACCACCCCCCTCCTTCCCGATGGTCTTGCCTCAGCAGCCTTGGCACGGAGTCGGAGCAGCCATGAATGCAGCACAGTGAAAAGCAGGCGAGCGCTGCATGCACAAATCTTGAGGTTATGAGTAAAATGCAATTTGCCAGGTGCACATCTATTTTATCTGGTTGTGATTCATACCAGTCTAATTAGCCGCCGGCGTGGCCAGTTAATTTGCATGGGGGGCGGGGGGTGGCGCGATTCTGGCAAGCTGGGTTTTTACTGAGCACTCATGATATTCAAATGCATGTGAATGTGGTTCCTGACATGGCATGGCGGGCTACCCAACCCGACCCACCATGAACCTCGGAAGCAGAAAATTCCAACCATTTTAATACCAGAGGGAAACAGACTTTTGGCCGCACTCCAAATTTTCCTGTTCCTCCCACCATGATGCCTGCCACTGGTGGGACCAGAAAATTTGGCCCACAATTTCTAAATTTGCAAGTGACACCGAACTGGGGAGATAGTCAAATTGACGAGGACTGCAATCAATGGAAAGATGAAATTAATAAACTTGCAGAATGAACATATATTTAGCAGCTGAATTTCAAAACAGTTAAGAGTGAGGTATTACATTTTGTTGAAAATAAGGAAATTACATATTACTTGGAAAATAAGAATCTAAATAGGCTTAGAGGAGCAAAGGGATCAGCGTGTACAAATACACAAATCACAAAAATAGTAACGTAGGTCAACAAAAAATATCAAACCAAGAATTAGGATTTATTTCTAAATGGATAGAAATTGGAAAGTAGGGAGGTTATGCTAAACTTGCACAGGCCATACTTGGAGGACTGTGTACAGTTCTGGTCACCATATTATAAAATGGATATAGAAGCACTGAAGAAGGTGCAAGGAAGACATACCAGGATGATCCAGAAGTGAGAGGTTAAACCTATCAGAAATGGATGAACAGGCTGAAGCTGAGTTTCTTTTTGCTGAAAATAGAAAGTTGAGTGGTGGCCCACTAAGCAGTCTTCAAAATTATGAAATTTAAATGAAGTACTATATAGAGTAAATAGAGCAAGTCTCCACTTGTGGAGAAGGGGAAAACTAAAGGCTTTTCTATCCATTTACACCTTTTAGTGTATTTCTGTGAAGTGTACACGCGATGTCTTGTTTTATTTTTTCCTCAATATGCATTGCTTACCATAAATAAATACCACTAGTTAAGCTGTCTGTGTTATGCTGAAGTATTTTACCGCACCATCCCATACCACAACACCTCCCCCTCACCCCCACCCCCAACATCCTCCCCCAGCCTGCTGTTTGCCAAATCCTTTGTTTGCCCTAGAACCTTCATGAGATCACACTGCAGAGTCCTGGAGTGGAAACTCTATGTCCATGGGGTCTCACCCTGATCCAACATATTGGGTTTCATGAGGACTTGAAACTAACAGTGCTCCATGATGGTAACTAATTTTCTGGGAAGTAGACTGCCATCAGAATACAAAGTTGTCTGCCAGTCTTGAGCAGCTCTTTACACATTTATGATTCCTGACAGACAAGTAGGCAATTGCTGCTCAGAAATTTATTCTGTTTAACTGAATTGGCATTGATTAAACCATCTGGGAGGTTAAAGGATTGCGATAAATTGCCTTATTTTATTTTCCTGCATGACTGAAATCAGCAGATTCACATTAAACAACAGGATCAGCATCAATTACATGTAAAATAATGTTATTAGTGAATGATTTCAAAATAATATATCAAATTGAGGAGTTCAGATAATGTACATATAGTATTGTGGATACAGAGGGAGACGATCATTAGAACATAGTAATCTAATTTAGGGTTTCCCAAACTCCCCCTGGCTGGGGTTGGGGGTTGAAGACTGATGTATTTGGTGGCACAGGGAGGTCTGGCTGGATTACTGTTCGTTTAGTGCTACTTTAGCTTCAAATTCATGAAGACAAACTCCGACGTGTGACCACCAATAGCGGGGGACCACTTCAAATGTGAGACCACCGCTAACGTGAGACTATCTCTAGCATGACACCACCACATGTTGGGATCAACACACAGTCATTATGATCCTAGGCCATACCCACAAGCTGTTGGTAAAATCCGGTTAGGGACCAATAATGTTTTTAAAGTAGACAAAGTTTGAGATTCAAGACACTTGTTCAGTGGATTCCACTGGTTTTGAACAAACAAAAATAAACATTACTATACAAGGTGAGAAAGATTAAACAGTTTACAATATCTTTCTTATACTCTAACATTCAAGATTACTATTAGGTACAAGGGTCTATGGATTTCTCAACAACCCACTCAGAAGTCAGTAACGCTATGAGCCAACCAATCTCATTGCAACTTTCTCTCTCATGAGGGATTCCAATCTTCACGGTTGAAGATTTAACCTGGGAATTCTCTCCAAAGGTGGCTCCAACTCAGATGGCATCAACAACAGTTCACCTTGTCTCCCGAGATTCCATTCCCCTAGATTCCTGAATATGTACCAAGCACAACTTCAAATCTTCAGCTGCACCGAGCAGAACATTACTGCTTCAAAGGGTACCTTTGCCCCAATGGCCCGCAGCACAGAGTTACCAACCTTTGGCTGCTCTCTTAGGATCTTCAGGTCTTCTCCTGACCTTTCTTCGCTTAAAGTCTGCTACCCACAGCCCTTATCCTATTTGGAACCTATTCCTCTTTCTTTTACCTTAATGGGGACCTGTCTTTGTCCCCTGTCTCTGCCCCCTACCTGAGACTGCCTTTTGGGATCTCTCCCTATCCCTCTCCCTTTGGGACTTCTCCCTGTCCTGTCTCCCTGTCCCCTGCCTGGGATACTAATCTTCCATGGCTCCTGGTCACCTGACCTGGGTTTTTGGGCCATTTTTTCTCTTTATGCACAGGCGCACTGGGCCTGTCCTGGGCCCGCAGAACTTACACTGCAGAACTATGCATGTGCAACCCGCTCCGGGTCTGCACATGTGCAAAAGCTCCAAGGCCCATTCAGAGTTGAAGTTCCTGACCTCTAAAGTAAGTATAGTTTTCATAACACAGTCCAAAATGAAATGTAAAAACTGATCACTTATTTAAGGTACAGGATGGTGAGTGGGGCTGATGGAATTGTACCCCATTTAATAGCTTCAGGACACATGGGGAAAAATTGATAGCAGGGTGTAGGGGACAGGACAGTGAATAAGATGAATTAGAACTCTACCATCAAAGTCTGGGATGCATAAAAAATAATGTCCCACAAATTGAATAATGGGATGCAGATTGGGTGCAGGCATCCCCACTGATATGTTTGTATGCTTTGTGCCAGTTTTACACTTGAAAATCATGTATAACTCATATCCCAATGTGTCCATGTGTCAGGAGTTTCTCTAACACTTTTATTTTGTGCCATAATGGCCTGTAAAAAGTGATAGTTCTATTGTATTATGCAGCGATATCTTTTCTAGAACACATTTAATACTTTGGCACTGGGAATGAACTAAGATAAAGTTAATTAAATCAGTGGGATGACCCTGTACTTGTCACTGATTAATGAAACATTGTTTTTTGGGTTATAATACCCTAAGCTAAATATGGTGCCATCAAAACAAAAGGTGGAATCTTCTGCTCTGAAGTCTAAATTCGGTGACGGGCTTGGAAGTGGGAATGATTCCCACTGTGGGGCGTGGGGCGGCCGGGGGGCGGGTGTGGGTGGGATGGCTGAACATGCACGATCTTGTGCTATTCAGCTCACTACATATGCATCTGTGCGTAGCTCAGCAAATTTCATGGCAGGGCAGGCAGGAAGCCGCGTCTCCTCCATTACCTCATGGGGTTGAAGATCCGCCGCAATATTTAAAGGGCACTTGGACAGCCTGCACTATCCCTCCCACCTTTGCCTGACCACTGTTCCACCCTTCCCCACTAACCTTTCCTCCCTTCCTTTGTCATTTTCCATGCATCTTGCACTGCCACCACTTGGTCTCAAGCATAGGCTGGCATTTACAGATACTCCTCAAAGCGGTCAATGCAGCGGCAACTCACTGTTCATCATTGAAGAAGTCCATCTTGCCAGGTGCATGCCACTTTTATACAGTTGCCATAGTGAACGTTCTAATTTCTCACTGGTGGGGAACTTGATTTGGTGGCAGAGCTTAATTCTGGTTCAAGGAAGGGAGGAAAGGTTAGCAAGGAAGGGTGGAACAGTGGGTGGGCAAAGGTGGGAGGGATAGTGCAGGTTATTCGAGCGCCCTTTAAATATGGTGGCGGACCTTCAACCCCATGAGGTAACGGAGGAGAGGTGACTTCCTGCCTGCCCTGGTGGCCTTTTAATGAGCATGCATGACTTGCTAATGTATGGAAAAGGGCTTCCCAACAAGAATCTCGATCTGCCTTTAGCCCACCTTTAAAGTCACAAGAACAAAATTCCTACGGTTCATTCCCCCATCGGGAAACTGATTTTTGGCCTCACGCAAAATTAAGTTCCCCCGCCTGTCATATTTCCCACTGCTGGCCAGACCGGAAGATTCCACCCATAGGAACAGGAGTAGCCCCTTGAACCTGTCCTGCCACTTAATTAGATCATGGCTGATCTGCATTTTAACTCTGTTTACCTATCTTTGCTCCCTTATCCTCTGATAACCTTATCATAATAAAAACCCATCAATCTCAGTCTTGAAAATTTCCATTGTTCCAGCACCACACCCTTTTGAAGGGTAAGAGCCCAGATTTCCCTACCCTATTTATGTGTACAAAAGTGCTTCCTGATTTCACTCTTAGAGAAGAGCCTTTTATTTGTCAAAGTGTTGGGGGCAAATGAAGTGTTGTAACAATGATGCTGCTGTGACATGAGGAAAACTGACACAATCATGGAGTTGCTAACCTGTGACTTTGTTTAGGGCATTTTAACTTAATGCCAGTCTCCTGCCTCATCCCCGTAACTCTGCACATTGTTTCTATTTAAATAGTTCAGAGGTCTCCACAGCGATTTTCCCTGCAGCTGGAGAGGTCCATGCCTGGTCATAAGGCTCCCTTGTAAACTTTAGTGTTGGGCTGGTGGGGGTGCCTCCTTGATGGGCATAGTGCCCACTGAAGACCCCCATCAAGATGCAAACCTGCATTCCCCCCTTGCCCTTTCAAACTATGCCCCCAACCCCTCACACCCTGGCCCTGGCAAGACGCAAGAATCACTTTACATCCCGGCTGTATCACTGAATGCTTTCCTCTCGGCCTCGGTGCAGTCCCAGCATTGGCCACTGCTCCCAATGGTGCTGCTGTGACGTGAGAGCTGCCAGTCCTCTGATTGGCCCACAGCTCTCAGCAGCAGAATTTCCTCTTGATGAGGGGCAGACATCCCAGCTGTACATAATTAAAGAACCATCAGCCGTTTAATGGCTGTGAGGAGAGCCAGCCAAGTAGAGGCTGGCTCGCTCCTGACTTTTACTTATGAGGATGGAATCACTGCATAAAATTCAGCCCTATGATTCTATACATCATCTGTGTTCCATTGTTCAGCTGTGTGATTGAGCTTATTACTTCTATTCTTACCTTTCTGATTGCAACTAGGCTTCTCTTCCAATCCCCACGTGTTTAAGTGTCTGAAGCCTCCCATTTGCATACGTGGAAGTTTACATCCCATTGTAGCTATGTGCTTTCCTGTCTTTGTAATGTTGGCAGCTCCATAACTTCCCTTGATCGCTCCAATCCTCTGATTCTGGCCTCATATATCTTCCATTCCCCCGTTCATCATTCACAGTAGTTGTCTTCAGCTGCCTAAGTTCCACATTTTACAACTCCCTCTACAAATCTCTCTATCTTTCCACTTTACTCTGGTCATTTAAGCTTCATCCGTTCTGAAAACCCATCTCTTTAATTAAACTTTTCATCATCCTATCTTCTTTGGCTCAGTTACCTTTTGCTTTCTGTGAAGAGCCCAAGGACATTTTTCTGCATTACAAATGCTATATAAATGCAAATTGTGTGTGTCCCACATTTGCAGGTTGTCATTCCTTATCTGAGTTAGATTTCTAACAACTTTAGGACACTGACAGCTGGTGTATAATATTTCATTTCAGCTTTGCAAGAAGCAATATATTTATGCAGTGCATTCAGTTACTTACCCGATTGTGATGATGACTCTTACCTCAGCTTTCAGTATTTGTAACTTGAAACTCAGATCCCCCCATATTGCTCTTCTTTCTTGACAGTTAAACACAGTTCTTGGTTGTTTTCCTAAAATGCTTTCTCAGTTAATTTTACATTTGTCCTCTTTTAAGACTGTGTGTTCTGAATGTATTGTGAGACTCAGAACCACACTTACGTATTGTGAGTGACAACAATTAGTGTGGCCGTATCTGGAAATGACTTTATCAAGCCTTCCTACCACAGAAACAAGATCCTTCTGTGGCTTGATGCTGTTAAAGTGAGGCATGGATTCAGGGGCTCTGGGTGCTGTACCTCACCAAACATCTGTCACTCCTCAGAGGTGATTGTTCGAAAAAGATTCTGAGAAACTGGATAATAAAGAGCCATTGGTTAAGGCTTAAGAACATTTAAAAAATCAATTCTAGGGGATGTTGACATAACTGACAAGTGCAGCATTAATTGCTTATCCTTAGTTGCTCTTTAGAAGATGATAATGAGCCTTATCAATTGCTGAAGACTGTTTGATGAAGTGTTGTTAGGTAGCGTTTAAGGATTACATAGAAAGTTTCAAAGTTCCAGTGACAATGAGGAAATGTTGATACCTCCGTGTGGGGATGATACGTGACTTAGAGGGCAACTTGGAGGTGAGTTGTTCCCTTGTACCTACTGCCCTTGCCCTTTTTGATGGAGAAGGTCATGGGTCTGGGAGTTGTTGCTGAAGAAACCTTGTTGACTTGCTGCAGTGTGTCCTATAAATTGGACACACTACAGTCACTGTGCACTGGTATTTTATGTCATTGAGTTTGGGCTATTTAGAATCTACATATCAATGCATGAACATGTTCCATAAGGTAGTAAATTAATTATTGGTTCTCTATGAGCACAGAAAATGCCACAGGGCATTATACAATTGATCTGCACAAGTTTACAACATTTTATTAGCAGGCCTATTCTGAAAGATTAATCAACATTGGTCTGATATTTTATATTCATGAGTAACTTCTAAAAAATCTCTATATCATCCTGATTAAAGCCACATGAATACCAGGATGTGTTAGTTCCCTCGTTTCAAAGAATGAAACATTTAGGAGCTACTTTTTACGCCCAACTTGTCAATATTTTAAGAAGCCATATGTCTGGAAAACCTTTTTTTAACGTGTGGCATTTTCAATTCAGAAACTTTGTTTATATGTTTCCTGCAGTTCTTTCTTTTACCAGATGTTTACTTTCTGTGTCTGAAGGGCTCTAACTCTATGCCTAACTCTACCTTTGCCTGTGCCCAGTCCCTTCAACACAAAATCTCTTCATCGCCACTCAAGTGACCAATTTTCATTGAATGGACTGTACTTCAGGACTTAGCAAGCTGTTCATTTCTGGAAGGTGTGACCAATATCCACAAACGGTTAAGGGGAGTGTCACTGGATAATGATAAGGAGTTGGAACTCCGGACGGGATTTTCCGGTCTCGTCAGCGGTGGGCTTCATGGCGGGCGGGACAGGAAAATGTGAAGAAGTACCAAAAATCAGTTTCCTGCTGGTGTTAAAATATATCGCACTTTTCCGCTCCTGACTTTCATGGCAGGTTGGATAGCCCACCATGCCGTATTCAGTACTGCATTTGCATTGATTTGAATATCATGAATACTCATTAAAGAGGCAGCTCGCTAGAATCATGATCTCACTCCAGATCAAATAGCCATGCCGGCAGCTAATTAGACCGGCATGATTCGCAACCAGATATAAGTGACGTGCTCCTGGCGAGTACCACTTCATTTGTGACCTCGAGGTATGTTTGCCTACCTTTCATTGTGCTGTGCTCGCGGCTGCTCTGACTCCGTGCCAGGCTGCGCCAATGCAGGCCTGACCAGCAGGAACTCAAGGGGTGGGTGGGTGGGGGGGGTCACAACCAAGGTTTACTATGTGAGACCAGTGGGAAGGCGGGAGCCATAGTGGAAGGTGCTGGAGGGCAAAGGCTTGAATTGGCAGGGGGTGGTGGTGTGAGATAAGGTGGAGGCAAGGGAAGGGGCTTGAGGGCAAAGGTTTGAATTGGGGGGGAGCAGTGAGACAAGACAGAGGCAAGTGAAGGGCAAGGGTGTGTGGAATGACTGGGGAAGAGAGCTCTGAGACGCATACCTGGAGGGGATGACTGGGGAGGGGGTGGACAGAGACACATGACTGGGTGGGGGGAGGGGGCAGGTGGAGGCAGGGTGGTAATTAGTCAGGGTCAGAAAGAAGATAGTCATGGGCAGTTGTGCCACAATTTAGAGGGCTGTGTCCTGGTCCCAGTCCAGGATGGAGAGGGCCTGTTAGTCCTGTGTCAGTCGTTCCCAGCATGGTGCGCAGGGTGTGCTCAGTCCCTCACACATGTTGGTCCATGGGGCTGATGGCTTGATACTGGGCTGTGGATTGTCAGGAGAGGTATCTACAGCCTGTAGATGGAAACAGGTAGTGTTGGGCAGGTGGGGTTGGCACTCAACAGTCTCATGTGGGGGGTTTCTCTGCAAGTGACAGTACAATGGGCCTCAAGATGGGGAGGGGTTAGGTCTACATGGGGCATCGGGACATCAACGTTAAATGGCTCATGGGGGAAGGAAGGGATATCAACAACTATAATAATGGGATCAAGGATTAGAGAGGGAGGAAGGAGAGTAATTGGAGGGAGGGAAACCTGAACATGATGCTCCTCCAGCACGATGGGAGGGACCTCGACAGTCACAGGGCGGAGCTCAGAGTTGGTCTGGTAATACCTCCTCAACGCCACCATTTTTCAACCTGATCAAATGACACAGTTGAAAAGCAAGCTATGAAAAAAATTGCCAGGGGATTTCTCTCAGGGCTTGTGGGAGGAATCGACTGGCCTCTTCCTCTTCCTGCTTGAGCCTGTTAGAAGAGATGATGAGTGATTGGCTACATAGTCACCAGCATAACAAATCACTTACAGTTTTGGCTGGTGTCCAAAGAGCAATAAATGGGTCCTTACTTGCTTGGGAAACGCTGATCTCACCCGTGGTGCAGGCACAGTCCTAGTCCTCGCCAGCCAGCTCTGTTGCTGCTCTTCATATTGAGTGAGGGGCCTGAGTTAAGGCTTCCTCCCTCCGGTCTGGGATCTCCCCCTGTTGTTGTGGTCAATCTTGTCCTGCATTAAGACAGATGAACAGACTGTGAGCAGGATGGATAGCAAAACTGATGATAAGGATGCCTGTCTTCTGCGTGTGTTGAGTGGACTTGTTTAAGGGCTGAGAACACAAGCTGCATGGGATGTGAGAAGAGGTCAAAGTGAGAGAATCGTGGTGATGTCCCTTGTGGTGGTGGTGTATGAGATCTCAATGGAGTGTAAGCCTGCGAATGGTAGAGTATCACCTGCTGGCCCTCTGCTGTGTCGAGGAGTGCCGCCAGTGCTGTATCATTAAACTTCATAGCAGTGTGCTTGGTTCTGTTAGGGGCCACTCTGATGTCTGCCATGACAGTCCTGGGGCAGAATGGTCCCAGATTTGCACTAAGTGCAGTAGCAGGTGGGTAAAACAATGTTTTACCCGCTAGCTGTGATGATGGGTTTTCACGTTGTATCATCCCAAACCCACCACATTATTTATGCATTCCTGGGAAAAACACCATTTCCGTGGCTGGCAGGCTCTCATTCGCCCACCTGTCATCACCCTGCTGCTGCACCACGCCAGGCGCCATATTTAAAGTCCAGCCGCAAGCACACATCTCAGTGCTTCCAGACCACCTGCACTGAAGACATGGTCCTGAAACTGAAGAAGACTGCAGCCCCCAGATTCAGCGATGAGTCCCTTGAGCGCATTTTTAATGCCATGGAGGCCCGCTGGGATGTCCTCTATCCCTGCTCTGGTCGCAGGATGGTCAGCAACAGCACTAAACCAGCTTGGAAGGAAGTGGCAGCGGTGGTCAGCGCCAACGCCCTTCAGAAGAGGACAGTCACCCAGTGCTGAAGGAGGATGAATGATCTCCTCTGTTCCACCAGGGTAAGTCACTCTTCTCTTCACTCTCAACTCTCACACTCACAAACCCATCACACATCCACAGGGCCCTCACTCACTGCCGGTTCAAGGGACATCACCATTCACCCTCTCACACTCACCGTCGTTGTCCTCATCCCATCCGTGGGACCACTCACCATCCACACACACCAGGCATGCTTATCATCTGGCCTGGCAGGCATTCTGCTTACACTTTCTCCTTCTCTATTCATGCAGGACAAGCATGACACAACAAGTGGGAGAGGTCGCAGATCGGTGGCGGAATGCCTGAAATCAAGGTCCTCATGGAATTTGAAAACAGAGGCATCCAGCTGGCCGGCGACAATCTGAACCAATCTTGTACTGATGGTGAGGTCGACGATGGTCTACCAATTGAGAGTCCAGCAGTGCAACCTTCATCAGATGCTCCATGCTGTGAGTGATGTGTCCTGTTTCACAGGCCACTGCCATGCATTAATTATCTCCCCTTGCTTTCGCAGGCACATCTGTCAAACAGCTGACGGAGTCCACGACCCATGGCTTTCAATCAAGCCCTGAAGAAACCTCTGAAGAGGAATCTGGAGGCACTCTCTCTGAAGTCCCATCACAGCGCTCACCCACACCCTCCACCAGTGCAGAGACACGTACCTTGGTGGGACCTAGCTTTAGTGCAGCCCCGGGATCACAACCTGGTGAGCACATTGCACTGTCTGATCCACAGCAGGTGGAGGCAGGGACTTCCCAGGTTTCTGGCACTCAGAGCACTGCTGAAGGCCAGAACTTTGCTGAGTCCCTGACGAGTCTCTGGACTCTGTCCTGTCATAGTTGCTAGAGCTGCAAAGATAAGCTTGGGAACATCAAGAAGGGATGTCTGCTGCACTCCTCGGATTGCAAGGCATTATCGAGGAGTCCATCGGCCTTCAGGCTGAGGCAATAACGCCAGCATGCCAACGCAGCGAGGTCAACACTGGTAGGGTGGCAGCTGCCATGGAGACCTCGGTCCAGGACTTTGCTGCTGTGCGGGCTCAACTCCATTACTGATGCCATCATTGGCCTCCAACAATGTGTACACGAGAGGGATGCCGGGCAGCTCGATCTCACTCCAGCACTCCAGCTACCCCTGCTCCTCAAGGAGTCAGCAAGGCACCCACAGGGAGGAGGATCAGCAGGTGCACACTCCGGGCCCATCCACCCAGGTGACTCCGAGGATGTCCAGCCCATCCGAATCCCCCCTTCCTGTGACCTCAGCAGCACCAGCTCCACAGGCCGAGGAGGGTGCCACTGCCACACAGCAGGACCCCAAAAGCAGGCCAGGGCCCTTTAAATCTCAGCCCTCCAGATGATGCCCGCCAAAGTCATCACAGATAGGGCGTCGCAGTCAGCAGGCTGCCTCCATCTCCATTGTGGATGTCCGGGGAGCACCAAGACATCGCGGCAGGGTTAATAAAGTTAAAGAGAATTAGTTGCACAGCCTGGGCACGAGTGTTAATCACATTTGTGCATACTGTTCACTATTCCCAAGAATGTCTCCCTGCCTATGGCTCCTTGTTCTGATGAGCAGTGTTCTTGCCACTCAGATGTGAAACCTTTCTGCACAAGATAAAGGCAGGTGTCTCAGTCCAGGGCCTCTTCCCTGTGCTTTGTGCAGCTTTCAGACCAAAGTGATGGTCCGGCCTCACACTCCCTGGAAACGTTCCGACGGTGCTTGCCATTGCTGCCAGAATGTAATGGGCAGGCACCACAGAGTTCCGTCATTCTCTCTGTGTGCTCTCAACACCTTTAAGCTGGCTCTCATCTCTTCAGCATCTGTGACCACTGATGCTGTGCTGCACCTGAAGGGCGGTGCTGAAGGCAGACAAAGGATCAGATGCTTCTAAAGCTTCATGGCTGTGTCTCTATAATTTGACTCTGACCACAGAGTGCAAGTGACCTGCCCTCAGCCAGACAGGAGTCAGACATTCTCAGAGGCTGTGTGAAGATTTCTGGAGTATCCTCACTGCATGTCGTCATCATCTTCCTACAATCGAGCAACTAATCGGGCCTCCACTATGTCTCCATAACCCGAACATTCTCACAGAGGGTATTTGCGCTGCCACAAGCCAGACTGGAGTCAAACTTTCACAGGTGTAATGTGAGGATCTATGGTGTCACCTCGTTGCATGTCGTCATCACCCTCCACAAATATAGCAGCAATGAGGGCCTCCCAAGGGCGCCTGCCTTGTCTAGCCAGTGTGAGGGCCTCATCCCTGTCATTGTTGCCTCTGAGGACCTCCTCACCCTCATCCCCGTGATTGTCCTCCTCTTCAGAGGAGGCATGCAGCTCCTCCATCTCCTCAGCCAGCTCATCTCCCCGTTGGAGTGCCAGGTTGTAAAGGGCGCAGCAGACGACGATGATGTGTGACATCCTCTGCGGACTGTATTGCAGGGCTCCACCAGACTGGTCCAGGCACCGGAACCTGATCTTCAGCATCCCGATGGTCTGCTCCACCAAATTGCGAGCTGCAGCATGAGCATCATTATACCGTCGCTCTGCTGCAGTCTGAGGCTGCTGCACGGGTGTCATCAGCCATGGCCTTTGTGGGTAGCCCTTGTACCCAAGGAGCCATCCCTGCAGCTTCTGTGGACCCTGGAGGAGTCCAGGGATCTGTGACCGACTGAGGCTGTAGATGTCGTGCACACTCTCTGGAAACCGTGCGCACACCTGCAGGATGCGTTTCTGGTGGTCGTACAGCAGCTTCGCATTCAGCCAATGGAACCCCTTGCAGTTCATGTAGTCCACTGTGTGTCGTGATGGAGATCTGAGCACCAAATGAGTGCAGTTGATCGCATTCTGCATCAGTGGGAAACCCGAGATCTGGCCGAATCCAATCGCTCTTGCATCCTGGCTGTGCTGGCCCCGGGTGAAATTCTCAAAGTTATGTGCCCTCCCAAAGACAGCATCCGTGACCTCATGGATGGCCAGAGATTGGTGCACTGCATGGCTGCCCTGAGGCTTGAACCATGGTGGGGACTGGTCCAAACTGGGATGCTGACATTGCAAGGGGCTGTGAGCGCCTCCAGCAGTGACTGATCCATAGCCTGCTTTAATGAGGATATTGTACAACGTGTGTAGTCGTCCAGCTGTTCTGCAGTCCACTAAAATGCTCATGAATTTGCGGTCTGTGCTCGGTGGGGGGAAGCTCTGGAGCACTTGGTGGAATTTTGATGCCTCTGCATTGCTTGAGGGCAGATAATCTAGGAGTCCGACCCCAATCATATGAATGTGGCTGTGCCTGAACTGTCTCAGTTGCAGAGGAATGGTCACTTTATACAGGTTTCCCGAATGTGTGGCCACTTCCCTCGCCTACCCTACCCCCCACCCCGAATCCCCCCTGCCACCAGTTGCCTCAAGGGCAGGGCTGCCCTTAACCCTGACTGCCCGACGCCCCTGAAGCTTGAAGTCCACCAGGCGAGCACTTCGCAACGTTACTGAGTACTCACCTGCGAGTTCCCCTCAAAGTGTAGGCCGCCAAGCGCACGCCTTTTATGTGCTGTTGTGAAACACGTCGGCACGCTTTCCCGCCAACATGGATGGACGATCCAACGGCAGGGGGACAATTCCGGTGGTTTGGCCTTATAATGATATGCTGGTGTATTATAATGAGGTTCCCAACGTCCGATGGCGAGAAATGCGGCCCACATCAGCGGGCTGAGCGGACAATCGCGATCTGGTTTCCCACTATCGCAAAACTGTTCATGCCATGTTGTCTGATCATGCCACCGATCATGCCTGACGCCAACGGGCACAGAAAATTCCGCCACTGGGCTGCAGCGACTTGTGTGTGCGGGTGCAGTTTAAATATGGCACCCGGAAGGATGATCCGATGAGGTAAGGGGGCGCTGGAGGAATCCCATGCCGTACTGCCATGAGATACAGCATGTTTCACGTTCCTGCTTGTCTAATGAGCTTAAAAGCAGACGATCTGGCCCGGAAACCCGCCATGACGGCAGGCGGGAAATGGGCCGTTTTTCTTGCCTGCCACTGCACTTAGTCTCCAGAGTAAAAGATTCCACCCCTTTGTTTTTCTCCTTCTGAGCCTTGTGTGCTGAGATTAATCACTGTGCTCCCAGCGAAGCTCATGCTGAGATCAGTTCAGACTGGGAATTGAACCTGAGACCTTCTGACCTGTGTGACTGAGCTAAAAACGACTTTCATCAGCACAGTCTTTACAGGAGTTATCTTTGCTATTACTGACAGCTTTAGAAACTTTCTTCACTTTATGATCCATACTTATTAATATTCCTCTGATGTAAACTATGGTTTTTTTTGATGAATGGGTGTTTAAGTTTGATATGCTGCTTCACGAAAACCATTACATTTTATTTATTCCAGGCCTTCTTTCTCCCATGGTTTTCTGGTATTTTCCTGCCCTTTACGGCTGGATCACTACAGGTTGTGTTCTCGTGCACAGACTTAACATCCATTTGTTCAATTTGTAAACTTACTGTTGATTGCTTTACCTTGTCTGCTGACAATAAACACAAACACAGTTGATAGAATAGTGTCATCAGGCAGAATTTAATGGGTGGCATGATTTCCTGCCCCCACCCCCCACAACTGAAAAGGTCGGGGGGGTCCTAACCCCTGCTCCATAGCCCGACAGCCATTTATCGCTCTGACTGCATCCAATCTCAGTGAAGTAGAGCGAGGAGCCAGAAGGTAAGTCTGGGGGCCCCTCATCCCTGGCACTATTCTGCTAAGTCTCCTCGATACCCTCTCAAGGTAAAATGTTGTAACCAGACCTGGAGCAATTCTCTTGTTATGGCCTAATCAGAACTTTATATAGGTTCAGCATGACCTTCCTGCTTTTGTACTCAATACTTCTATTTACAAAGCCCAATATCCCATACAGTTTGCTAATTAACCACTCTCAGTATGTCCTGCAACCTTCAAAGATCTAGGCACATGAACCCCAAGATCCCTCTTATCCCTGTGCACACTTTTAAACTGTGCTATTAAATCTATATTGCCAATCCCTATCCAGATTCCAGAATGCATCACTACCCAAAGTTAACAGTTCATTAGTGACTGTGTGTATGTAATACCATAAAACTGTTAAATTCCTTTATAGGTTTCCCATTCTGAATATTTACCCCTAGAGTACTAATAAATATAGTGGATGAATGAATCATGTTAATAAAAGTGAAAATGCAGTCATGCTGAGCAGGCAAAATTTCCATATGTTGAGTGGGCTGATTATAGATTGTATTTTGACTTTCTCAATAACATAAAGTCCATGGGCCGGATTTTCTTCATGGAGGCAGGAATCGGAAGTCAGGAATTTTCCTAATGTCATGATCTCGCCTCCGTCCTGGCAATGCTGGCTGGCAGAGTTTTCATTCGGTGGAGGTTGGGATGGTCTGGAGACAGGTGGTCATTGTCGAGGTGGCAAGGTTAAAAGGTCCACCTCATTTCACTGAGATATCAACCTGGTTCTGCATATCAGTTTAAAGCCCCCATTACCTTCACCTCCTTACCCCCACATCCCCCCCCCACACCTTACTCCCTCTTATCCCCCCACACCCACCACCCACTCACCCAGCATCCACTATGAACAGATCTCACTAGCCCTATAATAACCTTTGGAAGTCTTTAAAAAGCTCATAAATCTGTCAAAATAAATAAATATTACTTGATAGCCACTTAAAAAAACCAATGTCCTCTTCAGAAGATCATAATTCTGTGATAACAAACAAGCTCATGTTCCTCTGGACAGCTGTGGAAGCAAACCTTGCTGAGCAGAATTTATTAGTGGTTTAGAAGACCCAAAACCATCAAATTGACATCCCTCCGATCAACTGTGTAAACAAATGCTGCTGAGCAGAATCAATTAGAGCCTTTAGCTAAAAACTCAGACATCGTGTTTACAAAGGAAAGGGAGAATGCAGATATAGTAGGCCAGGAGGAACGCTGCGAGATATTGGACGGGATAGTCATAAACAGAGAGGAAGTACTCGAAGGGTTGAAATCTTTGAAAGTTGATAAGTCACCAGAGCCAGATGGATTGTTTCTGAAGCTGCTGAAGGAAGTCAGAGAGGAGATAGCAGATGCTCTGAGGATGATTTTCTAATCTTCACTAGATACAGGGGAGGTACTGGAGGACTGGAGAAATTCAAACGTAGTCCCATTGTTTAAAAAGGGATCAAAGGAAATGCCAAACAATTATAGGCCAGTTAGTCTTACATCGGTGGTGAGCAAATTAGTAGAATCAATCCTGAGAGATAGGATTAACTGTCAAGTCGAAAGGCATGGACTAGTCAGGGATGGTCAGCATGGATTTGTTAAAGGAAGGTCTTGCCTCACAAATTTGATTGAATTCTTTGAGGAAGTGACAAGAAGGGTTGATGAAGGTAGTGCAGTGGATGTTGTGTACATGGATTTTAGCAAGGCATTTGACAAGGCCCCACATGGCAGATTGGTCAGGAAAGTAAAAGCCCATGGGATTCAGGGTAATGTGGCAAACTGGATGAAAGGTTGGCTTTGTAACAGGAAACAAAGGGTAATGGTCGATGGATGCCCTTGCGAATGGAAAGTTGTCTCAAGTGGTGTTCCACAGGGCTCGGTGTTGGGACCCTTGCTGTTTGTGTTATATATTAATGATTTGGACGTGAACGCGGGGGGCACGATTGGGAAATTTGCAGCTGACACAAAGATTGGCTGAGAAGCGGATAGTGTAGAGGATAGCCATAATCTCCAAAACGATATAGATGGGTTGGTGGAGTGGGCGGTAAAGTGGCAGATGGATTTTAACATAGAGAAGTGTGAGGTCATACATTTAGGGAGGTCAAACAGTTACAGGGATTACACAATAAATGGGAATATACTAAGAGGGGTAGATGAAGTGAGAGACCTTGGCGTACAAGTACACAGGTCCATGAAGGCAGCCGTTCAAGTAGACAAGGTTGTAGAGAAGGCATATGGAATGCTCTCCTTCATTGGCAGAGGTATAGAATATAAAAGTAAGGATATAATGTTGGAATTGTATAAAACATGGCGAGGCCACAACTGGAGTATTGTGTGCAGTTCTGGTCACCACATTACAGGAAGGATGTAATAGCTCTGGAGAGAGTGCAGAGGAGGTTTACAAGAATGTTGCCAGGGTTAGAAAAGTGTAGCTACGAGGAGAGATTGGATAGGTTGGGGTTATTTTCCCTGGAACAAAGAAGGCTGAGAGGTGACTTGATTGAGGTGTACAAAATTATGAGGGGAATAGATAGAGTGGACAGGATAGAATTGTTTCCCTTGATGGAGAATTCTAGAACCAGGGTACATAGATTCAAGATAAGTGGCAGAAGGTGTAGGGGGGACATGAGGAAGAACATTTTTACACAGAGAGTAGTGGGTGTCTGGAATTTGCTGCCCAAGTTGGTGGTAGAGGCAGAAACTTTAAACTCTTTTAAAAAGTGCCTGGATCTGCACCTAAAGTGCTGTAAGCTGTAGGGCTATGGGCCGGGTGCAGGAAGGTGGGATTAGAAAGGGCACCTGGGTGTCCTCGGGCTGGCATGGAAAAGATGGGCCGAATGGCCTCCTTCTGTGCTGTAACTCTTCTATGGTTCTATCTGCCAATGCTTTGAAACAGCCAAACAGGTGGCTGAACTGCTATTTAAAATTTTAGTGAAAGCCTTGGGGAGAGTTTAAACAATTAGTTATTGATCTGGCACAAGGCTATGCTTTCCATATTGTAAAATGCAGAGTAGCACTTTATCCATTGGATAATCTATTCTAATGTATCTGAAGACTTTTCTGCTTTTACTATTCTGTTCTTTCACTTGAGAGCTTTCCAATTGTCAGAAGTAACAACCATGCTTTTAATGGCCAAGTACCGTTTCCATTAAAGCACTGTCATCACCCACTTTAGTAAACATAGATATAACTAAGGCTGCTGCATTTGATGATAAGCTGTAAAGGGGGAAACACGATTCTTACTCACCTTTTAGACACTTCCTGCCTCAAATCCATGACTCACATCTGTACATGTCGCCATTGACCTGGTGTGATTTAGAAAGCCTTCCAAAATGTAGCCGCCTTGCTGAAGATTGCAGAAATTCTGAAACGGCCATTTTCACAATAGTACTGACAACTTTTAAACAGCAGTGTGTGGAGCTTCCGACCTGCCTCATTCCCGCACTATTGAAAATTGTGGAGCTGGAAATGGGGGCGGAACTTCCAAATCTGTGCTCTGGCCACCATTTTATTCTCCCATCCAACTTTCAGGACTGCAAAATCCAGCTCTATGTATTTTATCTTTTGGAAAATTCAGTGTGGTATTTGAAATTTCTGTTGAACTCAGCTTTACTTTATGCTTTACATAAGCAGTTTAGCTTGCTAATGAACAATATACAAGTTTGTTGCATTCATTAAGACTTTAGAGCCTAGAAGCAATGCTGTGCAATATGAGTATCCAAACACTTAATGTGATGATATGAATTTCACTATCTGCTATTTTAATGGAAGTGGTAACAAATTTGGTGTTCATGCACTGTTATCACTCATTTGATTTCTGTGTTCAGGATTCAGTTTAAACGTTTCTTTGCAGATTTGACATGTTTCAATTTTCCTGATATTAATAAGTTGTGTCTAATCTGACTGATTTCAGACTCTAGAAAACCCTAAATGGCATTTGGAACCCAGTGAAATTGTGATCCCCCCTCTTGGACACACAGATTTAAGTGTTGTGGCATATCTTGATGACACAATCTGGTCTGAAGACAAGGTGCACTTGGTGGTAGAGAACAGTCATACAAGGAGTATTCACGTGCAAGCTACTGGCATTGGAACTACCATTGTACCTAACAAGCCTTTTGGTCCAGTTCTCAACCTTGGAGCAATATTCAGGCAAGTAGCCATTTCAAGAACTGTCAAAGTGTGCTCTCCTCTGCTAAGACTGGGTAGGGAATTGACTCATGGGGAAGAGACAGGAGGGATAATGGGTATGCTCCTCTGAACCTAAATCTTTGAGCAAACTTTTGGTCACCCATCCTTATATTTTCTTTCGCAAAAATAAAATAATGTGGATGCTGGAAATCTGAAATAAAAACAAAAAGTACTTACAGACTTTCAGTATGGGTTGCATCAGTACCACCCAGCTCTAGATAGAACCCATTAGAACCTTGGTCTAGACATGGACAAAAGAGCTGAACAGAGGTAGGGAGAGAATGACTGCCCTAACATAAAGGCAGCATTTGACTGAATGTGGATCAAGGATCCTTTGTAAAACTGGAGTCTTTGGGGATCAGCGAGAACTCCATTGGCTGAAATCATACCGAACACAAAAGAAGATGCTTGTGGTTGTTGGAGGCCCAGCACATCACTGCAGGAGTATCTCAGGGTGGTGATCTAAGCTCAACCATCTTCAGCTGCTTCATGCAGCTCCCTTCCCTCCATGATAAGGTCAGAAGTGGGATGTTTGCCAATGATTCCAGAGTGTTCAGTACCATTCGCAATACCTCAGACGACAAAGCAATCTATGCTCTGTTATGACCCAGCAGTTGGTAAAGCTGAGTTATTTAAAAATCCTAGAGGGAAACTTTAAACAACTGTCGTAACCTATATTTTTATTTTTGTATGTTTGAGATGCAGCTCTAAATTCAAGAATCAGACCACCAATTCTCAAGAGATTTTTATATGAACTACGTAAGACATTTATTAATTTACACAAGTTAAATATATACACATGGCTACAAATTACTACTATCATAACTTTTAACAAATACCCAAACTAATCTCCATTAAGGCAACAGCACTCATAGACTTAACCGGACCCCAAGCAAAGCATTTTCACCGTACGAATTCAAAATGAGGTTCTTTTCACTTTGGTTCCTGTGCAGACAGTGGTAGGCTTACAGATGCTTTGATGTTACATGCCTCTGCTCTGCACACACAAAACTGCTGTCTGTTATACCCAACACAGATCATTGAATGTAAATTCTCATTGTATCACCAACCCCTTTGAACTCCACCTCTTCTAACAATAAAACCCCTTTCATAGTACCAATGTTCTTCGTAATATAAACCTTGCTTGGTCTCTGCTAGCTAGGTTCCAGAATTCACTCCCCTTCTTGAATGCTGTATTCAACAAAATGCAAATGCACTCTACCTCTCTTACATCTCAAAACTAGTATACATCAAAGCACCCAGACTAGCTGGATTTAACCCAATTAAGACACACCTACAGACTAAACCTCTATTTAAAAAAAAAGATTTCCAACAATATTATATACATTAATAACTTCATGACAGCTCGCATACAGAAAGACCTTGACAACTTTCAGTTGATAAGTGGCCAAAACGTTCATGGTTTGCAAGTGCCAGGCAATGATCATCTCTAACAAGAGAGTCAAACCATCTCCCCTTGATTTTGAAAGGCATCACCATTACGAACCCCACCCCGTCCACCAAGATCTATATCCTGGAAGTTACCATTGACCAAAAATTAAACTGGACCAGCCATATAAATACTGTGGATACAAGAACAGTTCAGAGGCTGAGTATTCTGTGGCAAATGGCTCACCTCCTTAATTCCCAAAGCCTACATGAGCAACAAGGTACAAGTCAGGAGCGTAATGGAATACTGCCCACTTGTCTGAATGAGTGCATAAAAACCTTAAAGCTCAACAAAAAGGACAAAACAGCCCGCTTTATTGGCACCACATTCATCACCTTAAATATTTTCCCCTCCACCATCAGCATAGTGTGATTGCAGTGTGTACTTTCTACAAGTTACTCTGCAGCATCTTACCAAGGCTTCTTCAATAGTACCTCCCAAATCCGCCAAAACCTCTACCACTCAGAAAGGTGAGGAAGCTGTTATGGAAATAAATTGTTGTTCCTTTGTTGCTGCTGGGACAAAATTTTGAAACTCACAGCATCTAACAGTACTCTGCAAGTTCCTTCACCATTATTCGAGAAGGCGGCTCATGACCACCTCTCAAGGGTAGTTACAAATGGTCCTGATCCCAATTCTTCCTTGCCCCAGTGTTAGCTAATTCTGTTAACAATTACTTTTCTTCTTGTATTGTCTTCCTCTCTTTAAATCAGCCAATATCATCCCAGTTATCAGAAATTTCTCCTGAAACCCTCTGTTCATGCAAACTATTACTCAATTTCCTGTTAATGTTGCAATCCTGTCGTAATGAGGCGCATGCTCTAGTTGTAAGTGAATAAACCTACAATAAGGAAATACTCGCTCCAGATTCCTCCTTTACTGAGTGAATGAGCAACAATTTATAGCATTTCCTCCCTTCTTTCCTCTCCAATTCTCTTGAACATGTTGTTGGCTCCCAAATCCATGTCTGTCTTTCCAGAAATTCCAGCTTTGAACCTCTGCAATCAGGTTTCTGCTTCTGCTCCGCAAGTGAAACGACCTAATTAAAGTCACAACTGATGGTGCCTGTGATAATCTGCCCTTCCTTATTCTTCTCAACCTTTCTGTTTTCATTTGACATTGTTTACAACATCAATCCCTGCTTCAGTTTCTCTCCTTCATTGTTCAGCTGAATGGGATTTGGCTTTACCTCTACCGATCGGTCATAACCAGACAATTTCACACAATGGCTTCTCATCCCAACCCCACAGTATTATCCCTTAGGCCCTCCAAGGATCTATTCATGGCTGTGTCCTATTGATCATCTACATACTTCACCATGGCAAAATCATCCAAAGACTTTCTTCAGGTTTCATTGTTGCTCTGTTAACTTGCTTGTCCAACATCTCGTACTGAATGGACTGCAATTTCCTCCACTTAAACATTGTAAAGACCAATTAAGCTATTATCTTTGATGCCTGGCACAAACTCTGTTCTGTTGCCACTGATTATAGCACCTTTGTCAATTGAATCACAATGTTCATTAGTTCTGCATCCTATTTGCCCTAGAGTTGAGCTTCCATCCCCAAATCTTCTCCATCGCAAAGACCACCTACTTCCATGTCCATTACATCACCGTCTCTGTCTCTGCCTCAGCCCATACTCATCCAGACTTTTGTTAACTCCAGAATCAACTGTTCCAGTGCTATCTTGGAAGACCTTCCATTTTCCACCCTCTATAAATTTGAGATCATCCAAAACTCTACTGCCTGTTTCCTAACTTGTATTAACTCCCACATACTCATCACTCCTGTGCTTGCTGATCCAGTTTGGCTCCTGGTCCACCAATGCCTTGAATTTAAAATTTTCGTTCTTGTGTTCAAATTCCTTCATGGGCAGGAATCATAAAACATCATGATGTTCAAGAACTGGAGAATGCTGTTACACTCAACATAACCCATTTGTTTTATAAATCAATCCAACCCAATCTTAGCAGGGGCCGAGAATTTGAAATTGAAAAAGGCCACTTGCAGAGCGGTAAGATTAGTCTTATGAATTGAAGGGTGTATTTGTGCATTCTTAAGCTTTTCAGACCAGTGAGTTAATGGTTCTATCTGACCTAGAACCTGTTGAAAGTGAAATGACTTGGTTCTGAGTTTCATCCATCCAGATGTTCATAAGGAAATGCCATTTCGCTAGTTTGGAAGGCCTGCTGACATTGGTGAAAGATTCATTATTCTTCAGATGAGCCCCTGCAGCAAGCTGCTTCAAAAGTAACTAACTGCAGAGGAAGGAAGAATTTGCACTTAATCAGATGCTATCTTGCAGTCAAAGTATGTGGCATGTAGTGATAATTTAAATACAATGGGCTAATTATATGATCTGAAAATGAGTGCAGGAACATGATGCCTGATTAACCTGCTCCTGTTCAATATAATGCTGCCTGCTTATTTGAATGATTGTTGTATGCAGCAAACACTAACAGCACTGGCTGCACACTTCAGCTGGGGGCCCAAATTTATAACTTGCTAAGCACCACTTTAAGCTAGCTTGCACCTCTTGAAGGGGTAGTGCATTGTGGCTGGCCCAAGTACTGGGAGTCATGTTTGAAGAGAATGTGACCTGGGAAAGAGTCAGGAATGGCACCAAGGTTTCTGGACATTATAGAGGTGGTCTTAGTGCAGGACTTGGCAAGGTGCCCAAACAATGGATGTTAACAAGTCCAATTGCTCCCCTAATTGGTCTTCCCCAAAAGGGCTTTAAGAAATAAAATAGTGTTTATATTATCTTTAAAATATTAGTAAATTATAAAAGAAAACCTCAGCCCCTCACTGCTTTATCAACTGTATAAAACCCATCACATTTCTACCTCTCTCTAGTTCTGAAGAAGTCATGTTGGACTCGAAATGTTAACTCTGTTTCTCTCTCCACAGATGTTGCCAGACCTGCTGAGTTTTTCCAGCATTTCCTGTTTTAATTAAAAGTTATTTTTTGTTAATTGAATACTTTGGAGAGGAACTATAACAACTGCAAATCCTACTTGCATTCAAGCATATGAAGTACATTATGTTATAAAAACAGAAAGTGCTCAAAATACTGAGCAGGTTAGGTAGCAGCTGTGCAGAAAGAAACAGTTAACATTTCTTTCAATTAACTCAGAACTGAGTATTTTCAGCTTTTTCTGTTTTTATTTAAAATTTACATCATCTGCAGTGTTTTGCTTAAGCATCTATGGGCTGAATTTTACATCCCGTGGGCAGGTGCGTGCCCGACCCGATTGGGCATAAAATCATGTGAGAAGACGAGCATCTCGGCGTCATCGTGCATTCACGCGGTATTTCGTTTGGCAGGTGTGTGCAAAAGTTGGAAGCGCACCTGCCGACAATTAAGAGGGCAATTAAGCCCATTAACGGTGCAATTGTCTCCAATTTTTCATGGCCCGTCCAACCTTGCTGTTGGCGGACGGGCAAATCGGCAAAGTGCGGCCTTTGCATTTTTTATCAAACCTCACCCAAGGGCGGGATGAAATTTCCGTTATGAAATAAAATTAAAATAAATACCTGTGGACTGCATTTTTATCAGCTATGCTTTCAGGTGATTGATTATGATACATGGACACTTTTTTGCAGCTTTTTAAACCTTTATTTTAGCATTTACAGGTCTGTAGCACCCTGAGGCAGCTGTCTGCCTTCAGGAAACTTTCTTGCAGAGCTCACCTGCGCCCGCGGAAACATCATTTCCCGCCCTCTTGCTGCCCCCACCCCGGCAGTGCTGAGCATTTCAGTGCGCGTTTCACGCTGGCTGGCTGTTATTGGGCCAGCCAGCATGAAATTGCAGTCAGGGGCCGATTGCGGCCGGGGGCCCATTTCCTGCCTGCTGCCCAGCCTGCCGACTGCACCCGCCTGCCAAAGGTAAATTTCAGGCCTATGTTACCATGACTGTGAACGTTAACTGTTTGAAAGATTTGAACAATTTAGCATGAATGATTGCTGAATATTTTCCCGTAACATTACAAAGTGTAGTTTCACTATCTGCAGTGCAGATAGGTCAGGCCAGATAAAATTGACCTGAACAATTATCATAGAATCATATAAACATACAACGAAAAAAGAGATCATTCAGCCCATTATGCTTATGCTAGCTCTTTGAAGGATTGGTCATGCTTACTCCAACATCCTGCATTGTGCCCATAACTTTGTAAGTTATCCCTCATCTTCAAGTACCTTTCCAACTCCCTTTTCAAACAATTGATGGTAGCAATTTCCATCAACTTTTGAAAACTTTAAATGAAAAAAAAATCTCTCCTCATCTCCTCTAGATATTTTTCCAATGATTTTGCATCCATGATCTCTAGTTATTGAACTAATCACCAGAGAAAGTATATATTTTTTTCCCTCTCTACTCCATTAAAAACTCTGATCATCTTGTAAATCTCCAATGGGTCAGTTCCTAATCCTCTATGTTCGCCCCATCGGGAGCTGTCAACCAATCAGTTGACCAGCAGCTCCATCAGCACCAGCAGTGCAAGAGCGCATTACTGGCAACTGCCGGGTCTGCAATCAGGCCCAAGAAGAAGGCCATGGATCCCAGAGCCAAGTAAGTCCAGGGTCTTGGATGGGGAGGGTTTGGGCAATTTAGGGGAGGGGAATGGAGGGTGGACATGATGTGTTTTGAAGAGCAGGTGGGTATGAAGAAATGGGGGGTACTATCTTAGGGGGGCTGTTCCCCAAAGTACAAAGGGCACCCACCAAAGATAGTACACCCTCTTCCTTCCTGCCCTTCGAAAAAGTTTTTTTTAAAAAACAGTTTGCCCACTCCTGCCCATATGCCCACCCCGGCCCTTATATGGTATGGGCATCGTATTATATGATAAAAACCCTATGATAAAATTTCACATCAAGTTTGAGAGTGACATACCCAAGTCCAAAATGAAAGCCAAATGCAGGGCCAAGTTGACTAAAGTAGATGGAGAAATTAGATTATAAGGCAAAACGAGAAATAAGCAATGGTGAATAAAATTCCATAAATTCAGAAATAGTCCCAGTGGATTGAAAAATAGCAAATATAAAAATACTATTCAAGAAAGGAGAGAAGAGAGGAAACTGAAACGCAGACCAGTTAATGTCAGTCATCAGGAAAATGCCACCCACCTCAATAGACTCTCATATCCTCCATGCCGACCCATGTCCCCACCCACTCCAGTGGCTCTTCATACCCTCCATGACAACCCATGTCCCCCACCCATCCCCATGGCCTTTCATAGCCCCAATGCCAACTTAGTGATACTTCATACCAGCTCATGATTCCCCCATTCAGCACTCTTTGCCCTTACACCTCCAGGCCAATTTACCCAGTATCTACTATAGGCAGAGCTCAGGAACCATGATGAAACAAAATAAAATTTTAAATATCATAGAGTTTACTATATAAAAAGTCCCGTTCATGAAAGCCCATTCAAAACATTTAAATTCCCTCAAGTACTTATTCCCTTAGCAAAACAAGCAGACTTGTATTCATAACCCCACATCAAATGTATAATCTTTTAATAACCTCTCTGAGCTGTCAATAAAACTTTGAACCTACAGCCGCTTACCCCACTGTGTTAATGATAGGTTGTGGAAAGCAGCCAAGCATTAATAATACTATAATGATAGCACTTATGGTTATGTCAACAAAGGGCTATTGAAACTGATAGAACAGACTTTTCTCAACTCCCAAAGACACAGACAGGCATTTCTCTTCAATTTCTAAAGGGATGTCCATTTAAATAACTTGACAGCTTGACAGTTCCACAAATTCTAATGGTCGTTTGAGAGCATTTATGACTTCTCTAAAGGTTTGTTACTCCCATACTACGGGATAAGGCCTTTGCACCAGTGAAGGTGGGGTCTGCTTCACCCCCCTTCTGCTCCCCGCCCTTACTCCACGCCTGTGAAAATAGGAACTGCTGGAAGTTCACCAAATCCCACCCTTTGTACTCTGTTTACATTACACTCCATTTGTGACCACTTTTTGCAACCACTCAGTTATTCCATTTCAAGTTTTTATCCAATTCACTTTTGAAAGTTATTATTGAGTCTGTTTCCATCACTGGTTCAGGGGGTGCATTCCAGATCACAAAAGTAACTCACTGTGTAATACTTTTCCCTAATGCATGCCCTGGTTCGTTTTCCAATTACCTTAAATTCATGTCCTTTGGTGACTGACTCAACTGCCTTTAGAAATAGTTTCTCGTTACTTTTTTCTATCAAAATTGTTCATGGATTTGAATGTCTCTATTAAATCTCCTCTAATCTCCTCTAAAGAGTTTTCTTTAGAGCTCAAGAAACCATCTTAAAAATACAGCTTTCATAAACAACAGCAAACAGACTCAATAAAACCTCAGTCAGAAATGCATCAGCTCATGATAAAACATCTGACGCCAAAGCTTGAAAAGGTCTCTTACAAATTCCCCCAGCCCCCTCCACTTTTGTTCTCTGTCGATAATATTTTTACACTTTCCATCTTCAAAGGTCCAGGCCCCAATCCTGGCCTGTACCCACAGGTGGTCCTCACCTTATTGGTGGTGCTAGCTGCACTTCAGCTGATAAAGTTTCAGCTATTCTACTAATCTCCAGTTAAAGTTATATGGGAATCTGTTGGAATGCATGTGCATTTTTGCTCCATTTAGTCAGGTAAAGTGACATGATTTGTTGGGGCATCATTCTGAGTTGGGTGGGTCAGTGGAAATTGAGAAAGATCAAGGTTTCAGGATTAATGCGGGATAAAATAAACTTGAGTTTCTGCATTTGCCGAGATTTGTAACAGATGTAGATGTGGAAGCCTTGTGGACTTTGGCTTTTTCAACATACTGTCCTGAATGTTCATCAGTCCGAACCTGGTTAAACTCTACTGAGTTTCCTAGTCCCTTAACAACTCGATTTCAGAAATTAGCCCTCGTCTGCAAATATCACCACAGATTTGTTTCACTTTAGCTGAATATTCTTTTCAAGCCATACCTCCCAACTCATGCTTAACACTCCTCCAACCATCAGAAGCCAACTCCCACTCTGACATTCTGCCTCCTGGCATTCTTTACCAAATGTACATGGCCTAGCAAAGGAGAGTGTTTGAGAAACCAGTTTTTTGGATAGTGAAGATGTGCAATTCAGGGTTGAGGTAAGGGAACAGCCATGCAATATTATAGATTTGTTGTTGAAAACTGTAGTCTGAAACTCTGCACCATTGGAACCAATCTGAACAATCAGTACCTCTCTTGATTTAACTTCTTCTTTGAATGGATGTTACCTTTGTCCATAATTTCAGTTGTGTGTAATTGTATGTAAATTTATAAAATTGCCCAATGTGGCAAAAATCTACCCATATGTAGTGGCATATAATGAGCTCCTGGCAATTAAATGCCAACTTATTAAATTCTTTGACATTGTTATAAAGGGCTAAGGAACCAAAGTGGATGAATGAAGTTCAGATGCAGTGATTTAATTGAGTAACAGAGCAAGCTTGAGGGGCTGAATGGCTGACTCTGGCCCCTATGTTCCTTTATTCATGCCTTTTGTTAATTGGATGGAGTGTTGACACTTTATAGAAACTTTGATGAGTGATTACTGTCATTTCCATTGAGTGAAAATATTTACTTTTATATGGCATTAGCCTACTTGTGTGGCTCATAAACCTCTCTATAGAATGAACCTTTTCCTAGCCCATTGTAGTCATCTATTGCATGACTGCAAACGAAGATAGACCTGAAATTTTAATAACCGTTTTTGTTGTGTCATATTTTATTGCAGTTCCAATGTTTGCCGCTATTCCGTTAAGTTGACAAACCGTGGACGACGACGCCATCAGATATACTGGAAGACAGTAGGCTTTCCCCTGACCTTTAAACCCAATCCACAGAAACACTCTGTATCTCGTGATATGAAATATAGAGATTCTTCTGTAATGGGTCACTACGTTTCCACCTTCAAAGTTAGACCTCTGCGAATGGACCTCAAACCGGGCAAGAGCGACATACTGACTCTAGAGGGAGAATCAGATGGACCTAGGGTAAGGAAAGTTCTCCCTTAAACAACATGTCGAAATTATTGTTTATATAAGCAGCAGAAAAAAGTTACTTGGCCCTACCAAGTCTACCCCTTCATCATTGACTTCAATGATGCCTAAGCACTTCTCAGGTATCCCTCAATCTATGCTTCTTTAGAAGCAAGTCTAGAGTCTACTTCCATGGCTTTCAATGGGGCTAAATTTGATAAGTGCCGAAAACTGACACAGGAATCATGATGAGGTATTAATCCATGCTTGTTACTTTCAATGCAGGTAGCATACCAGCTTTGTGCCGAGTGCTAATTTGCATGATTATTAATCATGTTGTTGAGTGGCTGCACCCTTGAACATGGGGCCCAGGTTTGTGCAAGGCTAGGACCACTTAAAGCTGTCCTGAGCTGTTTAAAGCCAGTCTGCATCTCTTAAAGGGAGACACATTCTCACTTGAGCAGGTACTGGAACTGTTTACAGAAGAGGGTATGAGCAGGAAGAAGACGGGGAGGTAGTGGTGTTATGGTAATATCACTAGACTAGTAACCCAAAGGCTCAGACTAATGTTCTGAGGACATGGGTTTAAATCCCACCACAGCAGCTGTTGAAATTTAATTTCAATTAATAAATCTGGAGTATAAAGTTAGTCTCAGTAATGGTGACCATGACAACTATCATTGATAGTTGTAAAAAGCCCATCTGGCTCACTAATGTCTTTTAGGGAAGGAAATGTGCTATCCTTAACTGGTCTGGCTTACATGTGACTCCAAACCCTAAGCTGAAAACCCACGGTAGTTAACTCTTAACTGCCCTCAGTTCAAGGCCAATCAGAGATGGGCAGCAAATGCTGACCTTGCCAGTGATGCCCACATCCCATGAAAAAAAAAGTGCATCGTTTCATAATAGTTTCTTTTCGTTCATGGGATGCAGATGTGGGCATTGCTGGCTAGGCCAGCATTTATTGCCCATTTATAATTTCCCTTTTCCATAGGGCATTTAAAGAGTCAACCACATGTAGGTCTGGAGTCACATGTAGGCCAGAACAGGTAATGACGGCAGATTTCCTTCCCTAAAGGACATTAGTGAACCAGATGAGTTTTTACAACAATCGGCAATAGTTTCATGGTCATCATCAGACTTTTGATTCCACATTTTTATTGAATTCAAATTTCACCATCTGCCGTGGTGAGATTCAAACCCGGCATTACCCTGGGTCTCTGGAATACTGGTCTAGTGACAATACCACTATGCCACCACGTCCCAAGTGTGTTCCGAGCTTCCCTGACGTTGAATTGGATGTTTTTGTTGAGGAAGTAGGTCATCTATCGACAAGGGGTCAGGAGAAGCTCCAGACAAACTGCGAAGACAATGGGAGGACATAGCAATACAAATCAATGCTATCAGTCCACCCTGTTTGACCTGGGTGCTGTGTTAGAAAAATAAGAACCCAGGAACAAGAGTAGGCTGCTCAAGCCTGTTCTGCCATTCAATGAAATCATGGCTGATCTGTAACCTAAGTCCAAAACCTGCTTCTGCCCAATATCCTTGAATACCTTTATCTAACCAAATTCTCTGTTTTAAAATTAACAATTGATCCAGCATCAATTGCCATTTGCAGAAGAGAGTTCAAAACTTCTGCCACCTCTCGTCTGAAGAAGTTTTTCCTGATTTAATTCCTGAAAAGTCTGGCTCTAATTTTTTAACTGTGCACTCTAGTCCTAGACTTCCCAATTAGCAGAAATTGTTTCTCCCCGCCTACCCTCTCTGTTCCCTTTAGTATCTTGAAAACTTCAATCAAATCACCCTTTCACCTTAGCTTAACCCTTGGAGTCTAGCCATCATTCCAATCAGTTATTCTTTTCCTTTTTGGTTCAGAGTAGATAATCTCACATTTGTTGACAATGAAATCTACTTTTCACAGTTTTACCCATTTACTTAATCTATCAATATCTCTCAGGCTGATGGCATGGCCTCAAATGGTGGAGCTTCGAAAATTGGGGATGCAAAAAAAGGCCAGAGGTCATGGATCACAGATACCTCAAATGGTTGTAGGACTGAAGGAGGTAACAGAGATAGGGACAGTGAGGCTATGAAGGGATTTGCACATGAGGATGGGAATTTTAGAACTGAGATGTTGCCAGTCAGGAGTCTATCTGGTCATTTAGCATAGGGATGATGAGTGAACAGGGCTTGGTATGAGATAAGAAACAGATAGCCAAACTTTGGATGCCCTCAAGTTTGTGGAGGATACAAGGTGGGAGGCCAACCAAGGGAGCATTGGAATAGTTTATTCTGGATGTAACAAAGCCATGGATGAGGTTTTCAGCACCAGATCAACTGAGGCAGAGCCAGAGATGAGCACTGTAGAGTGGTCTTAGTGATGGAGAGGAGAGTGAACTCATGATCAGAAAGTTGCGAACAGTCTAGTTCAGCCTCAGACAGTGGCCAGGGAGAGGGATAGAGTCAACAGCTGTCTCTCCTAACAGTCACACAAAGGTTTGCCATCCAGTCTTTTTCTACTCAGGAAAATGCCATTTTTGAAATTGCCATGTTAACACAACTTGTTGATGCCTTAGAAATGAGTAACGTCCTCCAGTATTTGTGCTGGGAATGTCACCAGCAGGTGACTGTGACTGACAGACCTCATCCATACTAGAGTAAAGTTATTGGCTTTTGAAAGGAAGGGATCTGCCAACATTAAATCATTAATGGAGTCCTGATGCAGTGATACAGGCAGCACTGGCCTTTGGTGTTGTGTGCTATATGTGGACATATCAGCTCCTTTGCATAATATCTGCTAGTGTACCGTTGCTTTAAAGGTTTAGGAAAGGGATTATCCCAAGGGATAGACATGATCCTATTGCAGGCATTGTTGCACTGTTTTTGCAGTAAAAGCACATGCCCTTCAGAAGATCAGTGACAAAGCAGCTTGGCTGTAGGTAGCAGTCTGAGTGAATGAGGCTCTTTATCTGCAAGTGTGAAACATCCATGGCCAGAATCTTCTGGTCGGCATGTGGGGAGGGGGGCCCACTCACCGATGCGTAAAATGACGTGCGGTGACATCGGGCGTGTGTCCTGATGTCACCGCGCGTCATTCCAATCTTCAGTTTGGCGGGCACGTACCGGAGTCGGCTGCGCGCCCACCGAACTGTCAAAGGCCTATTAAGACCATTTAAAAACTAATTGTAATAATTAACAGGGATGCCCGTCTAACCTTAAGGTTGGCGGGCAGGTGAAGAGCCCAGACGGCCTTCGCATTTATCATGAAACCTCACCCACGGGCAGGATGAGGTTTCATGAAGGCTTTATATATTAAATAAAAATTTTTATTAAAATTCATTGACATGTCCCAGCTCATGTGACTGTCACATGAGGGGTCATGTCTGAATAATTTTTTTTCTTTATTTCAATTCTACAAAATCAAAGTAACCTTCTTGAGGCAGCTTCGTGCCTCAGGGAGATTTCTGTGCTCTTTCGTGCGCATGCGCGAAAGAGCTCAGGCCCCAACTCTCCCTCCTCCCGCCGCCTGCACAGGTAGCGCTCAGCACTTCCAGGTGCGCGTCACGCTGGGAGGGCCTTAATGGGCCCACCCATGTAAAATGGCGACATGCAGCCGATCAGGGGCGATGCGTGCCCGCCCGCACCCGCCCGCACCCGCTCCTGCTCAGCCCCGCCCCCGATGGGGAGAAAACTCTCCCCCATAAGAAGATAGATGGATTAGTGTTACGATCCCCTTGGAGACCAAGACTGTAAAAGAACCAAACTTCCCAAGAAACCCCAATGGAAGAAACCGATGGATAAGATTCCACATTTAAAAACTTTTGCTGTGACAATCAAACCAAAATCATCATAAATTAATTTTAAGAAAATTAAGAAAATTTTAATCAGTTGAAACCACAAATTACACTTTAAATATCTGAGACAAAAAAGATAGTTCTCACAGATTTCTTATGACATGACTCTGAGTCACAAAATCCCTCAAAACTCAGTCTTTCCCATGGAGAGTTACAGTTCCTTTATTCATCTAAGGGTTAGGCATAAAGTCCCATCTGACAGCCTCAGGGAGATTGGCGCCAAATTTAAAAATGGTCAACGGACAAAAATAAAATTTCCCTGACAAGTCCCCTCATGTAACACTATCACGAGTTGGGACATGTCCATCACTTTTGTTCAAACTTTTATCAAATTTTTAAAAACCCTCATGAAACCTCATCCCGCCCGTGGATGAGGTTTCATGCTTTTTCTAAAGCCCACCAGCGCTCCCGGCCTGCCCGTCAACCGTAAGGTTGGATCGGTAGGTCCATTAATTACTTGAATTACTTTTTAAATAGCCTCAATAGGCTGTTGACAGGTTGGCGGGTGCACAGCTAATTCGGCTGCGCCCCCTCCGGCCTGAAAATTGAAATGGTGCGGGGTGAAGTCGGGTGTCCCGCCCGACGTCATCCCGCGTCATTTTACGCGTCGGCGATTGGGCCCCAACCCCGCTCGCCAACCTCAATATCCTGGCCATATAGAAACTAAAAGCAGGAGTAGGCCCTTCGGGCCAGCTCTGCCATTCAATATGATCATGGCTGATACTCTATTTCAAAGCCATATTCATGCTTTCTCTCCATGCCCCCTGATGCCCCTAATATCCAAAAAATTATCAACTTCTTTCTTGAATATACTCAGTGACCCAGCCTCCATAGCCTTCTATAATAAAGAATTCTGCAGGTTGACCACCTCATCTCAGTCTTAAATGGCCTGCCCCATACCTTGAGACTGTGGCTCCTGTTTCTAGATCCCCAACCAGGGGAAACATCCTCCCTGCATCTAGTCTGTCTAGCCCTGTGAGAATTTTACATTTCAATCAGGTCCCCTCTCACTCTTCTAAACTCTAGTGAATACAGGCCCAGTCGAACCAATCTCTACTCATACAACAGTCCTGCCATCCCCGGTATCAGCCTAGTGAACCTTCGCTGCACTCCCTCTATGGTGAGTGTATCTTTTCTTAGGCAGGGAGACCAAAACTGCACGCATTTCGCCAGGTGTAGCCTCACCAAGGCCCTGTATAACTGCAGTAAGACATCCCTACTTCTGAACTCAAATCCTCTTTCAATGAAGGCCAACATACCATTTTCCTTCCTAATTGCTTACTGCACCTGCCTGTTTACTTTCATTGACTGGTGTACAAGGACATCCAGATCCCTTCGTACATCCACATTTCCCAATATATCACCATTTAAATAATACTCTGCCTTTCTGTTTTTCACACCGAAACGTATAACCTCACATTTATCCACGTTATACTGCACCTGCCATGTGTTTACCCATACACACAACTTGTCTAAATCATCCTGAAGCCCCTTTGCATCCTCCTCACAACTCACAACCCCACCCAATTTTGTGTTTGCTTTTCCGGCTGTGCCATGAATTTCTACCTTAGCTGTCTTTGTCACATACATTCTCCATAGCCACTCAACTGTTCTGATCACTTGCTGAAATTTGATCTCTCAGCTTTGTGTTTTATTTTTCCCCAATCAGCTCCCATTTCCCTGGCAACTAGAAGCACAGGCTGAGTTCTCAGAAATCTGATGTCACAGCAGTGAATTCCAATTTACAACCCCCCCTCCCCCCTTCCTAGAAACCTGGGCCAGGATTTCCTGGTCGGCGAGTGGGGGGCGGCGCCCGCTTGCTGACGCGTAAAATGATTCGGGATGACACCGGGCCATTGACAAAGTAATTAAAGTGCTTAATGGGCCTGCCCATCCAACCTTAAGGTTGGCAGGCAGGCTGGGAGCCCTGGCAGGCATTGGAAAAAGCATGAAACCTCATCCACAGGTGGAATGAGGTTTCATGAAGGTTTTTAAATTTTTAATAAAAGCGTTAATGAAAGTGATGGACATGTCCCAACTCATGCGACAGTGTCACATGAAGGGACATGTCAGGGGAATTTCTTTTTCAATTGTTAACATTTTTAAATTTGGCGCCGATCTCCCTGAGCCAGCACTTAACCTCAGGGAGATGAGTGCACTCTTTCGTGTGCATGCGCGAAAGAGCGCACTCTTGGCTTATGGATTCCCCACCCGCCCGCACAGGGAGCGCATAGCGCTTCCTGGCGAACGTCACGCTGGGCGGGCCTTAATTGGCCCGCCCACGTAAAATGGCGGTGCGCCCCCAATCGGGGGTGCCAATTAGAGGCACGCCTGTGCGCGCCTGCAATTCAACTTCGCCCCCAACGGGGTAAAATTCTGCCCCTGGAGTTTTGGCTTATTAGGTTATAGTTAGGAACTATCTCAAAAAAACTGCCTTTGAAATCAAAGCCACCGCACCCAACAGCTTGCAACCATAGTTTTCATCATATTAGTGATACAATTGGATATAAATGGTTTAGATCTAGTCGCTATTACAGAGACATGGGACTGCATTTTCCACACCCCTCCCGACAGGGGGCAGGCTGGCAGGTGCTGGGGAGCGGAGTTGCGTAAAATTGGGTCACATGCCATGGGTGCCATTCCGGGCACCTACATGCTGACCCCTCCCTCACCGCATTTTTACCAGCAACCGAAGGCGTCAGGAGCCCCGCCCACACCTGCTAATGGAGGCCCTTAAGTGGCCAATTAATGGCCAGGTAAGGGCCTTCTCCTGTCACCACTGGGATTTCACCTGTGGTGGGAGAGGCTCACGCCAAATATGCAGCCCAGAGGGATTCGCAAGTTGGCCTGGTGGTTGGACAAGATGCAAGTATTTGAGGAAGATCAGAAGGACTCTGCCAAGCTGTGGAAAATGCTGGAGGATCAGCTTCTTGTAAAGGTGAACTTTAGAATACACCATTTAGGACTGATGGGTTACAGACAACAGCCACAAGAATCAATTGATCAGTTCATTAGATCTTTTGGGCAAAAAGACAGGTCACGATAGTGACACAATGCTAAAAGCTGGCAAAAAATATGAAACCATTGTAGCTGGACAACAGCACCTGCAAGCATTAGGTGCAACTACCAGTATTGGTGCGGTAGCCAGGATGCAGAAAGCACGCAAGTCATATGGAAAGTGTGGTCTTCAGCACCCACTGAGAAGCTTTCCTGCATCCCAAGATTTTTGTAAGTCTTGCCGTGTAAAAGGACATTGGGTTCACCTATACGGGAAATCTGATCCTGGAGGTGCGACCAGAGGTAAAATGCAACCAAACAAGAAGTATGTGCAGTGTACTGCCAGCAACAACAGAGAGTGCACCAGAGACCTACATAAGCGCAAGCACATACACGAGGTTAGCAGCCACACAGACCAGGGTGAAGATGTAGAGCGGACATATCTTCAACCAGAAAATGAACAGGTTTTCAACAAATTCAATGTGACACAATTTGTGCCTGAAGTCAAACAGTTAGAAGTTTTTGTTACTATCAACATCATCTACCCAAAGAGAAGCAGCAAACACACGTTCTCAGCCAAATTCAACACGAGAGCGAGTGCGAATATCTTACCAGTCAGAATCCTGAAGGTTATGGTATCTGGATTGTTGGAAGTCAATGATACAACTATGACAGACAAACTAACTTCATTCAATGGTCACCCATTCATTGCATAGGTACAGTGACATTGAAATGCAGCTACAGAAAATCTGCATGGAAACCACAAGTGGATATGAGTGGACTAGCAGTTGCAGGGTTACCGGTGTGTTTGGAAATTAAGATTATGACCATACATGTGATCACCAAGATAGCAATCGTAGCAGAAGAGGCCAAAAATAATCACATTGAGTCAGCCCATGACCTACAAAAGACATACAATGTGGCAAAGATTAGTGGTAAACCAGAGGATTAAGAAATTTAAAAAAACCAACAAAAGATGACTAAAGAGGGAGAAAATAAACTTTGAGGGTAAACTAGCAAGTAATATAAAAATGGACAGTAAGAGCTTCTTTAAATATATAAAAAAGAAGAGATAGGCCAAATTGAACATAGGCCCCTTAGAGAATGAGGCTGGGGAAATAATAATAGGGAACCAGGAAATGGCAGAGAAGTTGAATAAATACTTTGCTTCGGTCTTCACGGTAGAAGACTCTAATAGCATTCCAAAACTACTAAAGAATCAAGGGGCAAAAGGGGGGGAAGGAAATAAATACAATAACAATCACTAGAGGAAAAAACTCTAGGGAAACTAATGGGGCTAAAGGCTGATAAGTCCCCTGAATCTGATGGGTTGCATCCTAGGATATTAAAGGAAGTAGCTACGAAGATAGTGGGTGCACTGGTAGTAATCTTTCAAGAACCCTTAGATTCTGGAAAAGTCCCAGAGGGTTGGAGAACAGCCAATGTAACACCCTTATTCAAAAAGGGAGGGAGACAAAAAGCAGGTAACTATAGGCCAGTTAGCTTAACATCTGACATTGGGAAAATGTTGGAGTCTAGTATAAAGGATGTAATAGCAGAGCCTTTAGAGATACATAATCCAATCAAGCAGAGTCAGCATGGCTTCATGAAGGGGAAATTATGCCTGACAAATTTAGTAGGCTTCTTTGAAGAGGTAACAAGCTGAATAGACAAAAGGGGAACCAGTAGACATAATATATTTGGATTTCCAAAAGGCATTCGATAAGGTACTGCACATAAGGCTACTTAATAAGAAAAGAGCCCATAGAGTTGGGGTAGTATATTAGCATGGATAGATGATTGGCTAACTAACAGAAGACAGAGAGTTGGGATAAGGGGGGCATTTTCGGGATGGCAACCTGTAACTAGTGGAGTGCCACAGGGATCAGTGCTGGGGCCTCAATTATTTACAATATATATTAATGACTTTGATGAGGGAAGTGAATGTACTATCGCTAAGTTTGCAAAAATAGGTGGGAAGGCAAGTGGTGAGGATGACACAAGGAGTCTACAGAAGGATATAGACAGGTTAAGTGTGTGGGCAAAAATTTGGCAGATGGAATATAATGTGGGAAAATGTGAGGCTATGCACTTTGGCAGGAAGAATAAAGGAGCTGAATATTATTTAAATGGTGAAAGAATGCAGAAGGCTGCAGCACAGAGGGATTTGGGAGTTCTTGTGCATACAAGTTCAACAGGTAATAGGGAAGGTAAATGGAATGTTGGCCTTTATTTCAAAGGGAATGGACTATAAAAATAGGCAAGTCTTGCTAAAACTTTACAAGGCACTAGTTAGACCACACCTAGAATACTGTGAACAATATTGGTCCCCTTATCTAAGAAAAGATATACTGTCATTGGAGGCAGTCCAGAGAAGGTTCATTAGATTGATCCCAGGTATGGAGGGATTTTCTTATTAGGAGAGGTTGAGTAGTTTGGGCCTGTACTCATTGGAATTTAGAAGAATGAGAGGTGACCTTATTGAAACATATAAGATTTTCAGGGGGCTTGACAGGGTAGATGCTGAAAGGTTGCTTCCCCTTGTGGGAGAGTCTAGGACCTGAGGGCATAATCTCAAAGTAAGGGGGCGCCCATTTAAAACAGGGATGAGGAGGAATTTCTACTCTCAGAGGGTAATGAATCTGTGGAATTCTTTACCGCAGAGGGCTGTAGAGGCTGGGTCATTAGGTATATTCAAGGCTGAGATAGATAGATTTTTAATCAGTAAGGGAATCAAGGGTTATGGGGAAAAGGCAGAAAAATGGAGTTGAAGATTATCAGATCAGCCATGATCTCATTGAATGGCGGAGCAGACTCGATGGGCTGAATGGCCTACTTCTGCTCCTGCGTCTTATAATCTTAACCAGACAGATTCAACGCCATAGGGAATTTCAGAGGTGATGCTGTACTACACCTCAGAGAAGATGCAATTCCATCAATCGACCCTCCTAGAAGGAGAAGCTAATGAGCTTGTTTGATGTCAAGGTCATTTCAGAGGGCAGTTAAGAGCCAGCCACATTGCACTGGGTCTGGAATCACATGTAGGCCTGACCAGATAAGGATGGCAGATTTTCTTCCCTAAAGGACATTAGTGAACCAGATGGGTTTTTACAACAATTGATGATAGTTTCACGGTCACCGTTACTGAGACTAACTTTCAATATTTATTACCAGAATCCAAATTCCAGCAGCTGCCATGGGAGAGTTTGAACCCATGTCCCCACGGCATTAGCCTGGGTCTCTGGATTACTAGCACGGCAAAAGTACCACTACGCCACCATCTCAAGGTTGATCTTATGAATTTTGACCAACATTAGTGCAACCAACTTCAGGGGAAAACAGCAAATGATTCACATCTGAAGGCATTATGGAGAGTCATTGCAGATGGTTTGCCTGATATAATACAAGAAGTGTCAGACACCCTCAGATGTTTTTGTCCACACAGAGATGAACTAAGTATTTAAAGAGGCATTATTTTCAAAGGAAAACAGATGCTAGTATCTGAAGCTCTTCGCCAGGATATATTGTCACAGTTACACCAGGGGCATATGGACATAGAGAACTCAAGGTGCCTGACAAGGTATACTGTGTATTGGGCTGAAACCAACAATGATATCAAGAAGATGGCTGAGGATGTGTGAAGCATGCCAGAGATACCAGCCACATTAACACAAAAAAGCTTTACATCATCACGAAGTTCCATCGTACTCTTGATCTAAAATCGCAACAGATTTATTCACTATCCGTGGTGATGACTTTCTCCTAGTCACAACTGTGACGAACCCAAAAAGGAAAAGAAAGTAACTTACTTTATCTTGAATCGGAAATCGGCCCCAGAGTTTGGGAACTACAGTTCCGAGCGGGCTCTGGCAGTCTCTGCACATGCGCCAGCTGTAGAATGGCCGCACATATGCAGTTTTTTCTTTTTCTGATCTTCAGGTTCTGTGCATGTGCTGATCGGGCAATGGCCGCACATGCGCAGATGGTGCATTTTTTGGTTCCAGGCTGGTAATGGCCCTGTGCACACGCACAGTTCATTTTAAAAATATTTTTAGATTGAAACTGTTCCTGCGCAGAAGGGGAGGATGAAAGTGAAACAGTGCAAAAAGGTCAGGGGACCTTCTGCATCTCCACAGAAGAGCGCCATTCTGCAATAAGTGCTAGCAGCAGCACAACACAGGAGCTGCAGGGAGATGGTCCCAGAACAAAGAAGAAAGGTCCCAAAACCAGGGAGTGGGATAGAAAGAGGTCCCAGGAAGACAGGAAAGTCAATGGGACAAGAATAGGAATCTGAAACAGGTCCTGTTAAGTGGAATTGAAAGTAAGGAGAAGAAGAAAAGACTCTGAATTAAAAAGACAGAGCTCCATGGAGCAGATTTAAAGCAAACAAAGAACAAAGAAAAGAAAAGTACAGCACAGGAACAGGCCTTTCGGCCCTCCAAGTCTGCGCCGATCATATTGCCCGTCAACTAAAACATTTTGCACTTCTGGGGTCCATATCCCTCTATTCAAAGTGAGCTTGAGAGAAGCCAGAAGATCCGAGGAGGTAGCCGAAGGTTGATGACTCCTTACTGTAGGCTTTTGGAGCAGTGGTGTTCTGCTTGGCATGTTTAAATATCTGAGAGATTGTGTGTGAAAGGTGAAGCTTGAATGCACGCAGAAATCCAGGAGAAAGGAACACCGGAAAGAGATGTTGAAACCCTGGAGGTCAACCCTTGTTGGAGACGTCCGAGTGAAAGCGTCGTTTGGGAGAGAATTCCAAAGCAAGTTCTTTGAATGTAGAAATTGGAAGCCCTCGTGAGAAAGACAGGGTTTCAGTGAGACTAAGAGTTGAGGTTTCAAGTCCTCATGACCCTTAAGGGTCATGAGGACTCGAAACGTCAACTCTTTTCTTCTCCACCGATGCTGCCAGACCTGCTGAGTTTTTCCAGGTAATTCTGTTTTTGTTTTGGATTTGCAGCATCCGCAGTAGTTTTTTGTTTTTATTTCAGTGAGACTAGTTGGCTCACAGTGTGACAAGTGTCTAGGCAGTTGATGAAAAATCCATAGAAACTTGGTTTTGGAGTTTGGTGTGTTCAACCATAGTTTGCCTATTAATTTACATGGACTCTATATTTACTGTGAGCACTAGACTATAAGATAGATTTTGTAACTTGTGTTATCTTTATGAATTTGTATATATCTGTAAAGGTATAATTGGAGTGAAAGAGTATTGCAATATAATTCATATTTCCTTGTTTAATAAATGTTTTGTTCTTTTGTTAAAAGTACACTAGCAGACTCCTGTGAATGTGTTCAGTGACTGCCCCTCCACAATTTGTAAACAAAAAAATAAAAGTTAGGGTCTTTCAAGCCAGGTTCCACTCTGGGATCTGACTTGTCCAGCTTAACATCAGTTGCTATCGTAACGCTACTTTTTCCAAGTTTACAATCATCAGATCTTAAGTCCGTGGCAGACACAATGATTTCAATTTTCAGCTTGTTTGGTACACCTGAAGAGATCATATCAAACAATGGTCCATGGTACACTGGCAGACCTTTTAGGGATATGTGTGCTAAATGGGACATTATCCATGTGACACCTTGCCACACCATTAAATCATTAATCCTAAAGTGCAGGGAAACAAAGCAAGATCTCTGTATCACCATATTACATTTAAGAATGAGACCTTTAGGGATGGGCTTACTGCAATCAGTGGAAATCATGTTCAGAAGGCATACCAGGACAACCTTGCCAAACCTGTTTCTCAGAAGTACAGGAGAAACTTCTTGAAAAACGAAGGAGAATGAAGATGGTGTACGACCGACATGCAGCTGCTGAACTGCCTAGTCTGTACACAGGACAAAAGGTTCAGGTCATACATCCTACCCAGGGAACTTGGTTACCCGCAGAAGTATCCAAAGTTGCAATGAGCCTAGATCCTATGAAGTCACAACACCGAATGGAGTGACATTAAGAAGGAACAGAAGCTAGCTAAGGGATTTGTACAACAATATAACATCTAGCAGTCCAACTGTGTCTAGAATATATCTAAAGTTGTACTTGGAGAGTGAAATTGTGGAAGATCACCATGAAAACAATCAGCACTCTGACAACACTAAAAAATACCAACAGATCTACAAGTCAAGAACGCCCAAGTGATAAGTCTAGATCTCAGGAAGGTCTGGGTGGATTGTCAAACCACCAATACGTCACAAGAATCTTAAAGTCTTAAATTCTTAAATCCTTAAACTCTTTAACAGAGATGTACTTTTTAAAACCATAGAGCCATAGAAAAGAGGTACAGAAAGAGCCCATTCAGCCCAGGGGGTCAACTGAAAAAGAAAAAAATACTAGCTGCTCATTCTAATCCCAACCTCCAACACCCTTGCAGGTTACAGCACTTTAAATGCAGATCCAGGTACCTTTCAAATGAGTTAAAGGTTTCTGCGTCCACCACCAAACCAGGCAGTGAATTCCAAACACCCACCACCCTCTGGGTGAAGAAGTTTTCCCTCATGTCCTCTTTAATCATTCTACCAATAACCTTAATTCTGTGCTCCCTCATAATTGACCTCTCTGCTAGGGGAATCAGGGCATCCCTTTCTACTCTATCTCGGCCCCTCATAATCTTGTGCATCTCAATCAGGTCACCCCTCAGCCTGCTCAGTTCCAAGGAAAAGAACCCCAACCTTCCAATATTTCCTCAGAGCTGCAATTTTCAAGGCATTGGCAACATTCTTGTAAACCTCCTCTGTAATCTCTCCAGAACAATTATGTGCTTCCTATAATGTTGTACAATTTCTGTGTAAGTAGTTTTCACAATTACCCTAATACATATGTCTTTCCATTCTTAATTATGTAATGTTATCTTGGAAAAAAAGGGGGTTGTTATGATATTGCTTGAAGAGAGAATATGCTAATGAATAAGTTGCCAGGATGTAAACCATGTGACCAGCAGACATTGTCCAGAGGAACTTTCAGTTTAGCTAGCAGCATGTGGTGTGAAGGAATGGCCTGTTAACAATAGCTGTTGAATCTTTATAGTAAATCTGTCTGCTTGAGCAATCCTGTACTACACCTTCAAATAAACTGAACCTGCGTTTATTTTACCAGTCCTGCGTAAGATTGGTGAGTTTGTAATAGCAAACATAGAAATACAACACTTAAGTCCTTGTCAAAACTTGGGCCTGAAATGTGATAACGTGGGACAGGCTGTCCATTGTTATGAAAATGGCTGCAAAGGCCTGGATCTGGAAGTCCCACTCCCAAACACAGCACCTACCATTTTCGCGGGGGTTGGGTTGGGGAATGGAGCAGGTTCCAAATTGCGTATTCGTATAAAACAGCAGCTGCCTCTAGTCGTCTCAGGTTTTCATCAGCTGGGAGTGGGAAACACTGTGTGTGCAGATTATACCTGGGAGGAGCAGGTCTACACTTTGTGGAGTTGTTTGAATAGGTGGGGTACCCTTTGAAGAGGTAGGGTACTCTTTTGGATATGGCCCTGGGACACCTTTAGGAGAGGTAAGGTAATTTTTGGGAGAGGTAAGGTGCCCTTTGGGAAAGGTAAGGTATCCTTTGTTAAATGTATTAAATTGGTTTTTACCAGTGAGAGTGTTTTTTTTTAATAGTGAATCCTTCAATAGACATTTAAGAACTTTATTTAATCTCAGCATGGGTCTTGAGGCCTGCCCATGATGGATTATGGATGAGTTGGCATTATAGGTGTAAAGGCAAAGGGTGGTTGTTAGGGAGCATGGGTTGGAATGGGTTGGCACTAAGTTGATATAGCGGCCATTAAGGGCCATAGGGGATGGGTAGAGAGGCGTAGGTTGGCATGCAGTGTATAAGGGGCCTTGGGGGCGGGTGAAGGGGTATAGGTTGGCATGGAGGATGTATGGGGCCATGAAGGGTGGGTAGAGGGGCATTTGTGAACATGGGCAGTATGAGGGGCCATGGGGGTGGGTAGAGGGGTATAGGTTAGTATGGAAGGTATGAAGGGTCATGGGGGTGAGTGGGGGCATGAGGTGGCATTGGTAGGCATGGATGGGGCATGGGAAGTGTGTGTGGAAGTTGAGGGGTGGTGAGGACTGGAGGGCTGTTTTATGTTTTTTTTTTAAAAAGTGTTTTCACAGTGCCGGTGCACCAAGGCAGGCCTTCTGACCAGCCTGCCTCAGCACCCAGCAGCCTTCGCACTCATCCCTGGGTCACCCGCCATGACTCCCGTTTTCACCCACCCCTCCCTGGACTGAAAGTCTAACCGCCTGGAGCACTTTCTCTCTGATTGGATTTGCAGAGCCTAGAATTGTCCCAACTCCTGACCTAGGAGCAAAAATTCAGTGCTTACTTTCCTATCTATCTTTGTGTCATCAGCAAATTTAGCAACCGTACATTCAGTCCTTTCACCCAGGTTATTGATATAGTTTGTAAATAGCTGAGGTCCCAACACCTCTTGCCAACTTGAAAATGACTCATCTATCTCTATTCTCTGTTTCTTGTTAGCCAACCAATTCTCTATCCATGCTAACATGTTACCCGTTACACCGTGAGCTCTAGTTTTGTATAGTAACCTTTGATGTGGCACCTTGTTAAATGTCTTTTGGAAATCCACATACAACACATGTACAGGTTCCCCTTTATCCATGTTCTTGTTATTTCCTCAAACAGCTCTAATAAATTAGTCAAATATAATTTCCCTTACATAAAACCACATTGACTGTGCCTGTTTGTATTAATTTTTTTAAGTGTCCTGTTTTAATCTTCTTAAAAATAGATTCTAGCATTTTCCCTATGACAGATGTTAGGCTAATTGATCTGTAGTTTTCTGCTTTCTGTCTCTCTCTTCAGTAGAGGAGTTACATTTGCTATTTTCCAATCTGATGGGACTTTTCCAAAATATAGGGAGTTTTGGCAAATTACAACCAATGTATCTACTATCTCTGCAGCTACTTCTTTTAAGACCCGAGGATGAAGTCCACCAGGCCCTGGGGATTTGTCAGCTTTTTGTTCTAATAATTTTTTCAGTACCCTATCCCTGGGCCTGAATTTTTCCTGCATCAGATGGGCTGGGTGGGAGCGGGCAGGGGCGGTCGTGGAGCCGACTGCCACCCGCGATTAACTCGGCACTGCGATTTCAAGCGGGCAGGCCAATTAAGTCCTGCCCAGAGTGGATTGCGAGCGGTAGCGCTGAGCGCTACCTGTGTGGGTGGGGGAGGAGGGAGAGCTGGGTCCACGGAGCTGCCTCGGGGAGATTGAAGTGTTTTTTCAAGAAATTATTAAAAATCATTAAAAATTTAATGAAACATGTCCCCTCATGTGACTGTGTCACATGAGATGGGACGTGTTTTTATTTTTCAAAAAATGTTTTTATTCAATTTGTAAAAGCTTTAGGAAACCTCATCCTGCTCATGGATGAGGTTTCCTAAAAAATATAAAGGCCACTTGGCCTTTTCACCTGCCCGCCAACCGTTAGGTTGGATGGGCAGTGTAAATTTCAAGTTAATTAGGTTGCTAATGGCCTCAATAGGCCTTTTAATTATCGTGGGCGCGCAGCTGACTTCGGCGCGTGCCCGCCAAACGAAACATCGCGAGACAGCGTGATGATGTCGGGACACACGCCCGATGTCATCGTGCATCATTTTACGTTCCAGCGTGTTGGGCCCGCCCCCGCACACTGAATGTAAAATCCTGGCCCTGGTGATTGTAACTGTTTTAAGTTCCTCCCTCCTTTTCACCTCTTGATTTACAATTATTTCTGGGATGTTCTTTGTGTCTTCTACAGTGAAGACAGACAAAATATCTGTTTAATGCATCCACTATTTCCTTGTTTCCCATTATTAATTCCCCAGACTCACTCGCTAGAGGACCGTAGCTCACTCAAGTTACTCCTTTTTAAATACCTGTAGAAACTCTTACTGTCTATTCTTTATATCTAACTTGATTTTATTTGCCAATATTTTTTCATGCCCTCTCTGCTTTCCTAATTTCCTTTTTAATTTCACCCCTGAACTTTTAATACTCCTCTCGGCTCTTTGCAGCATTGAGCCGTTGGCATCTGACATAAGCTTTCTTTTCTCCCCTTATCCTGCTCTGTTTGCTGTTTGACATCCAGTGGGATCTAGATTTGTGAGTCCCACCCTTTTTCTTTGGGGAAACATATTTGTTCTGAACAGTCTTTATCTGTTCCTTGAATACCTACTGAAATGAAAACAGGAAATGCTGGAAATACTCAGCAGGCCTGGCAGCATCTGTGGAGAGAGAAACAAAATTAATGTTTTCAGTCAAATATGACTCTTCTTCACAAGAAGAACCTGCCGAGTATTTCCAGCACTTTCTTTTTTATTTCAGATTTTCTGCCTCTGCAGTATGTTGCTTTTATTAAAACGTTTACTCTTGGGGCAGAATTTTACTGTCCCCTGCTGAATGGTTTGTGGGGGGTGGAGTGGGTGCTGTAAAATTCCCTGGGTGGCCATCCCCCTCCACCCCGATCTGTCTGCAATTTTACGGGTTGCGGTCAAGGCCTAGGGCGGCCGATGACCCAGTTGAGGCCCATTAAGTGTGTAATTGTTGGCCACTTAATGGCGGCTTCCCGCCTCCCTCACTAGGGCTCCAGCATTCCAGCACTTAGACTGGCGAAACTGCTGTAGCCCCAGCAGTGGCTACTGCTTCCAGTGACATTTCTGCAACTATAGAGCTGCTAGCCAATCTGATCGGCCAGCATTTCTCTGAGGCGGGACTTCCTCCTGAATGAGAGTTGGAAATCCTGTCTCCAGTGAATTAACATTCCTTGGAGTATTAAGTGGTTGCGAGTCCACCATGATTAGCGGGGTTGTGTTCCTTGCCGAATCTTCAGATGGCGAGGTAGGAAACTGAAAGATTCTGCTGGTCCTCCTCCAACACCAGTAGATGGACAGTGACAGTCACCAGATACTTATTGGTGCTATTTCGACAGAGCTGAATTATATCTCCCTTGGGAAACACTCACAGATGGCAGCTTTTAAAAGTGTAATCAGCTGCAATTATAAAATCCAAGGCGCCCTGGATCACCTGCGCCCCATGTGCTTTAGTACCGTAGGAATTGTGTATTTCAATATTGACACCGCACTTTGCTCATTGGGTTGTTTGCAGATGATTTATCTTGAGCTGAAAAAAATAATGTTTTTGCTTTATCTACATGGAACTACATCAAAATTGTGACATTGAAAAAGGCCATGTGGCTCAACCGGCCTAGGCTGATATTTATCCTGGTTGACCCAAGTAGCCGTCTTAATCCCACTTTATTTCCATATCCCTTTATTCTCTTTCTGTTCAAAAACCTATTTAATCTCTGATTAAATATTAACAGCCTTTCCATTTTAATTACTAATTCTGGTAGTGCATTCCACAGCCTCTATGTAATGAAGTTTTTTTTTTCTGCTCTCTGTTCTATATGTCTTGTATTTAATCTGATTTTTTTTGTCACCTTAGTCTAGACTCCTCATTCACTGGAAACATTCTGTTTCTATCTGCATCCCTTCATCATTTCTTTAGGAAGTAATCTTCTCATCTCCTCTGTTCGAATGAAACCAACCCTAACTTTCCAAGTCTTATTTTTATTTGCACTCATTCATTCAAGTCTGCACACTAGTGAATCCTTATTGTATCCACTATCTTGCAGCAACTAGCTTCTCCAGAGAATTACGATCACATTTGCACATGGTACTCCCAATGTGGTTTTCTTAAAGTTCTATTAAATTCATCATTACATCTCAACTTTTCGTTTTATATACGCCTTACCAGAAAACCTGTATTCTATTAGCTTTTTTTTACCATCTTAACCATTGGAGGTGCTTCTTTTAGCAGCTTATGAACCTAAACCCTTCAAATCGCTTTGCTGTTTCAGATTGACTTACCTCATCTGTTCAAAATATAGGCCTGAATTTTACCCTTGGCGGGTGCTTGCGATTGGCGGCCCTGCGACCGGTGGGGAAATGGGCCGCCGCCCGTGATCGGCCCCCGACTGCGCTTTCATGCTGGCTGGCCAATTGATACTCAGTGCTGCTGGGGTAGGGGCAGCAAGAGGGTGGGCAATGATGCTTCCGTGGGCGCAGGTGAATGCTGTGGGAAAGCTCCCTGAAGGTAGACAGCTGCCTCAGGGTGCTGGAGACATGAAAATGCTAAAATAAAGCTTTTAAAAGCAAAAAAAAAGGTGTCCGTGCATCATAATCAATCACCTGAAAATGTAGTTGCTAAAAATGCTGTTCAAAAGAATTTATTTTTATTTTATTTCATCCTGCCCTTGAATGAGGTTTGATGAAAAATGCAAAGGCCGCCTGGTCGATTCGTCTGTCCACCGACTATAAGATTGGATGGGCAACGAAAAATCAGAGTCAATTGTGCCGTTAATGGGCTTAATTGCTCTCTTAATTGTTGGCGAGCACGCTTCGACTTTTGCACGTGCCCACCAAGCGAAACATCGCATGAGTGTGCGATGATGTCATCCGGACAATCGTCCCGCTTGCCCAACGTCTTCTCGCGCGATTTTATGCCCGATCAAGTTGCTTTGCCTGCTTGCGAAGCGTAAAATTCTGCTCATAATTATTACTTTTACGTATTTATCTAATGTACCACCTCACATTTACTGACATAAATTACAATTTCTCTAAGAAGTTGCCCTTAATTCCTACCCTCTCTACCCCATTCTAATTAATTTGTAATCCAATTTTCTACTCTTCCCTTAATTCCAAATTATTGCATGCAGCTTGTTGGTGTTCCATCACACTGAGTAATAGAATGGTGGAGCGAATTCCTAACATTATGCAGGTCATTTGGAAATTGAGTGGAAATCAGACATCCCACCAGAGAAAGGGAGGGAGAACTGGAAGCCTGGGTACACAAGCCACTCACTGTTCTCCCAAGCACTCATGCAAACAGAGACCTGGAAGTAAGTCCCTTGTGCTTTTATACAGCATTCAAAGTGTAGATACAGGAGAATCAAAGAGGGAAAAGCAAGTACAACACTCACAAGATGTTCAACACAACAATATCTGAGATTGGGAACATATTTATCAGACCCCACAGAGCCCGAACCCGCTGTGTATGTTCACGGACTTTTAGAGGTGCTCTGTTTCTTTCAATCTTTTTGATTCCCTTTTCCTTGGTGATCTTACTGTAAGTGCTGGCTCCTGTCAGTTTTGTTGGGTGCTGGAATGCATCTGTGTTCCTCATTTGTCCACCATTGAATATGTATATTGTTTATTCAGTTCAATAGATTGGTGTTTGATTAAGTGTGTCTATTGACTTTTCTCTGTGCTGTATGATATTAGCCAAGCCTGTGGATGTGGTTACAGAGAAAGACAAACTGAAAGCAAACAGTAAGCTTGTGGCTGCACACATCTAAAGTTTTGTAATAAAGTCTTTTTCACACACAGAATCTGGTGGGTTCTCACCAAGGTAAAATAGCTCAAATCTTCCGGTATGCAGATGGTCGGAGATTTGAGGTAAGTTGCAAGATGCTGTCAGGACCCTGTGGAGGTCCTGAGCATACACATGTGCTGAAATTGCCCAGGAATTTTAAACTTCCGATGGGCTGGATTTCACTGGACCCTCTGTGAATGTCTTCGGCACAGAACTCAGTGTCAGAGACTTGGGCCAGATACGTGGGACTTAACTGGCTACTTACCCTGGAATTTTTAGGCTGGTTAATACCTGATCAATCTTTTAAATTAGCCAGCGTAACTGAACTGAGCACCACAACTGATTCCCCAATTGCTCCTCCTGACCCAAACCTGACCCGACTACTCTTCCACCTGACCACCCACCTCACTCACTCACCTGCCTCACCCGCTTTGCCCGCTCATCCACTCATCCACTCACACACACATTCACTCATTAACCCACTGAAAGACTTGGACCTTTAAAAACTTACCTGAAAACAGCAACTACTGTCATGAAAATGAAGCATGTCCTCTCCTTACCCGTCTTTTCTTGTGCTGTATAGTCTCCCCGTGGATGTCTGCGTTGACCCTTCAATGCTTCAGCCGCATTGGAAGTCCTGGCTGAAAAATCGCAAAAGCATCGGGTCACAGAAACCTTTATAGGCAACGTCAGTGGCAGTATCGGGTCAGCTTGGGTCAGGAGGAGCAATTGGGGAATCAGTTGTGGTGCTAGGTTCAGTTACGTTGACGAATCTCTAAGTTAGACCAGGTATTAAATGGCCTAAAAATTCCAGGGTAAGTATCAAGGTAAGTCCCGTATATCTGGCCCAGAAGATCTGGGCCAATCTATATAATCCCTGGCAACTCTTGTGCTAGTGGAATAGGCCTGTGTTCTTGCCCTTGGAGTCTAAAAACACTCAAATTTCCATGTCTTTGAATCCAATGAATTCCATAAGGTCAACTCCAAGTTCTTTATGCCAGAATCTCCTCCCATTTTTTATGATTACACTAACAGCCTCTCATTGTCACCATTTTTTACTCTGCAGGTTGTGCATGGACAGCTAATATGTGAAGCTATTATCGGTACGCAGTATGGCAAGGAGAGAATAATGAAAGTGAATGTGCACTGTGAGTTCATTGCCCCCATCCTAGAACTTATACCAAAGCAGCTGAACTTCCGAGTAGAGAAGGTAATTGAAAACAAAGGTATTTACTCCTTGTGCTTTACTTACCACCAACTGTGAGATATGAAAGAAAAAAGTTTAAGTTTCTCTGCAACAGTGTTGTGTTGTTTTCTGATTTTGCTATAACGTTATGATTTTGCAATGAGCTTCTATTGACAGATATATCCTGTGGTTTAAGATTTATTAAGTTGTTCTAAGAGAGCATGAAAGCAATATGCTAGACCAGTGATGGCCAACCTTGACTAGTGAGTGGGCCGCATGAGTGACCCTCCTTCATCTCAGTGGGCCACAAAATTGAAATCAGGCATGTGCACTAACCATGACTCCATGAATAAAATTAAATACATTTAATACATACCAAATATTTCATGACGAGTTACAGAAAATGCTTAAATCATTCATATATTAATAGAATTGTCATCAAATTCAAATGGTAAAAACAAAAGAAATACTTACACTTGCCTTACCAACATTCATCCAGGGCACAAACATGAATTAATTCCTCCTCAAACTTCCTTTTATCAACCTCAAGCCTTTGACACACTTTGGCACATTTGCTTCGATCAAATTCAAATGAATTTGAGAGCAATGAGAAGTAGAGTTTCAGATCACTCAGAGAAGAAAAGCGGTTCTCAAAACGCTTTGCCAGAGTAGACAGTACTTGTATGTGAACTGATGGATCATATTCATTTCCTTGATCAGAGTTTTTCTAGCAACGACTTGTTCAACGTGTTCAGATGATCAGTGATGTAGGCGAGAAAAGCCACATTCAAAATCCAGTTTTCATCTCTAACTTTGGGTTACTGCCAAAAGTAACATCAAAAAGTGCAACCTCCCACGTCCACTGGTGTCGTAACCATGACAGCCTCCTGGGATAGGGTAATTTTGCTAACTGCGTTTGTGTGTACACAATTCGAGGGGTGTCCTGATTAAACCGTAGCAGCGCCCCCTTGCGCGTGGGTAACGGTCGACAACATGTCTCGCAGGCCCCAGGTTTCCCACCACTGTGCTGGATATTTGGTTCTGCATGTGTATCAGCAATGCTTTCCTATGAGTTCATTTCAGGTCAAGGAAGAGAACACATGAACTTCGTTCTTTTATGTGAGGGGACAGTCTCACCTCCAATATTTTTTTTATAATTCCAGTAGACTTGTTGTCTACAGTGCTATCAAGTGGAACATACTCAGCAATAACCTGCTCACTGACGCTCAGTTTGGGCTTCTACAGGGCCATTCAGCGCCTGACCTCATTACAACCTTGTCCAAACATGGACAAAAGAGTTGCATTCAAGAGGTGAGGTGAGAGTGAGTGCCTTTGAAATGAAGGCAGCATTTGACTGAGTGAGGCATCAAGGAGCCCTAGCAAAACTGGAGTCAATGTAAATCAGGGGGAAAACTCTCCACCGGTTGGAGTTACACCTAGCACAGTGGAAGATGGTTGTGGTTGTTGGATGTCAATCATCTTAGTCCCAGGCCAACACTGCAGGAGTACCTCAGGGTAGTGTCCTAGGCCCAACCACCTCAGCTGCTTCATCAAAGACCTTCCCTCCATCATCAAGTCAGAAGTGGGGATGTTTGCTGATGATTGCACAATGTTCAACACCATTTGGGACTCCCCAGATACTGAAGCAGTTCATGTCGTTATGCAGCCAGACCTGGACAGCATTCAGACTTGGGCTGATAGGTGGCAGTAGCATTCGCACCACACAAGTGTCAGGCAATGACCATCTCCAACAAGAGAGAATCAAACCATCACTCTTGACATTCAATGTCATTACCATCACTGACTCTCCCTCTGTTAACATCCTGGGGGTCACCATTGACCAGAAACTGAACTGGATCAGCCAAATAAACACTGTGGCAACAAGAGCAGGTCAGAGGCCAGGAAATTTGCAGCAAATACCTCATCTCCTGACTCCCCAAAGCCTATCCACCATCTACAAGGCACAAGTCTGAAGTGTGATGGAATACTCTACACTTGCTTGGATCAGTGCAGCTGCAACAACACTTAAGAAGTTTGAACAATCCAGGACAAAGCAGCCTACTTGATTGACACCACATTCATCATCTTAAACATTCACTCCCTCCACCGCCGATGCACAGTGGCAGCAGCATGCACCATCTGCAAGATGCACTGCGGCAACTCGCCAGCACATTCCAAACCCACGACTCCACCACTTCGAATGACAAGGACAGCAGATGCATGGGAACACTAAAACCTGCAGGTTCCCCTCCAAGGAACACACCATCCTGACCTGGAAATATATCAGCCGTTCCTTCATTGTCGCTGGGTCAAAATCCTGGAACTCCCTCCCTAATAGCGCTGAGTATGTTTACAGCACATGGACTGCAGTGGTTCAAGAAGTTGGCTCACCACTACCTTCTCAAGGGCAATTAGGGATGGGCAATAAATGCTAGCTTAGCCAACGACCCCCATACCCTCTGAAAGAATACATTTTTAAAAATTCAGCTCCTTGAGCCCATTCTGCTATTCAGTTAGATGAAGACTGATCTGTGCCAATTCCACTTGCCTGTCTTTCATCCATATCACTTGTTACACTTACCCAGTAAAAAGTTGTCTATTTCAGAGTTGAAAATTTCAGTTGCCCCATTAGCCACAACCTCCCAGTTAAAGAGTTACATGTTTCCACTACCCTTTGTGTGAAAAAGTGCTTCCTGATTTCATGCCTAAATAGCTTGGCTCTTCACCAATCTGTTATTGACTGCAGGAGGTAGGAAATATGATACACAACGGGCTGAATTTTCCCCCGGTTGGGGGGGTTCTCGGGGGGGGGGGGGGGGGAGCGGGCACGAACCCGATCAGCGCCCCCGATCAGGTCCGCACCGCCATTTTACATGGGCAGGCTAATTAAGGCCCACCCAGCGTGACGCTCGCCCGGGAGCACTGAATGCTCCCTGTGTGGGCGGGGGGATTCCCTGAGTCGGGGCCTGCGCTCTTCCACGCATGCGTGCAAAAGAGTGCAGAAATCTCCCTGAGGCACAGAGGTGCCTCAGGGAGATCAGTTTAAGGTTTTAAAATTTAAATAAAGGAAAATAAAACTTTTAAAACATGTCCCCTCATGTGGCAGTGTCACATGAGCTGGGACATGTCAATTAATTTTTTAAATAATTTTTGTTTAATTTTAAAACACTTCATGAAACCTCATTCAGTCCTTGGATGAGGTTTCATGAAAAATGCGAAGGCCGCCTGGGCTCTTCGCCTGCCCGCCAATCTTAAAGTTGGACGGGCAGCTCGTTTAACTGTTTAAATTAGTTTTTAACAGGCTTTAATAGGCCTTTGACAGTTCGGCGGGTGGGCAGCCAACTCGGCTGCGCACCCGCTGAACTGAAAATCTAAATGACGCGCAGTGACATCGGGACGCCCGCCCGATCACCACGCGTCATTTTACACATTGGCGAGCGGGCCCTGCCCCCGCTCACCAACCAGAAAATTCTTCCCAATGAAGAGATGAATAACAAGAGTTGGGGCTCTCAGTATCAAGTTCAGTGTCAATCAGCATGGAGAAATAAATAATATCTAACACTGCAGTAAAATGCATCTAACATCTAGACCATCAGCAATACACAACTTCATTAAATAAATTCACTGTTATTATGTCTGTTAATCTGTCTATTCATTAAAAAGAAAATATTATTATTAAAATTATTTGTCCAAAAGCCAAACAAATAAAAGATAGCAGTACGCAACAAAAATTAACTGGGGTGGAAAATAGTTTCTCTTTGATTACAAAAAAACCAGTTAAAATAATAGTGTCCCACTGTAGAACTTTTCTATGATATCTATGTCTGGGTAGCTCTTTGTTAACAGGCAGGGACACATTGGGTCGAATGACCTCTTTCTGTGTCGTAGATTTTCTATAAACTGGGTAATCAGAGCTCCATTCATCTGTAAAGGCTGTTGTTCTGCTGGGCTTCCCTCTGGCACAAGTATTCGGAGAGATGAGGAACTTAGCATATGGGCAATTATGTATAAGATCCATGTTCTGACCCTCTATTGAACAGTGTGGTGGATCTCCAGAGTGTGACCTGCTGGCTGGGGTAGAATGGGGTTCAGGGACATTGAGTTAAAATTTTGTTGCAAATTTGAAAATAAGAGCAAAAATAAATCTTCTGCATAGCTGTAAAAGAGTTAATTTTTCAAAACACGATCATGTTCTGTGAGAAGCTGTTCAGTCAAGGTTGCCACATCGACAAAGCTGTCATTTAAAATCCTTGCAATCAGCCTGTGTACATTGCTTTGCTAGCTAAGTGGACCGAAGCTTGCCCTTCCAACCAGCCATTACTCCTGCCACCCTCCCATGTCCAATGTTATTTGTCAGCCCTTTTCCTGCCATATTTTTTCTTTGCTCAGTTTGGGTAAGCGTGTATATTTTGGTTGATTCCATTTTTGTGCCCCTGGCTGTCCTCCTGTTTTATTTCATTGCTTGTTTTAGGTCACTGAGATCTTGTAATGCCCCCACCAATTTTGGATATAGTCCAAATTATGTTCTTTAGCAAGCTGCTTCTGGAGCAATCATGACCTTGGAATTAAACTTGTCCTTTGCCCATTAAAGTTTGAAGTATTTTAACTGCATTTTTCTAAAGTTCACATTTCGTAATTCTTTTATCTTTATGACAGAAATCCAGTATCTGAATCTATTCCAATTACAGCCTTATTGAACAGTGATAAATAGCACAGACACACTAGCCATTTTGTGTGAATTGTTTTCATCGACAGTTTGGTTCCTCTGGTAGAAACGTACTGTGTCAACAGTCTTTTGCTTGCACTATAGATTTTCAAAGATTCATCGAGCTGTCAGGAGATGATGTTCCTCTTTTGCATTCTGTACCTTTTCTGTAAAAGCCTCTTGTGAGCCTTTTCATTAAAAGGGAAACTCTGTTAAATTGACTATAAGGCAGAAGTGATGCCGTCTGGCTTCATGCTGGTATACTCCCAATGCTGGGCTGCTGTCACACAATTTGGGTGTACAAGGGTTTGGGAGAATGTAGGGGGTGCAGATGCCTGATAGCGGTTAGCATGGACCAGAATTCTCAGGAATTACAGTTCTTCATTTCTGTCTTCTCTGCAGTATCTTTCCAATGAATTGAAATAATTGAATTTGAACATTGTTTGTGACCATTGACCTTTCATTCTTGCCATTATCAACAAAACGAATACCGCTGGCTTTTAAGCATAAATTGTCACGCTCTTTTTCAAATTATTATGCTGGAGGGAGATGGTTGGTTGAATCCAGGTCATTGGATACTCACTATAAGGACAAAGGCAAAATTGAAGCAATTCAGATCAAGGTTAAACTACATTTTATGGTGTGTTCCTAGCTGTAAAATGGCTGCAAATCCTCCAGGCCCAAGTTGGCACATGTTCCAGGGTTGAATAGGGAAAAGAGATTGCAGATAAACTGCTTTGACAGAAGAAAGCCCAAATGATAGAGCTTGCAAAATATATAATAAAAGCAAATATTTTTGAAAGCATCTCAACAACAACAGCAACTGGCATTTATATAGCATCCTTGATATAGTAAAATGTACCAAGATGTTTCACAGGAATGTTATCAAACAAGTTATGATACTGAGCTACATAGGGAGACATTAGACAAATGACCGTAAGCTTGATCAAAGAGTTAGGTTTTAAAGAGAATCTTAGTGGAGGAATGGGATATGGAGAGGTGGAAAAGTTTAGGTGGAATTCAAGAGCTTGGGACCACAGCAGCTGACAGCGCAGCTGCCAGTGGTGCAACGATTAAAATCAGTGATGCTCAAGAGGCCAGAGTTGAAGTAGCACAGATATCTTGGAAGATTGTAGGGATTAGGGAGGGGCAAGGCTACAGAGGGGTTCAAAAACAAGAATGAGAAGCTTAAAATCGAGGCATTGCTTTAATGGGAGCCAGTGCAGGTCAGTGAGCCTTTTAATTGCATGTGTGTCATGGCAGTTTGTATTCCAAAACACTGACTCTGTCTTTTGATCCCTGCAGGCCAAGCATGAGGTGCTGGTTCCACAGTATAAGCCTCTTATGTTGAAGAACATCTCTCCATTGCCATTGACCTTGATCCTCAAGATGGAAGGACCATTCACAATTGTAGAGAAACAGGAAGCTGAAGCAACAATCATTTCAAAGGTAGAAGGAAATTGCTTTTGTCTTTCAAGTGTACTTTTCAAAGACTCTGTACCTCATGGGAGAAATGCGTAGACTATTTCATAGGGATGATGAATAGGCATTAATCAAATTGAGGTGCTCCGATAGTTTGTGCCTATATTACTGAATGCTTTGGTGTCATTGCAAGCTCCAGCATCTGTCGTTCAGATTTTATAAAGCAGGTGACTGACTTACACTTGTCAGCTAGACTTCAAGGTGAGATTTCAACTTTTAATCCATCTTTTATTTTAAACTAACAACGTCTTCACACGGGAAGCTTTTGCCTTTCCATTTCAACACTCTGACAGTGAGTCTACCAGGAGTGTGGTAGACTTATGCCAGTTTAAGGCTGGGACTGGGATATAATGGTTCCTGGATTCTGCTGCCAGTTTCCATGAGGAGATGGTGGGAAGTTCCTGCTGGTGTTTCCTTGACCACAGTCTGGATTCCCTAGGTGACGGTTATGCTATGACATACTGGCTATACTGGCCTGCTGATGTGGGGTCCACTTTGGGATTTTGGACTTGATCCCTACAGACTTCAGTCTGCTGTCCGATCTGACTGGGGGCAGAAAGGCCCTCCCCTAACTGCTGCTGCTGATACGAGTACAGCTGTACCGGATGAGTGGCTCTGCTATTCTGCTTTGACTAACCCCCACCTCTCTATTTCGCAGTCTGGTGGGAGTGCCTGCTAATTTTATTAAAATGGGAAAGCCCTCCCCACCACGCCCCCGTCCAGCTCTGACCCTGGATGCTGAGCCGATATTCCCAGCAGGCGCATAACAACACATAAGCTGCTGTGGGCTCCATGACTGATTGCTGGACACACGAAGTGAACACATTTTGTCCAGCACATAGAAGCTTTAGCATTAATATAGGACTGAATGAACTTTTGCAGTGTGGGGAGAAGGCACACCATTTGAAGAATGAAGAGAATCCTACATTTAATTAATCATATTTTCTGTTGGTTCTTATTGACTTTGGCGATAGTATAAAATGGATGATATCTCTCAGAAACCCACCAAACACCCCTCTTGCCCGATAAACATCTGTCTTACACCTCTCACTGTTAAACATTTTTCCACCAATTAAATGCTTTACCTACTCATTAAATGCTTTTCCTACCTGATAAATGACTGTCCTATCCAATAAACACTTCTCCTAACCCCCTTTCACCTGTTAAATGTCTTTCCCACCTGTTAAGATGTGGCATCAGGTCAAACATGGGCAAGGAAACTTGCTGATTAACACCTAATTAATTACACCTAGTTAATTAATCAGTATTTCTCCACATTGAACACCACTTGGAAGAAGAAATGAGGGTAGCAAGGGCTCAGAATGTTCACTGGGTGAGTGATTTCAATGTGTATCATCAAGAGTTTCTCAATAGCACCGCAACCGACCAAGCTAGCCAAATCCTGGAGGACGTAGCTGCCAGACTGGGCTTACAGCAGGTGGTGCGAGAATCAATGAGAAAAAACCTGCTTGATCTCATCATCAACCTATCTGTCGCAGATATGTTTGATCATTAGAATAATGGTAGGAGCAACCACTGCACAGTTCTGTCTTCTTGCTGAGGACACACCCCATTGTGTTTATGGCGCTATCACCCTGCCAGATGGAATAGGTTAAGGACAGACCTAGCAGCACAAAACTGGATATGGATGAGGCACTAAGGACCATCATCAGCAGCAGAATTTTATTCTACAATCTGTAACCTTATGGCCTGGCATATCCCTCATTTTACCATTATCATCAAGCCAGGCAACCAACTGTGGTTCAATAAGGCATGGAGGAGAGCATACCAAGTACAGCACCAGGCATACCTAAAAGTGAGACGTGAACCTGTTGAAGCTACAACATAGGACTACATTCATTCTAAATAGTGGAAGCAGCATTCTATACTTAGAGCTAAGCAGTACCAGGACTCATACTCTGCAGTTCTGCCACAGCCAATTGATTTTTTATATTTGCTCATGGGATATGGGCATTGCTGGCTAGGCCAGCATATATTGCCCACCCCTAATTGCCCTTGAGAAGGTAGTGGTGAGCTGCCTTCTTGAACTGCTGCAGTCCATGTAATGTAGGTACACCCACAGTGCTGTTAGGAGGGAGTTTCCAGATTTTGACGCAGTGACAATGAAGGATTTGGTTCCAGGTCAGGATGGTGTGTGGCTTGGTGGGGAATTTGCAGGTGCTGGTGTTCCCTTGAATATGCTGGCCTTGTCCATCTAGATGGTAGCGGTCATGGGCTTAGAAGGTGCTATCTGAGGAGTCTTGGTGAGTTCCTGCATGCATCTTGTAGATGGTACACACTGCTGCCACTTTATGTCAGTAGTGGAGAGAGTAAATGTTGTGGGTGGGGTGCCAACCAAGTGGCTGCTTTGCCCTGGATGGTGTCAAGCTTCTTGAGTATTGTTGGAGCTGCACTCATCCAGGCAAGTTGAGAGTATTCTATCATATTCCTGACGTGTCCCTTGTAGATGGTGGACTGGTTTTGGGGGGCGGGGGGTGTCAGAAGGTGAGTTACTAGTTGCAGGATTCCTAGCCTCTGACCTGCTCTTGCAGCCACAGTATTTATATGGCTAGTCCAGTTCAATTTCTTGTCAATAGTAACCCCCAGGATGTTGATAGTGGGGAATTCAGCGATGGTAATGCCATTGAATGTCAACGTATGATGGTTAGATTCTCTTTTGTTGGAGGTGGTCTTTGCCTGGCACTTGTGTGGTGTAAATGTTACTTGCTACTTGTCACCCCAAGCCTGGATATTGTCCAGGTCTTGCTGCATTTGGACATGGACTGCTTCAGCATCTGAGGAGTCATGATTGGTGCTGAACAATGTGCAATCATCAGTGAACATCCCCATTTCTCATCTTATGAAGGAAGAAAAGTCATTGATGAAGCAGTTAAATATGTTGGGCCTAGGACAATTGTGAATGATGGTGGGCAATAAAATAATTAACTGGAGGAAGAGGAGGCCACATATAAATCTCCATCTTGAATTATGGCGAAATCCAGCATATTAGCGTAAGAGACAAGACTGACGGATTTGCAACCATCCTTAGCCAGAGATTCCAAGTCGATGGCCCACTTGGGCCTCCTCCTGAGGCCCTCACTTTCAGAGATGCCAGTTTTTAGCCAATTTGATTCACTCCTCATGATATCAATAAAGAATTGAATGCATTGAATACAGCAAAATGATAGACAACACCCCAACTGTAATGCTCAAGTCCTGTGCTCCAGGACTAGTCATGCCTCCTGGCTAAGCTGTTCAAATACAGCTACAACAGTGGTATCCCACTGACAAAGTGAAACATTGCTGAGGTATGTCCTGTCCACAAAAAAACAGGATAAACCCAACCTGGCAATTATTGCACCATCAGCCCACTCTTAATCAGTAGCAAAGCAGATCATTGACAGTGCTATCATGCGATATTCCTCAATACTCTGTTTATCAATGCTCAGTTTAGGTTCACGTGGACCACTCACTCCAGAAGTCATTACACCTGCCCATGTGTGGCAAGCCCTGACCAGCATCAGGCTTGAACTGATAAGTGATAAGTAACATTTGCATCACCTGAGTGCCAGGAAATTACCTTCTCCAACATGAGAGAGGACCTAACCACCTTCTCATGACTTTATCAAAATCCTGCGGTTACCATTGACCAACCGCCTTAATATTGTGGTTACAAGATCAGGTCAGAAGCTGAGTATTCTGCAGGAGGTGACTTACCTCCTGACTCTCTAATGCCTTTCCTTCATCTACAAGCACAAACCAGGAGTGTGATGGAATGCTTTCCATTTGCCTGAATAAGTGCAGCTCCAACAACACTTAAGAAGCTTGACATCATCCAGGGCAAAACAGTCCACTTGATTGGCACCCCATCCACAACTGTTGGTACAATGTGGTTGTAATGTTTTACGTTTACAAGATGCACAGCAGCAACTTGTAAGGCTTCTTCAACAGCTACCTCCCAAATCTAGATGGATCAAGTGCAGTGTTATGTTCCTCTCTTCAACATAAACGTAATAATGGTGTAACAAGGATTGGGTGAAACAATAATGGGCGTTCTTCATTTGAAGATAAGACTATATACAAAGAGTTAACTGGCTAGGTATAGTAGAGTTGATCTCGACTGCTGCTGCTTGTAGACTGAATACAAGTCATGGGACTACTATATCACATCCTGTCGAGATTGTAGTGATTGTTAGAAGTTTAAGATACATTACCTTAAAGGTTCATGTACCTTATATCACAACATCCCCCTTTTTCAAAATAAAAGTTTACTTTTAAAAACTCAGATTATTTACATGATAGAAAAATAAAATAACACTGTGTCTAAATAAACCATTATACAAAGCAAGAAATTTACACGTCTCTGAAAAGTATCAACGGTTTGCTTATCCATCCAGACTTAGTTATGGTGATAATAAAAACAAGAAAATGCTGGAAAAACTCAGCAGGTCTGGCAGCACCTGCAGAGAGAGAAACAGAGTTAACATTTTGAATCCATATGATTCTTCTTCAGAGCTAAAGAGAGGTAGAAATGTGATGGATTTTATACTGTTTAAGAGTAGGTGGCGCAAAATAGAAGGTCAGGGATAACTGGGAGCTCAGGAGAGATTTGACAAAGATGTAAGCAAAAAACTGTGGATGCTGGAAATCCAAAACAGAAACAAAAATACCTGGAAAAACTCAGCAGGTCTGACAGTATCTGCGGTGGGGTATACAGTTAACATTTTGAGTCCGAATGACTCTTCATCAGAACTAAGGAAAAATAGAAAAGAGGTGAAATATAAGCTGGTTTAAGGGGGGGTGGTGAGACAGGTAGAGCTGGATAGAGGGCCAGTGATAGGTGGAGATTGCCAAAAGATGTCATAGACAAAAGGACAAAGAGGTGTTGACAGTGGTGATATTATCTAAGAAATATGCTAATGGTGACATTAAGGATAGAAAGCAGGACGAGCAAGGTACAGATAGCCCTAGTGGGGGTGGGGTGGGGGGAAGGGATCGAAATAGGCTAAAAGATAGAGATAAAACAATGGATGGAAATTCACTTAAAAATAATGGAAATAGGTGGGAAAAGAAAAATATATATACAAATTATTGGAAAAAGGGGGATCGGAAAAGGGATGGGGATGGAGGAGAGAGTTCACGATCTGAAGTTGTTGAACTCAATATTCAATCCGGAAGGTTGTAAAGTGCCTAGTCGGAAGATGAGATGCTGTTCCTCCAGTTTGTGTTGAGCTTCACTGGAACATTGCAGGTTACCTCCACATTGGAGAGACCAAACGCAGACTGGGTGACTGCTTTGTGGAACACCTTCGGTCTGTCCGCAAGCATGACCCAGACCTCCCTGTCACTTGCCATTTCAACACACCACCCTGCTCTTATGCCCACATGTCCGCCCTTGGCCTGCTGCAATGTTCCAGTGAAGCTCAACGCAAACTGGAGGAACAGCACCTCATCTTCCAACTAGGCACTTTACAGCCTTCCGGACTGAATATTGAGTTCAACAACTTTATATCGTGAACTCTCTCCTCCATCCCCGCCCCCCTTCTGATCTCCCTTTTTCCAATAATTTATATATATTTTTCTTTTCCCACCTATTTACATTATTTTTAAATGTATTTCCATCCATTGTTTTACCTCTACCTTTTAGCCTATTTCGATCCCTTCCCCCCACCCTGCCCCCTCTGGGGCTATCTGTACCTTGCTCGTCCTGCTTTCTACCCTTAATGTCACCATTAGGACATTTCTTAGCTAATATCACCACCGTCAACACCTCTTTGTCCTTTTGTCTATGACATCTTTTGGTAATCTCCACCTATTACTGGCTCTCTATCCAACTCTACCTGTCCCACCCGCCCTTAAACCAGCTTATATTTCCCTTATTTTCTATTTTTCCTTAGTTCTGATGAAGAGTCATTCGGACTTGAAACGTTGACTGTATTCCTCTTCGCAGATGCTGTCAGACCTGCTGAGTTTTACCAGGTATTTTTGTTTTTGACAAAGATGTCATGGGCATGGGACAAAGAGAATGTTAATGGTAGTGTTAAAGACTAAAGAAGGTGCTGTTGGTGGCATAAAGGTAAGATAGCAGAATGTATTAATAGCAGAACAGGGGTCGGCACTCTTGTGAAAGCAAAATGTAAGAACAGATGGCCCTGTGGGTGTGGAGAGGTTGGGGAAAAAATTAGATTAAAAAGAAGTCAAGATGGAAGAGAGAGTTCATGGTCTGAAGTTGTTGAACTCAGTGTTGAGTCCAGAAGGCCTCAAAGTGCCTAATTGGAAGCTGAGGTGCTGTTCCCCAAGTTTGCATTGGAACATTGCAGCAGGCCAAGGATGGACATTTGGGCATGAGAGCAAGATGGTGAATTGAAAAGGCAAGCGACAGGAAGATCTGGGTCAGGCTTGCAGACTGAGCAAGGATATTCTGCAAAGCGGTCACCCAGTCTGCATTTAGCCTCCCCAATGTAGAGGGGACAGTATTGGGAGCAGCAAATACAGTAGACCAAATTGAAGGAGGTGCAGATGCTTCACCTGAAAGGAATGTTTGGAACCTTGGGCTGTGATGAGGGAGGAGGTAAAGGGGCAGGTGTTACACCTTCTGCGATTGCATGGGAAGTTGCTGTGGTAAGGGGATGAGGAGTTGGGGGTGATGGAGGAGTGGGCCCGGGTGTCACCAATGGAATGGGCCCTGCGAAATTCTGATGGGGGCGTAAGGGGAAGATGTGTTAGGTGGTGGCACCATGCTGGAATTGGCAGAAATGGAGGAGGATGATCCTTTGAATGTGGAGGCTGGTGGGGTGAAATGTGAGGACAAAGGGTTCTGGGAGGGAGAGGAAGGGGTGAGGGCAGAGGTGCAGTTGATGGGTCAGACATGGTTGAGGGCCCTTGTCAACCATAGTGTGTGAGGAGCTCTTGGTTCAGGAAAAAGGAAGACATGTCAGAAGTGCCATTTTGGAAGGTGGCATCACCAGAACAGATGCGATGGAGGTGGAGGAACTGGGAGAATGGGATGGAGTCCTTACAGGAAGCAGGGTGTAAGGAGCTGTAGTCAAGGTAGCTGTGGGAGTCAGTGGGCTTGTAATGAATATTGGTAGACAGTCTATCACCAGAAATGGAGACAGAGAAATCAAGGAAGGGAAAGGAGGTGTTGGAGATGTGAAGGTGAGAGAGGTGAAAATTGGAAGCAAAATTGACATGTTTTTCCAGGTCCAACCGAGAGCATGAAGCAGCACTGATACAGTCATTGATGTACTGGAAAAAGGGTTGTGGGAAGGGGCCTGAGTAGGACTGGAACAAGGATTGTTCCACATATCCCACAAAAAGACAAGCATAACTGGGGCCCATGCGGGTAGCCATAGCCACATCTTTTATTTGGAGGAAGTGAGACAAGTTAAAGGAGAAATTGTTCAGTGAGAGAACAAGTTCAGCCAGGCGGAGGAGAGTGGGGATTGTTCGGGCCTCTATTCGAGGAAGAAGTGGAGAGCCCTCAGACGACCCTGGTGGGAGATAGAGGTGTAGAGGGATTGTACATCCATAATGAAGAAGAGGTGGTTAGGGCGTTGATATGACATAGGGCATCACAGGAATGAAAGTGTAGATAGGAAGAAACTGGACAAGGGGAGAGAGAATAGAGTCAACATAGGAAGAAATGAGTTCCATGGGGCAGGAACAGGCTGACACGATTGGTCTACTAGGACAGCCCTGTTTGTGGATTTTGAGAACGACATAGAAGCAGGCTGTGCAGGATTGGGAGACTATGGAGGAAAGATCTCCAGAGGACATGCAGTCAGCGACAGTCCTGGAAACAATGGTTTGATGTTCAGCGGTGGGGTCATGGTCCAGGAAGAGGTAGGAAGGAGTGTCTGAGAGTTGGCGCTCAACCTCTGCAAGGTAGAAGTCAGTATATCAGACAACAACAGCACCACCCGTGTTGGCAGGTTTGATAATAAATTCAGGGTTGGATCTGAGAGAACGGAGTACGGCAAGCTCAGAAGGAGACAGGTTAGAGTGGGTGAGATGAACAGGGAAATTAAAATGGCTGATGTCACGCTGACAATTCTCGATGAAAAGATTGAGAGCAGGTAAGAGACCAGAGGGAGGGGTCCAGGTAGAGGGAGAATACTGGAGGTGGGTGAAAGGATCCGTTGAACAAGGGGAGAACTCCTCCCCAAAGAAGTGAGCATGGAGAATAAGGCAATGGAAGTAGAGTTCAGCATCGTGCTGAGCCCGAAATTCATTGAGGTGAGAGCATATGGGGATGAAACTGAGTCCTTTGCTGAGTACAGAACGTTCAACATCAGAGAGGAGTAGGTCAGAGGGTATGGTGAATTCATGGCAAGGGCTGGGATTAGAAGAATGGATGGGGTCAGAGGAATGGAAAGGGTTAGGGGCCCCTGGATGGGCTTTGGTCTCAATATGTTGTAGGAGCTTATGTTCCTTAACACCTGAAAGGAAGAGAAAAAGTTTCTTGCTAAGGTGTCAGATGAGACGAGGAATGAGATGGAACTGGGGACAAGGACAGCTTTGAAATAGGGTGAATCGGCGCTGCTGGAGAGAGAGGTCAAGTGCGTACATATGGCAGCGCATGGCACTGAGTGTGGATCTGAGGATGCGGCGAGAACAGCAGTCCAAGGAATGTTGTATGTCCCGGAGATACCTGTAATCCTGGGTGGATTCGAAACATGAGGGATAGAACTTCAGATGGAATCCACGTGGGATAAGTTAGAGCAGTTGCTGAGGAAGGAAATATGGCTGTGAAAGCGAGTTTCGGTAAACACCTTGTCAAATACTAGGAGGGAAATGGGAAGCAATGAAGGTGAACAGGGTGAAAGAGACAAATGGAAATCCTGTCGGAGAGAAGAGCAGAACTTTTTCAAGGTAAGCGTTCCTGGAAGAGAAGTGGCAGTAAATTAAACAGTAAAATAAAAGCAAAATACTGCGGATGCTGGAAATCTGAAATAAAAAGAGAAAATGCTGGAAAAACTCAGCAGGTCTGATATTATCTGTGGAGAAAGAAACAGAGTTAACGTTTTGAATCATTTTCTCCCTCTCAAGTGATGGATTTTATACTGTAGAAGAGAATGGGTGGAGCGAAATAGAAGGTCAGGGATGAGTGGGAGCTAAGGAGAAATTTGACAAAGATGTCATGGGCACAGACAAATGGGCCAGGATTTCCCGGTTGGCGAGCCGGGGAGGGAGGGGGCGAGGCCCACTCGCCGACGCGCAAAATGACGCAGGCTGACATCGGGCGGAACTCCCGACGTCACCCCGCTCCATTTAAATTTTCAGGTAGGCGGGGGCTCAGCAGAATCAGCTGTGCACCCGCTGTCCTGTCAATAGCCAATTCAGACCATTGACAGGCAGCACTTAGCCTCAGGGAGATGAGTGTGCTCTTTCGTGCGCATGCACGAAAGAGCGCACTCTCGGCTCAGGGAATCCCACCCCCCCGTCTGCACAGGGAGCGCATTGCGCTTCTGTGCGGACGTCACGCTGGGTGGGCCTTAATTGGCCTGCCCACGTAAAATGGCGGCGCGCCCCACAATTGGGGGCGCCGATCGGAGGCACACCTCCACACGCCCACTCTTAAACTTCCCCCCCAATGGGGGGAAAATTCTGCCCATGGAGTGTTAACGGTAGTGTTAAAGACTAAAGAAGTTGCTGATAGTGACATAAAGGTGAGATAGCACAATGTGTTACTAGCAGAACAGGGGTCAGTTCTCTGTGAAAGCAAAACATAAGAACAAGTGACAGATAGCCCTATGTGGGGTGGGGTGTTGGAGAAGAAATATGGATTTAAAAAGGCGTCAAGATGGAGGAGAGAGTTCATGATCTGAAGCTGTTGAACTCAATGTTAAATCTGGAAGGCTGTAAAGTGCCTAATCGGAAAATAAGGTGCTGTTCCTGCAGTTTGTGTTGGGCTTCACTGGAACATTGCAGCAGGCCAAGGATGGACATGTGGGCTTGAGAGAAGGTTGTGAATTGAAATAGCAAGCAACAGGTCACCCAATCTGTGTTTAGTCTCCCCAGTGTAGAGGAGACTGCTTTGGGAGCAGCAAATACAGTAGACCAAATTGAAACAGGTGCAAGTAAAGAACTGCTTCACCTGAAAGGAGTGTTTGGGGCCTTGGGCAGTGAGGAGAGAGGAGGTAATGGGTAGGTGTTGCACCTTCGTTGTAGTGATCTTTGCTGGATGCTTCTGTATGTTTTCAGAATGCTGGTTAGGGGGCTTTGTTTGTGTTGCTTGTCATGACACAGCAGTTGGTAAAGGCTGAGTTGTTTAAACCCCAGAGGGAAACTTGAACAGCTGTCATAACCTATATTTTCAATTGGTATGTTTAAGATGCAGCTCTGAATTCAGGAATAAGACCGCCAAGGCTCAAAAGGCTTTTTATGTAAAACTAAATTAAACATTTATTAATTTAATAACAAATTAAACACATACATGTCTACAAATTAATACGATAATAACTTTTAAACAAATTCCCATATTAATCACTCCCAGGCAAATCTTCACCAAGGGAACAATAACCCGTAGACTTTAAAGAGACACCAGGCAAAGCACATTTGACTTTACAAATTCAAAATGAGGTTCCTAGTAATTTGGTTCCTTTGCAGACACAGTTGTAGGCGTACAGGCTGGTTAGATCTTAAATGCCTTTGACTTACACACACAAACTCCCTTCTGTTTATACCCAGCTTCCCCTTTGAATGTAAATTTTCCATTGTATTACTAGGTTTTTAATTTTACCTCCCCTAACAATAATGTCCTTTCATTCCACCAATTTTATTGGTAATATAAACACATTGCTTGGCGTCTCCCAGCTAGGTGCAAGATTTTACCCATTCTTTTGAAAGGCTTATTCAAAAATGCAAATTTACACTTTACCTTCTCCTTATGTTTATCTAATTAACATCTCAAAAATGCTATCCATCAAAGCACCCAAACTAGCTGGCTTTAATCCAATTAAGCCACACACAGACACCACTTAGACACAGACCCAACTACAATTCCAATTTAAAAATAATTTCCAATAACATTATCGACATTAATATCTTTTCATGACATGCTTCTTAGACTGCGTTCAATACACAATAAGATTACTCGGTGTTTCTGGTTGTGGTATTGTTCTGATTTCTCACAGAATCACACAATGCAGAAGAGGCCCTTCGGCCCAATGAGTCTGCACCGACACGTGAAAAACACTTGACCTACTTACCTAATCCCATTTACCAGCACTTGGCCCATAGCCTTGAATGTTATGATGTGCCAAGTGCTCATCCAGGTACTTTTTAAAGGATGCGAGGCAACCCGCCTCCACCACCCTCCCAGGCAGTGCATTCCAGACTGGCACCACCCTCTGGATAAAAAAGTTTTTCCTCAAATCCCCCCTAAACCTCCTGCCCCTCACCTTGAACTTATGTCCCCTCGTGACTGACCCTTCAACTAAGGGGAACAGCTGCTTCCTATCCACCCTGTCCATGCCCCTCATAATCTTATACACCTCGATCAGGTCGCCCCTCAGTCTTCTCTGCTCCAACGAAAACAACTCAAGTCTATCCAACTTCTCTTCATAACTTAAATGTTTCATCCCAGGCAACATCCTGTTGAATCTCCTCTGCACCCCCTCTAGTGCAATCACATCCTTCCCATAATGTGGCGACCAGAACTGCACACAGTACTCCAGCTGTGACCTCACCAAGGTTCTATACAACTCCAACATGACCTCCCTACTTTTGTAATCTATGCCTTGATTGATAAAGGCAAGTGTCCCATATGCCTTTTTCACCACCCCACTAACATGCCCCTCCGCCTTCAGAGATCTATGGACACACACGCCAAGGTCCCTTTGTTCCTCAGAACTTCCTAGTGTCATGCCGTTCATTGAATGCTTCCCTGTCAAATTATTCCTTCCAAAGTATATCGCCTCTCACTTTTCAGGGTTAAATTCCATCTGCCACTTCTCTGCCCATTTGACCATCCCGTCTATATCTTCCTATAGCCCAAGACACTCAAGATCACTATTAACCACCCAGCCAATCTTTGTGTCATCCGCAAACTTACTAATCCTACCCCCCACATAGTCATCTATGTCTTTTATATAAATGACAAATAATAGGGGACCTAGCACAGATCCCTGTGGTACGCTACTGGACACTGGCTTCCAGTCACTAAAGCATCCTTCTGTCATCACCCTCTGCCTCCTTCAACTAAGTCAATTTTGAATCCACCTTATCAAATTACCCTGTATCCCATGTGCATTTGCCTTCTTTATGAGCCTCCAATGTGGGACCTTGTCAAAGGCTTTGCTGAAATCCATATAGACTACATCAACTACACTACCCTCATCTACACACCTGGTCACCTCCTCAAAAAATTCAATCAAATTTGTTAGGCTTGACCTCCCTCTGACAAAGCCGTGCTGACTATCCCTGATAAAACCTTGCCTCTCCAAGTGGAGATAGATTCTCTCCTTCAGAATTTTCTCCAATAGTTTCCCTACCACTGACGTGAGACTCACAGGCCTGTAGTTCACTGGCTTATCTCTACAACCCTTCTTAAATAGCGGGACCACGTTAGCTGTTCTCCAGTCCTCTAGCACCTCCCCCGTGGCCAGAGAGGAATTAAAAATTTGGGTCAGAGCCCCAGCGATCTCCTGCCTTGCCTCCCTCAGTAGTTTGGGACACATATCATCAGGACCTGGAGATTTGTCCACTTTTAAGCCTGCCAATACCTTGTCACTCCCTATATCAATTTGCTTAAGAACCTTGCAGTCTCTCTCCCCAAGTTCGATACCTTCTTCCTCATTCTCTTGGGTGAAGACGGATGTGAAGTATTCGTTCAACACTGTACCGATGTCCTCTGGCTCCACCCATAGATTGCCCCCTTGGTCCCTTATGGACCCTACTCTTTCCCTGGTTATCCTCTTCCCATTGATATACTTATGGAATATCTTGGGATTTTCCCTACTTTTACCAGCCAGAGCTTTCTCATATCCCCTCTTTGCTCTCCTAATTGCTTACTGAAGCTCCACCCTGCACTTTCTGTACTCCACTAATGCCTCTGCTGATTTGCTTCCCTTGTACCTGCTAAAAGCCTCTCTTTTCCTTCTCATCGTAACCTGAATATCTCTGGTCATCCATGGTTCTCTGGGCTTGTTACTCCTTCCTATCAACCTAGAGGGAAACATGTTGAGCCTGTACCCTCCCCATTTCCTTTTTGAAAGCCCCCCACTGCTCCTCTGTAGATTTCCCCACAAGTAGCTGTTCCCAGTCTACCTTAGCCAGATCCTGCCTTATTTTACTAAAATCCACTCTCCCCTTAGCATCTGTTTTGCTGCACTTTAATGCCATTTGGTGTTCATACTTGATATGATCTCGGTTGTGGACTATGTTGATGATTTCTGCTGGATTCTATGTACCATCAGTTAGGAGTTATACTCAAACTTTCTGTTCAATGCTCAGGTTGGGCAATTCATTTCTTACGTGTTTGTTGTGGGAATCTTTCATCTTCCTCTGTTTTTCGATTCGTGCATCTCGTACCCTTTAGTGTATCGATGAGTGAAGACTGGGGAGTGTTGTCTGAACTTGTGTGCCAAATAGTAATTCTGCAGGCGAAGGAACATTTGCATTGAGTGGTGTCGCTCTGAACTGCAAAATGCCTACGTGTAGATGGTGTTTTTTTGATGACACTTCATGATTAAGGATTTTTCAGCTTGAACCATACGTTTCGCCATTCCATTGGATCTGGTCTAATGCAGTCATGAAGTGGTATGGTTGACTCCCCACTTCTCACACATCACTTTAAAGGGTCGTCCAGTGTATTGGGGTCTGTTGTTTGAAACAACCTTGTGTGGTGCCCCAAATGGACTGAAGATTGAACTTAATGTGTTTGCAATGGTTGTACAAGATGTGTCATGCAATTGATGGATCACGAGCAATTTGGAAAGGTAATCCATTACAATCAAGAAATCATTTCCCTGAGTGTTGAAGAAGTGAGTTACAAGTCTGGTCCATGGATGTGTGCATACTTCATGAGGAAATAGTGGTTCTTTATGGTAGCTAAGCATGAAGGTTTGACATCACTCGTATTCCCTCATGGCCTTTTCAATGTCTTGGTTAAATTCCTGGCCAAAATACTGTTCTATGTGTACCTGGTGCAGCTGTTGGAGGATATCAGGTTGCATGGGCCCTGGGATAATTTGCTTTCGCTTAAAGATGACTCCTTGAGATATTCTGAGTTCAATTCTATAAGGTCAAAATTGTCTTACAGCCTCTGGAATGTCCTGGAAGGACTCTGGCCATCCACCTGCCATTCTTGCATAATTGCTGTAGTACAGGATCATTGGACATTTCCTGCTGCAACACTTGGTCAAAATGCATAAGCTGAATGGGCAAAACCTTTTCCGTTTCAATGTCCACAAAATCTAATTGCAGATCTAGGGAGATGTCTGCAGATTTTGATGGGTTAGGTAGGTGGCTTAGTGTATTGGATGTGACCATGGAATCATCTGGCTTGTTGCGTATATCACAATCATTGCCTTGTATTTTGACTAGTTGCTGCTGTAATCTTAGTGTTGCACATGTTAGGGCTTTGTGCCAGATCATTTCAACTAACTTATTTCAAATAAGTAAGTGTGGAACTGCAGGATGCGAAATACCAGTGCCATGGTTTCATGTTCTTGTTTGTATAATTGGCTTCGGCAATGGACAAACTCTTGGAGGCAAAAGCAATAGGCTCCCCTTTCTGGAGGAGGTATGCTCCAAGTCCCTTTTGGGATGCAACAATCTCAAGTGTAGTCTCCTCAGTCAGGTCGTAAAACTGAAGAGTTGGCATTCCTTCAGATATTGACTTGTTAAGGCCATTAAAAAACTGTTGGTGATCCTCCTGCCAAGCAAAAGGTACTTTTTTCTTCAGATGTTCATGAAGAGATTAGGCTTTCTGGGCAAAGTTAGATATATCGTGTTAATAGGATCCAAGCTGGTTGGTGAAGTCGAAACCAAGACACGAATCTTTTCTTTAGGGAGAGAGTTTATTGACTTTGTTCAGTCTCACAGCTCTCCACCCATGCAGCCAGTGTCCAGCTATCCTCTATATATGTGCTCCAATGACTCAATTAAACAATGCCCTTTTCTTGAGTATCCTCGCAATATAATTAACATACCCGTAGCATATTGGGTGAAAGGAAATTAAACAAACTGAGACAACATTACAGATCATTTTTGTCTTTTGGAGTGGGATTTGCACTGATGTCATCTCGCTTGCTAGGGACAGGATGGATACCTGTGTTGGAATAGATGCACCTGAAAAGGTTGATCTGTGTTGCATTGATGTTACATTTCTGACTATTAAACACAAGACCCTCTCTGTGTGCAGCTTCCATCAGAAGGTGCAAGTTTCGATTGTCCTTCTGTTTTGTTGTGCCAACAATGGTGATGTCACCTGCTATGCAGACACATCTTGGGACCTCACAAGTGATGCTGTCCATATGTTGTTGGAAAATATCCTAGCTTACAGAAAGCCCAAATGGAATCTTCTAAAAGGTATAGGGAATGTTGTTTGCTCCTGCAATGTCTTCTCCAGATGCACCGACCAGCAACCGTTCTTAGCACCATGTTTAGAGAAGAATTTGGCATTCACAAACTTGCGGCTCAGCTCCTCAAGTGTGGCAATTTTATGAGGGCATAGTTTTAGAATCGCGTTCAGGTGTCTTGGGTTTATACAAATGTGTGTAGAACAATCTTTTTTATTGATGTTCATGATGGAGCTACACCGGCCTGTGTGGTATTGAACTTTTCGGACTCTGCCATCTCCCTCCATCTTAACCAATTCTGCTTTTGTCTTGTTCTGGATGTGAATGCTACGCTTACATGGCAGTTCGATGGATGGAGTAGTATCTGTACATTGTTGCAATACTGCATCATCTTTGAAACTTCAATCCTATCGAACCTGTCTGGGTACAGAGATGTTAGGTTGGCTGCTGAGGTTATCGGCATGTTCTTGAGTTCTATTGCCTTCATCACTGAGTTTTGGGCACTGTGGATGGTAACCAGGGCTAGATCCCTGCACGCTGGTAGGCCTGCGAGCATTGGACCCGTGGTGTCCACAACATTAAACATATGGGGTGACCAGGGCGAGTTTTTGTAGGGACACTTGAGTGTAATGGATTCCAAGGATGGAATCTCTCTGTAATTATACATGTTGAGTTTGTCAGCGGATGATTGAATCATCTCTTGCCACTTCTGTGGGTGTACCTATTTCAGTGTGTAAAGTGGAAGGATATTTGCATCTACACCGGTATCCAGTTTTGCATATAGATTATGCTGGCCCTGCATCTGTGGGCATATAATCTGGATGGTGGCAAATGCATCTGTTGGTATAATTGTGCCAATACATTATTTGATGGTCACCGTGCTAAATTTCTGCTTACTTTCTGTGTCGATAGTCTGGTCATGCTCACCATCTTACTGTGTAACTTCGATAGAGGTTCGTGGATGTTGTCTTGACACTGTTTGGTATATGCTTTTATTTGGTTGGAATGTTGTACCAAGTGGCATTTTGGTGTGACTTCCCATGATGTCCAACCACTTGTTTTGGTCTTTTCTGTCTGCATTGGCACTTCCAGTGTGCTCTGGTGCCACATGTCTTGCATATATTGTTGAAAGCTGGACAATTTCTGGGTACATGTATGAGACCTCACCACCCATATTGCTTACTAGGCTTACCTGTGTTGGTTATCAGTGGCACAAATTGTGCATAGCCTCAGTTGATTGGCTTCCTACCTGAGTCCGCTTTGCAGTATTGCTTCCACGGTGTAACCTTTGGGTTGGTCCAAGAGGTCTTTAGGAACACTTCCATTGGGGTAGATGCTGTCACGTGCTTGCTTATTCTGTTGGCTAGCTCTGCCACCGTAAAGTCGCAATCATGCCCCTTGTTTCTGCATCTACATATGAACTGGTCAGTGGTCTCTATCAGTTGACACCAAACCAGACCAACAAGACATTAAAATTAAAATTGCTATAGGCAATGAAGGCCTCCGCAGACTGAACATGTCAGGTCTGTCCAACAACCATCGTAAGCATTAGTGCCTATTGCCTTTCGGGATAGGCTCCAACTCCCTACGATCCTGAATTGGATGAAGCAGTTCTGGAAAAGTGAGTGAGTGAGAGGTGTGAAATAGCTGCAGAGCTTCAAAGATGAAAGCAAATCTTGAAAAAGCTTTTTTACAGGCTTCTTCTGGCTGTTAGGAACTATTGCTGGATGGATTCTTCTTCTCAGTCCAATCTACTGTGTTTACCTTCTCCTGACCTCCTGTAGGGACAGTAAGCAGCAGTAATGGAGTCTCTCCTGTCTGTGAGTTCTGTTTAAAGTTTGACTTCCCAGACCCAGCCATTTAATTTTGTTCATGCTTAGACTTAGACTTTTACTCTTTAAGGTTTCCAAAATTTGAGCAATCTTACCGGGACCTGATGCCTACTGGCTGGTGTGACAATGTCCCAGAGTGAAGGTGCAGATTGTGGGATTCATGCAGAACCACTTACACACAGTGAGGTTTGGCAGTTGTTTCACATTCACATCAGTTTTTTTCTTTTGCTACTTGGGAAGGATTGAGGCTCATTTACTTCTCAGTCAACTCTTCAAAAACCAAGCTGCCACCAGGTTATGTTCTTTTCTTCAATGTAAACATACCAATCGTACAACGAGGATTGGATCAAACAATCATGTGGATTCTTTATGTGAAGATAAGACAATATACAAATAGGGTTAACTAGGAGGCTAAGTATAACACATCTGATCATTGCTGCTGCTTGTAGACTGAATACGAGTAATGGGACTAATACATCACATCCTTTCGAGATTGTAGTGATTGATAGGAGTTTAAGATACGTCACCTTAGAGGTACATATCACAACAGGCAGGAGGTGCAAGGGAACACCACCACTCCAAGTTCCCCTCCAACTCAAACGCCATCCTGACTTGGAACTATATCGGCTATTTCTTCTTGGTCGTTGTATCAAAATCCTGGAACTCCTTCCCTAACAGCATTGAGGGTGTATCTGCACCACATAGGCTACAGCAGTTCAAGAAAGTGGCCCGCCACCAATTTCTCAAGGGCAACTTGGAATAGACAATAAATGCTGGCCTTGCCAGTGATGTCCACATCCTGTGAATGAATAAAACTGAAAAAAACTTCTCCAACCAGTTAAATATTTATTTCACTGTTAAACACACCTCCTGCCTATTAAACGCCTCTCCTCATTTTTGTTTCCACCTAAGTCAATGGGACAGCACTATTCTCTAAAATGAAAATGCAAATAATTTAAGAGCTCTTGTGTTCTCATAAACGTTACACTAATGAAGGATCTCCGTAGAAGGCTGTAGGGCTCTCTTTAAACTTAGGTATTGTATGATGTTGGCATCAAGTGCACCTTAGCGGTATCAGTGTGTTGAAGGACTGGAATATGTGAAGGATCTGTTGGGCTGAGCAGTTAATTCTGTGTGCAAACCTGCAAATTGTTGTGTTGGCCTGGGTTTCTTGTACCGATAATGTTTTCAGACATTGTACTGTTGGGGTTGTTAACAATTCCTCTAATCCTTCTAAGTGTTCATGTGACCTTTTCTCTACACAGACGGTTAAACTGAATGTAGATGACCTGGAGCTGTTAATCCGGTTTGACCCATCTTACAAGGATGACTTACAGATGCGCGTAGCAGAGGAGGTTCTGACAATCCAGTACTTGGAGCATCCACATGTGGATTATGTCACCCTGAGGGGAGAAGTGCACTTCCCAAATCTACACTTCAAAACTAATGTGGTGGATTTTGGTTGTATCCTCAATGATACTGAGATGGTGCACCATGTTGAGATGACCAATTGCAGCCCATTACTAGTGAAATATCGCTGGTCCTTCCTGTTGGATGACCCAATTAACTGGGGCAGGTAGGAGAACCTATTGTTTGTCACAGGTTCAACTGTGATTTCTTAAAAAAGAGATGGATTTTGTAGCTAAACATGAGATCCCTCTACAGGAAAACATCAAAGTGACAACTGTGTGAAAAAAACCAGGTTAGGTAAGCAATTGCTTAATTCAACAATGGGTTGGACAATAAATCACTGCTTGTGACAGCTATCGTGAAGATAGATGCTGCAGGAAAGGGGATGGGTATAGTTTGTACAGTCTGAGTGTTGCCAGAGGTAGCTAGCATCAGGCTGACCTATCAACCGAGATGACAAAAGAAACATGATTGAGCTGACAAATGCTAATATTGTCCTTTTAGGATCTGTCATTGGCCTTTTGAGCTTTGGAATAATATCTCTGGGACATGATGTTTGCTTATACACAGGTTTTAAAGGGCCATTGCCTCCTCTGAAACTACCAGGAAAGTGTTTATACTTGACCCTTTTACTGGGTGAAGATTAAAAAAAAAACAATTAGGAAGGCAAAGAAGAAGTATGAAATTGAATTATCAAGCAACATAAAACAAAATTAAAATAGTAAAATATTTTACTGGTACATCAATGAAAAAAGGAAGGATGTGATGGGAATTGGACAGTTAAGGGAGAGACAGGATAATGCCACTGTTAATATTAAAGAGATGGCAGAAATATTAAATAACTATGTTGCTTCGGTATTTACAAGGGAGATACAACAGGTAGATATGACATTGAATGATATGAAGAGCAAGAAGGTAAGTGTGTTTAAAATTAAAAGAACAGGGATATGCTGAATAAACTCAAAGGGGATAAAGCCCCTGGTCCGGATGGATTGCATCCACATATTTTAAAAGAATCTGGGGAAGAGATAGCAGAGGCATTATAACTCATATTTAATAATTTGTTAGAAGAAGCTGTAGTGCCAGAGAACTGGCAGGTAGCTAATGTAATTCTATTTTGAAGAAGGGGGACAGAACATGCCCAGGGAATTATAGACCAGCCAGCTTAACATCAATAGTACGAAAAATAATGGAATCTTTACTAAAGGAGAAAATAGAAGAACATCTAGAAATGAAAAATATAACAATGAATGGTCAGCATGGAGTTCGTAAGGGAAAATCTTGCTTGACTAACCTTATTGAATTTTTTGAGGAGGTAACAGAGAGAGTAGATGTTGGTAATGCATAGATGTAATTTATCTGGATTTTCAAAAGGCCTTCAGTGAGGTGCCTCATAATAAACTAATGAATAAGGTTAGAGAATGTGGAGCCAGAGGACAAGTGGCAGAATGGGTTACTAGTTGACTTCAAGTCAGAAAGCAAAGAGTGGGAGTAAAGGGTAACTAAGGGATCCCAAAGTACAATATATAAATCACTAAAAATTGTATCACATCTTAGTGAGGCAATAAAACAGCAAACCAAGCTTGAGGCTTTATTTCCAGAGGGATAGAATTGAAAAGTATGGAAGTTATGCTAAACCTATATTTCGACCACATTTAGAGTACTGTGTGCAGTTCTGGTCACCATATTATAAAAAGGATATGGAAACACTACAGAGGCTGCAGAGATTTATAAGGATGATATGAGAAATGGCATGGGCATACATATCAGGAAAGGATTGACTGGGGCTGGGTCTTCTTTCAACCCTCACATTCGTAACAGTACATTTTGCAAGTCTCGGTGGGGTGGAGGAATAAAGGGATCTCAAAGTAAAAATACATGAATCACTGAAATTTGTGGCACAGCTTAGTGAGGCAATAGAAAAAAAAGGCTGAGGAGTGACCTAATAGAGGTCTTTAAAATTATGGAAGGTTTTGATCGAATGGATACAGAGAGAATGTTTCCGCTTGTGGGGATGAGCAGAACTAGAGGCCATCAATATAAGGTAGTCACCAAGAAATCCAATACGAAATTCAGAATAAACTTATTTACCTAAAGAGTGGTGAGAATATGGAACTCTCTATTACAGGGACAGGTTAATCTAATGGTATGGATGCATTTTCGGGGAAGTTAGACAAGCATTTGTGGCATAGGAGAATAAAGGGTAATAGATGTAGATGAGGAAATATGGGAGGAAGCTTCAGTGGAGCATAAACACCAGCATGGACTAGTTGAGCCTATGTAATCCTATGTATAGACCAGGAAGGGAAAAATAAACCGTAGTGAGATAGGTTAAGAGGGATGATCAAAAGCTTGGTTGAAAAGTTGGCTTTTAAGGAGGGGACAGAAGTGGAGGGAAAAGAGGTTTGGAGCAGGAAGGAAGGCTGAGGTGATTGAAGGCTTTTTCACCAGTGGACAGAAAGCTAAAGTTGGAAGGCCAATGTATAAGGAGGAGATATGAAACTGGTGACGATTTTAGATGTAGAATGGATGAGGAACTTAAAGGTTAAGCAAGGATTTTTAACTTATTGTTTTGGGGAAGTGGGAGCCAACTTGGGTTAGTGAGGATGGAATGCTGGGTGAGTGGGACTGAGCATGGAAGAGAGCAGGGAAAATTGGAAAGATCTTCAAACTGATGAGTTTCTCAAAAAGAATGAATAGTGTATGAAATGGACTTAAAGGTAGCCTAATGGAGGCAGAAAAAAGCTGGAACCATTAGGGAAATTGCTGGATGGGATTTCAGGGGACTGTAGAGTCTGTGTGGATGGATCAAGATTTCTGAATGCCTTTAATGTCTGAGCTCAAAAAGGAGAAGTATTCAATTTGCATTATTGAACTGTCATTGTATGTGAAATAGCCTGGATGGGGAGTTCATAGAATGCTTTCAAGATAGTTTCTTAGAGCAGCACATTCTGGAACCAACTAGACAGCAGGTTATATTACACTTGGTATTGTGTAACGTGACAGGATTAATTAATGACCCCAGGGTAAAGGTACCCCTAGGTAGCAGCAACCTATATTCAATATGATTGAATTTTATATCCAGTATGAGAGAGAGAAGAGTGGATCTAAGGCTAGTATTTTAAACTTAAGTAAGGGCAACTATGTGGGCATGAAAGCCGAGCTAGCTGAAGTTAACTGGGAATACTAGGCTGGGGGATGGATCAATAGAAAAGCAGTGTAGATATTTAAGAAGACTTTTTCAGAATACTCAGAATAAATCTATTCTTACTGTAAAGAAAAATTCTAAAGGGAGGAGCCACTGTTCGTGGTTAAGTAAAAAAGTTAGGGAAAACATCAAACTTAAGGAAAAAGCTTATAAATGCACAAAGATGAGTGGCAGGTCAGATGATTGGTCAGAGTATAAAGAACGGCAGAGAATGACTAAAAGGCTAATCAGGAGAAAGAAATTAGGGTATAGTTAGAAATGTAAAAACGGATAGCAAGGGTTTCTACAGGTATTTGAACATTAAAAGACTAGGTAAAGTGAGTGTTGGTCCTCTAGAGAGTGAGAATGGGGAGTTAATAGTTTGATAATAAGGAAATGGCGGATGAGATGAACACATATTTTGCTTCTGTCTTCACTTTAAAGGATACAAAAAACATTCCAGTAAAAGCTGTAAATCGGGAGGTGGAAGGGAGAGGAGAACTTGGCGAAATTACAATCACTAGGGAAGCAGCACTGAGCAAAGTGACGGAGCTGCGGGCTGACAAGTCTCCATGTCCAGATGGACTTCATCCTAGGGTCTTAAAAGAAGCAGTTAATGAGGTAGTAGATGCGTTAGTGTTAATTTTCCAAATTCCCTAGATTCTGGAAAGATTCCATTAGACTGGAAAGTAGCAAATATAACCCCTCTATTCAAGAAGGGAAGGAGGCAGAAAACAGGAAACTATAGGCCAGTTAGCTTGATGTCTGTTGTGGGGAAGATGCTACATTTGATTATTAAAAATGTCATAGCTGCGCACTTAGAAAAACATAAGGTAATCGGGAAGAGTCAGCATGGTTTTGTGAAAGGGAAATCATGTTTAACCAATTTATTGGAATTCTTTGAAGGAGTAACATGTGCTGTGGATAAAGAGGAGCCTGTAGATGCACTGTACTTGGATTTCCAGAAGACATTTGATAAGGTGCCACATCAAAGGTTATTGCAGAAAATAAAAACTCATAGTATAGTAACATATTAGTCTGCATAAAGGATTGGCAGCCTGGCAGAAAACAGAGCGTATGTATAAATAGGTCTTTGTCAGGTTGGCAGGATGTGCCTAGTGGAGTCCCGCAGCCTCTATACTGGGGCCTCAATTTTTACAATTTACACCAATGGCTAAATGAGGGGAGCAAAGGCATGGTAGCTAAATTTGCAAATGACACAAAGATAGTATGCTGTGAAGAAGACATAGGAAGTTTGCAGACGGATAAAGATAAATTGAGTGATTGAGCAAAAAATCTGGCAAATGGAGTATAATGTGGGAAAATGTGAAGTTGTTCATTTTGGCACGAAGAATAAAAAAGCAGAGTATTATTTAAATGGAGAATGACTGCAGAGTTCAGGGGTGCAGAGGAATCTAGGTGTTCTTGTGCATGAGTCACAAAAAGTTAGTATGCATGTACAGCATGTAATCAAGAAGACTAATGGAATGCTATCCCTTATTAAGAGAAGAATTGAACTTAAAAGTAAGGATGTTATGCTTCATTTATACAGGGCATTGGTGAGACCACATATTGAATACTGTGTGCAGTTTTGCTCTCCTTATTTAAGAAAAGATGTAAATGCATTGCAGTCAGTTCAGAGGAGGTTTACTAGTTTGACACCTGGAATGAGCAGGTTGTCTTATGACGATTGGTTGGGCAGGCTGGGCTTGTTTCCACTGGAGATTAGAAGACGAAGGGGTGACTTGGTTGAAATATATAAGATCCTGAATGGTTTTGACAAGATGGAGGTGGAAGGAATGTTTCCTCTTGTGGGTGAGTCCAGAACTAGGGGGCCCCTTATAGGACAGAGATGAGGAGAATTTTTTTCTCTGAGGGTTGTGCAACTTTGGAACTCCTAGCCTTGGAAGGCAGTGGAAGCGAGGTCACTGAATATTTTTAGGCAAAGATAGATAGATTCTTGTTAGGCAAAGGAATGAAAGGTTACCTGGGGTAGAACTCGAAACACAAACAGACCAGTCATGATGTTATTGAATGGTGGAGCAGGCTTGATATGTTTATATGTTGTACTGCCCCAAATGTCAGAAATCTCCTTTTTTCCCTCACTTTCCCTGCTTTCTGAAGGTATCTTATCATTCTGCTGGTAGCTGGTATCTGCTAGTACCTTATCCAAATGGTTTTTATCATAGCTGAGTTGGGAAAGTGAGTGTTACTGGCTGATCAACAATGAGAGAGGGGTTGAACCTGGAATATCTCTTAACATCAACTTATGCATGTGTCTGGCAAAAGTTACTGGGCAGCAATCAGGACTGGGTATAAGAAGTAAAAAAATATAAAAGCTGAAAATGTGAAATAATAAACAGAAAGTGCTGAAATATTCAGACGTCTGTAAGCACTTATGGAGAGAGAAATGGATAGAATACCTTTCTTCAGAAACCTCAGCTAGCTTCCCTTGTTCAAACTCAGGAGGTGCTAAAGCTCACAACTTATGCTCCCATTGGGTTGGTTGTGGCTCAGCTGGATAAACTTGACAAAACTCATTGAATCATCGGGGAAACGAATATCCCAAGAATTCTTTGATAGCACCTTCCACAGACCTGCAATTTTCACCACCTAGAAAAACAATGACAGCAGGTACATGCACCATCAGCTCAAAGATTCCCTTCAAGTCACACACCATCCATAGTTGAAGATACATTGCTGTTCTTGATCATCGCTGGGTCAAAATTCTGCAACTCCCTACTTTACAGCTCTGTGGAAGTATCTTCACCACATGGACCGCAGTGGTTCAACAAGATGGCTCACCACTGTTATAACCACATGAGGAGGAATGAAATGGCTCCCCTATTCTCCCACTCCACTTTTGGCTGTAACAGGGTTTTTTGTGAGTTTAGAGAGGATATGCTTTCAATTCTGTAAGAGTCCCACTATTTACACTTTTATGTTGTCAGACAGGTTTTCTTACCTGGGGGGAGGTGATGGTGTAATGATATTGTTGCTGGACTAGTAATCCAGACACCAAGAGTAATCCACCAGGGACCTGGGTTCGAATCATGCCACAGCAGATGCTGGAATTTGAATTCAATAAAAATCGGGGGTTAAAATCTGATGACCATGAAACCATTGTTGATTGTTGTAAAAACCCTATCCAGTTCAGGGAAGAAAATCTTCCATCCTTACCTGGCCTGGCCTACATGTGACTCCAGACACACAGCAATGTGGTTGACTCTTAAATGCCCTCTGAAATGGATCAAACCGCTACAAAGCCTCAAAACAGGAATGAAACTGGATGGATCACCCGGCACCGGAAACGACAGCGGCAAACTCAGCCCTGTTGACCATGCAAAGTACTCCTTACTAACACCTTGAAGCTAGTGCCAAAACTGGGAGAGCTATCTCACAGACGAGTCAAGCAACAGTCTGACATAGCCATCCTCATGGAATCATACCTTACAGCAGAGGTGGTGGTACAGTGGTATAGAGTCGGAGGGAGTCCTCAACATCGATTCTGGACCCCACCAGGCCAAACATGGGCAAGGAAACCTCCTGCTGATTACTACGTACTACCCTACCTCAGCTGATGAATCAGTGCTCCTCCATGTTGAACATCACTCGGGAGGAAGCACTGAGGGTGGCAAGGGCGCAGAATGTACTCTGGGTGGGGGACTTCAATGTCCATCATGAAGAGTAGCTCTGGTAGCACCACTATTGACCGAGCTGGCCGAGTCCTAAAGGATATAGCTGCTAGACTGGGTCTGCGACAGGTGGTGAGGGAGTCAACAAAAGGGAAAAACAGACTTGATTTCATCCTCAGCAACCTGCCTGCCGCAGATGCATCTGTCCGTGACAGTATCTGTAGGAGCGACTACCACGCAGTCATTATGGAGGTGAAGTCCCACCTTCACATTGAGGATACCCTCCATGTTGTTGTGTGGCACTACCACCATGCTAAATGGGATAGATTTCGAACAGATCTAGCAACTCAAGACTGGGCATTCATGAGGCGCTGAGGGCCGTCAGCAGCAGCAGACTTGTATTCGAACACAATCTGTAACCTCATGACCCAGCATATCCCCCACTCTACCATTACCATCAAGCCAGGGGATCAACCCTGGTTCAATGAAGAATGCAGGAGGGCCTGCCAGGAGCAGCACCAGGCATACCTAAAAATGAGGTGTCAACCTGGTGAAACTATAACACAGGACTACTTGCATGCCAAACTGCATAAGCAGCAAGTGATAGACAGAGCAAAATGATCTCACAACCAATAGATCAGATATAAGTTCTACAGTCCGGTCGCATCCAGTCGTGAATGGTGGTGGACAATTAAACAACTCACTGGAGGAGGAGGCTTCACAAATATCCCCATCGTCAATGATAGAGGAGCCCAGAACATCAGTGCAAAAGATAAGGCTGAAGCATTTGCAACAATCTCCAGCCAGAAGTGCCAAGTGGATGATCCATCTCGGCCTCCTCAGGAGGTCCCCAGCATCACAGATGCCAGTCTTCAGCCAATTCATTCATTCCGCGTGATATCAAGAAATGGCTAAAGGCACTGAATAGTGCAAAGGCTATGGGGCCTGACATTTTGCCAGCAATAGTACTGAAGACTTGTGCTCCAGAACTTGCTGCGCCCCTAGCCAAGCTGTCCCAGTACAGCTACAGCATTGGCATCTACCCGGCTATGTGGAAAGTTGCCCAGGTATGTCCTGTACACAAAAAGCAGGATAGATCCAACCCTGCCAATTACCGCTCCATCAGTCTACTCTTGATCATCAGTAAAGTAATGGAAGGGGTCATCAACAGTGCTATCAAGCAGCACTTGCTTAGCAATATCCTGCTCACTGACGCCCATTTTGGATTCCACCAGGGCCACTCAGCCCCTGGCCTCTTTACAGCCTTGGTTCAAACATGGACAAAAGAGCTGAACTCCCAAGGTGAGGTGAGAATGAGTGCCCTTGAGATCAAGGCCGCATTTGAATCAGTGTGGCATCAAGGAGCCCTAGCAAAACTGGAGTCAATGGGAATCAGGGGGAAAGCTCTCCACTTGTTGGAATCATATCTAGCACAAAGAAAGACGGTTGTGGTTGTTGGAGGTCAGTCATCTCAGCTCCAGGATATCACTGGAGGAGTTCCTTGGTCCAACCATCTTCAGCTGCTTCATCAATGACCTTCCATCATAAGGTCAGAAGTGCAATGATGACTGCACAATGTTCAGCACTATTCGTGACTCCTCAGATACTGAAGCAGTCCATGTCCAAATGCAGCAAGACCTGGACAACATCCAGGCTTGGGCTGACAAGTGGCAAGTAACATTTACGCCACACAAGTGCTAGGCAGTGACCATCTCCAACAAGAGAGAATCTAATCATCATCCTTTGGTGTTTAATGGCATTACCATCATTGAATCCCCCACTATCAACATCCTGGGGGTTACCATTGACCAGAAACTGAACTGGACTAGCCATATAAATACAGTTGCCACAAGAACAGGTCAGAGGCTAGGAATCGTGCAACAAGTAACTCACCTCCTGAGTCCCCATAGCATGTCCACCATCAAAAGGCACAAGTCAGGAGTGTGATGGAATACTCCCCACTTGCCTGGATGATTGCAGCTCCCACAACACTCAAGAAGCTTGACACCGTCCAGGACAAAGCAGCCCACATGATTGGCACCACATCCACAAACATTCACACCCTCCACCACCGATGCACTGTAACAGCAGTGTGTACCGTCTACAAGATGCACCGCAGGAATTCACCAAGGCTCCTTAGACAGCACCTTCCAAACCCACTACTATCTAGAAGGACAAGGGCAGCAGATAGATGGGAACACCACCATCTGGATGGTCCTCTCCAAGTCACTCACCATCCTGACTTGGAACTATATCACCGTTCCTTCACTGTCGCTGGGTCAAAATCCTGGAACTCCCTCCCTAGCAGCACTGTGGGTGTACCTACAGCACATGGACTGCAGTGGTTCAAGAAGGCAGCTCACTACCACTTTCTTAAGGGCAACTAGAGATGGGGAATAAATGCTGACGCAGCCAATGAAGTCCACATCCCATGAAAAAAAAAACGAAGAACTGGAAAAGTTTATTGAAACTACCTCCCGAACTAAAAAAAAGAACTAGAGTTGGAATTTCCGCGCCTGCTGGCGTCGGGCATGTTCGGCAGCGTGAGCGGACAATATGAGGTGAAGGCCAAAAATTGGTTTTTCAACATTGTGAAACCAGTTTGCAGTTGTGTGCTCTGCCCGTCAATGGTGGGCCTTATTTCGCTCCGTCAGACGTTGGGAACCTGATTGTAATACATCTGCGTATCATTATAAGGCTAGCCCGCTGAAATCATCCCCCCATGCTGCATCATCCGCCCACATTGGCGGGAAAACACGCCAATGCAAACATCTCTTGTCAAGTGCGATGTGCAGAAGTCGGGACTTACCACCAGGGCCTTGCTCAAATCAAGGACACCTGAGGCGCAGAAGATGCTGGAGCCCAACAGCATTGGGACCGTGTAGGAATGTCCATGGCATGCTGGGTGGATTCTCATGGACATGCCTCTGCCGCAAGGCAGCTCATGGAATGTGTAAAGTTACTGTTGAGGTTCTTCTCACAACGGATGATGGTCAAGCAGGTGGAGGTCCAGTTGTGTTTGGGAGAGGAGGATGTACCTGGGGGGATGGGAGAGGAAGTTCTAGGATCGACTGGGAGAGGAAGAGGTGTCAAGTGGGGGATCGTAGGGAGGTGGGGAAATGAAGATGTTGGGGGTTGAGGTTGGGATGGGGGGGAACGAAGGTGTTGAGGGAAGGTCCACCTTCCACGAGCTACTTCACGGCGGAGCCATGTCCATGAGAACCGACCCAGCATGCCATGGATGTTCCTCCAGAGTCCCGTTGCTGTTGGGCTCCAGCATCTTCTGCTCCTCGGATGTTCACAATGCGAGCATGGCCCTGATGATAAGTCCCAACTTAAGCATATCACACTTGTCAAAACATGTTCTGCACCGCATGTTTTCCTGCCGACGTGGGTGGTAAATTTGACGTGGGATGTTGATTCCAGCGAGCTGGCCTTATAATGATATGCAGATATATTACAATGAAGTTCTCAGCATCTGACGGCAAGAAATGTGGCCCGGCTTTGACGGGTGGAGCGGACGATTGCAAACGTATTTCACAATGGCGTGAAACTGATTTTTGGCCTTCCCGCCATATTGTCCGCTCACACCCTCCATGACACCTGTCGCCAATGGGAGCGGACGATTCCACCCATTTTCTCTCGAGAGTTCGAGCTTTTTTTTAAACCCAGCCAGAAAGAAACAAATCTATGTAACACCATCACCTTCTCAAAGGCAGCTAGGATGGGTAATAAATGCTGGCCTTGTCAGCAGCATCCATATCCTGAGAATGAATATTAAACAAAAAATCATTTGCTTCACAAAGATATTGCTGGCATGAACCTAAGTCTGTATTGGAACTTGTAGCCACTCTGTCCAAACTTGCAACACCTCCAGTTCAAACCATATCCGTGGTGACAAATGTTGGTCTCATCAAAGGTACAATTTTGCTACTGACATATTTTTGAACTGCCTTGCATTATTTGATGAAAGAGGAACTTTGATTGAATGTATTTTAGATCTTTGAACCATATTGCTGCTGAAGAAGCTGGTCAGCAACTCAGCATTGTTAAACTTCTTACAGCCAGTTGGTGAAGAACTCCAGAAGTCAGTCTACTCAGTTTTAGATTTATTTACAAAGTGAGACATTGCACATGTATAGCTCCTAACTCTACAAAACCCCACCAGTGTTAATAAATATCTCTTTATATTCTTTTGAACAATCAAAATAGCAAATGAACAAACGATTAACCTCTTAAAGGGGTACTGTAACAAAAGCAAAATTACAAAGGAAACTTATCAAAATTACATTAAAATTATGTTTTGGGGCTGGTGAAGCACTCCTGCCAAGGGTCTCTTTATACTATTTTGAGCAAACAGTAACTAATTAAACTAATTAACCCCTTAAGGGATAGTGGAACCAAAACAACAAGTACAAAGGAAACTTATCAAATTAAGATACCATTACTGAGGCTGATGATGAACTCCAGCCCCTGCGATGCCCGTAGCTCTCTATACTTTTTTGAGTACAACAGTTCTACAAACTAGTTAATAAAACTAATTAACTAATGATCAACCCCTTAAAGGGGCTTTGTAACAAAATCAAAACTTAAAAGAAAACTCATTAAAATTAAATTAAAATGTTGTTTTGGGGGCTGATGTGAAGTGTCAAATGAATGCCCCTCACCTGTATTATACACCTAACCTTACAATTAACAGGTTCCCTAGTTTCTTATATTAAATAAAACTTAAAAAATAATATTCACAAACAACATATCAAAAAAAGTCAAAGAAGAAAAGTGGTTTTCCATATTCTCTATAAAGCATCATATTACAAGATAGGATGTGCTATAATATTTTGGTACAAGCAGTTCTCATAAAAAGATCAGATAATTGATCACTTGCATCAACCCATTTGATCTTGGAAATTTCCTCTCTTTCGTAACATTTGTTTTATGCTAGCAAGGTCAATCCTTAGTCTTTTTGTCACTTAAATCTTTGTAGACTATATCTTATCCCACAAGGAACAATTATCTATGTAAGATGGGCAAATTGCCTTAGAATTTTCCATAAAATATTTTATATTTTAATACAGAAACCCATATCCACTGCTTCCACAAGAGCCATGACTAAAGTACTTTTAACAACTCTTTTTATTTTCTTAGCTTCCCAAGCTAAAAGGAAACACTTCTCATTTTCACCCACCAAAAATGTTATGAAACCAGCAGCACTCGAATACCTGCTAGGAAGATTAGCATGTGAAGTATCATTAAAAAATGGCTACTTTCATGACTACATTCTTTGAGTCACCCAAGGATGGAAATTTAAATATGCATTTCTCCATATTTAATTTTTAAAATGTTTTATTTGTCCTTAAAACATCCTCAACTTTAGGGTGCTTCACTGTGGTCCAATACATCAAAAATAGCATCCAGCCTTGTCTGAGTGCATAACCAATTGAACTGACCAATCAAACTCCACAACTGCTTTGTTTCTTCTTTTAAATGTGACATAATTTTTCTGTGATCACCTAGCACGATTAATCAGGACCTATTCTGCTTCATTTCTAAATCAATATATTTCAAAGCTGTTGAAGCCTGACTTCCACTTTTAAATTCCACTTCAACCTTATTAATAACACATTTCTCAAATTACACAGTACCACCCCATAAATACTCATCAACATGCATCATGAAGATGCCTGAAAGTTTCCCTTTTTCATACCAATAAAATATTGAGGGACCTGCTTTTAGTTGAACACTGTCTACTTTCAGCAAAACAGATCTCAGTGAAAAATACCACGCCCTCGAGTCATCATTCAGGCATTAAACACATTTGTTTAGTTTCCATGGTTTCCTTTCTGCATTCTTTGCCTCTTTAGGGGATTTCAGAAACCCTTCTCTGAAATTTTTCACCTTGCAGAAGCATGGCTTTTATGTCAATTGGTCTATACCCACACAAATATGTGGCCAAAAGTGCTAAAAAGACTTTCAGTATTACTTTGCTATAGTGGGAGAGTTCACTCTAACATCTGCATCACCTGGTCACTCTTAAAAACCCTGAGTAACTATTCTCACTTTAGCCTTATGCATCCCATCATCAAGAATCTTTCCTGTACCATTCCACCTATGCAACAATGTGGGCTGCCCGTAATCTGATAAACTCCAGATTCCTTCCAACCATATAATTCCTTTTATTTTGCCTCCCTGATTAGTTTATCCTCTAGTCTATTGGCAGCCTCCAAAACCTCATGGTCATGAGGACTTTTGCTTCTAGTTCTATCTTGAGACAGGTCTGTAGCCCTCCTTTCATTGTTTAATCTATTCAAACTGTGGCCTGTACTTGCACCTACTTAGGCAGTTGGTCTTTGGATATGATAGCCCTGTCCTATGCATCATAATCAATCAGCCTACCACCATATAGTCCCTGATCTATTATATGCTGTTCTTCAGGACTGTCATTGCAAAACACATGAGTATGTGAGTTACAGAGCGGCTCATTGTCTTCTCTCAGCTGCTCAGATTCTGAGTTTCTAATCATTCCCAATTAACCATGAGGAATGAACCTTAATAGTTTGATTATCATACTGGATGACCACTGACTTAACATCATGTTCTATTACCTTACCAGGACCTTTCCATTCTTTATGAACCTCTCTAGTACACCATACCCCCAGAATTAAAGACTATTCTTTGGCACCACGTTGAACTTCTTACAGCCCGTTGGTAAAGAGAAGAACAGAAGTCTTACTCAGTTTTGGATTTATTCACAAAGTGAGGCATTACAAATGCATAGCTCCTAACTCTACAGCCTAATATGTGCACAAGTAATTATCCACTTAGTGCCCCCACTGCCCCCAAATTATAGATACTTAACCGTAATTTATAAAATGAACAATCCTTTCCTGATGACATTCACTGACTGGACACTAGGAGGTAGAAAAGCGGCCTATCGGTAATCTTCCTCTACTTCTTCCATTGTAACTGTGATCGTGGCTCTTCTTTCATGTCTTATTAAGATATGGGGCTTATTGTGTGGGGGCTGCAGACAAAACGTGGAATCATCCCAAATTTGCACTAAGTGCAGCATTGGGCATTTTACCCATCGGCCGCAATGGCAGGTTTTTATGCCATATCGTCCCATTCCCGGTACATTCCGCCTCATGAATAATGCATTCATGGGAAACACGCTGGATCGCTGGTGGGGCGGCCTCAGATTTGTCTGCTCCGCCGTCACCTCAGGCCTTCAATAATCCGGGTGTCACATTTAAAGGGCATCCAAGTACAGAGCTAACACTCTCTATGGGATCGAAAACTGCTGGAAAGTCATGGCTGCCAGAGGGAGGAAACCTGCTGCCCCCAAATTTAGCGAGACCTCCCTTGGGCACCTACTGGATACAGTGGAGGACCGCCATGAAGTCCCTTAACTCTGTTGTGGCGAAGACCGGCAAGCAAGTTCACCAATCTAGCATGGGAGGTGGTGGCAGCAGTAGTCAGCGCCAATGCCCTGCAAAAGAGGAGAGCCACCCAGTGCCAAAAGAGGATGAATGGTCTCCTTCGTTCCGCCAGGGTGAGTCACTCTTCTCATCATTCTGAACTCACAAACTCACAAACCCATCACACATCCACAGGGATCTCACTCACTGCCAGTTCAAGGGACATCACCATTCATTCTCATATGGTGAGGTCGGCGGTGCTCAACCAAGTGAAGATCCAGCAGTGCAACATCCATTGGACAACCATGCTGTGAGTGAGTTCCCCTGTTCCGCAATCCCCTGCCATGCACTAATTATCACTCCTTGCTCTCGCAGGCACATCTGGGAAGCAGCCGAGGGGGCCCACAAGCCAGGTCCTCGACTCAAGCCCCGAAGACACCTCAGAAGAAGAATCTGATGACACCCTCACTGAAGATCCATCACAGTGCTCACCCACACCCTCCACCAGTGCAGAGACACACACCTCGTTGGGACCTCATTCTAGAGTTGCCTCGGGGTCACAATCTGGTGAGCACATTGCACTGTCTGATCCACAGCAGGCGGAGGCAGGGACTTCAACAGGTTTCCAGCACTTGGAGGACTGCTGATGGTCAGAAATTTGCTGAGTCTGAGTTAGATGCAGAGCCTCTGGACTTGGTCATACCTCAGTTGCTGGAGCTGCAAAGGCAAGCTTGGGAACATTAGGAAGGGATGTCGGCTGCATTCCACAGAATGCAAGGCACGATAGAAGAGTCCGTCTGCCTTCAGTCTGAGGTGATAGCATCAGCATGCCAACACACTGAGGTCAACACTGGTAGGATGGCGGCTGCCATGGAGACCTTGGTCCATGACATTGGCCCTGCACTGCTACGTGGGCTGAGCTCCATCACTGACACCATAGTTGGCCTCCAACAGTGTCAATGCAAGAGGGGTGCGGGGCAGCTTGATCTCACTCCAGCTTCCCCTTCTTAAGGAGTCAGCCAGGGGCCCTCAGGCACACAGAGGGAGGAGGACCAGCAGGCGCACACCCCGGGGCCATCCACCCAGGTGATTCCGGGAGTGTCCAGCCTATCCGAATCCCCTCTTTCTATGACTCCAGCAGATCCAGCTCCACAGGCCGAGAAGGATGCCACTGCTACAAAGCAGGACCCTGAAATCAGGCTGGGACCCTCCAGGGCTCTGCCCTCCAAGGTCATCACAGACAGGGCATATCAGTCAGAAGACTGCCTCCAACTCTGCTGTGGATGTCCGGGGAGAACCAAAACGTAGCGGCAGGGTTAGAAAGGTTAAGAAGATGTAACTCTTTCGAGTTATCAACAGTCACAGATTGTAACTCTTTCGAGTACATTCACAGTTCTTGGTTTCCGGGAGTGGAACATGAACCCACAACCTTCTGATTCAAAGGCGAGGGTGCTATGAACTGAGCCACAGCTGACACCTCTAGTTGCACAGCCTGGGCATGGGTGTTAATCAGTTGTACAAAATATTCACTAGTGTAAATAAACTCCCAGGAATGCCCCCTTGCCTATGGCAGTGTTCATGTCACTCAGATGTGAAACCTTGGTTGCTGCACAAGATATAGGCAGGTGTCTCAGTCCAGGGCCTTTTCCCTGTGTAATATGTAACATTCAGGCCAAAGTGATGGTCTGGCTTCACACTCACTGGACACATCAGTGATGCCTGCACCTCAAAGTTGCTTGTTATTGCTGCCAGAGTGTCGTGGGCAGCTGTCACAGAGCTCTGTCGTTCTCTCTGTGTGCTCTTAGCACCTTTAAGGTGGGGCTAGCCCCCCATATTTTCAGCATCTGTGACCAGTGAAGTTTAGTCCTGAAGAGGTCAGGTGCTGAAGGCTGACAAAGGATTAGGTGTATTTAAATTTCACAGCTGCGTCGCCCAGATGTGACCCTGCTCACAGAGCACAGCCATCAGCCACACAGGAGTCAAACATTCACAGGTGTTGGGCGAGGATGCCGGGACTGTCTTCACTGTATCTCATCATCATCCTCCACGAATCTTGCGGCTATGAGGGCCTCCCGAGCACACCTGCCTCGTCTGTCCATTACAATGGCCTCATCGCTGGCATCCTCACCTTCGAGGACCTTATCACAGTCATTTCCTCTTGACGTCCTCCTCATCGGAGGAGATAGGCAGCTCTTCCATCTTTCAGGTCCTTTTCCTGTTGCAGTGCCAGGTTTTATTGCGGCAGTAAGCGACGATGATGCGTGACACCCTCTGGGGACTGTATTGCAGTGCTCCACCAGACCTGTCGAGGCACCAGAACCTCATTTTCAAAATGACTATCGTTTGCTCCACCAAAGTTCGGGTCATGGCATGAGCTTTGTTATACCGTTGTTCTGCTGCAGTCTGAGGCCGCCACACGGGCATCATCAGCCACGTCCTCTGTGGGTAGCCCTTGTCCCCGAGGAGCCAACTCTGCAGCCTCTCTACACCCTGGAATGTGTCAGGGATCTGAGACGCTCCCTGGGAACATTCAGCGAGTGGAAGCCCTTGCGGCTGACATAGTTGACTGCTTGTTGCCATGGAGATCTAAGCATCACATGAGTGCAGTCGATGGCACCCTGCACCTGGAAAACCTGAGATCTGCGCAAATCCTAGCACTCTTGCTTCCTGGCTTTCCTGATCCTGAGCGAAATGCACAAAGTTCTGTGCCTTCGCAAAGATGGCGTCCGTGACCTCCTGGATACACTTGTGTGTGCAGGCTTGTCAGATCCTGCACGGGTCACTGTGGAACCCCGGAAGGAGCCACTGGTGTAAAAATTGAGCGCCGTGGTCACTTTTACAGCCACGGGAAGTGGCTGCCCTTCATGTCCCTGTGGTGCCAAATCCTGCAGCAGGTGGCAGATATGACCGACCAATTCCCTAGACATGTGCAGTCTTCGGCGACACTGGTTCTCAGTCATCTGCAGGAATGACAGGCGCCATCTATAGACCCTGGTTCTAGTGAAGCACCTACAAGCAATGACTCTCTGTGAATCTTCAGCTGCGTGCGTAGCAGGCCCTGCTGCCCCTTCATCTTGAGGGTGGTGCTCCTCCCTTTGCTGAGCCAGGTGCCTCTGCTGCACCCTTCTTCTTCTCTGCTCTCTATAAGCTATGAGGCATACCGCTAAGTAGAACAAAGAAAAGAACAAAGAAAAGTACAGCACAGGAACAGGCTCTTCGGCCCTCCAAGCCTGCGCCGATTATATTGCCCGTCAACAAAAACATTTTGCACTTCTGGGGTCCGTATCCCTCTATTCCCATCCTATTCATGTATTTGTCAAGCTGCCTCTTAAACACCACTATCATACCTGCTTCCACCACCTCCTCTGGCAGCGAATTCCAGACACTCACTACCCTCTGCGTAAAAAACTTGCCCCGCACATCTCCTCTATAGTTTTCTCCTCTCACCTTAAATCTATGTCCCCTAGTAATTGACTCTTCCACCCTGGGAAAAAGCTTCTGACTATCTACTCTGTCCATGCCACTCATAATTTTGTAAACTTCTATCAAGTCGCCCCTCAATCTCCGTCACTCCAGTGAGAACAATCCGAGTTTCTCCAACCTCTTCTCATAGCTAATAACCTCCAGATCAGGCAGCATCCTGGTAAACTTCCTCTGCACCCTTTCCAACGCCTCCATATCTTTCTGGTAATGTGGCGACCAGATTGCATGCAATATTCCAAGTGTGGCCTAACCAAGGTTCTATACAGCTGCAGCATGACTTCCCAGCTTTTATACTCAATACCCCTGCCAATGAAGACAAGCATGCCATATGCCTTCCTAACTACCTTATCCACCTGCGTTGCCACTTTCAGTGACCTGTGAACCTGTACACCCAGATCCCTCTGCCCGTCAATGCACTTAAGGGTTCTGCCATTTACTGTATAATTCCTGCCTGTATTAGACCTTCCAAAATGCATTACCTCGCATTTGCCCGGATTAAACTCCATCTGCCATTTCTCCGCCCAAGTCTCCAACCGATCTATATCACGTTGTATCCTTTGACGATCCTCTTCACTATCTGCAGCTCCTCCAACCTTAGTGTCGTCTGCAAACTTACTAATTAGCCCAGTTACATTTTCCTCCAAATCATTTATGTATACTACAAACAGCAAAGGTCCCAGCACTGATCCCTGCGGAACTCCACTAGTCACAGCTCTCCATTCAGAAAAGCACCCTTCCACTGCTACCCTCTGTCTTCTATGACCAAGCCAATTCTGTATCCATCTTGCCAGCTCACCTCTGATCCCGTGCGACTTTACCTTCTGTACCAGGTCACCAGGTCCATGACCCTGATGTTCTCCTCCTACAGGATGAAAGAGAGAGACACGTGGGTTAGCATATGTGACCCAAGGTCCTGTCTTGGTTAAGTCTGAAGGCCACTTCAAGCATGCAGGAGAGTGCTGGCCACCACTTGGATGATGTGTAGAGCGCTCATTGGCTGTCCGAAACCCACCCACCTCCCCCCCACCCGACTTGGCTGATTGGCAGCAGTTTCAGCCACTGGACTGCATGCTGTGCTCTCAGCTCAGTCACAGACATTCTCCTAACCCACACTGCAAGGCTGCACTGTCAGCTTGAACCATGATGGATACAGGTCCAAACCTTAATAAAGACATTGCAAGAGACTTAGTGCCTCCACCAGTGACTGTTCCATGGGCACCTTTTGCAAGGGGATTCTACAACTTTCCCAGTCGTCCAATTGTTCTGCTGGCCCCAAAAAAGTAGATTAATTTGCAGCCTGCGCCCAAGAGGTGAAAGGTTCTGGAGCATTTCGTGGCACTTTCATGCTTTTGCATTGCTTGTGCGGGTAGAAAAGCTTCAGAGGCCCAACACCAAGCATGTCAATGGAGCTGCTGCTGAATGGTCTCAGCTGCAGAAGAATGCTCACTTTTGACAAACTTTTACAAGTGCATGGCCGCTTCCCTCACCTCCCACCCCCACCTCCCCCCATCATGTGCTTGTGTACTTCCTTCAGTCTGCTATGTTGCCCACCACCCGCACCATCCCCTGCCCCCCACTCTACCTTACCCACACTGGGGCCCTTCCCCCAGCAAAGCACTGAAAGCCAACCTGGAAAAAGAGAGTTGCCTCTGCCGCCCCTGAATGTGCAGTGCTTCTTCCTTGATATCCTACGGGTGATGCTTGCGAACACTGCGCAAAGTTATGTACACTCACCTCTGAGTTCTCTTCGAAGTTCAAGTTGCCAGGCGCACACCTTTTAAAGGCAGTCATGAAGCACACCATTCTGAAGTCAGGTCAATGTGTGCGGTAAATTTGATGTGGGGGCATGATTCCGGTGAGCAGGGCTTATAATGAGATGCTTAAAGATTGAAATTAGGTTGCTGACGTGCAGCAGCAGGAAACACAGCCCGCCATTTATGGATGGAGCAGACGATCGCAAACTGGCTTCATGGTGGGGGGAGGTGGGGGTGGGAGGTGAAGGCCGATTTTTGGCCTTCTGGCCATATTGTTCCCCCCACCCGCCATGTCGCCCAATGCCAACTGGATTGGACAATTTCACCCATAAACTCAGAGTCGCACCACTTCACGCAACCAGACATGTGGTTTGATTTTTGAGAAAGGTAACCAGTATCAAATTGGAAAATATTTTTCCATCAGATTGTGGACTTGGCTCCCTCTCAATGCCTCTTTTTGTTTCTCCTGACACTTGGACACTGTGTTGCTCCAATGACACAAATATTGACTAATTCTTTGCTGAAACAGTATTGATTTTCGCATCCTTTAAAATGAATGCTGAACTTTATTCTCTTATAATTCTTCATTACTGATGTATTGATTGCCACTACAAATGAATGCAGGGATCTGCCATGACATGTCGACTGAACTCATTTCAGCATATCTTGATGGATGTTCAAGAACAGCTAATGTGCCCTTAGAATTTTTACCAGTTTTAAACATTAAAAATATCACAGGCTATGTGCATGAACAAAGACAGATCTACTTTCATTTCTCAATCCTGATGTCATTCCACTCGCTGTAATGGGTGTGACTTTGATTTGAGACACTGAGGAACATAAAGTTCTAACCATTTGGAACACCAAGTCCATTCCATCTAGAGTCCATTCAGGATGCTATTCTATTTTGGATCTCCTTCCATCAACAACTCGCGATGCCATGAAGACATGGGGTGGATTTTTAGGTCCTGCTGGCAACGGGAATGGAGCCGGGTAGGCTCGAGACATAGCACCGCTGGCTGGCACACCAATTTTCCTCACCGTTCAAGCCGCCGGTAGGTTTCATCAGGATGAGGGAAGGTGGACCCTGGCAACCTACCCGATTCCGCAACAAGGCCTATAAAGAAGCTCAGTAAGAACTTGGTGAGGGGCAGTTTAAGATTTTGGTGGGGCCGGGCGCACAGGCTGCACATAGGGCCGGGGCAGCAACACATTGGGGAGGCAGTAATAGCATCAACTTAACTGGGCTCATAAAAGGGAGCCATTAGCACATAGATGCCATCAGGTGTACACAGGCTGCCGGGAGACTGTTCAGCGCAGGGGGTTATCACCCTCCTCACATCATTGGGGATCAAGAAAATGGGGAAGGCTCCCAGACATTATAGGGAATCCAGCTGAGCACCAGGAGCGTAATTGCCCACAATGGGGGCACAACTCTGAGATTTTGGATCTAGTGACAATGAGGAGCGACATTCTCAGCAGGGCTGGCAGAGCATCAAGAGAGCATTCTATGAACTCTTCATTCACACTACCTTTGCCCACCTGATTTTTCTAGTCTATATGTAGATTAAAATCCCTGATAATTATTACTGTACCTTTCTGGCAAGTTCCCATTATCTCTTCTTTTATACCGTGTCCTACAGTGTAGTTACAATTAGGAGGCCTGTTCACCACTCCCACAAGTGACTTCTTGCCTTTATCATTCCTCATCTCAACCCACACTGCTACTACACCCTGGTTTCCTGAACTTAGGTCATCCCTCTCTAATGTGATAATACCATCATTAATTAACAGAGCCACCCCTCCACCTTTTCATAACTTCCTGTCCGTACTAAATGTCACATAACCTTCAATATTCAGGTCCCAATCTATGTCATCCTGTAAGCATGTCTCTGTAATGGCTATCAGATCGTACTTACTTATTTCTATTTGCGCTATCAGTTCATCTGTTTTGTTTCGAATGCTGTGTGCGTATAGATACAGAACCTTTAGTTTTGTCCTTTTATTATTTTTGTAGTGTCTAGCCTTATCTGCTGATTTACTCTTAGAATTATACTCTCTTTTCCCTTCCTGTCACAGTCTGTTTATCGTTTCCCATATTAATACCTGTCTCTCTTGCCTTGTCTCTACTCTTTGGTTTACCACATCTTCCCAAATTTGATCCTTTGTCCCTACCAATCAGTTTAAAACCCTCTCTACTTCCCGAGTTAGGTGGCTCATGAGGACACCAGCCCAAGCATGGTTCAGTTGTAGACCGTCCCAATGATACAGATCTCACTTTCCCCAATAATGGTGCCAGTGCCCCACAAACTGGAACCCACTTCTCCCACACATGTCTTTGAGCTACGCATTTATTTCTCTAATCTTATTTGGCCTATGTCAATTTGCACATAGTTCAGGTAATAATCCAGAAATTACCTTTGAGGTTATGCTTCTTAATTTAGTGTCTAGCCCATCGTACTGACTATGCAGAGCCTCCTTCCTCATCCTGCCTATGCCGTTGGTGCCTACATGGACCACAACCACTGATCCTCGCCCTCCCACTGAAAGTTCCTCTCCAGCCCTGAACGGATGTCCCGAACCCTGGCACCAGACAAGTAACAAAGTCGCCTGGACTCTCACTCTTTGCTACAGAGAACAATGTCAATCCCCCTCACTATACTGCCCCCTGCTAGCACTACATTCCTTTTTGCTCTCCCTACTTGAATGGCTTCCTGTACCACAGTGCCATGGTCGGTTTCCTCATCCACCCTACAGCCCCTGCTCTCATCAAAACAAGCTGAGAGAACTTCAGACCAATGGACAATTGCAGAGGCTCACACTCCTGCACTCCTGTTCTCTGGGTCCCCTTACCTGCCTCACTTGCAGTCACACCCTCCTGTCCTTGGCCACTGACCAAATCAGAACACACTATCCTAAGTGGTGTGACTGCTTCCTGGTATAAAGCATCCTGGTAACTGTCCCCCTCCCTGATGTGTTGCCGAGTCTGCAGCTCAGCCTCTAGCTCAATGACTCTGAGCCGAAGTTCCTCAAGCCGGCCTACTGCAGGCGTGTTTGCCCTGGATCACAATGCATTCCAAGGGCTCCCACATGCTGTAGCCTCGACACATCACCTGTCCTGCAATCCTTAACGTGTTTTAAATAATTACTTAATTATATTAATCACTTTTTTATGTTGCTTTCTTATATATTTGGTTTACTTCACCACCAAATTGTGTACTATTTTAAACCTTAGGGATAGAACTTACTCACTTACCAGATACTCACCAAACAGCTAGCTCCTTTCCCTGTCATAGAGCAAGAACAAATTTCTATGGGGTGAGAAAGATAGAAAGAGGAAACAAACAACTCCTTCTCCCAACTCCCCTCTCACCAAACACCAAGGGCAGAATTTTCCGGTCGGCGTGGGCCTGACACGCTGATGCGCGATGACGTCGGGCGTGCATTCCAATGTCATCGTCCACCATTGTGATATTTTGTTTGGCGGGTGCGCGCTGGAGTCGGCTGCGCGCCCACCGAAATGTAAACAGCCTATTAAGGCCATTAAGAAATCAATTGAGCCACTTGAGAACTCTGCCCATCCAACCTTAAGGTTGGCAGGCAGGCGGAAAGCCCAAGCGGTCTTCGTGTTTTTCAGGAAACCTCATCCATGAGCGGGATTCCTGAAGCTTTTATTAAATAAATAAATTAATTTTCATAAATATAAAAACATGTCCCCACTCATGTGACATAGTCACATGAGGGGACATGTTTAAATAAATTTTTTAATCAATTCTTTAATTATTTTAATATCTGTTCAATCCGCCTCAGGGAAATTGCTGCGCTCTTTCGCGCGCGTGGCCCCGACTCTCCCTCCTCCCCCTGCCCGCACAGGTAGCGCTGAGCGCTACAGCTGCATATTATGCTGGGTGGGCCTTAATTGGCCCGCCCACATAAAATGGTGGCACAAATGCAATCACGTGCGGTGATCGGCTCCGTGCCTGCTCCGCCCGCTCCTGCCCAGCCTGCCCACCATAGGAAAATTTCTGGCCCAAGTCTTCACTCAGTTAGCTCAGGTGCATTCCATTTGCCAAGGCTGCACTTAAGAAGCCTGAATTGATAATAAACTGAACTGGGGCTACAGTAACCAGATTCAACCAGTTAGCTAATTAACTACTCAGCTCCTACAGCTGAGAGTGAGTTTACCCAGTCTAAACTGCAAGAAAGAACTTAGCCTGATTACACAGTACTTTCCAATTACTGCTAATTACAGACTAGTTAAGATTTTAAGAGCAAAATTATAACTCTTCTCTTCTCTCACCAATTCTCCAAGGCCTGAATTTTTAGCTCAGCGGGCGGGGTGCGATCAGCCTCCGACTGCGATTTCACGCTGGTTGGCCAATTAATGGCAGCCAGCATGAAGCGCGCACTGAAAAGCTAAGCGCTGCCAGAGTGGGGGCAGGAGGAGGTGGACGATGATGTCAACGCAGAGACGGGTGAGTGCCAAGAGAAAGCTCCCTGAAGGCAGGGAGCTGCCTCAGGGAGCTGCAGACCCAAAAATGTTCCAATGAAGTTTTAAAAAGCAGAAAGAAAATGCCCAAGCACCACAATCAGACACCCAAAAATATAGATGATAAAAATGCTGCCCATAGATTTTTATTTTAATTTTATTTCATAACAGAAACTTCATCCCGCTCTTGGATGTGGTTTCATGAAAAATGTAAAGGCCGCCTGGCCGATTCACCTGTCTGCCAAGTATAAGGTTGGACAGGTGACGAAAAATAGCATATAATTGCACTGTTAATGGGCTTAATTGCCCTCTTGTCAGCAGGCATGCGTCCGACTTTTGCACACGCCCGCTGAGTGAAATATCGCGCAAGTGCACAATGACTTCGGGACGCTCACCCGACGTCATCTTGCGGGATTTCACGCCGAACCCCCAGATCAACTCAAATTTCAGCCCCAAGTCTTCACTCAGTCGGCTGCACTCCGTTCTTTCAGATGTTGTAAACGCTCCTCCCATGTTTGACTGAAAACCAAGTCGTCAATATAAAGAGCACAATTGCGCAACCCTGCAATTACTTTGTTGTCCATCTTTGAAATGTTGCAGGTGCATTCTTCATACCAAATGGCATAACTTTAAACTGACATAGTCCATCTTGCATTACAAAAGCCAATATCTCTTTTGCTCTCTCTGATAACGGTATTGCCAATATCCTCGCAGCAAGTCAATCTTTGTGATAAACTCTGATTGTCCCACTTTCTCAATACAATCTTTCAACTGTGTAATAGGATATGAATCCACTTTTGTCACTCTATTTACTTTCCAATAATCCGCACACAGTCTTTGTGTTCCATCCAGCTTCAGTACCATCATAATAGGTGAGCCCCAGTTACTGTAATGAGGTGCTATGCTGTCATTCTGAGGCATGAATTTGATTTCATTCTGTCCTTGAGATAATTTCACTGGATTTAATATATAAGGATGTTGCCTTATGGAAACTGAATCACCCACATTTACATCATGTATAGCTAAATTTGTCCTTCCCAGCTTATTATTTAGAAACATAGAAAATGGGAGTAGTAGCAGGTCATTCAGTCCTTTGAGCCTGCTCCGCCATTCAGTATGATCATGGGTGATCCTCTGCCTCATCGCATACTCCCGCGCTCCCCCCATACCCCTTGATACCTTTAGAATCTAGAAATCTATCTATTTCCTTCTTAAGTATATTCAGTGACTTGGCCTTCGCAGCCTTCTGTGATAGAGAATTCCATAGGTTCACCACCCTCTGAGTGAAGAAGTTTCTCCTCATCTCAGTCCTAAATGGTGTACCCAGTATCCTGAGACTGTGACCCCTTGTTCTAGATACCCCAGCCAAAGGAAATATAATCCCAGCATACAGTCTTTCCATTCCTGTCAGAATTTTATACATTTCAATGAGATTCCCTCTCATTCTTCTAAACTCCAGTGAATGCAGGCCTAGTCGGCCCAATCTCTCCTCATACTACAATCCTGCTATCCCAGGAATCAGTCTGGTGAATCTTCGCAGCACTCCCTCTATAGCAAGTATATCCTTTCTTAGGTAAGGAGACCAAAACTGCACACACTACTCCAGGTGTGATCTCACCAAGGCCCTGTACAGCTGCAGTAAGACATCCTTGCTCCTGTACTCAAGTCCTCTTGCAACGATGGCCAACATACCATTTGCCTTCTTAACTGTTTGTTGCACCTGCATGCTTGCTTTCAGTGGTTGGTGTACAAGGACACCTAGATCCCTTTGTAATCAACATTTCCCAATCTATCACCATTTAATAATACTCTGCCATTCTATTTTTCCTTCCGAAGTGGATAACTTCACGCTTATCCATGTTATATTGCATCTGCCATGTATTTGCCCACTCACTCAACCTGTCTAAATCACCTTGAAATATCTTTACACCCTCTTCATCGCTTACATTCCCAGCAAGTTTCGTGTCATCAGCAAACTTGGAAATATTACATTTGGTTCCCTCATCCAAATCATTGAAATATATTGTGAGTGGCTGGGGCCGAAGCACTGATCGCTGTGGTACCCCACTAGTCACCGCCTGGCTCTCTGAAAAAGACCCATTTATTCCTACTCTCTGCTTCCTGTCTGCCAACCAAATCTCAATTCATGCCAATATATTACCCCCAATCCCATGTGTTTTAATTTTACACACTAACCTCTTATGTGGAACATTTTAGCAAAAGCTTTCTGAAAATCTAAATACACCGCAACCACTGGTTCTCCTTTATCTATTCTGCTAATTATGTCCTCAAAAAAACTCCAGTAGGTTTGTCAAACATGATTTCCCTTTCATAAGCCCATGTTGACTTTGTCTAATCCCGTTGATATTTTCTAAGTGTCCTGTTATCATATCCTTCACAATAGACCCTAGCATTTTCCCTACTACTCAGGTTAGGCTAACCAGTCTGTAATTTGCTGTCTTTTTCTCTCCATCATATCTTAAATTTGCCACCCTCCAATCTTCAGGGACTGTTCCAGAATCTACAGAATTTTGGAAGATCACAACGCATCCACTATTTCCATGGCCACCTCCTTTAGTATCCTGGCATGCAGATTATCAGACCCTGGGGATTTATCGGCATTCAGTTCCAATAATTTCTCCAGCACTAATGTTTTTGTAATACTAATTTCCTTCAATTTCTCCTTGTCACTGGACCCTTGGTTGCCTAGCATTTCTGGGAAGTTATTTGTATCTTCCCCCATGAAGACAGAATTAAAGTAGTTGTTTAATTGCTCTGCCGTTTCCCTGTTCTCTGTTATAAATTCTCCCATTTTGGACTGTAAGGGACCTAGATTTGTCTTCATTAATCTTTTTCTTTTTACGTACTTAAAGAAGCTTTTACAGTCCGCTTTTATGTTCCTTGCAAGTTTACTCTCGTACTCTATTTTTCCCCTCTTAATCAATCTCTTGGTCCTCCTTTGCTGAATTCTAAACTGCTCTCAATCCTCAGGCTTGCTGCTTTTTCAAGCAACTTTATATGACTCCTCTTTCGATCTATTTCTATCCTTAATTTCTTCTGTTAGCCATGGTTGGGCCATTTTTCTTGTTTTTTTGTGCCAGAAAGGATTAATTATTAATAGCCATTGCCTATCCACCCTCATGCCTTTTAATGAAGTTCCCCAATCTATTTTAGCCAACTCACACCTCATATCTTTGTTAAGATTTAGGACCCTGGTTTCACATTGGATTACTTCACTTTCCATCCTAATGAGGAATTCTATCATGTTATGGTCATTGTTCCCTAAAGGACCCTGCACAACAAGATTATTAATTAAACCCTTCTCATTGCACAACCCTTCTCATTCCCATAAATAGTTTTGTGTGACTGCAATAGCTTCTCCAAATTACTTTGACACTTGTCTGGAAGCTAACTCAAGATTACATTTAAATTTTTCGCTCTCATTGTCCATTTTGATTAGAGGAAAATCAATTTCAGAATTTTCCATTTCTACCTCTTTCCCCTTATCTACCACCACTAATACCTCTTTTTATTTATCCTCTCTGGCAAAGTACTTTTTAAGCATATTTTCATGACACACCCTGTTTCTTTTTTCTATCTGGACTATTTATTAAATAATTTACTTCATTTCCAGCACGCTCAGAGCTATCAAATGCACTCAATGCTATCAAATGCGCTCAGCAACCTGCATTGAAAAATACATGGAGATTAATTACGTAAATACTATCTGAATTTATTCAGTTTTAAATTTAGTCCAAAAAAAATCATTCCACTATACAGTACATGCTTGAGAGTACCACCTGATACTCATAAGTTCCCAATTCATTTTAGTTTTAGGGCCTATACTTTCCACCTACCCACTTCCCTGGTCTCAGGGTCTAAACTCTCTACCCTCCCCAGTCTCATGACCTAAACACTTCACCCCCACCCCCAGTCCATTCTCCCTGACCTCCCTCGACCCCCCAGACCTCCCTCAACCCCCATCCCCCTGACCTCCCTTGAATCCCCCGACTTCCTTTGACATCACCACTCCCCCAACCCCCACCTCCCCCCCATCCCCACCTCTGCCTGATCTCTCTCAGCCCACCCAACCTCCTCCCTGCACCCCCAACCTTCCCAATATTCACCTTGCTCTAACTGTCCTCACCGCTGCTGTACCAATTTCAGACCTGCAACAGGGTCAGCTGGAAACCATCACTTCCGGTTTCCAGCTGGATCTAAACAAGGGGTGAGGTGAGGGTGTGTGGGAAGAACGGTGGGGGGACAGGGAGGAAAAAGGAGAAGGAAAGAGGGGGTAAGGGGGCAAAGGGGAAAGAAGGTGAAGGGGTGGGGGGGGGTGAATAGGGGAGGGGAAAGAGGGAGTGGGGAGGTGGTGAAAGAGCAGGGGGAAAGAGAGAGGAGAGGGGCAAGCGACGGAAAGGGAGAGGGGGAAAGAGGGAAGGTAAGAAGGGGAGGGGAATAAGAAGGAGATGGGGGTTATGAAGGGAAGAGAGAGGAGGGGAGAGAGAGAGGAGGAGGAGAGAGGAGGGTGGGGGAAAGTGGTAGAGAACTGCAAATATCTGGGAGGTAGGGAATGGGTGTTTTCTCTGGGTTGGATTTTTATAGTTATCAAGGTAAATGCAAAAGACTAAAAGACTTTCCTACCGGGAGTTTCCAGCCCCTCCAGCAGCGAGGCCGGCCTCTAGCAGGACTGGAAAATCCCACCCTCCATTTCAGACACCCAGGTGAGTATTTTTCCCACAGGCATCAAGGTCCCGACATCAGTCTTAAATAGGGGTCAGAAGTCTGCATTGTGAGGAAGACAGCCAGTGTTTTTCCTGAATTTTTAAAACCCATTCAACCTCTTTTACCACTTGGGTGCGGTGGGTGTTGGGGGGAGGGGAGGTGGGGTGGTGGCATGGTGGGGGGTTGGTGCAATGGGAGGGGTTGCCGCGGTGAGGGGGGGTGGGTGTGGATGTAGGCATGGCCAGGGTTGTGCTGCATGAGTTATGGGTTATAAAGAAAAACATGAAAGTACCTCATCAAAACAGAGTCTGCTGTTTCTAAGGTAGCTCAGTTTTAGGATATTTTAAGCTATTGACATTCAGAAGTATGGGGCAGAATTTTCCCCCGTAGGGGCAGAAGTTTAAGAGCAGGAACATGCTATGCGCTCCCTGTGCGGGCAGGGGGGGATTCCCTGAGCCGAGAGTGCGCTCTTTCACGCATGCGCATGAAAGAGCATGCTCATCTCCCTGAGGCTAAGTGCTGCCTCGGGGAGATCAGCTCTACAATAAAAAATCTGAAAAATAGAAAAAAAAAATTCCCTGACACTGTCACATAAATTGGGACATGTCCATAACTTTTACATACACTTTAATTACTTTTTTTGAAAGCAACGTGAAACCTCATCCCACCCATAGATGAGGTTTCATGTTTTTTCTAATGCTCACCAGGGCTCCTGGCCTGTCCGCCAACCTTAAAGTTGGATGGGCAGGTCCATTAATTACTTTAATGGCTCTGTCAACGGCCTCAATTGGCCATTGACAGGTCGGCGGGCACACAATTGATTCTACTGAGCCCCCACCTACCAGAACATTTAAATGGGGTGTGGTGACTTCGGGAGCTCCGCCTGATGTCAGCCACATCATTTTATGCTTCGGGGAGCAGGCCCCGCCCCCCACTCGTCGACCAGAAAATCCTGGTCATAGATACATAGAAAATAGGAGCAGGAGTAGGCCATTCGGCCCTTCGAGCCTGCTTCACCATTCACTATGATCATGGCTGATCATCCAACTCAATAGTCTGCTCCCGCTTTCTCCCCATATCCTTTGATCCCTTTCGCCCCAAGAGCTATATCTAACGCCTTCTTGAAAACATATAATGTTTTGGCCTCAACTATTTTCTGTGGTAGCGAATTCTACAGGCTCACCACTCTCTGGGTGAAGACATTTCTCCTCAGCTTAGTACTAAACGGTCTGGGCCGTATCCTCAGACTGTGACCCCTGGTTCTGGACTCCCCCACCCTTCCTGCATCTACCCTGTCTAGCTCTGTTAGAATTTTATAGGTTTCTATGAGATCCCCCCTCATTCTTCTGAACTCCAGTGTATATAATCCTAACCAACTCAATCTCTCCTCATATGCCAGTCCAGCCATCCCAGGAATCAGTCTGGTAAATCTTTGCTGCACTCCCCCTATAGCAAGAACATCCTTCTTCTGATAAAGAGACCAAAGCTGCACACAACATTCCAGTTGTGGTGTCACCAAGGCTCTGTATAATTGCAGCAAGATATCCCTGCTCCTGTACTCGAATCCTCTTGCTATGAAGGCCAACATACCATTTGCCTTCTTTACCACCTGCTGCACCTGCATGGTTAACTTCAGTGACTGTGTCGGTGCAGACTTGATGGGCCGAAAGGCTTCTTCTGCACTGTGTGATTCTGTGACTGGTGTTTGAGGACACCCAGGCCTTGTTGCACATTCCCCTCTCTCAATTTATAGCCATTCAGATAATAGTCTGCCTTCCTGTTTTTGCTATCAAAGTGGATAACCTCACATTTATCCACATTATACTGCATCTGCCATGCGTTTGCCAACTCAATCAGCTTGTCCAAATCACACTGAAGCATATCCGCACCCTCCTCACAGCTCACCCTCCCACCCAGCTTTGTGTCATCTGCAAATTTGGAGATATTACATTCAGTTCCCTCATCTAAATCATTAATATATATTGTGAATAGCTGGAGACCCAACACCGATCTCTGCCGTACCCCACTAGTCACTGCCTGCCATTTGGAAAAAGACCTGTTTATTCCTGCTCTTTGTTTCCTGTCTGCCAACCAGTTTTCTATACATCTCAAAACACTACCCCCAATCCCATGTGCTTCAATTTTACACGCCAATCTCTTATGTCGGATTTTGTTGAAAGCCTTCTGAAAGTCCAAATAAACCACATCCACTGGCTGCCCCTCATCGACTCCACTAGTTACATGCTCAAAAAATTCCAGTAGATTTGTCAAGCATGATTTCGCTTTCGTAAATTCATGTTGATTCTGTCCGATTCTGCCACTGTTTTCCAAGTGCTCAGCTATTTAATCTTATATAAAGGACTCTAGAATTTTCCCCATTACCGATGTCAGGCTGACTGGTCTAGAAATCCCTGTTTTCTCTCTACCTCCCTTTTTAAATAGTGGGGTTACATTAGCTACCCTCCAATATGTAGGAACTGTTCCAGAGTCTATAGAATCTCGGAAGATGACCACCAATGCAAGCACTATTTCTAGGGCCACTTCCTTAAGTACTCTGGGATGCAGATTATCAGGCCCTGGGGATTTATCGGCCTTCAATCCCATCAATTTCCCCAACACCATTTCCCTACTAATACTGATTTCTTTCAGATTCTCCCTCTCACTGAACTCTGTGTTCCCCAACATTTCTGGTATGTTATTTGTGCCCTCCTTTGTAAAGACAGAACCAAAGTATGCATTTAGTTGGTCAGCCATTTCTTTGTTCCTCATTATAAATTCCCCTGTTTCTGACTGTAAGGAACCGACATTTGCCTTCACATACCCATAGAAGTTTTTACAGTCAGCTTTTATGTTCTCCGCAAGCTTACTCTCGTAGTCTATTTTCCCCTTCTTAATCAATCCCTTGGTCCTCCTTTGCTGAATTTTAAACTGCTCCCAATCCTCAGGCCTGTTGTTTTTTCTGGCCAATTTGCATGCCTCTTCCTTGGATTTATCTCTAATTTCCCCTGTAAGCCATAGTTTGGCCACCTTTCCTGTTTTACTTTTGCGCCAGACAGGAATAAACAATTGTTGCAGTTCACCCATGTGCTCTTTGAATGTTTGCCATTGCTTATCCACTGTCATCCCTTTAAGTAACATTTCCCAATCCACCATAGCCAATTCGCGCCTCATTCCATCGTAGTTTCCTTTATTAAGATTCAGGACCCTCGTCTCAGAATCAACTACATCACTCTCCATCTTGATGAAGAATTCTATCATATTATGGTCACTTATCCCCAAGGGGCTTCGCACAACTAGATTGCCAATTATTCCTTTCTCATTACACAATACCCAGTCTGGGATGGCCAGTTCTCTAGTTGGTTCCTCAACGTATTGGTCCAGAAAACCATCCCGTATATGCTCCAGGAATTCCTCCTCTACGGTATTGTTACTAATTTGATTTGCCCAATCTATATGCAGATTAAAGTCACCCATAATTACAGATGTTCCTTTATTGCATGCGTCTCTAATTTCCTGTTTAATGCCATTCCCAACATCACCACTACAGTTTGGAGGTCTTTATACAATCCCCACTAATGTTTTTTGCCCCTTAGTGTTTCTCAGCTCTACCCATACAGATTCCACATCGTTGGAGCTAATATCTTTCCTCACTATTGCGTTAATTTCCTCTTTAACCAGCAATGCAACTCCACCACCTTTTCCTTTTTGTCTGTCCTTCCTAAATACTGAATACCCCTGGATGTTCAGTTCCCATAATGGCTAATTGCCTTTGAGTACAATTGATGTCAAATGATAGCTAAATGATTGCTTTTGAGCACAACTGATGTTGAATATTAGCTAAATGATTGTTTTTGAGTGCAATTAATATCAAGTGAGTGCAAATGAATGCAGTTAATGCAAATGATGTCAAATGTTTCAGGTAGGGACAGGAGCACAGATCCGGAAGTCTGCAATAGATGATGTCGATAAAGTGGTACAGGTTGGAATGGGACTGGGGGAAATTAAAGATAGGGCATCATGACAGGGAATGGAGGATTTCCACAGTGGGAGCATATTTAAAAATGGCAGCAGGTTCATGCTCTGTGAGTTGGAGTGCGTCTCATTCATTTGATGATTTAACCTCCCCCCCCAAACATCTCCTGTCTTTTATTTGGGCATTGGACCAATATTAATTCAATTAATATTAAAGTTAGTAACATTGACTACAAGCACTGAGTATCAGAGGGAGATAACTTCTTTTAAAATTTATATTAACAAATAACCATGCAACAGATCTGTTAGGGGACATCTTACATTTTCTTTGCTGAGTCTGCTCCTTTGGTTGAGTTTTCTTCCCATTCCAGTTCAATAAATAAACCAAAATTGACTTCCAAAATTACTCTGTCAATTTACTCAAAAGATTTCTCTTTGGACTTTTCTAGTTCTTCTAAATTAAAAAGTAAGTACTCCATGGAGTACCAAATCCACTAAGTACTCACCATACTGGAATATTTTACATCAAGACTTCAGTGTAAAAATTAAAAGCGGGCCAAAATAATTAACTTGGAAAAGTCTCCAATCACTGACTCTTCATCTTGACTTGATTCAATTTGATCAGAAATTAAATTAAGGGCAGTTAGACAGCTGCTTAATTGTGACATTCATAGGTCTGTGGAAATGTCATCGACTTAAGTTTTTGCTAGATGCAATAGGGTTCATGTGTGGATGGCCTGTGGGAGTATGGACAGTACAGTTTAATGGAAAAATCTCACAGTTCATTTTAAATTTCATTCTATTCATCTGTCATCCCTCATGCATTTCTTATCAAACCAGCTTGGGTGGCTGCAAACTTTCAGTTCCTTACCCCTCCTCATTACTCAGTAATAGCAGTACTCAAGCAACACCATCAAAAACACATTAACTGCTGTGTGTGGAATCTTCCACAAGACAGCTGTCTTGTTTGTGCATAAAATAAATTTCCACAAATGTAACACAAATTAATTCCAAATTACAGGTACCATATCCTAAATCGCATCAAGTCTTGCTTACCCACCACCTCTCAGCTCACTGACCTACATCGGTTCCCCCTCCAGCAACCCTTCAATTTTAAATTTCTCATCCTTGTCTTTAAATCATCTGTGGCTTTACCCCACTCTGCCTGTCTAACCTCCTGCAGCCCTGCAACTCTCTAAGGTCTCTGTATTCCCTAAGTTCTGTCAATTCTGGCCTTGTGCACGGCTTTGGTTCTCATTGCTCCACCTTGGCCGTTTCTACAATATTGAGAAGACTAAAGGCATTGTTTTTGGTCCCTGCTCCAAATTCCGTTACCAAGATATCAACTCCATCCCTCTCCCTATAGTCTGAGATTAAACCAGCCTGTTTACAACCTTGTTGTCACATTTGACCCCGTAATGATCTTCCGACCCCATCATTCACACCATCAGTAAGACCGCCTATTTCCACTTTTGTAACATTGCCCAGGTTTGGCCCTCTCTCAGTTCAGCTGCTGCTGAAATCCTCATACATACCTTTGTTACCTTTAAGCTTGAATATTCCAATGCACTTCTGGCTGGTCTCTCTCATTCTACCCTCCATAAACTTGAGATCATTCAAAACGCTGCTATCTGTGACTTAACACGCACAAAGTGCTGTTCCCCTATCATCTCTGTGCTTGCTGACCTAACCCCAGACAGGCAATGTCTCGATTTTAAAGTTCTCATCCTTGTTTTCAAATCTCTCCATGACCTTGCCTCTATAATCTCCTCCAGCCCAACAGCTCCTTGAGACATCTGTGCTTCTCTAATTCTGGCCTCTTGAGCATCCCTGATTTTAATTGCTCCACCACTGGTGGCCACACCTTCAGTTGCCTGGGCCCTAAGCTTTGGAATTCTCTCCCTAAACCTTTCTCACTTTCCTCCTTGAAGACATTCCTTAAAATCTACCTCTTTGACCAAGCTTTTGCTCATCTAACTTTTGTGGGTTACTGTCATATATTGCTTTAGAATACTCCTGTGATGCACCTTTGGACAGTTTATTACATTAAAGTACATTAATTACATTAATTAATAAGTTGTTGTAAAAGATTATCTGATCATTATCAAATTGCTTGTCATGAAATCTTCCTGTGTGGAAATTTGTGCTGCATTTGTCACCATGAACAATGACTTACCCTTCAAAAGCCCTTAATCGCTGCAAAGCAGTTTTGAATGTTCTGTGTTAGTGAATGGCATTATATAAATGCAAATCTTTATTTTATTTTTTCTAATTGCACAGTATTGGAAATCCTCAAACAGCATCATCAAAAACAGAATAACTGCTTATATGTTTCATTGCTGTGTGAGAATCTTGTTGAGAACAGCTGCCCTGTACAAGGCAAATGTCACTGTATTTCAACGTAATTCCTGGTATCTGAAATGCTTTAGCCCTTTCTGACATGCCTCTTAAGAGATATGATGCAAGCCTTTCTTTCAGTGATTAAACACCCATGAATCAGCCTTTTATCTGACTTAACTCGAAACATTAAATGTGCAACTTTTCAGGAAGGGAAAGCTTTCCCTGGTTTGTGACGAGGTGCAATGAATTACATGGGCTCAGTGAATATTGAAAAATTGGTGTTGTGCCATGCCCACCTGTGTAAACTGTCAGTGCAGGATAGGGGGAATGTGGGTTATTGTCTGCAGCACTACTGAGAAGTTAGAGACCTATATTCATTGATAAAGTTGGAAGGGTGATCCTGGGACTTGGGAGTAGGGAAAGGAAGCAAAGGTCGGCGATAAATGGGCTGGGTATTGTGAGCTGTAGAAACACTGGAAAGGGTGATTGCAGCGTTTGGAAGCAGCAAGAAGGAGGTGGCATGCTCTGAGAGGAATGTAAGAGGGGAGTTGTTCTTATAGCAGTGCTCTGAGAAAGGTGTTGAGTGTAACAGCGGTGGGAGGGTGGCGTTGAGGCGTAAAAACACTGGGAAAACTGTGACAGTGTGGGATCAATGGAAACAGGGTTTCTGGGTGTTATTCATAAAAGCAGGCCAATTTGGTTTTTTTTTGGAAGTATTGAGAGGAAAAAGCAGCATATATTACCACAGAAATCACAGCATCTGCTCACCCCTCACCACTGCCCCTCCACACCTTGCAATGCTACAACTAAAATGAGTTGAATTACCTTTGCTAGTCAACCTGCCTACCAAATAGTTCCTTCATCAACATCATTTAGCTACCACCAAATAATTGGATTTATTTTCTAAGAGAATGAGTTAATGTTGAACGTTCATGTTATGAGCACATTAATTGTGATTGATCTATGGGAGACTTTCATTGATCTTTAGTTGATCTGTAGTAGGGTTTAATCTTCTTTAAGCTGTCCTGACAAAGTCCTGAGGTCAGCTAATTCAGCATAGAGAAAAATCAGAATAACAGCAAAGGATCTGGGATCCACCAGGAAGTGCTATTGGGCTGGATTTAATTTTCCTGACGTGGGGCCTGCCCTCAGGTTGGAGAACCAGTGGGAAACCCACGTCGCTTCTGAGGGGGAGGCCTTTCAGGCACTTAACTGGCCAGTGTCAGGTCTTCCCTGGGATTTAGGACCCCAGTGGCGGAAATCCCACCTGCTGAGAGCTGCCGGCCAATCAGAGGCTAACAGCTCTTCATTGCTGCCAGTGCCATCAGGAGTGGTGTCTGCTGCTGGTAATACAGTGAAGCGTTCACCAGAGATCATCATCATCAGGAGGCCGCTGTCAAACCCAAGAGAGTTTGTTCAGGAGGCACAGGAAACCCATTCGTGTTTGGGAGAGTCCCAGAGCCACCACTAGTGGGCTCAAGGATAATGACCTTAAAGTGTTGAGCCTAATTCTCCAGGGGGCATATTCCCCATTCCTGCTGCTGACTTAATGGGGGTCAGTTTTACCACTGGCGGTAATGGAATGTGTAGCCTCTCCTACAATTATGCAGGCCTGCCGGTGACCTAGCGTTCTTCAGTGGGCTACATTGGATCCAGCTAATTGTGATAGGCATTGAGAATTTTGCTTTAACATTTTCTTGCCAGTATTTGTCATTTTCCCTCCTCTTCAAAAGGTAGTGACTGCTTGAGAGGATATGGGTGGACAGGTTCGACAATACCTTACTCAAGTTTTTAAAAAAATTCTTTCATGAGATCTGGGCATCACTGACAAGGCCAGCATTTGTTGCCCATCCCTAACTGCCCTTGAACTGAATGGCTTGCTTGGCCATTTCAGAGGGCAATTATGACACAATCACATTGCTGTGGTTCTGAAGTCACATGTAGGCCAGACCAGGTAAGGATAGCAGATTTCCTTCCCTAATGGACATTCGTGATACAGGTGAGGTGAGAGCGATCGGCCTTCACATCAAGGCAGCATTTGACTGAGTGTGGCATCAAGGAGCCCTAGCGAAAACTGGAGTGAATGGGAATCATGGGGAAAACTCTCCACTGGTTGAAGCCATACCTAGCATAAAGGAAGGTGGTTGTGGCTGTTGGATGTCAATCACCTCAGTTCCAGGACATCACTGCAGGAGTTCCTCAGGGCAGTGTCCTGGGCCCAACCATCTTCAGCAGCTTCATCAATGACCTTCCTTCCATTAGAAGGTCATAAGTAGGGCATATTTGCTGATGATTGCACAATGTTCAGCACTATTCGCGACTCCTCAGATACTGAAGCAGTCCATGTCCAAATGCAGCAAGACCTGGACAATATCCAGGCTTGGGCTTACAAGTGGCAAGCAACATTCACGCCACACAAGTGCCAGGAAATGACTATCTCCAACAAGAGAGAATCTAACCATCACCCTGTGACGTTCAATGGCATAGTGGAATTCCCCACCTTCAACATCCTGGGGGTTACCATTGACCAGAAACTGAGCTGGACTAGCTATATAAACACTGTGGCTACAAGAACAGGTCACAGGCTAGGAATCCTGAGGTGAGTAACTCATCTCCCCAAATCACCCCAAAGCCTGTCCACCATCTACAAGGCACAGGTCAGGAGTGTAATGGAATACTCCCCACTTGCCTGGATGATTGCAACTCCAACAACATTAAAGAAATTTGACACAATCCAGGACAAAGCAGCCTGTTTTATTGGCACCCCATCCACAAAAATTGACCCCCTCCACCATCACATACAATGGCAGCAGCCTGTCCCATCTACAAAATGCACTGCAGGAATTCACTAAGGCTCCTTAGACAGCACCATCCAAACCCATGACTCCTACCATCTAGAAGGACAGGGGCAGCAGACACATGGGAGCACCACCACTTGGAAGTTCCCTCCAAGCCATTCACCATCGTGACTTGGAAATATATCGCCCTTCCTTCACTGTCACTGGGTCAAAATCTTGGAACTCCCTTCCTAACAGCACTGGGTGTATCTATACCACAGGGACTGGAGCGTTCAAGAAGGCAGCTCACCACTACCTTTTCAAGGGCAGTTAGGAATGGGCAATACATGCTGGTGCTTGCCAGCGACGCCCACATCCCCTGAATGAATTTTTTAAAATGGGTTTTTACAACAATCAATGACATTTTCATTATAGTCCAGATTTATTAATTAAATTCCACCAGTTGTTATGGTGGGATTGGAACCTATATCCCCAGAGCATTATTCTGGGTTGCTAGATTACTAGTTCAGCAACATTACCGCTACACCACCATATCCCCCCTGAGTGAGCTTAGGCAACGAGTGACGGCAGGTTATTTGACCATCGGAGGGAATTTTGCCCTTTCCCTCCCTAATCATGATGCATTCATACAAATTGTAGCACCCCCACCATTGCTGCCCGATTGCATTCAACTAACAGTTCAGCCCAGGGAATCATACCTGGAGTTTTTTGGTCCATATACCTCTGTAGCACTTGAGCCTTGCACTGGCCACTGTGCCATTCATTTAAATTTTAGATTTTTTGGAATTTTCTTCACTCTAATCAATTCTTTTCGTGCTGAAGTGCTAATCTTGCAATGTTAAATGGTTAAATCTCACCAGTCATTTTGTTTATCTCATTTAGATACTGAGTATTAATTGTAGAAGGGTTAGTGCTAACAAAACATTCGTCTACTTCTAGTTCTTCTAAAATTCCTCCCTTTTGTATAAGTTAGAAGCAGTACCACAGAACTTGTGTTTCACTTGTTTATGCTTCGTTAAAAGCCAGGATTCCTCATGATAAATTGTACGGCCTTGGACATTCAGCATTATGTATTCCTTTGATTCATTATACATCTTGTGTAATATACGGTATAAGCAAGCATTAGAGCAGCAAAAGGGATTGGCAGAGTTGCATGTTCTATAAAATATGGAATGGACGGATGGGAATTGACAGAAACAATTACCTAGTGCCCTCCGGCAATGACAATACACGAGGTAGCCATCTGCACAAACTACAAAAACTATTTATTTCTAAGACAGTGTATCAACAATCTTTCTTCCCGAGGATAATCCCACAATGGATCAAGCTGCCACAGGAGATAGTCACAGCTCCATACTAGAAATCTTCAAGACCCATCTTTAGGTTATTTCCATTTAAAAGTTTTCATTACCAGGACTACCATTTCAGCAGGTCATGCATGGTTTAGCTAGTGCTACCCATATAAAGCAGTGAAATATGGATATTAGCCTGTGATGTTGACACAACTAAAGCAGGAGCAGACACAGAAGAAGCATCAGGGAACAACTTCTGACAGAGCAGTACATTGTGCCCACCATGGCAGAGTGCAGCACACAGTGCCATGTTGGCAGGTGTATTGGAAGAGGAACACTAAAAGCAGGACTAGACAGCCCAGGAAAACAGAGGATTAGAGGCCCTGAGATTATAACTCTGTTCAGTGGATGTACCAGGTAAGAATGAACTTTATTAGAAAGAGATGTGGACATTGATTATTAGTGCTGGAGGACCTTTGTCATTTGGTTAGAAGAAGAATTTTGTGCACAATCCACCATACACACTCCATTATTAGGGACAGTGCATTTTGCCCCTGCCCTCAATTTATATACCATAGAGCCCTTCCAGTTACCTACAGGGCCAACTAGCCTCTTATATTCCAATGGCTGTCTTGTTTCTTCAAATGCATTGAAATTAGCCACTATTGCATCTTGAAATTTCAGTTATAAATGCCTCAGTAGTGCTCCTGACTGATATTTCATTGTTTGGTTGGGGTCTAGACGGAGGTTTTGAGAGTTGTCTATTCTCCTAAAGTATGCTGCTTGAGTCTTTAGTTTCTCAAAATCATTACTCTTTATTTACAGCAAGTATTTACACATTTGGACCTCTATACAAGGTTGGAGCTTCTCCTTCCAGATGTCTCTTACTTCTCAGTCATGTGATCTGACATTATTATTACATCAGCATCATGTATGCTTCTGACGTTAACCCCTTTACAACTGATTCTACTCTTGTGCTTACTGCCTGGTGCCTACATTCTTATCAGCTATTTGTGCACTTTAGGAATTGCAGGGTTTGCAGCTGAGCATTGTCGCTCGTGTTTTATTGAACAAAACAAAAAACGAAGGCTCTGACAGAATTTCTGCAAGCGAAGAAGAACTTTGCTCTTGAACAGCAGTTTGTCTTGCTCGGAGAATAGTTTCAGCTGCAAATCAAGGTCAGCTTCACTTGTGCACAGATTTTACTCATGAAAGGTAAACTTGTTACAGTACGATACACCAACATCCTACTTGCACTTTCCATCATTAACATTTTATAGTACAGCTTTAGTAAGAACATAAACACAGAGATGCAGTCACCCCTTCTTCCCTGCTCCTTTCTGAAGAATTGTGCAGTTTATACAATCAAGAACAATCTCTAATCTATTTACACCCTCACCAGTGATCATCTACAAATGATATTCCCATAATCTCATGAGGACACAGCAGGTTCAATATCACATTTCATAATCTCCACCTATTCTTATGCTTTTCCATCTCTTTCATTCTTGCATTCCTGTTTTAAGAGTTAAACAATAGAGCACAAGTCAGTCTGATGGGAGCTTGTTCCAGTTCTATGATTCTTTGTATGAAATATCTTCTCACTAGTCTCATCTGCAGTTTGCTAATTTTGTATTCATGTCCTCTGGCACTGCAGTCATAGTGTGAGCACAAGACTGCTTCAATTCTGTGCCAAAGTATGTCTAGAGAAGTGATATTCATTAGCTTTTTGTCACAGGCCATGTACCTTGGTCAAAGCTTGCTCTCTGGATTGCTGTTGTGATAGAGAGAGAGACTGTCTTAGCATGCTGAGCCCCTGAGCAGTCGCAATGTGAAATCAAGGTATAGTCTGCAGGAAAGAAAGTCTTAAGGCACAATAATTCAACTAAAATTGTTGACCTGTTGTGTTGGTGCAACCTTTTCACTATATGCTGTCCCTTGATGTCACTATTTTAACTGCGTATGTACCTGCACCCAGCTGCAGCATCTGTTATCACCTGTGACTGCACGATTGTTGCTGTGTTGTTCGATGATGTATCTAAACATCTGGAGCAGCCAGAACTTTCTTCATTCCAGCTTCTGTATGGCTGAAACCATTGGAGCTAATTTCTGTTATTGCCTTGTCTGTCGGGAAACTGTTAGGATTGAGTACAACACTGGATTTACACTCCACTTGAATTTTCTCTCCATTGACAATGAAGAGTATTATCAGGCAGTGTGTAAATCTAGCATATTCCCGCCTTCCATCAATTTCCCACCAGGCAAGTTAGGTTAATTGCTCCCAAAATCATTGAATCCCAGTAGGAATATCACATCTCAGATGTGGATTTGACTTTCTTAACTTTAGGTGTTCAACCTTGGTGTACTCTATGACCCTGAGCTGAAATACAACCAACGCCCCTCAAGTTACCTACTTGAAACTTTGGAACATATCACCGCCCCCATCACATCTCTCAATCGCTCTTAAGAGTGCTGAAATCCTCATCTTTGGCTCGTTACTCCAAGACTCAATTTCTCCAACCCTCTCTTCAGTAGGCTCACAATGTGTCTCTCCACCAATTCCAGATTCAGAGCTCTGCAGTCCATTCAACACAATGTCCTACAACTGTCAGTTCTGTCTTTGATTAGGACTACTGGTTCCTCGTCCCCTAGAATATCAACTTCAACATCTTCATCTTAAATCCCTCCAATATCCTCACTGCACCCCACTCAGCAAACCCTTCCCAACATCCAAGCACACACCCTCCAATCTTTTATTCAACCCCTTTCCCTCTGCTAAACTCTTGGTGACAGAGCCATCAACCTCATTTGGAATTTTCTCCTTCAATCTTTTCACCATGCTACCTCTCTCCTCATCCTCCTGAGCTCCCCACTATCATAGCTGCCAATCTTCAGCCAATTCTATTCTCTCTATTTGATATCAAGAAAAGTCTGAAGGCACTGAATGCAGCAAATGCCATGGGCCCTGACAACATCCTGCTGTAGTACTGAAGACTTTTGCTTTAGAACTAGCCACGGCCTTAACCAAGCTGTTCCAGTACAAGTACAATGTTGGCGTCTACCCAACAATGTTGAAAGTTGCCCAGGTATGTCTGGTCCACAAAAAGCAGGACAAATCCAACACAGCCAATTACCACCCCGTCAGTCTACTCTCAATCATCAGCAAAGTGATGGAAGGTTTCAGCGACAGTGCTGTCAAGCAGCACTTACTCAATGCTTATTTTGGGTTCCACCAGGGTCACTCAGCTCCTGATCTCATTGCACCCTTGGTCCAAACATGGACAAAAGAGCTAAATTCCAGAGGTGAGGTGACAGTGATTTCCCTTGACATCAAGGCAGCAGTTAAATGAATGTGCCACCAAGGAACCCTAGCAAAATTGAAGTCAATGGGAATCAGGGGGGAAACTTTCTACTGGCTTGAATCGTACCCAGCACAAATAGTCTTTATTGGGATGTGGGCATCACTGGCAAGGCAAGCATTTGTTGCCCATTCCTAATTGCCCTTGAGAAGTGAGCCGTCTTCTTGAACTGCTGCAGTCCATCTGGTGTAGGCGCACACACAAAGAAAATTCCAGAGTTTGATCCAGTGACAGTAAAGGAACAATGATATAGTTCCAAGTCAGGGTTTTGTGTGGCTTGGGGGAAATCTTGCAGGAGGTGATGTTCCCATGTGTCTGCTGCCCATGTCCTACTAGGTAGTAGAGGTTGTGGGTTTGGAAGGTGCTGTCGAAGGAGGCTTGGAGAGTTACTGCAGTGCATTTTGTATACAGTACGGCAGGGGTGGAAGGAGTGAATGTTTAAGTTGGTGGATGGGGTGTGGATCAAGCAAGATGTTTTGTCTTAGATGGTGTTGACTTAAGGACCTCTTATGTAAAAAATGCTATGTAAAGCTGTGTTGTTGAGATAGCCTTACTGCCCAAAAGTGTTCTCATCGGACAGCTTGAGATGGAGACAGGAAACATTGCTGATCATCAGCTCTGGCAATAACCCACTGTCCAGGAACCATGAGAAGACATGCAGGGCTGGGTTTTCGCAGAGTTGGGTAAATTCTGTGGACCTTTAAAAATGACGGGTGGAAGGCCCATCAAATCCAATTTTTTCCAGTAGTGTAAGGGGGCGGAGTGAGGCATGATTCACACAGGTGGGAAACCTGAACTCAGCAGGGCCATTTGAACTTGCGCCACTGGTCCATGAGACTGTTATTGTGCAAGTTACTTATAGTTTACTAATCAGGGAGACATTTCACGAATGTGTCTTCTGGAAATGTTACCTTTCGCTCATTAACCTTCATCAAATAGCATAATCTTAGGAGTGCCATGTCAGCTGTGACTCAGTTGCTAGCGGTCTCGCCTTGGAGTCAGAAGTTTGTAGATTCAGGTCTCACTCCAGCGACCTGAACACATAAACCTGGGCTAACACGTTCAATGAAGGTCCCATCAGTTCCCTCAGCTAGGTGTAAAAGATCCCAATGCACTATTCAAAGAAGTGTAGGGAAGTTCTTCCTGTTGTCCTGGCCGCTATTTATCTCTCAAGCAACATCACTATAACAGATATTCTGGTCATTATCACATTACTGTTTGGGGGACCTTGCTTGTGAAAATCAGCTGCTACATTTCCAATATTATAACAATTCAATTCAAAAGCACGTTATTGGCTGTAAAACAGTTAAGGATGTCCTGAGGTTATGAAAGGTGTTATATAGATACAAGACTTTCTTTTCTTTATAGACCATAATGGGACTGTCACAATGGAATTATGGTCACTATGGTCTATGGAATTAAGGTATTCAACTGACTAAATCTGCCTTTTCTTGTCTCACAATTTTTCGTCATCACACTCACTTCTCTAAGAAGTGAAATGCTGAAATGGAATGTTATTAACATCATGACATTGGATGAATGTTTGCTCGGAAGTTGTTAACTTGGAATTAAATCCCTGCTGACAGTGCAGCTCCTACAGTATTCATCTTTGCAAATTCCATTCACAGATACGTCCAAAATAAATTGCACACTAAACGATTTTAGCATTTTGGAAATAATGTTGTGTGACAGTTGATGTGTGTGTGTAATTTGCTCCAGTATTTATTTTCAAGTAGTTATTTTGTGTAGGTTGCAATAAATAAAACCTAACCCCTTTCAACGTCAGGCATGCTATTTACACCAGGTCCACCAGCAATACCCAGTGGTGGGAAACTAGTACTACAGGGAAGAACTTGACTAAACAAAGCAGGACGAGAAAATATTGCAGCCAAAAACTGAATCCCAGAACAGTAATTTAACGGCAGTGCAGATTTTCAGTTCAAGATAGTTATCTGGGTAAAATCAGCAACTCGGTAGGAAGAAGCGTCTACTTAATTGACTAGCCTAAATGCCTACCCACTCACCACCAGCTTACTGTGGCTGCATCTATAGGTGTACTGCTGTGACTTACTAATGTTTCTTCAGCAGCACCTCCTAAGCTCTGAACTCCTAACATCAAAAAGGAGTTGGGCAACATGTGCATGAGAGTACCTTTAAGTTTTTCTCCAGGGCAGATTTCTTCCTGTCTTAGATGTTTATTGCAATTACTTCATCACTGGGATTCCTTACCAAACTTTGTGAGAGCACCTTAACCACATGGATTGCAGCGTTTAAGAAGGACTGCACCTTCTCAAGACAACTAGGGATGGGTAATAAACACCGGCCTTACCAGTGATGCTCATGTCATAACAAGGAATAAAAACAAATTGGTGTTGCCTACCTTTCCACCCCCATATGCCCCACATTTTTTTCCCCTAACCATTCTTCTCATTTATGCTGTGGTAGAATTCTAGTATCAGCAATCTTTGTCCATATTATATTTTTTTACACGGGATGCTAGGCAGAGACATATGGTCAGTACACTGCACCAACATACAAACATGAACATACATGTAGCAACCAGGAATGTGGTTTTTCCCTCTCCTGCAGCACGGATGATAGTGTACAACTGTTCACCATGGAGGGCATCGTTGCCTAATCCTGACCTGACCTAATCCAATGCCTATCATATGCATTCTGTCCATCTAGAGTCACTGGATCTTGATTAGGGAATCCCTGGCTAATTGTTTTGATCCTCCCTCGGCCAGGGGTGCTACTGCCGAAGTGGTGCCCACACATTCCTCTCTAGAAATAAGAAGACAAGAAAGGAGAGTTTGAAAGGATTGATGAAAGATAAGGCCAAGCACCCCTCCCTCTCCGTATGAATAAAGAGCTAGGAGATATAAGCATGAGTGAGGAGTTGTGCTTTATCAGATTTAGATTCACAAAGAAATCCCTAGATGACTTTTTTTTACACAAGGACCTGCAAGGCAGATGAAGTGCTCAAACAGCTCTGCCAGTGTAGATTGGGCCACTGACTTCAGGCTGCAATAGGGGTTTTCTAGAGTGCTGCCTGATCCTGCATGCGCTAGATTACCAACACCAAATCTAGGAGAGTTGAAGGCTTAATCCCTTTAACCAGGACTCTTGGGGAGTAGCATGATAGGGCCATTTGGTTCTAATTCCAAAGTGCAGGCGGCCATAGATGGGACCCGCTTCCTAAATTGAAATGTATTCCACTCCCTCAATATTCCAATTGTTTGTGGCCAGCAACAATAAATTCTGCATGTCTGTGCCAAGTTTGCTGGGAGTTGTCACAGTGCTTTTTGTCACGAGGTGGATAGCCTTCCAGTTCTATTCTCAAATGTCTGATTGGAAGCTGGGTGATGAAACTTACTTCTGTGACTCCACTTCAAGGGCCATTCTCACCATTTGGCATTGATATACTGAGGTGTATTGTTAAGAGAAGATTGAATTGCCTTAATATATCACCTGGGGCAGTGCTATAGGCTCCCAAGTGTCTCTTTTGCATTACGCTTGCTGCTTGTACCCTGCACCACTTTGCTACCCAGTATCAGGAGGATTCTGGATGGACATTACTCTCCCAACTGTCCAGAATATTCATAGCCACATTCTCTCTTCAGGTACCATGCCCTAAAAGGCCATAGGCAACCATGGGCTTCTACATTAATCTTGCTCTAAAGGCGTTGGTGCGTTCATCCAATTTGTGAGGCTCTTTAAAAAGGCCGTTCTTTGTCTACCTCGATCTCTTGTACCATTGATCTTTCCCATCAGCATCAGAATTAACATTATAAGTCTATGCTTCAGTTCTGTTGAAGGGTCATGTGGACCCGAAACGTCAGCTCTTTTCTTCTCCACCAATGCTGCCAGACCTGCTGAGTTTTTCCAGGTAATTCTGTTTTTGTTTTTGTTTTGTTTTTTCACTAGGGAACAGGCAATTCTAAATTTAGTGATGTGTAATGAGGCAGATTTGATAAGGGAGTTTAAGGTGAAGGAACCCTTAGGAGGAAGTGACCATAATATTATAGAATTTACCCTGCAATTTGAGAGGAAAAAGCTGGAATCAGATGTAACGGTATTACAGTTGAATAAAGGCAACTACAGAGGCATGAGGGAGGAGCTGGCCAGAATTGACTGGGAGATGAGCCTAGCAGGAAAGACAGTGGAACAGAAATGGCAGGAGTTTCTGGGAGTAATTTGGGAGACACAGCAAAAATTCATCCCCAGGAAGAAGAAGCATAAAGGGAGGACGAGGCAACCATGGCTGACAAGGGAAGTCAGGGACAGCATAAAAGCTAAAGAGAAAGCATACAATGCGGCGAAGAGCAGTGGGAAACCAGGGGATTAGGAAGCCTACGAAGACCAACAGAGGACAACTAAAAAAGAAATAAGGAGGGAGAAGATTAAACATGAGGGTAAACTAGCCAGTAATATAAAAGAAGATTGCAAGAGTTTTTTTAGGTATATAAAGGGTAAGAGAGAGGCAAAAGTGGATATTGGGCCACTGGAAAATGATGCTGGAGAAGAAATAGTGGGGAACAAAGAAACGGCGGAGGAACTGAATAGGTACTTTGTGTCAGTCTTCACGGTGGAAGACATGAGTAACATCCCCAAAGTTCAAGAGAGTCCGGGGCAGAGATGAGTATGGTGGCCATTACCAAGGAGAAGGTGCTAGGAAAACTGAAAGGTCTGAAGGTGGATAAATCATCTGGACCAGATGGATTACACCCCAGAATTCTGAAGGAGATACCTGAAGAGATAGTGGAGGTGTTAGTGGTGATCTTTCAGGAATCACTGGAGTCAGGGAGGGTCCCAGAGGACTGGAAAATCGTTAATGTAACCCCCCTGTTTAAGAAGGGAGTGAGGTAAAAGACGGGAAATTACAGGCCGATTAGCCTGACCTCGGTCGTTGGTAAGATTTTAGGGTCCATTATTAAGGATGAGATTTTAGAATACTTGGAAGTGTATGGTAAAATAGGGCAAAGTCAGCATGGTTTCATCAAGGGGAGGTCATGCCTGACAAATCTGTTAGAATTCTTTGAGGAGGTAACGAGTAGGTTAGACAAAGGAGAGCCAATGGATGTTATCTACTTGGACTCCAGAAGGCCTTTGACAAGGTGCCGCACAGGAGGCTGCTCAGTAAGATATAAGCCCATTGTGTTAGAGGCAAGGTACTAGCATGGATAGAAGATTGGCTGTCTGGCAGGAGGCAGAGAGTGGGGATAAGGGGGTCCTTCTCAGGATGGCGGCCGGTGACTAGTGGAGTTCGCAGGGGTCAGTGTTGGGACCACAACTTTTCACTTTATACATTAATGATCTAGATGAAGGAACTGAGGGCATCCTGGCTAAGTTTGCAGATGATACAAAGATAGGTGGAGGGACAGGTAGTATTGAGGAGGCGAGGAGGCTGCAGAAGGATGTGAACAGATTAGGAAAATGGGCAAAGAAGTGGCAGATAGAATACAACGTGGGGAAGTGTGAGGTCATGCACTTTGGTAGGAAGAATAGAGGCAGACTATTTTGTAAATGGGGAGAGAATTCAGAAATCTGGAGTGCAAAGGGACTTGGGAGTCCTATTCCAGGATTCTCTTAAAGTTAACTTGCAGGTTCAGTCGGTAGTTAGGAAGGCAAATGCAATGTTGGCATTTATTTCGAGAGGACTAGAATATAAAAGCAGGGATGTGCTGCTGAGGCTTTATAAGGCTCTGGTCAGATCACATTTAGAATATTGTGAGCAATTTTGGGCCCCGTATCTCAGGAAGGATGTTCTGGCCCTGGAGAGGGTCTAGAGGAGGTTCACAAGAACGATCCCAGGAATAAAAGGCTTAACATATGAGGAACGTTTGAGGACTCTGGGTCTTTACTCGATGGAATTTAGAAGGATGAGGGGAGATCTGATTGAAACTTACAGAATATGGAAAGGCCTGGATAGAGTGGACATGGGGAAGATGTTTCCATTAGTAGGAGAGACTAGGACCCGAGGGCACAACCTCAGAGTAAAGGGAAGACCTTTTAGAACAGAGATGAGGAAAAACTTCTTTCGCCATAGAGTGGTGAATCTCTGGAATTCATTGCCACAGAAGGCTGTGGAGGCCAGGTCATTGAGTGTATTTAAGACCGAGATAGATAGGTTCTTGATTGGTAAGGGGATCAAAGGTTAAGGGGAGAAGGCAGGAGAGTGGGTTTGAGAAACTTATCAGCCATGATTGAATGGCGGAGCAGGCTCGATGGACTGAATGGCCTAATTTCTGCTCCTATGTCTTATGGCCTTATGGTCTTATTCATCCAAATTAGTCTGAAAAACTAACCAAGGAAGGTGAAGGAGGAGAAACGGAGACTTGCAAAGGCTTTTTGGTACAAATTATTTTACATTTATAAAGGTGACTCTCCTACAGTTTTTGATCTCACAATTACATACAACTCACAATATGTTACCTTTACCTTTTTCACATTTACAAACACAGGGTTCTTGGTCTCAAATGACATCCACAGCAATGGCTGCCAGTGCTTGTTTAAATGTGGCCTGCTCCAGGCCACCTCCTTTCCTGCGGCCTCGGCCACTAATTGGCTAGCAGACCCGTCCCCTCTCCAAATTGGCTTTCGTCTCAACAAAAATGCCGATCCATTCCAGGTTCATGCCGGCAGTGGGTTTGCGATCTAGAAATGAACCTGCCTCCCGAATCCAACCTCCTCCACAAAAATACAGCTCAGAGGAACCATAGACCATTCAATCCTTAAAACGTGTTTCGCCATTCCAACTTTCCAGAAAATGGATTAGGGAACTCAATGATGCATATAAAATTGGAAACCTTCTAAGTCTAAAACATTAATTGAAAGTACACTATGGTATGAGACTAGAGGATAACAATTTATGTTGATGAACTGTAAGTATTAAATCACACGGGCAGAATTTTTCACTGAGCGGGTGGGCATGTGCCCGACCTGCTCGAGCGTCCCAATGTCATCGCGCACTTGCACGATGTTTCGCTGGGCGGGCGCAGGGGGGAGTCAGAGCCACACCCAATTAATTAACAGCCCAGTTAAGACCCTTAACAACCCTGTTGACAGCGATTTAACGTTGCCCGTGAGATTCTTCACTCGTCACACGGGCAGGCGGGCAGGTCACAATTTGCAAAACCTCATCCATGGGCGAGATAAGAAGGGTCAGCAGCATTGTCAATGTGAGCAGTGAGGAGTTTTGGAGGTGACTTGCTGCTGGTGGCTTATCGAGACTTGGGAGTTTATTCTTCAATTGGGACTTAATTCTTAGCATTTCCAGGCTTCATTTCTGGCCTCATTGGTGTCTTCCAGGCTCCCTGAGGATTCGGGCCATGTGGACCTTGCAGGTATCAGGCAGTCTTCCCTTACCCTAGTAATGGGGATTGTAGTCTCCACTGTAGGCACCTCCTCTGAGGAGGAAGAGGGGGGCAGAAGGGAGAGGACGCCAGGTGTCCCAATGCAGCTTCCAGGGGAGGGACCTGTGGGAGGAGAGACACAGGCAAAAGGGGCGCAGGGCCAGCAGGAAGTCCAAGGCGGAAGGGTCCACAGGAGATGCCACTATTCTGCTGCAGTTACCTCAATATGTCTGAGGTGCAATACCAAAGGAGGCTCTGCCTCAAGGGAGAATGTGACCTCCATTTGATGATCGAGCCTGCGATCAGCTCCAGCTGTGTGGGTGGACACCCTATGCCAGTGGCTCTGAAGGTTACAGTGGCCCTGAACTTCTATGCCTCTGGGTCTTTCCAGGGGTCAGTGGGGGATCTGTGCGGAGTCTCCCAATCAGTTGTCCACAGTTGCGTCAAGCTGGTGACAGATGCTCTGTTCAGGCGGGTATTGACTTTCTTTCATTTCCGTATGGATGAGGCCAACCAGGCTGAGCGAGCCAGAGGCTTTGCAGCAATTGCTGGTTTCCCCTGTGTCCAGGGTGCAATTGACTTCACATATGTGGCCATCAAGGCGCCAGCGGGTCAGCCGGGTGCCTTCGTCAACAGCAAGGGATTCTACTCCATGAACATGTAGATAGTGTGTGACCACAGTATGCAGATTCTGCAAGTCTGTGCAAGGTACCCTAGCATGCTCCCATGACCCGTACATCCTCAGATACTCCCAGGTGATGAGGCTGTTCAGTGCTCGAGCCCGACTGGATGGATGGCTGCTGGGTGACAAGGCTATCCCTTGAAAAGGTGGCTTATGACGCCTCTCCGCCACCCAAGAACAGGCGGAGCAGCAGTACAACTGGAGCCATGACTTGTTATGACTGATGCAGTTGATATAGCTGAGTTATTTAAAAATCCCAGAGGGAAACTTTAAACAACTGTCATAACCTATAATTTTAAGTGTTATGTTTGAGATACAACTCTAAATTCAGAAATTAGACCACCAGTCCTCAAGGTTTTACATTAAACTAAATGAAACATCTTATTAATTTACACAGGTTAACATATATATACACATGGGGAAAAATTTTCCACCCGTTGAGGAGGAACGGGTGCGGGCGGGCGCACCTCCAATTGGCGACCCTGATCAGGGGTGCTCCACCATTTTAAGGAGGTGGGTCAGTTAAGGCCCGTCCAGCGTGATGTCCGCCAGAAGTGCTATGCGCACCCTGTGCGGGTGGGGGGGGTGGAGGGGGTTTCCCTCAGCCGGGAGTATGCTTTCTCGCTCATGCGTGAAAGAGCGCACTGATCTCCCTGAGGCTAAGTGCTGCCTCAGGGAGATCAGCTCCGATTTAAAACTTTCATTAAACATGTTTAAAAATATTCCTTGCCATGTCACCTCATATGACACTGTCACATGAGTTGGGACATGACCATAAGTTTTATTGAAACCTTTCCTAAAGATTTAAATACCCTCATGAAACCTCATCCCGCCCATGGATGAGGTTTCATGCTTTTTACGAAGCCCACCAGGGCTCCCGGCCTGCCCGCCAACCTTAAGGCTGGATGGACAGGTCCATTAATGACCTTAATTACTTTTTCAATGGCCTCAATAGGCCATTGACAGGTCGGTGGGTGCACAGCTGACTCGGCTGCGCCCCCGCCAGCCTGAAAATGGAGATGACCCGGGGTAACGTCAGGAGTTCCACTCGACGTCATCCCGCGTCATTTTACGCGTTGGCAAGCGGGCCCCTCCCCTGCTCGCCAACTGGAAGACCTTTCCCATGGTTACAAATTACTACTATCATAACTTTTAACAAATTCTCAAACTAATCTCCATTAAGGCAATAGTAACCCATAGACTTAACCAAACACCTGGCAAAGCATTTTCACCTTACGAATTCAAAATGAGGTTCTTTTCACTTTGGTTCCTGTGGAGCCAATTGGAGGCTTACAGCTGCCTTTTGATCTCACATTGCCTCTGCTCTGCACACCCGAAAACGGCTAAAGTTATATCTACCACTGCCCGTTGAATTCTCATTATATCAATAACCTCTGAACTAAACCTCTCTAACAATAAAACCAATTTTATTGGTGCCTGCTAGATAGGTATCATTTTCACCCCACTTCTTGAATGCTCTATTCAAAAAATGCAAATGCATGCTATCTCTCTTACATCTCAAACTAGTACACATCAAAACACCCAGACTAGCTGGCTTTAATCCAATTAAGACACACCCACAGACTAAACCTCTATTTTAAAAGAAAAATATTTTCCAAAATATTATATCCATTAATAGCTTCATGACATGTCTCCACAAGGGCAGTGATAGAGAGAACCATAGGTCTTCTCAAGATGCGCTTCCAATGCCTGGATCATTCAGGGGGCGCACTACAATACCCCCCAGAGTGGGCGTCATTGATAGTGGTTGCATGCTGTGCTCTCCACAATCTGGCACTGGCAAACAGGGACCCACTGGAGGAAGAGGATCTTGACGCAGCTGCACAGGCCACAGATGATGAATCCAGTAATGAGTCAGAAGAGGAGCACGGTGAGGAAAACGCTGAGGGCATGGAGGCAGACCTCGGTAACCTCCAGGGAGGCAGGGACACCAGGGACACCTTGATCCAACGCTCCTTCAGCTAGGCTGCCAAATAAGAATTACCACCTCATGCCAGGGATGCCGCCTCCATCCAAAGACCCAAACCTCCCTGTCGCTTGCCATTTTAACACTCCACCCTGCTCTCTTGCCCACATGTCTGTCCTTGGCTTGCTGCATTGTTCCAGTGAAGCCCAACGCAAACTGGAGGAACAGCACCTCATCTTCCGACTAGGCACTTTACAGCCTTCCGGACTGAATATTGAATTCAACAACTTTAGATCTTGAACTCCCTCCTCTATCCCCACCCCCTTTCCGTTTCTTCCCCTCCCTTTTGTTTTTTCCAATAATTTATATAGATTTTTCTTTTCCCACCTATTTCCATTATTTTTAAATCTATACCTTTAATGCCCTGTCAGTCTTTCCACCCCACCCCCACTAGAGCTGTACCTTGAGTGTCCTGCCATCCATTCTTAATTAGCACATTCGTTTAGATAACATCACCACCTTTTACACGTCTTTATTCCTTTGTCTGTGACATCTTTTGATTATCTGCTCCTATGACTGCTTGCTTGTCCCTACAACCACCCCCCACCCCCAACTTCTCTCCCCCCATCCCCCCACCTTAAACCAGCTTATATTTTACCCCTCTCCTAATATTACTCAGTTCTGTTGAAGGGTCATGAGGACTCGAAACGTCAACTCTTTTCTTCTCCGCCGATGCTGCCAGACCTGCTGAGTTTTTCCAGGTAATTCTGTTTTTGTTTTGGATTTCCAGCATCCGCAGTAGTTTTTTGTTTTTACCCCTCAAGATCTTGTTTGTTTCAATAAGATCACCTCTCAGTCTTCTAAACTCCAATGAATGTAGGCACAACCTGTTCAACCTTTCTTCATAAGATAAGCCCTTCATCCCAGGAATGAGCTAAGTGAACCTTCCCTGAAATGCTTCTAAAGCAATTATATATTTTTTCAAATAAGGAGGCCAAAAACTGTACACAATATTCCGGATGTGGTCTCACCAAGTCCCTGTACAGCTGCCGTAAAACTTCCCTACTTTTATATTGCATTCCTCTTGCAATAAATGCCAATATACTATTTGCCTTCCCAATCACTTGCTGTATCTGCATACTAACTATATATGATTCATGTACCAGTATACCCAGATTCCTCTATACCACCGAGTTCTGCAATCTCTCTCCATTTAAATAGTATACTGCTTTTCTATTCTTCCTGCCAAAATGGACAAGTTTGCATTTACCCATATTATATTCCATCTGCCAAATTTTTGCCCACTCACTTAACCTGTCTATGCATATCTCTATCTATATCTCTACCTCTCTTGACAGCTTACTTTCCTGCTTATCTTGGTGTCATCGGCATGTTGGGTCTTTGCAGGAGCAACCTTCTCATTGGCAATTAGGCTTGGGCAATAAATGCTGGCCTTGTCAGCGACACCCAAATCCCGTAAGTGAATAAAATCCAGCCAGCACCACTCCCTACCCTACCCAGTAACCTTGCAAATCATCTTTCTTCAGGTGTTTATTCAATTCTCTTTTGAAAGCCACAATTGAATCTGTCTCTACCACTCTCAAGCATTGCATTCCAGATCCTAACCACTTGCCGTTGGTTCTCTTGCCAATCACCTTAAATCTCCTGTTATTTTAATTCTCCATCTTGCTCTCACGCTAACCTCTCCATCCTCTGTCCTCGGCAATGTTCTACTGAAGCTTAATATAAGCTTGAGGAACAGCATCTCATCTTTCAATTAGGCTCTTCACAGCCTTCTGGACTAAACACAATATTCAACAATTTCAGACCGTAATCTGTTCTCCCATTTTGTTTCCGTTTCTTTGTAGGTTTCAGTTTTAGTCTCATTTTTCCCTTATTTCTGCTTTCGGTTGACAGCTGCTCATTGTTTTGCCATTTACATCTCCTCTATATGCATCATTTGTTTCTTTACTTACCAATACCTTTCTTTACCAATACCACTCACTTTGGCCCTGCACCACCATCTCTTTTGTCATTTAATCTCTCCTGTCTTTCACCCAATACAGATAGTGTTCTTTTTCAACCCTACTCCCTTTCATTTGCTTAAAACCTTAAACATTTCTAACTTTCCCCAGTTCTGCTGAAAGGTCATGACCTGAAACGTTCCCATAGATCCTGTCTGACCTGTTGAGTATTTCCATCATTTTCTATTTTTATCACCTTACACCAATGTCCTCTGGTTCTGTATCCTTCTGACAATGGGAATAATTTCTCCCTATCCACTCTGCCCAGACCCCCCATGATTTTGAACATCTCTATCAAATCTCCTCTCAAACTTCTCTTTAAGAAGAACAGCTCCAGCTTCTCCAATTATACTCACATAAATGAACTTCCCCATCCCTGGAACTATTCTCGGAAATCTTTTCTGCATCCTCTTCACATTCTTCCTAAAATGTAGCACCCAGAATTAGACACAATATTCTAGTTGAGGCCGAACTATTGTTTTATAAAGGTTCATCGTAAGTTACTTGTTTGGCACTCTATGCCTCTGTTTATGAAGCTCAGGATTCTGAATGCTTATTTAACCACTTGCTCAAACTGTCCAGCCACATTCAACAATTTGTATACAAATACCCCCAGATCTCAGTGTTTCTTTCGAACTGTGTCCTTTGTTTCATATTGCCGCTTCACATTCTTCCTACCAAAATGTATTACTTCACTGTTTCCTGCATTAAATTTTATCTGCCACATGCCCACGCATTCCAGCAGCTTGTCTACATTCTGGTGGTTAGAATTCTCACCTATGCTGCTTCTATCCGGAGTTAAAACTAAATAAATTGTGGTGAAAAAACTTACTTTTCAATAATTCCAACGTCCAGGGTGGGATTTTCCGCACTCGCCCGTCCGCTCCTGTCACAAGTCAATGGACTTCTGGCTGGGGCACCGCTTCGCCCGCGCCGGGGCTGGAAAATCCCGGCCTTAGTCTCCAGTCTCAAACACTTGGTGTACTTTGGATTCCTGTAAATTGCAGCATAAAAGTTGAACCAGCGTATAGGTCAAGCCAATTTTTTGGCACCAGAAGTCATGTTTTTGTCTATACTTAGCATATAAATCGACACTCTCCCATTTTCTGCTAATATACCATAGGCAGAATTCTCCACTTGGTGTGTGGGGCAGGACCCGCACGCCGATGCGTAAAATGACACGCGGTGACGTCGGGCAAGCGTCCCGATGTCACTGCGTGCCATTGCAATATTTCGTTGGGCAGACGCGCAATGATATCTGATGTGCGCCTGCCATTAATTAACGGGCCACTTAAGGCCCTAGAGGTGCCAATTGGCGGAGATTTTTTGGCGCCTGTGCAATCTTCGGGTCGTCGCACGGGCGCAACGGGCAAGCAGGTAGGAGACATTTGTATAAACCTCATCCACAGGTGGGATAGAGGGCTCAGTGGGGTGGCGGGTGTGCTCTGTCATTATTTAATTTGCAAAGTTACTGATGCTTGCCTGTGTGAGCTGCAATACTTCAAAACGCACATCAGCTGCTTGGATTTGACTCACAACCTTCAGGTCAGCACTCTGCAGTGAAGAATCGTTTTTGGGCCTGCAGGTTTCAGGAAGCCTTCCCTTAGCCTGGGAATGGGAGTTGAACTCTCCAATGGAGGCACCTCCTCTGAGGAGGAAGGGAGTACTAGAAGGGGGAGGAGGCCAGGAGTGCACATTCAGCCTCCAGGGGAGCCACCTTTGGGAGGACAGGCGCAGGCACAAGGGGCACAGGGCTGAGAGGTAGTCCAAGGTGGAAGGGGCCGCAGAAGACACCACTATCCTGCCAGGGTATATAGACAGCGAAGCAGCTACTTAAATATGTCTGAGGTGCAGTGCTGAAGGAGGATCCGTCTCTCAAGGGAGACAGCCAACTATATCTGTCAGATGATAGGCCCTGAGATCTCCGCTAACTGTGTGGGTGGACACCCCATTTCAGTGGCTCTAAAAGCCACAGCTGCCCTCAACTTCTATGCCTCTGGCTCCTTCCATGGTTGAGTGGGTGATCTTTGCGGTGTCTCCCAATCAGCTGTCCACACTTGTGTCAAGCAGGTTACAAACGTTCTGTTCAGGCATGCATTGACCTTCATCCACTACCGTTGGGACCAGGCCAGCTAGACACAGCAAGCCAGAGGCTTTGTGGCGATTGCTGGCTTCCCCCACATCCAGGGTGCAATCGACTGCACACATGTGGCCGTCAAGGTGCCAGCAGATAAACCCAGTGCCTTCATCAACAGGGAGAGCTTCCACTCCATGAACTCCATGATGGTGTGTGATCACAGGATGCAGGTTCTACAAGTCTGTGCAAGGTACCCAGGCAGCTCCCACGATGCCTACTTCCTCAGACACTCCCAGGTGCCGGGGCTCTTCAGTGCTCCAGCCTGGCTGGATGGATGGCTGCTGGGTGACAAGGGCTATCCCCTCAGAAGGTGGCTCATGACGCCTGTCTGCCATCCAAGAACAGAAGCTGAGCAGGGGTACAATAGGAGCCACGCCTCCACAAAGGGCTGTGGTGGAGAGAGCCATCGGTCTTCTCAAAATGTGCTTCCGATGCCTGGACCGTTCAGGGGCGCACTCCAGTACCCCCCAGATCATGTGGTAGTGATAGTGGTTTCATGCTGCGCTCCCACAATCTTGCACTGGAAAGGGGGACGCTGTGGACGAAGAAGATGTAGACGCAGTGGCTGCAGCTGCACATGATGAGTCCAGCAATGAGTCCAAGGATGAGCATGCACAGGGAAATGCTGAGGGGGTAGACGCTGACCCGGGCATACTCCAGGGAGGCAGGGACACCAGGGAGGCTTTAATCCAACAAACCTTCGGCTAGCACACCACATAGGGACCTCCAAGACAAGGCTGGGCTGCAGGCTCCATACTCGATACCTGAGTGCAAACATGTCTGAATTTAATGGTATAACAAAAGGAATTTAAGAGAACAAAATGACAAAGGTGTTCAACATCACACCAACTCACAAAGACCTCATTGCGGGCCAACAGAAAAACACCAGTGATAAACCTGTGGTGTGCCTAAGGTGCCTTATGTTTACGCTTTCGGGTGTTACGTCTTGGTGTTGCCCCCTCACTGGGACTGGCATCTGAGACAGCCTGCTGGCCTCAATGACCTTGGCGGCCATCTTCTGGCCCATGGAGACTGTGCTGGCCCCACCTGGGAGGGAGCTGCCTGTTCCACAGCTGGCATCTCCCCAGTCATCGCAGCCTCATCGGATGCAACAGCCACTGGGAGAGGGGCGGAGGAGTTGCCACCCTCATCCAGAGCACCCTGAGAGGAGCCCGCAGAGACGACAGGCAGCTGCTGCGCCAACGTGAAGTTGGTTTGGACCTCCCTGCTCACCATGGATGGATGGGCGCCGAACTGGGAAACTTGGTAACCAGACCATCTCCCACAATGACACTGACCAGCTGAGGTCAACGCTCGATGTGAGGGCTTGCTGGTCTGAATGCATCCCCAGGAAGCTCTGACGGGTCTCCTGGAGGAGCCTCTCCACGAGGGTTGCCACTCTCTCCATGGAGGACACATGGCACTCGGCATGAGGCTCATTGCATCAGCGATGGTCCGCGTAGACTCCTCTACCACGAACACCAAGCCAAGAATAGCTTCATGTATTTCCACCAGATGCTCCCGCACACCTGGCCACATTTCCTGCATTTGCTGCATCGTAGACGACTGCAGAGGCACATTATCAGTCACCGACTGAGCATGTGCCTGATCTCCTGTAATCTTCTGAGTACTGGCATTATGGCCACTCTCTGTCTCTGCCAGCTCCTCCAGTGACTGTGAAATGCCCTCGCCACTGTGCCCCGGGACACTAGATGATGATCTAATTCCCACCGAGGTGCTAGTATCTGCACTGGTGCCTACCTGGCAGAGATGGTGTGACACTGGTGAGTCCGAGACTTCGGTGCCCTCAGGTGTGAGGGGGGGCCCCTGCTGCTCCTCCTCCCAGCCTTGCTCCGCTGATGCTGAAAGAAAGAACAAGGACATTTGATTAGTCAACATGGAGACAATGTCAGTGTGCATCCCTGTCCCCTGGATTATTATGCGCTCATCCTTCCATAAGCAATGGTCAAGCCATGTTGCAAACTTCAACCATGAAACATTCAGCACTGTCATGGCTGCTGGGAGAATAATGGTGACCTCAGTGCTGGGCAAACATACCTGCCCGTGGCACCCCAGCCTCACCGACACCAGTGGACCTGGGTGCATGGCACCTCACCAGATCTAGGGCCTCCTGCTCGAACCAGCTAAGCATCACCAACTAGGCCGGCCCTCCGCCAGTCCTCACCCGCTGGGCGGCATTATGTGTATTCTCCTCTTGATAAGGAGAGAAGAGCATTGATTAGTGCTACTTGTACCTGGATTCTCTTCGTGGCCGGCCCACCCCAACCAGAGTGGGACATTGTAGGGCTCCAGTGCCTCCTCACCTCGCAGCTGCCGGCCACTCACACAAAGATGCCAGGCCTGTTCCCCCACCCCCGCCACTTGGCCAAATGCTGCCTACATCACATCTGGCACCACATGGTCTAACCTTCCATAGGAAGGAGGCGCAAGCACATGGAATGCAGAGGGCAGCAGATCGATCGGTGCCATGCCACCTTGAAGCATCCCTCCCAGCGTGTCATCACCCTGACTTTGACATGTCCTGGAGTTCCAGCACTGCGCCTAGGTGCAGTTTCTGCAGGTTGCCCCAAAACAGTAATGTGGGTCTCAGTGCACCACATGCTGCGGGTGCAGAACCCATCTCATCACCACCCTGTCAGGGTGACCTAGGCATGGGCAATATCTGCTGGCTCACCCAGCGAAGGACACATGCCATCAATGATTCAATGCAGTCACTACACTCAGACTTGGGGGAGGTGGGGGAAGGTGCACCAGAGGGGAAAGCCTACCTACTGGGTTAAGTGACCAAAGCGAACATGGTACTCACCCTTCCCGAGCACAAGAGGTTGTTGAAGTGCTTGCAGCACTGGATCCACCTGCACCGCACTATGTCATGGGAGCTCACTATCTTCCCCACCTCCTCCCAGGCATGATTGGTCATGGTGGGGGGGCCTCCTCCTCCCACCCTGGGGTTCGAGGACCTCCCGCCGTGCTGCCACCTCCTTGAGGAGGGCAGCAAGGCAATCGTCCAATAAACGAGGGGCACAGTTCTCCCCTGCCCTACCCCCCTGCTTGGCCCACTCACCAGCAGCGCACAGGGGAGCCCTTCCAGTAGCCATGTTTGACAGCCTTTGAAAGGCTGCAGCAGCTTTTTTAAATAGGCCATCGGGTCGCCATTGGACCCGGCGGTCATTGCAGTCCCGCTGCCGCCCGCCCACTCCCACTATCCTCGGGGGCCGCGATCCACGCTGGACGGGCTTTAATTGGCCCGCTCATGTAAAATGGCAGCACGGACCCGATCGTGGGCGGCGATTGGGTCCACGCCATCACTCTCTCCGCCCACCCGCCAGGCAGAAAATTCTGCCCCATGTTTCGAAAGCATAATTTCTCCATTCCCATCCAATTGAAGCAGATTCATAAAATGTTGATGAAAAGAACAGAAACAAAGCTGATTTTCAAGCCTATCCTCCCATCCTGAGACTCCATCTCGCTGTCCCCACATTGACTTGCCTAACCTGCTGTAGTTTTCGATCTTCTTTTGTTGGGTGGGGTTAGATGGGCAGAAATTGATTTATTTTCTTTCGACACAAATGTCTATTCCAAAAGAAATTAGATTTATCAAATAAAACGTTGAAAATATTTTGCATCTCCAAAAAGAGCACATTTCGCCTTTGTCACCTTCCCATGTAACGGTAAGCAGTGTACAGATTTGCAGTGCCTCCCAATGGAGATGAGTCTGAGTATTTACATTCCTTGTTGCTGTTTGGCTTGACACATTTTATACTTGGTGGATAAGTTGACTTCCATTTTTGGAAGGATTTTTCCAAGCTTCAAAGGTCAACTTATATGCCGACATTTAGGTAATGGTCTTTCTCTACCTCACCTACATAGTTGAAAGCTTTATAAACAGAGCAAGGGCCGATGTCCTCGCAGAGCGGTTTGCTAGTGTTGTTGGGAGGGCTTAAACTAACTTGGCAGAGGGATAGGAACCAAGGTGTAGCTTTAAGAAAGATAAACAAGGTGCACAAAAGATTGTTAGAAATGGCCAACACTAGAGAAAGGAAAAGTAAGATCTTAGGAGAGCTCAGACTAAGAGGTTACACAATAAAGCTTGAATTTGGTTTACAGTGCATATATGTAATCAAATGAATTGTGGTAAATAAAGTTGGTGAGATGAAGGTGCAAATAGCCACATGAGAATATGATGTTGCAGCAATAATGGAGACTGGCTCAAAGAAGGGCATGGCTGGGTACTACATATTCAGGAATACAAGTTATTCAGGTAAGATATGGAAGGAAAGAAAGGAAGAAGGGTGGCAGTATTGATTAAGGAGAATATTAGTGTTGGAGAGAGAGGCGGTACTAGAGGGGTCAAGGGCAGAATCTATTTGGTTAGCGTAAAGGAACAGTAAGTAAAAGAACAATAGAGTACATTACTTGGTGTATTCTATAGGCCACTAACCAGTGGAAAATACATGGAGGAACAAATCGGCAAGAAAATTACAGAGAGATGCAAAACTTATGGAGTAGTAATAATGGGGGACTTTAATTATCCTAATGTAGACCGGGATAGTGGTGACTAGTAATAGTGAAGATAATAGTGTAAAGGGTAGAGAGGGAGGAGAGTTTCTAAAGCGTATTCGGGACAATTTCCAACATATTTATGTTTCCGACCCAATAAGGAAGGAGGCATTGCTGGACCTGTTTCTGGGGAATGAAGTGGGTCAAGTGGATCTAGGGCTGAATTTTTACCTTCGAAGCGGGTGGCATGAGTCATGAAATTTCTAAGCATGGCAAACCGGCCTCAGGAAAAATGTGCCTTGAATCGCGATTTTCGTTCCAGGAGCGGGTTTTGGGTGTGGGATAGAGTCAGGCCTGCCGCCCCTGGATGCAGGTCGGAGGCAGCCACAGGGGCTGCCGGGTTCTGAGGCGGGCTGGTTAAAAGGCCTGCCTCAGTTCTCTGGGACTTTATTCCAGTTGTCCTGTTAGCCCTCTTGTCTTCACCCCTCACACCCCCTCACTCCCCACGTCTCATGACCCCCACCCAGTACCAGTGGCCCCTCATACCCTCCATGCAAACCCATGCTCCTCCACTCACCAACATGACTTCTTATAACCCCTATGCCAACTTAATGTCTACCCATGCCCCTCCCTTTGCCCTTATACCCTCCATGCTAACTCACCCAGTATCCACCATGAGCAGATAAAGGCAAAATACTGCGGATGCTGGAAATCTGAAACAAAAACAGAAAATGCTGGAAAAACTCAGCAGGTGTGACAGCATCTGTGGAGAGAGAAACAGAGTTAACGTTTTGAGACCCAGTTCTGAAGAAAGGTCATATGGACTCGAAATGTTAACTCTGTTTCTCTTTCCACAGATGCTGTCAGACCTGCTGAGTTTTTCCAGCATTTTCTGTTTTTGTTCTACCATGAGCAGGCCTCATGAGCCATGCTGAGATGAAATAAAATAAAGTTCAAAGTATCTACCACAGACTTCACTACATTAAAAAAAACTTCTTCATGAAAGCCCATTCAATGCAAGTAAATCCCCTCAAGTACTTAATCCCTTTTAAAAACAAACATTTGTATTTATAACCCCACATCGAAGACAGCTAATCATTTAATTACATCTTTGAGCTGTCAAACTGCAAACTTCCAAACCCCACACCCCCACCTGCTGAAATAATGAAAGGTTGTAGAAGCATTCAAGCAGTAATAATGTTATAATGATAGCAATTCTAAAACAGTCCTGGGATCAGGCATCACAGAGAGATTCAATGGTGAAAATACAACATTTCGGGTTGTGGGATGTGAGGGCGGGGGCGGGGGCAGTTATTGGCTCATGAGGGGCTACAGTTTGACCAAAACGATTTAGCGTTTGGCAGCTTTTCCTGATTATTTTTTGTTTCTAAGAGAATGCTTGATGTGCTACGAAGGAGATTGAACACATTTTATTTCAACAGTTTGCAAGAGCTCTTTAGGGAGGTGATGCAAAGTAGAATATTGCCTCAAATAACTATCCGCCTGTTTCTTTTTCGTAACAGTTTACCTGACTGCAAACCAAGGACAGAAATTGTGTATTCAGAGACCAAGGAAGGCAAGGACAAGACAAAACTTGCAGATGAATCTTCCCTCGAGGAAAGTACCTTGGTCATCAGGGACTCCGAAAGGTTAGAATGTCTATCTTTAGACACATTAGTTGGGTTTTGAGAGTCGTTTTATTGTTGCTTTGCTACATACAAAACCTATAAATGCACTCCCATCTGATCTTTGTTTGATTTGTGTTTATTTCCGAGCGTTTGACCTTACAATTTATAAGCCATCTGGGAGCAACCTCCCAATGTTGCAGACAAGCTTCCTGTATGCACTGTTTTAGGCAGGGAAGTGTAGCAGTGCAGGGAGGATATCTGTCTGTAATGTTATAAATTAGGAATGAACTGTAAATCTTTGTAGACCTATATTGGTTTTCTGTTGCACTGGCACAAGGCGAGTAATTTTAACCCACCCCACTGGACAGATAATGGTCAATGGATATTGAAATCAGACAGGGTATAAGATGGATGGCCTGCCCGAAGCCAGCCATTTTCTATCCAACAGGTTAGGTACTCTGGGCTGTCTAGGATTCTCTGGAGGGATTTGGATACCTATAGAGTTAAAGAATAGAGTCAGCTCTTATATGGGATTAATGTGACCCGTCATAGCAGTGGCTGATCATTGGAAGCAGGAAAGGTTGGGATTCTGTTGCTAAGGCAAAAGCTGTTATTTCTTTATCTTCCATTACAAGTGCAAGAGATTCTCAGTGAAAATGATCATGTGCATCTCCTAAATAAGTGCATCTTCAGTATACAAAGGGTAATATTTGACATGGCTTCAGCAGCAACACAAAAAAAAGAAAGATTTTTTTTGGCAGTCCCAAAGTCAAATGACCCCCATGGTGTGTGACATAGATTGGCTATACTTAGCAGCATTAGTTTTGGTGCCCTTTGAATTCAATGCAATGGAACGGAAATGGAAGCTGCGTTACAGTTCACACAAGGAGTCTGAGTTGTTGCAGCAACATGCATATTGTAGTCTGGAGCTATGGATAGTGATGGTAGAGGCTCCAGCTTTCTTTCCATCACTTGCTGACCAGGAATCTTTCCAATTCTTAATGCCCGCCATTGGCATGTGTTGGAAGGATTTGCAGGTTGATACTCAATCTGTTTGGCCACATTATGAACATACTTTCCTTGACCATCAAGTTCAAGAGTGGGACTTGAACCCAGAGCTTCTGGCTCAGAGGTAAGGACACTACCCACTGTGCCACAAGACCATGACTTTCTTTTGGTAGGATGGTACAAATAGCTGACACTAAAACAACTTGCACCAATTGACATTTTTGGGGGGGAAATGCATTGCAATGTTACAATTCAACTTACTATTCAAATACTGTAGATAACGCACATTATCTGCTTTGGTCGTTGAAATTGAATTAGATATGCTTTCTTAGATGGTACGCAAAAAGCCTACTTCCAGAGGCAAAACAAATGCTCCTTATGAACCAAAATGTGACCTTGCTTGCAGAGTAATCTGGGATAGCAGGACAAACAAATGATCAACCCTTTAAACTTAAGGTATGTACGAGTTATGTACCTTAACCATGGACTGCAGTGGTTCAAGAAGGCAGCTCACCACCACCTTCTCAAGGGCAATTAGGGATGGGCAATAAATGCTGGCCTGGCCAGAGGCGCCCACACCCCTCAAAGGAATAATAATAATAAAATACAATCACTTGAACTATCCTATTGATGAACAAAGAGCATTCTGATAGACTAGATCACAGGCTACAAGTAACGAAATGAATTTTAAGCATTAAAATTAAATTGAGCCACAGCAAACAGAATAGGTTACACTAAATTGGAAAAGTTTATTTGATAATTCTAGACTGCTCTTATATAAAGAAATTTACTTTAGAGCCATCCAGCCTTAAAGCAGTTAATGCATTTTTAATTATTTGGAGTTTCTAACCATGTGATTATTATGTTTCCTATACAGAAAGCTGTCAATTTCCAATGTGGACACAAATGAAGAAGAGAAAACTGATGCTGAGAATGAAACACGGGAAGGCCTGGGGTTACCCAAAGAAAACTCACACAACAGCCTCACAAAAGGACAAGAGGTATCCAGAATGCCAATTAGTACAGAGAGTATTGAAATGTCCAATGGTCTTGACTTATGTCAATACTAATATATTAATTCAGAATGTACTTGTTTATTCCTGATCCAAAATATTGTCACCAATAGTTGGAGGTATTTGCTGCCTTATCTAATTACCTAATTTAATTATTTGCTAGCCCACCATTATTTAAGAAAAAAAGTCGGCCCAAGATGCTGCTAGCACATTTAAAACTGAAGGACATCAACAGCCAGTCACTCAGCCAAGGAAAGTCAAGGGTGGATTTCTTAACCTCACACCTACTGGGAAATGCTGTTTCCTATAGTGGTTGGGTGGGGTTTGACTCTTATTAACATGTAAGGAGGCATACACGCAGCAGATAGGAGGTAATGAACAAGAAGTCAGCTACATTTTAACTTTGCAGTTGCTGTCTTCTGGATTTGTTGTGTGTGATTCCTGATTTAATTGGTCCTAAATAATATAGGTAGTGATATAATATTGGTAGTAAGTACCAATCAGAAAGCATGTTGGAATGCTATATTCACACAGTCACAAAGTGCCTAGACTTCCTCCCATGGTGTAGTTTAGAGCTGAAAAACTATTGGCAAGTTTTAGATAAACTCGCATGGCAGTGTGTTATCACAGCTAATTTTTCTGTCAGCTCATTAGTATAGTTTCAAGTGGCGATTTGGTCAGGTACAGAGCACGGACTGGTTTTGGGAGTGGAAAAGCGAAAGATAACGGAGTGGGAATAATTAAATGATGGTATCAGAATAAGTAGGCAAACTTATGAAAGCCTTTAGGGGACCAAAAGAAGAATCTCAACCTTTGCCGAGGCTAAAAGGATGAAGAAGTAAACTAAAGGGAAAGGACACCCAATGTTCAGATATGAGGCTGCAGTCACATGACTAAGCAGCACAGTACTTGACTCTCCTTTTCAATGGCTGCTCAAATCAATGCGGTGCTACAATATTTGGTTTTGAGAACGGTGATCTTCTGTGCCACTCCATGACATATAAGTCAGCATTGCAGGACATCAATGAGTAAATGGAATTATGTTTCAGCGCACTACTACCTATTACTGCCACTGGTTGTGCCAGCCTTCAGCTGCATAGTGTCTGCAGATGTCCTTGCAGTATATGGTACAACTCTCCATCTGGCTCTCTGCAGACCTTTGAAGACATTTCCCTCCTAGTCATTGACAGTTAGATGTACCAGGCCCGGGTACATTTAAATAATTAGTGCCAACTTAATAATTGTAGCAGAAGTATGCTAGCTGTTGATCGTGCTGCAATACCCTCATTCATGCAGCATGATAAACTGTGATTGTTTTGCTTTTGAGGTAGTATTGAGTGATATTCACGTATAAGTGATGCCATACAATTTCTAGCTACCTTTGCAAATAGGACCCTCTGCAAGCACTAAAGTGAGGTACATTCACCCATGTCTGCAGATAATGGCACGCGGCCCTCTTATGCATCCTTCCATTAAAAGAGAATTTCCCCTGGAAAATGCCTTGGTGCTAGTTATGGTGCTCAAGGCAAAAAATAAATAATTGACAACAGCTGTCACAGACACTCAAGTGAAACTAAGTACCAGCAGGGGAAAGTGAAGAAATGAGTAAGAAAGAGTTGAATAGACTTACTTTAGCAGTCATTACATGAACTTCCATTTAGTTACCAGGCTAAATAGAATAGGCACCCCAAGTCATGCCAGCGATATCTGACACTGAATGAACAGTGGTATAGGGTGTTCAAACATGCCCCAACATAATACATGAATAATGTTCAATTTGGCTTTGCCCTGCCTCCTGTAGTATTACTACAGGCCACAGTGCGAGCAGAGTCCAGAAGGGATGTAACTTCTTTCCAATTTTTGTTATCAGCTGCCTGATTTAAGCTTCAATAATAGGAAACCAATAGCGGGCCAAGCTTTTTATTATTGAGAAAGATTTCTCAAATCTTTGAAGCAAACTGTTGCTGCCACTTATTCTTACATGCATATCTTTCTGGTTAATATTTAAACTTTAATTTAACTCTCAGAATAGGTAAGTAACAGGGGTTAGCTCAGTTGGCTAGATGGCTTGTCTGTGCTTTGGAATAATGCCAACAGCATGTGTTTGATTCCCATTCTGACTTAGGTCAACTTGGGGTCTGCCTCCTCATCCTGCCCCGAAGAGTGGAAGGCAATGGCAAACCACCACTGACAAATCTGCCAAGAAAGCAGCTTAGGATGAAGCCTCAGCAGACAGTGAGCCAAGGACCTGCCTTCAGGCAGAGCACTCATACATGACAGAACAAATAGGTCAATGTGTAAAATTTGCTTTTTAGGGTGCACAGCAGCCTGTGCCACTTCCCCCTCCCTGAAGCTGCATTCAGGCATGGTGTAGAACAGGTGCTTTACATTCTCTAAACTGTTCCTGAATTAACTGACATGGTTGCAAGAAAGAAAAAATAGTTCTTTATCTATATCAGTTTCTGGCTTAGATGAATAATTCTGTTTTCTCTCATTATCTAAGTCCCTGGATAGGCTTCAATGAGATGCAGCAGTAACCTATAAATCCAAACTGTGCCTGAGATAGTGTTGTTGTCATTGATAGTGAAATACAAAGTAAATGATCAACCAGTTGACAGCAAGCAATTTGAGAGCATATTGGAGCTTAGCATACTAGGCACATTGAGACATGAGCTTTGGTGTAAGGTTATGTCGTGCACACTCACTGCAGGGTGATCACTGTCATTGCATCACCTGAAAGACCATTGATGATTTAGTGAATGTTGTTTTGTTGTAAACTTGAATTATCCAGCTATCTTTATGGCTTCCTTTGAGCATGAAGTAGAATTAATGTTTGCCATTGAGCATGTCAAGCCTACATTCTCTTGCCTTTTCAGTGGAACAAGGAAATGGGCCCGAATTCCATCGGGATGAGGTGGAGGGGTTTACTCTGGCTTCCCCTTATGGCGGAGATGGGAGACTGATGGATTTCCAGAAAAATAGAATATGTTGGGGTGACGGGATGGTGTAGTCTGCCAGTCTTCCATTGGAGACTGCTGTGGAACATCAACCCTTATGGGTCAATGCTAGGGAGAATAAGGAGTCTCGACAGCAATTAGGGTGGAATATTGAAGATTTGTTCCAGCAGGGTGAAACTGAAGAAATATTATCAAGCAATGACTGAAGTATGCCAAATATTACAATGGAGCAATAGTTAGATTTTGTCAGTTCGAGCCACTAACTGTTTTTGATGGTCAAGCTGATCTGTTGAATATAAATAAATCCAAATGTAATTACATTTTCAAAAAAAAATGCACCAATTTAAATTAAAAATCTTTCATCTGTGAAATGTTAACAGATGTCATAGCATTAATTAGAATGTGCCATTTTGATGCACACTTCCAATTTTTGTCCTGGTGTTATATCCCCAGACTCTTCTAAGAATGTGAACAAAGCAGCAGGGAAGCATTTGAGATGCATGTGGACAATTCTAAATTCTCTGTCCATATCTCTGCAGTTAACATTCTGGTAGCCCTTTGTTTCTCTGTAATTACACATGGAAGAAATGCTAAAGAGTACATGAAATGCATTCAGAGTAATGTTTCTCTATTTCCAGGAAGATTTGCAGAACCTGAATGATGCAGAGAAACTGCTTCCAGGTGAAACTGAAGAGAGCAAGTGTCTTCCCTGGAGCTGTAATCTAGAGCAGAACAATGTGATGTTAGGTGTGGAGCAGGTAAGAAAGAGCCAGTCTAAAACCATTACATGGCATTATATAGAATTTACAACACAGAAATGAGTCATTCAGCCCAACTGTTCTATGACAGTGTTTAAGCTCCACATGAGCCTCCTCTCAACATACTTTATTTAACTCTATCAAATGTCTTCCTATTGCATCCTCCCTTATGTACTTATCTTGTCTCCCCTTAAAGGCATCTATGCTATTCACCTCAGTCACTTCATTTGATAGTAAGTTCCCCACATTCTAACCACTCTGAGTAAAGAAGTTTCTCTGGAATTCCTTATTTGATATATTGGTGACCATCAGCAACTCACCAAGGCTCTTTAACAGCACCTTCCAAACCTGCAACCTCTGCCACCTAGAAGGACAAGTGCAGCAGAATAATGGGAACACCACCACCTGCAATTTCCCCTCCGAGTCACTCACCATCCTGACTTGGAACTATATCGCCGTTCCTTCACTATCGCTGGGTCAAAATCCTGGAACTGCCTTCCTAACAGCACTGTCGATGTTCCTACAACACATGGACTGCAGTGGTTCAATAAGGCAACAGACCACCACCTTCTCAAGAGCAATTAGGGATGGGCAACAAATGCTGGCCCAGCCAGCAATGCCCACATCCCATAAATGAATTTAAAAAATCTTTATATTTATGACCTCTAGTTTTAGAATCCATTTCAGATATTTGCAATTTATTGAAATTTGAGCTTTGTTTTGCTCATGGCAGATAAACTGGCCATAATACTGGACATTCACACACCTCTTTCTCTCTCCAATGCACCCACCCACCCAAATCTAACTTCTCTCACTTTCGCTCACACACAGCACCATCTTCCTTTCCATCATTCACCCACTTATTTCTGTCTTTCTTCCCCTGAAACCTCTTTGTCTTACACACACACGGCAGAATTTTTCACTGAGCAAGCAGGCGCGCACCCAACTCGCTGAAGCGTAAAATAGTGTGTGATGACATCGGGGGAACATCCCGATATCATCACTCACTTGCACGATATTTCAGTCGGTGGGCACGCACAGGAGGCAAATTGCCATCAATTACAAGGCCATTTAAGGCCATTAAAAAGGCATGTAAGCTAGATTTTATATTGGCCATGTAATTTCATGCTCGTCACACGGACAGAACAGCAGGCGGGCAGCCGACAATTTGCTAAACTTCATCCAAGGGTGGGATAAAAAGTGTCAGCAGCATTGCCAGTGTGGGTAGTGAGGAGTTTGCGAGACAGTTTTCTGCTGGTTGCTTATTGGTACCTGGCAGCTTCATCTCTGTTCGGGGCTTCATTTTTAGCATTTCCAGGTTTCATTTCAGGACTTATTGGTGTCTCCAAATGGGTTCAGACCATGTGGACCCTTCCAGGTATCAGACAGCCTTCCGTTACTCTGGTAATGGGGATTGTGGTCTCCGCTGGTGGCACCTTCTCTGAGGAGGAAGAGAGGGGCGGAAGGGAGAGGAGGCCAGGTGTCCCAATGCAGCTTCCAGGGGGGGGACCTGTGGGAGGAGAGGCACAGGCACAAGGGGCGCAGGGCCAGCAGGAAGTCCAAGGTGGAAGGGTCCGCAGAAGACACCACTATCCTGCTGCAAGGGTTTACAAGCGGCGATGCAGCTACCTCAATACGTCTGAAGTGCAATGCCAAAGGAGGCTCCACCTCTCAAGGGAGAGTGTGACCTCTATTTGTCAGATGATTGGGCCTGAGATCAGCTCCGACTATGTGAGTGGACACCCAATGCCAGTGGCTCAGAAGGTCACAGCGGCCCTCAGCTTCTATGCCTCTGGCTCTTCCCAGGGATCAGTGGGGGATCTGTGTGGAGACCCCAATCAGCTGTCCACACTTGTGTCAAGCTGGTGACAGAAGCTCTGTTCAGGCGGGTACTGACTTTCATTCTTTACTGTACGGATGAGGCCAACAAGGCTGAGCGAGCCAGAGGCTTTGCAGCAATTGCTGGGTTGCCCCACATCCAGGGTGTCATCGACTGCACACGTGGCCATCAAGGCACCAGCGGGTCAGCCGGGTGCCTTCGTCAACAGGGAGGGATTCCACTCCATGAACATCCAGATAGTGTGTGATCACAGGATGCAAATTCTGCAAGTCTGTGCAAGGTACCCTGGCATCTCCCATGACCTGTACATCCTGAGACACTCCCAGGTGCTGAGGGCCTTCATTGCTCCAGCCCAACTGGATGGATGGCTGCTGGCTGACAAGGGCTATCCCTTGAAAAGGTGGCTTATGACGCCTCTCCACCACCCACGAACAGAGTCAGGGCAGCGTTACAATAGGAGTCATGTCACCACAAGGGCGGTGGTAGAGAGGACCATAGGTCTTCTCAAGATGTGCTTCTGATGCCTGGACCGTTCAGGGGGTGCACTACAATACTCCCTAGAGTGGGTGTCACTGATAGTGGCTGCATGCTGCGCTCTCCACAATCTGGCACTGGCCATGCCCATGCACTTACTCACCACTCCCTTTCTCTCTTGTTCCCGTGCGCATCTTTCTCCCTCTTTCTGTGTTGATCACAATCTCTCCTTACAAGCATACATAATTCTATTACAAGGAAACATAGGTCCGCATGTTCCAGTCTCAACAGCAGCAGGTTTAATGGCGAGCATGGGGGACAATGCGACAGGAGCTGAAAGATTGTTTTCCTGCCAGCGTGAAATGATGGTGGGAACGTGTGCTCCTGTCCATCATGGCAGGTCGCCATTCCCGCCAAAGGCTGGCATGAAGTCTGTTTTGCATCCTGTTAATGGGATGCAGATGAAGGCCTGTAGGTCCCCCCGTCTGTCCAATTATCAGTGCTGCCAGCAGGATATCACGCTGGTCTGGAACATGTCCAGACCAACGTGGTGTGGACATGTCAAAATTCACCTGGGAGAAGACCTGGGGCAGCTTGTGGAGATCGGAATATGGAGGCCTCCAGCAACCGTGGCCCGTAGAACACCATGTACAGCAGTGGGTGGGTGGAGCATCAACCATGTGGATCTTCTCGCTGCAGGTGGTGGGCTGCATGAGGTACTGTTGGGCAGCGATGGTCTGTGCTGGGAGGGGGTGGGATTAGACGAGGAGGAGAAGAATAAAGAGGTGGGGCAGATGTGAAGGCCTAGAGGGGGATGAGAGAGTTTGGGGTCGGTTGTGTAAAGAGAGATGCTGCGGGGGCCGTGGAATGGGTGAGTTTGTATAGAGTGGGAGGGTAGTGGTGGGAGACAGGAGCATGTGACCGTGAGTGAGGCAGGTAAAGGGACCGAGCAGACAGTAGTGGAGGAGCCTCAGACTTTGCAGTTGTCAACCAGGTGTTACAGACTGTTACAGATGAGTGCGCAATTAATTCTAACCCCATTTCTCCACAGGTCGTAATAATAGTTTAAATGTTTAATTCACCCACAAAGCTGGCCAATTGTTTACTTTTGATACTGCTATTCCCACCACAAAAAGACTCCAATCAGGCTTCTTCCAGTAAAAACAAAAATATCAATTTATTTATAAAACAAAGTACTTTTTAAAACAAGTTAATAAACTGGTTAACATACTAGTTGTAGTTTAGAACTGTAACTCTTTTTAAAAAAATGTTCTAACCCCTATACACTCACATACAAACACAAAACAGGACAAAAGAAACACTGTCCCCTGCAGAGGCTGGAATATGGGAAAGTTTATTTTAAAAGGATAAAATTTGAAGTGACCTCAACACTGTTGACCTAACAGAATTCGGGTCACAATAGATCTGGAACTTCTTTTAGATGGATTTGTTGGTGAAACTATCCTTGATGACTCTTACTTATTACAACTTTATGAACTCTCAAAAAACAGATGAGTTATCCTGATGAGACATTTCTGAGGAACGTTTAATACAAGGGTGGGGCAGAGAGAGGGAAAAAGTCTTTTTCTTGCAGCTTGCTTCTAAGGCACCCACACACACACTGCCTGAGAGTTTTAAAGACTAACATGTTCAAAGAATACTTCTGGGTCTTTAGATTACTAATCCAACGACAATACCACTATGCCATCACCTTCCCACAAAGGTCACCACCTCACTGTGGACTTTTACTGTTTTCTACCCAAACTACTCTTTGGGAAGAATTTTCCCCCCATTGGGGGGGAAGTGCAGGAGTGGGCACGTGCAGGCGTGTCTTTGATCGACACCCCCAATTGGGGGTGTGCCGCCATTTTACGTGGGCGGGCCAATTAAGGCCAGCCCAGCATGCGCGCAAAAGAGCGCACTCATCTCCCTAAGGCTAAGTGCTGCCTCAGGGAGATCGGTGCCAAATTTAAACATGACCAATGTACAGAAATAAAATTTCCCTGACATGCCCCCTCATGTGACACTGTCGCATGAGTTGGTACATGTCCATCATTTTTAATCAAACTTTTATTAAATTTTTAAAAACCCTGATAAAACCTCATCCCGCCTGTGGATGAGATTTCATGCTTTTTCTGGAGCCCGCCAGGGCTCCTGGCCTGCCTGCCAACATTAAGGTTGGACAGGCAGGTCCATTAATTATTTGAATTAGTTTCAAAATGGCCTCAGTAGACTGTTGACAGGTTGGCAGGCGCACAGCTGATTCGGCTGCGCCCCCGCCAACCTGAAAATTGAAATGACGCGGGGTGACGTCGGGAGTTCCGCCTGACATCATCCCGCGTCACTTTACGCATCGGTGAGCGGGCCCTCAATATCCTGGCCATTATGTTTCGAAAAATTTTAAACGTAAAATTGGAACCTTGATTTGACTGATCTCCATTGGTAATCCATAACTAGTAAAAAATTGGGTTAACTTCTACTATCACGACCTCAGCTGTAATCGCCCTCAAAGGGATAGCCTCTGAAAATCAAGTTGTCATATCCATAATAGTAAGGATATGCTGGTGTCCCACTTTTGTTTTCGGTAATAGTTCCACACAGTCTATTAACACCACACATGTTTTACAAAACTGCACCATATCCTTGTGAAGACCTGGCCAGTAAAAATGTTGACTTATATGTGCTTGGGTCTTTTGGATCCCTACATGTCCTGCCATAGGAATCTCATGAGCTATCCTTAATATCTCCTGACGATATTTGGGCGGTACCACTATCTGATGAACCACCGCCCACTCTTCGTCTGCAGGCCTGTGAGAAGGTCTCCACTTCCTCATCAGACTCCCACTTTTAATATAGTAGCATTCCAGAATCCCTTCTGCTTCAGCTTTGGTTTGAGCTGATTGTGGAATTTACTTAACTCTAGATCGGTTTGGTGAGTCTCAATCAGAGACAACGTACTGAACATTACCTTCAGATTGTCCAAATCCGCAAAGAAAGTTTCAGATAGCCAAATATTTATTTGTGGTGCCAATTTTACCTCTGATGATGGAACTGGTTTAGCCATTGCCCCAGTCATGACAAGAAGGAAGAACTCCTGGAAGTTTTTCCTGCAACTGCTCTGTCTCCTTGATTTCACTTGGTCTTTCTGTTACTACTGGAGAAGCTACTACTTTTGCTCCGACCAAATCATTTCTAAGGAGTAAGTCAACTCTGTCTGCAGGCAAACTATGAACAACTCCTACTGTTACCATTCCAGACATTAGGTCACACTTAAGATGCACCCAATACAAAGGTATTTATACTCCCACTAAAACCTTGGCATTTAGTGAACTCCCTGGTGGAAAAGTCAGGTCTTTCCCCAGCAAAAGAGTTTGGGTAGCCCCTGTATCCCTAAGCCAAACTATAGGTTTACCTGCTTCACTTGAGGAATAAGGAGTTACTTTTCCTGTTGACAATAATTACCTGTAACTTTCAGGTATCTTGTTCACCTCATCCACACTCACAGCAGTGTTCACACTCGGACTCACAGCTGCAGTTAACATTATAAGTTGATCAGTTATATTTTCAGTCGGGGCTTTTTTTCCCTGAATCATCCTTACATACCCCAATAAGCCCCATGGATTTCCCACGCAACTTCCAGCAATTCTCCTGAATGTGTCCTACCTTGTTACAATGGAAACGCTTAGGTCTTCGGATGTCACTCCCACCCTCAAAACTTTCCTTTCTGGTCTGAAGAGGAGATTTCAGCACATTCCCAATTGTCCCTTCTCTTCCATGGCTACTTGCTTTCCTTTCACCCTCCCACTTTCTATCCTTGGGTTTGGGGGATGATGGAAAAAGGGTTTGGATTTATGGACAAGCTCATAATCATCAGCATCTCCGCTGCCTGTCTAGCGGTTGAAAACTTCTGGTTCTCTACATGAGTTCTTACTATTGGACGGAGTGAATTTTTAAATTCCTGCAGGAGAATTACTTCCCTAAGGGTCTCATATGTGACCTCTGCCTTTAGTGCCCGTATCCAATGATCAAAGCTAGTTTGCATTACCCTCTCAAATTCAATGTAGATCTGTCCAGGCTGTCTCCTTATGTTTCAAAACTTTTACCTGTATGTCTCAGGGACCAACCCGTATGCACTAAGAATAACCTTCTTTACTGCATCTATTTACTTAATCCGTAGACACCTCTTCTGAAAGTGATGCATAAACCTCATGAGCTTTGCCCAGTAACCTGCTTTGCAAGAGCAATGTCCAGTTTCCATTTGGCTACTTCATTTACTTAGCTACTTTCTCAAATGAAATGAAGAATGCCGCTACATCCCTTTCCTCAAACTCTAGAAGGGCATGTACAAATTTAAACATCTCCCCACTGGACTCTGGGTTGGGATAAGTTCTTCCGTCTACAAAACTATCCCCAACATCTGGTGCATCTGTTTTAAATTTCAGCCTTTTAAACTGGTATTCCCTTTCTCGTTCCTTCTCACTTGCCTGAAATCCCAGTTCTAGCTGCTTAAATACTCTCTCTTTCAGCTCTTTCCTGTTCAAGATTAAGTTTCTCCATTTCTTTTTTGTGTTCAAGCTGCTTCATTTGCAACCAAATCCTAGCTAACTCAATTGACTCACGCCCTGGAGAATGTGGTCTCTCTTGTATCCCTTCCAGTTTCAAATATTGCGCTATTACCTCAACCATGTCTGCTTTTCCCGCCTCTTTGGTTAATTCTAACTTCAACTTATCTATCAATTCCGTTAGGTTATCCTCGGGTACTTCTTGTAAACCAGTCAGGGATAAATCTCCATCTTGAAAAAAGCCATAACAACTTCCAAAGCCATGTTGGTTACCAATGAATCAGAAACCTGGTATCTGTCTTTTTATCCTTTAACAATTATTATTAATCTGCATCCAATCACTCATTGTTCACACTTAAAATCCTAGACTAGCCCCCAATCTTATAAAATGGGACAAGTGTGCAGTTAATTCTAACCCCACTTCTCCACAGGTCATGACAATAGTTTAAATGTTTAATTCATCCACAAAACTGGCCAATTATTTACTTTGATACTGCTATACACAGCTTAAAAATACTCTAACCACGCTTCTTTCAGCGTCACAAAAACATGGATTTTTTAAAAAACAAACTACTTTTCAAAACAAATTAATAAATTGGTTAACATACAAGTTGTAGTTTAGAAGTGTAACAATTTTTTCCTTTTAAAAAAAAATATGTTCAAGCCTCCATACACTCACACACAAACACAAAACAGGACAAAACAAACATTCCCCTAAAGAGGCTGGAGCATGGGAAAGTTTCTTTTAAAAGGATAAAATTTGAAGAGATTTCAACACTTTTGATCTAACAGAGTTCTGGTCACAATAGATCTGGAAGTTCGTTCAGATGGATTTGTTGGTGAAACTGTCCTTGATGACTTACTTATCACAACTTTGCGTACTCTCAAAAAAAAGAGTTACCCTAGGGAGACATTTCTGAGGAAAGTAATACAAAGGTGGGGCAAAGGGAGGGAAAGAGAGGGTCTTTTTCTTGCAGCTTGCTTCTAAGCCACCCACACACACATACACTCACTCTGCCTGAGAGTTTTAAAGACTAAGATATTCAAAGAAGACTTATCTTAGGCCAGGTGTTTTAACCAATCAGCAAGAGTCTTTAGCCTGGCAAAGTTAACTTAGATATACAAAGTATCTCTTCCCTCAGCAGGTATTCCCCACTGGATATCCATCTTGACCTGTGATTTCTTGAAGAGTGGCATACTCACAGCCCCGAATTAATATTGCAAATTTTAAAAAATAACTCAGGAGGAAGAATGTCCAAAATTCAATGTCCTTCAAATTTTCCAAAAATGGGTTCCTCACACAGGTTTCAGGTGCTCACAACCTGTGTGGATGAAAGTGAGGTCAGCAAATTGGATGAGCAGGCTGACTGTGGCACCATGGTACAGGAAGCTGTTCAAGTGGGAGGAGCAAACAGGAATGTAGTAGTAGTACGGGACAGTATTGTGAGGGGGATCGACACTGTTCTCTGCAGCTGAGAGCGAGAGCCCAGAAGGCTGTGTTGCCTGCCCTATGCCAGGGTTTGGGACAAATGCTCAGGGCTGGAGAAGAACTTGCAGTGGAATGGGGAGGATCCAGTTGTCATGGTCCACGTAGGTACCAACGACATTGGCAGGACAAGGTTCAGCATAGTCAGTATGAGGAGCTAGGTAGCAAATTGAGAAGCAGAACTTCAAAGGCAATAATCTCTAGATTATTCCCTAGACCACGTGCAAATTGGCATAGGGCAAATAAGGTTAGAGTGATGAATGCGTGGGTCAAAGAATTGTGTGGGAGAAGTGGATTCCAGTTCATGGGGAAAGTGGGGGCTGTACCATTAGGATGGTCTACATTTGAACAGTGCTGAGACCAGTGTTCCAGTGCGCCGCATAACTAGGGAAATAAAGAGGGGTTTGAATTAAACAAGGAGGGTGAGAGATCAAGCTTGGGTAGATGTAGCAAATCAAGAGGGAGAGTCAAGGCAGGAGAGCAAATTAGTAGTATGAGAAATGAGGTTTAGAGAATGGCAGGAAGAGACAGAGAGAAAAAACCCAAGAATACACCGCAGTCAAGACTAGATGTTACAAAGATAACAAAAAGGCAAAACTAAAGGCTCTGTATCTGAATGCGTGTACCATCATAACAAAGTAAATGAATCAATAGCATATACTGAAGTAAATAAATATGATCTGACAGCCATTACGGAGATGTCACTGCAGGATGAAAAGGATATTGAGGTTTATATGAAGTTCAAGAAGAATAGGAAGCTAGGTAAAGATGTATCGGGAGCACTGTTAATCAAGGATGGCATTGGTGCAATAGTTAGAGATGACCTTGGCTCAGCAGATCAGGATGTAGAATCGATTGGGGTGGAGATGAAGTATATTGGCGAAAGAAGTGACTAGTGGGATTGGTGTACAGGCTGCCTAATAGTAACCACAATGTAGGACAAATCACAGAATCACACAGTGCAGAAGAGGCCTTTCGGCCCATCGAGTCTGCACCGACATGTGAGAAACACCTGACCTACCTACCTAATCCCATTTACCAGCACTTGGCCCATAGCCTTGAATGTTATGACGTGCCAAGTGCTCATCCAGGTACTTTTTAAAGGATGTGAGGCAACCTGCCTCCACCACCCTCCCTGGTAGCGCATTCCAGACTGTCACCACCCTCTGGGTAAAAAAGTTTTTCCTCACATCCCCCCTAAAACTCCTGCCCCTCACCTTGAACTTATGCCCCCTTGTGACTGACCCTTCAACTAAGGGGAACAGCTGCTCCCTATCTACCCTGTCCATGCCCCTCATAATCTTGTACACCTCGATCAGTCTTCTCTGCTCCAATGAAAACAACCCAAGTCTATCCAACCTCTCTACATAACTTAAATGTTTCATCCCAGGCAACATCCTGGTGAATCTCCTCTGCACCCCCTCCCAGTGCAATCACATCGTTCCTTTAATGTGGCGACCAGAACTTCACACAGTATTCCAGCTGTGGCCTCACCAAAGTTCTATACAACTCCAACATGACCTCCCTAAGCTGTAATCTATGCCTCGATTGATAAAGGCAAGTGTTCCATATGCCTTTTTCACCACCCCACTAACATGTCCCTCCGCCTTCAGAGATCTATGGACGCACATGCCAAGTTCCCTTTGTTCCTCAGAACTTCCTAGCGTCATGCCGTTCGTTGAATACTTCCATGTCAAGTTACTCCTTCCAATGTGTATCACCTCACACTTTTCAGGGTTAAATCCCATCTGCCACTTATCTGCCCATTTGACCATCCCGTCTATATGTTCCTGAAGCCCAAGACACTCAACCTCACTGTAAACCACCCAGACAATCTTTGTGTCATCCGCAAACTTACTAATCCTACCCCCCACATAGTCATCTATGTTGTTTATATAAATAACGAATAATAGGGGACCCAGCACAGATCCCTGTGGTACGGGCTTCCAGTCACTAAAGCAGCCTTCTGTCATCACCCTCTGCCTCCTACAACTAAGCCAATTTGGAATCCACCTTATCAAATTACCCTGTATCCCATGTGCATTTGCCTTCTTTATAAGTCTCCCATGTGGGACCTTGTCAAAAGTTTTGCTGAAATCCATATAGACTACATCAACTGCACTACCCTCATCTACACACCTGGTCATCTCCTCAAAAAATTCAATCACATTTATTAGGCATGACTTCCCTCTTACAAAGCCATGCTGACTATCCCTGATGAAACCTTGCCTCTCCAAGTGGAGATAGATTCTCTCCTTCAGAATTTTCTCCAATAGTTTCCCTACCACTGACGTGAGACTCACTGGTCTGTAGTTCCCTGGCTTATCTCTACAACCCTTTTTAAATAGCGGATCCACATTAGCTGTTCTCCAGTCCTCTGGCACCTCCCCCGTGGCCAGAGTGGAATTAAAAATTTGGGTCAGAGCCCATGCGATCTCCTCCCTTGCCTCCCTCAGCAGTCTGGGACACAAATCATTCGGACCTGGAGATTTGTCCACTTGTAAGCCTGCCAACACCTCCAATACCTTGTCACTCCCTATTTCAATTTGCTCAAGAACCTTGCAGTCTCTCTCCCCGAGTTCCATACCTTTATCCTCATTCTCTTGGATGAAGACGGACGTGAAGTATTCGTTCAACACTGTACCGATGTCCTCTGGCTCCACTCATAGATTTCCCCCTTGTTCCCTCATGGGCCCTACTCTTTCCCTGGTTATCCTCTTCCCATTGATATACTTATAGAATATCTTGGGATTTTTCCTGTTTGTACCAGCCAGAGCTTTCTCATATCCCCTTTGCTGTCCTAATTGCTTTCTTAAGCTCCACCCTGCACTTTCTGTACTCCATTCATGCCTCCGCTGATTTGCTCCCCTTGTACCTGCTAAAAGCCTCTCTTTTCCTTCTCATCGTATCCTGAATATCTCTGGTCATCCATGGTTCTCTGGGCTTGTTACTCCTTCCTATCACCCTAGAGGGAACATGTTGAGCCTGTACCCTCCCCATTTCCTTTTTGAACACCCCCCACTGCACTTCTGTAGATTTCCCCACAAGTAGCTGTTCCCAGTCTACCTTGGCCAGATCCTGCTTTATTTTACTAAAATCCACTTTCCCCCCAATACAAACCATTTTTTTGCAACTTGTCTATTTCATTGCCCAGAACAAGCTTAAATTGTACCATGTTGTGGCCGCTATCACTAAAATGCTCCCCCACCACCACCTCAGCCACCTGTCTGGCTTCATTCCCCAGAATTAGGTCCAGCACTGCGTCGTCCCTTGTTGGACCCTCTACATATTGACTTAAAAAGTTCCCTGCACACATTTCAAGAAATCCACTCCATCCAAGCCCTTGACGCTATGGGCAGAATTTTGCCCTTGATGGGTGGGTGGGCCCCATCGGCGGCAGGTGGGCAGCCGATTGCCGCCGCCGAAACGGGCCCCGCCGCCATTTTAAATGGGCGGACCAATTAAGGCCCACCCAGCGGGCTGCCCGACAGGAAACGCTATGTGCTTCCTATGCAGGGCTGGGGGAGGGATTCCCCATCTGTCAGAGTGTGCTTTTTTGCGCATGCGCGCGAAAGAGCCATCTCCCCGAGGCAAAGTGCTGCCTCAGGGAGATTGCTGAAAGGCTGGCAAATATAAAAAAATAGAACAATCAAAAATTCATTAACATGTCCCCCTCATGTGAAAATGTCACACGAGATGGGACATGTTAATGAAATAAACAAAAACTTTATTAAACTTTTTTAAAACCACTTTCAAATCTCATCCCGCCACTGGTTGAGGTTTGTAAAAAAATTACCTACCCGCCTGCCCGTTGGACCCATACGCTGAGCCGAAGTTCGCACAGTCCAATCAAAATCGTCGACGATTGGCAAGTTAAGGGCCTTAACGAGGCCTTTAATTAATGGCGGATGCGCGTCCCACTGCATAGCGTGCCCGCCAACTGAAATATCGCAATGCCGCGTGCTGATGTCGGGACGCTCGCGCGACATTTTAAGCGCTGGCGTGCGGGCTCCGCCACCCGCACGCCAGCCAGAAGATTCTGCCCTATGTCTATCCCAATTAATATTGGGAAAGTGGAAATCACCTAATATAATTACCCTATTGTTATTGTTTTTACACACCTCCGCAAATTGTGCACATATTTGCTCCTCAATTTCCCGCTGATTATCTGGGGGTCTATAATAAATACCTAACAATGAGGCTGCCCCTTTTTTATTCCTAAACTCTACCCACAAAGCTTCATTCGATGCCCCCTCCAAGATATCATCTCTTCTTACTGCAGTAAGTGACTCCTTAACTAATAATGCAATGCCTCACCCTCTTTTACCCCCTCCCCTGACTCGCCTGAAGATTCTATATCCCAGCATGTTGAGCTGCCAATCCTGCCCCTCCCTCAACCACGTCGCTGTGATGGCTACAATATCACAATTCCACGTGTCAATCCTCACTCTTAACTCATCCGTTTTCCCTGTAATACTCCTGGCATTAAAGTAGAGGCCATCCAGCCTTGCCTTACTCCCATGAAACTTAATGCAGTTGTACTCCCTCTGGCTTGATTGTTTTACTGTATTATGATGTGTCCCTATTCTGCTAACTTTCTGTGTCCCCTCCCCCTGCCGAATTAGTTTAAACTCCTCCTAACAGCACTAGCAAACCCGCCCGCAAGGATGTTAGTCCCACTCTGGTTCAGATGTAGTCCGTCCCGCTCTGGTTCAGATGTAGACCATCCCTCTATTCAAGAAGGTAGGAAGGCAGAAAACAGAAAATTATATACCAGTTAGCTTGACATCAATTGTGGGGTAGGTGTTAGAATCAATCATTAAGGAGGTTATAGCTGGGCACTTAGAAAAACTCAAAAGTAATCGGGAAGAGTCAAATGGTTTTGTGAAAGGGAAATCATTTTTAACCAATTTATTGGACTTATTGAAGAAGTAACATGCACTCTGAATAAAGGAGAGCTGTAGACGTACTGTACTTGGATTTCCAGAAGCCATTTGACAACGTGACTCATCAAAGGTTATTACATTAAATTCAAGCTGATCATGTAGGGAGTAACATATTAATGTGGATAGAAGATTGGTTGGCTGCCAGAAAACAGAGTATGCATTAAATGTCTTTTTTAAATTGGCAGGATGTGACGAGTGGGGTCCCTCAGAGGTCCGTGCTGGGGCCTCAACTTTTTACAATTTATATCAATGACTTAGATGAGGGGAATGAAAAGCATGGTAGCTAAATTTGTAGATGACAAAGATAGGTAGGAAAGTATGTTGTGAAGAGGACATAAGGAGGTTGCAGAGAAATTTCGATAGGTTGAGTAAATGGGCAAAAAATCTGGCAGATGGAGTATAATGTGGGAAAATATGCCATTGTTCACTTTGGCAGGAAGTACAAAAAAGCAGAGTATTACTTAAACGGAGAACAACTGCAGAATTCTGAGGTGCAGAGGGATCCAGGTGTTCTAGTGCATGAGTCACAAGAAGTCAGTGTACAGGTACAGCAAGTAATTAAGAAGGCTAATGGAATGCTATGCTTTATTCTGAGAGGAATTGAACATAAAAGTTATGCTTCAGTTATACAGGGCATTGGTGAGACCGCATCTCAAATACTGTATGCAGTTTTGGTCTCTTTATTTAAGGAAGGTTATAAATGCGTTGGATGCAGTTCAAAGGAGGTTTACTAGATCGATACCTGGAATGAGCGAGTTGTCTTATGAGGAAACATTGAGCAGACTGGGCTTGATTCCACTGGAGTTTAGAAGAGTGAGGGGTGACTTGATTGAAGTATATAAGACCCTGAATGGTCTTGACAAGGTGGACGTGGAAAGGATATTTGTGGGTGAATCCAGAACTTGGGAGCACAGTTTTAATATTAGGGGTTGCCCTTTTGGGACAGAGATGAGGCGAAATTTTTTCTCTGAGAGGGTCGTGCGACTTTGGAACTCCCTGCCTCAGAAAGCAGTGGAGGCGGGGTCATTGAATATTTTTAAAGCGGAGGTAGATAAATTCTTGTTAGGCAAGGGAATCAAAGGTTACTGTAGGGTAGATGGGAATGTGGAATTTAAACACCAACAGATCAGCTATGATCTTATTGATTGGTGGTGCAGGCTTGAGGGGCCGAATGGCCTACTTCTGCTCCTATTTCGTATGTTTGTATGCTCATAAAGTCTGGCGGAAAAACTTTTCCACCTCTCTGTGGCTTTGCAATTGATCTTAAGCATGTTCACTAGCACTTACAAATTTGTAAGAGAGTATTTTGTAAGATATTAACTTTTCACATCTGTTTCACGATCTTGCACCTATCATTCTCGTTATGTTAGCTTGGCTCAGTTGGTAGAGTTCTCACCAGAATCAGGTTATAAGTTTAAGCCTCATTCCAGTGCTGGAGAGCTTGATCTAGGCTTATACAGCTGTGCAATATAGAGGGAGTGCTGCATTTGCAGAGAAAAATTGAACTAACTGCAGTACCTTCTGGAGTAGGAGGACTAATGCACAACACAAAGCAATTTGGCTATGGACATGACGTTCAGACTTCACACATTTCTCTGAACCCCTCATTGGCAAATTCCCCTCCATTATCAGTCAGAAACTTCACTGGTGTCTTGAGTTCAGTCCATAGTATCCATTTCCCCTTTTGTCTACAATAACCCTTTTGCTATATGTTATAGAAATATGACATCTGGTCATCAGATCTATTAAATGTAGAATGAAAACATTCCCTTCCCTGTCCCATACCTTTAGATCCAAATGGCAATGTAAGGCTTACAATAGGACGTGGCATCGTCCTCCAATTTTTTTTTACATATTTCACACTTCTTACTAATTTCTTCTATTAGCCTTGCGTACTCTTGATCACACATATGTGCATCTTTTAACAGGATTTTTAACCTTTGACAAGTAGGGGGAGCAAATTATCTATGTAACTTTAAGACTGATTCTTATCACATAAAGCCATTAATACTCGTCCAGCACTATGATGAGAAACATCAGGTTTTGTTTCCAAAAATAATTGCCTTAACATGCTGCATGTCAAGTTCCATTTGTACCTTTTCCATACAAAGTTTACTCAACAGCATAGGTATCTCACTAGAGACTACATCATTACTTGTAAAATAGCTCAGGTACACCATTTTATATGGAATTACACCTCCCTTTAATGAGTTGAATGTATTGCCATCACTAAACCTAAAGCAAGTCGTACTTTTATATTCTTTAATCTTCTGTTGACTCTCACTATTTTATGAATCAAGATAACATTTTAACTGCATAATGTCTAAGTGCAAACACTATTCAGCACTGTACATTTGAACAAGTCTGTGACTAACACAATCACAGGATTAAAATACTTTGTGACTAGTATAATTTATTTGGATTTATTACTATTTTCATCCTCTTCTTCAGAACTTTCTTCATTTAAAAAAATTCATCCATGGGATATGGGCATTACTGGCTAGGCCAGCATTTATTGCCCATCCCTAATTGCCCTTGAGGTGGTGGTGCTGACCTGCCTTCTTGAACTGCTGCAGTCCATGTGTGTAGGTACACCCATAGTGCTGTTAGGAAGGGAGTTCCAGGATTTTGACCCAGCGACAGTGAAGGAACAGCGATATATTTCCAAGTCAGGATGGTGAGTGGCTTGGTGGGTATCTTCCAGGTGGTGGTGTTCCCATGCTTCCACTGCCCTTGTCTTTCTAGATGGTAGTGACCGTGGGTTTGGAAGGTACTGTCAAAGGAGCCTTAGTGAGTTTCTGCAGTGCATCTTGTAGATGGTGCACACTGCTGCCACTGTGCATCGGTGGTGGAGGGAGTGAATGTTTGTGGAAGGGGTGCCAATCAAGCGGGCTGCTTTGTCCTGGATGGTGTCAAGTTTCTTGAGTGTTGTTGGAGATATCCAGGCAAGTGGAGAGTATTCTATCACACTCCTGACTTGTGCCTTATAGATGGTGAACAGGCTTTGGGGAGTCAGGAAGTGAGTTACTCGCTGCAGGATTCCTAGCCTCTGACCTGCTCTTGTAGCCACAGCATTTATATGACTAGTCCAGTTCAGTTTTTGGTCAATGGTAACCCCCAGGATGTTGACAGGGAGGGAATCAGCGACGGTAATGCCATTGAATGTCAAGGGGCAATGATTAGATTCTCTCTTGATTGGGATGGAATCTGTCATTTTAAGGACCCTGCCTCTCTGCTTTGGGCTGTTCATTACATAATGGTACTTTCAGTCACACCTGAAGCACCTGTTAACTGTGTGTTTGGAAGTTCTGGGATTAATTCACCTATTATTACTGTTCCAATTCTCCCTTCTGCTTTAGGTTCTAAATGCGTTTTCATCTTCATTCTTCCTGTCCTTAATCCTCCCATTGTATTGGCACCTCAGTCCAGTATAGACCATCGAATTTTAGAAATCATTGAGTTCTCGATTCTTTGTGTTATTGTGGAATGTTCCATTTGTTCCATGAAGACTAAAATAAATGACTGTTTCCTCAGGAAATTTTTTAAGGCAGTAGAAACCTGATCTTACCGAGCCACCCTTTCCGATAACCAAATACCTGTTAGGACCAGGAGCCTGTCCAAATGAGGCATCTTGACACAATTCAGCAATTTAAATGCTAGTACTGATCCAGGGATCCCCACATTGAATTTAATCAATCTTTTTAGACAATCTGTTAAAGCCCATGATATATTCCTCCATGGCATGACCAAATGTTTTCCAAAATCTATCAAAGTCTGACCATGCCTCATAGGCACTTATCAGATCATTTTTTGTAAACTTCATCCAAAAACTCAAATACAAGGTTCAGATCTTCATTGCTATCCAACTGATGGGCACCTGGCTCACAAAATACTTTGGATGGTATTCAATAGAGCTGATGGGGTGTCTTGTACACCTGCTAGAGAACTGGCGCGCGCCCCATGTCACCACTGTTCAGTAGGACCACTGAATTAAGTGCCAATCAGGCACTTAACTGAGCAGTGGCGGGCCTTCCCTGGGATCATGGACCCTAGGGGTGGAAGTAGTGCCCACTAAGCACTGCCAGCCAATCAGAGGCGAGCAGCTCTTTACTGCTCAGCAGTGCTATCAGGGAGGCGGTGTCTGCTGCTGGTACTACGTCCGCCCGAGGCTAAAAATCACTAAGGGACCCTGGCACAGGTCAGTGATGTTTGGGGTGGCAGAGGGAGGGTTGGGTGATGGGGAGGAGGTCTTGGCAGAGGGAGGGAAGGGTGGTTGGCATCAAGGGCAGGGGGTAGCTCTCAGCATGCCTGACAACGAGGGACCCTCCATGGAAGTCCACAAGCCACCTTGAACAGGGTTTGCTTTTCAGCCTCTTACATGTCGATTCACCCACACGGCACTGGGTGAATCCAAGTGGCTGCAGGATGAGGCCCTTAAGTGCGCATTAATTGTCCACTTAAAGGCTTCAATTAACAACGGGGATGGAAGGCTGTCCATGAGCATTCCTGCAGTGGACTTAATCAGGACAGAGGTGGGAAGGTGGTGGGATCCCACACAGCAGCCCCGCCCAATTAAATGCCACTCTACTTTCAAACTTCCCACAGGGGAGGGCAATAAATTCTATCCTTGTGATTTTACTTCTTGCAGGAAGCAACAGCACCAGGGCAGACCATGTTTCCTTTCTGGTAGGGATGTAACTCATGTCTACATATCCAATTCGTTCTTCCAGTGATCATATATTTCAGACTGTGAGAACATCAGGGGGTAATCATTCCCTGACACTTGATCTCTGCCATTTTTCACAGTGGCTACTGAGATTGTAGTTTTCTGTCTGATTTTTTTTTTCCCTCAGCATCCAACCTTCACCTTTAGGTCCAATCTCTACTACCATGTTATTTCCCAGAAATTCAGCTGATGAAGGATAGCCGCTAATCTTTACACACTTTTATTTTTACAGAGTTATACATTACAAACATATGCCTCCTAACCAACAATTACAGTTTCAATCTGTTTCTAGTTACCGGGCACAAGTGAATCCCCAGTTAATGCTCACCACTTGCATAGAATTAATTTATTATTAACAGACCACGTGACAGTCCACTTTGCCATTTCTAACACATTTGAGGCTTCTGACTGCAAATCTCATGCATTGTACCATGCAGACAGCTTCATATTAAGTGGACTGCTGTCTGTTCTGTATTGTGGGAATAGTGTTCAGCTTCCTAATTCCTAAACTCTGGAATGCATTCCTTACACCTCTCCAGCTCGCTAAATCCCTTTCCCCCTTTTAAGACACTCCTTAAATCTTAGCTCCTTGGCCATGCTTTTGGTCTTCTGACCTAATACCTGCTTTTGTGACTCAGTATCAGATTTTGATTTAAGATGATCTTGTGAAGTGCCTCGGGACCTATTTTTGCATTAAAGGTGTTATATAGATTGATAGAAGTCATTGTTGTTCTTGTTAATTTCCTTAACTAAAAGTTTTGGTTCAGACCATTAACTGCGACTGCATTACAATGATGATGACATACAAAAAGTATTTCATGGACTGTGAAGCATTTTGGGACATCTTGCTGTTGTGCAAAATGGTATGTAAATGCAAGTTTCTTTTAAATCTACATCTCCTTCTGTCTGACAGGTGTTCGACATCCTTCCACTGTTCGGTGTTCTACATCCAAATGAAAGCCAACAGGTGACCTTTACATTTTATGGCCACATGAACATCATGAGTGAGGTGAAAGCAATATGTGAGGTGGAAGGTGGGCCAACATATGAGATTGCACTGAAAGGAGAGGCATCATTTATCAAATATGCATTTGATAAAAACGAGATTGATTATGGTCACCAGGTTAGTACAACAAAATACGCTTCATCTACTGATAGCTGCTTCATAAAACCTGAAATGTTCACAGATCACAAATAGTGTTTCAGTGTCAGCTGTTTACAGGTGCAGGCCCATACTAATTCCACAACCACATTCGCTCCCCATATCATTGTGTCTGTCTCAGCTTCAAATAATGGTTCCTCCCAGGGGTGAGGAACTTCAATTAGGAAGACAGATTTGGAGAAGCTGGAGCTGTTCTCCTTAGCAGCTGTCTTTACTCAGATACTTCCTATTTTACACAGAAAACAGTATTATCAAAACACATTTGGCATCCTTTTTCTTGCCTGAATGGATGCTTTGCTAGTTTGGGCTTGTGCCACCTGCTAACACTGCATCCTGAGAGCACCCTAATTGAAAGGACATTGAGGTTTTGCACCAATCTGAAGGCAAAGTATGAAAACTGGAGCAGGCATTTCTGTACTGGATCAGCTGCAAGGCTGGTTTGAAGCTGGGGGCTGTATTCGTTTTGATGGAGGTGTATCCGGTGACAACACATAATATTCTTCCAACAGTGGTGGAGAAGCCTGGCTCTGATCAGGTGACTATTTGGCTTTTTCTTCGGTGACACGTTTTTATAGAGATATCTTTTATCAATGTAAAGATCAGGGCCTGAATCTTCTAGTTGGCATGCGGGGGCATGCATAAAATGATGAAGGGCGTGCGTCCCGACGTCACCGCACGTCATTCTGATCTTCAGTTCGGCGGGCGCGCACTGGAATTGGCTGCACGCCCGTTGAACTGTCAAAGGCCTTTTAAGGCCATTAATCAACTAATTGAAGCACTTGTCAGGGCTGCTTGTCCAACCTTAAGGTTGGCGGGCACGCAAAGAGTCCAGGAGGCCTTCACATTCTTCATGGAACCTCATCCACAGGCGGGTTGAGGCTTCATGAAGGCTTTATTAATTTAAATGTTTCATGTAAATTGATAAACATGTCCCACCTCATGTGACAATGTCACATGAGGGGACATGTCTGAATAATTTTTAAAATTCTTTTCTTTAATTTTTCACAATTAAATTAATCTCCCTGACGCAGCCTTGACTCTCCCTCCTCCCCCTGCCCGCACAGGGAGTGCTGAGCGCTTCTGGGTGCGTGTCATGCTGGGTGGGCCTTAATTGGTCCACCCATGCAAAATGGTGGCGCACAGCCGATCACGGGCAGTGATTGGCTGCGTGCCCGCTCCCTCCAAGCCCACCTGACGGGGAGAAAATTCTCCCCCAGGTGTAATTTTGAATAAAATATTTTCCCACTAGACTTATGTTGGAAGGTTGTGAAATCAGTCATCCAGCATTAATCCAGTAATGATAACCCTCAGGCTTATGTCAACAGACAGAGTGAAATAGCAATCAATTATTTGTTTTAAACACTCCACACAATTTTTTCAAAGATTTAAAGGGCAGGAGTTTTAAATGCTTGATAGCTAGAGAATTGCTTTTGACAGTTCCTTTTGATATCTTTGACATTTGCTTTTGATAGCTCTAGACAGTTCCAGTGAGTTTATGCATATTCATGTCTACTTTTAACAATCCCAAAGGGCACCTGACCTTACCCAAAGGGCACCCGACCTCACCCCTAAAGGTGCCCCAGGACCATATCTAAAAGGGTACCCTATCTCTCCAAAAGACTCCACAAAGTTTAGACCTACTTCTACCAGGTCTAATCTGCACATGTTGTGTTTCACACTCCTGGCTAATAAAAATGAGACATGACTGGAGGCAGCTGCTGTTTTATGGACAGCTGCCTCCACTAATCATGCATGTGCAAATCCTAAACTGGCCCCATTCCCACCCCTGCGAAAATGGTGGGTGCAGTGTTCAGTGACTTCTGGTTTCAGCTTCTCCACTATTTTTGCAGTGACAGAGAGGCACTCTGCATTGCGAAAATCTAGGGCCTGGACTGCCACTGTCAGGCAGTTTCTGTTAAACTAGGGTTTTAACTAGCTTACAGATTTAAAGTTCTAAGTCAGAGTCTTGACTATTTGTCTATGTTATAGGTTGAGATATTTCACCTGCAGCAATTCCCAAGTCAGCATTCGTTCCTGGTCATTTCCATTCTGCACTGCTACTCAGGTCGATGCTGGGTAGTCCATCCAATTTTATTCTTTTTAAACTTTACTGTAGTGGTTTAATACAACTGATAGGTTTTCTAGGCAGTTAAGAGTCAGCCACATTGCTGTGGACCTGGAATCACATGTAGGCCAGAGTGGATAAAGACTGCGTGGAGTTGGGTGGTGGGGGGGTGCATGGTGGTAGATTAAGGTCAAAATACTTGAGACAGTTAATGATGAGTGAGTGTTACCTTTTTTTCTGCTGGGTTGATTTCCCAGAGTGCAGCTATTTGAAGCGTCTTTATATTGTGATAATTTTAACTTTTAGGCCTTACTTGTTAAATGTGTTTCTGTCTGAAGAATTAAAGTGTAATCGCGACAGGCTTGTTTTGGTCTATTAACATAGAATGCAGTGGAGGGCATTGGTCAGCTTAGACAATGGATCTAATTCATAAGCATTCTAGCAATTAGTTGATAACTGAATTCTGATACACATCTGTGAATACATCATCCTCCTCAGATGGAAAAATAACTTGTGCCTGTGCGAAAACATTGGTTTTAATAAAACAGGCAGAAATTTTGTTTGCTCCTTCCGGCCTTAAAAGATCTGTGCAAGAAAGACTTAAAGATCTGGAAAGTTACAGAGTGTAAGTTAAGTTAAGGGAGTAGGATCAATTATTGAGAGATCAAGATGATAATTGTGTATTAGGTATTAGAACATTAATTTTCAGGTGCCAGTTGTGAAAAAGGGTGTCAAAAGAGGACATTGGAACAGATACTTTGGAATTTAAATGTTTGACCATCAAGGATACCAAGCTCAGCACAAACCACATTTTGAATTTCCAAAAGGAAACTCACAAGGTTTTGTCTTAAGTGTTGTTCTAAGTGTATGTTTAGTTACTGTCAGTAATGATTATCACTGTATGCTTCATAAATCTGTGAACATCAACAATGGATAATGTTAACCCTTAATTATAAGTCACCCCTCAAAATAAGAACACCCATCCTCTAACAAAATTTTGGCAGAAGCCCAAACTGGGTGATAGTGAATTGGCTGTTTTCTTTACAGCCTTCTTGACAGCTTTCCTCTCCGGTGCTGTGTGGCAAATGTATTTGGTTATTTATTAGTTATACTCATAGGTTTGTTGAAGAGCTCTCTGCTTCAGTCGACACTCACCCCAAGGAACCATGTCAAATATGATTGATGACAGACTTCATTTTATCAGTGAAATAATTTAGGATTGCTTTTTTGTGTGCATTGTGAATGAGTGCAACTCACTGATCTCACTTTTAAATCTCCAATGACTCATTTAAGCTTCACAACAGTTGCATCACCACATACAAGGGGAGCAGCTCTCAATTGCTTCAAAGAGGCTTCAGGAATTGCTGTTAAGGGCCTCTGCTTTCTTCCAGCAGTCCTTTAATTCACTGCTGTTTTAAGGATTCTGCTTAGCGGCTGAATGATGAGCAGGCTCTTGCTTCAGCTTGTTAATAACTTTGTTTGCAGATGCAAGTAATTTAATTGGGCATACCATCACCATTGAGTCCAGTACACATTACCTAGTCCCAGTTTCTTTGTTGACAATATCATCCTTGCTGTTGAGACACTCGACATGATCACCCGTATCATGTTGCAACATAGGTGATTTGTGGAATTGCATGCTGCTTTTGAATTTTATTAATTTTGTTGCGTTTAATTTTAGGAGAAAATACATTTGAATGAAAAGCCTGTATTTGTTTTAATAATGTACTTTTTATTTTCTAAGCTTTTTGTTCATTCCTCCCCACCTCTTCCACCATGGTTTGAGGGTGGAGCAATTTGTTCCTGCTTAACAAAAACAGAATTACCTGGAAAAACTCAGCAGGTCTGGCAGCATCGGTGGAGAAGAAATCAGTTAACGTTTCGGGTCTTCATGACCCTTCGGCAGAACTGAGTATAGTTAGGAGAAAAGTGAAATATAAGCTGGTCTAAGGTGGGGGGGCGGGGGAGAGAGAAGTTGAGGGTGTGGTGATTGTGGAGATAAGCAAGCAGTGATAGGAGCAGATAATCAAAAGACGTCACAGACAAAAGGATCAAAGAGGTGTTGAAGGTGGTGATATTGTCTGAGAAAAGTGCTAATTAAGAATGGAAGACAGGATACTCAAGGTACAGCTCTAGTGGGGGTGGGGTGGAAAGACTAAAAAAGTTTTAGTTTTAGATTTAAAAATAATGGAAATAGGTGGGAAAAGAAGAATCTATATAAATTATTGAAAAAAAAGGGAGGGGGGAGAAACGGGGTGGGGATGGGGGGAGGGGGAGTTTAAGATCTAAAGTTGTTGAATTCAATATTCAGCCCGGAAGGCTGTAAAGAGCCTAGTCGGAAGATGAGGTGCTGTTCCTCCAGTTTGCGTTGGGCCTGCTTTCTGTCTTCATTTCAGGAGCTCTCTGTTTCCACAGCCACATGCAAAAACCTCCCCTTGCCCTTTATGGCATAAAGGAGCAAAAATCTACTGAGCTAATCTTTTACAGTAAATATTTTAAAAATGAAGGTCAAGGTCCCTTGTCTTAATTTGCACAACTCTGCAGCCTTTTCCTGCCATGCCATTTGCTGGAAATGGCAGTCACAATCAGTTTACCCGTACTACATACCAGGTTCAACTGTGAAGCGAAATAGAAAGTCAGATTATCGCCTGTGTCTGCTAGCCATGGTTTTGGTTACAAATTATACACAGTGCATGAGGGAATTAACGTGATTCCAATGCATATTTTTAAAATTTAAAACCTTTTACAGTCACAGTATATTTCAAAGAGCACTAGTTGTTTCCATATTGAAATATTGGTATGTTAACAGCTCATAAAGGGCCGGCGAGATGTGGCACTCGGTTTTCTCAGGATTGATACGTTGGGTCACATTCCTGTAGAAACAATTTTGAGAGGGAGTTGTGTATAATACAGGATTCAAAAAAGTGAGAATAGGAATAATCGGCACCAATCGCTGATTCTGTCTGCAATCTGGTGCCACTAATGTGACACTCTAGAGGTGCAATGCCACAGCGTTTACCTATGGAGAAAATCATTCTGACATTCTTTTTACCCATCTTCTGCATAACACTAAGGGTAAGAACAGGCTATCAATTAAGCCTATAATATGATGCAGAAAGAGTCACATTGCCATCTTCATAAAAATCCTAAACTAAATCCAGACAAGGAGGGTCTTTAGTCAATCTAAATGCACCCATCGAGAATTAATCTGCACTCTGCATCAAATATGCAGCCAGCTCTTAAATCACTTTCAATATTTTTACCTCACTACCTATTCCAAATGAGGGCTCGAAACGTTGACTGATTTCTTCTCCGCCGATGCTGCCAGACTTGCTGAGTTTTTCCAGGTAATTCTGTTTTTATTTTGTTACCTATTCCAAATGTTGATTAAAGAAATTTTGCATTTATATAAAATCTTTCATGATCTCTGGACGTCCATAAGTGCATTATAGCCTATGACATACTTGCAAAGTGTTGTCACTGTTATACTGCAGGAAATTGGTAGCCAAATTGTGCACAGCAAGTTCAACAAACATCAAGAAGACAAATGACCAAAGTATGTGTTTTAGTGATATTGGGTGAGAGATAAATATTGGCCAGGTCACTGGGAAGAATCTGCCCTTCTTCAAAAAGTGCCCCTGAATCCTACTAGAGAGGACAGATAGGGTGTGCACTGGTGGATCTCCTATGGCATTGTTCACAGATTTATTTTATCAGGAGTTGACAAATGTGAGTCCTTCATGAAGCTGCTGTTGATGTTACTCTTTGTACATAGAATTCCGAAGGTCAGTCCCAAATTTTCCCTTAACCTACCTGAGCGTACTTCTCCTTGTCCTACTTTGGTGTCATCAATGTCTACATCTTACACAAAAATACCTGGAAAAACTCAGCAGGTCTGGCAGCATCTGCAGAGAGGAACACAGTTAACGTTAACTATGTTCCTCTCCGCAGATGCTGCCACAGTTAACGTTAACTGTGTTCCTCTCCGCAGATGCTGCCAGACCTGCTGAGTTTTTCCAGGTATTTTTATTTTTATTTTTGTTTTGGATTTCCGGCATCCACAGTTTTTTGCTTTTATCTACATCTTACATTTTCTCTTTGACCTGCCTGAGCATGAAAGCAAATCTATAATCTAGATAAAAACAAAAAACTGTGGATGCTGGAAATCCAAAACAAAAACAGAATTACCTGGAAAAACTCAGCAGGTCTGGCAGCATCGGCGGAGAAGAAAAGAGTTGACGTCAACTACAATCTAGATAGTCTGACTTTCCTTAGACTTTGTAATGCTCTCAACTTGCGGGCACTTTACCTAGGTAAATAAAAGAAGTGATAGCGCTGATTGGGCTGTACGGTAGTCTATACAGTCTGATTTAAGAAGTATAACCTTTCTGTTTTCTTTTCTCCTAGCTATTTAGCCTTGTTGCTGTGGCTGAACTTACCCTGATGAATACTGGAAAGGTCGGGTTTGACTTCACTATTTTAAATTTTGAGCAAGGCGCTGATCAGGAGCCTCTGCCAGGAGTGCCATTCATTACTCCTTTCACAGTGAGTGAATTTTCTTAGGATTGCTGATTTTAAAAAAAATAGAGGGAGCACGAGGAGCTAGCAAAATGAAAATGGATTCCAGCAGGAGGTGTCTTATTGCATTTAACTGCTGCTTGATTTGTTTGTTTTCTCTGATAAGGGATTTAGAGAGTGATACTTGTCAACGGGTGGCTGCCCTCTTGAACACAATAGCCATTCACAGTTCTAATGCCAGTGTTCTATTTACATTGTGTTTATATTGTTCACACATAAACAGATCATTGTTAATTCTGGGGTAGACAAAAGCAAAATACTGCAGGTGCTAAAAATCTGAAATACAAACATAAAATGCAGACAACACTCAGCAGGCCCGCTGGCATCTGTGAACAGAGACGTAGGGGAGAATTTTCTCCCCGTCAGGCAGGCCTTTGGGAAGCAGGCGCGGGCGGGCACGGAGTCGATCGTCGCCTGCGGTCGGCTCCATGCCGCCATTTTACGTGGGTGGGCCAATTAAGGCCCGCCCAGCGTGAAACACAGCTCCCGAGAACAGCGGGAGTGGGCAGACGGCAGTGGGACTGCAATGACTGCCGGGTCCAATGGCGACCCGGCGGCCTGTTTAAATAGCGCTTCTGCAGCCTTACAAAGGCTGTGAATCATGGCAAACAGAAGGGCTCCCCAGAGCACTGCTGGTGAGCAGGCCAGGCAGGTCAGCAGGGCACTGTGCCCCTTGCTTTTCTGATGAGTGCCTAGCTGCCCTCCTGGAGGAGGTGGCAGCACGGTGGGAGGTCCTCGTTCCTAGGGACGGGAGGAGAGGCCCTCCCACATGACCAAACATGCCTGGGAGGAGGTGGCAGACATAGTGAGCTCCCAAGACGCGGTGTGACGCACCTGAGTCCAGTGCGACAAACGTTTCAATGACCTCTTGCACTCGGGAAGGGTGAGTACCATGTTGTCATAGGTAACTTAACACAGCAGGTAGGCTTTCCCCTCAGCACACCCCCCCCACCCCCCCCAGCCGAAACACTGAGTGCAGTTACAACATTGAATCGTTCACGGCATGCGACCCTCGCTGGATGGGCCAGCAGATATTGCCCATGCCTAGTTCAACCCGAGAGGGTTGTGCAGAGATGGGTTCCGCACCCGCAGCATGTGGTCGACTGATACCCAGAGTACTGTTTTGGGGGCTACCTCAAGGATCTGCACCTAGGCGCAGTGCTGGAACTGCAAAACTTGTCAAAGTCAGGTTGCTGACATGCTGGGAGGGGAGCCTCCAGGTGGCGGGTCACCCATTCATCTGCTGCCCTTGGCATTCCGTGTGCTTGTGCGTTCTTGCTTTGCAAGGTGAAACCGTGTGGTGGCAAATGTGATGGAGCCAGAATGTGGGCAGAGGGGGTCAGCCCTGGCTTCTTGGTGTGAGTGTGCAGCAGCTGCAGGGTCACGCTTTACTGGAGCCCCTACTGTGGTTGGGGTGGCAGGGATGCGATGGCAATCCAGGTACAGGGTGGACTAATCAATGCTTCTCTCTCCTTTGCACACAACGCTGCCGAACGGACGCGGACTGGTGGAGGCCAGGCCCAGTTGGCCATAATCACCAGATACGAACAGGAGGCGATGGAGCTGGAGAGGCGCCATGTGCCCAGAGCCACCAGTGGTGGTGAGGCTGGGGTGCCATGGGGAGGTATGATTGCCGAGCACTGAGGTCACCATGTGTGTCCCAGCAGCCATCCCACTGTTGAATGTTCAGTGATTTAAGCCTCCAACATGGGTTGACCATTGATTATGGAAGGATGAGCACACACTGATCCAGGGGACAGGCATGCACAGTGACATTGTCTCCACTTTAACTAATCAAATGTCCTTGTTCTTCCTTTCAGCATCACCGGAGCAGGGCTGGGAGGAGGAGGCGGAGGGGTCACCTCTCACACCTGAGGGCCCTGAACAATTGGATTCATTTGCGTCACACCATCTCTACCAGGCAGGCACCAGCGCAGATACTAGCATCTCGGTGGGAATTAGATCGTCGGCTAGTGTCCCGGGGCACAGCGGTGAGGGCACTTCACACTTGAGGTGCGGGCGGAGACAGAGAGTGCCCATGGAGGACTGCAGGGGTCAAGGCACATGCTCAGTCGGTGGCTGATGATGTGCCTCTGGAGTCATCCCTGAGGCAGCAGACACTGGAAATCCAGCAGGGTGTTTGGGAGGATCTGGCAGAGATACATGAGGCAATACGTGGCATGGTCTCCATGCTGGAGGTGTCCACACGGAGCATCACCGATGGAAGAGCCTCATCACCTAGCGCCTTGCTTCCTCCATGGAGTGAGTGGCGACTCTTGTGGAGAGGGTCCTTCAGGAGAACAATCAGGGCCTCCTGGGGTTGCGCTCGGACCTGCAAGCCCTCACAGCAGCATTAACCTCAGCTGGTCAGTGCCAGTGTGGGAGATGGATTGGGCACCAAGTATCCCAGCTGGGTGCCCATTCATCAGTGGTGAGCAGGGAGGTCTGAAGCAACTTCACGTCGACGCAGGAACTGCCTGTCATTTCTGTGGGCTTCTCTCAGGGCGCTCCGGATAAGGGTAGCAGCTCCTCTGCCAGTGACTGTGGGATCCGGCGACTGCGGAGATGCAAGCCGTGGAACTGGCCGCTCCCTCGCAGGCGAGGCCATCAAACGCTCCAGGGGCCAGAGGACGCCTGCCAAGGTCATCGAGGCCAACAGGACAGCACAGTGAGCAGGCTGTCTCAAATGCCAGTGCCAGCGAGGAGAGAACACCTAAACGTAGCACTCGGAAACGTAAACTTAAGGCACCTTAGGCACACCATGGGCTTCTCACTGGTGGTTTTATGTTGCCCCGCTATTAGTTGATGACAAGTTGGTATGATGCTGAACACCTTTGTATTCAGTTTCTTTTCTGCTTTATTTTGTTAATTCATTAAATGTTTATTTGCGAACATGGCTCAGGGTGATTCCTTACTTCTGCAAGTGGACGGGAACCCATGATGTTATGAGTGACTTGTTTGTCATTGAGCTTTATTGACACGGCATAAAATGTTCCTAACCAGGCAGATGTTGCTCTCAGGTATCGAGTACAGAGCCTGCAGCCCTGGCGTATGTTGGAGGTCCATCTGTGGTGGGCTTGCTGAAGGTTTGTTGGATCAAAGCCTCCCGGGTGTCCCTGCCTCCCTGGAGTATGCCTGGGTCAGCGCCTACCCCCTCAGCGTTCTCCTGTGCATGCTCGTCCTCGGACACACTACTGGATTCATTGTGTGCAGCCACAGCATCTGTGTCTACATCTCCTTCCTCCACTGCGTCCCCCCTCTCCAGCGCCAGACTGTGGAGAGTGCAGCATGCAACCACTATCAGCAATACACAACCTGGGGGGGTATTGGAGTGCACCCCCTGAACGGTCCAGGCATCAGAAGCGCATCTTGAGAAGACCAATGGTTCTCCCTACCACGGCCCTTGTGGAGGCGTGGCTCCTGTTGTACCGCTGCTCAGCCTCTGTTCTTGGATGGCGGAGAGGCGTCATGAGCCACCTTTTGAGGGGATAGCCCTTGTCACCCAGCAGCCATCCATCTAGCCAAGCCGGAGCACCGAAGAGCCTCGGCACTTGGGGTGTCTGAGGATGTATGCGTCATGGGAGCTGCCTGGGTACCTTGCACAGACTTGCAGATTCTGCATCCTATGGTCACACACTATCTGCATGTTCATGGAATGGAATCCCTTCCTGTTGACGAAGGCACTCGACTCACCCGCTGGTGCCTTGATGGCCACATGCGTGCAGTCTATTGCACCCTAGACGCGGGGAACCCAGCAATTGTTGCAAAGCCCCTGGTTCGCTCAGTCTGGCTGGCCTCGTCCCAGTGGTAGTCAATGAAAGTCAATGCACACCTGAACAGAGCATCTGTCACCTGCTTGACCCAAGACAGCTGACTGGGAGGCTCCGCAAAGATCACCCACCAACCCCTGGAAAGAGCCAGAGGCATAGAAGTTGAGGGCAGCCCTGACCTTCAACGCCACTGGCATGGGGTGTCCACCCTCACAGTTGGCGCAGATCCCAGGGCCTATCATCTGACAAATGGAGGTCATTGTCTCCCTTGAGAGACTGAGCCTCCTTCGGCATTACACCTCAGAAATATTGAGGTAGCTGCTTCGCCGCCTGTAAACCCTGGTAGCAGGATCGTGACGTCTTCTGTGACCCCTTCAGCCTTGGACTTCCTATTGGCCCTGCGACCCTTGTCTCTGTGCCTGTCCTCCCAAAGGTGGCTCCCCTGGAGGCTGAATGTGGACTCCTGGCCTCCTCCCCCTTCTAGCCCTCCCTTCCTCCTCAGAGGAGGTGCCTCTAGTGGAGAGCACAACTCCCAGGCTAAGGGAAGGCTTCCTGAAACCAGCAACGCCCCAAAAATGATGTTCACTCCAGAGTCCTGACCTGAAGGCTGTTACTCCTGTCCAAGCAGCTGTGAAGAGTTTTGAAGTTTTCCTGCTCAAACAGGCAAGTAGCAGTAACTTTAGTCATGAAATGTCTGACAAATAACACTTGTGACCCCACTCACCCCTCTCATCCCACCTGTGGATGAGGTTTATAAACCTGCCTGCCCGTTGCGCTCGTGCGCCGACCTGAAGATCGCACGGGCCCCGGAAAATCAGCATCAGTTACTGGCTCAAGGGCCTTAAGTGGTCCGTTAATTAATGGCGGGCGCGCATCAGAGATCATCGCGCGCCCACCCACCAAAATATCGCCATGGCACGCAGTGACGTCAGGACGCACGCCCAACATCATTGAACGTCATTTTACGCGTCAGTGTACGGGGCCCACCCCCACACGCCGACGTGAAAATTCTGCTCATAGGCTGGATTTAATGCTGACATTGGTGTCCTTGCCCATCGATTGAAAACTGATAGAAAAGCCATGTTGCTTTCTTGGGGGAGCTTAACCAAACTAAGTGCCTGTCAAGTGCTTTACCAGCCATCGACAGGCCTTCCCCAGGATATAGGACCCTGGCAGCGGGAATCCTGCCCTTCCAGATGCTTTGTTGGGTATTCCAAGTGTAGACTGGTTGAGTGTGGTCTGTACTCTGCCTATTATGAACAGCTGGAGGAACTTGTTACTTTATTTGATCAACTAATTGTTGGGGTGTACGGCCTACATACTTGACATCGTGGTGGCACTGAAGCCTGCGCTTGCAAAACCCAAAACAAAACAATTACTGTTGGATGTCATTCCACAATTGGGCAGGTCTTGCTGAACTGAGTGCTCTAATAACTATACTAACAACCAATTTAATCAGTCATCCTTGTAATATGGCTCATTTATGTTTGCAAGAAGTGACATACAGTCATGCACTGTATGACCTGGGCTCTGCAAACAAAAGGAATATGTTCAGGTCTTTTGCTTTTTTGAATTACCTGGAAGCATAGGAAGCCTATAGTTCCCTGTTGCTTGCCCCATGGCAATGCCTTGGCCAATCAGAGGTGACTTGCCAATCAATTGCAGCCGCTTTTCTCCTGAAGTATAAATTGTTGTGTTTATTTGCAATTTGGCATTCTTGCGTTTGTCCTGATGAGTGCAAGACAAAAAGCTTTGGCAACATGTCTCTCTTTTCAAGTTCTGTGCTACCAAGTGACAATTTTTAACATGCTTCCTGACATTTAAACATTCACTATAGTCACCTAATTTTCCTGGCTGCTTGATGGTGCCGGTTCTATAATAATAATGCCATTTATTTTTCACTAACATGAAAGCGGTTTATTTCTCTATAATACTGTTATTTTTAGGGTTACATTGAAGCAAATGCTGAGCAGAAGTTGAAGGTTTCTTATCTACCTGGAGTACCTGAGGTCTTTCACAAGAGCTTTGAGATTCAAGTCTCTCACTTTGAACCGGAGAGCATCAGCTTGAAGGGAGAGGGTATCTTCCCCAGAATCTACCTGGATCTACCCAGAAACATAAAAGGTATGGGAGTAACTTTCAGCTAGTTCTTTTTGAATTATAAGTGAAACCAGCACTGGTATAAAATAAACAACAAACAGCTGTAACAGCTTAGCAGTACATAATCAATAGGAATAGGCTATTTAGCTCCTTGAGCCTGTTTCACCATTCAATAAGATCATTGCTAATCTGGAACCTAACTCCACATAGCCACTTTACCCCATATCCCCCTAATACTTTTGTTTCATATAAATCTATCAATGTCAGTGTTAAAATTAACAATCGATCTAGCATTAATTGGCATTTGCAGAAAAGAGTTCCAAACTTCTACCACCCTAATTCTAAGTTTCACTCCTGAAAAGTCTGGGTCTGATTTTCAGATCTAGTCCTAGAAATTACAACCAGCAGAAATAGTTTCTCTCTGCCCAATCTGTTCAACTTAATACCTTGAAACCTTTAATCAAATCACCCTTTAACCCGAGTTTGTGTAATCCATCCTCATGATATAACATCTTGATATCATTTTGCACTCCCTCCAAGGTCAATATCCCTTCCTAAGGTGTAGTACCCAGAACTGCTATTAGCACTCCAGGCGTGGTTCAACCAGGGTTTTGTATAGTTGCAGCAAAACTTTGAGCTGCTTTTGTTCTCGTTCCTTAGATACAAGACAGGCAGTCCTTTGGCTTTTTAAAATTATTTTCTATACCTGTTCATGACATTTTAATGATTTGTGTGCCTGGACCCCCAAGTTTAGAGTCATAGAATTATACAGCACAGAAACAGGCCCTTCAGCCCATCGTGTCTATGCTGGCCATCAAGCACCTATCCTAGTCCCATTTTCCAGCACTTGGCCCAAAGCCCTGTATGCTATGGCATTTCAAATGCTTATCTAAATACTTCTTAAATGTTGTGAGGGTTCTTACCTCTACCACCCCCTCAAGCAGTGTGTTCCAGATTCCAACCACCCTCTGGGTGAAAACATTTTTCCTCAAATCCCCTCTAAACCTCCTGCCCCTTACCTTAAATCTATGCCCCCTGGTTATTGACACCTCTGCTAAGGGGAAAGGTTTCTCCCTAGCTACCCTATCTATGCCCTTCATAATTTTGTATACCTCTATCAGGTCCCCCCTCAGCCTTCTCTGCTCTAAGGAAAACAACCCACAGCCTATCCAGTCCGACAACATCCTGGCGGATCTCCTCTGCACCCTTTCCAGTGCAATCACATCCTTCCTACAGTACTGCACACAGTACTCCAGCTGTGGCCTAACTAGTGTTTTATACCGCTCCAACATAACCTCCCTGCTCTTAAATTCTATGCCTCGGCTAATAAAAGCAAGTATCCCATATGCCTTCTTAATCACCTTATCTACCTGTGCTGCTGCCTTCAGGGATCTATGGACATGTACACCAAGGTCCTTCTGATCATCTGTACTTCCTAGGGTCCTACCACTCATTGTGTATTCCCTTGCTGTGTCAGTCCTCCCAAAATGCATCACCTCATACTTCTCAGGATTAAATTCCATTTGCCACTGTTCTGCCCATCTTACCAGCCTATCTATATCATCCTGTAATCCAAGGCTTTCCTACTCAATATTTACGACACCACCAATTTTCGTGTCACCTGTGAACTTACTGATCATACCTCCTATATTCACGTCTAAATCATTAATGTACACTACAAACAGCATGGGTCCCAGCACCGATCCCTGTGGTACACCACTCGTCACAGGCTTCTAATCTCAAAAATTACCTTCAACCATCACCCTCTGCTACTAAGCCAATTTTGGACCCAATTTGCCAAATTGTCCTGGATCCCATGGGCTCTTACCTTCTTGGCCATTGTCCTATGCGGGACCTTGTCAAAAGCCTTACTGAAGTCCATGTAGATTACATCAACTGCACTACCCTCATCTACACAACTAGTCACCTCCTCGAAAAATTAAATCAAATTTGTTAGTCATGATTTCCCCCTGACAAAGCCATGCTGACTATCCCTGATTAATCCCTGCCTCTCCAAGTGGAAATTAATCCTGTACCTCAGAATTTTTTCCAATAGTTTCCTTACCACTGATGTTAGACTCACGTGTGTAATTACCTGGTTTATCCATACTACTCTTCTTGAATAATGGTACCACATTCACTGCCCTCCAGTCCTCTGGCACCTCTCCTGTGGCCAGAGAGGATTTGAAAATTAGCATCAGAGTCCCTGCAATCTCCTCCCTTGCCTCACATAGAAGCCTGGGATAGATCTCATCTGGGCTTGGGGATTTATCCACTTTTAAGCCCACTAAAACTGCTAAATCTCCTCCCTTTCAATACTAATTTGTTCAAGTATATCACAGTCCCCCTCCTTGATTTCTACACCTACAGCGTCCTTCTCTATAGTGAACACAGATGAAAAGTAATCATTTAAAACCTCACCTACGTCCTCCGGCTCCACGCACAGATTGCCACATTGGTCCCTAATTGGCCCTACTCTTTCCCTGGTTATCCTCTTGCCCTTATATTTATAAAATGCCTTGGGATTTTCCCTTATCTTGCCCACCAGTGTTTTTTCATGCCCTCTCTTTGCTCTCCTAATTACTTTTTTAAGTACCCCCCTACACATTGTATACTCCTCTAGGGCTTCTGCTGTTTTCAGCCTTCTGTATCTGCCATAAGCCTCCTTTTTTTTCTTTATCCAATCCTCTATATCCCTTGACATCCAGGGTTCCCTGGACTTGTTGGTCCTACCCTTCACCTTTACGGGAACATGTTGGTCCTGAACTCTCACTATTTCCTTTTTGAATGACACCCACTGCTCTGATGTAGACTTTCCTACAAGTAGCTGCTCCCAGTCCATTTTGGCCAGATCCTGTCTTATCATATTGAAATCAGCCTTCCCCCAATTCAGGACCTTTATTTCCAGTCCATCTTTGTCCTTTTCCATAATTACCTTAAATCTTACAGAATTATGGTCACTATCCATGAAATGCTCCCCCACTGACACCTCTACCACTTGCCCAGCTTCATTCCCTAAGATTAGGTCTAGTACTGCCCCTTCTCTTGTAGGACCTTCCACGTGTTGGCTCAAAAAGCTCTCCTGGATGCACCTTAAGAATTCCACCCCCTCTAAGCCTCTAAGATTATCCCAGTTAATATTGGGGAAGTTGAAATCCCCTCCTATTATTACTCTATTATTTTTACATTTCTCTGAGATTTGCCTACATATCTGCTCCTCTATCCCCCACTGACTATTTGGAGGCCTTTAGTACACTCCCAGCAAAGTGCTTATCCCCTTTTTGTTTTTAAATTCTACCCTTATGGCCTCATTTGAGGAACCTTCTAAGATACCATCCCTCCTTACTGCAGTAATTGACTCCTTGATCAATAGCGCAATGCCACTTCCTCTTTTACACTCCCTTCTTTTATGCCTGAAGAATCTATACTCTGGAATATTGAGCTGCCAGTCCTGCCCTTCCCTCAGCCATGTCTCTGTGATAGCAACAATATCATATTCCCATGTGTTAATCAACACCCACAATTCATCTTCCTTGTAAAACTCCTTGCGTTAAAATAGATGCAATCCAGCCTTGCATTATTCCCTTGTGCCTTAAAAGGTCTATATTTGCTCTGTCTTCCAGACTGGCTTAGTTTCTCTTCTATATTTGGCTGTGCATTACCCCCTGCTGTACCTCCACTTTGTATCCCACCCCCCTGCCAAATTAGTTAAAACCCCCCAAAAACACTAGCAAACTGCCCCGCAAGGATGTTGGTCCCATTCTGGTTCAGGTGCAACCCATCCGACTTGTAAAGGCCCCACTTTTGTCAGAAACAGACCCAGTGATCCATGAAAGCAAAGCCCTCCCTCTTGCACCATCTCTTCAGCTATGCATTCATCCTCTCTATCCTCCTATTCCTATATTCACTAGCACGTGGCACAGGGAGTAATCCAGAGATTACAACCTTTGAGGTCCTGCTTTCTAATCTGCTACCTAGCTCCCTAAATTCTTGTTGCAGGACCTCATCCCTCTTTCTACCTATGTCTTTGGTACCAATGTGGACCATGACCTCTGACTGTTCACCCTCCTCCTTCAGAATGCCCTGTAGCCGTTCTGTGACATCCTTGAGCCTGGCACCAGGGAGACAACACACCACCCTGGAGTCACATCTACGGCCGCAGAAGCGCCTGTCTGCACCCTTCACTATTGAGTCTTCTACCACTATCCACTTCTACCCTTACTCCTCCCTGCTTGTGCAGCTGAGCCGCCCACAGTGCCATGAACCTGGCTCTGGCTGCACCCTCCAGAGGAACCTTCACCCTCACCATTTTCCAACACAGAAAAACGGTTCTTGAGTGAGATGCACTTTGGGGCTTTCCTGACTACCTGCCTGACTCCCTTCTTCTGACTGGTGAGTCACCCATTCCATCTCTGAGTGCATTTCCTTAAGCTGCGGAGTGACCACATCTAAAAATGTGCTATCCACGTAACCCTCAGCCTTGCAGATGCACCAGTGTCTCCAGCTGATGCTCAAGTTCCAAAACTCGTTGCTCAAGCTGGACAAGCCGGTGGCACTTCCTGCACATGTGGTCATCCAGTTCTAAGAATTCCCACATGTTGCAGGCTGTACAACACACAGGACTGAGCTCCCTTGATATACTTCTTTCTTGTCTTAATTAAAAGACTATTTGCTTAAATTTAAGCCAAGTCGAAAACTATTTCGTTTTTCTTAAAAAAAAACAAATGCTGAGACTCTTACCCTCTGTAATGTCGTTTTAAAGTGCAAAACAAACACTTACCCACTATCTACCAATCAGATCTCTCCCTTGTCCTGATATCACTCCTTTCGAATTCCAGCACCGCCGAGTGTCTGGGTGAGAACCGGCTCCATCACAGGTAAACTCCACTCCTCTTTATACAGCCACCCTGCTCCTGCTCTGCTTCCTCACAGGTAAACTCCGCTCCGCTCTTTATACCGCTGCCCCGCTCCCTCACAAGTAAACTCCCACTCTTTAGGTCCTCCTCTCGCACTCTCCTTAAGTTTAATTAGAATTTGATTGCCAACAGGCAATGAGAAGTACGAGGCATTGCTGAAGGAGGCAAAGGAAACTCTAGAGAGAGAGATGGCTGAAGACAACCTGCTCAGCCGCCCTGAGACTATAGCAGGAGAACTGGGTGCATCGAACACAAGCTCTTCTGTAAGTTGCTTTTATTATTAATTACATAATTGCAAAAAGAGTTTTTTTAAATATAGATTTTCATTGCAACATCTTGGGTAGAAAGCACTAGAGTAAAATCATTTTCTGCCATTATTTTATTAAGTTACTTTGCATTTATCCCCTTCAGTTTCCTCCCCTCTTCTTTGTTGGGCTCCTGTTGCTTGGCCTCAGTCATCCTCACCCAAATGATTGTGCTTCTTTGAGTCCAGTGAGTTTTTATTTTATTAATTCTTAAGATATTAGCATTGCTGGAAAGGCCAGCATTTATTGCCCATCCCTAATTGCCCTTGAGAAAGGGCGGTGAGCCGCCTTCTTGAACACTGCAGTCCGTGTCGTGTGGGTAGATCATTGTGCTGTTCAGGAGCGAGTTCCAAGACTTTGAACCAGCAATGATGCAGGAATGACAAATAGTTACAAGTCAATATGGGATGTGGCTTGGAGGGGAACTTTTAGATTGTGATGTTCTCATGTGTCTGCTGCCCTTGTCCTTTAAGATGGTCGAGATCGCAGGTTTGCAAGCTGCTGTTGAAGAAGCCTTGCTGAGTTGCTGTAGTGCATCTTGTAGATTGTACACACTACTGCCACTGTATGTTGGTGGTGGAGGGAGTGAACGTTTAAGATGGTGGGTGGGGTGCCAATCACGCAGACTGCTTTATCGTGGATGGTTTCGAGCTTCTTGATTCTGTTGCTGTGCTCTTCCAGGTAAATGGAGAGTATTCCATCACACTCCTGAATTGTGTCTTTTTGATGGTGGACAGGCTTTGGGGAGTCAGGTGGTGAGTTACTCACTGAAGAATTCTAGCCTCTGACCTGTTCTTGTAGCCACAGTATTTATATGGCTGCTCCAGTTCAGTTTCTGGTCACTGGTAACTCCCAGGATGTTGGTAGTGGGGGATTCAGTGATGGTAATGCCATTGAATGTCAAGGGGAGGATGGTTAGATTCTGTCTTGTTGGAGATGGTCATTGCCTGGCACTTGTGTGGCGCAAATGTTATTTGCCGCTTATCAGCCCAAGCCTGAAAATTGTCCGGGTCTTGCTGCATGCATGCACAGATTGCTTCAGTATCAGAGTTACAAATGGTGCTGAACATTGTGCAATCATCAGCAAATATCTCCATTTCTGACTTTATTTTGGAGTGACAGTTATTGATGAAGCAGCTGAAGTTTTTGGTCGTAGGACATTGTCCTGAGGAACTCCTGTATCAATGTCCTGGGGTTGAGACTATTGACCACCATCAACCACAATCACCTTCCTTTGTACTAGGTATGACTGCAACCAATGGAGAGATTTTCCCTGATGTCCACTGACCTCAGTTGTGCTAGGGCTCCTCAATGCCAGACTTGGTTAAATGGTGCCTTGATATCAAGGGCTCTCACTTTCACCTCACCTCTGGAATTCAGCACTTTTGTCCATGTTTGGACTAAGCTACAATGGAATCTCGAGAGAAATAGCCCTGGCGGAATCCAAGCTAAGCATTGGTGATCAGTTTATTGCTGAGTAAGTGGCACTTGATAGCACTGTAGACATGGACAATTTTTCACATTGTCGGGTTAATGTCAATGTTGTAGCTGTACTAGAACAGCTAGCCCTGGAGCACAAGTCTTTAGTGTTACAACTACAATGTTGTCCTGGCCCATATCCTTTGCTGCACCAATGCCATATTTTGATGTCATGTGGAGCGAATCAAATTGTCTGAAGGCTGGCATCTGTGATGTGGGGGACCTCAGGAGGAGGCTGAGCTGGATCATCCACTTGGCACTTCTGGCTGAAGATGCTTGCAAATGCTTCAGCCTTGTCTTTTGTGCTTGTATCTTGTGCTCTCCCATCATCGAGGATGGGGTTATTTATGGTGCCTCCTGATAGTTGTTTAATTGACCACTACCATTCATGGTTGATGTGGCAGGATTGCAGAGGTTTGATCTGATCATTTGCTTGCGTGATTCTTTGGCTCTGCCATTAGCATGCTGTTTCTGCTGTATAGCATGCTTGTTGTCCTGTGTGGTACCTCATTTTTAGGTATGCCTGGTATTGCTTCTGGCATACTCTCCTATACTCGTCATTGAACCAGCGTTGGTCACCTGGCTTGGTGATAATGGTAGAGTGAAGGATATGCCGACCCATGAGGTTACAGATTGTAGCTGAATACAATTCTGCTGCTGCTGATAGCCCACAACACCCCATGGATGCCCCGTTTTGAGCTCCTACACCTGTTCTGAATCTATCCCATTTAGCACGGTGGTAGTGCCACACAATACGATGGAGGGTCTCCTCAGTGTGAAGGCGTGATTTCGTCTCCACAGCGACTGTGTGCACTGGTCACTCATACTAATATTGTCATTGTTGATCTCTCAGCACCTACCCCGGGCAAGCCTGACAGATATGTCATTCTGGCTATCCACTTGTGGGGGTGGAGCATTGCACTTTCAGCCTGGGCCTTTCCTCACCACTTTTCTACAGCAGGATCACTGGATCAGGAATATGATCGCCAGATCACCCAGGAGTGCTGAGGCCAATTACCATGTTCCCATCTCACTACAGCTGAAATCAGCAGAGGCCAGGAATCAAACCTGGTGCCTTCTGATCTGTATGGCTTGGTTATATCTACTCCCTTTATCAACTGGCCCAATGGAAGAGTTGATCAAGCCACAGTGCACTACTGCACAAAGTGGCCAAAGGTTGGTGTTCCAACGGTTCCCTAAATACTGGAATCTCGTCAGTTTCATCAGGGAGAAATGTAGGGTAGAATCTAGATACTTGCCTTAAGGGAGGGATGATTACCTGTCATTCACTTCAGATGTACATCTTAAAGTAGCCAAGATGTTCCAACCTGACATTGTATGGTTGATTCTGAATGCCCTCAGGACAACTCTGAATTGACAATAAATACTGGCTTGTCAGTGTCACCGATTCCAAAGAAGACATTAGAAAAAAAAGAAAGCTACATTTCATGGACTTTCTCTGGATATTTGCCAATGAAACTGTGATTGGGCTTTGTCCAAATAGCACCTATTCGATTGGCTTGGCTCATGCATCATAACCCATCATTACAACAGCATTTTTTCATAACTACTTTAATCTGCCTCACAGGCAGTGTACAATACGACATCAGTCCTTTAAAAGTTTACTTATACTGGCAGTATGTGTATGAGTATGTTTTTCCCCAGTGCTTCACCATGTGATGTGTAACTTCAACTTTCTAACTTTGAAGTATCCTTCAAGTGGGGGAAGGGACTGAGGGAGAGTAAATGTAATGCAACTATGGATGATCATGGGATTTATGTGGAAGCTGCCTGACCCTATATGCTCTGTTGTGGCCATTTAACCAAGGCAGCTGGGTGATACAGTTGTGGCTTTGCTTCAGTGGGCACCAGCATTATCTACATTATCTCCTAACATTTTTCTGGTGCTGTGTACTTACTCAGCATTGGTTCAAAGCATGTGGGGACCACGTCCCTGGTGATGTTATTGAAGCCATGTATTATCTGGTTCCCAATGTGGTGAATACAGAAGAAGACTGCTGTAGGTTGAAGTCCAAGGGCCTGCGATATATAATTCATTGAGAAAACAATGGCAGAGCTTAAGACCTTTGCCAAGGGGACTCTTCTGTACTAAAGAGAGCCCTTTTGTGGTCATGTTCTCCATATGTTCGGCTTGGTCAGAATAGCACAAGTTTCTATATACCTCCCCTCTGTCCTGGTGTCCTAAATTTAAACTAAAGTCCTTTTAATATGCCCTTAAAGCCCCAATTATAAAATTAAACCAAGTGGCATAGAACAGCATTCCCACAATCTGGGCTGGCATGTCAGTGCAATACTATGTGCTCAAAGTCTGGAGTAGGAGTTGAATCTTCTGATTCATTGGTGAGAGTGCTACCCACTGAGTTTCAGCCAACATGTAGCAGAGCTGATAGTGTCCATTTCCAATGTTCAAAAACCAGCATATTTTCCAGCCAGAGTTGCAACATAGTGATCAGTAGCAAGGACCATGGCTGGCTCTTCACCTCCCTAGCCTAAATTTACTGAAGCCATTCATGATTCCTCCAAAGCCGAGAATAGAAATTCACACCCATTGCATTTGGTGTCACTCTCTGATATGTTGTAAACCTAACCAGTGTGATATTACTGCAATTCCAACTTACTTCATTGATAAAATTCACAGTGCTCTGTTATGTGGTGGGAGGCAAACCTTCCACAGTTTCCCACCTTAAGACTGTTGTAGACCCCAGGTCATTTTGGGAGACAGGTGAACATCTGTAGAATTTTATATTATTTGATGAAGTGTTTAGATATGGTGGACTGATTTTTCCCAATACTAGGTTAGGATATTCAGCACCTTCAGCCTATCAGCAAGAGATTCAAGAAGAACTCAGACTACACCAAAATGATGCCAAATTCACTCCCTCCCATTCTGGATGATCTAAGTGTGAGGTATTCTGATCAATCAGTGGGACTAGTACCTATTAAAAGGTTGCACCAATTGGGAATGTGATTACTGCAAAAGATCCTGGGATAGCACAAAAAGCTAATTACAGTGGTTGGGATTTTTTAGCCCCACCGTGGTGGGAGCTGCCATGGGAGATTCGGTGGCCCAGCCAAAGCTCCATTGACTTTCAACGGAACTGGACAATCCTGGCATGGACAGGGCCAGAAAATCCCACCCGGTGTTCCTGTTGTGCAGCATGGTGATGTTGATCTGCACTGTACCAACAGGTGGAAGTTAAGATGATGTTTGTTAGGAGAGATGAAATTTTCTGTAAAAGCAGAAAATTGTGTGATTTCACTGCCTTGGAAGTCCAGCGCTGCTTTGCTCAACTCTAATTGCTGTCAGGGTTCTCTGATTGAAATGCACTTGGTAATGAATATGGAATTACAAATTTGTTTCTTTTGACAGTTTTGTGTACTCATTGATGGATTTTCTGTGTTTCTGACCTTCACAGTATGACACCTTGCTGCAGATGGAGGCTGATCGTTTATTAATTAAGGAGTACAGTCTGGCACAAGAGCTGATCCTTTCTCCTCGCAGCAATATGTCTGGAGCGAGTCATCGTACACGCAAGGGTTTCTCTAGGTAGGGTTACTGTAATCAGTGCATTTGGAGATCCTACTTCATTAAACAATACCCACGCCCATGCTCAATCTATCTACTGATTAACACTAGATGACTCATTATCTTGGAGAATTTCCCATTCAAAGATAAGAGGGACTGCAATGTCCCAAATGCCGTCTTTTGGATGAGATGTTAAACCAAGGACCCATCTTCCCTCTCGAGTGAAGGTAAGATATCCCATGGCACTTCACGGGATATCAAGAAATGGCTGAAGACACTGGATAGTGCGAAGGCCAAAGGCCCTGACAATATTCCAGCAATAGTACTGAAGACTTGCGCTCCAGAACTTGCCGCGCCCCTAGCCAAGCTGTTCCAGTACAGCTACAACACTGGCACCTGCCCGGCCATGTAGAAAATTGCCCAAGTATGTCCTGTACACAAAAATCAGGACAAATCCAACCCGGCCAATTGCCACCCCATTAGTCTACTCTCGTTCATCAGTAAAGTGATGGAAGGGGTCATCAATAGTGCTATCAAGCGGCATTTGCTTAGCAATAACCTGCTCACTGACGCCCAGTTTGTGTTCCGCCACAGGGCCACTCAGCTCCTGACCTCATTACAGCCTTGGTTCAAACATGGACAAAAGAGCTGAACTCCTGAGGTGAGGTGAGAGTGACTGCCCTTAACATCAAGGCTGCATTTGACCAAGTGTGGCATCAAGGAGCCCTCACAAGACTGGACTGAATGGGAATCAGGGGGAAAACTCTCCACTGGTTGGAGTCATACCTAGCACAAAGGAAGATGGCTGTGGTTGTTGAAGGTCAGTCATCTCAGCTCCAAGACATCAGTGCAGGAGTTCCTCAGGGTAGTGTCCTCGGCCCAACCAACTTCAGCTGCTTCATCAATGACCTTCCTTCCGTCACAAGGTCAGAAGCGGGGATGTTTACTGATGATTACACAATGTTCAGCACCATTCATGACTCCTCAGGTACTGAAGCACTCCACGTCCAAATGCAGCAAGACCTGGACAATATCCAGGCTTGGGCTGACAAGTGGCAAATAACAATCGTGCCACACAAGTGCCAGGCAATGACCATCTCCAAAAAGAGAGAATCTAACCATCACCCCTTGATGTTCAATGGCATTACCATCACTGAATCCCCCACTATCAACATCCTGGGGGTTACTCTTGACCAGAAACTGAACTTGACTAGCCATTTAAATACTGGGGCTACTAGAGCAGATCAGAGACTAGGAACCCTGCAACAAGTAACTCACCTCCTGACTCCCCAAAGCCTGTCCATTATCCAGAAGGCACAAGTCAGGAGCGTGATGGAATACTCTCTTCTTGCCTGGATGAGTGCAGCTCCCACAACAGTAAATAAGCTTGACATTGTCCAGGACAAAGGAGCCCGCTTGATTGGCACCACATCCACAAATGTTCACTCCCTTCACCACCAACGCACAGTAGTAGCAGTGTATGCCATCTACAAGGTGCACTACGGAATTCACCAAGGTTCCTTGGACAGCACCTTCCAAACCCACAACCTCTACCATCCAGAAGGACAAGGACAGCTGATAGATGGGAACACCATCACCTGGAAGTTCCCTTCCAAGTCACTCACCATCCTGACTTGGAAATATATCGTCGCTCCATCACTGCCTTGGGTCAAAATCCTGGGACTCCCTCCTTAACAGCACTGTGGGTGTACCCACACCACATGGATTGCAGCAGTTCAAGAAGGCAGCTCACCACCATCTTCTCAAGGGTAACAAGGAATGGGCCATAAATGATGGTCCCGCCAGCAAAGCGAAGGAATGACAAAAAACCATGTTGAAGAAGAGCAATGAGTTATACCTCGTGTCCTCGTTAATACTTTTTCTTCAACCAATACCCAAAACCAAATAATCTGATCATTAACATATTGCTGTTTGTGGAGCCTTGCTGTAAACAAATTGGCTGTCCTGTTTTCTATGTTACAACAGCAACGACACTGCAGAAGCACTCCTTGACTATAAAACATTTTGAGATGTCCTGAGGTCATGAAAGGCACAATGTAAATGCAAATCTTTCTTTCGTTTTTTCTAACTTTGGTCATATGGCATGCTGATTCTCAGGCACTAAATACCGAAAGAAGGGACAAAGACCAGGTACACCAGATCTCCACTCCAGAGATTGTTTTATTGGAAAACAACATCAAAGCTTAGCCCATTTTAGACGTGTTTTGTATAAGTGCTTCTCATCACACTTTGCTTCAAAACACAGCGTTTAAAAATAACTTTCCTGCAAACCCTGTCAATGGATAAGTTATCAGAAAAATCTCAAAGCATGACAAAGACCATTGGGTTTGTTGTTCTTCAGAGTGGTGAACTTCTGCCTAGTCAATGCATGGATGTTATCTTTCAGGATAGCAGTGTGTAAGCAATTCCTGCCAGTCTCTACAATGCTACATGTGGCGTCATGAATACAGGAGTAGGCTGCTAATGCATAGTACAATCGGTACAGCCAGTAGCAGATTCATCTCCTGATTAAGTTGCCATGAAATGAGAGGTATCTTAATCTCAATCATCAATACCCCTGAAGTACCAGCCATGAGAAACACAAGGCCAGTGTTAAGGCCATGTGCTTCACACATTGGCACCAAGGGAAAACAGCAATGGGGTTTCTAATTAAAATGATGGCCTTTCTGCCCTATGCACTTTTGCTGCCATTCCAATGGGTTCATGCTGTAATTTTGCTGTTTATATGTTGAAATGCCCATAGAATTAGCTGCAACCCATGGCCTGGTTGTAGGCAGAAGTTTCCACAATAATCTTCTGAAGGCAAAGCTTCCAACTACCCCTACAAAGCTATTAACATAAGTAGGTGGGGGCAGGAAATCCCAAAGCCAGGGGTGTCTGCATCCCAATCCTCAGCTGGGAATTGGTGCATGCATACCTGGTGAGTTCGCGATGGGAGCACCTTGGGAGTCACCTAGCAGTGTAGGCTGGGATTGCAGTCAGGATCACTAACAATGGGGCCTCCTGCATTTTTTTAAAAAAAGTGTTTCCAGGAGCCCTTGACATGGATGTCAGACACTTCACTTCACTTTTCTGGAGCAAGTCTCTTCAGCTGGAAGACACCCCAACTGTCAAAATCCGAATACTTACTGAAAATGCTGGAAATACTCAGCAGGTCAGGCAGCATCTGGGGAGAGGGAAACAGGGTTAACAGCCCATATTTTCAAGGAGTCATGGAGACTCAATGGTTCTTTAAAAATGATGGGCAGGACTCAATTCTGGGATTCCCACCTACATTCCCAGCGCCCCAAATATTTTTTAGCGAAAAAATTATTCTGTTGATTTGGCTGGAGAGATGATTGACAGCTTTATGATTTTGTTTCATTTCTTCATGGGATGTGAGCGTTGCTGGCTGGGCCAGCATTTATTGCCCATCCCTAATTGCCTTTGAGAAGGTGCTGGTGAGCTGCTTTCTTGAAACGCTGCAGTCCCTGTGACGTAGGTACACCCACAGTGCTGATCGGGAGTTCCAGGATTTTGACCCAGCGATAGTGAAGGAATAGCGATTTATTTCCAAGTCGGGATGGTGTGTGGCTTGGAGGGGAACATCCACCTGGAAGTGGTGTTCCCATGTGCCTGCTGCCTTTGTCATTCTAGATGGAAGTGGTCGTGGGTTTGCAAGATGTTGTCTAAAGGGACTTGGTGAATTCCTGTAGTGCATTTTGTAGATGGTGCACACTGCTGCCACTGTGCGTTGATGCTGGAGGGAGTGAATGCTTGTGGATGTGGTGCCAATCAAGTGGGCTGCTTTGTCCTGGATGATGTTCAAGCTTCGTGAGTATTGTTGGAGCTGCACTCATCCAGGCAAGTGGAGAATATTCCATCACATTCCTGACTTGTGCCTTGTAGATGGTGGACAGGCTTTGGAGAGTCAGGAGGTGAGTTACTCACTGTAGGATTCCTAGCCTCTGAGCTGCTCTTGTAGCCACAGTATTTATATGGCTAGTCCAGTTCAGTTTATGGTCAATGGTAACCCCCAGGATGTTGATGATGGGGGATTCAGCAATGGTAATGCCATTGAGCATCAAGGGGCTATGGTTAGATTCAGTCTTGTTGAAGATGGTCATTGCCTGGCACTTGTGTGGCGAGAGTGTTATTTGCCACTTGTCAGCCCAAGCCTGGTTATTGTCCAGGTCTTGCTGCATTTGGACATGGACTGCTTCAGTATCTGAGGAGACACGAATGGTGCTGAACATTGTGCAATCATCAGCGAACATCCCCACTTCTGACCTTATGATGGAAGGAAGATCATTGATGAAGCAGCTGAAGATGGTTGGGCCTAGGACACTACCCTGAGGAACTCCTGCAGTGATATCCTGGAACTGAGTTGATTGACCTCCAATAACCACAACCAACTTCCTTTGTGCTAGGTATGACTCCAACCAGCAGAGTTTGGGCTCTGATTCCTGTTGACCCCAGTTTTATGATGTGGTAACAAGCTGTTTTTTTTCCAGTGATCTTTCCTTCAATGACTCAATGTTTATTTACAAAGATAAAGAGGTGTCAAGTTTGTATAGCTTCTGTTATTGGTACTTTAAAGGTCTGGTTGATTGACACTTTTATAGGACTGTACAACAGCAATTTTTATGTAAAAAATTATAAATGGGTGGTTTTTAAGCAGTTCCACACATGCCATTGTTACTTTAGAGTTCATTCGTTCTGTACTGAGTGTATGCTGGGTGAATGGGCATTGAAATGCCATGAGTGGCATGGAGAGTATGAGGGGCCATTCAGATGCCTAACGGGCATTAGTCAGCTTGGAAGGTATGGGGGTTGGGCAGGGGGCATGAGTTGGCATGGATAGGGCATGTGGAGTGGGTGGGAGTGAGGAGGTGTGAGGGGTGAAGGCTAGAGGCTTAAAGCATAAGCAAACAACTGGGATGAAATTTCACAGAACTTAGGTGCGGCCTTTTAAATGCCCTGCCTTGGCACTGGGCAGCCCATGTGGCCACCTCCTATCTGTGTTTGGGGCCAGTGGCCGCGGCTCTATCCTACACCTGCCCTCCCAGATGGAAAATCAGGTCTGACGGGGCACTTAGACCGAGGTGAGTCTGGAAAATTTCCCATCTTGCGCTGCCCACCTTGGGATCGTAAATCCGGCACAGTGTTTCAGTTCGATGACCTTTCATCAGAACTTTGAAAAGTTAGAGATTCAATAGGTTTTGAACAATGGGTGGGTGGAACAAGGACAAAAGGAAAATCTGCAATTGGGTGAAATTCAGGAGAGATTGAATGACAGAAGAGTTAGTCTTCCAGGGCCGAAGGAAACGGTGATGGGGCAAGGAAAGAAACAAGGAAACATAAGGTGTGTCTAGAGCAGGTTTGCTACTGTCTCAAAGTGAAAATAAGAGCAAAACCAAAACATGCAAAGAAAAGGAAACGGTGTTTATGGTCTGAAATTGATTAACTTAGTGTTGTGTTTGGAAGGCCGTAAAGTGTTGAATTGAAAAATAAGACTCTGTTCCTCAAGCTTAAATTGAGCTTCACTGGAACAGTGCAGCAGGCCAAGGACAGAGATGTCAGCATGAGAGCAAGGTGGAGAATTAAAATGCCAGCCACCAGAAGCTCAGGGGTCATGTTTGCAGACTGAACAGACATGTTCTGCAAAGTGGCCACCCAACCTGTGTTTATCTTCGCAACATAGAGCAGAGCACATTGTGAGCAATGAATACTATTAGACTGAATTGAAAGAAGTACATATAAATTGCTGCTTCACCTGGAAGGAGTGTTTGGGGCCTTGGACGGTCAGAGAGGAGGTAAAAGAGCAGGTGGAACATCTCCATTTGCATGGAAAGGTGCCGTGAGAAGGGGGAAGTATGAACGAGGTGATTGAGGAGTGGACCAGGGTATCACAGAGGGAATTGTCCCTTCAGAATGCTGAAAGGGGAGGGAGGGGAAGATGTGTTTGGTTGTGGCGTAACGCCAGAGATGGCAGAAATGGTAGAAAATGATCCATTGAATACGGTGGGGTGGAAAGTGAGGACAATGAGTACCCTATCGTGGTTCTGCGAGGGAGGCAAAGTGGTGAGAACAGAAGTGTGTGAAATGTGGCAGACATGGTCGAGGGCCCTGTCAACCACAGTGACGGGGAGTTCTCTGATGAGAAACTTGAGGTTTTGTTAAAGGAATGCGATAATGTTCTAATGGGGTGAACTGCTGTTCCACTGAAGATGCTGAGGGTGAAAGTGAAGAGAAGGATGATAAAGAGAAAGAGGGTGCTGAGGAGGGAGAAGATACAGATGGACATGCAGTGAAATGTCCAGCTGAGGAGCAGGATGAAGTTGAAAAGAAAAGGTAAAAGTCAGAAAATGGAGAGTTGACAGAACCCAAGGCAGAAGCTTAAACATTCCTTTGTTTGAATTTTGATATCTTCATTTGTGCCTTTTTCACAGAAGATTTAGTTAACAGCACAGTTATCTCACTGGATGCTACATTAGACATACCAGTGCTATGAAATTACAACTTTATTTAGTCAACTAAATACCTTATAACCACCAAATCTAAAGCAAATAGTACTTTTATAATCTTTAAACTTGCATTGAACTTTGATTTGTGAAGTAGTGAGGACATGTTTTAGCTTATGCATAGAAACAAGCATAGAAAATAGGAGCAGGCGTAGACCCTTCGAGCCTGCGCCGCCATTCAGCATGACCAGGGCTGATCATCCAACTGAATAGCCTGCTCCCACTTTCTCCCCATATCCTTTGATCCTTTTCGCCCCAAGAGCTATATTTAACTCCTTCTTGAAAACATTACAATGTTTTGGCCTCAAATACTTTCTGTGGTAACAAATTCCACAAGCTCACCACTCTCTGGGTGAAGAAATTTCTCCTCATCTCAGTCCTAAATGGTCTACCCTGTATCCTCAGACTGTGACTCCTGATTCTGGACTCCCCCATCATCGGGAACATCCTTCCTGCATCTACCCTGTCTAGTCCTGTTAGAATATTATAGGTTTCTATGAGATCCCCCTCATTTTTCTGAACTCCAGCGAATATAATCCTAACTGACTCAATCTCTCCTCATATGTCAGTCCTGCTATCCCAGGAATCAGTCTGGTAAACCTTTGCTGCACTCCCCCTGTAGCAAGAACATCCTTCCTCAGATAAGGAGACCAAAACTGCTTACAATATTCCAGGTGTCGTCTCACCAAGGCCCTGTATAATTGCAGCAAGACATCCCTGGTCCTGTACTCGAATCCTCTGGCTATGAAGGCCAACACACCATTTGCCTTCTTTACCACCTGCTGCACCTGCATGCTTACCTTCAGTGACTGGTGTACGAGGACACCCAGGTCTCATTGCACATTCCCCTCTCCCAATTTATAGCCATTCAGATGATAATCTGCCTTCCTGTTTTTGCTACTAAAGTGGATAACCTCACATTTATCCACATTATACTGCGTCAGCCATGCATTTGCCCACTCATTCAGCTTGTCCAAATCACACTGAAGCATCTCTGCATCCTCCTCACAGCTCACCCTCCCACCCAGCTTTGTGTCATCTGCAAATTTGGAGATATTACATTTAGTTCCCTCATCTAAATCATTAATATATATTGTGAATAGCTGGGGACCCAGCACCGATCCCTGCGGTACCCCATTAGTCACTGCCTGTCATTCGGAAAAAGACCTGTTTATTCCTACTCTGTTTCCTGTCTGCCAACCAGTTTTCTATCCATCTCAATACGCTACCTCCAATCCCATGCACTTTAATTTTACACGCCAATCTCTTATGTGGGACTTTGTCGAAAGCCTTCTGAAAGTCCAAATAAACCACATCCACTGGCTCCCCCTCATCAACTCCACTAGTTACATCCTCAAAAAATTCCAGTAGATTTGTCAAATATGATTTCTCTTTTGTAAATCCATGCTGATTCTGTCCGATTCTGCCACTGTTTTCCAAGCGCTCAGCCAGTAAATCTTTTATATTGGACTCTAAAATTTTCCCCACTACTGAGGTCAGGCTGACTGGTCCATAATTCCCTGTTTTCTCTCTACCTCCCTTTTTAAACAGTGGGGTTACATTAGCTACCCTCCAATCTGTAGGAACTGTTCCAGAGTCCATAGAATCTCAGAAGATGACCACCAATGCATCCACTATTTCTAGGGCCACTTCCTTAAGTACTCTGTGATGTAGATTATCAGGCCCTGGGGATTTATCAACCTTCAATCCCATCAATTTCCCCAACACCATTTCCCTGATAATACTGATTTCTTTCAGTTCCTCTCTCTCACTAAACCCTGTGTTCCCCAACATATCTGGTATGTTATTTGTGTCCTCCTTTGTGAAGACGGAACCAAAGTATGTATTTAGTTGGTCAGCCATTTCTTTGTTCCCCATTATAAATTCCTCTGTTTCTGACTGTAAGGGACCTACATTTGTCTTCACATACCTATAGAAGCTTTTACAGTCAGTTTTTATGTTCCCCGCAAGCTTACTCTCATACTGTCGGAGATTAATCACACCAAGGCATCATTTCATACGTAGAAACCCCATTTATTACTTGTGCACAAGGGAGAGCAGTACAACGAGAGCTATTGTACGGTCTCAAAGCAGAATACACAAACACTTGCTTAAAAGCATTCTACAACTAATCAGTAAATTTTGCACATCTCAATCCACTTATTTGCATACGTTAACTGACCAATCCATGTTTTAGTTAATTTCCATTCCTACACAACAGGTGCAATGCCTACGCACTTGGTTATCACAACTTTGATTACATTCGGCCCAAGAGAGAGACACATGGAATGTCTCAGGGCTCATCTTACTATAGTGGTCAGGCAAGATGCTATTGTTCTTCAAGATTGCAGTCATTTTCTCTTAGGCCTAAGCATTTAATTTAATTTCTCCATTAACCCTTTCAGTACTAAGTGGGTTCCCTATTTGTCTAGGCCACCACACTTACCCCCTTTTGTCCTAAAAGGACAATCCACCACCCTTAGCCAAGTTCTATGTATCCTAGTCGCTGGGCTTCATCCTCAGAGGGGTCTTGATCCCTGAGGAGAGGGAGGGAATAGATAGCTGGCTTGAATCAGCAAGGTAGGCACAGGAACCCAATGGCAGCTCACCCATCCGAGTGCTACCCTTGGTAAAATTTCTCCTGACGCATAGCCAGGCCTTCCCCTTAACAACCACAAAGGTGGGCTCCCGTCTCCAAATGGGCGTTTGCTGAATGAGGGCCCCTGTATTACCTAGGGACCATGCGGAATCTGAGGGGAAAGCCAGAAAATGCATCTCAGAGGAGGAGGGGTTAACAGGAAAATGAGTACAAATCCAACATTTAGTCCGATTAAGTTGCGAGGCTACGGCCTGCATTCGTTGAACCGCAGAATTGGTAGTCCATGCCCTCGCAAGGACCACGCAGGACAGGATCCAAATCAGAGTCAGTATTCTGACGGCTCAGTTAAAGTTCTTGCACAAGCACTTCCATCCGAGGTCAGCGTCCGCTTGACATGTGATGCGTGGATCCACAAGGGACGTCATTCAACCTTCACAGCCATGTGGGTGGTGAGCAGGACTTGGAAAGGCCCCTCCCATCGAGGTTCCAAACAGTTCTTTCTCCTGAAGGTCTTTATCAGGACTAGGTCCCTGGGCTGGTATTGATGGCAATCTTCAGTGGTGGGCTTTTTCTGAGCTTCTACCACCTGTATATGCAAGCTTTTGAGAGAATTAGTGAGCGCAATACAGTACGTAATCATTCCCTCATCTATAGCGTGGATGTCCATTTCCCTAGCAGACAAAGGTGGGGCCACTGGGAGTGCATAGGACGTCCCATTACAAGTTCATAAGGAGAGAGGGAGGTGGTACAGTTAGGGTGAGAGCGCATAGTCATGAGCGCCAAGGGTAGAGCTTCAGGCCATTTCAAACCGGTTGCTTCACATAATTTAGCTAGTTTGTTTTTCAGAATACCATTTTGTCTTTCCACCGCCTAGGGGTGATATGGGCAGGAAAGGTGATGGTTGTATTGTAAGGCCCTCAACAGTTCCTTTATCACTTTAGCGATAAAATGAGGCCCATTATCACTTGATAAAATCTCTGGTATCCCAAACCTGGGTATGTATTCACGTAACAACAATTTTGCAACAATAACAGCATCATTTCGTCGGGTGGGATACGCCTCCACCCATCGCGAGAACAAACATACTAGAACTGAAACATAATTATATCCCATACATTTAGGCATTTGTGTAAAGTCCATTTGTAGGTGTACAGACGGGCCCCATGGCTGGGGTCCCGTACCAGCAGTCACTGTGGGCGTCTTGCCTGAGTTATGTCATTGACGTAGGTATGACAGGTATTACTAATACAATGCCTATTAGCATATTACTATTCACTATACATTCAACATTCATTCTATATACACGTGTTAAACCCCTGAGCTGGCAACCGGTCAAGTCATGATTCTTGTGTCGTGAGAGATTCGATAAATGCTCATTAGTTACCCATAAAGGGACTACTCCTTCTTTAATCTGTCTTAAATTTTCTCGGGCTTGTTCCAGTGCCCAAGATCCATAGGTGTTGCATACATCATTTATGCTCGCTTTGTCTGAAATATTTTTCCCTATTTCAATTAATTTATTGATAGTCCCCGCATGACTTTCAAGCACGGTAGCCAGACTTTGGATTAATCAATGATGTCCCTATATTGAATATCGTAGTGGAATCATTTATCAGGCTGCGCTTAACGCGGTTCCTCCCAAGCCTGATCGCATCTCGCCATTGAACTGAACTGCTTCAGTCATCAATTGGCGCGTCAGAACTGTATAAAGTGCTTGGGTATGGGTTGAGCACCACTGGAGCAGGACAACACCGGATATATTCAAGACTATGGGTACCAGCTCATGGTGTACATTATCATACAAAACTTCTGATTAACCAGTACCAAACCATTCGTCGGTCCTGGATGCATAGTCGGACAAGATGGATCAGTCGGTGTGGTTTGAGGGTCTTCAATTATCTCTACTCGGATTGTGAAAGTAGAGATGGGAGGTGGCTGGGTAGTGGCAGACCTCCCATGCCCGATTTGAAGCAAACCCTTACTACAATTTGAAAGCACTTGTTCTCCTACTGGTACATTTATCATTCCCCGTTGTGTGTCGCATTCAGCACTGTCCGTTCTGTACCAAAATTCATCCTGCGGTGCGGGATGAGCAGTGATGATCCCCAACCTTGTTGCCAGTACTGATACACCCACGACCAGGATCGTAGTTCTATGGAGACATTAACATCGGCTCTCGTTCTCATATCTACAAGTGCGCATGTATCACCTGTCATAATTACCTCATATGGTCCATGCCTTCGCTCTGAGCTCACCTTGACCATCACCTTATTCCCCACTTGGGGGGGAGTCCGTTGTTGCTCTTTGGATTTGCCTGTTTCCGTATCCTTAATCATCTGTCAGTCTCTAACTTCCTCTCTCAACTCATGTAATTGCCTACTTAATTTCCTTACATTGTCCTGTATTTTTCCTTTCAGTGGCCCTACACCTCCTACTATAATGCCTTCAGGTAATTGCATGGCCCTTCCTGTTATCATTTCAAAGCGGTGAACCTGGCGTTCCTGCTTGGGGTAGCCCACGGCGCATTAGAATATTGGGATGTTCCCTGTCTCTAGATTGATGTTTTTTTTTAAAGTTCACTTCATCCTTTCCACCATCCCTGGACTCTGGGGGCGGTAAGGAATATGGAATTTCTGTTTAATCTCCATAACACACTTCTTTAATGACTCTCCCTGTGAAATGAGTTCCCTGATCTGAATCCATCTGGGTAGGCACCCCCACTCCTTCCAGTTTACTCTCTTCTGCTGCTGTCTCATGCCAGACCTCAATTCCTTAAACAACTCTACAATGCACCTTCTTATCCTATCTTTCAATGGCTCAGTATCTTCACTTCCAGTGATGGTTCTCTCTGGGAACCGCTTAACTCTGCCTGTCATCAAGGTGTTAATCCTGTGGTCTTACTTTTTGTAGCTCGCAGGCATATTAATATAATCAGTAATACATCTATTTAGCCTTTTTCCAGCTTTCCCTTTACCTGTATCCATCTTGTGGTAAATTGTTGTTAAGTATTATTTCTCCTTACATTTCAATTCCTGAACTACAGATTCCACATAATTTTACCTCTAAGTTTTCTTTCCTGACCATGATCATCCTAAGGTTCTCTTGAGTTCAGTTTCTCTATTGTTTTGATTGTTTAAAATGTTTCCTTACTCTTTAGGCCATATTAACTATTCCATTTCAACGGGGATCTCTGTCTCTAGATCTTTGCTTATCTCCCCCTGTGCAGTTCCAATGCCTCAGTTGATGGCCAGATTATCAAATTCATTTCCCTTAAAACAGTTTGTACATTATGTCCTCTTTCCCTGACTCTTTCTCCTACTTGCCTCATACCATTTTACACATGCAACAGCTACCATCTTGTCTTGTTCAGGTTGCCTGGAGAGACTTTAAAATAAATAAAATATTCTCATAACAGTTTTAAAACAGAAATCAAGCATTGACATGTTTTGCTTCCTTATCTTCTCAAACAACATCTTATTGTCCCACTAAATTATGTCTGACTTTTTTTTTGCATTATCCCAGATTCATTAACTCGGCCAAAAAATGGATTTCTGCCAAACTTTGTCAAGGTCTTGAACTTAACTTCACATTTTGGGAACAGACTTACAAACACAAAAGCTTGCAGCATTTGAATTAGTGCCAATTGTTGTCAAACCTTTTAAAATGAAAATTTCCTTTTGAGAACTTTATCAAGAACCAAACCTCAAATTTTTTAAACCTTGAAAGAACTGTAATTTACACTATCAAAATTAAAACCTCTTTCATGTGTAATGATTTGTATCCAAGTTATAATTTCCATATGTTTATCGACACATTCTTTATCTTAGATAGCATCCTAGTGATTCAAAAGTAACCTCTTAAATTACACTGCACTTTACATCTCAAGATTGTCCCAAATTCAAATTACAGTGCTGTTGGGTTGCAGATTTCCTTTAATACTTAATTCATCTCTTCATAAGAAACACCTTTTTATCCATTGGAACCACCTAGACCTTGTGTTTATGTCTTGGTTTTCCCAGAATCTTTCTGAATTTCAAGTAATTGTTCTTCCTCATAATTTTAGAATACAAACTCGTATGTAATAATCCCAATCAGTTTGGAAGCTGATGATGAGGGTTATTCCCTACTAGTCTGCAAGGGGTTGGTACAAGGGTTGGTTCATCTCAAACAAAGGCAAGCCCTGTTTTATCTTTACACTACCTTCAAATTACGATTTTTGCCAGAAATCTCAACTCAAACCTTATACTCAAAACTTTGGAATATTTGAATAAACTTTTCCTTTAATCTAAAATGGGGCTTTTGACTCTAAAGTGCCCAACTACACAAACAAAAGACAATTCAGGGAAGAACAATTACACACACAAAAGACAATTCAGGGAAGAAAACACATTAAAGCTCACATACAAATGCTTCATTGCACACAAACAAACACATAGATAAAGGTAAGTATCGATACTCCTATAATATTGAATTTAACGCTAAACGAAGCTTCGAGTAGCAGTGGGGGAATAAAGGGATCTTGAAGGCTCCATCTATAGGGACCTTCAAACTGACGAAAGCTCACATATCCTCTGCTGCTGCTTGTAAATTGCTCATTAACCCCCTAGGGGTACCCTCTCTCTCTCTCTCTCTCTCTCTCTCTCCAGCACAAACAGCTCTTGTAACTTAGATCAAATCATTTTTTAAAAAGTTACAGATAATTCAGTAGCGGACTCTCTACCTCCCTTAAAACATATTATAAACGCTCAATTCTGTCCCGATTAAAAGTTCCAGCTGGTGGGAAGCTCTCTCCTTTACCTTGAGTCCATTTAACCCAATCAGAAACATATTGGACAATTTCAGGACCGTAATGGACAAATATATAAGCATTTGGAGTTCACTTCAAAGGGGGAACCTGGGGTTTCTTTGATGCAATATTTCCCATTTTTACTTAATAATATACACAAAAAAAAACACAGAAATTACGTACTTTTCACCTCCAGGGGACTTGAACCCCTTGGTATACTACTACTACTTTTTCACCTCCAGGGGACTCGAACCCCTGGGTATACTACTACTACTTTTTCACCTCCGGGGGACTCGAACCCCTTGGTATACCACTACTACATTTTCACCTCCAGGGAACTCGAACCGCTGGGTATACTACTACTACTTTTTCACCTCCAGGGGACTCGAACCCCTGAGTATACTACTACTACTTTTTCGCCTCCAGGGGACTCGAACCCCTGAGTATACCACTACTACTTTTTCACCTCCAGGGGACTCGAATCCCTGGGAATACTACTACTACTTTTTCACCTGCAGGGGACTCGAATCCCTGGGTATACTACTACTACTTTTTCACCTGCAGGGGACTCGAATCCCTGGGTATACTACTACTACTTTTTCACCTCCAGGGGACTCGAACCCCTGGGTATACTACTACTACTTTTTCATCTCCAGGGGACTCGAATCCTTGGGCATACTACTACTACTTCTTCATTAAATTACTGGCCAAATTAATCTCCCAAATATTTAAATAGATGACTTACCCTGAGAGTCAGCCACAGGCAGGCGAAGGCAGATTGCAGGTCAACGAACCCCAGAAGCCCAAATGGTGCTGCCGCGGACTGAGTCCTTGAACCGCGAGGTCCTAATGCTGGCGCTCCGTGACTCAACTCCAGGGGTTAGTCATCTCGTTGGAACCTCCAGAAACTGTTGGAGATTAATCACACCGAGGCATCATTTCGTCGTAGAAACCCCATTTATTACTTGTGCACAAGGGAAAGCAATACAGCAAGAGCTATTGTACCGTCTCAAAGCAGAATATGCAAAGACTTGCTTAAAAGCATTTTACAACCAATCAGTAAATTTTGTACATCTCAATCCACTTATTTGCATAAGATTATTGACCAATCCATGTTCCAGTAAATTTCCATTCCTACACCACAAGTGCAGTTGTTTATAATTTGACTATCACAACTTTGATTACATTCGGCCCAAAGAGAGAGATACATGGAATGTCTCAAGGCCCATCCTGCTATAGTGGTCAGACAAGATGCTATTGTTCTTCAAGGTTGCAGTGTTTTTCTCTTAAGCCTAAGCATTTAATTCAATTTCTCCATTAACCCTTTCAATACTGAGTGGGCTCCCTATAGTTGTCTAGGCCACCACAGTACCCTATTTTCCCCTTCTTAATCAATCCCTTGGTCCTCCTTTGCTGAATTCTACACTGCTCCCAATCCTCAGGTCTGTTGTTTTTTCTGGCCAATTTGTATGCCTCTTCCTTGGATCTAATACTATCTCTAATTCTCCTTGAAGGCATGGTTTGGCCACCTTTCCTGTTCTACTTTTGCACCAGACAGGAATAAACAATTGTTGCAGTTCACCCATGCGCTCTTTGAATGTTTGCCATTGCCTATCCACCGTCATCCCTTTAAGTAACATTTCCCAATCCATCATAGCCAACTCGCGCCTCATACCATCGTAGTTTCCTTTATTAAGATTCAGGACCCCATTCTCAGAATTAAATACGTCACTCTCCATCTTGATGAAGAATTCTATCATATTATGGTCACTCATCCTCAAGCGACCTTGCACAGCTAGATTGCCAATTATTCCTTTCTCATTACACAATACCCAGTCTATGATGGCGTGTTCTCTAGTTGGTTCCTCAAAGTATTAGCCCAGAAAACCATCCCGTATACACTACAGGAATTCCTCCTCTACGGTATTGTTACTAATTTGATCTGCCCAATCTATATGCAGATTAAAGTCACTCATAATTACAGATGTTCCTTTATTGCATGCATCTCTAATTTCCTGTTTAATGCCATCCCCAACATCACCACTACAGTTTGGGGGTCTATGTACAATCCCCTTAGTGTTTCTCAGCACTACCCATACAGATTCCACATCGTCGGAGCTAATATCTTTCCTCACTATTACGTTAATTTCATCTTTAACCAGCAATGCAACTCCACCGCCTTTTCCTTTTTGTCTGTTCTTCCTAAATACTGAATACCCCTGGATGTTCAGTTCCCATCCCTGGTCACCCTACAGCCATGTCTCCGTAATCCCGACTATATCATACCTGTTTACATCTATTTGTGCACTTAATTCATCCACTTTATTGCGAATGTTCCTTGCGTTAAGGCACAAAGCCTCAAGGCTTGTCTTCTTAACATTACTTGTCCCGTTCCCACTATTTTTCACTGATGCCCTGTTTGATTCTTGCCTTTGAATTCTCTGCCTGTCACTTTTCTTATTCCCCTTTCTGTCTTTTGTTCTTGTCCTTGATTCCCCCTCCACTGACTCCTTGCCTAGGCTCCCATTCCCCTGCCATGTTAGTTTAAACCCTCCCCAACCACTCTAGCAAATATTCCCCCGAGGACATCAGTCCCAGTCCTACCCAGGTGTAACCCATCCAGTTTGTACTGGTCCCCCAGATCCGGTCCCAATGTCCCAGGAACCTGAAATCCTCCCCCTCAGACCATCTCTTCAGCCACATATTCATCTGATATATCCTGCTATTTCTACTCTGACTAGCACGTGGCACTGGTAGTAATCCTGAGATCACTACCTTTGAGGTCCTACTTTTCAACTTACTCCCTAACTCCCTATATTCTGCTTTTAGGACCTCATCTCTTTTTTTATCTATCTCGTTTGTAACAATGTGTACCACGACCACTGGCTGTTCACCCTCCCCCTTCAGAATGTCCTGTAGCTGCTCTGAGACATCCTTGACCCGAGTGCCAGAGAGGCAACATACCATCCTGGAGTCTCATTTGCGGCCGCAGATACGTCTATCTATTCCCCTTACAATTGAATTCCCTATAACTATTGCATTCCCACACTTTTTACTCCTCCCCTGTGCAGCAGAGCCAACCGTGGTGCAGCGAATTTGGCTGTTGCTGCTTTTCCCTGAGAGGCCATTCCCCTCAACAGAATCCAAAGCGGTATATCTGTTTTGAAAGGGAATAGCCACAGGAGATTCCTGCACTGCCTGCCTAGTCCTCTTCCTCTGTCTGGTGGTCACCCGTTCCATTCATGCCTGTGGACTCTTAGCCTGCGGTGTGACCACCTCTCTATACGGGCTATCCACGATACTCTCCGCCTCATAGTGCCCCAGGCTGCCATTCCAGCTCTGAAATCCGGGTTTCCAGGACCTGCAGCTGGAGACACTTCCCACACATATGCTGTTCCCAGGCACTGGATATGTTCCCGGCTTCCCATATAGAGTAGGAGGACCGCACCACAGCTTTGAGCTCTCCTGCCATGACTTACCCCTTTAAATTAAATTAAACCTTTTGAAAGTTACTTAATATCAAATAATATCAGTTACTCTAGGGCCCTTCTTACCTGCTCCTCATTGTTACAGAATATAGGCCTTACAATCGATGAACCACAAAATAAGACCTTAAAAACTATAAGCGATAAAAGTAGTAAATACTTACCTGACCATACTCACAGTACTCAAAGGATCACCTCATTCCCTCTTCACGGAACTGCCTCAGTCACCTCTGTACTCCCAGCTCATTTTCAACTCCTGATTCCTCTCGCGCTAGTTTTCAACTCCCGACTCCTCTTGCACTAGTTTTCAACTCCCAGCTCCTCTCACACTCCTTTTCAACTCCTGGCTCCTCTCACACTCCTTTTCAACTCCCATCCCCTCTCGCGCTCCTCTTCAACTCCCGGCTTCTCTTGCGCTCCTCTTCAACTCCCGGCTCCTCTCACGCTCCTTTTCAACTCCCGGCTCCTCTCGCGCTCCTTTTTATCTGCTCTACCTACTGCTGAAGTTCAAGCATTATATAATACTGAACAATTAAATGAATTTTGCTGTAAAAAGAGACATGTCAATGCTTTTCATCTTACACTCATCAGGACACTTCACAAGAATACCAATATAAGGAGAAAACAACAATTTACACTGTATGTGAAGAGAGCGCTGATTGGTTGGCAAGTGGACTCTGATTGGTAGAGGCATTGCCATGGAGAATGCACCAGTGATGGTGACTGACAGTTAGCGGCCATGTTTAAAATTTAAACCAGGCAGCTTGACCCTGATTGGTCAATGCACCCTGAGGAATGAGTCAGTGAATGGCTGTCATTTATTTTGTAGAGCTGATACAGGTGCAATGTGTGTGCATGTTCTTTCTGTCTGCAAACAACATGGCCCTGTGTATTAATATATGTAGCTTCTAGTACATGTAAATGCACCACACTACGAGCCTGACTGATAGTCTTAAATTGGTTGTCAGCATAATTCTTAGCGCACTGAGGATTATTTAGCAAATGTTGCCTAATCGCAGAATCGCATTTAATGTTGGACATTGTGTTTTGAATTTTGCAAGCATGGGCTGGTTGGGTACGGTCTGTACCTTGTCCTTTGCAAACAGTGGCTAGGACATTCAGAATCCTGCAATATGCATGCGCTAGATCAGCTGGGCATGCTTTCAAGGATTCAGTGTTTCCAGTGGACACTGGTTTGTGGCGGCATAGTTGGGAGTAGACAATGATACGTTTGCTATATTTAAATCTGCAGCTGCATGTAATACTTTCCTGACATGTCTTAATGGGCTCCATCCAGTGCTCAAATTCACCTAAGAAATGGAGCAGTCAAATGAACTTCCCTTCCTTGATGTGCTGGTTGAAAAATCTGCGCGGGGGTTCTCTACCATAGTCCACTGCAAGCCCACCTTCAGTATACGCGTTGGGATTCTTACTGTTCCACACATTATGAGATTGGCCTTATCAGCAACCTTGGCCTCCATTTGAGGCCAACCCAATGTATTTGTACATGTTTAATATAACTTCCTTGCTTTTGTATTCTATGCCCATATTAATAAAACCCAGGATACTGTCTGCTTTATTAACCCTCTCAGTTTGTCCTGACACCTTCAATTATTGGTGCGCATATACACACAGGTCCCTCTGCTCCTGAACTCCCTTTGTAACTGTACCTTTAATATTGTCTCTCCGAGTCCTTCCTACTAAAATGAATCAGTTTCCACTTCTCTGCATTAAATTTCAGATTACAGTCAGAGATGAAGAAAGGGGGCCTTCCCCTCCCCTACCACTGCCCAATGACATTGCATGTGGGACCTTTTTAATTGGATCCTCGACCAGGGCGAGCAGGTCTTAAAGGATATGAGCATGTGGCTGGATAGGTTTAGATTCATTTACCTCATCCACCTCAGCCTTCATGGATCTGCCAATGAATGACTGGGTTGTAATGGGTGGATCCTCCACCCCTCCCTTATGAAGGAGCCCCCTCACATTGCCGGCAAGTACAGGTTGGTCAAGGCATCTGTGTCATCCTCCTAAGGGGTAGATGACCCCTGCTGATAGTGCATGGTGGTGGGACAGGGGTAGGATCTGTGAGGGGCACTGACTCCTCTTCCACAGTGGGACATCCCTTCTCCATGCACTTTCCTGCTTCCGAGAAGTAGTGCCTCACACTTTTTTTCTGGGTGGAATGCAGAGGGAGGGACCATGTCAGCTGAGGCCTCCGCACCTTCACTTTTTCCCCTTGTCCCACACACAAGCACTGCTGTTCAATGTGAATGCTCTGCCAAAATGGGGACACTCAGGGGCATGGGGACACGTGGGATCACTCGCAGGCTGGCTGGCACTCTCTGCGGGGCTCAACTCGAGCTGCTTCGTTTTTCACTGTGTCTTCCTCCCATGTGGACGGTTCCCCTCCTCTCCTCCACAGGTGGTGGCGGGGATGTTGGACCCCTGTCTCTGACTGCACACACAAGGGTTTGGATGAGGGATTGAAATTGGGGATGGGCCACGGCGCCAGCCTTATCCTCCTGGATTTTTTTGGTGGCCCAGGAGACGGGGCAGTATTTTTGTTTGTATCCTACTTCTTACAGGCATTGCAAACCATTCAGAAGATGCAGTAGGCGATGCCTGTGCTCAATTGGGAACACACCCTCAGTGTCATCTCCATTCCATTTCCACAAAGGCCTGGCACCGGAAGGAGAAAATGTGCCGAAGGCTGGTTTCTTTGAAGATAAGCAGGATCAACATCATCCCTGATCTCACATCCCCCAGTTGGTGTAGGTGGGGGAGGAGAAGCTCACCCAGGTTAAAGGGCATGACATTTGAGATGACAATTTGGTGCGCGTTGACCTCGAGAGGGGTCTACCAACAGGAAGACCCTGCCCACTGTGAACCCCAGCTCGTAGGTGTGGTGCACCACCTGCTTGGTCCTCAGGAAGAACATGGCCTTTTTGAGATGGTAACAGTGGCTGAAGGGCTGACAAACCCAACCATGGCTTTGGCCTTGGTTGTGGTGTTGGGATGGGTGTAACACTTCATCCCTTAATTTTTTGGTGATTAGATCAAATGGTAATAGGGCTGCAGGAGCAGCAGAGGCATCCACTCCTGTGTAGGTTTTTGCACACCCCACCACCAGCCAACGTACAGACACCATTGAAATGCTGTAAGCGGCACCCAGCCAAAGTCTCAGGCCTGATGTTCCTTTTTTTTATTCATTAATGGGATGTGGGCATTGCTCGCTAGGCCAGCATTTATTGGATTGGGCTGCGAGAATGGCTTCCTCCCTTCTATGCAGTTTTAAACTGCAATAATAATTTGTTTCAAGACCAAAAATCATATTGGTTACCTCTCAGAGAGAGAGAGAGAAACAGAGGGAAAAAGAGAAGGAAGATGATAGGGCTGCATTGCCACTGAAAGTCAGGCTCTGTGGACGGGTGTATGGGTCCTGCAGGGATGCACTTTCCAAAGATTATTAAAGTCACTGGTAGTGATCTTCCTGGTAGAGGGGAGGAGATGACTTCACCTGGGACAGCCAGAACTACCCAGCACAGTCCTCCATCAGGTCTTATTGATGAGATGAAAGGAAACTGCTCCCAGATAGCTCCATTGTCCCAGGGTGGACATGCGCGTGTACACACTCACACATACACACAAACACACACATTCTTCCAGCCTCTGTAGTCTTAACCTCCAACTACAAGTAAGTCTTTGTTTAAAAGTGAACCAAGCACCAACCTGTTGTAAAATTTGGCCTCCCTCTATCTCTTTCGCTCTCTCCTTCAAAGCAGATGTTGTTAATTCTTATTGGGCAGGATTTTGCGTCCTGCGGGCAGGCACATGCCCGACCCGATTGAGCATAAAGTAGTGCCCAATGATGAGGGGCGAGCTTCCTGACATCATTGCGCATTCGCGCGATATTTCAGTTGGCAGGTCCATGCGAGAGTTGACACCGTGCCCGCCGGTAATTAAGAGGCCTATTAAGGCCCTTAATCAATTAATTTAAACATTTTTTGCTGCCCATCCAACCTTACGGTTGACGGACGGGCAAATTGGCCAGGTGGCCTTTTGATTTTATTTAGCAAACCTCATCCACGGGTGGGATGAGGTTTCCACAATTAAATAAAAAATAAATATAAACTTTTGGTCCAAATTTTTATTCTGTTCATGTAATTGTGAGTGAGTCACATGCCGGGACATGTTTTTCAGATTTTAAAAATATTTATTTTTGATTATAAAATTGTTCAGTTCCCTGAGGCAGCTCCCTGCTTTCATGGAGCTTTCAGTGCATGCTCCACCACACATGTGTAGACTTTTGCGTTCACACTCTTCCACCGCCCCCCCAACCTCAATAGCGCTGAGATTCTCAGCACACATTTTGTGCTGGCTGGTCGTTAATTAGCCAGCCAGCGTGAAATCGTGGTTGGGGGCCGATCGCAGGCGGCGGACCGTTTCCCGGCCACTCCTGGGCCTGCCAGCTGTGCCTGCCTGAAAACCCAAAAATCCTGCCCATTGTTGCTGTTATTGTTTCTTCTTCTCTCTCCCCCTCCCAATATGAAGGGCCAGTAGCAAAGCAAAGCAAAATACTCCATTCTCCCTGGCTCCCTCACTCCCTCTCTCTTCAAAGCACTCCAGGCTTCAGGTACCAAGCCACCGCAGCAATATGCCTCTTCATCATCCAGCATTGACTGTTTCCTCTCCCAGAGAAGCTCGTTGGTGAAGGATAGAACTGAGCCAATCTTTGCATGCTTTTGTATTTATTTACAGAATTATACATTACAAGCATCCACCTCCTATTGCAACAACCAGTTTCAGTCTGTGCCAATGAATGAACATTTAATGCCTACCAACTGCATATAATTAAACTCATCACTGTGGCTTGTTAAGGTGTCAGCTGTGACTCAGTAGGTACCACATCTGCCTCTGAATCAGAAGATTGCAGGTTCAAGCTATATTCCAAAGACTTGAGCATATAATCTTGGCTGACACTTAACTGCAGTAATGAGGTTGTGCTGCACTGTTGAACGTGTCTTTTGAATGAAATATCAAACTGAGCCCCCATCTTATCCTCTTAGGGGAATGAAAAAGAATCAAGGTAACAATCTGGAGAAGAGTAGAGTAGAGGAGTTCTTCAGAGGGCTGAGGCCAACATTTATCCCTCACCCAACACCTAAAACCGATGATCTGGTGATTTATTTAAATGCTGTCTGTAGACCTTACTGTACGCAAATCGATAGTGACTTCAAAAGTGCTGAATTGATCTTAAAGCACTTTGGAACAGCCGGAGGTTGTGAAAGATGCTGTTTTGATGCAAGTTCTTTATTTTCTTTCTTAGGTTTCTGTTCTGCTTGGCTAACGCACTCCCTGTTTTTTTTCTCTCATTTACCATCCCCTTCAATTTTGTGGTTGGGATTTGTACAGGTGCCAGCAATGCCTGGCAGTCCACTCATAATTATATCCAAATTAGACCCCCAAAGATATCGTTTAGACATATGTACGAGTGACAGTTGTTTATGCTGAGGCAGCACTCTCATCTACCTGCCCATATGAAATAAGTCATCACAGCTCCAAGGTTTGCTTTTTACAGAAATGCATTTAATGAACCCTAAGGTTTGAAGCAGCGTTTTGCATATTTTTCTTGCTTTTTCTTGTTTATTCCTGTTTCACTCAACCTTAGGAAGCTTTGTATCAAATGTTCTGGCACTGCTCTTGTTTGTACACAATATTGAGACAAAGGGTTCCCCAATGGGAATCCAGCTTCACCTATGTTTTTGAAAGAATATAAGTAGGGGCATTGGAGGGATGTCAGGCAGATCAAGCTGCGCCAGAGGTACACTATGTCTATCATTCAGCCACTTTACAGACAGAGGTACACTTATTGGTAAACTCAATGCCACAAGTGTCTACATGGGCACCACTTAAGGAGCTTCTGCTGCAACAATGTCGACAGCTAACATGCACCAGGACACTGTTACTATCAGTGATTGAAATCGCCAATTGTTCCTTCAAATCCTCCTTTTCTGCCCCTATTTCGATATGCTTAAATGCTCTCCAACAATGGGGCTGCTCTTTAGTGACATGCACAGCCAGCCTTCTTCCCACTATCTCTACTTCATCACCCATCAAACAGGATCTTGGACTGTTGAACCGCAATGTTATTTGACCACAGCCTATATTTGTTGCCTCCATATTTATTGTGGCAGCCACTTTATTTTGTCAGATATCTTTACACGGTCTGACATATTAACATTAAAAATATTAGCAGCCATTTGCGGCTACTTACTTTTAAATGGTTGCATCCATTCAAATTCATCCTTTCTAAACAGTTTTGATACATGATTTCACAATCTACCCATGGTGAGATCCAAAAATGAGGCCCACTATGGGACCAGGTGCTTGGCCACATTATAAATGATGCAACCTACAAAATCATTGAGGTTGTCACACTAACACATAGTTCCTGACTGGAGACCTGATCAAAGAATCTGTCTCAGCATGACTTGTCCCTTCCTAATAGCACTGTGGGTATACCTACACGGCACAATTGCAAAGACTGAAGAAGGTGGCTCACCACCACCTTCTCAAGCACAATTAGGGATGGATAATAAATGGTGATGCCCACAACCCATGAGTGAATGAAAATACATATATTCTCAGAAAATTAATTCCTGAAAAAACTGCTTTGATAGCTCCACGCAGCCAGCTAAGGAAAAGGTCTCTCGTCATTCTAATGTTTTTAACATCCCTGGTTTAGTTAAGAATTATTTTATCTTCACACACTGAACAAAGCGTACTTTCAAGAGTTCTGACATCGACAGTTTGTGCTGCAATCTCTGGCAACAGAAAGGTGCCAGATGGTGTGTTGAAGGAGTAATTTGCTATAATTAAAAGCCTCTTGCTTTTTTCTGTCCACACACCGCACGCAGCCTCAGAAACTGGGTCACTCAGCAGGTGAGTGAGAACATGCAGATGCTGTTTTCTCAGTGTGTCAATGTCAAAAATGGCAATTTTAGTTGGATATCAGGGAACTCCATTCCTCACCAAATACTAAAGTGACTAGATTCTTTGTTGGGCAGACTGCTACCATTATTATTGGTACAATTCCCTTAGAGACTGATAACTTTTTAAAAAAAAGATGAATTTCCCAGCGACGAAAGGAAATAACCGAGACAAGATTTCACATGTTACAGACTTTTACTGTAACAAACAAACCAAACTCAACTTAGACTAAACATTACTTAACAGGCAACTAATTCACCAAACTAATGAAAAAGTCCTTTCACATTGACTAACACAACTGAAATATATCCTATAAAATATTTTTACTTTACACCACATTTCTGGCAGATATGTAGCCTAAAGGATTAAGTGCCAAATGCTTCCAGCTTTCCATCAGCGTTTATTCACCCTGCCACACCAGGTCGAATCTTCAATGTTCTTGAAAATCATTACAGTCAGCTTGTGTATTCCAGAACCGACTTCCACCAGCATGGCCCACCTCAGCAACTCTTTGTTTTTTATATCTCCACAAGCCTCATCATTTCTGGTCCCTTCCTTTTGAACAGAAAACCAAGCATTCTGCTTAGTTGTTAATACAAAAAACAGCTCACCATATTCTCCACAGTATTTGCTGTTGCTTCTCCGCAAGGAGGAGGCAGTGGCGTAGTGGTGTTGTTGCTGGACTAGTATTCGAGAGTCCCAGGGTAATGCTCTGGGGTCCCAAGTTTAAATCCCACCATGGCAGATGGTGAAATGTGAATCCAATAAGAACCTGGATTTGAAAGTCTGATAATGACTACAAAACCATTGTTGATTGTTGTAAAAACCCATCTGGCTCACTAATGCCCTTTAGGGAAGGAAATCTGCTGTCCTTACCTGGTCTGGCCTAAATGTGACCACAGACCCACAGGGGTTGACTTGTAAAAGCCCTTTGAACAAGGGCAATTAGGGATGGATAAAAAATGCTGGCCCAGCCAGCGATGCTCACATCCCTTGAACCAATAAAGAATGCAGTAATTTCTCTCTGTGTCTGCCTCATTCTCCAAAAATTGGCTGTTCCTCTTTCAGTGTCAAGATGTGAAAACTTTCACGCAATTTTCAATAGGTTTTCATATGGATTTCTTTCCCCGTGATAACCAGGTCATAAACCCTGTTTCGGGCAGTGGTTTAGTATGATCACCATGCCCTCTATCCAGAACATTCCATTTCACCTTAAAGGAGATATTTTAAAACATTTGAAAGTTCAATGTTTATAACACTATCAACCTCTTGTCCAGCAGCATCAATATGACTCATATGAACATACAAAATAGGAACAGTAGTAGAACATTCGTCTCCTCGAGTCTGCTCTGCCATCCAATAAGATCATGGCTGATCTGTTTGTGTTTCGAATGCCACATTCCCATCACCCCGATAACTTTTGATTCCCTTGCCTAACGAGAATCTATCTACCTCCACCTTAAAAATATTCAATGACTCCGCCTCCACCACCTTCTGAGGAAGAAAGTCCCAAAGTCGCACAGCCCTCTGAGAGAAAAAATTTCTCCTCACCTCTGTCCTAAAAGGGTGACCCTAATTTTAAAACAGTGCCCCCTAGTTCTGGGCTCACCCACAAGAGGAAACATCCTTTCCATGTCCACCTTGTCAAGCCCATTTATCATTTTATATACTTCAATCAAGTCATCCCTTTGTTACACCTTCGTTAAATAAGGAGACCAAAACTGCAGACAGTATTCGAGATGTAGTCTCACCAATGCCCTGTATAACTGAAGCATAACATCCTTTTATGTTCAATCCCTCTCTTAATAAAGAACAGCATTCCATTAGCCTTCTTAATTATTTGCTGTACCTGCATACTAACTTTTTATGACTCATGCACAAGAACACCTAGATCTTTCTGCAACTCAGAATTCTACAATCATTCTCCATTTAATTAATACTCTGCTTTTATATTCTTCCTGCCAAAGTGAACAATTTCACATTTTCCCACATTATACTCCATCTGTCAGGTTTTTGCCCATTCACTCAACCTATCTATATCCATCTGCCGCTTCCTTATGTCCTTTTCACAACATACTTTCCTAGCTATCTTTGCGTCATCTGCAAATTTAGCTACCATGTCTTCACTCCCCTCATCTAAGTCATTGATATAAATTGTAAAAAGTTGAGGCCCAGCACAGACCCCTGCGGGACTCCACTTGTCACATCCTGCCAATCAGAAAAAGACCCATTTATGTATATTCCCTCTTTTCTGCCAGCCAGCCAATCTTCTATCCATGCTAATATGTTATCCCCTACACCATGAGCTTTTATTTTCCACAAAACCTTTGATGTGGCACCTTATCAAATGCCTTCTGGACATCTAAGTATAGCACATCTACAGGCTCCCCTTTATCCACAGCACATGTTACTCCTTCAAAGAATTCCAATAAATTGATTAAACATGATTGCCCCTTCACAAAACCATGCTGACTCTTCCTGATTACCTTCAGTCATTGACTCATTCAGTCATTTCCTATTTCTCAAGGAGGTGCATTATTCTTTTAAATCATGGTAAGCAAAGAATTAGCGGAGAGGGCTAGGTCCTTTTGGAGCGGAGGCAATCCTCTCGGAAGAGCAGTGTGTGAGCTGCCCGATTTAATGTTGCCTCATCTCTGACCAGATCCTGTGAAAAAACCTATTGGTTTTGGTGGAATTGTCATGGCAATTTGAGATAAAGAGCAACCATTGTTTAAGTGAATGGCAGAGCAGGCTCAAGACTCTAAATTGTCTACTCCTGTTCCTAATCCTCCTATGTAAGTATGCTCACATTTGGCTAATTTTACACTGTGCCATATAATGCATTTTAACAGCAGTCTACAGAATCGTAGATGCTTACATCACAGAAAACCGCTATATATGTATGCCTTGACTCTTTACTTCAGCAATACAAAACAAATCACACTACCCTGCCATCTCGCCATAGCTCTGTATTAGGCCAAAACTAATCCCACAGTCCTGCTCTCTCCATTACATTGAATCAGTCCAAAACTAATCTCACTGACCTGCTCTCTCCATTCCACTGAATCAGTGCAAAACTAATATCACTGACCTGCTCTCTCCATTCCACTGAATCAGTGCAAAACTATTCTCACTGACCTGCCCTCCCATTCCCCTATACCTTCTCTGTTCTCGGTGTAAGCTTACAACATCACAGAGGAGAATGCAGTCAGTACCTCCTTAATTAATTGTCCAATTCACAGCCATGCCCAACTTGTTTGTTGTTTGACCTGGGAATTAGGGCAAGGACCAAAAACCAAGCAACCAACCAATACAAAGTAGTCGCAATCTACAAGTTCACAAATTTGTATCAAGTGATTTGATAGCTCTCTTACCACTGGCTGAGGCAGGTTCTTTTTTTCGTCATCTGTTGTAAGGTACATCAGGTGGTAGTTGTTCTGAAGTTACAGTCCAGCCTTTATAGTGTGGCCTCCTCTGATCCTGCCCTTCCTCCTTGTGAAGCAACAGATAGACAAGGATGGCCAGTGGGAGAAATGTAATTTTACTTCCCTAGATTAGTGGTTCTCAAACTTTTTGATTGAAGGACCCCTTTTCAAATGGATTAGCGATTATGGACCCCGAAACTACACAATAATACTATATAATGCTCATAGTGTGAAAGTGTTGCATGTAAAGAATGTCTTAATCCTTTTAAAAATGGCCAGTCACTTAGATGAGCAATTTGAGGATTATTTCACTGATGTAGATAGTGATGAGACAGAGCAGACATAAAGGATCAGTGTGACTCCACTAACATTCCAGTGCATGCCAACTGAACGGCTTTTAATGCGGTTAAAGATTGCTTGTTAATGGCATACATATCCAATCAGATCATAGATCACACCCAGTACAAACTGTTATTAGTCAAATCAATATCAACAACAATCTCACCATTTTAGATGTTGAGCAGGGTCAAAGAAAGTTATTGTTTTAATTTTTTAAAAAACTTTGCATAAACATACAAGTTTCCTTCACTCCCTGACATTCACAGGAAATATTTTACAGATCTCTGCAAACACAGCCCAGTTTTTCCTTGTTATTTGATCATGCAAGGAATTTACATCATGGCAACATGGTGAAAAATTTAAGTAAGTCCAACTAACAGTTTTTCCATGATTGCAAGAATCAAACCAACAACAGATTAATATAAACAGAAAATACTTTACTCAGCAGGACAAGCAACATTATAATGGTTTTTGCTTACTGCATGAGCTGAATTTCAATATACCCGAGTATCACAGCAGTCACTCTCCCATCCACCTCCCCTCCAACCGAAAGTAAATGTGAGACTCATCATTAAAAACATGGGAGACGAGGAGCACATTGCCCAGGAGGAGGACTCATATTCAGGAGTTACGAGTGTGGATCTTGTCAGCTACTATTGTGGGACTAATACTAACTCCGGTTAGTATATACAAAGCGGGCAGTTTGACTTCTTCCTCCTTGTGTTTTCCTCTCTCTCTCACCTGCCAGGGAGGTTATTTTGCAGACTCCCAGGAAAGTCTCTGCCCACCCCAGTTTGAGAACACTGCCCTATGTTAACATCCACAGATGGTGTGAATCACTGCAGTAGTAAATCCCAAGGACACCATCAAAAAAACAATTAAATCATTGGGTCAGCATATAGCTATCAAGAAGACTCCCCCCACCTCTCCCACAAAAGGGTAAGGAAAGATATCCAAAGCTAGATGACTAAAGATACAGAGAATAAAATGAAACAGAAAAAAAGGTTTATGATAAATGTCAGGTTCATAATGCAGTAGATAACCAAGCTGAAAAGAGAAAGTGCAGAGGAGAACTAAAAAAAGAAATTAAGGGGGACTTTGAGAGTGTATGAGAATGGATCAACAGGCAACATAAAGAGAACCCGAAAGTCTTTTATAAACATACAAATAGTACAAGTGTATTCAAAGGAAAGATGGTGCTGATTATGGATCAAAAAGGAGATAGTCTTGTGGAGACAGAGAGTCTAAGTGATCCTTTTGTATCTGTCTTTGCTGAAGAAGGAGATGCTGGCAATGTCACAATTTAGAAGAGGGTGGTAGAGAAAATAGTAGGATAAAAATAGATAAAGGGAAGGTACTTAAAAGATTACAAAAGCAACATACGATGAATGCTGGAAATATGAAATAAAAATTCAAAATGCTACTAATACTTAGCAGTCCACCAACCTTTCAGGTCATAAACCTGAAATGTTCATGCTATTTCTCTCTCCACAGATGCTGCCTAACCTGCTCAGTATTTCCAGTATTTTCTGCACTAAAGAGGTTGGCTGCTCTCAAAGTAGCAAAGTCACTTGGTCTAGATGGGATGAATCCTTGGTTCCTGAGAGAAAAGAGAGCTCAGGGGGTAAGCCCGTAGCTCCATCTCTTCTACCTGAGATCAGGATCAGAATACTCCCATGCTCCCAGTAGCACCTGCAGGCTTCCCACCTGTGACTATTGTTTTTTTTAATTCATTCACGGGATGTGGGCTTTGCTGGCTGGGCTAGCATTTATTGCCCACTCCTAATTGCCCTTGAGAAGGTGGTGGTGAGCTGCCTCTTTGAACCGCTGCAGTCCATGTGGTGTAGGTACACCCACAGTGCTGTTAGGAAGGACATTCCAGGATTTTGACCCAGTGACAGTGAAGGAACGGCGATATATTTCCAAGTCAGGATGGTGAGTGACTTGGAGGGGAACTTGCAGGTGATGACGTTCCTACCTATCTGCTGCCCTTGTCCTTCTAGATGGTAGTGGTCGTGGGTTTGGAAGGTGCTGTCAAAGGAGCCTTGGTGAATTCCTGCAGTCCATCTTGTAGATGCTACTATGCGTCAGTGGAGGGAGTAAATGTTTGTGGATGTGGCGCTAATCAAACGGGCTGCTTTGTCCTGGACAGTGTCTAGCTTCTTGAGAGTTGTGGGAGCTGTACTCATCCAGGCAAGTGAGGAGTATTCCATCACACTCCTGACTTGTGCCTTGTAAATGGTGGACAGGCTTTGGGGAGTCAGGAGGTGGGTTACTCGTTGCACGATTCTAGCCTTTGACCTGCTCTTGTAGCCACAGTATTTATATGTCTAGTCCAGTTCAGTTTCTGGTCAATGGTAACCCCCAGGATGTTGATAGTGGGGGATTTAGGGATGGTAATGCCATTGAACATAAGGGGCGATGGCTGGATTCTCTCTTATTGGAGATGGTCATTGCCTGACACTTGTGTGGGGCGAATTTTACTTGCCACTTGTCAGCCGAAGCCTGGATATTGTCCAGGTCTTGTTGCATTTGGATATGGACTGCTTCAGTATTTGAGGAGCCGCGAATGGTGCTGAACATCGTGCAACCATCAGCGAACATCCCCACTTCTGACCTTATGATGGAAGGGAGGTCATTGATGAAGCAGCTGAAGGTGGTTGGGCCTAGGACACTACCCTGAGGAACTCCTGCAGTAATGCCTTGGAGCTGAGATGACTGACCTCCAGCAACCACAACCATTTTCCTTTGTGCTAGGTATGACTCCAACCAGTGGAGAGTTTCCCCCCTGATTCCCATTGAGTCCAGTTTTGTCACTCAATGGTAAGGTGCAGCCTTGGGAGTACAGCTCTTTTGTCCATGTTTGAACCAAGGCTGTAATGAGGTCAGGAGCTGACTGGACCTGGCGGAGCCCAAACCGGGCGTTTAGCAGGTTATTGCTAAGCAAGTGCCGCTTGATTGCACTGTTGATGACCCCTTCCATTACTTTACTGACGATGGAGAGTAGACTGATAGTAATTGGCCGAGTTGGATTTGTCCTGCTTTTTGTGTACAGGACATACCTGGGCAATTTTCCACATAGCTGGGTAGATGCCAGTGTTGCAGCTGTACTGGAACAGCTTGGTTAGGGGCGTGGCAAGTTCTGGAGCACAAGTCTTCAGTACTATTGCCGGAATATTGTCAGGACCCATAGCCTTTGCAGTATCCAGTGCCTTCAGCCATTTCTTGATATCACGTGGAGTGAATCGAATTGGTTGAAGACTGGCATCTCTGATGCTGGGGACCTCCTGAGGAGGCCGAGATGGATCATCCACTCAGCACTTCTGGCTGAAGATTGTAGAAAATGCTTCAGTCTTATCTTTTGCACTGATGTGCTGGGCTTGACTTGCTAGATCTGTTCAAAATCTATCCCATTTAGCACGGTGGTAGTGCCACACAACACGATGGAGGGTATCCTCAATGTGAAGGTGAGACGTCATCTCCACAATGACTGTGCAGTGGTTACACCTACCGATACTGTCATGGACAGATGCATCTGTGGGAGGCAGGTCAAGCCCTCTTAAACAAAAACAAAAATACCTCGAAAAACTCAGCAGGTCTGGCAGCATCTGTGGAGAGGAGCACAGTTAACGTTTCAAGTCCAAATGACCCTTCAACAGAACTAAGTAAAAATAGAAAAGAGGTGAAATTTAAGCTGGTTTAAGGGGTGGGGGGGTGCGGACAGACCGAAGGTGTTCTGCAAAGCGGTCACCCAGTCTGCGTTTGGTCTCTCCAATGTAGAGGAAACAGCATTGGGAGCAACGAATGCAGTAGACTAAATTGAGGGAAGTGCAAGTGAAATGCTGCTTCACTTGAAAGGAGTGTTTGGGCCCTCGGACGGTGAGGAGAGGGGAAGTAAAGGGGCAGGTGTTGCACCTTCTGCGGTTGCATGGGAAGGTGCCGTGGGAGGGGGTTGAGGTGTAGGGGGTGATGGAGGAGTGGACCAGGGTGTCCCAGAGGGAACGATCCCTGCGGAATGCCGCCAGGGAGGTGAAGGGAAGATGTGTTTGGTGGTGGCATCATGCTCTCTTGTTTCCCCCACCACCTGCCGCAGACCCAGTCTAGCAGCTATCTCATTTAGAACTTGGCCAGCTCTCCAGTTCTGAAGAAGAGTGATATTGGATTTGAAATGTTAACTCTGTTTCTCTCTTCACAGATGCTGTCAGTCCTGCTGAATTCTTCCACCACTTTCTGCCTTTATTGCAGTTCCCCATCCGACTGGAAGCCAAGCGTGTCAATCCAGCTGACTTTTGGATTGACATCTTGGCAAAAACAAAAGGCAAATGCTGTGAAGTTAAGCTCCACATCATTCAAGGAAACTTGGGCTTCTGAGTTTCCCATTTGAAATTACACCTCCACCTCCCTCCACCCATTGCCTGCATAACCTATTCCTGTCAAGGTGGGGACTATAATGTGCAGTGCTGGAGGACTGAAAGATTGAAAATGTTACACCCCTGCTCAAAAAAGGGGGAAGGTAAACCCGACAACAACAGGTGAAAATAGCTGCACAGGACAACTGTGCATCATCTGTTGTATATGCATGCTAAGCCCCCTTAGTGCTGTCCAGGTACTGAGACCTAATTTTGATCCCTAGTGTACATCTGGTACTGAATCCCACAGACAGTTCCTCATTCACTGTGTTATCTTGTGCTATGCGTAACTGATGCACAACTGGCCTCAGTACGTGATAATAAAGGTTGGCTACACTCAGTGCTCAACCTCAGTAACAAAAGTCTGGCATCAAAGAGGCATGCAAGCTTCTTGGAGACCAATGGAGGAGATATGAGACCATAGTTGAGATTAGAGGAGATAATGAGGTCAAGAAAGGCAATGAAAGTGAATGAGTTACCAGATGTCCCATTCCAATGAATAGGTAAAGGTAAATGTAGAAACCAATTTTCTCTAGGTTTATTCCCTTTGGCCTTATTTGTTAATAAGCCAGAAATAATCGAGGTGCTTCCATGAGGTTGCTTGTGATTTCCTGGGAAATATTTGCAGGGCTAAGGGGAAAGAGTAGCGAAATGGAACAAATTGAATAGCTCTTTCAAAGAGCCGACACAGACATGATAGGCCAAATAGCTTTTTTCTATACTGTGTCATTCTATGGATGGAATTTTCCGGTCCTGCCAGTGGCAGGCATCATCGCAGGCAGGATGGGAAAATTTGGAGAGTGGCCAGAAGTCAGTTGACTTTTGGCCACTCCACAAATTTTCCCGTCCTGCACATGATGCCGCACGCTGCAGTCAGGACCGGAAAATTCTGGCCTATGATTCTGTGGGCTGAATTTTCCTGTCCCATGATGATGGACTGGGAGATAGGGGGGCTGGCAAACTGGTGTCTGGGGCCGTTGGTAGGGGAGCCCTACCTCTTCCTGGCATCATGCTATTTTGCCAACAGTGGGAAATTTGGCAGCTCATTTGCCCACAGGGCACGAATTGAGCCACTTAAGTAGCCAAATTAGAATCACTTCTCACCTCTGCAGGCATTTTTCTCGCATCAGAGGGTCTGCCCCTGCATAGCAAAACTGCCAAGTCAAGTTTGGTGGCCTCCCCATTGGTTCTGGGGTTGGAGGGGGCCGTCCTTGATGGGCAGTTCTTAGCCCATGGGGAGATGGGGGTGCCCTCCGACAGCAATCGCAGCCCCTGTGGCAATGGCATTACTGTTACGCCACAAATCCCCCACGGGGGCCTGGCAAAACCTACCAGCTCTTCGAGGGTGCCTTGCCATTGAGGTACTTTTATCCATTGAGGCACTCTTTCCCCATTGAGGCACTTTGTCCCCTTGAGGTACCCTCTCCCATTTATGCACCTTCTGATTGGACCAGCATCTCTTGTTTGGGGGGGCGACCAACCAATCTTAATTTGACAGCAGCCCCGATGGTGACCAATTAATAGGGCGCCACCAGCAATATGCTGCCCTGGGTCCTACTGCCCACGTTGGGCTGCATTCCCCCCCCTCCACCACCCCACCCCCCACCCCCACTTTCAGTCCTGGAAACAGGACACCTAGGTAAACAACAGAATCCAGTTCCATATGTTCCATGCTGATAGTGCTGGGCCATTGCTTATAATTTTGGAAACTAATCGTATTACATGTATATTACACTGAGTGCTTTTTTTCCAGATGTCATTTGCCTGAATTTATCCTGGATTTTGGATTTGTAATCCTCAGTACTGTCAAGATACATATCGTCAAAATTACAAACACAGGCAGTTTGCCGGTATCATTTTACACTGACCAAAACGTTCTTAAACGTACAGGTAAGACATCTATTGTACACGGAGAAGTCTTGGTTCAAAGCTGAATATTTATTATACGTTTTATTTGCAGAAAGTACAATATAAACTTTAAATTTACCCCTTTCCTTACAATTTTGTGTGATTGTTATAATAAAGTCATGGGGGCCGATAATTCAATCATTAGCGCCTGTAGCTGTGCATCATTCCCCTCCTAGAATGGGATACAGAAGCCTGAGGCCTGCTCAGGGTCAGTACTTACAACCAGGGAGCCTATTGTACAATGGGTCCCCAAATTGTGTTCAGCGTGGTTGGGCAGTGTCAAAATAAATCAGGCACTGCACAGGAGCCTTTTCCTTAAAGTTGGGTCATACTGTTATCAGGGTATTGGTCCAACACACATTTGGCATGGAGGGCATGGAATGGAGGTGGCATGGAAGTGGCATAGGGGCATGAAGAAGGCCTGGGGAGTGGGTGGGGTTTCAGAGAGTGTGAGGAATGAGGGCTGGAGGGCCTAACCGTTTTTAATACAACTTGGATGAAGTCCCAGAGAACCGAGGTGGGCCTTTTAACCAACCCCCTCTGACACTTGCCCATAACTACCTATGATCTACTTCTGAGATTGATGGCCCAACTCTCTCCTGCCCCCGCCACCCCGAAGCAAAGATTGCATGTAACGGGGCCCTATAAACCGAGGTGGGTCTGCTGAGTTGGGAAAATTTCTGACTTGAGCTATGCACCTCAGTAATGAAAATCCAGTCCTAGCTTTTTATTCCAGATTGATTGAACTGCCGTGATTTGAACTCATATTCATTTCTGGCCATCAGGCTCTACATGCAGTCTTTTGATAGCTCACATTGAATGACTACCCAGAGGGGAGGCTCTGAAAAGAGTGAACACATAGCCCCATGACTCTGGTAACCAGTCGCAATGGTTGAAGGAAAAATAAATAAATGTCCCATGTTGTTCAGTGTAATCAATTGCTCTGTGTTTGATTGCACTCAGCATGGTGGTTTTCTCATTAAAGCCTGCCCCAAATCCTGGAGTCCTATATGACAGGATGATGGATGGATGATATAGTCCCACCATTAACCTCTAATTTAAAAACACAAGAACATATATATATCTAGTTAAATAGAATTTACAGCACAGAAATAAGCTATTTGGCCCAACTGGTGCCTAAGCTCAAAACAAGCATCCTCCCACCTTACTTCATTTAACTCGTTCAATACTAGAACTAGGGGACACAGTTTAAAAATAAGGGGTCTCCCATTTAAGACGGAGATGAGAAGAAATATTTTTCTCTGAGAGGGTTGTGAATCTTTGGAACTCTCTTCCCCAAGAACACTGGAGGCAGGGTCATTGAATATTCTTAAGGCAGAGGTAGATAAATTCTTGACTAACAAGGGAATCAAAGGAGGGGTAGGCAGGAAAGTGGAGTTGAGGCACATTCAGATCAGCCATGATCTTATTGAATGGCAGAGCAGGCTCGAGAGGCTGAATGTCCTACTCCTAATTTGTATGCTCATATGTATCAGTATATCTTTGATTCTTTTCTCCTCATACTTGTCCAACATGCCCTTAAATGTACCCAGGTTAAACTAACTGGCCTGGTACAAGTGAGAACCAAGCTAAACATAGAAAGTTCAGCTAGGAAGTAAAAATGAAAATTAGAGAGACGTAGAGTATAAGCGACTCAGTTAATATAAAAAGGAATCCAAAAGTCCTCTATAAACATATAAAGAGTAAAACATAAGTTGTAAACCCTTTTTTGAACAAGGGTGTAACATTTGCAATTCTCCCCTCCACTGGGACCACCCCTGTATCTAAGGAGGATTGGAAAATTATGACCAGCGCCTCTTCAATTTCCAGCCTGACTTCCTAAGAATCATGAGATGCACCATCAAGTCCTGGTGGTTCATCAACTTTAAGAATAGTCAACCTTTCTAATAACTACTAATAATCAATTTTTAGCCCAGCCACTATCTCAAATATCTCCTCTTTCACTAGGACTTTGGCAGTTTCTTCTTCTTTGGTAACGACAGATGCAAAATACTCATTTAGTACCTCAGTCATGCTGTCTGCCTCCATTTGTAGATCCCCTTTTTGGTCCCAATTTGGTCCCAGCCATAGTCATTACAACTTTTGTTTTACTCTTTATATGCTTATAGAGGACTTTTGGATTCCTTTTTATATTAACTGAGTTGCTTATACTCTACTTCTCTCTGATTTTCATTTTTACTTCCCAGCTGAACTTTCTATGTTCAGCCTGGTTCTCACTTGTACCATCAACCTGACATCTATCGGATGCACCCTTTTTCTGCTTCATCTTATGCTCTCTCTCTCTCATCATCAGGGATCTCAGGGTTTGATTTCCCTACTGTTCCCTAAAAATTGGGAGAGCTGCTCAGAAACTAGCCAACCAACAGCATGACATAGTCATACTTACTGAATCAAACCTTACGCTAATGTCCCCGACGCCTGGATAAGTATTCCTGGGTATGTCCTGCTCTACTGTCAAGAAAGTCCCACAAAAAATGGGTGGCAGAGTGGTATACAGTCAGGAGGGAGTTGCCCTGGAAGTCCTCAACATTGCCTCGGGACCCTACGAAGTCTCATGGCATCAGGTCAAATTTGGGCAAGGAAACCTCCTGCTGATTGGCACATATCGCACCCCACCCCAACCCCAGCCCCTGCCACCTCAGCTGATGCCAGTGTTCCTTTATGTTGAACGCCACTTGGAAGAAGCACTGTGGGTAGCAAGGGCACGGAATGTACTCTTGGTGGGGGACTTCAATGTCCATCACCAAGAGTGGCTTGGCAGCACCACTATTGGCTGACCTGGCCAAGTCATGAAGGACCTATCTGTCTGACTGGACCTGCATCAGGTGAACATAGGACATAGGAAAGTAGGAGCAGGAGTAGGTCGCTCAGCCCGTCGAGCCTGCTCCGCCATTCAATACGATCATGGCAGTTCATCTACTTCAATGCCTTTTCCCCACACTATCCCTATATCCCTTTATGTCATTGGTGCTTAGAAATCTGTCAACCTATGCTTTAAACATAGTCAATGACTGTGCTTCCACAGACCTCTAGGGTAGAGAATTTCAAAGATTCACAACTATCTGAGTAAAAAGAATTTCTCCTTATCTCGGTCCTAAGTGCAAGAGAAGGATACTGGGACAGGCAGTCAGCAGCACCTAGAGGAGAGTGCAAGAGGAGGACCCTGGGACAGGTAGTCAGCAGCACCTAGAGGAGAGTGCAAGAGGAGGACCCTGGGACAGACAGTCAGCAGCATCTAGAGGAGAGTGCGAGAGGAGGACCCTGGGACAGGCAGTCAGCAGCACCTAGAGGAGAGTGCAAGAGGAGGACCCTGGGACAGTCAGCAGCACCTAGAGGAGAGTGCGAGAGGAGGACCCTGGGACAGGCAGTCAGCAGCACCTAGAGGATCTAGTCCAACTAGAGAATCTAGCACCCAGTCCATACTCAAGTAGGAGTAAAGGTAAAATAAAAGTAAGGGTCCATATTCTATTTAGTTAAGATATGTCTGGGGAGCTCAGTCCCATGATTTGCACATGCTGCACAATGTGGGAAATCCTAGACGCTCCTGGCAGTCTGGATGACCATGTGTGCAGGAGGTACCTCCAACTGGAGCAACTCGAGCTCTGGGCTTTGGAGCTTGAGCAGCAGCTGGGGGCATTATGATGCATTCATGAGGCTGAGAAGGTCATAGATAGCACGTTTCAGGATGTGGTGACCCCACAGTTTGAGGAAATGCAAGCAGTGGGGCAATGGGTGACCGCTAAAGAGAAGAAGGGGACCAGGCAAGTAGTGAGGGAATCTCACTCGCAAACCATTTTTCGGCCTTGCAAAACGGTAAGAGTGATGGTTCCTCTGTGGATGTCAACCAGAGCCAAGGCCATGGCACTATTGGGTGGTACAGCTGCTCAAGGGGGGAGGAAGAAGTGTGGAGGGGCAATAGTGGTAGGGGATTCGTTAGTGAGGGGAGTTGACAGGTGCTCCTGCAGCCATAGATGTGACTCCAGGATGGTATGTTGCCTCCAGGTGCCAGGGTTAGGGATGTCATGGAAAGGCTGCAGGGCATTCTGAAGGGGGTGGGTGAACATACAGAGGTCGTTGTCCAATTTGGGACCAATGACATAGGAAGAAATAGAAATTAGGACCTGCAAGCAGACTTTAGGGAGTTAGGTAGGAAATTGAAAGCAGGACTTCAAAGTTAGTAATCTCCAGATTACTCCCGGTGCCACGCAGTAGTGAGTATAGGAACAGAAGGATAAAGCAGATGAATGCGTTGCTGGAGAGATGGTACAGGAAGTAGGTCTTTAGATTCCTGGGGAATTAGGACTGTTTCTTGGGGAGGTGGGACTTGTACACGTTGGATGGGTTACATCTGAACAGGAACGGGACCAACATCCTCATGGGGAGGATTGTTAATGCTGTTGGGGTGAATTTGAACTAAATTGGCAGGAGGATGGGATCCTGAAAGGTAGCTCAGAGGGGAGAGAAGCTGAGATGGAATTAGAAGTTAAAATGCTAGTAAGTGTGTCTGGAAGGCGGAGGAAACATAGGCTAGATAAGAAATAAGTGAGTTTAGCAAGGCTAAATGCAATATATTTTAATGCAAGGAGCTTGAGGAATAAGACAGAGGAGCTGAGGGCACAGATAGGCATAGGAAGTATGATAGCATAGCTTTGACCAAGACTTGGCTGTAGAAGGACAGGATTGGCAGCTCAACATTCCTGGTTATAGGATATTCAGACGAGATAGAGAAGGGGATAGAAGAGGACAGGGGGTCACAATATTGATCAAGGAGTCAATTATAGCAATGAGGAGGGATGATATCCTGGAAGGATCATCAAATGAGGCCATGTGAGTAGAAGTAAAAAACACAAAAGGGGCAAACACGCTGTTGGGTGTGTGCTATAGGCCCCCAAACAGTCAGGGAGAGATAGAGGATCAAATATGTAATCAAATTTCAGAGAAGTGTAAGAATAATAAGGCAGTAATAGTAGGGGATTTTAACTACCCAGATATTAACTGGGTTAATTTTAATGTGCAAGGTAGGTGGGGAGCAAAATTCTTAAGTTGCATCCAGGAGAACTTTTTTAGCCAGTACATCGAAAGCCCAACAAGGGAGGGGGCAGTTCTGGACCTATTATTCAGAAATGAGCCCGGGCAGGTGAAAGGCATATCAGTAGGGGAGCATTTTGGAGATAGTGAGTATAATTCAGTTAGATTTAGGATGGTTGTGGAAAAGGATAAGGTTAGGTCAAAATAAAAGTTCTAAACTGGGGAAAGGCTAATTTTACTGAGATAAGATATGATTTGCCCCAAGTGAACTGGGAGCAGCTACTTGCAGATAAAACTGTGTCAGAGCAGTGGGAGGCATTCAAGAACGAAATAGCAAGAGTACAGGGCAAATATGTTCCCGTAAAGACAAAAGGGGGGGCCAAGCCTGGAGAACCCTGGATGTCAAGAGACATAAAGGTTAAGATTAAGAGTAAAAAAAAGTGAAGCTTATGGCAGATACTGAGGGCTCAATACAGCAGTGTCCCTAGGGGAGTATAAAAAGTGCAGGGGGGAACTTAAAAAGGAAATTAGGAAAGCTAAGAGTGTGCATGAGAAAGCATTGGTGGGTAGAATAAAGGAAACCCCGAAAGGGTTTTTTAAATATATAAAGAGCAAGAGAATAACTAGGGAAAGAGTAGGGCCAATTAGGGACCATAGAAGTAATCTGTGTGTGGACCCGGAAGACGTGGGTACAGTCCTCGATGAATACTTTGCGAGGTCTTCACAATGGAAAAGGACGACGCAGGTATAGACATCAGAGTGTGAAATATTAGAGGAAATTAACAAGAGGAGATACTAGCGGGTTTAGCGGCCTTAAAAGTGGATAAATCCAGAGGCCCGGATGAGGTGTATCCCAGGCTGTTGAGGGAGGTAATGGAAGGGGCCCTGGCAGTAATTTTCAAATCCTCTCTGGCCACAGGTGAGGTGCCAGAGGACTGGAGGACTGCTAACGTTGTCCCATTATTAAAAAAGGGATGAAGGGATAGACCAGGAAATTACAGGCTAGTCAGTCTAATCTTGGTGGTGGGGAAGTTACTAGAAAGAATTCTGAGGGACAGAATATATCTGCGCTTGGAGAGACACAGATTAATCAGGGATAGTCAGCATGGATTTATTCGGGGAAGGTCGTGTTTGACAAATTTGATAGAAATTACTTTGAGGAAGTAACCACGAGTGTTGATGAGGGTAATGCATTTGATGTGGTCTACATGGACTTCAGCAAGGCTTTTGATAAGGTCCCTTATGGCAGACTGGTCAAGAACATAAGAGCCCATGGCATCCAAGGCAAAGTGGCATGTTGGATCCAAAATTGTCTGAGAGGTGGGAAGCAGAGGGTGATGGTAGAGGGATGTTTCTGTGACTGGAAGTCTGTTTCCATTGGGGTTCCGCAGGGCTTGGTGCTGGGGCCCTTGCTGTTTGTGGTGTACATAAATGATTTGGACTTAAATGTAGGGGGTATGATCAATAAGTTCACAAATGACACAAAAATTAGGTGGTAAACAGTAAGGGGGATAGCCATAAACTGCAGGAGCATATCGATGGACTGGTCAGGTGGGCAGAGCAGTGGCAAATGGAATTCAATCCAGAAAAGTGTGAGATAATACACTTGGAGAGGGCTAACAAGGCAGGGGATTACACTATGAATGGAAAGTGCTGATGATCAGAGGGTCCTTGCTGTGCATATCCACAGATCCCTGAAGGCAGCAGGGCAAGTAGATAAGGTGATTAAGAAGGCATATGGGATACTTGCCTTTATTAGCTGAGGTATAGAATACAAGAGCAGGGAGGTTAAGCTGGAATTGTATAAAATGCTGGTTAGGCCACAACTGGAGTACTGCGTGCAGTTCTGGTCACCACATTATAGGAAGGATGTGATTGCACTGGAGAGGGTGCAGAGGAGATTTACTAGGATGCTACCTGGGCTGGAGGGTCTGAGCTATGGGGAAAGATTGAAAAGGCTGGGGTTGTTTTCCTTGGAACAGTGTAGGTTGAGAGGGGACCTGATAGAAGTGTATAAGATTATGAGGGACATAGATAGGGTGGATAGGAAGGCACTTTTTCTATTAGTAGAGGGGTCAATAACCAGGGGATATAGATTTAAGGTAAGAGGTAGAAGGCTAAGGTTGAGGAGAAATTTCTTCACCTAGAGGATGGTGAGAACCTGGAACTCACTGCCTGATTCACTGAGTCAGAAACTCTCATAACATTTAGGAAGTATTCAGGTATTCACTTGCATTGCCATAGCCTCCAGGGCTATGGGCCAAGCGCTGGAAAATGAGATTAGTGTCAGATCTCTGTTGACTGTCACAGACATGATGGGCTGAATGACCTCCTTATGTGTTGTAAACATCTCTGAGTCTATGAGAACTCCAGGTGCAGACTTTGCTACTCCTGTACTCAAACCCTCTTGCAATAAAAGCTAATATACCATGTTATGGTGGTGAGCGAACCAACAAGAGAGAAAAACCAACTTGACCTCATCCTCATCAAATTACCTTTGTGCAGATGCATCTGTCCATGGCCGTATTGGTAGGAATGATCCCTGCAAATAATCCTTGAAAGTGATGACATCATACTTAGGATATCCTTCATCGTGTTGTGTGGCACTACCATGGTGCTAAATGGGATAGATTCAGAACAGCAGCTCAAAACTGGGCAGCCATCAGGAGCTGCTGAATTCTATTCAACCACAATCTCATCACCACATATATCCCTCACTCTACCATTACTGTCAAGCCAGGGGACCAACCCTGGTTCAATGCAGAGTCCAAGAGAGCATGCCAGGAGCAGCACCAAGCATGCCTAAAAATGAGATGCCAACACAAGTCTACATGCATGCTAAGCAGTGGAAGCAGCATGCAATAGACAGAGCTAAGTGTTCTTACAAGCACCGGATCATATCTGCACTCAGAAGTCCTGCCACATCCAGTCGTGAATGGTGACGGACAATTGAACAACCAATTGGAGGAGGAGGATCCACAAATGCCCCCCTTCTTAATGATGGGGGAACCTAGCACATTAGTGCAAAAGACAAGGTTGAAGCATTTGCAAGCATCTTTAGCCAGAAGTGCCATGTGCTTGATTCATCTCAGCCTTTTCCTGAGGTTCCCAACAATACAGATGCCTGGCTTCTCTCAATTTGATTTACTCCATGTGATTTCAAGAAACAGCTGAAGGCATTGGATACAGCAAAGGCTATGGGTCCTGACAACACTCTGGCAGTAGTACTGAAGACTTGTGCTTCAGAATTAGCTGCACCCCTTAGCTGCACCCCATCAGTCTACTCTCGCTCATCAGTAAAATGATGGAAGGGGTCATCAACAGTGCTATCAAGCCGCATTTGCTTAGCAATAACCTGCTCACTGATGCCCAATTTGTGTTCCGCCAGGGCCACTCAGCTGCAGACCTAATTACAGCCTTGGTCTAAACATGGACAAAAGAGCTGAACTCGAGTGGTGAGTTGGCAGTGACTGCCCTTAACATCAGTGCAGCATTTGAGCAAGTGTCGTATCAACGACCCCTAGCAAAATTGATGCTAATGGGAATGAGAGGGAAAACTCTCCACTGGTTGGAGTCATACTTGACACAAAGGAAGATGGTTGTGATTGTGGAACATATCCAACCTCCTGACCCCCTTATGTCAATCCACCATCTACCAGGAACAGAAGTGTGAAGGAATACTCTCCACTTTCCAAGATGAGTGCAGCTCCAATAATGTTCAGGAAGCTCGAAACCATCCAGGACAAAGCAGATTGGCACCCCATCCTTAAACATTTACTCCCTCCATCACTGGTGCACAGTGGCAGTAGTGTTTACCATTTACAAGATTCACTGCAGCAACTTACCAAGCCTCCTTCGATATCACCTTCCTAACCCATGACCTCTTCTACCTAGAAGGAAAAGATACAGAAGTGCACCACTACCTGCAAGCTCCCCTTCAAGCCACATTCCACCCTGACTTGGAATTATATTGTCGTTCCTTCACTGCCACTGGATCAAAACCCTCAAACTCCCTTCCCTAAAAGCAGTGTTGATAATACCTACACCAGGTGAACTCCATTGTTTCAAGAAGGTGCCTCACCACCACCTTCTCAAGGGCAATTAATTATGGGCATCAAATGTTGTCCTTGCTAATCATATTCATATCCCATAAATGAATAATAAAGAAATAAATATATAAACAGATAAATAGAAGTTTCCTGACTGACACTTGATCCACCTCCCCAGAACATGATGCAGCAATGTATCCTTCCTCATTGGGCAGGAAACTTACTGATCTAGAAAATTCTCCCGGACATATTTTCAAAAAGCTTCCTCCTCTGTCCTTTACACTACTACTATCCCCATCTGTATTAGGAAAATGGAAGTCCTCCATTGTAACTATTCTATGGTTTTTGCAATTTGCTGTAATTTCTGTGCAAATATTTTCTTCTATATGTTTCCCAATAGTTGGTGACCTGTAGAATTCACCCAGTACTAAAATAGCGCCTCTATTGTCCCTTCGCTCTAAACTAATAAATTCAGTCTTTCACCCCTTTGAGATGTCCTCTCTCTCCAAGACTGTAATATTCTCTTTAATTATTACAGCCATCTCTCATCTTTTTGTTCCTTCCCTATCTTTCCTGTACACCTTGTATCCAGGAATATTTGGTACCCAATGCTGCCCTTTTTTGAGCCAGGTCACCATAATATCGTATTCCCATGTGGCTATTTGTGCCTGTAGCTCACCAACCTTATTGACCATACTTCATGCATTTACAAACATGCACCGACAACAGAATTCAGACCTTAATACACTAACTTTTAGTCTTACCTCCCCTGTTTCGTAGTTCAGTGTTATCTACTTCTCCCAATCCTTTGTGCACCTTGTTTACCCTTCATGGTACTGCATTCTGGCTCCCATCTCCCTGCCAAATCATCCAAAACTCTTAATCAGTTTCCAACCTGGAACTCACTCCTGCATATTTATTATTCTATATGTAAATCATCAGCACCCCTCGATTAGATCTCAGGCTATAACTCATTCAGAATGATTCAGTAACTGGCACGCATTATGATTGCCCCACTTACACAAAATTATATTTTCTCTTGTATTGCAACTCGGAGGAAAGAAATTTGTAAATTAGAACAGAAATAAAATTCAATGTCCTTGTCTTGTAAGTAAATATTGTCAATCCCAATAATGCTACCTTTTTGATAAATTGTAGATGTATATGTTTTTCCTAATCTGCCTGATGTGGTTTGTGTTGTAGGTTTCAGCACTGAGTTGCACAGGGTGAAGAATCTGCCCTATTGTGAAACAGAGACTTTTGAAGTACGGTTTGACCCCCTTCAAGCAAACCTTAGTATTGGACCTGCAGAAGCTTTGATGCCAATACAGGTACGTAAAAAGATCACTCCCGTTTTTCAAAAGTCTGGTTTCATTTAAGCACCTTTTACATTTTTGAATTAGAACAATTTGAGGTTAGTGTGATATATTATTTGGTCCAGCAGGTTTCATTTGCTGTGCAATTCAGAAGTAGGTTAAGGGCGATTTAGCAGGAATGCTGCATCTGTCACTGCTGCAGAATTTTGGCTGCTGTAACTTTTTTGCATCAAAATGCCACCAAATCATGTCATGTGCCAGAGGATAGTTGGCGCCTGTGATTCTTCACACGGTGGGGTTCCTTGATTCTTAATCATGGTGCCAACAGGAGGAGGATGAACAAAAGTTCAGTCATCCTGACACCTCTCATATAGTTTGTATTTGGACGGTTGAAAATAGCGTTGGCAGATGTCGGGGCAACATCCTGCGTACTCTTCTCTCGCAGCTGTCAGTTCTGTTGGATATTTTTCTTGGAATGTTTATAATCTTATTTTTGGGTGATAATTATCAATGTGGCGCTTTCAAATAAAACCTCATGTTTTCAGCAGGGGAAACTTAACACAAGAAACCTGGCCAATTTCAGATGACTATTATGCTTCTTTAACACTTCGCAAGCAGTTTAACAGCCAGTAAGCCTGAAATAGTAACACCAGAGGATATTAAGCTAGCTGCTGAGAGCAGGAAAATTAGCACAATGGTTGGCTGGAATAAATGTGGGATACAAACTGATTACCCAGGGGGAAGGCAAGAGTACTGCCACTTGAAACATGTTTCTGATTAAAATTGAAATGCCAGTCAACTGTGAAACTGACTTTATGCATCATAACTAACTGCTGCAACTCAACAAGTGTATGTAAGCGTGTTTATCTTAAACATTACCTGTTTGGCAGTATCCAGTGCAAACTACTCTGCAGGTTCTGTCCTGATATCAACAGCTGATAGGTGGGCACTGTGCACTTCCCAGAGCTTGTCATCCGCAGGAGAAAGCTCTTCCAGCTGAAGGATGAAGCCTTTGTGAGATCTGGGCCTGTAGACCAATGACAGGGATAATTGGCGTGAGTGGTGATGAGCTCCTTTACAGATCACACTCTCACTGTCATCTGACCCTTACCACAGTAAAGTACAGCAACAGGCCCACTCCTTCTTCCCTTTCCCTTTGCCCTCCAGAGTGGCACCTTCAACTTCTCTGAAGAGACAAAACTCCAACTCAGATGTAGGGGATTTGGGACTGTAATTTTCTACCATTGACAGATTATTCTACGGTTTGACATCCACACCCATGCTGGTGGTTCACTTTCATACTCTGCATATAAGTCGACCCCTGGCGTGGGACTGTTTTGAGGAGCAATCCTGACCCACCTCCCTACCTGCCACCATTCCTGCCACTTGGAGGCTGGTTAAGTACAGCCCATTGCATCCCTGTCAGCTCTTCGAAAAGCTATCCAATCAGTCCTATCCTCTTCTTTTTTCCCCTTAAAAATGTTACCTTTTCAAAGATTTACCCAATTTACTTTTCAAAGTTATTATTGGATCTGCTTTCTCCACCCTTTCACATAGTGCATTCCAGATTGTAATATCACTGAGAGATTGGTGCTAACCTAATGTCAGAATGGTAGTCTGAATAGCTCCTGCCTCTACAGCGTGGAAAAGTGCAGTGAGTGCTAAAATCACCAGCGATTGCTCTGACCACTGGCTTCACAGTTTTCTGCTCTTGCCTGGGTACGAGGCATGGAAAATATACCTATTACGTGGGGAATTTAAAAGAACAACCAAAATTCCATTTTCAATTCTTTACACCTGCTTATTTATTTTTGCCAATTTTGTCCCGGTCTCCTCTGCTGAATGTCTTAGCTGCTTCTGGGATTTCAGTTCCAAGGGTGAGTCTTGCTACGGTACCTTGCCCATGACACAATTCCTCATATGTCAATCTAATTATTATTTGCAGGCTACTTTGTCATTGAGGATATCACAACAGAGCCTGGTCCTACCCTTACTTGTGGATTACGTCCATAGGTCTACCATCAGATCTTTGTGGATAGTGGTCAGATGTGGAAACCCAAGTTGATTTCTCCCTGCCTACCTGAAGCTACTTGTAGCACTCCCACTGTCTATTTCCCAGTTTTGCAAAAGAAATCCCTGTTTCCAAGAGTTGCATTGCTGTTCATTGCAATGATCACCAAATTGATTAGGAGAATACACTTAGAAAAGGACAAACAATAAGCACATATCTGCAACTTAAATGTGTCTTTGATGGAATCTGGTTCAGTGGCAGGTGAAGCGAAAGAGGAAGAAGATAGCTGATCTTTGCTGGGAATTGGTTTGGTTGTACTTCTCAAATTTTGTTTAGGTTGTAAGTGGGCCCACAGTGAATGTCATCCTGCGTGCTACAGTGACTATGCCAGGCTTGGCTGTCTCCAATGATCATCTGGACTTTGGCACCGTACAGTGTGGGCATTGTCAAGTTATGACTATCCAGCTCCATAATCACCTGGATGTTACCTGTGAATGGGTTTTCACTGATACCAGCATTGTGAAAGAAAAGGTGAGAAGAGATTTTCCTATTTCACAGTAATATGCACATATTAAGTAGATATAAAGACGGGCCATGTGCAGGGGAATCCAAAGCTACAGGGCATAAGTATAACATAGACACTAATAAATGCAAGGAATTGAGGAGAAAGTTCTTTACCTGGAGAGCGGTGTGAATATGGAGCTTGCTACCATATGAAATTGTTGAGGCAATTAACATTAAGGAGAAGCTAGATCAATACATGAAGGAGAAAGTAATAGTGTGGGAGGAAGCTCATTTGGAGTATAAATGTGTTGGGGCAAATGGCCTTTTTCTTTTCTCTAAAAGTCCACGTAAAATGAATTTTATTGATCTGCCATTAATTGCATTGTTCACACAGCTTTAATCTTTGTGATTTAAACAGCTCGATAAGCATGTTCCCCTATACCTGCGATCCAAACTACTGAAGGAGTTGAAGCAACCATCCTATGTGTTTCACATGTTGCCTGCTTGTGGTGTGCTGAATGCTGGGGCAAGAATGAATGTGCAGCTAACATTCATTCCTGATGAAGAGGTGAGTTTCTCAAGGAAAAGAAAGAAGTACCAGCCGTTAGGTTGAATTCCTAATGCTATTTCGGTTAGAAAATGTGTCAGTACACAAGCTTCTGATCACAATGCAATTGCTGAGCAAAGGCTCAGTGCTTCGCAAAACCAACCTGAGGAACTTGCTCAAGGAAAGAGTGGGCAGCACTTTGGATAGGAACCTACAATTAGCCCTGCTTACTTAGAACTACTGTTTTAGTAAAGTTTCAAGACAAATCTGTAATGATTCACTTGCTGAGCCACCCACAGCTGTACATGGGACATACAAGAATGAGGAGAAGGATTCCATAGGCTGATTTGACATAAATCAGCCATCCTTTTCTCGGATCTTTGAATCAAAGAATGATACAGCACAGAAGGAGGCCATTCAGCTCATTATACCTGTGCTGGCTCTTTGAAAGAGCTGTACAAATAGTCATACTCCCCCTATTCTTTCCCCATAGCCCTGCAAATTCCTTTTTGAAAGTTACTATTGAATCTGCTTAACATTCAGTAGCATTACCATTGTTGAATCCCCCACGATCAACATCCTGGGGGTTACCTTTGACCAGAAACTGAACTGGACCAGCCACATAAATACTGTGGCTACAAGAGCAGGTCAAAGGCTAGGATCCTGCAGAGAGTAACTCAACTCCTGACTGCCCAAGATCTGTCCATCATCTACGAGGCAGAAGTCAGGAGTGTGATGGAATATTCTCCACTTGCCTGGATGAGTGCAGCTCCAATAACACTCAAGAAGCTTGACACCATCCAGGACAAAGCAGCCTGCTTGATTGGCATCCCTTCCACAAACATTCACTCCCTCCACCTCTGACACACAGTGGCAGCAGTGTGTACCATCTATAAGATGCACTGCAGAAACTCACCATGGTTCCTTGGGCAGCACCTTCCAAACCCACAGCCACTACCATCTAGAAGGACAAGGGCAGCAGATGCATGGGAACACCACCACCTGGGAGTTCCCCTCCAAGCCACTCACCATCCTGACTTGGAATATCACCGTTCCTTTACTGTCGCTGGATCAAAATCCTGGAACTCTCTCCCTTACAGCACTGTGGGTGTACCCACACCACATGGACTGTGGTGGTTCAAGAAGGCAGCTCACCACCACCTTCTCAAGGACAATTAGTGAAGGGAAACAAATGTTGGCCCAGCCAGCAACACCCACACCCCAAGAACAAATTGAAAAAAAATTTTCCTAATTTACTCTTCAAAACCTTCATATATCTTGAATATTAAAATGTAGGGTAACGTCTTTGTAGCTACGTGGTTAATAACAGAAAGATGGTTTTATTAATGAAAATACAGCTAAATGTACAAGATGAGTTTTGACAGTGGCTATTTTTGTTTTAACCGACAGAAACTTTATAACCATCGTCTGATGTTGACCTTTGCCCAGAGCAGTAACCAGGTGCTGATCATGGCCAAGGGCCAAGGACTAGAGCCTCATCTCGACTTTTCTACAACTTCATTGGAACTGGGTCCACTTTTACCATACAGTCCAGAGGTGGAGGGGATGGTATTTGTAAAGAACCCGTGCAGCTTCCCCGTTGAATTCTATTCAGTGGAGTTTGATGACAAGTACCTGGTAGAAGAAAAGGTCTCTGGCGAGCTGTTAATTGTAGAGTTACTTAGAGATGTAGGGGTAGATTTTCATCTTCACGGCTAGTGGTTAAACTGGTGGAGAGGATTGCCCACCCCTTATAGAACACATCTGAATTTCATTCCATTGATTTCATCAGAGTTTAGCCCCAGCTTAATCACCAGTCCCAGCACCAGCCCCATTACCAGTTCGATCCTCAGTCCCAGTCCAGTCCCATCTCAATCCCCAACCCCAGCCCTAGGCCCAGTCCAAGCCACAGCTTAATCCTCAGTCCCAGGCCCAGGCACAGTTCCAGCCCCATCTCGATCCCCAGCCCCAGTCTTAGTCACAGTCTCAATTCCAGTCCCAGTCCCAGCCCCAGTCCCATATGTATATATGAATTAGAAACAGGAATACACCATTTGGCCCCTCGAGCCTGCTCCATATTCATGAAGATCATGGCTGATCTGATTGTGGCCTCAGTTCCACATTCCACCTACCCCAATAATCTTTGAATATTTCTAAGGCTGAATTAGTTAGATTCTTGACTGACAAGGGAGTCAATGACCCTGCCTCCACCACCCTATAGGGAAGAGAGTTCCAAAGCTTCACGAACCTCCGAGAGAAAATGTTTCTTCTCATCTCTACCTTAACTAGGAGACCCCTTATTTTTAATCTGTGTCCCCTAACACAAGGGGAAACATCCTTTCAACATCCACTCTGTCAAATCCCTTCAGAATCTTATATGTTTCAATAAGGTGACCTCTCAACCTTCTAAACTCCAGTGGATACAGGCCCAGTCTGTCAAATCCTTCCTCATAAGAAAGCCCCCCCATCCCAGGTGTCAGTTGATTGAACCTTCTCTGAACTGCTTCTAATGCATTTATATCCTTTCTTAAATAAGGAGACCAAAACTGCACAGTACACCAGATGTGGTCTCATCAATGCCCTGTACAACTGTAGTAAAACATTCCTACTTTTAATCTCCATTCCCCTTGCAATAAACACCAACATTCCATTTGCCTTCCTAATCACTTGCTGTATCTGCATACTGACTTTTTCTGATTAATGTACCAGGACACCCAGATCCCTCTGTACCTCAGAGCTCTGCCAACTCTCTCAATTTAAACAATATACTGCTTTTCTATTCTTCCTGCAAAGGTGGTCACGTTCACATTTTCCAACGTTATACCCCACCTGCCAAATTTTTGCCCACTCCCTTAACCTATCTTTGTCTCTTTGCAAACGCCTTATGTCCTCTTCACAACATATTTTCCTACCTATCTTTGTGTCATCAGCAAATTTAGCAATCATACCATCGTTCCCTTCATCCAAATCACTTATATAAATTGTAAATAGTTGAGGCCCCAGCATTGATCCCTGTGCACTTCTTTCGTCACATCTTGCCAACCTGAAAATGACCCATTTATGCTGACTCTCTGTTTCCTGTTAGCCAACCAATCCTCTATCCAGTCTAATATGTTGTTCCCTACACCATGAGCTCTTCTTTTACGTAGTAATCTTTGATGTGGCACCTTGTCAAATGCCTTCTGGAAATCTAAGTACACCACATCCATATATTCCCCTTTATCCACATTGCTAGTTACTTCTTCAAAGAACTCCAGTAAATTAGTCAAACACGATTTCCCTTTCACAAAACCATCTTGACTCTGGCTGATTGCATTGAGATTTTCTGACTGCCCCACTATAACCATTTAATAATAGATTCCAGCAATCTCCCTACGACAGAGGTTAAGCTAATTGGCCTGTGGTTTCTTGCTTTCTGTCTCCCTCCAATCTTGAATAGAGGAGTCACATTTGCTATTTTCCAATCTGATGGGACCTTTCCAGAATCTAAGGAATTTTGAAAATTAAAACCAATGTATCTACTATCTCATCAGCATTTATTTTAAGACTCTTGGATGAAGTCCATCAGGGCCTGGAGACATGTCAGCTTTTAGTCCTATAGGACCTGGGGACTTGTCAGTTTTTAGTTGCAATAATTTTCTTAGTACCCTTTCCCTGGTGATTGTAATTGTTTTAAGCTCCTCCCTCTTTTTCAACCCCTGACTCACGATTATTCCTGCAATGTTATTTGTATCCTCAACAGTGAAGACAGATGCAAAATATCTGTTCAATTCATTCGCCATTTCCTTATTTTCCATTAATAATTCCCTAGACTCTCTCTCTAGAGGACAAACACTCACTTTTTAAATACCTGTAGAAACTCTTACCATCTGTTTTTATATTTCTAGCTAGCTTTCTGTCATACCAATTTTTCCCTACTTATTAATCTTTTAGTCATTCTTTGCTGTTCTTTATATTCTCTCCAATCTTCTGACCAGCCATTCACCTTTGCTGAATTATAAGCTTTTTCTTTCAATTTGATGCTATCATTAACTTCCTTAGTTAATCACAGATGATGTACCCTTCCTTTAGAGTCTTTCATTCTCACTGGAATGGATCTTTGTTGACTATGCTGAAATATCTCCTTAAATGTCTGCCACTGCATCTCTACTGGCCTATTCCCTAACCTAATTTCCCAGTTCACTTTAGTCAGCCTCAGTCCCAGTCCCAGCTTCAGCCCCAGACCCACAACCCCCCCCAGCCCAATTTTGTCCCCAGCCCCAGTCCCCATCCTCGTCCCAGTATTAGTACCAATTTTGACCCCCTTTCTGACCCTACCCGATTCCAAGTCCATACTCATGTGATATACACACATCAGCCAGCAAGTATCATTAAATAGTGACCAGGACGTGTGGAGATGCCAAGGCTAATCATTACTCCTCTGGCTGAAGTTAGTTAACAATAGGAATCCCTGTTCAGTACCATGCTTGGTTGCCCATTTAAACACTGAGAGCTCTACAATATTATGATTTTTAGAAGTGCCATTTTCTTGTGTGTCTGCTCTGTTTGTTTTCGATTATTAAAACAAGCATGTTGAGCAGCAGACAGCATGCAACATTTAACACTAAGAGTCACCTTATCTGAGCACACTTTTCCATTAACTTTGTTTGCTCCAGAAAGATTGGCTACGAATAGCTACCAAGTCCATGGAGTAACCCTTTTCTTCCTGTTATCAATCTCATCATGAATTGTTTCTTTTACACATATATTCGTCAACGTTAAATGTCAAGGATTTCAAATCGACTAAATGTCTTTGAGAAGCAGGTTAAGTGATTTTAGTTCGGAAGAATCACGTTAAAGGATGACTTCAAAGGAATGTGGGTGGGAAGTCATTAAATTGAGATGTTTCTCAAAGGAGATTGAGAAGGTGACTGCAGATCAGGAGAAGCTATATTTTGTCAGTGCACCTTGAAGTCAGAATAAGATCAAAGTGAATAAACTGCTTGGTGGTGGCTTTTTGAAGATGGTGAAGTGGCACAGTGGTTGTTGCAGTAGGTAGTGACTGGGAATCCAAAGCTCGCCAGTATTGCTGCTCTAGGCTTTGTTTGGCTACCTTTTGGAAATATGTCGGATGGAGCTAACTCCTGCAACCCTTGGAAAGATCCTAGTGACTGTTGAAAGCATCAAGGCCTTGGGACATCATTTAAAGCTGGCTGATACAAACAACTAAGTCTGAAGGATGCGCCGAGGAGTACACTGTGGCCACCAAGAATTCTGATGTGGTTTTACATTGGCAAGGTCATTCGCCAAGGAAGCTTTGTTAGATTTAATGAGAGATGTACTCAAAACCATTCATTTGCACAGTTAAAATCAGACCCATTTAACATCTGAACTCTTCTGTGTTAACCTAGCATTCCATTTTATATGAATGAATGATACTTCAAATTAACTAAACCCATTATTAGGGCCTTAAAAATGAATAATTGTAATGTTGTAGTTATCAGCCTCTGGTCTTTGACTATATCTTTGACCCTTGAAGGATGAGAGTTCATGGGCTGTACCAAGAAGACAAACGATACTGGAAATCATGCCAGCACTGTGACCTACATTAATGTTATCATTTATTGTGATGTCTGCAAATTTTCTTTATCATTACCCTTATAATTTGGCCAGCCAGACTTCCCTGCAACAATGCAAAATATAGTAACATAGAGCAATGGATATGGACTTACCTTTGCAATCTTGATCACGGTTGTGATGTTGTAGAGAAGCACAGAGCAGAGGTCAGGCTGTTAGCCATGAAGAGGGAGGGGGTTGCAGACAGAGACGGAATCAACAGCCAGCTCTGTTGAACATCTTTGAGCGTCCAATTTAGGGCAGTATTGAGGGAAGCCTGGGAGCAGATTTCTATAAATCTCTATGGTTTTCTATGGAATGTGATGTGTAGTTACTGTACTGGAGCAAAGCTACTTGAGAAGGAGAGTTTTTTTTCATAATAATAGAGCACTGTCAAAATGATATCTGGTAAAATTATACTCATTATACCTGATGACAGGCAAGACTGAGATAGAGAACTGTCAGTTCAGTGAACAGCTGGCATTCTAGTACTCTGCAGTATAACCCATTAAACTAGCTATATGCTTTACTGCCTGTTGGTTAACCTTTTGTGAAAAGAGCGCACTTTTAAAAAAAAAAAATATTTTGAAACATCCTTTAATGCTGAGCCCTCTACTCCATCTTCATCTTGAAAGGTTCTGAGGATGATGAAGGGCTACAGTTCAGATAACACCTTGATAGTGCCGCCAAGACAACCAGGTGAGAAGCTTCCATTTGAATTATTGGAGTACTACAAAGAACAGAGCCAAACCCAAGAAGAACAAGAACAAGCAAAGAGTAAAACCTTGGAAGCCATTGAAGGCGAAAATGGTATGTGCTGAGAAATAAACTGCATGCTTAAACAATTTCTAGTCAGCTCCTATCAGAGTAGAACTGTAGCTTAGAAATTACCGTGACTTTATCGATACTTATCATGTTCGTTTAATGTAACTTTGTTCCTTATTTTAATGCAACCATGAGCCCTGGCAAAATAAATTTGTTCATAAGCTCTGGTACTCCCTCCCTAAACTTGTCCACCTCGCTACCTTTCTCTCCTCTTCAGAGACACTTCTTAAAACCTACTCCATCTCAGGTTTGTGGTCACCTATCCAAATGTCTCCTCATGTAGCTCAGTGTCAAATCTTGTCTAATTATACTCCTGTGAAGCACCTTAGCATGTCAATTATTACACTGAAGATGTAATATAATGTAAGTTGTTGTTGTCCTGTTGATACTGATCTATACCAGTCGGTTGTTGTTTGTCTTAACCTCTGTGAAAATAGTGGACAAAGTTTTGTCATCCTAAGATGTGTTTGTATGCTAATATTACCAACAGTAACTTTTATTCTTATCTTCAATGAGCAAATCAGAACAGACGACAAGTATATTATTCAAAATCAACAGCTTTTCTTTCTCCTGGATTTTATTTCTGGTGTGAAAATGAACAGAACTAGAGATAAAGCCCTACCACCGCCTTCTGAAGGATTGCACAGAGTGGGTAATAAATGCCTGCCTTGACAGTGACACCCATATTCCCAGGAAGAATTTCAATAGTTAGCAATTTTTGACGATACCCTCGTGGGTGCTGTGCAGGCAATTGCAAGATGCAAGATGGTTAAAGCTGCAGCTTTGAGCGCCAGGACAAAATTGTGCCCGTGAGGGACGGAGCACCGGCACATTGAGGTGGGAAGGTGCACACACTTATTGGTCAGCTTAACAGATGTACACTCAGAGTTGACAACGCACAAGGTTGACAGGAATGCACACAACCTGTGAGTATGGGTTTATAGATTACGAACCCTTACAGATGACAGCATGGAGTTTAAGGAAAGATCACTCTTCTCCATACGCATCTACTTCTCTCCTTCTACACTACACCTTCACCTTTCCACAATGCAGATGAGTCTCCATCTTACAGAGCTAAGAATGAACATCACCTGAACCTGTAGTGCATGCTGACGAGATGCCTTGCACAAGCACACTTTACATTGAGGGTGAGGCATCACTGATGTCGGTAATGGATCGAGAAGGGACACACACTGTGATGAGATGGCTGCACACAACATCGACCAGAGGCACATGATGTGACATCTGCGATAAGCAGGGGGAGAGAACATCATGTGACATCTGAATCACACACGACACAACCCAGCATACAGAGGAGACTTACACAAGAGGAGATGTGGAATGGGTGCAATTCTATTTACATTGGTGGAAAGTGGTGAACACCTGTGCCACCATCATGCTCCTAATATTTCTTGATCTTCTTACCCTACTGCTACGTCTTAGTGCATTCACAATATTCATAGCAGAGGTGGAGGCAGCCTTGCTGACTGCCATGCCCTGTTGTCTGTGATGACCTTGGCAGGTGTCCTGTGGAGGGCCAAGATCTGGAGGACCCTGGCCTGCTTTGGGTCTCCTGTTGTGGGGCAGGTGCACCCTCCTTGGCCTGTGGAGTGCAGATGGGGTCACAGGCAGAGGGGATTGGGATCAGCCAGATACTCCTGGAGTCAGCTTGGCCTGCATGAAGAGAGATGGAGAGAGTATGAGCATAGAGCATGCCAAGGCAGATGATAAGGATGCCTGTCTTGTGTGGGTGCTGAATAGAGCCATGTATGGGATGAGGATGTGAACTGCATGTGATCTGAGCCCAGATGGGGATATTAGGGTGTTTGTGGGCGAGTGAGTGGTGATGCTACTTGTGTTGGCAGTGTGTGAGATCCCTGTATACAGTCATCCTGCGAATGTGTGAGGGGCTTGTGAACTGAGAGGGATGAGACCCTGGCTCTTCTGTTTGTGGCACTGCACTGCTATCCTCCTGCGGGCTGAGGTGGCACTCACTGCCACAGTCACCTCCTTCCAAACCGGGTTGGTGACCTTGTTGGACCTCCACGGCCATCCCAGGGAGAGAAGGTCATGGCGAGCCTCGACAATGTTCAGAAGGTGACCCAGCGAGGTGTCACTAGACTTGGGGACTGCACTCTTCCTGCTTTTTGGGGTCATCTGTGACCTGGAGCAGTCCTGGGACGAAGACGTTGAAAGATCCGTGTGTGGTTGTGGTTTAAACATGTCGCCCAGAGTGAGGATCCACTGAAGTCACAGGCTGCCTGCCAGCTAAACAGTGTTCTCCCGCTGATGCATATTTAATGAGGCAAGAGGCGGACAATCAGGTATGAAAACACTCCATTGCGGTTGGCAGGGAGAAGGCCACTTTTCCCTAGCCCGCCACCGCACTTAGTCTGCAGAGGGGAAAATCCCACCCATAGGGAGGAATTTTTTGTGTCTGCTGGTGTTGGATATGTTTAGTGGCGTGAGTGGACAATATGGCGAGAAGGCCAGAAATCAATTTCATGACATTGTGAAACCAGTTTGTGATCATCCGGTCAGCCCGTCAATGGCAGGAAATGCGGCCCGCCACCAGACGTCAAGAGCCTCATTGCAATACATGTGCGTATAATTATAAAGCCAACCCATCGGTATAATCCCTGCCAATCCCCGCTGGATCGTCCGCCCACTCAGTCATGCCGACGTGTTTCACAACAGCATATATAAGGCGCACACTTGGCGGGCTGCACTTTGAGGGGAACTCAGAGGGGAGTGCCCAGTAACCTTGTGAATCGCTCGTCCAGGTTGCCTGTTGGACTTCAAGGTTGAGGCACATTGGGGGAGTAGGGGGATGGTGCAAGGGCTGCCCTGCAGTTGAGACGACATGGGGCTGGGGGCAAGGGCTGCCCTCTGGTTGAGCTGTGTTGGACGGGGGTGCTGCCCTGCAGTTGAATGTAGTGCACAAGCATTAGGGAAACCTTGCATAAAGTAACTATTCCTCTGCAGCTAAGACAGTTCAGACACAGCCACATTGACATGTGCGGAGTCAGGCCTCTAGCTTATCTGCCTATTCAAGCAACGCAGAGGCATGAAAGTGCCACCAAGTGTTCCAGAGCTTTTCAACTCTTGGGCACAGACTGCAAACTAATGAGCGTTTGAGTGGACTGTGAAACAGTTGGACGACTGGACCTGTTGTATAATCTCCTTGCTACAGCTGGCCATGGAGCAGTCACTGGTGGAGGCACTCACAGCCCCTTGCAATGTCATCATCCTGGTTTGGACCAGTCTCCTCCATGGTTCAAGCTAACAGTGCAGCCTTGCAGTGCAGTTTAGGAGAATGCCTGCACCTGAGCTGAGAGCACAGCATGCAGCCCAATGGGCAAAGCTGCCGCCAATTGGTCAGGTGAAGTGGGGCAGAGGTGTTTGGGGTTTCGGGCAGCCATGCAGCGCACTTTTCTCTGGCAATCCAAGTGGTGGCCAGTACTCTCTGAGGTGCATTAAAGGGCCTTCAGATTTAACCAAGAGAGGTTCGTAGTACACCCAAGTTAACCCACGTGTCTCTCTCTTTCATCCTGCAGGAGGAGTAAATCAGGAGCATGGAGCCTGGTGAACTAGCTGTATGCCCTGTGGCATACAGAAAGCGGAGATGATGGAGAAGAGAGCGATGGAGGTGCCTGGCTGCACAGAAGGAGGAGCAGCACCCTCAGGAAGAAGGGGCAGCTGGGGCTCGCACACATGCTGCTGAAGAGCTACAGCGAGCCATCGTTGGTCAGCGCCTAGCTAAACCCAGGGTCGATAGATGCCACCTTTCATTCCTGCAGATGACCAACAACCAGTGTCACCAAAGACTGCACTTGTCCAGGGAACTGGTCAGTCCATCTGCCAGCTACTGCCATGGGGATGTAAAGGGCTTCCACTGCCAGTGGCCATGAAAGTGACCGTGGTGCTCAATTTTTATGCTGGTGGCTCCTTTCAGTGCTCCACAGGTGACCTCTGTGCAATAGAACAAGCCTCCACCCACAAATGCATCCATAAGGTCATGGATGCCATCTTCGCAAGGGCACACAACTTTGTGCATTTTGCCCGGGACCAAGAGCGCCAGGATGCGAGAGCGATTGGATTTGCCCAGATCACATGTCTCCCACAGATGCAGGGTGAGCTCGGATATACGTTGCTACAAGGGGTCATCTGTGTTAACCACAAGGGCTTCCATTCGCTGAATGTGCAGCTAATGTGCGATCACCACAAACACGTCCTGCAGATCTACACATGGTTTCCAGGGATTGTCCATGACTCCTACATTCTCAGTCAGTCACAGATCCTTGACGTCTTCCAGGGTCCACGGAGGCTGCAGGTTTGGCTCTTCGAGGACAAGGGCTACCCGCAGAGACTGTGGCTAATGACACCCGTACGGCGGCCTCAGACTGCGGCAGAGTGAAGGTATAACGAGGCTCATGCTGCAACTTGCAACTTGGTGAAGTAAACCATCGGGATGCTAAAAATGAGGTTTCAGTGCCTGGACCAGTCTGGTGGAGCCTTGCAATACAGTCCACAGATGGTGTCATGCATTGTCGTCACCTGTTGCGCCCTTTACAACCTGGCGCTGCGACCGGGAGACGAGCTGGCTGAGGAGGAGATGGAGGAGCTGAAGGGCTCCTCCGATGATGAGGACGTCGACGGTGGTGAGGTTGAAGAGGTCCTTGAAGGCAACAATAACAGCAATGAGGCCCTCGCACTGGCCAGATGAGGCAGGCGTGCTCGGGAGGCCGTCATAGCTGCTAGATTTGTGGAGGATGATGACGACATGTGTGAGGAGATGGATCCTCACATTGCATCTATGAACATTTGACTCCGGTCTGGCTTGTGGCAGTGCACATACTCTCAGTGATAATGCTTCTGGCTCCTGCCATGGAGTTGCAGTAGAGGCCCTAATAGTCGCTCGATTGCATGAGGACGATGACAACATGCAGTGAGGACACGCCATCGATCGTCACATAGCCTCTGAGAATGTCTGACTCCTGTCTGTCCAAGGACAGCTCACTTGTGCTTTGTTATCAGGGCCATATAACAGAGATGCAGCCATGAAACTTTAAAAGCACCTGATCCTTTTGTCCGCCTTCAGCACCTGCCCCTTTCAGAAACACAGTGTCACTGGTCACAGATATTGAAGAGGTGGGGGCCAGCCCCACCTTAAAGGTGCTGAGAGCATACAGAGAGAATAACAGAACACTATGAGCCTGCCTATGACATTCTGGCAGCAATGACAAGCACCGTAGAGGTGCAAGCATCACTAATATGTCACGGTAGTGTGAGGCCGGACCATCACTTTGGTCTGAAGGCTGAAAAAAGCATAGGGAAGAGGCCCTGGACTGAGATACCTGTCGTTGTCTTGTGTAGAAAGGATTCACATCTGAGGCACATGAAGACTGCTCACCAGAAGAAGGAGCCATAGGCAGGGAGACATTCTTGAGAGTTTATTTGCAATAGTGAACATTATGTACAGGTTTACATCTGTGCTCAAGCTGTGCAACTATCATATGAACATACGAATTAGGAGCAGGAGGAGGCCACTGGGCCCCTCGACCCTGCTCCACTATTCAATAAGATCATGGCTGATCTGATTTTAACTTCAACCCCACATTCCTGCCTACCCTCAATAACCTGTCATCCCCTTGTTAATCAAGAATCTATCTAGCTCTGCGTTAAAAATGTTCAAAGACTCTGCTTCCACTGTCTTTTGAGGAAGAGAGTTCCAAAGACTCACAATGCTCAGAAAAAAAAATTCTCATAAACCCTGTCTTAAATGAGCTTAAATTACCTTATTTTAAATAGTGACCGTGAGCTTTAGATTCTCCCACAAGAGGAAACATCCTCTCCACTGTTATGAGCGATGCAGTTGGTAAAGCGGAGTTATTTAAAAATCCCAGAGGGAAACTTTAAACAACTGTCCTAACCTATGATTTTCATTGTTATGTTTGAGATACAACTCTAAAGGCAGGAATCAGACCACCATTTCTCAAGGTTTTATATTACACTAAATGAAACATTTTCTTAATTTACACAGGTTAAGAATATATATACACATGGCTACAAATTACTACTATCATAACTTTTAACAAATTCCCAATTTAATCTCTATTAAAGCAACAGCAACCCATAGACTTAACCAGGCACCAGGCTAAGCATTTTCACCTTACAAATTCAAAATGAGGTTCTTTTCGCTTGATTCCTGTGGAGCCAGTTGGAGGCTTGCAGCTGACTTTTGATCTCACATTGCCTCTGCTCTGCACACTTGAAAACTACTGAAGTTATATCTACCAGCCCCATTGAATGTTAATTCTCATTGTATCAACAACCTCTGAATTAAACCTCTCTAACAATAAAACCCCTTTCATCGTGCCAACTTTATTAATAATATAAACGTATTGCTTGGTAGCTGCTAGAAAGGTGTCAGTTTTCACCCCCCTTCTTGAATGCGTTATTCAAAAAATGCAAATACACTCTACCTCTCTGTTTACATCTCAAACTAGTACATATCAAAGCACCCAGACTAGCTGATTTTAATCCAATTAAGACACACCCATAGACAAGGAAGTGCAGTCAGAGAGGGAATGGGTGACCACCAGTCAGAAGAAGAGAGGCAGGCAGGTAGTCAGGAAAGCCCCAGAGTGCATCTCACTCAAGAACCAATTTTCTGTGTTGGATAGGGTGAGGGTGAGGGTGAATGTTCCTCTGAAGATTGCAGCCAGAGCCAAGTTCACAGCACTGTGGGTGGCTCAGCTGCACAAGGTGGGAGGAGTAAGAGTGCAAGAGCAATAGTGGTAGGAGACTCAATAATGAGGGGTGCAGGCAGGTGCTTCTGTGGCCATAGATGTGACTCCAGGATGGTATGTTGCCTCCCTGGTGCCAGGGTCAAGGATGTCACAGAACGGCTGCAGGGCATTCTAAAGGGGGAGGGTGAACAGTCAGAGGTCGTGGTTCACATTGGTACCAATGACATAGGTAGAAAGAGGGATGAGGTCCTGCAAAAAGAATTTAGGGAGCTAGATAGCAGATTAAAAAGCAGGACCTCAAAGGTTGTCTCCTTCAAAGAACTCCAATAAATTTGTTAGACATGATTTCCTTTTTACAAAACCATGTTGACTCTGCCTGATTGTCTTGAATTTTTCTAAGTGCCCCGCTATAACATCTTTAATAATAACTTCTAACCTAATCATGCAACTAGGGCAGTAGAGAGAACTTAAACTAAGCAGTAGGGCTGTTACAACCAGTTGAGGATGGATGTCAGAACTTGCCCTTTCTTTCCCACACCTCAATTGATCGTAACAAGGTTTTTTGAAATTTATAAGGATGAAGATTTCAATTCAGTGTCTGTACTTAACCATTTATGTGCTGATTGTAAAAAAACTCAGTCCGACAGGCTTTCTTGAGTTTAAACACACCGGGGTTTCTACTGAGCTAAAAAAAATCCCAACCAAGATATAAATAAAAATTTTAAAAGCTAAACACACAAACACAAGCATGCAAAATCATATGTGTATAAGTACTGTATAAGAAGGTTAACTTTGGTTCAATAAAGATTCAGTGTTAAAAGGCAAAAAACAGAGAGTTCACTGTTTATGAATCCTTCGCTGTTGTTCACAGCTGTTCCTTAAACAGTGGACCTGAGTTTTTCCTTGGAAATTGCTGCTTTAGATTTTGAAGTCTCCTTCAGAACTTCTCTGTCTGTTGACCCCAGTATGATGTGAGCAGGCAGAGTTCCTTTTGATTGAAATTATCTATCGCTATGCTGTATTTCAAAAATGCAACAGAGATAGAGCTCCGAATTTGAGACAGCATGGAGAGAGATGGTGTCACTGGTCCATTTGTAGCAGTGACCGTTGCATCCGATGAGGCTGTGACGACTTGAGAGATATCAGCCATGGAACTAGCAACTCTCTCCCAGGTGGGGCCAGCACAGGCTCCACGGACCAGATGACAACCGCCAAGGTCATCAAGGCCAACAGGATAGTAGAGTCAACAGGCTGTCTCAGATGCCAATCCCAGCGAGGGGGCAGCACCAAGATGTAGCACCCGAAAATGTAAACATAAGGCACCTTAGGCACACCACAGGTTTATCACTGTTGCTTTTGTGTCGGCCCGCAATGACGTCTTTATCAGTTGGTGTGATGTTGAACACCTTTGTCATTTTATTCTTATAAGTTCCTTGTGTTATAATATTAAATTCAGACATGACAGGTAGAGGTTCTGGTGTAGTGGTACTGTTACTAGACTAGGGACTCAGCATAATGCTTTGTGGACCTGGGTTCAAATCCCACCATGGCAGATGGTGAAATTTGAATTCAATCAAAAAAAATCTGGAATTAAAAGTTTAGTGATGACCATGAAACTATGGGGGAGGTGCCAGAGGACTGAAGAACAGCTAATGTGGGTCTGCTATTTAAGAAGAGGTGTAGAGATAAGCCAGGGAAGTACAGGCCAGTGAGTCTCACGTCAGTGGTAGGGAAACTATTGGAGAAAATTCTGAAGGAGAGAATTTATCTCCACTTGGAGAGGCAAGTTTTATCAGGGATAGTCAGCGTGGCTTTGTCAGAGTGAGGTCATGCCTAACAAATTTGATTGAATTTTTTGAGGAGGTGACCAGGTGATATGGGAGACAGGGTAATTTGATAAGGTGGATTCAAAACTGACTTAGTTGTAAGGAGACAGAGGGTGATGACAGAAGGATGCTTTAGTGACTGGAAGCCAGTGTCCAGTGGCATACCACAGGGATCTGTGCTCGGTCCCCTACTTTTTGTCATTTATATAAACGACATAGATGGCTATGCGGGGGGTAGGATTAGTATGTTTGCGGATGACACAAAGATTGGCCGGGTGGTTAACAGTGAACTTGAGTGTCTTGAGCTACAGGAAGATATAGACGGGATGGTCAAATGGACAGATAAGTCGCAGATGGAATTTAACTGAAAAGTGTGAGATGATACACTTTGGAAGGAGTAATTTGACAAGGAATTATTCAATGAATGGCATGACACTAGAAAGTTCTGAGGAACAAAGGGACCTTGACATGTGTGTCCATAGATCTCTGAAGGCAGAGGGGCATGTTAGTGGGGTGGTGAAAAAGGCATATGGGACATTTGCCTTTATCAATCGAGGCATAGATTACAAAAGTAGGGAGGTCATGTTGAAATTGTATAGAACCTTGATGAGGCCACAGCCAGAGTACTGTGTGCAGTTCTGGTCGCCACATTATAGGAAGGATGTGATTGCACTGGAGGGGGTGCGGAGGAGATTCACCAGGATGTTGCCTGGGATGAAACATTTAAGTTATGAAGAGAGGTTGGTTGGACTTGGGTTGTTTTCGTTGGAGCAGAGAAGACTGAGGGGCGACCTGATCGAGGTGTACAAGATTATGAGGGGCATGGACAGGGTGGATAAGGGAGCAGCTGTTCCCCTTATTGTTGAAGGGTCAGTCACAAGGGGACATAAATTCAAGCTGAGGGGCAGGAGGTTTAGGGGGGATGTGAGGAAAAACCTTTTTACCCAGAGGGCTGTGATGGTCTGGAATGCACTGCCTGGGAGGGTGGTGGAGGCGGGTTGCCTCGCATCCTTTAAAAAGTACCTGGATGAGCACTTGGCACATCATAACATTCAAGGCTATGGGCCAAGTGCCGGTAAATAGGATTAGGTAGGTAGGTCAGGTGTTTCTCACGTGTCGGTGCAGACTCGATGGGCCAAAGGGCCTCTTCTGCACTGTGTGATTCTGTGACTTTCCGTATGACTGATGTTAGGCTAACTAGCCTGTAGTTTCCTGCTTTCTGTCTCCCTCCCTCTTTGAATAAAGGAGTTACATTTGCTGTTTTCCAATCTAATGGAAACGTCCCCGAACCTAGGGAATTTTGGAAAATTAAAACCAGTGCATCAGCTATCTCACTAGCCACTTCTTTCAAGGCTCGAGGGTGTAGTCCATCCGGACCTGGAGATTTGTCAGCCCGCAGCCCCAACAATATGTTTAATACCACACCCCTGGTGATTGTAATTTTCCCGAGTTCCTCTCTCCCTTCCATTTCCTGATTTACAGCTATTTCTGGGATGTTACTTGTGTCCTCGGTAGTGAAGACTGAAGCAAAACACCTGTTTAATTCATCCTCCATCTCCCTGCTTTCCATTATGAGTTCCTCAGATGCACTTTCTATAGGACCAATGCTCACTTTGTGCACTCTTTTCTTATTTAAGTATCCATGGAACTCTTACTATGCATCTTTATATTACTCGCTAGCTTTCTCTCATACTCTATTTTTCCCTCCTTATTAATCTTTTTGTTGTTCTTTGCTTTTGTTTATATTCTTTCCAATCTTCTGACCTGCAACCTGTCTTTGCGTAATTATGTGCTATTTCTTTAAGTTTGACATTGATTTTAATTTTTTTAGTTAACCACGGATGGTGAGCCCTCTCCTTGGAATTTTTCTTTCTCATTGGAATGTATTTATTCTGTGTATTCTGAAACAACCCTTTAAACGTCTGCCACTGAACTTTTGTTGACCTATCCCTTAACCTCATTTGCCAGTTCACTTTAGCTAGCTCTGCTTTCATGCCCTCATAATTGCCCTTATTTAAGTTTAATATACTAGTTTTGGACACACTCATTTCTCCCTCAAAATAAATTTAAAATTCAATCATATTATGATTGCTGCTACCTAGGGGTGCCTTCACTATGAAATTATCAATTAATCTTATCTCATTGCTCAATACCAAGTCTAGTATAGCCTGCTCTCTGGCTAGCACCAGAACATGCTGTTCTAAGAAACTACCCCAAAAATATTCTATGAACTTCTCATCTATGCTACCTTTGCCCATCTGATTTTTCCAGTCTACTATTGTACCTTTCTGCAAGCTTCTATTATCTTTTTTTTATACTCTGTTCTACTGTGTAGTTACAATTAGGGGCCCTGTACACCACTCCCACAAGTGACTTCTTGCCTTTATCATTCCTCATCTCAATGCAAACTGCTTCCACATCCTAGTTTCCTGAATTTGGGTCATCCCTCTCTAATGTGCTAATACCATCATTAATTAACCAAGCTACCCCTCCACCTTTTCCTAACTTCCTGTCCTTCCTAAATGTCATGTACCCTTCAATATTCAGGTCCTAACCTGTGATTCTGTAGCCATAGCTCTGTAATGGCTATCCTCATACTTATTTATTTATATTTGCACTATAAATTCATCTGTTTTATTTCAAATGCTGTGTGTGTTTAGATACAGAGCCTTTAGTTTCACCCTTTTATTATTTTTGTAACAACTAGCCTTATCTGCTGATTTACTCTTAGATTTGTACTCTGTCCCTTCCTGTCACAGCCTGTTTATCATTTCCCATATTAATACCTGTCTCTCTTGCCTTGTCTCTACTCTTTGGTTTACCACACATTCCCAAATTTAACCCCTTGCCCCCACTATTCAGTTGAAAACCTTCTCTACTTCCCTAGTTGTGCGGCGCACGAGGACATCAGCCTCACCATAATTCAGGTGTAGACCGTCCCAACGGTATAGATCCCACTTTCCTCCATACTTCTGCCAGTGCCCCACGAACTGGAACCTACTTCTCCCACACCAGTCTTTGAGCCATGCATTCATTTCTCTAATCTTATTTGTCCTATGCCAATTTGCACGTGGCTCAGGGAATAATCCAGAAATTATAACCTTTGAGGTTCTGCTTCTTAATTTGGTGCCCAGCTCATCGTACTGACTAGGCAGATCCTCCTTCCTTATCCTGCCTATGTTGTTGGTCCTCAGATGGACCGCGACCACTGGATCCTCCCCCTCCCACTGCAAGTTCCTCTCCAGACCTGAGCAGATGTCCCGAACCCTAGCACCAGGCAGGCAACAAAGCCACCTGGACTCTCGCTCTTTGCTACAGAGAACAGTGTCAATTCCCCTCACTATATTGTCCCATACTACCACTACGTTCCTTTTTGCTCCCCCCACTTGAATGGCTTCCTGTACCACAGTGCTATGGTCAGTGTCCTCATCCACCCTGCAGCCCCCATTCTCATCCGAACAAGCTGAGAGAACCTCAAACCTATTGGACAATTGCAGAGGCTCACACTCCTGCCTTCCAACCCTCTGGATCCCCTTACCTGCCACACTTGCAGTCGTACCCTCTTGTCCCTGGCCACTGACCAAATCAGAAGACCCAATCCTAAGTGGTGTGACTGCTTCCTGGTATAAACCATCCAGGTAACTTTCCACCTCCCTGATGTGTCGCAGAGTCTGTGCCGAAATATCTCAAGCTGCAAACACTTACTGCAGGCATTTTTGCCCTGGATCACAATGTTATCCAGGATCTCCCACATGTTGCGGCCTTGACACATCATCTTTCGTGCCATCCTTAATGTGTTTTAAATAATTATTTGATTATATTAATCACTTATTTATGTTGTTTTCTTATATATTTTATTAACTTTACCACCAATTTGTGTACTATTTTAAACCTTAAGGATAGAATAGAACTTAACCACTTACCAGAAACCCACCAAACAGCTAGCTCCTTTCCCTGTAGTAGAGCAAGAACCAATTTCTAGGGGTGAGAAAGATAGAAAAAGGAAACAAACAAGTCGTTCACTCCACTTCCCTGAACTCCCGTCTCACCAAACCCTAAGTCTTCACTCAGTTAGCTCAGATGCACTCCATTTCCCAAGGCTGCATTAAAGAACCCTGAACTCATAGTAAATTGAACTGGGGCTACAGTAACCAGATTCAGCCAGTTACCTAATTACGTAGTCAGCTCCTACAGCTGAGAGTGAGTTTACCCTTTCTAAACTGCAAGGAAGAAAGAACTTAGCCTGCTTACACAGTATTTTCCAGTTACTGCTAATTATAGACTAGATCAAAATTAACACTTAAAACTCCCCTCTCACCAAACCCCAAGTCTCCACTCAGTTAGCTCAGCTGCATTTTGTTTGCCCTACTCCTACACCTTCTTTCCGAACCCTGCCACTGTGTCTTGGTGCTACCTGGACATCCACAGCGGAGATGGAGGCAGGCTGCTGACTGATATGCCCTATCTGTGATGACCTTGGCAGAAGTCCTCTGGAGGGCCGAGACCTGGAGGGCCCTGGCCTGGTTTTGGGGTCATGCTGTGTGGCAGTGACACCCTCCTCAGTCTGTGAGTTGGAGCTGCTGAGGTCACAGGAAGTGGAGATTCAGATGGGCCAGAAAGTCCAGAGTTACCCGTCTGACTCCTTGAGGAGAAGAGATGGCTGGAGTGAGATAGGGCTACCCTGCACCCCTCTCGCGTACACACTGTTGGAGGCCAACTATGACGTCGGCGATGGAGTTCAGCCCGCGCAGCAGTGCTTGAGCGACATACTAGACCAAGGCCTCCATGGCGGCTGCCATCCTACCAGTGTCGACCTCCGTGCGTTGGCATGCTGGCGCTATAACCTCAGCCTGAAGGCGGACAGATTCCTCCATCGTGCCTTGCAATCTGAGGAGTGCAGTGGACATACTTTCCTGATGTTCCCGAGCTTGCCTTTGAAGTTCCAGCAACTGTGACATGACCAAGTCCAGAGCCTTGTATATTGACTCGGACTCAGCAAATTTCTGGCCTCCAGCACCACTCAAAGTACCGGGGACCTGGGAAGCCCCTGCTGCCACCTGCTGTGGGTCAGTAAGTGTAATGTGCTCACCAGATTGTGATCCCAAGGCTGCTCTAAAGCTAGGTCCCTCCAAAGTCTGTGTCTTTGTGCTGATAGAGGGTGTGGGTGAGCGTTGTGGTGGCTCTTCTGGGAGGGTTTCAGCGGATTCCTCTTCTGAGATTCCTCTGGGTTGATTGGAGGCCCTGGCTTGTGGACTCTCTTGGCTATTTGGCTGAGGTGCCTGTGAAAGCAAGGAGAGATAATTAGTGCATGGCAGTGGCCTGTAAAACAGGACACATCACACACAGCATGGTTGTCTGATGGATGTTGCACTGCTGGATCCTCATTTGGTGGAGCACCGCCGACCTCATCGTCAGCACAGGAACAGTCCAGATCCTTGCCGGCCAGCTGAATGGTTCTACTTTCGAAGTCCGTGAGGACCTTGATGTCAGGCATTACTCCATCAGTCTGCAATCTCTCCCTCTTTTTGTGTGCCAGCTTGTCCTTCATGAATAGAGACTGAGAGAGTGTAAACAGGGCGCCTACCAGGCCAGATGATAAGTATGCCTGGCATATGTGGGTGATGAGTGGTCCCATGGACAAGATGAGGACATTGAAGGTCTGTGTGAGGGAGTAAATGGTGATGCCCTTGAACTGGCAGTGAGTGAGATCCCTGTGGATGTGTGATGGGTTTGTGATTGTGTGAGTTGAGAGTGATGCGAAGAGTGACTTACCCTAGCAGAACGGAGGAGATCATTCATCCTCTTTCGGTACTGGGTGGCTGTCCTCTTTTGCAGGGCATTGGCGCTGACCACCGCCTCCCAAGTCGGATTGGTAATGCCGCTGCCCCTCCTGCAGCCAGAGTAGGGGTAGAGGACATCCCGAGGGACCTTCACAGTGTCCAAAATGTGCTTGAGGGATGCGACACTAAACTGGGGTTCTGCAGTCTTTTTGCCTTTCAGGGCCATCCTGACTTCCGTGCGGCAGTCCTAGGCTGGAAACAGTGAGAGGTGTGCAACATAGCTGCACTTTAAATATGGCGCCCGGTGTGATGATGTGGCTAGGTGATGGCATGGCGGGCAAATGAGTGCCCATCCGCCATGGAAACGGCATGTTTCTCAGGAATGCATAATTAGAACAGCAGGTTTGGGATGATGCAACGTGAGAAGCTGCCTTTGCAGCTGACGGGTAAAATGTCATTTTCACCACCCGCTACTGCACTTAGTGCAAATCTGGGATGATTCCACCCATAGTCATTATTGTTGAGACTAGCTTTGATTTCCAGATATTATCTGTTGAAATTAAATTCCACCAGCTACCATGGTGGGATTTGAACCCATGTCCCCAGAGTATTAGCCTGGCTCTCTAGATTACTATCCCAGTGGCATCACTACTATCCCACCATCTCCCCATAGATTAACAGCTGGGCAGATACTCACCAGCAGGTGTAGGTGGCTCCCATAAAAACCCATTTGCCGTACAGGACTAACCACCTGTTATCAGCTTGTATCTATTGGCTGGTATATCGATGGTTATAGCCATGGAAAGAGAATTCATTTAGCATTTTTTGGATTGTTAATCAGGTTGTCAATTCTAACACAACCTTCCACTATTCTCCAAGGAATAAGTGTGAAGACATGATGATAACGACACCATCAGCAGTGGAAACCCTGGCTGAACCATGTGCTAATTAACATAAGTTGAAGCCAATCAGGAATGTAAATGTGTAGCTTAAAGGCTGGTGTTAGGAGGGTTCCATTTCGTGGGACACTGGCACCAGTACCAGAACAGGAAGGAGCTGTACCAGTAGGATGCTCCCTAAATCAACGCAATGGAAGTTAACCTTTCACAAGTAGTTATTACTCATTTGTCAGCCTCACTTTAACAGCATAAAAAAAGATAACAATTAATTAATTCTACAGTAATCTGGCTACAAATCATGGATAATATTCCTCTGTCCTGTTCTCAAATTGCACCTGAAAAATAGGTGATCCTATGCCCCATCCTGTAGCTGAATAGTACTGTACCTAAACTACTTCTGTTTCCCAAGGAAACAACCACATGTGCCCTTGGCAACTGCTGAAGCCATTCTCCTGGGCCTTTCCTGAGCTACTCTTTCCCTATCACAGAGTATGTATTACTATTCCTAACTATACAACTTGAATAAAAAGAGAAGACTGACAGTCAAGCCTGCACCATCCTGTTAAATCTGTACCACCAACTCCATCCTCACACTCATTTTTCATGTCCTTCCATTTACTATGTGGCACCAGTGTGCCCCCGTGCCCCCTCTTATCAGCTCCTTCAAGGCAGTCTGCAGTAGCACCTGACTCCTTCTTGTGGCATCACTGCCATCTCAGTAGCTACAAGCCCATTCACAAGGGTTGGAACCTTTCTCTAAAGATGTGCACCACCAACATGCAATTCACAACTTCTGCCAGGCATGAATTAGTTTAAAAATGTACCACAATTCATTTGCAGCTGCCACAGTAAGAAAATCCCACCCCATCTCCTTTAAGAGTCAAAGAACTTCAATGAGGCTTCCATTTAATCTATCAGGTTCAGGCAGCACTGGGACTTCTTCTCCTCTCTGGTTCTTCAACCAATAAAACGCCATTGTACACCCAATCGAGCGAAAGAACAAAAGATTTGCATTCATATAGCACCTTTCAAGACTTCAGGATGTCCACAATGAGTGAAATATTTGTGAGCCATATTTATAATGTAGGAAACGTGTAAGCCAATTTGTGCACAGCAATATGTAACAAGTAGCAATGATATAAATGACCAACTAGTCTGTTTTGGTGATGTTGGTTGAGGGATAAAGATTAATAACATTACCCTTGGCCAGGGCAAGTAGAACTCCCCAACAACAACTCCCCCCCTCCCCCCCCCCCGCCATTATTCTTCAAGATGGAGCTATGGGGGATTATTTTATGCCCACTTGAGAGGGCAGAAGATGGCACCTCTGATAGTGCAGCTCTTCCTTAATACTACACTGGTGTGTGAGCCTACATTTGATATTCAAGTCTCTGAAGTGCGACAAGAAACCACAACCATCTGATTCAGAGGCTGACGAAAGAAAACTGTTTCAATTCCCCCCCTTTAGAGGAGCGTGCTACGTTAACATTATTCCTGGACAGCTCCAGGAGAGGAATAACAGCCCTGACATCTAATTCCACACAATTACAAAATGATCACTATATTAACTTTAAGGTGTAAATTTATGGCTAATTAGAGAAAATATGAAATCAGCTTGCTTCAAAAATACTATCGCAATCTGTAACTATTTCATTTTGATATATTTATAACTTTATACGAAATTATATTTCCTGCCAGAAGCAAAAGAGAATGAAGTGGATGAGAAGGTGTCTGATCAGATGGATAAGCAGGAAAGGCTGGTACCTCCAGAGGCTGCCACAATAACCAGTGAAAGTGATTCCTCTTCAAGGCCACTAGTAAGCCCAGTGACAGAGGACAAAAAGGAGCCTGAGAACGAAGTGACTGAGAAAGCATCAGAGGCCAAAGGTACAAGGGGCCGGATTTTGGAGTCCAAAGTGGGTCAGGCGGGAAAATAAAATGACTTGGCTTCTGAAGTGAGAAATCAGAATTCAGGTTTGATCATTTTCATCCCCAACCTTTCTCCCGAAAACTGTTTCACTTACCTCAGAAATCATAATAACAAGGTTTAATCCATCAGCTCGTATTTATGAAGAGTGGTGCTGCATTGAGAGTCTTGATGAGTTGTTTAGAAAAAAAATATCCTGGTAATTAGAGCTGCCTCTGCTTGCCCAAAGGCCATTCCTTGAGCCAACAAGCGCAGGATTGTTCTCAAAGCCATCTGCAAGGGAGGTATGTGGATCAGCCCACATGCCTTTGAGCCACTACTATTGTAATGAAAACTCAAGGTAAGTGCTGCAAAGTGGTTGTGTACCTAGCTGACACAAGTTAAGATCCTAGGAGACCTCCCTCTAGTACATTGAACTCTGACAGTAAACTTTCTGTTGTGCAAGTGAGAATGAATGGTAAAACATTTAACCATAGAATAGAACCAGAGGCCAGAATTTTGACGTTGGCATGCGGGGGCGGGCCTGGCACGCCGACGCATAAAATGACGTGCAGTGACGTCAGGTGTACGTCCCAGCGTCACCACGTGTCATTTAGATCTTTCGTTCGGTGCGTGCGCCAGAGGCGGTTGCATGCCTGCCGAACTGTCAAAGGCCTATTAAGGCCATTAAAAACCCAATTAAAGTACTTATCAACACTGCCCGTCCATCCTTAAGGTTGGCAGGCAGGCGAAGAGCCCAAGCAGCCTTTGCGTTTTTCAGGAAACCTCATCCATGGGCTGGTTGAGGTTTCCTGAAGGTTTTATTAAACAAATAAATATTTTTTGAACAATTCATAATCATGTCCCAGCTTGTGTGACACTGTCACATGAGGGGACATGTCTAAATAATTTTTATCTTTCTTTATTTAAAAATTTCAATAGGAACTTAATCTCCCTGAGGCAGCTCAGAGAGATTTCTGCGCTCTTTCGTGCACATGTGTGAAAGAGCGCAGGCTTCCTCCTCCCCACCCTCACAGGTAGCACTGAGAGTGCTACTGGCCGTGCGTTATGCTGGGCAGGCCTTAATTGGCCCGCCCACGTAAAATGGCAACGTGCAGCCGATTGCGGGCGGCGATTGGCTCCATGCCCGCCCGCTCCCGACCAGCCCACCTGACATACAGAAAATTCTCCCCAAAGAAAAGTTATGCCGCAGAAAGAGGCCATTCAGCCATCATGTCTGTGCCGGCCATAAAATGATGAAACAGAAACTAGCCACTCATTTTAATCCCACTTTCCAGCACCTGCAGGTTACAGTGCTTCAGATGTAGATCCAAGCACCTTTTAAATGAGTTGTGCATTTCAGCCTCAACCACTGATTTAGACAGTGAATTCCAGATGCTCACCACCCCCTGGGTGAAAAAGTTTTTCCTCATGTCCCCTCTAATCCTTCTACTAATCACCTTAAATCTGTGCCCCCCTGGTAATTGACCCCTCAACTAGGGGAAACAAGTCTTTATTGCCTACCCTTTCTAGGCCCCTCATAATTTTGTACATCTCAATTAGGTCACCCCTCAGCCTCCTCTGTTCTAAGGAAAACAACCCTAGCCTATCCAATCTTTCCTCATAGCTGCAATGTTCAAGCCCTGGCAGGATTCTTGTAAATCTCCTCTGCACTCTGTCCAGAGCAATTATGTCCTCCCTGTAATGTGGTGACCAGGACTGTACACAAAATACCAGCTATGGCCTAACCAGCATTTTATATGGTTCCCTCATTATATCCCTGCTTTTGTTTTCAACACCTCGCCCAATAAAGGAAAGCATTCCATATGCTTTCCTTACCACCTTATCCACCTATCCTGCCACCTTCAGGGACCTGTGAACATGCATTCCAAGGTCTCTCACTTCCTCAGCCCCTCTCAATATCCTCTCATTTATTGAGTATTCCCTTGCTTTGTTTGTCCTCCCCAAATGCATTACCTCACACATTTCCGAATTGAATTCTATTTGCCACTTTTCTGCCTATTCAACCAAACCATTGATATCATTCTGGAGACAACACTATCCTCTTCACTATCAACTACATGGTCAATTTTTGTGTCATCTGCAAATTTCCCAGTCATACCTCCCACATTTATGTCCAAATCATTAAAGATACAAAAAACAGCACAGGCCCCAACACTGAATCCTGTGGAGCACCACTGGAAACCGTTTTCTATTTGCAAAAATATCCATTGACCATTACCCTTTGTTTCCTGCCACTGAGCCAATTTTGGATCTAACTTGCCACCTCCCCCTGTATCCAATGGGATTTCACTTTTCTGACCAGTCTGTCATGTGGTACCTTGTCAAATGCCTTACTAAAATCTGTGTAGACAACATCCACTGCACTACCCTCAGCAATCCTCTTTGTTACTTCCTCAAAAAATTCTATTAAGTTAGTAAGACACGATCTTCCCCTAATAAAACCATGCTGACAGTCCCTGATCAACCCGTGCCTTTCTAATTGACAGTTTATCCTGTCTCTCAGAATTGACTCCAATAAATTGCCCACCACTGAAGTCAGACTGACTGGTCTATCATTTTCTGGCCTATCGCTTCCACCCTTTTTAAATAATGGTACAACATTTGCAGACCTCCAATCCTGTGGTACCTCACCCGGTATCTAGTGAGGATCTCAGAGCATCCACTCTTTCCCCCCTGGCTTCCTTTAACAGCCTGTAATACAATCCATCCAGCCTTGGTAACTTATCCGCCTTTAAGGATGTCAGTCGCTCCAGTACTTCCTCTCTCACTATGCTTATCGTATCTGATGTTTCACACTCCTCCTCATTAACTAGAATGCCTGTATCATCCCTCTCCTTAGTGAAAACGGAGACATTGAGAACCCTGCCCACATCTTCAGCATCAATGCACAAGTTACCATGTTTATCTCTGATAGGTTTATCTCTGACAATAAGTTATTGTCTTGCTCTTAATGTACTGGTAAAACATCTTTGGGTTTTCTTTGATTTTACCTGCCAATATTTTTTCGTATCCTCTCTTTGCTTTCTTAATTTCCAATTTTACTTCACCCTTATACTTTCTATACTCCCCTAGGCTTTGTACAGTATTAAGTCCTTTGTGACCGTCATAAGCTTTCTTTTTCTGCTTTATCTTGGCCTGTATGCTTCTGGATAACCAGGAGGCTCTGGATTTGGCAGTACCACCCTTTTTTTGTGGGGCATGTCTACACTCACCTTTCTAGTAGCTGTATCCAGTCCACTCTCGCAGGCTCACCTCTGAACTTCATAAAATTTGTCTTCCCACAATTATGAACTTTTGCTCCTGTTCTACCTTTGTCTTTTTCCATAATGATGCTAAATCTAACTGTATTATGGTCACCAAAATGGTCCCCCACTGCTACTTCATCCATCGGCCCAACTTCATTTCCTAAGATCGAATCTTAGATTCTTAGAATTGCACCCTTCTCGCTGGGCTTGTTACATCTGGCTAAAAAAGTTCTTCTGAATGCAGTTGAACAATTTTGCACCCACTGTGCCCTTCACACTCTTCATATCCCAATTGATATTAGGGTAGTTGAACTCCCCAATCATTACTGCCCTATTATTTTTGCACTCAAAAATCTGTCTACATATTTGCTCTTCTAACTCCTCCATTATTTGGCGTTCTATAGTGTACTCCTAGCAGTGTGGCCGCCCCTTTTTTTATTTCTGAGCTCAACCCATATGGCCTTATTTGATGCCTTATTTAGTATATCATCCCTCCTCACAGCTGTAATTTATTCTTTAACCAATAATGCTACACCTCCACCATTTTTGTCCCATTCTCTATCCTGCCTGAAAACTCTATATCCAGGAATGTTGAGCTGCCATTTTTGCCCCTCCTTACGCCAAGTTTCCGTTGTAGCAACTGTATCATGTTGCTGTATGTCGATATATACCCTCAGCTCATCAGCTTTATTTGCTATACTTCTTGCATTTAAAATAGATTAAGTCTTCTATGTTGAAGGGTGCTTACCCACCCCTTAAAAAGCTACTGTGAGCATACCACTCTTCCTCCTTCAGACCTGGCAGGGGCTATTATAGTTAATAATTTCATTGTTATACCATGAGCATTTCTTAAAATAAAAGTTTATGGGTGGAATTTTATACCAGTGGGATTCTATAGTCCCGCCGAAGTTAATGGACTTTTGAATGGCTTGCTGTATTTTACAGCCCCATCCCCGCCGTGTTGGGGCTGTAAAATTCCACCTTTTGTCTTGCTTCGGTGCTTGTACTTACAACTTCCTCTGAACAAGGAAGTGATGATAGGAACTATCGCAGGTTGATGCTGTGATGTAGCAGAGTGAAGCAAGATCATCTAATACTTTAATGGGGCAATTTTCTTAAAGAGGCAATGTGATTTTGAGCAACCAGCAATTCCTGTTTGCTTGTCGAGCTAGGACCAGGTGATAAGAACATCTTATGAACGGAAACTTGGCGTAAGGAGGGGCAAAAATGGCAGCTCAACACTCCTGGATATAGAGTTTTCAGGCAGGGTAGAGAATAGGATAAAAATGGTGGAGGTGTAGCATTATTGGTTAAAGAATAAATTACAGCTGTGAGGAGGGATGATATACTAAATAAGGCATCAAATAAGGCCATATGGGTTGAGCTCAGAACACCTGCGGTCTGTCCGCAAGAAAGACCCAAACCTACCTGTCACTTGCCATTTTAACACTCCACCCTGTTCTCTTGCCCACATGTCTGTCCTTGGCTTGCTGCATTGTTCCAGTGAAGCCCAACGCAAACTGGAGGAACAGCACCTCATCTTCCGACTAGGCACTTTACAGCCTTCCGGGCTGAATATTGAATTCAACAACTTTAGATCTTAAACTCCCCCTCCCCCCATTTCTTCCACACCACCCCCCCCCCCCCCCCGCTCCACTTTTTTTTTTCAATAATTTGTATAGATTCTTCTTTCCCCACCTATTTCCATTATTTTTAAATCTAAAACTAAAACCTTGTTAGCCTTTCCACCCCACCCCCACTAGAGCTGTACTTTGAATATCCTGTCCTCCATTCTTAATTAGCACTTTTCTCAGACAAAACACCTCTTTGACCCTTTTGTCTGTGACATCTTTTGATTATCTGCTCATCTCCACAATCACCACACCCTCAATGTCTCTCTCTCCCCCCACCACACCACCCCCCCCCCACCCCACCTTAAACCAATTTATATTTCTCCCTTCTTCTAACTATGCTTCAGTTCTGCCGAAGGGCCATGAAGGCTCGAAACGTTAACTGATTTCTTCTCCGCCGATGCTGCCAGACCTGCTGAGTTTTTCCAGGTAATTCTGTTTTTGTTTTGGATTTCCAGCATCCGCAGTAGCTTTTAGCTTTTTGTTTTTAGAACATAAGAGTTCTTTATCTCGGTATGACATGTTCATATTGAATTCATACTATGAGGAAATCTGCTTTGTTGGATTTTTTCTGTGGGATTTCTTGGCAGAGGCTGAGGATTACAACTCCTGGCATGTCCAGGATTTCTGGTGCAAGCACAAAGCGTGGCAGGAGGATAGGCTGCATATGCTTGGTATTCAGTCATTCTGTTGACAGCTGCTGGGTTGGGAAGTGTACCTGAGTGGGAATGTGGCACAAAACAATGACCATGGGACCTGAGTGCAGCAGGAAAGTGAGCCCATGTGAGAAAATTAATCGGGAGCTGAAGAGGCGGCAGACGGAGTGCTGTCATTAGCTTCATGTGCAGCTGGGGCTCAAAGAAGTCCGTGGGGACCTGCATGGGGCTCAGGAAAGCCCTGAGAGCCATTGATAGCTTGGGAGTTGAGGCTCAGGGAAGCCCAACAGTAATGGTGTTCTGCTCAGAGCATCTAGAGAGGTGGAATTGTGCTGGTGATTAGTTGTTGGGGTGCAGCCTTGTAAATCCAGTGGGACACAGTCTCAGGAGAAAAAACTGAGCAACTGGGAGATGAGCAGTCAGTGAGGCAGTCTGAGTGGCTGCTGAGGGAAATCAGAAAATATATCCTGGAAAGAGAAGAGCTGAAATCCCTCATGAGGAAGACAGAGGGCAGAATTTTCCCGTTGTCGTGTGGGGGTGGGCCCCGCACATCCACACGTAAAATAATGCACGGTGACGTTGGGCGAGCGTCCTGATGTCACCACGCGCCATTGCAATATTTCACTGGGTGGGCACGCAATGATGTCAGACATGTGCCCGCCATTAATTAACGGGCCACTTAAGGCCCTTGAGGGTTAAATCGACGCCAATTTTTCGGTGCCCGTGCAATCTTCGGGTCGGCACACGGGTGCAACAGGCAGGCGGGTAGGACACATTTGTATAAACCTCTTCCATGGGCAGGATAAGAGGGCTTACTGGGGTCGTGAATGTGCACAGTCAAGCATTTACTTTTGAAAGTTTTTCAAACTTGCCTGTGTGATCTGCAGTACTTCAAAACACACACCAGCTGCTTTTTCTGGACCCTTAACCTTCAGGTCAGCACTCTGCAGTGAGGAATCTTTTCTGGGCCTGCAGGTTTCAAGAAGCCTTCCCTTAGCCTGGGAATGGGAGCTTAACTCTCCACTGGAGGCAGCTCCCCTGAGGAGGAGGGGAGGGCTAGAATGGGGGAGGAGGCCAGGAGCGCACATTCAGCCTCTAGGGGAGCCACCTCTGGGAGGGCAGGCGCAGGCACAAGGGGCGCAGGGCCAACAGGAAGTCCAAGGCGGCAGGGGCTGCAGAAGACGCCACTATCCTGCAGCCAGGGTATACAGGCGGCAAAGCAGCTACCTCAATATGTCTGAGGTGCAGTGCCGAAGGAGGCTCCATCTCTCAAGGGAGACAGTCAACTATATCTGTCAGATGATTGGGCCTGAGATCTCCTCTAATTGTGTGGGTGGGCATCCCATGCCAGTGGCTCTAAAGGTTGCAGCTGCCCTCAACTTCTATGCCTCTGGCTTCTTCCAGGGCTTGGTGGGTGATCTTTGCAGTGTCTCCTAATCAGCTGTCCACACTTGTGTCAGGAAGGTTACAGACGCTCTGTTCAGGCGTGCATCGACTTTCAACAACTTCCATTGGGACCAGGCAAGCCATACACAGTGAGCCAGAGGCTTTGTGGCGATTGTTGGCTTCCCCCCGCATCCAGGGTGCAATAGACTGCATGCATGTGGCCATCAGCAGGTGAGCCCGGTGCCTTTGTCAACAGGAAGGGCTTCCACTCCATGAACGTGCAGATAGTGTGTGATCACAGGATGCTGATTTTACAAGTCTGTGCGAGGTACCCAGGCAACTCCCATGATGCCTACATCCTCAGATACTCCCAGGTGCCGGGGCTCTTCAGTGCTTCAGCCTGGCTGGATGGATGGCTGCTGGGTGACAAGGGCTATCCCCTCAGAAGGTGGCTCATGATGCCACTACGCCATCCAAGAACAGAAGCTGAGCAGGGGTACAATAGGAGCCAGGGCACCACAAGGGCTGTGGTGGAGAGAAGCATCGGTCTTCTCAAGATGCGCTTCCGATGCCTGGACCGCTCAGGGGACGCACTCCTGTACCCCCGCAGATCGTGTCTCAGTAACAGTGGTTGCATGCTACGCTCTGCACAATCTTGCGCTGGAAAGGGGGAACGCAGTGGACGATGAAGCCGTCGACGCAGTGGCTGCAGCTGCACATGAAGAGTCCAGCAGTGAGTCTGAGGAAAAGCATGCACAGGGAAATGCTGAGGGGGTAGACGCTGACCCGGGCAAACTCCTGGGAGGCAGGGACACCCGGGAGGCTTTAATCCAATGAACCTTCAGCTAGCACAGCACAGATGGACCTCCAGGACAAGCCTGGGCTGCCACCTCGATACTCAACACCTAAGTGCAAAATCTGCCAGGTTAGGAACAGTAACTAAGGGCCTTGTTAGCAAAGCTGAATGTCCAACAAAGCACTCATTACAGTTTTGGAAACCATACACATGCAGAAGAAAAGAGGCACCCTCAGCCATGGTGACGTATCTGAATTTATTCTGTCAAGCAAACCAACTTATTCCAAAAGAAAGAGAATAGTGTTACAAATCAAATAAAATCATAAGGACCTCATCTCGGGCCAACACAAAAGCACCAGTGAAAAACCCGTGGTGTGCCTAAGATACCTTATGCTTTCATTTCCGGCTGCTACACCTTGCCGTTGCCCCATCTCTGGGACTGGCATCTGAGACAGCCTGTTGATCCTGCTGCCCTGTTAGCCTCGATGACCTTGGCAGTCATCCTCTGGTCTGTGGAGCCTGTGCTGGCCCACCTGGGAGGGAGCTGCCAGTTCCACAGCTGGCATCTCCCCAATCGTCGCAGCCTCACCGGATGATATGGTCACTGGGAGAGGGGCAGAGGAGTGGCTGCCCTCATCCAGAGCGCCCTGAGAGGACCCCGCAGAGATGCCAGGCAGCTGCTGCGCTGACGTGAGCTCGCTTCAGACTTCCCTGCTCACCGTGGGTGGATGGGTACCGAGCTGGGAAACTTGATGCCCACACCATCTCCCACACTGGCACTGACCATCTGAGGTCAGTGCTAATGTGAGGGCTTGCTGGTCACAGCACATCCCCTGATGGGTCTCCTGGAGGAGCCTCTCCATGAGAGTCGCCACTCTGTCCATAGAGGACGCTTGGCACCCAGACATGTGGCTCATTGCTTCAGCGAGCACCCACGTAGTCTCCTCCACCATGGAGACCAAGCCAAGCATAGCCTCATGTATCTCCCCCAGATGCTCCTGCACACCCGGCCACATTTCCTGCACCTGCTGTGTCGCGGACGACTCCAGAGGCTCATCATCAGCCACCGACTGAGTATGTGCCTGGTCCCCTGCAGTCCTCCGACTGCTGGCGCCATGGGCACTCTCTGTCTCTGCCAGCTTCTCCAGCGACTGTGAAGTGCCATCACCACTGTGCCCTGGGACACTAGCCGATGTTCTAATTCCCATCAAGGTGCTAGTATCTGCACTGGTGCCTGCCTCACAGAAATGGTGTGATGCTGGTGAGACTTCAGGCCCTCTCAGGTGTGAGAGGGGGACCCTGCTGCTCCTCTCCCCAGCCCTGGTCCGATGATGCTGGAAGGAAGAACGAGGACAGTGGATCACTTAGCTTGGAGACAATGACAAGGCCCATCCCTGTCCCCCGGATCATTGTGCGCTCATCCTTCCATAAGCAATGATCAAGCCATGTTGCAAAATTAAATAATTTACCATTCAGCAGTGCAATGGCTGTTGGGAGGACAGTGCTGACCTGACTGGTGGGCATAAATACCTGGCCGCGGCATCCCAGCCTCACCGACACCAGTGGACCTGGGTGCATAGCGCCTCTCCAGATCCAGGGCCTCCTGCTTAAAACAGCTTAGAATAGTGATCTGTGCCTGGCCGCCGCCAGTCCTCACACGCTCTGCCGCATTATGAGCATTCTTCTCCTGAAAATGAGAGACGAACATTGATTAGTGAAAATTGCACATGGACTCTGTTCGCACACGGCCCACCTCAACCAGAGTGGGACATTGTAGGGCTCCAGTGCCTCCTCACCCCGCTGCTGCCGAACACTCACACAAAGGTGCTAGGCCTGCTCCCCACTCTCCCACCACCCCCCTTGGACACGTGCTGCCTACATCACATTAAGCACCACACGGTATATCCTTCCATAGCAAGGAGGCGCAAGCCCGTGGAGCGCAGAGTGCAGCAGATGGTTCATTGCCACGCCACCTTGAAGCTCCCCTCCCACCATTTCATCACCCTAACTAGAACATGTCCTGGAGTTCTAACACAGTGCCTAGGTGCAGCTCCTCCCAGTTGTCTCCACACCAGTCATGTGGGACTCAGTGTAACACATGCTGCGGGGGCAAAACACATCTCTTCATCACCCTCTCAAGCTGACCTCAGAATGGGCAGTATCTGCTTGCCCACCCAGCAAAGGACAAATGCCATCAGTGATTCAATGCAGTCATGATACTCGGACTTGGGGGGTGCGGCAGCAGTGGGGGGGTAAGCCAACATGGTTTTCACCCTGCCAGAGCGCAACAAGTCATTGACGCGCTTGCGACACTGGATCCAGGTGCGCTGCACCATGTCGCGGGAGCTCACCACCTCCGCCAGCTCCTCCCAGGCATGTTTCATCACGTGGTGGGGGGCCTCCTTCTCCCACCCTGGGGGACCAGCACCTCCCGCCATGCTACCACCTCCTCAAGGAGGGCAGCAAGGCAGTCATCCGAAAAACGAGGGGCACACTGGCCCCCCCGCCCTACCCTCCGGCCTGGCCTGTCCCGCTGCCATACCCTCCGGCCTGGCCTGCTCACCAGAAGCCCTCTGCTGTGGCCTTGTACTTGACATTGTGAGCAGCCTAGAGAAGGCTGCCAGACCTTCATTTAAACAGGCTGCCGGGTCGCCATTGGACCTGGCGGTCTGTGTATGCCCGCCACCGCCTGCCCGTTCCCGCTATCCTTGGGAGCCGAGAAATATGCTGGGCGGGCTTCACTTGGCCTGCCCGTGTAAAATGGCAGCACAGACCCGATCACGGGTGGCGATCGGACCTGCACCCGCTCCCGCTCCGCACACCCCCGCCAACTGGAAAATTCAGGCCAGAGTTTTAAATAATTTTTGTGACTAACAGTGATCACTGACTTCTGGATGGGTTCTGAGAAGTTGGTGGAGTCTGTCTTGTTTGTTTCTGCCTTTAATGTACAGTTTGACGTGTGTGTTCCAACCACAGTTTGCCTGTTAACTCATTTTACCTCATGTTCATTCTATAAGAGCACACGATAACTATTATTGACCATTTACTTTGTTGATTCTTGAAGAGTAAAAATTCTTCTCTGTGTGTAAAACGATGCAAGCTTTTGGCTTTATGCTTTTTGCGAATACCATGGATTTCAAATTTCGTCTACTTTACAACAAACATTACTGGCTTCTAACCAAGTCATAAAAAAATGATGGGGTTTCATCCAGGATTGAAATACCATTATTCTAATTTGGGTGAGTTTTAATTGGATCATCAAGAAAAGTGGGGAAAGGATAACCATTTATATTGGGGGGATGCTGAAAATAGGAGGTGATCAGGAAAGGAGGAATATTGTACTATTGAAAGACCATGCCTAGCATCCTCATCAAAGAGTTTAACGTAAATGTAAGGAAGTAATGAAGCTAAGCAAATTATTTAGCGGAAAATGATTTATTTGTGATATTTGTGTGTTTGGTGCAGGAAAGAAAACAGAAACAGTTATCAACTTGGGAGTTGGAGAACTGGAAGTTAACCCAGTTTCCATGGCCATCGGCAGGTACCTAGGACTTGACCTATCACCCGAAGGATGTGCTGCTCGAAACCGCAGAGGCATCGCCTTTATTGTACATGGAGCTCCTCTCTCAGGTACAAGTAAATTCCATCACAAGTCCACACTCCACAGCACTGTAATTACACATGAAAAAAAGAGAGCTAGATTGTGACAAACAATCCAGTAATTAGAGGGGCAACCGACAGAAGCAAATGCCTGATGTTTGTATTCTAAGTGGCCCCTGTAGATTAGATTTTAATGCCACAATGACACCAGCTTGTTCATTTATGTTTCACTATATCGGCTTCTGCTGAAGAATTCCTGACTTGCAAGATTGCACATTTTTTTCATGCACCGGACCATGAGTCCCAGAGGCATCGATTTGCTCTAATCAGAGATATTATCAATATCCCAGTGGAGTTTTGAACGTAGGGTGTCCAGATGCTGGTCCTATTTCTTGTGTTCTTATGCTCTTGTGTATATACTATGGCCTGTAACTTCCATGGAGAAGCAATCAGAGTTGGATTGCCACTCCGCTCCTACTTACTTACCTGGAAATGAAGCCGGTCCTTTCTCTCCCGACCTTCTAACTCAGGCTGGGCAAGAACAGTGTAGTGCAATGGGTTCCTGAGGCCTTGTGTCAAGAGCAGCTGAGTGGGAGGAAAGAAAACCTCGCCCCTTTTTTACAGCACTAGGATATTCAACAGGTGGGTGGAGGGAGCTTTGCTCCGTTAAGTATGCTACAGCTTTTTAAAAATTCATTCATGGGATGTGGGCTTTGCTTGGCTGGGCCAGTATTTATTGCGCATCCCTAGCTGCCCTTGAGAAGGTGGTGGTGAGCTGCCTTCTTGAACCGCTGCAGTCCAAGCGGTGTAGGTACACCCACAGTGCTTTTAGGAAGGACGTTCCAGGATTTTGAGCCAGCGACTGAAGGAACGGTGATATATTTCCAAGTCAAGATGGTGAGTGACTTGGAGGGGAACTTCCAGGTGGTGGCGTTCCCATCTATCTGCTGCCCTTGTCCTTCTAGATGGTAGTGGTCATGGGTTTGGAAGGTGCTGTCGAAGGAGCTTTGAGCTGACTGGGAATGTTTGATACTATACCTGTTTTAATTAATTTCTTTCCATTGCATCCTGTCGCTTCATTCATCTAGTTAATAGCTTGGTATTGATCGGAAACATTCCATCAGTAATTTCACCCAAATCCTTTTTGTTCTGCTTTTGGACACAAAACAGGATCCCTTCTTTCCACTTTCATTTCACGTTTCCTGCTTCATTAGCACATTATCTAACATTTTTTCACACTAAAGTTCTGTGTCATTTCTTAATTAACCTCCTCATGTAAAATGGCAGTGGAATGTTAAACACTTAACACAAGTAACGTTACACTTCACACATTAAAATACATGTTCATCTGCGCTGCAATACTGTAGACCATTTCTGGAAATGAATGGAGCACATGTCCCACGTTCTGAAAACATACCTGGGTAACTTTTGTTCTTCAGTATGTTAAGGTAATTGGCATTCCTCAGATGTAGTGAAGAGGAAAAAGATCTCACTCCCCACCCTTTCCATATGACCAGGGTTCCTTGAAACTTCCTGAAGGTAAATGAATGGTGACACCTGTAACCATTGGTGCAGGTTCAGCATAACTGTTTTAATCGGACCATAGAGGGCTTTCCCATTCACCTGCTTCAGCTTCCTGCAGCTACATCAACTTGTAGCGCAGCCATCCCTTGCAAGTGCTTTTTGTTAAGATGCTTGTGTGCTATTTGGCACTGATGGTTTGACACAGCTCTGTACCTATCAGGTGTACAGCAAGCAGCAGGTGAAGAAATCCACCCATTTAACCACATACTGTGTAAAAAACCTTTTCCTCATGTCACTGTTGCTTCTTTTTCCAGTTACCTAAACTGCCTTCTGATTCTCAATCCTTCCACCAATGGAAACATTTTCTCCCTCTCTACTCTGTCCAGACCCATCATGATTTTGAACACATCCATCAAATCTGCTCTTAATATTCTCTTCTTCAAGGAGAACAGGCCCAGCTTCTCCAATCTATCCATATAACTGAAGTTCCTCATTCCTGGACACTTTCTTGTGAATCTTTTTCACCTCCTCTCTAACGTCTTCACATCGTTCCTAAATTGTGGTGCCCAGAACTGGACACAATACTCCAGTTGAGGCCAAACCAGTGTTTCATAGAGGTTTATCATAATATCCTTGCTTTTGTACTCATAAACTTTATTAGCTACTTTATCAACCAGCCTTGCCATGTTCAATGATTTGTGCACATATACCCCCAGGTCCCTCTGCTCCTGCACCCCCTTTAGATTTGAATCCTTTATTTTATATTGCCTCTCCTCATTCTTCCTACCAACAAAAATCACTTTGTACTTCTTTATATTAAATTTCACCTGTCACATGTACGCCTGTTACACCAGTCTGTCTATTTCAATTTGAAGTTTAACACCACCCTCCTCACAGTTCACAATACTTGCAAGTTTTGAAATTGTGCCCTACACACCCAAGTCTATGTCACTAACATATATCAAGAACAGCAGGTGTCCTAATACAAATCCCAGGGTAACCCAACATATACCTTCCTCCAATCCAAAAACAACCATTCACCACCACTCTGACTCCTGTCACTCAGCCAATTTTGTACCCATGCTGCTCCAGTCCCTTTTATTCCATGAGCTCTAACTTTGCTGACAAACCTGTTATGTGGCACTTTAATAAATGCCTTTTGAAAGTCGATGTACACTACATTAACTACATTCCCCTCATCAAATCTCTCTGTTAGCTCATCAAAAAAACTCAAGCAAGTTAGTTAAACGCAATTTGAACCTTCTATATTGAGCCTGCTCACATATGTTATCCACCTGACATCTGTCATATGTCTCGTTTTTCTCCTTCATCTCACACTCTATGGGCAGAATTTTGCCGTCGGCAAGCAGGGGGCGGGGCCCGCTTGCCGACGCTTAAAATGATGTGGGATGACATCGGGCGGAACCCCCGACGTCATCCCACCCCATTTAAATTTTCAGGAAGGCGGGGGCACTGCAAAAACAGCTGCGGGCCCGCCGACCTGTCATTGGCCAATTGAGGCCATTGACAGGATCATTTAAACAATTAAAGGACCTGCATCCAACCTTAAAGTTGGCGGACAGGCCAGGAGCCCCGGCGGGAACTAGAAAAAACATGAAACCTCATCCACCAAGTTATAGTGTAAATTATGAACATGCCCCAGCTCATGTGACATTGTCACATGAGGGGGACATGTTAGAGAATTTTTTTTTCTATTTTTAGTCTTTTTCAAAGTGGAAGCGATCTCCCTGAGGCTGCACTTTGCCTCAGGGAGATGTGTACTCTTTCGTGCGCACGCGAAAAAGAACGCACTCTCACATTTGGGGAATCCCTCCCCAGCCCGCACAGGAAGTGCATAGCACTTCCCACCGGATGTCACGCCGGGTGGGCCTTAATTGGCCCGCCCACGTAAAATGGCGGTTCTTCGGCGGAGATCAGCTCCCCGCCCGCCAGAGATTGGGTCGGGCCCCTCCGCCCAAGAGGCAGAAAATTCTACCCCATGACTTTTTTCATCCAAGGAGCTCTTGATTTGTTTGCCCTACGTTTCCCTCTTTTGGGAATGTACCTTGACTGTACTGATCTACCTCCCCTCTAAAGACAGCCCATTGTTCCATCCAATCATTGATTCCAGTTTAACTGGGCCAGATCTGTTCTTACCCCATTGTAATTGACCCTCCCTCAGTTAATTATTCTTATTCTGGATTTTTTCTTGGCCCTTTTAATAGCCAACCTTAACCTTATAATACTATGACCACTGCCGACACTTAATCCATCTCATCCACCTTATCCCCAAATGTAGCAATGCCTTCTTCCTCATTGAGCTGGACACATACTGATGTAGAAAATTCTCCAGAACGCAATCTAGGAATTGTCCTTTCCTTTGCACTTCCACTGTCTAAGTCTATATTAGTGATGTACATTATTAAAGATCCCCACTATACTTTATAATTCTTGCACCTCTTTGCAATTTCCTTGCACTTTTTTTCTATATATCTTTCCAACTAGTTGGCAGCCTGTATAAAACACACAGCAAAGTAATGATACCTCTGTTGTTTCTTAGCTTTGACCAAATAGATTCTGTCCTTGACCCCTCTGGGGCATCCTCTCTCTCCAGATTCTCTTTTATCAATACTGCTACTTTTCCTCTTTTCTTCCTTTCCTATCTTTTCTGAACACCTTGTATACAGGAATATTTAATACCTAATCCTGCCCTTCTTTGAGCCAGGTGTCCATTATCGCCACCTCATATTTCCACATAGCTATCTGTGCTTGCAGCTCACCAACCTTATTTACCCCACTCTGCACATTCACTTAAACACACAGTAACCCTAATTTAGATCCTATTACAGTCCCTCTTACTCTGATCCCACCTAATTCCTTACCATTTCCTTCTCTATTTCTGTCTGTCTCTCCCAATTCTCTGTACACCTTTGTTTTATTCTCTGATATCACCTCCTGGTTTGCACACCTCTAACAAGTTATTTCAAACCCTCCCCAATAGCACTAGCAAACCTTGGTCCCAGCTCTCTTCAGATGCAACCTGTCCAGATGTACAGGTCCTATCTTCCCCAGAACAGGTTCCTGCATCCCAGAACCCAAAGCACTCTTTCCTTCGCCATCTCTCCAGTCACAGAATTGTTACAGTGTAGAAGGAGGCCATGCGGCCCATTGTGTCTGCACCAGCTCTCTGAGCATTTTAACTTAGTGCCAATCTCCTGCCTTTTCCCTGTAACCCAGCACATTGTTTCTATTTAAATAATCGTCCAATGCCCTCTTGAATGCCTCTATTGAACGTGCCTCCACCACACTTCCAGGCAGCGCATTCCAAACCCTAACGACTCGCTGTGTGAAAATGTTTTTTCTCACCTTGCATTTGTTTTTTTTGCAAAACACTTTAAAACTGTGCCCCCTGGTTCTCAATTTGTTTACGAGCAGGAACATTTTCTCCCTATCCACTCTGTCCACACCCCTCATGACCTTGAAAACTTCTATCAAGTCTCCTCTTGGCTTTCTGCTCTCCTAGGAAAGCAGTCCCAACTTCTCCAATCTTTCCGCATAACTGAAGTGTCTCATCCCTGGAACCATTCTCATAAAGCTCTGTTGCAGCTGTGAAATGTGGGAGCTTTTGAATGCCAAGACGATCCATGACAAACACGTCTGCAGGAAGTTTAAACAGCTTGAGGAATTCCGGGTCAGGATTATTGATCTGGAAGCCGAAATGCAGACACTGTGCAACATAAGGGAGGGGGAGAAATACCTGGAGACTTTGTTCCAGAAGACAGTCACACCTCTTAGAAGAGGGTCAGTTGTTTTGGCCAGCAGTGAGGGGCAGGAGGATGTGACTGTCAGTGAGGCAGGTAATGGGACTGAGCAGACAGTAGAGGAGGAGCCTCATGCTTTTCAATTGTCAAACAAGTTTGAGGTGCTCACAACCTGCGAGGTTGATAGCAAAGTCTGCAAGGTGGAGGAGCTGGCTGGCCATGGCACTGTGGTACAGGAAGCCGTTCAAGCTGGGGGAGCAAAAAGGAATATAGTGATAGTAGGGGATAGTATACTGAGGGGGATTGACACTGTTCTCTGCAGCAAACAGCGAGAGTCCAGACAGCTATGTTGCCTGCCCTGTGCCAGGGTTCAGGACATCTGCTCAGGGCTGGAGTGGAACTTGCTGTGGGAGGGGGAAGATCCAGTTGTCATGGTCCATGTAGGAACCAATGACATAGATAGAACTAGGAAAGAGTTTCTGCAAAGTCAGTATGAGGAGCTAGGTCCGAAATTAAGAAGCAGAACCTCAAAGGTACTAATCTCCAGATTATTACCTGATCCATGTGCAAATTGGCATAGGGCAAATAAGATTAGAGGGACAAATGTGTGGCTCAAAGACTGGTGGGAGAGAAGTGGGTTCCGGTTTGTGGGGCACTGGCATCAGTACTGGGGAAAGTGGGGGTTGTACCATTGGGACGGTTTACACCTGGACCATGCTGGAACGAGTGTCCTCGTAAATCCGCATAATTAGGGTAGTAGAGAGGGCTTTAAACTAAACAAGAGGGGTGAGGGATCAAGCTTGGATAGAGGTAGCAATTCAAGATGTAATATGAGAAATGAGGGTCAGAGAATGGCAGGAAAGGACAGAAAGAAAAAACCTAAGAATACATTAACAGTCAAGACTAGATGTTACAAAGGTAACAAAAAAACAAAACTGAAGGCTCTTTATCTGAATGCACGTAGCATTACTATCAAAGTAAGTGAATCAGATGAGGAGTTCTTAGAATGCTTTCGAGATAGTTTCTTAGAGCAGTATGTTCTGGAACCAACCAGAGAGCAGGTTATATTAGACTTGGTATTGTGTAACGTGACAGGATTAATTAATGACCTCAAAGTAAAGGCACCCCTAGGTAGCAGTGACCACAATATGATTGAATTTTACATCCAGTTTGAAAGGGAGAAGAGTGGGTCTAAGACTCGTATCTTAAACTTAAATAAGGGCAACTTTGTGGGGATGAAAGCTGAACTAGTTGAAGTGAACCGGGAAACTAGACTAGAGGATAGATCAATACAGAAGCAGTGGCAGACATTTAAGGGGATATTTCAGAGTATTCAGAATAAGTACATTCCTACTATAAAGGAAAATTCTAAGGGTAGGACCCACCATCTGTGGTTAACTAAAGATGTTAAGGAAAGCATCAAACTTAAGGAAAAAGCATAGAACTCTGCAAAGATGAGTGGCAGGACAGATGATTGGACAGAATATAAAGAAGAGCAATGTCTAAAAGGTTAATCAGGAGAAATAAATTAAGAGTATGAGAAGAAGCTAGTTAGAAATGTAAAAACAGATAGCAAGAGTTTCTACAGGTAATTAAAAAGGAAATGAGTAAGTAAAGTGAGTGTTGCTCCTCTGGTGAGTAACAGTGGGGAGTCATTAGTAAATAATAAGGAAATAGCAGAAGAAATGAACAAATATTTTGCTTCTGTGTTCACTATAGAGGATATAAAAAAAGCATTCCAGTAATAGCTGCAAATCAGGAGGTGAACAGGAGAAAGGAACTTGGTGAAATTGAAATCACTAGGGAAATAGTAGCGAGCAAATTGATGGAACTGCAGTCTGGCAAGTCTCCGGGTCCCAATGGACTACCTCCTAGGGTCTTAAAAGAGGTGGCTAATGAGGTAGTCGATACGCTGGTGTTAATTTTCCAAAATTCACTAGATTCGTGAAATGTTCCATCAGATTGGAAAGTAGCAAATATAACCCCTCTATTCAAGAAGGGAGGGAGGCAGAAAAGAGGAAACTATAGACCAGTTCGCTTGACATCAGTCGGGGAGAAGTTATTAGATTTGATCATTAAGGAGCTTATAGCTGGGCACTTAGAAGAGCTCAAGGCAATCAGGAAGAGTCAGCATGGTTTTGTGTTTAATCAATTTATTGGAGTTTTTTGAAGGAGTAACATGTGCAGTGGATAAAGAGGAGCCTGTAGACGTACTGTACTTGGATTTCCAGAAGGCATTTGATAATGTGCCACATCAAAGATTATTATGGAAAATAAAAGCGCATGGTGTAGGGGGTAACGTATTAGCATGGGTAGAAGATTGGCTGGTTGGCAGAAAGCAGCAAGTATGCATAAAAAGGTCTTTTACTGATTGGCAGGATGTGACGAATGAAGCCCCACAGGGGTCTGTACCGGGGCCTCAGTTTTTTGCGATTTATATCAATGACTTAGATGAGGAGAGTGAAGACATGGTAGCTAAATTTGCAGATGACACAAAGATAGGTGGGAGAGTAAGTTGTGAAGAGGACCTGAGGAGGTTGCAGATGGATATAGATAGGTTGAGTGAGTGGGCAAAAATCTGGCAAATGGAGTTTAATGTGGGAAAATGTGAAGTTGTTCACTTTGGCAGGGAGAACAAAAAAGCAGAGCATTACTTAAATGGAGAATGGCTGTATAATTCTGAGGTGCAGGGGGATCTAGGTGTTCTAGAACGAGTCACAAAAAGTTAGTATGCAGGTACAGCAAGTAATTAAGAAGGCTAATGGAATGCTATCCTTTATTACGTGAGGGATTGAACATAAAAGTAAGGATGTTATGCTTCAGTTTTACAGGGCATTGGTGAGACCGCACCTCGAATACTGTGTGCAGTTTTGGTCTCCTTACTTAAGGAAGGATGTAAATGCATTGGAGGCGGTTCAAAGGAGGTTTACTAGATTGATACCTGGAATGGGTGAGTTGTCTTATGAGGAAAGGTTGGACAGACTAGGCTTGTTTCCACTGGAGTTTAGAAGAGTGAGGGGTGATTTGATTGAAGTATACAAGATCCTGAACGGCCTTGACAGGGTAGACGTCAATAGGATGTTTCCTCTTGTGGGTGAGTCAAGAACTAGGGGGCACTGTTTTAAAATTAAGGATCCCCATTTTAGGACAGAGATGAGGAGAATTTTTTTTCTCTCAGAGGGTTGTGTGACTTTGGAACTCTCTGCCTCAGAAGATGGTGGAGGCAGGGTCATTGAATATTTGTAAGGCAGAGGTAGATAGGTTCTTGTTAGGCAAGGGAATCAAAGGTTATCAGGGTTAGAAGGGAATGTGGAAATCGAAACACAAGAAGATGAACCATGATCTTATTGAATGGCAGAGCATACTTGAGGGGCCAAATGGTCTACCCTGTTCCTATTTCTTATGTTCTTACACTCTCCAATGTGTTCACATCCTTCCTATAGTGTGGCACTCCCAGAACTGTATACAGTACTCCAGCTGAGGTCTAACCAGTGTCTTATATAAGTTCATCATAAGCTCCCTGCTCTTATACTCTACGCCCCTATTAATGAAGCCTAGAATACTGTATGCTTTAGAAACAGCTCTCTCTACCTGTCCTGCCACCTTTAATGACTTATGTACATATACATCCAGGTCTCTCTGCTCCTGCACATCTTTTAGAATAGTATCCTTTATTTTATACTTCTCTCCATGTTCTTTGTACCAAAGTGTATCATCTCACACTTCTCCGCATTGAACTTCATCTGCCACCTATCTGCCCACTCCACCAATGTGTCAGTGTCCTTTTGAAGTTCCACACTGTCCTCCTCACAGTTTACAATTCTCCCAAGTTTTGTGTCATCCGCAAACTTTGAAATCATCCCCTGCACACCAAGATCTAGATCATTTATATATATCAGGAAAAGCAAGGGCCCCAATACCGACCCCGGGGAACTCCACTACAAACCTTCTTCCAGCCCGAAAAATACCCATTAACCATTACTCTCTGTTTCGTATCCCTCATCCAATTTTGCATCCTCGTTGCTACTGTCCCTTTTATTCCATGACCTATAACTTTCCTCACAAGTCTGTTGTGTGGCACTGTATTGAATGTCTTTTAGAAGTCCATATACACCACATCAGCAGCCTTGCCCTCATCTACCATCTCTGTTACGTCTTCAAAAAACTCCAGCAAGTTAGTTAGACATGATTTTCCTTTAACAAATCCATGTGGACTCTTCCAAGTTAGTCCACGTTTGCTATGTGACTATTAGTTCTATCCCGAATAATCGTTTCTCTAAGTCCCCTATCACCAAAGTTAAACTGACTGGTCTATAATTGTAGGGCAGATCTTTACAATCTTTTTTGAACAATGACGAAATGTTTGCAATTCTCCAGGCTTCCGGCACCTCACCCGAATCCAGGGAACATTGAAAGATTATTGCCAGTGCCTGTGCAATTTCCACTCTCAACCACGCATTCATCTGCTCTAACCTCCTATTTCTACACTAACTGGCACATGGTACCAGGAGTAGTCTGGAGATTACGAACTTTAAGGACCTACTTGCTAGTTTCCCTCCTAACTCCCTAAACTTTGACTGCCAGACCACACCCCTCTTTCTACCTATGCCATTGGTACTGATATTGCCTATGACTGCTGATTGTTCACCCTGCCCTCTCAGGGTGCTGTGCAGCAGTCCTGTGACATTGTTGGCCCTGGTACCAGGGAAGCAACATACCTTCCTGGATTCACTTCAGCAGCCACACAAATGCCTGTCTGTTCCCTAACTATTGAATTCCCCATCACTATTGTTTTTTTCAAACTTATTCCTACCCTACCCCCCTACAACTGAGCTAGCCTTGGTGCCATAGACTTGGCTTTGGCTGCACAAAAACATAACTGTCACTATCACCAGTATTCAGAACTGCTTGTATACTGGTTGGTGAGTGAAAGGCACTTGGGGACTTCTGCACTACCTGTCTGGCCCTTCTTGCCTACCTAATAGTCACCTATTTGCTCTCTGCCTGTATACCCTTAAGCTGCAAGGTGACAACATCTATAAAGATACTATCCACAAAAATCTCAACCTGGCAGATGCACTACTATGATACCAGCTGCTGATCAAGCTCTGAAACCCTGAGCTCGAGCTGCTGCAGCTGACACCACTTGTGTCACATCTGGTTATCCAGGAACAAGAAGTTCCTGGAGTTCCTACATGGAACAGGATGCACACTCTACAGGTTCAAACTGCCCTGCCAGTCCTCTTTTTATGAGCTTGCTAAATTTACTACTTAAATAAATAAAGACTCATCAGATACTCATCAATCAACTGCTTCTGCTTTGTTGGTGTCACTTTATTATATAGGCAGGTTCACTGGAATGATTTTACTTAACTCTAATTGTCCAAAATCCTTAGATTATAATTTAAATAAATATTCAGACTTCTTAAGTGTTCCTATCCCTTATTATTTAATTTCAACTTTGTCCTCTAAATCTGATTGATTATTGAGCACTGATTTTAATTATATGATAAATTATACAATTAGATTTAGATGTTAGTTTTTATACAGATGAATCACACAAGTCTTAATTTCGTGTTGACTAATTTAGGTTAAATAAAAAGTTTAGCAGTATTCTCAGGCTATCCTGTGTTCTGTTTCTTCCCTCTCTCTGTTGATAACGATATCACTTTTTGATTTCTCATGTGTTTGATTTGACTCCTGATACTCTTTTTGAACTCTGCTCTGCTCCCACTCCTTTATACCTCCAATATCTCCAATCTCTTGACATGTTGTTTTCAAAATTCCCTCTATTCTGGAAGGATTCCTGTAGATTAGAAGTCGCAATTGTAATATGAATATTCATGAAAAATAAGACACTTGCAACTTTCATGACCACAGGATATCCTTAAAGCACTTTACATCCAATGAATTACTTTTGAACAACAGCCAATTTGTGCACAGCAAGCTCCCATAAACAGCAATAGTATAATGACCAGCTTTTTTATGATTTCGATTGGGGAATAAATATTGACCAGGATTCTGGTGATAACTCCCCTGCTCTTATTTGAATAGTGCCAGGGGATCGTTTATGTTCGCCTGAGAGAGCAGACAAGACCCCAAAATATTGTCCCATTTGAAAGAAAGAAGGAAGAGAGAAAACAGGCAACTAAGTCCAGTTAGTCTGACATCAGTCATCTGGAAAATGCTGGAATCTATTATTAAGGAAGTGGCAACAAGACAGACCACCATAAAATGGTTAGGCAGGATCAACATGGTTTTATGAAAGGAAATTGTGTTTGACAAATCTGTTACAGTTTCTTGAGGATGTAACTAGTAGTGTAAATAAAGGAAACATGTGGCTAGTAAATTTGGATTTTCAAATGGCATTTGATAAGGCACCATGTGGAACGTTGTTGCACAAGATAATGGCTCTTGGGCTGGGGTAATATATTTGCATGGTTAGAAGATTGGTTAATGGACAAAAAGCTGAGAGTAGGAATGTGTTGGCAGGATTTTAATAGTGGGATGCTGTTTGGATCAGTTTTGTTGCCTCAGCTTTTTACAATTTATATTAATGACTGAAAGGACTAAATGTGACTTACCATGATTACAAAACTAGTCAAAAAAATAAGCTGTGAGGAGAGCACAATGAGTCTGCAAAGGGATATAGACGGGATAAGTGAGTTGCCAGGGTGGTGACAAATGGAATGGAATGTGAAATGTGAGGTTATTCATCCTGGTAGGAAGAATAAAAAGACAGGTATTTTTTAAATAGTGAGAAGCTATTAGAAGTTGATGTTCAGGGGGATTTGGGTATCCTTGTACAAAAAACACACAAAGTTAACATGCAGGTATAGCAAGCAATTATGAAGGCAAATGATATGTTGGCCTTTATTGCAATGATGTTGGAGTACAAGGATAAGGAAACCTTTTTATTTATTCATTCAAGGAGTGTGGTCGTTTCTTGTTAGGCCAGTATTTATTGTCCATCCCTTATTGCTCTTGAGAAGATGGTGGTGAGCAGCCTTCTTGAACTGCTGCAGTCCATGTGGTGTAGGTACACCCACAGTGCTGTTAGGAAGGGAGTTCCAGGATTTTGATCCAGTGACAGTGAAAGAACAGTGAAAAAGTTCCAAGTTAGGATAGTGTGTAGGTTAGAGGGGAACTTGCAGATAGGTGGTGCCCCTATGCATCTACTGCCCTTGTCCTTCTAAGTGGTAGAGGTCACAGGTTTAGAAGGTGCTGTCACAAGAGCCTTGGTGAATTGCTGCAGTGCACCTTGTAGATAGTATACACTGTTGCCACTGTGCTTCGGTGGTGGAGGGAATGATGTTTAAGGTGGTTGATAGATCTTGGTGCAATTGTAGAGGACTTTGGTGAGACAACATCTGGAGTACAGTGTACATTTTTGGTCTCCATACCTAAGGAATGATATTGTTGTGGAGTATCTAAAAGACATTCGACACAAAGTCGACAGTAGATGGATTCAGGCAGCAGTTTTTATTTAGTATAAGTGTGCACACAGGGGAAAGCATCCTTTCAGAATGCTCTAAAGGCAATTTGAAGTTACACAGGTTCTGTCAGTTATATATACCATCTTTGAGATAACTCATCATTAGCTCACAATGTTCTTACCTTTTACATCTCATTGATTACATCCTTAATTACAAATGAGTTTACAACATAAAACATGGAATGACCTGTTCATCACCACCGCAGTTACGGAGGAATTTGTAAGACAATCACGGAATGACCTGACCATTAGCACAAATGATGTTCCAAAATGTAAACTTTGCTTATCTATCCTGATGTTTCTCCGTCATGTGTAGTCATCTCCATAACTTGACCCTGAGGTCAAGCTATCAGTTTTTTACAGTACAACTTATAGACCATTCATCAACTTATTTTATCCGAACCCACAGGTCAAATTTCTTAGCTTATCATGGACTGACCCATAGGCTAGTCATCAGCTTCCAGAGAAAGGGTTTTCTGGCGGAAAGGTCATATGCATTCTAGTTTTTTTTTACTGCAAACACTTTGAAAACTTATATCCTCAACTTGGCCAAGCCTGGGTAATCTCATGATGTGTCCTGATCACAGAATCACAGTGCAGAAGAGGCCCTTCGGTCAATCGAGTCTGCACCGACACGTGAAAAACACCTGATCTACCTACCTAATCCCATTTGCCAGCACTTGGCCCATAGCCATGAATGTTATGACGTGCCAAGTGCTCATCCAGGTACTTTTTAAAGGATGCGAGGCAACCCGCCTCCACCACCCTCCCAGGCAGTGCATTCCAGACTGTCACCACCCTCTGGGTAAAAAGGTTTTTCCTCACATCCCCCCTAAACCTCCTGCCCCTCACCTTGAATTTATGTCCCCTTGTGACTGACCCTTCAACTAAGGGGAACAGCTGCTCCCTATCCACCCTGTCCATGCCCCTCATAATCTTGTACACCTCGATCAGGTCGTCCCTCAGCCTTCTCTGTTCCAACGAAAACAACCCAAGTCTATCCAACCTCTCTTCATAACTTAAATGTTTCATCCCAGGCAACATCCTGGTGAATCTCCTCTGCACCCCCTCCAGTGCAATCACATCCTTCCTATAATGTGGCGACCAGAACTGCACACAGTACTCCAGCTGTGGCCTCACCAAGGTTCTATACAACTCCAACATGACCTCCCTACTTTTGTAATCTATGCCTCGATTGATAAAGGCAAATGTCCCATATGCCTTTTTCACCACCCCACTAACATGCCCCTCCGCCTTCAGAGATCTATGGACACACATGCCAAGGTCCTTTTGTTCCTCAGAACTTTCTAGTGTCATGCCGTTCATTGAATACTTCCTTGTCAAATTACTCCTTCCAAAGTGTATCACATCACACTTTTCAGTGTTAAATTCCATCTGCCACTTATCTGCCCATTTGACCATCCCATCTATATCTTCCTGTAGCCCAAGACACTCAAGTTCACTGTTAACCACCCGGCCAATCTTTGTGTCATCCGCAAACTTACTAATCCTACCTCCCACATAGTCATCTATGTAATTTATATGAATGATAAATAATAGGGGACCCAGCACAGATCCCTGTGGTACGCCACTGGACACTGGCTTCCAGTCACTAAAGCATCCTTCTGTCATCACCCTCTGTCTCCTACAACTAAGCCAATTTTGAATCCACCTTATTAAATTACCCTGTATCCCACGTGCATTTGCCTTCTTTATAAGTCTCCCATGTGGGACCTTGTCAAAGGCTTTGCTGAAATCCATATAAACTACATTAAGTGCACTACCCTCATCTACACACCTGGTCACCGCCTCAAAAAATTCAATCAAATTTGTTAGGCATGACCTCACTCTGACAAAGCCGTGCTGACTATCCCTGATCAAACCTTGCCTCTCCAAGTGGAGATAGATTCTCTCCTTCAGAATTTTCTCCAATAGTTTCCCTACCACTGACGTGAGACTCACTGGTCTGTAGTTCCCTGGCTTATCGCTACAACCCTTCTTAAATAGCAGAATCACATTAGCTGTTCTCCAATCCTCTGGCACCTCCCCGTGGCCATAGAGGAATTAAAAATTTGGGTCAGAGCCCCTGCGATCTCCTCCCTTGTCTCCCTCAACAGTCTGGGACACAAATCATCCGGACCTGGAGATTTGTCCACTTGTAAACCTGCTAACACCTCCAATACCTTGTCACTCCCTAAATCAATTTGCTTAAGAACCTTGCAGTCTCTCTCCCCGAGTTTGATACGTTCACCCTCATTCTCTTGGGTGAAGACGGATGTGAAGTGTTCATTCAACACTCTACCGATGTCATCTGGCTCCACACATTGATTGCCCCCTTGGTCCCTTATGGGCCCTACTCTTTCCCTGGTTATCCTCTTCCCATTGATATACTTATAGAATGTCTTGGGATTTTCCCTACTTTTACCAGCCAGAGCTTTCTCATATCCCCTCTTTGCTCTCCTAATTGCTTTCTGAAGCTCCACCCTGCACTTTCTGTACTCCACTAATGCCTCTGCTGATTTGCTTCCCTTGTACCTACTAAAAGCCTCTCTTTTCCTTCTCATCGTAACCTGAATATCTCTGGTCATCCATGGTTCTCTGGGCTTGTTACTCCTTCTTATCACCCTAGAGGGAACATGTTGAGTCTGTACCCTCCCCATTTCCTTTTGGAACGCCCCCCACTGCTCCTCCGTAGATTTCCCCACAAGTAGCTGTTCCCAGTCTACCTTGGCCAGATCCTGCCTTATTTTACTAAAATCCACTCTCCCCCAATCCAAAACATTTTTTTATAACTTGTCTATTTCTTTGCCCATAACAAACTTAAACTGTACCATGTTGTGGTCGCTACCACTAAAATGCTCCCCCACCACCACCTCAGCCACCTGTCCAGCTTCATTCCCTAGAATTAGGTCCAGCACTGCACCGTCCCTCATTGGACCCTCTTCATATTGACCTAAAAAGTTCTCCTGTACACATTTCAAGAAATCTACTCCATCTAAGCCCTTAACACTATGTCTATCCCAATTAATGTTGGGAAAGTTGAAATCACCTAATATAATTACCCTATTGTTATTGTTTTTACACACCTCCACACATTGTGCACATATTTGCTCCTCAATTTCCCACTGACTATCTGGGGGCCTATAATAAAGACCTAACAATGTGGCTGCCCTTTTTTTATTCCTAAGCCCTACCCATAAAGCTTCATTCGATGCCCACCGCCCCCCCCAAGATATCATCTCTCCTTACTGCAGTAACTGACTCCTTAACTAATGATGCAATGCCTCCTCCTCTTTTACCCCCTGCCCTGTCTCGCCTGAAGATTCTATATCCCAGAATGTTGAGCTGCCAAACCTGCCCCTCCCTCAACCACGTCTCTGTGATGGCTACTATATCACAATTCCCTGTGTCAATCCTCACCCTTAACTCATCCGTTTTCCCTGTAATACTCCTGGCATTAAAGTAGAGGCCATCCAGCCTTGCCTTACTCACTTGCAACTTAATGCAGCTGTACTCCCTCTGACTTGGTTGTTTTACTGTATTATGATGCGTCCCTATTCGGATATGCCTCCTCAATATACTTATCTTAGAGGGGTGCAACAAAGATTAACTCGACTGATTCCTTGGATGAGAGGGTTGATGTATGAGGAGATATTTACTAGAATGCACCTATACTGTCTGGAGTTTAGAAGAATGAAAGTGGATCTCATTAAAATATATAAAAAATAAGAGGGCTTGATAGGGTAGCTGTTGGAGAGTCCAGAACTTGGGGTCATATTCTTAGGATAAGTGGACAGTCATTTAGGACTGAGATGGCAGAAATTTCTCAATTCACAGAGTTGTGAATGTTTGGAGGCTCAGTAGTTTAATATATTGAAGGCCGAGAATCAAGAGATATGCGGAGCAGCCGGAAAGTAGAGTTGGATTCGAGGATCAGCTGTGATTTTATTAAATGGTGGAGCAGGCTCAAGGGGCCATATGGCCTCTAACTCCTATTTCTATTGTTCCCTATTGACACCCTACATTACATGTAGCTGTTGAAAACCTTTTTGTACTATGTCCTGCCTGAAGCACTATATGTCCTCAATGAAACCATAGGTTATATGTCCTTGTTAAGCTCTGGGTTTTATGTTTCTTTTGAAGCCTTGTGTTATATGTCCCTGTTGTAAGGCGCAGATTTTACTGGGCCCGAGGGTGTGGGCTGGCAGGTGGGGGTGAAAAGTTGGGTGTGGTGACCGGGGCAAGAGGTGCCTGTCACCTTCCCACCATCGCTGGCATTTTCCTGCAGCAGGAAAGGTGGCAGATGGCCTTCTGGCCCTTAGGCCGATTCAGGATCTCAAGGACCATTTATGGGCACTTCACCATATGGGGAGGAAGACTTGTATACCCTGGTGGTCTCCTTGCAATGTTTGGAAGCCTTCTTGATTGGGAACCTATAGGCTCACTGAGGGATCCACAGAGGAGTTCCCAATGTCAAGGACCATCTGCTCAGTAACACCCTGGATTCCCTCCTGGATGACCCAACCCACCCTTCACTGGGCCTGCCTGAATGGTGCCAACAAGCCTGACCCCAATTACCTGGGTCCCAGGTCCTTCTCCTTCGTTGCTGGTCCTGTCTGGTTGCAGTCTGAAACATGGCCACTGCTTGTGGTGGTGCTGCGGGGTCTGAAGAGCTGTCATCCAATTGGCCGGCAGCTCTTGCGGATTATAGGATCTTGTCCCCTAAAGGATCAGGAGCATCGGCTGCAGGCAGTTAATTGCCTGCTGAATGTAAAATCCAGTCAGGTCTCCCATAACCGGCTGAGGCAGGGTTGCTGTTGACTTTCCAGCTGGTGGCCTGAACCACCAACACTCTGTAAAATCCCAACCTCTGTCCCTCTTGATGCTTGTGTTATCTGTCATTGTTGACAGCCCGTGTTCCTCTGTTGAAGACCTGAGTTACTTGTTCCTGTTGAAGCCTGTTTTACATTCTTCCCTTAAAGCTTTGTATTATTTATCCCTGTTGAAGCCATGTAATATATGCCATTGTTAAAGCCCTGTGCTATATATCCCTGTTGAAGCTAGGATGATATGGCCAACGTTGGAATGCCAGTCAAATCGGCTTCTGATATAGTGTATACCAGAGTTACTATGTTCTCCTTGGTGGTCTGCAGCTTCTTAGTATGATGATTTAACGCTGCATACTCATTGAGAACTCCTCCGCACTGCCCCTGAACAGCTAAGCACACTCCCAAATGGATGTATAAAATCCTGTTACTGATTACTTGTGTACGCAGCTTCAGTGGGGTCTGGACTCAGTTGCTGTTTGAACTGAAGTGGTACTAAAATTCTCTGCAATCAAAGATTATAAAATTAAGCTAAATTGGAGCTGAAGTTATTTTAGCCGGAGGGAGGCCTTTTGATCCACTGTGCCTGTGCTGGCTTTTTCAAAGGACTATCTAATTAATCCCATTCCCCTGTTCTTTCCCTGTTTTCTCCATACCTGGTTCCCAGATTTAGTATGTAGGTGATTTTATGTTCAATCTTAATTCCAGCTCTGCCCAAGTTGCTTTGGCAGTGGGCTTCACAGGGTGGAGGTGGGGAGGAGGTGGTCTTGAGCTGCAAAATAGTCTGCATGTGTGTAGTAGCCATTTCCCCATTTCTTTATGAACAGGGTAGCTTTAAGAGTGACCAGCTATCCTTTAAGAGCTCACACTTTTCCCCGGGTGAATAATTTAACCTTGCATTATAATAGGCCAGTAGTAACAAATGTGAAACTGCCCAATGTTCACTGTCTTTGCTCTGCTGAAACTGACAGCAACTTTTGGAGGCCATACACACGCACGCACGTATGCACACACAAACACACACACACTGTGAAATGTAGAAATTCAGATGTTGCTGTTAGTAATTCAACACTTTCCCATTGGGTACCTTGTTGAAGTCCCCCACCAGACTAAAATCAAGAAGAAATTACTGAATTGGTGAGAACTTGCACTTTTACACTATTAGTCTTACTGTAAAAATCCTTGTAAATCTATGCCTTGTTGGTTAAAGTGTAATTTGATTTTTAGAGAGTCATACTAAGTACATAATTAGTGCTGAACAGCCTCACTAGTCCTGACAAACTAATTTTATATTTGTGGAATGTCAAATTTATCCATTATGGTTAAAAAATCACATTTTTATTTTTAAAGTTTGTTTTTGATTTTGATATTTCAGTTTTTACCAAATACATGTCCCAGTTATTTATTTCACTCTCTGCAAAACTTTAATTCCGAGTGATAAATTCAGTGCATTTTATTTCCTGGTTTGTTGTCTGTGACAATACTTCTCCCTTCCTGACAGCACCTACACCAGGTGGACTGCAGTGATTTAAGATGGCAGTTCACCACCACTTTCTCAGGGCAATTAGAGATGGGAAACAAATGCTGGCCTTGCTAGCCCATGAAAGAATAAAAACAAACTTCATTGTGTTTGGCTACTTACCCTGTTTGATGACATCACTGTTTCCGATCGGCCAGAGATCCCCTGACCAGGCACCAGATTCAAAGTGATGTCGGAAAAGGGGAAATCCACAGCAAAGAGATCACTAGATCTTTGCAAGTAGCTTTCTTCGGTATTGAACATGAAGTCCAGGCATTGTGTTTCCAGTGCAGTTCACGTTACCAGCCCCTTTTTTAAAGCTCAATATTTTGGGATTTTTTACCCCTTCTCCCCAAGTGCGTTACATTGGTTCCAAGATGTGAGCTGAGTCAGTGAATATTGGAAAGCTGCTTGACTGTGAAGAGTTCACAACTGGGTCCAATCCTGCTTTCACCCAACATCTACCCACTTGCATTTTCCAGCTAGAGCCACTGGATGACAATCAGAAGCAGGACCCTTGGCTAATCTTCTCCTCCCTAACTTGGAGGTGCTGAGATCAATTATGATTGTTCCAGCTTTATCAGATAACTAAAGACTGGTTGAAGAATGAAGCTGGGCACTTGCTGACCCAATTAGCTCAGTGCACTTATCCATGGAGCCATTGAGGAAATAGATATTGATAGTTTGAAGGGATTGATTCAAGTGAGGCTCCTATCTCTAATTCTTTAGGCAGCTTCTGACAATGTATTATGCTTTCTTATGTTTTGTTACAGGAAAAACAAACACTGCTATCTTCCTTGCAAAGTATTATCAAGCAGCCTATTTGGTCATAGATGCTGTTATACGGGAAGCAGTTTCAAGTGGTACTACAGCAGTAGCTACGCGGGCTCGGGACTTGTGTACAAAAGCTGCTCTGGAGCAGATGCTGAGGGATGTTGAAGAAGGTAGTATATAACACCATTTTGGCAATATCATCATTGGCAATATCCAGTACTCCCAGGCCTAGGGTTGCCAATCCTAGACATGTTCCTGGAGGTTTCATCGCATGATCTATGTTCTCCCATGCTTCTACCATTGGACATCCAACAGGCCTATCTCTGCAGAGCTCTGCTTCCCCGCACCATGAACAAGCTCTTTGGATTGGATGATTGGATGATTTTTGACTGTCAGTCAATACAACTTTTCTTCCTCATCTCTGATAATTTTATAATCAATCATGAAAGTGATTAAAGAAAACTGGGACCACACACAATTTTTTTAATGCTCTTTGATTTTTCTGCAAGGTTGCTTTAGCAGGATACAGGAGATTAATGTTGAATTCCTGAAGACCCAGGACAATCCTGGGACATTTGCAATCATATTCAGGTCAGGCACAGCAAGTTTGATTAAGGGTGAAGTCACCTCCATTCCCAACAAGATGCCTTCATCCCAACTGGGCCCTCTCCTGTTTCAATGTGATTTTCCCATTCCCTATGCGAACCATCGTCTTGCCTTTCTGCCAAGTTAGTTCATTTAGGTCATGCCTCACTTGATATTGGGCTGAGACTACTCAAACTCATTCACATAGAATCCTTACAGCCAGCACACAAAGAAGACTTTCAAACCATCTGAATCAGTTTAGGCTCAATGGAAGCCATTTTTAAATCACTACACCATCCTGTTCACCTCAGTACTGGGTTGTTTATATCTAGGATAATATGTCAGCAGCTATACAGAATTGGTTGCATAACTAATAAATTGTGCAAGGCTTTATTACAAACAAAATAAAGCTAGTATACCCCTGTCTCAGTTAAAATTAAGAATTGAGGGATTGAATCTGCAGCTTTCATGGTGGAATGTAGTTAATCTGCCACAGAATATAATAGCAGCTATACTCTTTATGGAAGACAGGCAAGAGGCATTTGCTTCGAGAAATTTTTGAGCTGGTTCTATGCTTTCAAATGTGATCATTTGTTATTTCAGTGTCACAAAGTGTGATCACACGATATTCATCTGTTGGAGTTGGAGCCACAAACGTTGATGGAACGAGCAAGCCAACACCTGACGGCAGCCCTACTTCTGAGTACAAAGCTGCACAAACAGCAACCAACATCTACCGCAAAAGCAGCATGAACACAACAAAGTCAATGCACCTTATGCAGAAGCAACAAAATGAAGCAGCAACTTCACAGGTAGGGTACTGGCGCTAATATAAAGGAAGTTGATATAAGGTATTTGTTTTTATGCTTTTACTTCTTTAGGATAATAAGAAGTGAGACTAACTTATTACTTTATTAATTGATGTGTCAACATTATAATGCATCTCGTTTTGAAGATATTCATACAACCTTTGGAAGGAGTTTTAGTTCCCAAGAACATGTAGGTGAAAGCGTTTTTTAAATCTTAAACTCTCCTCCAACATATTGTTTTAACAACCAGTCCACTCTAAGGAGACAGGTTCAAGTAGAAGCTTATAAAGAGGTTGTGTGATTTCATTTTAACAGGATTTTTATGTTTAACTCACGGAGGCTGGAATCCCCTGGTGCTGGGAATGCTGCCAGCTGGAAGAACATACAAACATATGATTAGGAACAGGAGTAGGCCAATAGGCCCCTCTTGCCTGCTTCAACATTTGATAAGATCATGGCTGATCTGATTGTGGCCACCACTCTACTTTTCTGTCTACCCGCCATACCCTTTGACTCTATTGTCAATCAAGAATTTATCCAACACAGCCTTAAAAATATTCAATACCCCACCTCCATTGCCGTCTGTGGAAGAGAATGCCACAGACTAACGACCCTCTGAGAGAAAACAAATTCACCTCGTCTCTATCATAAATGGTAGATCCCCTATTTTTAAACTGTGTCCCCTAGTTCTAGCCCCTTCCACAAGGGGAAACATCCTCTCAGAATTCACCCTGTCAAGTCCCCTCAGGATCTTACATGTTTCAATAAAATCACCTCTCATTCTCCTAAACTCTAATGGACCAACAGGACCAACCTGTCCAACCTTTCCTCATAAGACAACCCCTTCACCCCAGGAAGCAGGCTAGAATATAGAATAACATAGGATTAAATAGGATGTACAGCACAGAAACAGGCCATTGGTTGGTGTTTAGGCTCCATCAAGCTTCACCCCAGCTTTTCTCACCTAAATCTGCCATCATAACTCTCAATTTTCTTCTCCCTCAAATGCTTGTCTAGTTTTCCTCTATAATAATCGCTTCAACCACTCCCAGTGGTAGTAGGTTCCATATTCTTTCCACTCTTTGGGTAAGGGAGTTTCTTCTGAATTCTCTATTGGATTTCTTGGTGACTATCTTATATTGATGGCCTCTAGTTATACTTGTCCCCACAAGAGGAAACATTGGCCAGGATTTTCCATGAAATCAGCAAATTACGAAAGTGGGCAGGGAAATCGGCGTTTGACCCGCCGACAGTAATGGTGGCTTTTTTTGCCATATCGTGAGCCAGTTTATTGAAAAAATTGGGAGGCATGGGTTTCATGTTGGATTGCTGGCATCTGATTCATCCACCCTGCCTTCTGTAATCTGGGCGCCATATTTAAAGGGTACCCCTGCACAGAGCTAGCACTTTCTAAGGGATCAAAAGCTGGTGGAAAGTCATGGCTTCCAAAAGGAGGAAACATGCTGCCCCAAATTTAGTGGGAAGGATTTTTAGCTCGGCGAGTGGGTGTGAAATGACGCACGATGATGTTGGTCGAGTGTCCCGACGTCAACGTGCAGTCGCACGATAGTTCGGTCAGCCGGTGCGTGCCAGAGCTAAACTAAAGGGCCTATTAAGGTCATTAAGTTATCAATTGTGCTTAATTTTTCACTGCCTGCCCAACCTAATTTTTGACGGGCAGGCAAAAAGGCCAAGCAGCCTTTGCATTTTTTTGGAAACCTCATCCACGGGCGGGATGAGGTTTCCAAAATCATCAAATACAAATGAAATAAAAACTTTAATTTTTAATTAAAACATGTTCCATTAAATTTTTCTGTTGTTTAATAATCTTTTCAATATATTCTTCATCTCCCTGAGGCAGCTCCATGCCTCAGGGAGATTATTCTGCACTCTTTCGCACACATGTGCAAAGTTCACGCTAGGTCTGTTTGCTCTCCTCCCCCTGCCCGCACATGCAGTGCTCAGTGCTGCTGCTCGCTTATCACGCTGGGCGAGCCTTAATTGACCTTCCAGCGTGAAATCGCATTGCGCTGTCGATCGCGGGCTGTTTCCCGAATGCCCCCACCGATCCCACATGCCAAGGGCAAAATTCTGCCCAGTGATGCTTCTCTCAAGAGCCTCCTGGACTCAGTGGAGGCCTGTTCACAGAGTGAAGAACCCCATCCAAGGTGACAAATCCAGAATGGGAGACAGTGGCAGTGGTGGTCAGAGCTAATGCCCTACAAAAGAGGACAGCCAACTAGTGCCACTACAGGATGAATGGTCTCATCCGTTCCACCAAGGTGGAACTCTTCTCATAACTCCCAACTCTCACACTCACAAATCCATCACACACACACAGGGATCTCACACCTCAAGGGACAACACCACTAACTCTCGCACACACCCTCACATCTCCACCAGTCTCATATCCTCTTGAGCTTGTATCCTCATCAGGTTCCTGTCTCCACTCACCACACAAGCATTCCACGCAGTGTCATGTGTCCTGCTCACACTTTCTCCATATGTTTTCATGCAGGAGAAGCTGGCTCACAACAGCAGGGAGAGGTCCCAGACCAGGGTGGAGTGGCCCACATTCGGCTCCTCACTTACTTTGAGGAGCGTGCCATCATGCTGACTGGTGAGGACTTGGACCATTCCTGCGGCGATGGTGAGGTCGGCGGCGAACACCCTCGTGACGATCCTGCACCACATCATCCCTCTCTCAACACAAATGTGAGTGCTCCCTCTCCTGCTTTTGACAGTGTTGCCATACACTAATTATCTCTACTTTGGTTCACAGGGAGCTCTGTCAAGCGACTGACACCCTCAGCCGGCCAGTCCCTCAGCTCCATCCACGTTCTCACCTCCAGCCAAGAGGTATCTCCCTCCATTGAAGGGCTGGAAATAAGCAGCCTGGAAGACCAGTCACAGTGCTTACCCACAGCCTCCACCAGCGCAGAGACACATACCTTGGTGGGACCTAGGTCTAGATCAGGCTCAGGTTCACAATCTGGTGGTCACCGCACGGACACTTGTCCACAGTAGGAGGAGGCAGGTTCAGCCAAGCTCCCTGGCACTCCGAGGACTGCTGGAGAAGAGGCATCTGTGAGGTCCGAGTAAGACGACGAACCTCTGGATTTGGCCTTCCAACTCATCCTGGAGAGTCAGCAGAAGGTAGGGGAACATCACACAGAGAATGACAGAATCATTATAGTGCAGAAGGAGGCTATTCAGCCCATCGAGTCTCATTGGCTTGCTGAAAGAGCATTGTACGTAACCCCACTCACCTGCCTTATCCCCGCAACCTTGTACATATTTTCTTTTCAGATAACAATCCAATTCTCTTTTGAATACCTCGATAGAACCTGCCTCCACCACCCTTTCAGGAAGTTTGTTCTAGACTCCAACCACCCTCTGGATAAAAAATTTCTTTCCTCACATCACTTCTACTCCTTTTGCCCATTATTTTGAACCTGTGCCCTCTTGCTCTTGGGGCTGGATTTTCAGTTCGATGTGGGGGCGCGCATCTGACACGCACGAGCGTGAAATAGTGCGTGACGACATTGGGCGAGCGTCCAGACATCATCGTGCACTTGGGCGATATTTCAGTCGGCGGGCATGCACAGGAGTTGACAGCGTGCCCGGCGACAATTAAGAGGGTTGTTAAACCCATTAATAAATTAATTAAACTGAATTTTTCCCTGTCCGTCCAGCTTTACGGTTGGTGGGTGGGTGAAAAGGCCAAACGGCTTTTGGACTTTTGAGGAAACCTCATCCACTGGGGGGATGAGGTTTCCGATGTTAATTAAAAATAAAATAGAAATTTTAAAATTTAATTTCTAATATGTCCCTACTCATGTGACAGAGTCACATGAGGGGACATGATTTCCTTTTTTTTAAAACGTTATTTTTCATGTGAAAAATCTTCAGCTCCCTAAGGCAGCTCTGTGCCTTCAGGGAGCTTTCTGTGAGGACAGCCGCATGCATGAGCTGATTTCCGCGCTTGCCCTCCTCCCCCCCACCCAGACAGCGCTGAGCGTTTCAGCGCGCGATTCACATTGGCTGGCCGTTAATTGGCCAGCCAGCGTGAAATCGTGGTTGGGGTCCGATCGCGGGTGGTGGACCATTGCGCTGCTACACCCAGGCCTGCCCGCCGAGCTTGCCCGGCGAGGGGAAAACCCTCTCCTTGATATACTCTTGAGTGGGAACAGTTTCTCACTAATTACCCTGTCCATACACCTCAGGATCTTGAATACCTCTATCAAGTCTCCTTTCAGCCTTCTTTTCTCCAAGAAAAACATACCTAACCTCTCCAATACCTAACCTCTCTATCCTCATAGCTAGAATTGTTTATCCCTGGAATCATTCTTGTGAATCTCCTCTGCACTCTCTCCAATACCTTCACGTCCTTCCTCAAGTATGGTGCCCAGAACTGGACGCAGTACTCCAAATAAGGCCTAACTAGTGTCTTATACAAGTTTAACATGACCTCCTTGTTCTTGTACTTAGTGCCCCTATTAATAAAATCTGTTATACCATATGCTTTATTAACTGCTTTCTCAACATGCCCTGCCGCCTTCAATGGCTTATGTACATATACACCGAGGTCCCTTTGTTCCTGCACCTCATTTAGAGTTTCTCCCTTTATTTCATACTGTCTCTCCATATTCTTCCTGCCAGAATAAATCACCTCACATTTCTATGCATTGAACTTCATCTGCCATTTGTCTGCCCAGTCCACCAAAATGTCGGTCCTTTTAAAGTTAAGACTATCCTCAACACAGTTGACAATGTTTCCAATCTCCGTATCATCTGCAAATTTTGAAATCATGCCCTGCACACCACAGTCTAGGTCATTAATATATAGCAAGAAGAGTAATGTTCCCAACACTGACCCCTGGGGACTCCACTACAGCCCTTCCTCCAATCTGAAAAACAACCATTTATCATTACTGTCTGTTTCCTGTCACTCAGGTAATTTCTTATCCAAATGCCTACTTTCCCTTTTATTCCATGGGCTAGAATTTTGCCCGCAAGTCTATTGTGTGGTACTGTATCCATATACACCACATCAACAGCATTGCCCTTATCAACCTTCTCTGTTGCCTCCTCAAAAAACTCCAGCAAGTTAGTTAAACATGATTTTCCCCCAATGAATCCATGCTGGTTTTCCTTAATTATCCCGCACCTGTCGAAATGATTATTGATTTTGTCCCGAACTATAGTTTCCAGAAGTTTCCCTACCACTGGAGTCAAACTAACTGGTCTGTAGTTGCTAGCATTATCCTTGCAGCCTTTTTTGCACAAGGGCATAACGTTTGCAATTCTCCAGTCCTCTGGCATCACCCCGGTGCCTAAGAACGACTCGAAGATTATCCCCATTGCCTCTGAAGTTTGCAGTCTTACCTCCCTCCTTGGAAGATCTTATCCGGTCCTGGCATCTTATCTATTTTAAGTAAAGATAGTCTTTCTAACACCTTCTCCTTCCCAATTGTAAATTCCTCGATTGTATCAGTCACCTCCTCTCTCACCTCAGCCTGGGTAGCATCCTCTTCCTTTGTAAGTCTCCTCTTTAATCCATAATCGGCCCTACTCTTTCTTTTATTACCCTTTTCTTATTTGCATGCCTATAGGAGATCTTGGGATTCCCGTTTATGTTAGCTGACAGGCTCTTTTCATGCTCCCTCTTTGCTTTTCTGATTTGTTTTTTCACTTCCCCTCTGGTCCTTCTATATTCAGCCTGGTTCTCCATTGTATTTTCTACCTGCCATCTGTCATACGCGTACTTCTTCCTTTTCATCTTCACTTCTATGTCTCTCGTCATCTAGGGGGTTCTAGATTTATTTGTCCTACCTTTCCCCTTCAAGACAATATACCTTGACATTGCCTGCAATACTATCTGTTTGAGGGTAGCCCATTGTTCAGCCACCCTCTTTTCCACCAACATTTGATTCCAACTCACACAACTCAGATGCATTCTCATCCCATCAGAGTTGGCTTTCCCCCAATTAATTATCCCTGCTCTGGATTGCTCCTTGTCCTTCTCCATAGACAACCTAAACCTTATGATATAATGGTCACTCCCCTAAATGCTCTCCCACTGTAATTTGATCCACTTAGGCCAACTCATTCCCCCAAACCAGGTCTAGCAGTGCCTGTCCTCTTGTTGGACCAGAAACATACTGCTGCAGAAAATTATCTTGAACACACTCCAGGAACTCTTGTCCTTCATGTCCCTTTGCACTATTCCTATCCCAGTCTATATTTGGATAATTGAAATCCCCCATTATAATTATTCTATAATTCTTGCACTTTTCTGTAATTTCTTTGCAAATTTGTTTCTCTACATCCTTTCCACTAGTTGGTGGTCTATATACTACACTGATCAATGTTATTGCACCTTTTTCATTCCTTACCTCTAGCTAGAGAGATTCCATCCTTGACCCCTCTGGAACGTCCTCTCTCTCCAGTACTGTAATACCATCCTTAATCAACAATGCCACTCCCCCTCGCCCTTTTCTTCCTTTCCTGTCTCTCCTAAATACCTTGTACCCAAGAATATTTAATGCCCAGTCCTGCCCTTATTTGAGCCAAGTCGATGTTATAGCAATAATATCATAGTTCCATTTGTCAACCTGTGCCTGTAGTTCACCAATCTTATTAACCACACTGTGCATTCACATACATGCACATTAATCCTGATTTAGGCTTTTTAAGTTTCCCCCTTGCTCTGACCCTATCTAATCTCTTACTATAGCATACTCTAGATCTATCAAATTTTCCAAGTATTCTATTTACCTTGATACTACTCTCTGATATATCCGCCTTACCAGTTAATACTTCTCTACTTCCTAGTGCCAGTTTTTCTCCTCTCCACTCTGAATTTCCCCTCAGGTTCCCATTCCCCGCCAATCTAAACCCTCCACAACAACACTTGCAAACCTCCTTTCGAGACCATTGGTCCTAGCCCTGTTAAGGTGTAACCCGTCCTTCTTGTACAGGTCCCACCTGTCCCAGAACCAGTCCGAATGCCTCAGAAATCTAACTCCATTTCTCCAGCCATGTATTGAACTGCTCAATCTTCCTATTCTTATGGTCACCAGCACGTGGCTCTGGAAGTAATCCTGAAATTACTGCTCTTGAGGTCATGCTTTTCAATGTCCTTCCTAACTCCCTAAAATGTGCTTTCAGGATCTCATCCCTTTTCCTGCCTATGTCATTGGTCCCAATGTGCACCACGGCCTCTGGCTGCTCGCCCTCCCCCAAAAGAATATCCTGCAGCCGCTCTGTGGAAGCCCTCAACAGAGTGGCTTGTGAGTTGGAGGGGTGTGTCCGCCTACCCTCTGATGAAGTGCTGCCCACATGTGTGCGTATGGAGGTCTCCATGGGGAGGATGGCAGACGCCATGGAGACCCTGGCCCAGCAGAATGCGGGGATGTGTGCAGACCTGCACTCCATCGCTATAGGCATGGTGAGCTCCTGTAGTGGCGACATGAGAGGGAAACGGAGCTCCTCGATGTCTCCCCAGGTGCTCCTTCCCCTCAAGGAGTCAGGCTGGAGCCCTCGGGGACCTGAAGGGAGGAGGAGTGGCAACTGGACAACCTGGGTCATCCACTCAGGAATCTTAGAGGCTGTCCGCTCCCTCCAGGTCCCCTTTGCCTGTGACCCCCCTCAACCTTGTCCTCTGTCACCACAGCTGGCCCACCATCAAAGCAAGCTGGGATCCTCAAGGCCTCGGCTTTCCAGAGGACTCATTGCCAGTTTATCTCTCATTATATCCATCCGGGGTAGTGCATTCAGTTTTTGAAGCCACAGGCTGAATTTTTGTTTGGATGCCGAGACTCCAACATTGGGTACATTTCAAATCCCAACCTCATGTACTTCGGCACCTGATGCCCACACAATTTTTGATAAATAGGATAATTAGTGACCAGAGTGTGCACTCATTACCCAATAAAGGACAATGGTCGGGTTCCAGAGATTGGAGGACCAATAGGTGACTCTCCAGCACTGTCAGAGGTGGGGACTGCCTGAACTTGGGAGAACAAGAGGCTACCTCAAGGTGCAGGTGCCCTTTGAAGACCTTTAAACAGGTAAAATTGCAAGCCCTCCACAGAATGGCCAATGGTTGGGTGTGTTAAATTGTACAATGAAATTCAGGCCCTGCAGTTTGTCACCAGGAGGTTGCTTTGATCTGTCAGCCATGTTTCAGCCTCAATGGATGCTGAATGCCGACTGGAAAATTCAAGTCAGCTGCTGCTGAGTGTCTTTCATAGGCACCCGGTGGAGTACACGCCACTTGCAGGCAGGTAACCATCCTGTTGATCCTTCAGGAATGAAAATAGTCTGGGTATTAATGGTTACAACCATGGCAAATAGAGTTAAGATACAGATCAGCCATGACCTAATTGAAAGGTGGAATAGACCAAAGGGGCTGAATGGCCTCCTCCTGTTCCTATATACCTAAACTTCCCAGTGAGTTTCTTGAACAGTCAATTTAACAGTTCATAATTATTCCAGGATTGCAGTCAGTCCTTTAGTTTTCTTAAAAGTGGTATTTTGCTTTTATATTCCAAAATCCAGCGTTCAGAGTTTACAGGGTTAGACAAATATTATGCTCATCATCATGATATAGCTCATAATACACATCATTTTGGACATCAGTGGGAAGCATTCTTGCCTCTTAGCCAAAAGATTGTGAGTTCAAGCCCCACACCAGAGACCTGAGCAGAAAATCCAGGGGCAGAATTTTTGGTTTGTCAGCCACGCGTGTGCCCGACCCAAACGAGCATAAAATGACGCATGATATTTCGGTCTCCCACGCACACCCGCCGACAATTAAGCGGCCTATTAAGGCCCTTAATGAACAAATTGATTGAATTTTTTCGCTGTCTGTCCAACTGTTTGGTTGGCGGCGGGCGAAAAGGCCAAGCAGCCTTTGCATTTTTGGCAAAACCTCACCTTGAGGTTTTGACCAGTGTTTAAAAATAAATTTAAAACTTTTCAAACTTATCTCTAACATGTCCCTGCTCGTGTGACAGAGTCTAATTTCTAATTTCTTTATTTTTTATTTTATAAATCTTCAGCTCCCTGAGGCAGCATGTGCAAAGTTCCATGCTCGCCCTCCTCCCACCCCCACCCGGCAGTGCTGCAGCATGCGATTCACGCTGCCTGGCCGTTAATTAGCCAGCCAGTGTGAAATCGCGGTTGGGGCTCAATCGTCCATTCCCGTTCACCCCCGCCGAGTCCGCCCGACGACCGGAAAATCCTGGCCCAGGTTTACACTCCTATGCAGTACTGAACAACTACTGCATTATTGGAGAGTTTTTATATGAAACATCAAAACAGAGTCACATCTGCACTCAAAGGCCAACATAAAATGTCCCAATAGCAACCCTCGAAGTGAAGAAGTCTCAGTCTGAAATAATCTCCCCCCAGAGATAATGGTGCAGGAACAACAAGAGAAGCCATTGTAGGTGATCCTCTGGCTACTGTTAGGTGCATAAGAATGGAATCAGGTGAGTGCAACCCACTGAGTTTGACAATATGTGTGGAGAGGTGTTGGAAGATTAATTGATGTGATTGAACATGTCAAAGGTGCAGACAGGTTAAGAATGACAAGGAGTGTTACAAGAGGTTTATAAGATTGTTATGTTTTTGGGACTTTGTATTTAATTTAAGGTAAAATGAAGGGAATCATGTGACCTGCTCTGACATCTGCCTGACAGCAAGCCTGGGTGGTTTGATTGTCACATGATAAAGGGGCCCAGATTGTTTTACTGTGAAAAAGGTGCAAGATTTTTACACTTGGAAACAATGGCAGTAGCCCACGTGCTAACAGTCAATGGACTGAGTCTCCAAAGTCCCAGTAAAGTATTGAGAAAGTTGGGTTGTAAACAGTTGTGCTTTAAACTGTTCATTTACTTCCAAGATAGGAAGATTTGGGGTCTCAAAGATGACTATTCAGTATTTCTACCTGGATACAAGACCCACATTGCCATGGAGATGGACTTTGAGAGGGGGAGGATTTCAAAGGTACTCCTGAAAACTGGCAGACAAGTTAGTCTGCCAGTGCCAGGGAGAGAGAGAAGCTACAGGCTGAAAGTCTCTTTGGTTGAATTATACAAGAATGCAGGTGGGAGTTCACGCCCAGATTGGAAAGACCAAATTCATGAAGAGTTAAAACAAAGATTTGCCTAGCTTGTGCTAGAGGGAGAAGTCTCCAGGAAAACTCACACTGAGGAAGACAGTTTTGGAGTTAAAAGTTTCCAGACTGGGAAAAGAAAAGATCAGAAGTAAACCCACGGAAGCTAAGAATCATTTTGGACTGATTCTGGGAAAATTGAATGGGCGTGAACTTCCAAGGTGTAGCAATCATCGTCGGATTGCCACTCTTCCTAGTTTCTTAACTGAAATCCAGCCAATCCTATCTCGCATGACTTTCCGACTCAGGCTGGGTGAGAACTGTCTAGACAGCACGCTCCTGAGGCATTAAGTTAAGGGCTGCAGAGTCGGAGGTAAGGAAGCCACGCCCCCTTTTTTAATGGCACTAACTAAAGTAAAGCAGTCAAATGTAAAGGCCTAGACACTTCCAGAAAGCATGGAGAGGTTAGTTTGTAATGTAAGTGGGCAGGATTGGGGGTCGGGGAGGTCAGGTGGTCAGGGGTCCTGCGGTCGGTGGGTGTCAGCCAGTGGGGGGCTGTGGGTGGGGGGGCGGCCAATTGGTCAGGAGGGAGGGGCGGTTAGCGGGGGTCAGATGGTTGGTGGTGGGGGTTCAGTCGGAGGGATCAGGTGGTCAGCGGGGTTGTGGGGACTGGGTGGTTGAAGTGGGGGTTGTCAGCGGAGGGGATGGGGGGGTCAGTGGTGGGGGACTCAGGTGGTCAGGGGGTCCCTGTAGGTGGAATGGGGGTGTGGGGGGAGTCCCGTGGTGGGTCAGGAGGGCTCAGTACTATAGTCAACCCAGGGGTTACAAGTGGTTTTAATTCTTCTAACTTTTCCTGGGTAACTATTGCTGTAAAACAGTCGAAATCACCTGAAGTTTGCGATTTAAATTGTACTTTCAGGTGGTTCCAGTTGCAAGGCAGTTGCCTAGCGGACGTTTGTACTTCTTGGGCAATTGCTGGGTAATCCTTATCTGGAGACTTCTGGTGGTTGGGGGGCAGGTGGGGTGGGGGTAGGTGGGACTCCCCAGCGTATCTTTGGGCTCCAGGGCGTCTTAACTCCCCAGTTAAGACGCCCTGGAGCCCAGAGGTTATGGGCCGTTGTCTACTTAAAGGATTGTGCAACGTACACCATATAGTGGATTTTTCAGATGTGTTGAAAGTTCTGCTCTGTAGTTTAGCATAAGTTTCTACAAAATATTGTTTGGTTAATAGTGCTTTTAGTCTGTTACAGTAAAGGTCTTAAAATTTGAAGTGCTGTTGTGTCATCTGTCAGCTATGAACTCGAGCCCATCCCTAATTGTCCTTGAAAAGGTGGTGGTGAGCTGCCTTCTTGAACTGCTGCAGTCCATGTGGTGTAGGTACACCAAAAACGTTCAGAATGGGGTTCCAGGATTTTGACCAGCGACAGTGAAGGAACAGCAATATAGTTCTGAGTCAGGATGGTATGTGGCTTGCAGACAGTGGTGTTCCCATGAATCTGCTGCCCTTGTCCTTCTAAGTGATAGAGGTTGCAGGTCTGGAAGTGCTGTCAAAGGAGCTTTGTGAGTTGCTGCAGTGCATCTTATAGATCGTACTGCCACTGTGTCAGTGGTGGAGAGAATGAATGTTTAAGGGTGCCAATCAAGCGGGCTGCTTTGTCCTGCATGGTGTCAAGCTCCTGGAGTGTTGTTGGAGCTGCAGTCATCCAGGTAAGTTGTTATGATCCTTGGCCAGACCCTGGGGTGTGGGGGGAGATCTGGTTAGGGTCCAGTACGATGTGTTTAAAGTAGCTAAAGGTTCTGAGATTCAAGAGATTTTATTTTGGAATAAAGCCACAAGATCCCATGGGTTTTTGAACAAATAATAACAAAATTTACTATACAAGTTTAGAAAGATAAAACAATTTACAATATCTATCTTGAGGTCTATGTGAATTAACAGACAAACTGTGGTCGAACACACCACACTACAGAGTAAATGACAGGTGCAAACAAGACAGAGTCTAGGAATCAGGTGTAAAAATCCATTATAATTAAAAGATATTGATGCCTGTTTTAGTCTTGTGCAGGGGTCCACACAATCCACCAGAACCCTACTAAATAGTTCATCGGAAACAGGTATTGGGATCAATGGCATGGGTATAATCGAAGGCTGGGGCTTTCCAACTAACTGACAGGTGTGATATGTCTTTCAATATTCCACTACATTTCCATGCAGTCCTGGCCAATAAAAGTGTCTCATTATCTTAGCCTGAGTTTTCTTTATTCCAAGGTGACTTGCCATTGGAATCTTGTGGGCAATTCTTAAAATTTCCTTCCGATAACTAGGAGGTACCACAATTTGATGAAGTTCTGCCCACTATTTATCTACAGGTCTCTGAGGAGGTCTCTGCTTCCTCGACAAAAGGCCATCTTTTAGACAGTAACGTTGAGGGACCTTGTTGGATTCTTCCTCAGGGCACGCTGACTGACACAGCCCCCACAAACCAGGGTCTGCCTTTTGGGCCTCCACCAATGAATTTCGGCTAAATAATTTTGCCTCGATATTGTCGGGGATTTTATTCCCCTTCACAACCCCGGAAAAGGGTCTATCAAGTTGAACATGAAGATTGTCCTTCTGTTCAATGCATTCCCCTTCCTCGTGTCAAGCCTTACGAGTCTACTTACCACGCAAGCAGGCAACAGCCCAGGATATTCCTCCTGCAACATCTCCATTTCTCGCACCTCAACCGGTTCTCTCACAACTCTTGGGGATGGTGAGATTTTCAAACTGGCCAAGTCCTTACTCAATAAAAAGTCTACTTCTTCCATAGGTAACCTAGGAACAATTTCCACTGTAACAATTCTGTTTACTAATTCACTTCATAAATTGACTTTACACAAAGGAACAGCTTTATAAATTCCATGAATATCTCCTATTTATACCTTTTCCTTCATCAAACAATCTGGAACACAAATTGCATCATCAGTCACCATCAATGACTGATCTGCCCTAGTATTTCCCAAAATATTAATTTGTTTACTTGTTTTGTTGGAGAAGTAAGGGAACACTTCTCCCTTCAAGACAAAACCTCTAAAGCCTCCAGTGCCTGACTCCCGTTAACCATAAATCGAGGAAGAATCACTTTGGCAGTTCATAGTCATATCACCCTTTTTAGTAGGTTCTGAGGGAACTCATTTTGCTTGTAACCACTGTTATGGTTTTAGTATCCATTTCCTCTTCTGGTACAGCCCTTTTTGAGGATTCTATAAGTGTTCTTACTAATGCCACTGTTTTACCTTTCAGCTTCCAACAATGGACTTTGACATGCCTGGTCTTATGGCAATAAAAGCATATCAATTTATTTTTACCCCTTTTATTCTCTACATTATCATTTTTCTTAACTGTAGCCTCTTCTGCCTTTTCCGTAAAGCCAGATCTTTCCTGTTCCTCCAGTTTCCCTGTTGGTTTACAGGTGGCGATCTACTGCCTCCTAACTGCCTTTTTGAACTGCTGTTTCTCATACCTTAGAAACTGTACGGTCTTCCAGGTGTGACCTAATAGCTATTGGGATGCTATTTTGGAATTCTTCCATCATCATTAACACCATCACATTCTCAAAATTTTGTTCTAACTTTAGGGATCGAAATCACAGTATTTCTTTTTTCCTGAGCAAATTCTATAAATATTCCATTCGGCCTTTTCATTAAAGTCCAAAATTTGAACTGATGTGCTTCAGGATAAGCTTTAAGTACTGCAGCTTTAACTATCTCATAATCTGAAGATTGTTCTTCTGAAAGACTAGAATACACATCCATAGCCTTCCCAACCAAAACACTTTGCAAAATGAGAGACCATATGTCCTTTGGTCACTTTAGTTGGTTAGCTGCCTTTTCAAATCAGGTAAAATATCCTTCAACCCTGTCTTCAGTGAATTTAGGCAATAGATAAAGATTCTTTGTTATATCAAAGCTGGGAATGGGACTTGATTCCTCATCTAACTACTAGACTCTTTTTCTCTAGCCAATTCATGCTATCTGATTTCTTTCTCTCTTTGAAACTTGAGCTCGAGCTTTTGCATTTCCACTTCCTTTTCCATCTCGAGTTGCTTCATCTGCAACTGAATCATAGCTAATTCAACTGAATTGTTATTTGGATTCACTTTTGCTTCCTCCAATCCCAGATGCTGTGCTATTACCTCAATTATTTCCACGTTCTTAGCCTGTGCTTTTAACTCTAACTCTTCTGCTAATGCAATTAACCTATCCTTGGTTAATTATTGAAAATCACTCAGGGATAAATCTTCCCTCTCCAGAAAAGCTATAGCAATTGACAAAGCTATTGTGCTTTTCAATCAGCATAGTAAAATTCACCATGGAAATTTTATAAACCTTAACCTCAGTGAGTATCAGCACTCATATTTGTCAGTGGATCTGAGATCCCGGACGAGCCCCCAATTTATATTACAATCCTTGGCCAGATCCTGGGCCGTGGTTGGAGGTCTAGTTAGGATCCAGTAACGTTTTCTTTAAAGTAGATAAAGGTTGAGATTCAAGACACCTGCTTTTGAAATAAAGCCACAAGATTCCATGGGTTTTTGAACAAACAAAAACACAATTTACTATACAAGTTTAGAAAGATAAAACAATTTACAATATGTAACTTATACTCTTAACATTCAGGGTAAGTTTGAGCTACATGTGAACCAATAGACAAACTGTGGTCAAACATGCCACACTACAGAGTAAATGACAGATGCAACCACAACAGAGTACATGATTTCTCAAGAACCCACCCCAACGTTAGTCAACCAATCTCAGTGAAGCTTCACCTTTCTCACGAGGGTTTCCAATCTCCACCTTTGAAGATCCTGCCTTGGAATTCTCTCCGAAAGCTTCTTCCTTGATTCCCGAGTGCACTCACACAGCTTACAAGCATACTTTCAGATCTATGGCCGTACCAAGCAGAACACCACTGCTCCAAACACCACTTTGCCCCAACAGGCCACAGTATGAAGTCAGTCTTCTAACTGTAATTCTTTCTTTAATTTAACTGAACTGGGACCTGTTTTGTCCGTCTGTCTCCGTGACACTTCTTGACTGCAGACTTCCTCAAAACTGACTGAAGAAGAGTTATTCACTGACCCTTGAACTGATCTGGGGAGCCTATCAAAATACTCCCAGAGGGTCATAGCCTTGTTACTAGGCAGGAACCACTAACAGCATTGGAACATCCTGACCCTTTAAATGTTACAATGTCCATAGGCTACGAATTGAACACACGCAGGCATAATGAATTGAATTCATAACAAAGTGGAGAGTATTCCATCACACTCCTGACTTGTGCCTTGTCACAATTTTTGGGGATCGATACAATACTCCAGCTAAGACCTACCCTTGATTTGTAAAGGTTTAATAAAACTTTTCTGCTTCTATACTCAATGTGAAATTCCCCTCCAAGCCATTCACCTGACTTAGAAATATATGTCTATTCCTTCACTATTGCTGGGTCAAAATCCTGGAACTCCTTCCCTAACAGTACTATGGGTGTACCTACACTACATGGACTGTAGCGGTTCAAGAAGGCAGCTCAGCACCACCTTCTCGAGGGCAATTATGGATGGGCAATAAATGCTGGCCTAGCCAGTGACACCTACATCCCATAAATGAATAAAAAAAACTTTTGATTATATAGATGATCAAGGAACCTGGGTGTAAAACAGCATGTGGCCAGCAGCCAGTTAGTGGTGTGTGTGAGTGGCTGCAGCTGTTGTTGGGAGTAATGGTGGTTGCTAAATCCCTAAGTAGATTTGTCTGTTGAGCTATTCTGTAATTATGTATATGATCAATTCTGTGCGTGTGGTTGGTGAGTTTGTGTAAATAAGCCAGAAACACAACACTCTACGCCTTTATTTATCAAGCCAAGGATTCCTAATGTTTCTTTAACATGTAATTCAATATAATTTGAAACATGGAAATGGACCATTCAGCCTATCTAGTTTGTGTTGGCTTTTATCATCCACACAGGCAAATCATGTTTACCCAGCCTGTTCCTATATCTTTCTATCCCCATTCTCATGAACCATCTATTCAACCTTATCTTGGAAGTAGACCTAATTTCTGCCTCAACCACTAACCAAGGAAGTGAGTTTGAAGAAGCTTCTCTCAGCTTCTGTTTTAAATCTCTTGCATTGAATCATGTATCTCTGACTTCTTGCTTGCATGACTTCTTCACTGGCAGAGATGATGTTCTAATCCAGAAAGCCAGTTGGTGAAGGATAGAACTGGAGCCAATTGTTATGCACTATCATAAGCATTTATTTATTTGTAGAGTTGCACATTGCAAGTATTCATCTCTTAACCCCATCGCGGCTTCAGTCTGTCTATTTTTAGGGGCACAAGAGAATCCCCAGTTAATGCCCACCATCTACGTACGATTAAGCACAATTAATATACAATCAACAGATTCCCTCTCTTAAAAAAATAAAGTTTATACATACAATTAAAATTTCAAATCAATTAAATGAAAAACCTCCATGTTACATTGCGATAACACCCTTTATCTAGGCCCACTAACAATTTCTATGTACATGCATTTATTTTTGTAAAACAATCCAACAGTTGACATCTTGCATAGGCCCATTTAAGTTTAGGGTTTTCCTTTTACTCTAGCTTTTTTTTAATCTAGCAAGGTGAATCTGTAAGCCATTCTCACTTACACTTTTCACAGTGTACATTATCCTACAATGAACAATTATCTACATAACATGCAATGGGTATGCTTTCTTCAATATACCCATTGTGCAGAATCTCATCTAAAATATTTGACAAATAGAACCCCATGTCCCCTGCCTCCATAAGAGCCAATAGGTTGGATTTTAACTCAGCAGGGGTCCTACTGTTGCAGACAAAATAAATCAGAGGGCTGCCATCTTAGCAGCCTCAACAGTGCCATCGCTAGCAATAGCCATTTCTGGGGCTGTATCTGCAAGAAGAGGTCACATCAATAGCTGTGTACCCTCAAAGTCAGGCAAGTGGGCTCTGGGAGTGCCAGGGCTAGTCAACAGTACTCAGGGAGGTGGGGGTGGGGGTGGTTGGTGGCAGGGGGATGGGTGGTGTTGCTGAGTGTAGGCTTGAGCCAAAGATTGCCAGAAAAGGAAGGCCCCTCTGGAACTCACCAGGAAGCCACCAGAGTTTACTTGGCGGTTTCCTTATGTAGTAGTGGGCCCCCCAGCAGCTGATAAAATGCTAGCAGAGGCTTAAATAGCTCAGTTGGACTCCAGGCAGGCAGGTCATCTGCCACCTTTCCCACCTCTGGCAAAATGGCATGATGGTGAGAAGGAACCAGTCACAACAACTGCTGCCTTCCTGTGCTATTTTGCCAGCCTTCCTACCTCCCACCCCATTGCCAAAGGGCTGGTAAAATTCAGCCCAGCGTTTCAGTAGCTAAAGTACTTTGAACAATTCTTTTATATTTTCTTAGCTTCTCCAGCTAAAGGACATCATTGTACATTTTAATTTATTAAACCAGCTGCACTAGAATACTCATCAGGCAGATTAACATCTGAAGCATCACAAAAAATGATTAGCTCCATGTTCTTTGGGCCACCTAAGGATGCAAACTTAAGTACGTATTTCTCCAAATTTATTTTTGAATGTTTTATTTGCCCTTAAAACATAAATGGAATGAAATAATGGTTATTGCCTAGAAGGAAGCCATTTAACATATTGTGTCTGTACCAGCTCTCTGCAAGAGCAACTCCACTGGCCCCACTCTCCAGCCCTTTTCCTGTAGCTCTGCAAAGTTTTTTTCTTTGCAGGTGCTTATCCACTTTTTTTTGAAGCTCCAATTCAATTTGCCTCCACCATACTTTCAGGTAGTGTATTCGACATTCCAATCATTTGCTGCCTAAATAAGTTTTTCCTCACGTTGCCATTGCTTCTTTGCCTATTCACCTTACATTAGTTTTCTTCTGCCAGTGGGAACAGTTTCTCCCCAACTACTTTGATTAGACCATCATGATTTTGAACACTTCTATCAAATCTCCTCTCAACCTTCTCTTCTCTAAGGAGAACAACCGCAGCTTTTCCAATCTGCCCAAGTAACTGAATCCCTCATACCTGGAACCATTCTCATAAAGCTTCTCTGTACCTTCTCTAAAACCTTGGCATCCTTCCTTAATGCTGTGCCCAGACTGTACACAATACTCCAATTGAGGCTGAACCAGAGTTTTCTAAATGTTTGCGATAACTCCCTTGCTTTTGTATGCTATAATTCCACTTATAATTCTATATAAAACCCAGGATCCCCTATGTCATTTTAGCACTTTCTCAACCTACCCTCCCACCTTCAGAGGTTTGTGCACATATACCCCCAGGTCTCTTCGTTCCTACATCACCTTCAGAATTATGCCCTTTAACTTGTAATTCCTCTCCATGTCCTTTCTACCAAAATGTACCACTTCACAATTCTCTGCCTTAAATTTCATCTGCCACATGGCCATCCATTCCACCAGCCTAAGTCCTCTTGGAGTCTACCACTATCCTCTTCACAATTCAAGTACTTCCATGGTTTGAGTTATTTTTGCATTTTGAAATTTTGCCCTGAACACCTAAATCTAAGTCATTAATACCTCTCAGGAAAAGCAGTAGGACCAGTACTGACCGCTGGGGAATCCACTCTATACATTCCTCCAGTCTGAAAAACAACCATTCCTGACTATCTGTTTCTTGTCACTCAGTCAACTTTGTATATATGCTGCCACTTCCCCTTTTCTTATGGGCTTCAGCTTTGCTGGCACGTTTATTATGTGATACACCTTTTGGAAGTCCATATCCCCTACATCAACCATATTCGCCTCATCATTAATTCTGATTAATCAATGAGGAATGAACCTTAACAATTTGATTTTCATGCTTGCTAAGTATTGTCTTACCATCATTCGCAAAGGCCATCTCTTTTATAACACAGCAATATACTCCTGAATTAAATTCTGTCTCGAAAGGTCTTATACAATGCCTGAGAGCTCTCTGCATTTTCTCTGAGACCTCAATTGTAATGAAAGCCTGCCTCCCTGAATGTAAAGCATTCAAATGGGCAGAAGAAAATATTACCAATTTTCTTACCTTCTGGAGAGGAGGACTGTCTTACAGCATGGAAGGCAATTTGGGACTTTTCCCATAGCCTAATTGATAGGGACTATATTCTTCAACATCTGGAGTGAATTATTTGCATGAACCCCTCATACCAGGGCATTTTCCATCTTGCAGTCTGATTGATTGGCTAAGATTTTATGCAGTATTTTATTGATCACCATATGATTCCTTTCACATAGTCCACTGATGAAAGGACTTTCAGCTGTACTAGTCATCACCATGATGTTAATGTTTTCACACACCTTTGAATTCACCAATGGTAAACACTCCTCCATTGTCAGTCAGAAACTTTGCTGGTGTCCCACGTCCGGTCCCTGTCCATTTTTTCCATGGTTTTGTCTATAATAACCCTTTTGTCCTTACTAAGTATTATCGTAGAAAGACTAAATCTGGTCACCAGGTCTATAAAATGTAAAATTAAAATATTTCTGTCTTTGTCCCATACCTTTAGATCCATGGCAACTACCTCATTAAAGTCACATGCCAATGAAATACTTACAATATGATATGATGGCACCCTCCAGTCTTTTTTTGAGTTTTCACACATCTCATTAATCTTTTCTATTAGCGTCATATGCTCTTCATTAACCCCGCAGGATTTTTAAATTTTAACAAGTAGAGTGGGAAAATTGTCTATGTAACTTTAAGACATTTCCCTTTCTCTCTGATTGTTATCATCTAATGCCATCAATACTTGTTTAATGCTTTGATGAGAAACATCAGGTTTTGATAAGGGGATTCAATAGTGTACTGACTGAGTAAACTCCAGATCCACTGACTTCCCAAAAATAAATTACCTTGTTATGCTCCACATTGAGTTTTATTTGTGTCTCTTTCATAGAAGATTTACTCCACAGCATAGGTATCTCACCATGGACTACATCAGTACTTATAGCTTATTCCAGCTATTTTACTTGGAAATAAAATTCTGCTTAGTGTCCTCAATATGTTGTCACCACTTAAGCTAAAGCAATTAGTACTTGTACGTTCCTTAATATTGCATTGATGCTCATGAATTAGTGAAGCAAGATAATGGCCCAGAACCTCCATTCCTGGGCTGGGGTGGGGTGTGAGGGTGGGGTGTGAGGGTGGGGGGTGGGGTGTGAGGGTGGGGGGTGGGGTGTGGGGTGGTGGGGGTGGGGTGGGGGGGGTGTGGGGGTGGGGTGGGGGGGTGTGGGTGTGGGGTGGGGGGGGTGTGGGGGTGGGGTGGGGGGGGTGTGGGGGTGGGGTGGGGGGGGTGTGGGGGTGGGGTGGGGGGGGTGTGGGGGTGGGGTGGGGGGGGTGTGGGGGTGGGGTGGGGGGGGTGTGGGGGTGGGGTGGGGGGGGTGTGGGGGTGGGGTGGGGGGGGTGTGGGGGTGGGGTGGGGGGGGTGTGGGGGTGGGGTGGGGGGGTGTGGGGGTGGGGTGGGGGGGTGTGGGGGTGGGTCATACCTCGGAGATACCCCAGAAGATGTGCTGGAGGACACCCCCTGGAAGTTGCCAGGTGCATGGTAATTGCCCGGGAAGTTTATACTTCTGATGGCCAATTACCCTGCACCTGGAACCATCCGACACTCCGAATTAAATTGGGGACTTAACTATTTCTAACTCCTGGGTATCTATGGCACAGATGCCCCTGACCCCCTATTGGACCCTCCCGATTACCCCCCCACCTCCATTGACTCCTGGACCCCACACCCTGACTACCCCCCACCCCCAACCACCCAACTAACCCCCATCCCCTGACCACCTGACTACACCCAACCAACTGACACTCCCATCCCCCAACTACCCGGCCGGTCACTCAACTACCCCCCCCCATCCCCCAACCACTTGACTTCTCCCAACTCCTGGTGACCCAACCCACCCTGACCACCCAACCCCTCAACCACTCGACTATCCTCCACCCCCAATCACCTGTTTACCCCAGCCCTCGGCTACCCAACACCCACCTCCCAACCAACGTGACCACCCCTACCACCCCCTCACCACTTACTTTGCACACTTACCTTCTCACTGGCTTCTCAAAGTGGCTGGGACCTTTAAACTTAACTGCTTCATGGCAGCTAGAGATGTAAAAAAGGGGGCGCGGCTTCACTTCCCCTGATGTTGCTGCACTACATTGGAAGGAATCCAGAACAGCTGCACTGCACATTTCACAACAGGCCCAGGATGGAAGATCGGGTGAGAAAGGTGCAGCTCCCAACCTCGCTAAGTAAGAGGGAGTGAAGTGGCAATTCGATGGTGTTTAGCACTCCTTGGAAGTCCTGAGCTGTTATTTTATCCAATTTATCAACACAGTAGTTTAGAACACTATTTAGCAACGTATAGTTAAAGGAGTTTGCAACTAACACATTGATCACAGGACTAAAACTCCTCGTGACCAGTATAATTTTTTCAGATTCATTATTATGTTCACCCGCTTCTTTAGAATTCTCTTCATTATGCATCTTTTCAAGGACTCTGCTCCAGGCTTTGGGCAGTTCACCACATAATAATACTTCAAGTCATACCTGAAGCAACTATTACCTCTTCCTTGGGCATTGCTGGGATTCATACACCTATTATTGCTGCTTACAGATCTGCTAAAAGTGCTAACCTTATTTAGCCTTCCATAGTATTGATCCCTGTGTTGAGTTTTTTGGCCAGTTCAAAATTGGCGACCATTGAGTCCTCGGGCAGAATCATCCCAGATTTGTACTAAGTGCAGTCGCAGGTGGGTAAAGCGTCGTTTTACCTGCCGGCCACGATGGCAGATTTTCAGTCCGTAGTGTCCTAAACCCGCCACATTATTTATGCATTCCTGGGAAACATGCCGTTTTGATGGCGGGCAGGCTCTCTTCGCCCGTCCACCATCACTTCACCGCTTTATCACGCCGGACGGCATATTTAAAGTCCAGCTGTGCACACACACCTCAGTGCTTCCAGCCCACAACCACTGCAGGGAAGATTTCCACAAAAGGCAAGTTGACTGCAGCCCCCAGGTTTAATGACACATCACTGGAATGCCTTTTGGATGCTGTGGAGGCCTGCCGTGATGTCCTCTACCCCAGCTCTGGCCACAGGATGGGCAGTGGCGTTACCAACCAGGCAGGAGATGGTGGAAGTGGTGGTCAGCGCCAGTGCCCTGCAGAAAAGAGGACAGCCATCCAGTGCCACTACAGGATGAATGGTCTCATCTGTTCTGCCATGGTAACTCACCCTTCTCACGACTCTCAACTCACACACTCACAAACCCATCACACATCCACAGGGATCCCACACGTCAAAGGACAGCACCACTAACTCTCACACATACCCTCACACCCCTATCAGACTCATATCCTCTCAAGCTCACGTCCTCATTCCTGTCAATGTCTCTGCTCACCACATAAACATTCCATGCAGTGCCATGTGCCCTGCTCACACTCTCTCCATCTGTTTTCATGCAGAAGAAGCTGGCTCACATCAGCAGGGAGAGGTCCCAGACTGGGGGTGGAGGGGCCCACATTAGACTCCTCACTCATTTTGAGGAGCGTGCCATCGTGCTGACTGGTGAGGACATGGACCCTGCCTGTGGCGGTGGTGAGGTCAGCGGCGAACACCCACCTGAGGATCCTACACCACATCATCCCTCCCTCAACACAATTGTGAGTGCTCTCTACCCTGCTTTTGACTCTGCTGCCATGCACTACTTATCTCTACTTTGGTTCACAGTGAGCTCTGCCAAGGGACCAACACCCTCAGCCAGCCAGTCCCTCAGCTTCATCCACATCCTCATCTGCAGCGAGATCTCCTCCAGTGAAGAGGTGGAAGTAAGCTGCCTGGAAGATCATTCACCGTAGAGGGAGCAGCCAGCCAAGTGATTCTGGAGGGAGAAGTGTGTGTGGCAGGGCCTTTCGGAGCCTCGTGCAAGCACTCTCTCATGCACGTGGATTCTTCAAGTTTCACATTCATCTCAATGTCCTGAGTACTTTGGATACTGCCTGCTGGGGTTCACTTTCAGTTGTCCGTCTGAGCTGACCTGCATTTCCACCCACCCACCAATCACACTCCCATGCAGCACCTGATCTCGCCCAACACGACTCTCGTTTCATTTTCGATTTGGACAGCATGGTGCTAATTCGGTTTTACTTTCGCTCCCCCGTCCTTTATCCTCCCTCAGTCACCCATTTCCTTTCTCCCATCACAGTTGACCACCCCACCCGGCATCACATTCCACCTCCCCTCCATTATCTACCAGCCCCAACCCTCTTCCTTCAGGGATGTCCAGGTGAACATGCACATTCCCTTCCTTCCCAAAAATCCCACTTCCATCCACATTCATCTCCCCGACCTCCTCCTTCCCACACTTGGACCCCACTAACCATCTTCACCGTCCCTTTTATCACCACCATTGAACCCTCACCTTCCCACCCTACTGCCTCACTCTGCCCTTGGTCATTCTCACCCTTTGTCCATACCACGCCCACTTCAGTTTGCTCCCCAAGAGGCAAACATGGACCTATCCAACCCCTCCTGTACATGTTCACCTGCACATCTCCCCCTTTCCCCCTTCGCACCCCTTCCCCCACCCAGGAAACCCGCCCCTCCCCCCAATCCTCCCACCACCACCCCCTCCGGACTCCCGCCCCCTAATGATATACTGATGTGTTACAATGAGGTTCCCGATGTCCGATGGCAGAGAACACCGAGCGGACAATCGCGAACTAGTTTCATGCCATCGTGAAACCGATTGCGCCATTTTGTCCGCTCACGCCACCAAACACGTCCAACGCCAGCGGGCAAGGAAATCCTGGCCCTGTTTTCTTTGTGGCATTGCAGAATGACCCGTTTGTTCCATGAGGTCTGAAGAAAACGACTGTTTCCCCAGGTTCTTTTCAAAGCAGCAGATAGTTCATACAACAGGGCCCATCTCTCTGAGAACCAAACACCACTTAGAACCAGCAGCCTGTCCATGGGACACTTCAGACTTTCTAGCAATTTAAATGGCTGTACTGTTCTAGGGATCCCCAAATTGAATCTTGTCAATCTTTTATACAATCTTTTATTGTCTATGATATATTCTTCCATGAAATGATTGCCTATTTTCCAAAATCTATCAACGCCTGACCATACTTCATAGGCATTTAACAGATCAATTTTCTTGTAAATATCATCCAAGAACACTAATGGAAGATCCAAACGTTCATCATGTCCAACAGATGGGCATCCAGCTCACAAAATACATTACTTTCTGATTTTACTTTTTGTAGGAGGTGACAACATCAAGGACTGTTTCCTCTTTGGTGGAAATCCAGGTCCATGTTACCCACTTCATTCTTCCACTAGTCATATGGTTCAGACTCCAAGAACATCAGAGGATAAACATACCCCAACAATTTACACTTGCTTTCTATCATTTCTCACAACGGTCAGTTTTGTGTCTGAAAAATCTTTTCTTAGCTTCCAACCTTCACTTTTAAGCAACTATTCTCTGCCAGAAAACCTGTTGCTGAAGGATAGAACTGAAGCTAAACTTTAAACACTTTTATAAACATTTATTTACAGAGCTACTTATCACAAGCATGCACCTCCTAACCTGACCAACCACGGATTCAGTCTCTGTCTGTACAGGGGCACAAGTGAATGCCCATTTAATATCCACCACTTGTGTACAATTAAACACAATTAATATGCAATTTACAGGTGGCTGCTGCAAACTGTGTGGAAGCCTTAAAAATGTGTAATCAATGAGTGTATTTGCTGATAATTAAGCCAGATATTTTTGAATTGGGAACTTGTTTTGCTGTGAATTCTGTTATCTGCAGGGGTAGGAGAGTGGGTAACTCTTGTTTGATGATGCAGTTGTAACCTCTTTTCCACTTCAGATCCCGATGGGATGGAGGAGGGGGTTTGGAATTTCTTTCAAAAACCCATCGCAGGAAAACCCAGACTGTTTCCGTATATTTTTCATTGCTCAAAATCTCCAGGGAGGGCATCCACTAACTGGGCTGTCCAAAGTGAGGCATGCGTGTACACAGCTCCGTGTTATTGCTGGCTAAATTCAAATAAAATGGTCACTTCTGCTATGAATTATGAGTATTGTTTGTGATGTGTTAGATTTTTATTTCTGTTTCACAGTCAGCGTATTAGAAGATTTAAGGTAAGATTTTGTGACATGATTGCTGAGTAATGTTCCTAGGCTAAGTGTTAATGTTGTAGCATTTATACGGAAATGTATTTTGTTCTAATTGCAAGTAATCTTCACTATTTTCTAAAATGCGTAGATCTCCACAATTGGTCCTGTAGCACAGCAGCCAATGAGTATCACTGCAAGCATGGTTGGGGAGACGAACCTAATGAGTTGTCAATTGCCAGATGACGTAATGGTGGAAATTCTGACGGAGAGGTTGCAGGTACAGTGTGGTGCTATGCAGGAACAGTGTAGTGCTATGCAGGAATGTTAAAGCATCCAGTGTAACACATTTCATATAACAGGCTGCCACAATATGATCATTTACTTCTCGCCCTCCTCTCTACCAAAGGCACTGTACTTACTGGAGTGCAATTACATCTTAGAATTTCCGGTACTTCATCTCAGTGACCTATCTTCAGTTATGGACCATGAGTGCTGCGAGGCTTTCTGACCATGGGACAACATCATGGCCAAGCTAAATCCTATCCTTACCCAGCATGCTGCACTCTCTCACTTTGTAGCAGGGGAGTGTGTGGCAGCTTGAGCTGATTTTTTTTCACCCTATTTCTAGGCCAGGGATGCTGAAATAAATTGAATCCCCCCATGTTGCGATCAGCTAACTTAGAATAGAATGTAATTCAGGTTAGGATCTTCATTTATAACAGGCATATCCGCTAATCCATTGATGACCAAGAGCAACCTGCTTTTCCTCGTATCTTATCTAGCAGTACAAGGGGAGGGACCCTGCTATTGGGGGCTGCGTAGCCTTGAGGCACAAGAGTAAAGGGCCATTGTGCCAAGGCAGGAAAAGTAAAGGAGAAGCTCTTGGTAAATTAGGAAATAGGCCTCAATATTCCTTCCCCCAATTTGCTTGTCACTACCTCCTGTGCTCACCCTGCCAAAGTTTGAAGAATCAATGCCAAAAAAAAATGTAAAAAGTACTTTATTAATGCAGGGCAGATGGGTGAAAACAACAATGCGGGCTCATTTAAGGCTCCGTGTCCAATGTAGAGGAAATCGCATTGGGAGCAGCGAAAGCAATAGACTAAATTGAGGGAAGTGCAAGTGAAATGCTGCTTCACCTGAAAGGAGTGTTTGGGCCCTTGGACGGTGAGGAGAAAGGAAGTAAAGGGGCAGGTGTTGCACCTTCTGCGGTTGCATGGGAAGGTGCCGTGGTAGGGGGTTGAGGTGTAGGGGGTGATGGAGGAGTGGACCAGGATGTCCCAGAGGGAACGATCCCTGCGGAATGCCACCGGGGGGTGGGGGGTGAAGGGAAGATGTGTTTGGTGGTGGCATCATGCTGGAGTTGGTGGAAATGGCGGAGGATGATTCTTTGAATGCGGAGGCTGGTGGGTTGATAAGTGACGACAAGGGGGACCCTATCATGGTTCTGGGAGGGAGAGGAAGGTGTGAGGGCGGATGCGCGGGAGATGGGCCGGACACGGTTGAGGGCCCTGTCAACCACCATGGGTGGAAAACCTCGGTTAGGGAAGAAGGAAGACATGTCAGAGGAACTGTTTTTGAAAGTGGCATCATCAGAACAGATGCGATGGAGGCGAAGGAACTGAGAGAATGGGATGGAGTCCTTACAGGAAGCGGGGTGTGAGGAGCTGTAGTCGAGGTAGCTGTGGGAGTCACTAGGCTTGTAATGAATATTGGTGGACAGTCTATCACCAGAAATTGAGACAGAGAGGTCAAGGAAGGGAAGGGAAGTGTCAGAGATGGACCGTGTGAAAATGATGGAGGGGTGGAAATTGGAAGCAAAATTAATAAATTTTTCTAGGTACAGACGAGAGCATGAAGCAGCACCGAAGCAATCATCGATGTATGGAGAAAGAGTTGTGGGAGGGGGCCGGAGTAGGACTGCAACTCTTTCTCCGGTACATCGATGATTGCTTCGGCGCTGCTTCATGCTCTCGTCTGCATTTGTTGCTCCCAATGCGGTTTCCTCTACATTGGAGAGACCAAACACAGACTGGGTGACCGCTTTGTGGAACACCTTCGGTCTGTCCACAAGCATAACCCAGACCTCCCTGTCGCTTGCCATTTCAACACTCCACCCTGCTCTCATGCTCACATGTCCGTCCTTGGCCTGCTGCATTGTTCCAGTGAAGCTCAACGCAAACTGAAGGAACAGCACCTCATCTTCCGACTAGGAACCTTACAGCCTTCTGGACTGAATGTTGAGTTCAACAATTTTAGATCATGAACTTTCTCCTCCATCCCCACCCCCTTTCCGATCCCCCTTTCTTCCAATAATTTATATATATTTTTCTTTTCCCACCTATTTCCATTATTTTTAAATGTATTTCCATCCATTGCTTTATCTCTACCTTTTAGCCTATTTCGATCCCTTCCCCCCACCCCACCCCCACTAGGGCTATCTGTACCTTGCTCATCCTGCTTTCTACCCTTAGTGTCACCATTAGCACATTTCTTAGCTAATATCACCACCTTCAACACCTCTTTGTACCTTTGTCTATGACATCTTTTGGTTATCTCCACCTATCAATGGCCCTCTATCCAGCTCTACCTGTCCCACCCCCCACTTAAACCAGTTTATATTTCACCTCTTTTCTATTTTTCCTTAGTTCTGTTGAAGAGTCATATGGACTCAAAACGTTAACTGTGTTCCTCTCTGCAGATGCTATCAGACCTGTTGAGTTTTTCCAGGTATTTTTGTTTTTGTTTTGGATTTCCAGCATCCGCAGTTTTTTGCTGATATCTTTCTGGATATCTCTTCACTATCAACTACACGGCCAATTTCCCAATCATGCCTCCCACATTTAAGTCCAAGTCATTAATATATACGGCAAACAGCAAGGGCTTCAACACTGAGCCCTGTGGAACGACACTGGAAACGACTTTCTATTCGCAAAAATGCCCATCGATCATTACCCTTTGTTTCCTGTCGCTGAGCCAATCTTGGATCCATCTCGTCACCTTCCCCTGTAACCAGTGTGATCTCACTTTTCTGACCAGTCTGCCATATGGGACCTTGTCAAACACCTTACTGAAATACAGCTGGACCACATCCACTATACTATCCTCGTTACTTCCTCAAAAAGTTTGATCAAATTAGTAAGGCACGACCTTCCCCTAACAAAAGCCATTCTGACTATCCCTGATTAATCCATTCATTTGTAAGTGACAGTTTAACCTGTTCTCAGAATTGATTATAATAATTTTCCTGCCACCGAAGTCAGACTGACTGGCCTATAATTATTTAGTCTATACCTCACACCTTTTTAAGTAATGGTACAACGCTCGTGGACCTTCAACCTCCTGGTACCTCACCTGTATCTAGTGAGGATTGGAAAATGATCCTCAAAGCAGCCGCTATTTCCTCCCCGGCTTCCTTTAACAGCCTGGGATACAATCCATCTGGCCCTGGTGATTTATCTGCCTTCAAGGATACCTGTCCCTCCAGTACTTCCTCTCTCACTATGCTTATTGTATCTAATATTTCACACTCTTCCTCTTTAATTAGAATATCTGCATCATTCCTCTCCTTAGTGAAGTCAGAGACAAAGTAATTGAGAACCCTACCCACATCTTCAGCATCAGCACACAAGTTACCATGTACATCTCTGATAGGTCCTACCCTTTCCTTAGCTATTCCCTTGCTCTTAATGTATTGGTAAAACATCTTTGGGTTATCTTTGATTTTACCTGCCAATATTTTTTCATACGCTCTATTTGCTTTCCTCATTAACTTTTTTACTCCACCCCTGTACTTTTCTATACTCCTCTAGGCTTTCTACAGTATTAAGTTTTTTGTGACTGTCATAAGCTTTCTTCTTCTGCCTTATCTTACCCCGTATGCTTCTGGATAACCAGGAGGCTCTAGATTTGGCAGTACCACCCTTTTTCTTTGTAGGGACGTGTCTACACTGTGCCCGTAGAATCTCACCTTTGAATGCCTCCCACTGGTCTGTCATTGATTTCTCTTCTAATAGCTGTAGCCAGTCCACTTTCGCCAGATCACCCCTTTCTTTGTAAAATTTGTCTTTTTCCAATTTAGAACTTTTGAACTTTTATTCCTGTTCTATCTTTATCCTTTTCCATAATTATACTAAATCTAACAGCATTATGGTCACTATCTCCAAAATGGTCCCCTACTGCTCCTTCATCCACTTGCCCAGCTTCATTTCCTAGTACTGTGTAGAATTGCTTGTTGAGTTTGTTATGTGCTTGCTAAAAAAGCTCTCTTGAATGCAGTTGGAGAATCTTATGCCCTCTGTGCCTATTGTACTGTTTGTATCCCAGTTGATATTTGGGTAGTTTAAGCCCCCAACTATTATTGCCCTATTCTTTTTGCACTCAGAAATTTACCTACATATTTACCTCTCCTATCTCCCTTTCGCTATATAGGGATCTATAGTACACTCCTAGTAGTGTAGCTGCCCCCTTATTATATCAGAGCTCAACCCATGTAGCCTCATTTGATGCTTCATTTAGTATATCATCCCTCGTCACAGTTGTAATTGATTCTTTAACCAATAATGCTACACCCCCACATTTTTAGCCCCCTCTCTAACCTGCCTGAAAACCCTATGTCCATGGATCTTGAGCTGCCATTTTTGCCCCTCTTTAAGTCAAGTTTCCGTTATAGCAATTATATCATGCTGCCATGTATCATCTACCTGTGCCCTCAGCTTATTGGCTTTATTTGTTATACTCCTTGCATTTAAATAAACATCTTTTAACATTGACAAATTCCTGCACGGTAAACCTTTTAACCTTTGGTTCTTCTGTCTTTCAGAGTCATCTGCTAATTTTCTGTCTCTCGCTCCCTGCACTAAATTTGTCCAATCTGAATCTGCCCTCAGGTTCCCATCCCCCTGCCAATCTAATTTAAAGCCCCCCTCCCTGCCACCCCCCAAACAGCACTGGCAAATCTCCAAATCTCCCTGCAACAACATTCATCCCAGTCCTATTCAGGTGTAGACCATACAGCTTCCACTTACCCCAGGACTGTTCCCATGCCCCAGAAATTTGAAGCCCTCCCTCTTGCACCTTCTCTCCAGCCATGCATTTAGCGGGTATATTCTCCTATTTCAGTACTCACTAGCACGTGGTCTTGGAAGTAACCTGGAGATTACCACCTTTGAGGTCCTGCTTGCTAATCTCTTTCCTAACTCCCTGAACTCAGCCTGCAGTACCACATCCCTTTTTCTACCTATATCGTTGATACCAATGTGAACCACGACCTCTGGCTGTGCACCCTCACCCTCCAGAATGCTCTGAAGCCACTCGGTGATATCTATCACCCTTGCATCAGGGAGGCAACATACCATCCTGGAATCACGTCTGCGACCACAGAAGCACCTGTCTGTTCCCCTAACTATAGAACCCCCTACCGCTATTGCTCTCCTGTCTTTTCTCCTCCCTGCCTGCAGAGCGGAGCCACCCATGGTGCTCTTGTCATGACTCTCGCTGCTTTCTCCAGAGGAACCCTTTCCCCCATTGGTACTCAGAACTAAGTATCTGTTAAAAAGTGGGATGCCCTCAGGGGTCTGCTGCACTACTTGCCTTGCCTTTCTTGTCTGTCTGATGGCCATCCAGTCCCTCTCTGCCTGCTCTTTCATTAGCTGCGGGATGGCTACCTTCTGAAACATGCAATCCACATAGCTCTGATTCTCACGAATGCTCCTCAGTGATGCCAACTGCTCCTCGAGTTTCAAGATACGGCGCTCGGGTTTTTCCATTTGGTGGCACTTTCTGCACATATAGTTGTCCAGGAAATGGGTAGCGTCCGGGAGTCCCCACATGGTACAGGATGTGCCTTCGACGGGTATGTACAACCCTGCCATGCCTTGAATTATTTATTTACTGCACCAAAATTGGCACTTAAGTGAGCCCAGTAAAATGTTAATTTACCCCCGCTCTGCCCTTGCACCGGTTATATTTTAAATCCCCCGATCTTTGCTGGAACTCTCACTCTGTCCTCGCTCCAGTTATTTTTAAAATCCTCGACTCTCGCTGGAACTCTCGCTCTGTCCTCGCCCCAGTTTTTTTTAGAGCCCCGACTCTCACTGGAACTCTCACTCTGCCCTCGCATTGGCTTATTGCAAAGCCCCGACAGCAAAATCTAATTTGCTGTCCATAGCCGTTTTTTTACTTCTTGTATTTACCGCTTTAAATGTGTTGCGGCTTTAAAGCAGTAACCTTTTTTTATATTCAGGCTGCAGTTGCGAGGTGCAGTTGACTTCCCTCTTTTTTTTTGAGTTCTTGTTGCTGGGCAGATCTTTTTAAAAGCTTTGCAGGTGTTGTATTTTGCAACAAATGTATCAGTGCAGGTATAGAGTGTTTTTTGTACTGAGCTGCACTGCATTGGGCTTAGAACTTGATTATTCCTCTGTTAGTTTGGGAGAATCTGCTCTCTTTATTTAAATGAGTGTTTGAAGCTATTTCCCTTTCAGTTTAGAGTTCTTGTAAAAACTGAGATTTCAGCATTTCCAAAATGTTTAGAAGGTTGCACTCGCACCCTGTGTTGCATTTCACTGGTACTGCTGTTTATTATGCCCTGGTCCTTAAGTTTCCTTTTTTTAAAAACCTTTAAGACTGCAGCAATTTCTTCAGGGACCTTGCAATGGACTTCCACTCACTCTGGTGGATTCATCCACTTCCAAGTCTATACTGAAGCTTCTTCAACTTATTCTTCAAGTTTTCTTCTTGGGTGCGCATCTCTCTAGTTAGGCTTCAATTGCTTTGAATTCCTCCTACCTTGGGATACATATTTAAGGCTTCTTCACACAGCAGAGTGAGCAGGTACAAGGAAAGGTCCAGCAGGTAATTGCGCCTGTATTCCATTCGAAATTCTGATGTGAATATTTATAATGGGACCTGTTCTGTGATGGATCCTTCTAACTTGGATTGTAGACATGGGACTTGGTTAATAGACATACTCTGGTATCTTCTTAACATTTGTTTATTGGTACATCACCTAAACAGGTTACAGAGTAAGCATGTTGCTCCTAGGCATAATTCCAACCTCCCTCTCCCGAAAGAGATTCGAGAGAGAGTGAGTTGGGGAGAGAGAGAGAGAGGTAGTAGAGGTCGTGGGTTTGGAGGGTGCTGTCCAAGGAGCTTTGGTGAATTCCTGCAGTGTGTCTTTATTTTAAACCGTATTATGCCGTGATCACTATGGCCTAGATGTTCCCCTCTGCTTGTGCAACATTCTTCAATAACATCAATGGAGAAAACCATGCAGGTAGCAGCTAGTGACACTGCCTTCCTTTAGGGAAATGACGTAAGTCTGCATTGCACCACTAAGTTAATGAATTTCTCCTCCTGACAGTTTATATCCTTAATATAGCCTTATTCCTTGCCTTTGTCTGACCTTTTTTCTCACCTCCTATTTCTTCAGGCATATGTTATTTCTGCCAGATGCCTCCCCCTTGCCAATTTAAAATCCTAGTCACAGCCCTGTTTATTCAATTATGCAATTTAAACCAAACATTTGCCAAACAACTTGATTTGTATTGGTTTTGTCTATCAACCTTGCAATGTCCCAGTCCAAATGTGATGTCTAATTCTTGTATAGTTTGTCAATTTGCTGTCTAGAATATGCAGGATACTATAAATTAATTGAATTCCCCCTTGCTCAACTATGGCTCAGTGGAGGTTTTACGTCTGGTGACAAAAAAACCATATCAAAACTACATCTGGGTTTATGAATAAAATAAGTAAATCAGAGTCAATATCATCGTTTGTTGGGATTTAGCTGCTTAGAAGAAGTTAGAATCAATACTAAAGCCTGCTTTATTGTAATGTTTAATTAATTATTTAACTTGTTCTTTTTCACTATTTTCTGTTGTAGCTGAACGACTGTTGCAGAGGGGTTGTATTTGATGGGTTGGAAAGCACATATAGTCCCAGTGAAACCTATACTCTCACATCTCTACTTAAAGCAATTAACAACAGATGTCACATCTATTTAATCAACCTTAGCCAGGAATATTCAGCACTGAAGGCCAAGGAAAAAGCCAAGCAAGAGGAGGAGGGTATGTGACTGTTGTACTAAACGGCACCGCAAAAAACGCTAGCAATCTTAATAAATATTAACTTTAACAGTCAGTTTCTTTTTCTGTGAAACATGCATATCAAAATCCTGGGAAAAGTGCACTTTCTATTTTGAGTATCCTGCATTGCCATGTCAGCAATATCATAACTGCGGCAAGTAACTCACCTCCTGATCCTCAGAGCCTGTCCACCATCTACAAGGTACAAATCAGGAGTGTGATGGAATACTCTCCACTTGCCTGAATGAGTGCAGCTCCAACAACACTCAAGAAGCTTAACATCAATCAGGGCAAAGCAGTCCGCTTGATTGGCACCCCATCCACAAACATTCACTCCCTCTACCACCAATGCACAGTAGCAGCAGTGTCCATCTACAAATTGCACTGCAGAAACTTACCAAAGCTCCTTAGGCAACACTTTTCAAACCCATGACCGCTACCATCTAGAAGGACAAGGGCAGCAGACACATGGGAATGCCACCACCTGGAAGTTCCCCTCCAAGCCATTCACCATCCTGACTTGAAAATATATCACCGTTCCTTCACTGTCGCTGGGTCAAAATCCTGGAACTCCCTCACTAACAGCACTGTGTGTGTACCTACATTACATAGACTGCAGCAATTCAAGAAGGCAGTTTACCACCACCTTCTCAAGGGCAGCTAGGGATGGGCAATAAATGCTGGCCTAGCAATTTTCAAACTAATCATCATTGGCCTAACTGACAGACTGGCTTTTCATGCCAAGTTAATAGCAGCTTTATTTTCTTTTGAACAGGAAGCCCATCCCCAGTAGGAGCTGGGTTGCAAAAGTCCAAACAACAGGAAGATGAGATATTCATTCCATGAATCTTGACTGGACTTGAAGCCAGTATCACACTGGAGTGTCAGCCTGGATTATGTGCTGAAGCCTCTAGATCAGGATTTGACCCTATGACTCAGACTCAGAGGCAAGTCTGCTACCATTGAGCCATGGCTGACACTCTCAGAAAGAATGGCAGGATCTTCCAGCCCCACCCACAGCTGGGATCATCTGGTCCCTGACTTTTGGCTGACCTGCTGCATTCCCCGCGGTGGGTCCCGCTGCGGCAGGGCTGGAAAATCCTGGCCATAATCTCTAGTGGTAGACATGTGCAGCAGTTCTTAGGGGCTCTATTTGCTCCCTTTGATTATGGAAAAGGGATAAACATAAGAAATAGGAACAGAAGTAGATCATTCAGCCCTTTGAGCCCGCTCTGGCATTCAATGAGATCATGGCTGATCTTCTACTTCAACACCCCTGCACTATCCCCATATCTCTTGATGCTTTAATATGTAGAAATCTACCATTCTCAAGGCAGAATTGTCCCAAATTTGCACTGAGTGTGGTAGTGGGCGGGTAAAAGAACGTTTTACCCGCCAGCCATTATGGCGGCTTTTCCCATCGTATCGTCCCAATCCCGCCCCATTAATCATGCATTCCCAGGAAACACACCGTTTTGCTGGCAGGCGGCCTGCAATTCACCCACCACGCAGCCACCTCACCACTTCCTCACGCCAGGAGCCATATTTAGAGTGCAGCCACGCACATACCTCTCATTGCTTCCAGCCCAGGAGGGCACTAGTGAAGACATGGCCCCTAAAGCCAAGAAGAATGCAGCCCCCCGATTCAGTGACGCATCCCTGGGATACCTTCTGGACACTGTTGGAACCTGCCGCAATGCCCTCTACTCTACTCTGACCGCAGGAGGTCCATCAGTGTCACCACTGGGAGGCGGAGGTTGTCAGTGCCAACGCCGTACAGAAGAGGTTGGCCATCCAATGCAGAAACTGAATGAATGATCTCTCCCGTGCCACCAGGATAAGGCAACCATCTCATCACTCTAAACTCACACACTCACAAGCCCATCACACATCCACTGATGCCTCACTCACTGTAACTCAAGGGACATAAGACATAGGAGCAGAAATTAGGCCATTCGGCCCATCGAGTCTGCTCCGCCATTCAATCATGGCTGATAAGTTTCTCAACTCCATTCTCCCGCCTTCTCCCCGTAACCTTTGATCCCCTTACCAATCAAGAACCTATCTAAAAACAAAAAACTACTGCGGATGCTGGAAATCCAAAACAAAAACAGAATTACCTGGAAAAACTCAGCAGGTCTGGCAGCATCGGCGGAGAAGAAAAGAGTTGACGTTTCGAGTCCTCATGACCCTTCAGCAGAACTGAGCGAAGTTAGGAGAGGGGTGAAATATAAGCTGGTTTAAGGTCGGGGGGGGCGGTGGAGAGAGAAGTTGGGCGGGGACGTAGTTGTAGGGACAAGCAAGCAGTGATAGGAGCAGATAATCAAAAGATGTTACAGACAAAGGAACAGAGAGGTGTTAAAGGTGGTGATATTATCTAAGAGAATGTGCTAATTAAGAATGGATGGCAGGACACTCAAAGTACAGCTCTAGTTGGGTTGGGGTGGAAAGACTGACAGGGTATTATAGGTATAGATTTAAAAATAATGGAAATAGATGGGAAAAGAAAAATCTATATAAATTATTGGAAAAAACAAAAGGGAGGGGGAAGAAACGGAAATGGGGGTGGGGATGGGGGAGGGAGTTTAAGACCTAAAGTTGTTGAATTCAATATTCAGCCCGGAAGGCTGTAAAGTGCCTAGTCGGAAGATGAGGTGCTGTTCCTCCAGTTTGCGTTGGGCTTCACTGGAACAATGCAGCAAGCCAAGGACAGACATGTGGGCAAGAGAGCAGGGTGGAGTGTTAAAATGGCAAGCAACAGGGAAGTTTGTGTCTTTCTTGCGGACAGACCGCAGTGTCCTGCCATCCATTCTTAATTAGCACATTCTCTTAGATAATATCTCCACTTTTAACACCTCCCTGTTCCTTTGTCTGTAACATCTTTTGATTATCTGCTCCTATCACTGCTTGCTAGTCCCTACAACCACAGCCCCCCCCCAACTTCTCTCTCCAACCCCCCACCCCCCACCTTAAACCAGCTTATATTTCACCCCTCTCCTAACTTCACTCAGTTCTGCTGAAGGGTCATGAGGATTCGAAACGTCAACTCTTTTCTTCTCCGCCGATGCTGCCAGACCTGCTGAGTTTTTCCAGGTAATTCTGTTTATGTTAAGAACATATCTATCTTGGTCTTAAATACACTCAATGACCTCGCCTCCACAGCCTTCTGTGGCAATGAATTCCATAGATTCACCACTCTCTGGCTAAAGAAGTTTCTCCTCAACTCTGTTCTGAAAGGTCTTCCCTTTACTCTGAGGCTGTGCCCTCGGGTCCTAGTCTCTCCTACTAATGGAATCATCTTCCCCTCGTCCACTCTATCCAGGCCTGTCAGTATTCTGTAAGTTTCAATCATATCCCCCCTCATCCTTCTAAACTCCATCGAGTATAGACCCAGAGTCCTCAAATGTTCCTCATATGTTAAGCCTTTCATTCCTGGGATAATTCTCGTGAACCTCCTCTGGACCCTCTCCAGGGCCAGCACATCCTTCCTGAGATACGGGGCCCAAAATTGCTCACAATATTCTAAATGTGGTCTGACCAGAGCCTTATAAAGCCTCAGCAGCACATCCCTGCTTTTATATTCTAGTCCTCTCGAAATAAATGCCAACATTGCATTTGCCTTCCTAACTACCGACTCAACCTGCAAGTTAACCTTAAGAGAATCCTGGAATAGGACTCCCAAGTCCCTTTGCACTCCAGATTTCTGAATTCTCTCCCCATTTACAAAATAGTCTGTGCCTCTATTCTTCCTACCAAAGTGCATGACCTCACACTTCCCCACGTTGTATTCCATCTGCCACTTCTTTGCCCATTCTCCTAACCTGTCCAAATCCTTCTGCAGCCTCCTCAATACTACCTGTCCCTCCACCTACCTTTGTATCATCTGCAAACTTAGCCAGGATGCCCTCAGTTCCTTCATCTAGATCATTAATGTATAAAGTAAAAAGTTGTGGTCTCAACACTGACTCCTGCGAAACTCTACTAGTCACCGGCCCCCATCCTGAGAAGGACCCCCTTATCCCCACTCTCTGCCTCCTGCCAGACAACCAATCTTCTATCCATGCTAGTACCTTGCCTCTAACACCATGGGCTCTTATCTTACTGAGCAGCCTCCTGTGCGGCAACTTGTCAAAGGCCTTCTGGAAGTCCAAGTAGATAACATCCATTGGCTCTCCTTTGTCTAACCTACTTGTTACCTTCTCAAAGAATTCTAACAGATTTGTCAGGCATGACCTCCCCTTGATGAAACCATGCTGACTTTGCCCGATTTTACCATGCACTTCCAAGTAATCAAGACATCACCACTCACTCTCTCTCACACACACCCCCATATCTCCATCTGGACTCATTTCCTCTGGAGACTATCTCCTCAGCCCTCATTATCTTGAGGCCACTTGCACAGATCAATACGTGTCTCCACACATACCCTGGGATACCCCCATTCTTCAGAATTGCCCTATGCCTGCAGCCTCTTCCCTTGCCTGAGGCCAGTTCCCCCCCCCCACCCTTCCCCAAGCAAGCCATAGCCTCGCAGCCATTGAAAAGTCACCCCCACCTTACGCTGGTCTGGTAGGTAGAGACTTGCCCAAGAGCCCCCTAAAAGCAAAACCTGGCGCTGATGACCGCGAGTGCTGCCCAAAGCAAGGTAGGCAAAAAAGCCTGCAAGTCCTGAGCAAAGTGCAGCTCGCCAAGTGCATGTTACTTATGTTCAGTTGTGAAACACATTGATGTGTCTTCTCGCCGATGTGCCCGGATGACCCAGTGGGGTTGGTGATGGGGGAGGATTATTCTGGCTAGCTGGGCTTATGATGATGTATTACAATTAAATCCCCGGCGTGCAGCGGCAGGAAGCGTTGCCCGTCATTGACGGGCGGAGCACATGATTGCAAACTGGTTTCACAACATCATGAAACCGATTGTTGGCTTTCCCACCATATTGTCCGCTCACACCGCCAAGCACGGTCACCGCCAACGGGAGCAGGTGATTCTTCCCTCTGTCTTAAACATACTCAACGATTGAGCTTCCACAGCCCTCTGGGGCAGAGAATTCCAAAGGTTCACCACCCTCTGAGTAAAGAAATTCCTCCTCATCTCAACCCTAAATGACCTGCCCCTTATTCTGAGACTGTCCCTGGGTCCTAGTCACCCCAGCCAGGGGAATCATCCTTCCTCCATCTACCCTGTCGAGCCCCGTAAGAATTTTGTATGTTTGAACGAGATCACCTTTCATTCTTCTAAACTCCAGTGCATAAAGACTCAGTCTTTTTAATATTTCCTCATAGGATAATCCCTCCATCCCAGGAATTAATTGAGTGAACCTTTATTGCACTCCCTCTATAGCGAGTATATCTTTCCTTAGGTAAGGAGAGCAAAACTGCACGGAATACTCCAGGTGCGGTCTCACCAAGGCCCTGTATAATTACAGTAAAACATCTTTACTCCTACACTCAAAACCTCTTGCAATAAAGGTCAACATACCATTTGCCTTCTTAATTGCTTGCTGTACCTGCATGTTAGCTTTCAGTGACTCATGGACAAGGACATCCAAGTCCCTTTGAAGTTCAACACTTTCCAGACTCTCATCATTTAAGAAATGCTCTATATTTCTGTTTTTCCTACCAAAGTGGATAATCTCACATTTCCCCACATTATATTCCATCTGCCAAATTTTCCCCACTCGCTTGGTCTCTCCAAATCCCCTTGAAGCACCTTTGCATCCTTCTCACAACTCACTTCCGCCTGGTTTTGTGTCATCTGCAAACTTGGAAATATTACCTTTAATCTCCACATCCAAATCATTGACACAGATTATGAATAGCTGGGGCCCAAGCACTGATCCTTGTGGTACCCCACTAGTCACAGTCTGCCAACCTGAAAATGACCCATTTATTTCTACTCTCTCTTTTCTGTCCATTAACCAGCTCTCAGTGCATGCCAGTATATTCCCTCCAATTCCATGTGCTGTAAGTTTGTTTACCATTCTCATGTGTGGGACCTTAACAAAATCTAAATAAACCACATCCACAGGTTCCTCCTTATCTATTCTCCTAGTTACAACCTCAAAAACCTCCAACAGACTTGTTAAACATGATTTCCCTTTCATAAACCATGTTGACGCTTCCCAATTCAACCATTATTTTCTAAGTGCCCAGTTATCACAAGCTTTACTGTAGATTCTAGCATTTTTCCTACTACTGATGTGAGGCTAACAGATCTGCAGTTCCCTGTTTTCTCTCTCCCTTCTTTCTTAAATAGTGGGGTTACATTTGCTACCTTCAGATCTGCAGGAATCATTCCAGACTCTATGGCCGGGATTTCCCATGCCCATCAGCATCAGGTGTGTTCAGTGGTGTGAGTAGATAATATGGCGCGATCAGTTTCACAACGGCGTGAAACCAGTTCGCGATCATCCACTGAGTCCGCTGATGACGGACCACGTTCTCTGCCATCGGATGTCGGGAACCTCAGCCAGTGTAATACATCGGCATATCATTATTAGGCCTGCCCACGTAATTGTTCCCCCCCCTGCCGGATCATCCATTCACGCTGGTGGGAAAATGCCGAGGTGTTTCACAACAGCACATAAGTGACGTGCACCTGGCGGGCTGCATTTTGCTCGGGACTTCAACATTTGTTTGCCTACCTCGCTTCGGTTAGCACTCGCAGTCGTTAGTGCCAGGCTTCACAAGCACCACATCACTTTTAGTGGGGCTCACGGCAAGTCTCTACCTACTAGATCAATGGCTGCAGGGCTAGGGCTCACCTGGCGAAGGGGGGAAAATGGCCTCAGTCAAGGGAAGAGGCTGCAGGGTGAGGGCTGTACTGGGGCAGGAGGATATCCCAGGGTGTGTGTGGGGACACATGTTGATCTGTGCAAGTGGCCTCAAGATGGTGAGGGCTAAGGAGGCAGTCTGCAGAGGAGATGAGGCCAGATAGACATGTGAGGGTATGTATGTGAGAATGGGTGGTGATGTCCCTTGAGTTGGCAGAGAGTGAGATGCCATTAAATGTGTGATGGGCTTGAGTGTGTGAGTTTAGTGTGATGAGATAGTTGCTATACCCTGGCTGCACAGATGAGGTCATCCATCCTCTTAGCTGCATTGGATGGCCAACCTCTTCTGTGCAGCATTGGCACTGATCACCACTGCCACCACCTCCCAAGCCTAGCTGGTCACGCCGTTGCCCAACCTGTAGCCAGAGCAGGGGGAGAAGACATCACAGCAGGTCTCCATGGTGTCCAAAAGGCGTTCTAGTGATGCGTCACTAAACCTGGGGGCTGCAGCCTTTTTGTCTTTCATGGACATCTTCCTTGCAGTAGTCGTATGCTGGAAGCACTGAGATGTGTGCTTGCGGCTGGACTTTAAATATAGCTTGACGAAGTGGCAAGATGATGGCGTGGCAGGCAAATGAGAGCCCGCCCGCCATCAAAACGCGTGTTTCCTGGGAATGCATAACTGATGTGGCGGGTTTGGGATGATACAGCCTGAAAACCTGTCATTGCAGCTGGCGGATAAAATGTTGTTTCACCCGCCCCCTACCACACTTAGTGCAAAGCTGGGACTATTCTGCCCTAAAGAATTTTGAAAGATGACCACCAATTCATCTCTCTCTACAGCCAGTTCTTTCAACACTGGCATGTAAATCATCAGGTCCAGGGGATTTATCAACTTTAAATATCATTAATTTCTATTTTTTTTACTAATATTAACATCTTGCAGTTCCTTGTTTACATTAGTCCCTTAATTCTCCATTGTTCCTGGGAGGTTTTTAGTATTTTCCTCTGTGAATACCACAAGAAAGATTAATAGATTGACCTTAGATTATTTTTTCTCCCTATGAAGTTTAGATGATTTCCCAGCAGAAGTCAGGCAACCAAAATGTTAACATTTTTATCATTTTATTAAGCAATGGGTGAATGGCCTGGAATTGCTAACTTCATGATCCATAATAACCAGTTAGCTGACAGCAACTGGAATTTGTATTTTTATTTTGTATGTGGTGTGTATATTTGAGAATGCAGAAAAACTTGATTGAACAAGAGATCCATCCAGTTGTCATGCTTAGAATCTGCAGGCGCACTAGCTGTTCCTACAGAGGTTGCAAATATTTGACGATTGCAGGGAAATATATTAATGCATGCAGTCAGTTTTGGTAGAAGTAATCTCATTGTTGTTGAAAATTTAGTTCCCTTTTCTTGCCTGTTTTCCCTCCTTGTTTTCTTTTGAAAGTGTTATCCTTGTCTGCACTGCTCCACGTACATACCCTGTTACCCTGCCCAAAAGACCCTTCATTACACTTGGACTCAGATGGTGATTGTTGCTGGTGAGGCATCATAGCCAAACCTGATTCTGTCCTCACCTCACCCTGTTACCCATAAAAGTATTCTTCCTTTGCTGTAGCTGTCATATGGAGCAAGGAGAGGAAGCCTGGATGACTTTCCCATTCTTAAACTAGGACGCTGAAGTTAATGTAACAAACCTACCTCTGACTCAAATGTGCTAACTTAACACAGCCACTATTATTGAACCTGCAAATGTCCTGGTTTGAAAGGCTTTACTACTCAAGTTTATTTTTTTATAGTACCTCTGTGAATAACTTTTGTCTGTTTCTCTCTATTAAAGGAGCTATATAAATACAAGCTGGTGTAACTGATCCATAGGGGGAGCATATAGAATTTAATATGGAATGCATTTAAATCATAAATCACACCACCTATATAAATGCTTTATTTCTCTGAACCAATTAACAGAGCAACGGGCGAAGGAGCAAGAAAAGAAAGAGAGGATTTATCTGCAAGAGTTGGGTGAAGAGGAATATGAGGCTCTGTCAGAAGAAGCAAGAGCAGAGTTTGACATGAAACGCACTTCTTTATTCAGAAAACGCAGGGAAAAGTGAGTGAATAAGCCATTCTCCCAACTGCCCGGTTCAGATTCTGCAGGTGTACTCATTGGTCCCACAAAGGAACAGGAGTAGATGATTTAACCCATCGAACCTGTTCTGCCATTCAGTTAGATCATGGCTGATCTGTATCTTAACTCAATTTACCCTTTTGATTCTGTATCCCTTAATGCTCTTACCTAAAGAAAATCTATCATTCTCAGCTCTGAAATTTTAAATTGAGCTAACCTCAACAGCTTTTTGAGGGAGAGAGTTCTAGATTTCCATTAGCCTTTGTGTGAAGAAGTGCTTCCAGACATAATTTGGTTATATAGTATTACTGCTTTTCTTGATCTGTAATGACCTAGACTTGGGAGTGCAGGGCACAGTTTCAAAATTTGCAGATGATACAAAACTTCTAAGTATTGTGAACTGTGAGGAAGCTAGTGATTAACTTTAAGAGGGCATAAACAGGCTGGTAGAATGGGTGGACACATGGTAGATGCAGGGAAGTGTGAAGTGATTCGTTTTGATAGGAACAATGAGGAAAGGCAATATAAAAAGAGGACACAATTCTGAAGGGCATGCAGTGGAGGTACCCTGGGGGTATATGTGCACAAATTGTTGAACGTGGCTGGGCTGTTTGAGAAAGCGGGGATTCTGGGCTTTATAAATAGAGGCATAGAGTACAAAAGCAAGGACGTTATAGCAAAACCTTAAGACTGGTGTTACAGACAGGAGGGTGTCGGTTCAAACAGCACTGATTTTCCTCTTACCACCTGTCTATAAACACAAGGTGTTTTGAATTAGTTTGTTTTAAAGAATATGCGTTGGTGTATTTTTTCCCAACCCCTCAATTTTTGTGTGATCCAATTTTACTGATAATCTGCAGAAAACCTGAGTTAGGATTAACCCAGAAGGTTAGTTTATTTCACACATTCAAAATCCGCAAAAGGAGTGCCCTCAACCGCCAACTCTGCATTCACACAGGAAATGGGGGGATAGAGGTTTACAGTACAAGGACCACAGAAAAACTGATTATCAGTTCACGTGAGTTCCAGAGTCCAGTAAGGAACTCTTTCACATAGGCGTTTCGAGTTCGGCTGGCTGAAGACTGGTATTGTTAAGATTTACTTTTCAGGTGGTGTTGATTTCATGAGATGAAGTAGGCATGCAGAGATTGAGTCATTTCAGTAGGCGATGGTACGATAACTTCAAGCGGAGTAAGGTTAGATGGACCGGTTGTCCAGCCTGGACAGAGCCGGCTTCTTTGTGGCTTGTCGGTTAGAAAGTAAAAAAGAAAACTGGGTGTGCAGCTCAGAAAGGTAATTTTAAACTGTTCGAAAGGCCAGAGTCTTGGGTAAGTTGACCTTCTTCTCCACAATGACTTCAAAAAAGTATGTTTATCCAATGTCTGGAATTAGCTTTGTTTTCAGAACTGATAATGTCTCAGCCATTATGGGTTCAAATGGTTGCCAGTTATGTTGAGGGTCTGGTGTTTGGGAAGCCATTGTCTCAGCAGACCCACTGACTCTGCTAGCAAGATTGGCTTATAAAATGCAAATGGCCTTCCTGTAACTCCGTTTGAAATTGGCCTGACTAGCCCTAGATTTTCTGTTAGTAGCTCCTTAGACATAATGAGGTGTGATATTCCCGAAACTGAGAGGAGAATTATTTTGTTCTGGAGACTGCTGGAGATAACTCCCTGACAGAGGGTCAGCCATCTTAATTTTCTTTGTTCATTGGAAGAGTCCAGTTTAAACATAAGAAATAGCAATAAGGGCAAGTTTTTTCAAATATATACAGTGTTGGGTTTCTGTTCCGTTTCGGCAGAACACAACTGTGGTTTGGCTACAGTTGGAGTATTGTTTCCAGATCTGGGCACCACCCTTTAGGAAGGCTGTAGAGAGGTGGCAGAAAAGATTTATGAGAATGGTTCCAGGGATGAGAAATTTTGGTTATGTAGATAGAATGGAGAAGCTGGGTCTCCAATGAGAAGAGAAGATTTAGAGAGGATTTGATAGAGGTGCTCAAAATCATGAGGGATCTAGACGGAGAAGATAAGGAGAAACTGGTCCCATTGGTGGGAGGGTTGAGAGCCAGAGCACAGCGATTTAAGGTGATTGGCAAAAGAACCAGAGGTGTATGAGGAAAACCTTCTTTATACAGTGAGTGGTTAGGATCCAGAATACATTGCCTCAGAGTGTGGCGATGGGAGATTCAGTCATGGCTTTCAAAGAGAATTGGATAATTAACTGAAGAGAAAAAACATTGCAGGTGTATGGGGAAAAGGTGGAGAAATATGACTAGCTGAATTAAACCAGGCACTCTGTGGCCCACGGAGAGACCCATGGCTACAATGGCCATCTCCTTGGCAACACCCTCCCTGCACTAACCAGCCCCGACCCCCTGCCTACACCAGACCTTTTCCCCTGGCCTGCCTGATTGACCCTGGTGCTCCCAAATCCCAGTTACCTGGTTGTGAGGGCAGACTCTGGCATCCTCTCTGCTGGGTACAGTCCCAGCAGTGGCCACTGCTCTTGGTGGCACTGCCATGACTGCTGAGTTGCCAGCACTCTGATTGGCCAGCAGCTTCCAGGGGGTGGGTGCACATCATTTAAAGAGATGGGAGCCCTGACGGCAACTAATGAGTTGCCACATAGCCAAAACGTTTGGCCAGGGGTCCCACAAATGGCTGTGGCAGTGTTGCCCTGGCTTTTGGCTCATTGTCAGGGCCCTAGACATGCCAGTAAAATTCTAGCCACTTTCTGTATCCTTTTTGCGAACACTTCTTGCCTACTTACTTGGAGAAGTTAAAATCTCCTACGCCTATTATTCTGCATCATTTACTCATTTCACATATTTTCAAATTTCTTCCTTCACCTCCTTTCCACCAATAGATTGTCTGTAGTAGATCCCCAACAGTATCACTGATCGCTTCCATATTTTACTTCAATCCAGAAGTGGAAATTGTAACCTTCTGTTAGTTGTGTCTCCTTTTACTATCGCCATTATGCTATGCCTAATTAGTACAGATATCTCACTCTTCCTCCTTTTGCTTTTAGTTAGGCCCTGCAACCTTTAGTTGCCAGACCTCTTACTTATGTAGCCATGCTTCAATTACAACTGTTTCTTGCTATTGGTTATTCATTCCAGTTCTCTCATTTTATTTGGAATGTTGTGCATGTTACTGGTCAGGCAGTTTCATTCATCTTTAGTAGTTGTTGCTATCAATTGATTTTTAACAGTCCTTTGATACTTCCATGTATAACATTCTTTGTCCACAGACATGGATTAGTTTGATTTGAAATTAATAAGTAATTGAAAGCTGATTATTTATTATTCCTATAGAGAACTTAAAGGGGTAGATACTGAGAGATTATTTCTCCTTGGTTAGACATACAAACACACAAAATAGGTGCAGAAGTGGGCCATTCAGCCACTTGAGCCTGTTCCGCCTTTCAATAAGATCAAGGCTGATCTGTTTGTGTTTCGAATTCCACATTTCCATCTACCTCCAATAATCTTTGATTCCCTTGCCTAACAAGAATGTATATATGAACATATGAAATAGGAGCAGAAGTAGGAAATTCAGCCCCGGAGTCTAAAACTGCTAACCATGCGCCATCTTGTTATAATTTTGCAGATGAGGGACCCCCCCGCCCCAGGATGGATTCTAGCCTCCCAGCTCATCATGTGCTCCTGGGACTGTGGTCATTGACTGCCCAGTGCAATGGCACCCAGTCCTGCAGTTCGTCCTTAGACCCAAAGCCAACCAGAAGGTCAGAGGGATGACTTTGGACAAGTCCAAAGGCAGGAAGGAAAGCCGTTTTTGTCATTTGTCAACTCAGCAAGGCAGAATTGAGCCTTCTGGCTCTGACCAAATCCCCAACAACTGAGCAGAAGCAGTCCCTTCCCCTGGCACCAGGGGTTCAGAACATAAGAACGTAAGAAATAGGAACAAGAGTAGACCATTTGGCCCCTTGAGCCTGCTCCACCATTCAATAAGATCATTGCTGATCTTCTTGTATATTGATTTCCACATTCCCATCTAACCCCAATTACTTTGATTCCCTTGCCTAACAAGAATCTATCTACCTCTGCCTTAAAAATATTCAATGACCCTGCCTCTACCACCTTCTGAGGCAGAGAGTTCCAAAGTCGCACAACCCTCTGAGAGAAAAAAATTCTCCTCATCTCTGTCCTAGAAGAGCGACCCCTAATTTTAAAACAGTGCACCCTAATTCTGGACTCACCCACAAGAGGAAACATCCTTTTGACGTCTACCTTGTCAAGGCCGTTCAAGATCTTGTATACTTCAGTCAAGTCACCCCTCTCTCTTCTAAACTCCAGTGGAAACAAGCCCAGTCTGTCCAACCTTTCCTCATAAGACAACCCACTCATTTCAGGTATCAATCTAGTAAACCTCCTTTGAACTACCTCCAATGCATTTATATCCTTTCTTAAATAATCGTAAAAGGTTGAGGCCCCAGTACAGACCCTACTCGTGGGACTCTACTCGTTACATCCTGCCAATCAGAAAAAGACCCATTTATGCATACTCTCTGCTTTCTGCCAGCCACCCATCTTCTATCCATGCTAATATGTTACCCCCCACACCATGCACTTTTATTTTCCGTAATAATCTTTGATGTGGCACCTTATCAAATGCCTTCTGGAAATCTAAGTACACTGCGTCTACAGGCTCCCCTTTATCATTTTGCATGTTACTCCTTCAAAAAACTTCAATAAATTGATTAAACACGATTTTCCTGTCACAAAACCATGCTGACTCTTCCCGATTGCCTTGAGCTCTTCTAAGTGCCCAGCTATAACATTCTTAATGATCGATTCTGATAACTTCCCCATGACAGACGTCAAGCTAATTGGCCAACAGTTTCTTGTTTTCTGCCTCCCTCCCTTTTTGAATAGAGGGGTTATATTTGCTACTTTCCAATCTGATGGAACCTTTCCGGAATCTAGTGAATTTTGGAAAATTAACACCAGTGCATTGACTGCGTCATTAGCCACCTCTTTTAAGACCCTAGGATGTAGTCCATCAGGAACCGGAGACTTGCCAGTCCACAGCTCTATCAATTTGCTCAGTACCATTTCCCTAGTGATTTCAATTTCACCAAGCTCATCTGCTGATTTGCAGCTATTACTGGAATGTTTTTTGTATCCTCTATAGTGAACACAGAAGCAAAATATTTGTTTATTTCTTCTGCCATTTCCTTATTATCCACTATTAACTCCCCACTGTCACTCTCTGGAGGACCAACGCTCACTTTCCTTACTCTTTTCCTTTTTAAATACCTGCATAAACTCTTACTATCCACTTTTACATTTCTAGCTAGCTTCCTCTCACACTCTAATTTCTTTCTCCTGATCAACGTTTTAGTCATTCTGTGCCGTTCTTGTTATTCTGTCCAATCATCTGTCCTGCCATTCATCTTTACGAAGTTGTATGCTTTTTCCTAAAGTTTGATGCTTTCCTTAACATCTTTAGTTAACCACAGATGGTGGGTCCTCCCCTTAGAATTTTTCTTTGTTGTAGGAATGTTCTTATTTGAATACTCTGAAATACCCTCTTAAATGTCTGCCACTGCTTCTCTATTGATCTATCCTCTAGTCTAGTTTCCCAGTTCACTTCAGCTAGCTCAGCTTTCATCCCCACAAAGTTGCCCTTATTTAAGTTTAAGATTCTAGCCTTAGAGTCACTCTTCTCCCTTTCAAACTGGATGTAAAATTCAATCATATTGTGGTCACTGCTACCTAGGGGTGCCTTTACTCTGAAGTCATTAGTTAATCCATTCACATTACACAATACCAAGCCTAATATAACCTGCTCTCTGGTTGGTTCCAGAACATGCTGCTCTAAGAAACTATCTCGAAAGCTTTCTAAGAACTCCTCATCCAGGCTGCTACTACCAATCTGATGTTTCCAGTTTATGTGTAGATTAAAATCACCCATGACTATTGCTGTCCCTTTATCACAAGCACACAATATTTTCTCTTGAATACTTTGTCCTACACTGTGACTACTGTTAGGGGGCCTGTAGACCATACCCAGAAGAGGAAATTCAGCCCTGGTGCGTTCTTCTTAAACCTCCCCCCATCCCTCCTATCTGTCTTTCCCACTTGTGAGTAATCAGCACAATTTGATTTGTGACATTAATTTTTATTCATCATAAATCAAATTTTTATTGGACTTTTGGTATCCTATGAGGCTGCCATTGAATAGTCAGGCCAAAGCAGAATTTCTCCCACTGCATCAATGGATGATATTTAATGAATGCAGCGAGGGTCTCGCCCACTGGCAAAGGGGAGGGGCAGTGGTGGTTAGTAAATGCAGGGAGGGGTGTTGCCATTGAGGTGGCCATTGCTGCCGGAGGCCTCTCCATGGGCCACAGAATGCCTGGTTAGGAGGCATCCCCCCCGCATTGGCACTTAATTTGACGGCCCTCCTGAAAGGAGGCAATTAGGCACTTAACTGGGCAGTGGCAGGCCTTCCCTGGGATTAAGGACCCCATTGCGGAAGCCCCACCTCCCGAGAGCTGCTCACCAATTAGAGGCTGGCAGCTCTTCATTGCTTGGCTGTTGCCGGCACTACACCCACCTAAGGCTTTGAACTGCTGATGGATCTAGGCCACAGGGTGAGTGATGGTGGAAGGGGGGCCACGAAGTGGGGGTCACAGAGCAGGAGGAGAGAGGGGTCGGCAGCCAGGACAGAGGGAGTGGCTCTTGGCGGGGCCCTTCTCCTGGCTTCTTCACGCCTGGTCCCTCAATCAGGCACTGAGTGCCTTTAGGCCTTGGAAGCCAGTAAATAACCCGACAGGGTTTGCTTTTTGGCCTTCCCACATGGCAAATCCCCCGCCCGCTTCTGGGTGAATACCAGCGGTGACGGCATGAGGCACTTAAGTGTCTCAATGGACAGAGACGTGGGAAGGCCATATATAAGCCTTCCTGCCATAGCCTTAATCAGGGTAGAGGCAGAAAGGTGGTGAAATCCCCACCCACCACCGATTAAATACCCCACATGATCAAACTCGCCATGGGGTGGGCATTAAATTCCACCTAGTGATACCACAGGTATTGCAGCTCCAAATATTGGCAGAAGTGTGGAACTGCAGCAGTAACTGTGCGCAAGCAAGCTGTGTCCAACATATATAGAGGATTTACTACAGAATTCATCTTTGTTTAATAGTGATTCAGGCCTGACTTCATTGTACCTTTGATGAAAGTGTCCCCAATGACTCAACGGATAAATGCATCAAATACAGTGTTGCTAAGGTATTCACACCGGAAGGTTTCAGGCTGGACCACTGCTCTTTGTTGAGTTTGCTCTCAGCTGGATTAGTCTCGTGGTCCTCACTTGTGCTAGGCGGGTCTTTGCTCATGATTGCTGTCCAGTTCCCCTACTCAAAACGTGTACAGAGTGAGAGCGGCAGTCATCCTAATACAAGGTGCAGCAGTCTATAAAATATTTCAACTAGATTTTTTTCTTTAAAGATCTTCCCTTGATCGGGGAAGTCTCATGCATCCTTTTACATGATCCCTTTTTAAAAATTCTGGCATTTAAATCATGGAGGGTAGAAATTCCTCTTCTGTGCACACACTGGCCAGTAATTTCCCAGCTTCTCATTTTAACAGATAGATGATTAAATAAAATAAAGTAACTGGAGAGAAATTATTTCCTTCAGCGGGAGAACCCAGAACAAGAGGAGATAATCTTAAAATTTGAGCTTGGTTGTTCAAGCAGCGCACTTAGCACACAGTGTGGAGGAAATTTGGATCACCCTCCCCAGCAGCTGTTGAGATTAAGGATCAACTAAAACTTATTTTTTATTAATTCACAGGATGTGGGCATCATGGCTAAGGCTAGCATTCATTGCTTATCCATAATTGCCCTTGAGAAAATGGTGGTGAGCTGCTGCCTTGGATGCCATTGAGTGCCTTGTTAGGCCGTTTCAAAGGGCAGTTATGAATTAATCACATTACCATGGCCCTAAAGCCACAGATAGGTCAGAATAGATAAGGATTACAAAGTTCCTTCCCCACAGGACATTATTGAGTCAGATGGACTTGTACAATAATCCAGTTGTTTGATGATCACCATTATTAATACCAGCTTTGTATTCCGTATTTTATCTAATTAATGGAGTTTAAATTCCCCAGCTATTGTGGTGGTATTGGAACTCATTTCTCCAGGTCTTAGTCCAGTGGCATAACGGCAATACTATTGCTCCCCATAGGGAGGGGGAGATTGATAGATTTTTGCTAGGCAAGGGGTTTAAGAGTAATGGAACAAAGGTGAGTCGATGGTCTTAAGATACAAATAAGCTTGTGTGTGACATTGTAAGAACTGAGCTAATATCAGCTGACCTTCAGTCATTAATATACAGCTAAATTTTTCACCAACTATTGTTTCATCTCCTGAACTATTGGGCTCAGTAATTTCCAATGCAGTTGTTGTGTTAATTGCAGAAAAGTAGAATGGCTCTATGTGACAACACTGTTTCTGTGTCCAGAGTTTTGAATGAGATACGTGAGCGACAGCTGCAGCAACAGAAATTGCGGGAAGAATTGGAGAGGCTGCGCGAGGAAGAAGAACTCAAGAAAAAATCCAAAAAAGCAAAAAGAGATTTCAGTTTCAAGGACGATACAAGAAGGTTCCAGATAAGTGCAAGGATGGTACGGAAACAGGGTTGTTGGAAAAGCTGAGTAGAGAAACATACATTAATCTGAATTGTGTCCTAGGTGCTGGTGATCTTTTAAAATTTGAGATCAGGACAAGGAAAAATAATGAACGCCTCTCCCCTTTGGCAGCTATCCAGAGATGGACCATTAGATGTAATTGAGATGGGCTGGTACAGTTGAGTGTCTGCACATCTCAAAATTCAGACATTTTCTATGATGCCTTCCCTTGCCCTTTCCTCTTCATCTTTTTTTCCCCAAACAAAAGAAATAACACCATCTGTATTTTTTTTGCAGCCTGGACCTCAACACCAATATTCCTTTTAAAAATGAGCTAATTACTATTATTTTCATCTGAATCTTTCTTATACTTCTTATTTTTGAACATTGTATTTTAAATGTTGAGCTGTTTCAGTGAGTAAGGGTACCCTTTCAATATGACATTCAACCATATATGCCAGTCGGTCACAGGGTGAATCCTTGTACTGACTTCATGGGGAGAATTTTTGGTTCGGCAAGCGGGCCCCATGCCTACTCACCGAGGCGTAAAATAATGCAGGGTGACATCGGATGTGCGTCCTGACCACGCGTCATTTAGATTTTCAGTTCGGCAGGCACGCAGCCGACTTGGCTGCACACCCGCCGAACTATCAAAGGCCTGTTAAGGGCATTAATTAACTACTTAAGGCCACTGAGAAAGCTGCCCGTCCAACCTTAAGGTTAGCGGGCAGGCGAGGAGCCCAGGCGGCCTTTGTATTTTGCATGGAACCTCATCCACGGGTGGGAGAGGTTTCATGAAGGGTTTATAAATTAAATGAACTTTTTCATTAAAGTTCATTGACATGTCCCAGCTCATGTGACACTGTCACATGAGGGGACATGTTTTAAATTTTTTTGTTTCTTTATTAACATTTTTAAAACTTATTATCTCCCTGAGGCACCTCTGTAAGACGTGGGGCAGAATTTTGCTCTTGGCAGGTGGGGGCGGTCGGGAAGCCAGCCGCCGCCCGTGATTGGGCTTGGACCGCAATTTCACACTAGCGGGCCAATTAAGGCCCGCCTAGCATGAAACATGAGCAGCAGCGCTGAGCTTTGCCTGTGCAGGGGGAGGGGGCAGGAGGGCGAGCAGGCCAAGCGCGAACTTCGTGCATGCGCGCGAGTGAGTGCTTCATAATCTCCCTGAGGCACAAAGTTGCCTCAGGAAGATGAAGCGCTGTTAAGAAAAGAAAATAAAATAAAAATGTAATAAAACTTGTCCTTTTATGTGGGGAGGTGGTGGTATAGTGGTATTGTCACTGGACTAGAGTTCCAGAGACCCAGGGTAATGCTCTGGGGACCTGGGATCCAATCCCACCATGGTAGATGGTGGAATTTGAATTCGCTCAGCCGACGTCAGTGCGTGTCCTTTCACACTCGGGTGGGTCGCGCATGCGCCCGCCAAGCAAAAATTTCTGACCACGGTTTGCATTTCTTGAGTTTAAATTTCTGGAATTATATTCCTTTGGTTTGTGTCTGCAGATGCATTAGAATCTATCTGTGGCTCAGGCATTAACACTGCTGCCTCTGAGCCAGAATATCCGTGTTCAAGTCCCATTCCAGAACTTTCTGGCCACAGAAGAATACTATAGCCACTGATGCAGGAAAGTCAATGTGCATTGGCACTGGTCCCTGGTCTGGATTAATGGGGAGGATTAACAGTAGAAGGGCACCCAGCTGTAAAACTACCTACCAAATTCAAAAATGATGGCTGATGTGAATAGAGATGGGGAAGGGCGATCGACGGGCATTGTGGCAAACCCATGTAACATGGGAAAAGCCGAAAGAGCGAGAGAAAAAAAAATGTCTGCAGATACATTCCTTGAGGCTAAATTTTCTGGAGTTACATTCCTTGAGTTCAACTGAAACACTCACTTATACCAGCAATTGTCAGATTCCTAGTCTGCTAATCTGACATGGGCTCAGAGGGTTAGGAGGCGTTGTAGAAATAAGGCAACTTTGTCTTCTTCTGTTCTTAAGGGACAAAACCAGCATATCAGTAGTAATCATCCTAAAGGGAATCTGCATCAGCCGTCAGCTGTTGAAGGTTCTGTGGAACCTATCGGGTAGCTTTTTTTTGGGTGGAATTGCTGAGGTAGGATAGGAACACCCTTTGTTCGACATACAACTAGTCGGCTCCCCACTGACCAGGTTTTGGGTTGGAGCAGAAAGAGGGAGGGATTCTGGTGGATCTGGTTTCAGCTCCAAATTCCTGCCCTTCATAAGCAAAGCAAATTGCTTGGCCAATTGTGGAGTTTTGATTTAAATATAAAACGTCTAAGATCCCAATACTTCCCGTTCTGTTAGTGCAGGAGGTGCAGTCATGGCAAATGCTGTGCGCTGGTCGACGGATGATCATTCCCAAGCCTTTGTGAATAGAGGAGCATTTAAATGTTTGTTTTGTTATATACTTTTCTACAGAGCACGAATATTTCAACAGTGAGGTCTGATGGCCCTGAAGGCAAAGTCACCACTGCTGATCATCATGATTTAGTCCATGCAGATCGTATTGAAACAGAAGAAGGACCTAAAAAGAGAAAGAGCAATTTTGGTAGAAGCAATCATGCAATGATGGACAGAACTGACTCAACCCAAGAGGATGTATCATTTAAAAGCCCAGACAAACAGCTTTTCCAGAGATTTCAAAAGTATGAGCGTAGTCAGAAGAAAATCTCTCAAATTCTGGAATTCTGGGATAGAACACAAGGAACCTTGATGGCCCCGGCATTAGAAGATGTCCAAAGTTTGGGGGAAGAACATTCTTTAGAACGGCCTGCGCCCTCAGGGAAAAAGGGGAAGAAAGATCGACATGAGAAAGCTGAGAAAGAGAGAGTTGAAAAAGCTGAGAAGGAGAGAGCTGAGAAGGACCGCTTGGAACGAGAAAAAGCTGAAAAAGAAAGACTAGAGAAATCGAGAGAAGAGAAAAGTGTCACATCTCCACAGTCTGATGTCATAGCTGAAGGAGATGGCAAGGAAAGTGCAGAGAAAGAAGAAGCCTTGGGAGTGCCACAGATCAAGCTGCATGTGACTGACCCAGAGGACTGCTATGGGAAAATTGTTCTGGACAGTGGAAAGGTTCCATTAGCTGAAGAGGTAAAGATACAAGGAGTGTTGGTGAATAGCCTAAAACTATGTCTAACAAATCACCAACATTCTGCAACTTCTTCAAATCTGCTTTTACACTAGACCTGCATTATTGTTCCAAGTCTCCACAGCACATCCCCTATCCTTTTTCTACATTTCTGTCATGCAATACTAGTCCACCCCTGAACCACTAAAGGTTGAGTACATAAAAGATTGCTTTCCAAATTAGGAAAAACAGAAGGAAAAATAACATGCATATTAGATTATAATATATGACATATTCCAAGCTAATATTCCAGTTCATAGATTAGACACTTTTAAAATCATAGTTTACAGGTTACACACAAGTTGATACTATAGTTCAAATGTTACAGACACAGTATATATATAAAAGATATATAAATAAAATAGTGTCAGAGGATGGAGGACAGCTAATGTTATTCCTATATTCAAATAGGGCAATATAACACATAGCCCAGTTAACTTAATAACATTGGTAAAAAAGATTGGAATTATTCATTTGGTAGTACAGAACTTGAGTATTGCTGAAAGAAGAGACATGTCAAAACTTTTTATCATGCACTCATCAGGAGACTTTTGCTGGTATTCCTGCGGTGTCCTGATGAATACAAGACAAAAAGCGTCGACATGTCTCTTTTTCAGCAATTGGAATTATTACTTAAAGTCATAGATAAACATCTAGAAACTGAAAATGAAATAAATCATCAGCACAGGTTTCAAAAAGGATGCCCATGCTTTATTGCACTTTTGAAAGAAGTAACAGAAAGAAAAACTGTGGCTAACATATTAGATGTAATTACATGGACTTTCAAAGAGCCTTTGCCAAATACTGCACAGTAGCCTCATAACTAAAGACTGAGCATGTGGAGTCAGGAGACAGGTGAAAGATGGAATAGCAAACTGGTTACAAAACAAAAGCAGTTACTCAGAATGCCAGAAGATAAGTGGTGTTCCAAAGCGATCAATGCTGGGACTACAGTCTCTCAGCACATACAAGATTCATTTAGATTCTGGAATTGTAAGTACAATATCCAACTTTGCAGGCTACACCAAATGGGAGGGTATCATTACAACAATAAGAATGACTTGTTACTTCACAAGAACATTACAAGTAAAATTTGACATTGAGCCACACATAGAATATTACGACAGATAGCCAAAAGCTTGATTAATGAGGTAGGTTTTGAGGACTGTGTTAAAGGAGAAAAGAGATTTTCACAGATTCAGAGATTTTAGGGAGAGAATTACAGAGCTTAAAGCTGAGTGCATGGACACAAATGATGGAACAATTAAAATTGGGGATGCCCAAGAGGCCAGAATTAGAGGAGCATGGATGTGCCAGAGGGTTTGAGGGCTGGAGGTGATTTCAGAGGTAGGGAAGGGCGAGGCTATGGAGGGAGTTGAAAACAGGATGATTAAAATTGAGGCATTGCTTAACTGGGAACTAGTGTTAGTCAGTGAATTCAGAGGTGATAGGTGAATGGGATTTACTACATGGGCAGCAGAGCTTTAGATGACCTCAAGTTTGCTGAGGGACAAAATAGAAGGTTGGTTAGGAGTACACAGGAATAGTCAGATCCAGAAGGAAAAACAGTGAACTTTGGAAATGAGTGGTACTGGTCCGAAATGGAATTCCATTTTAAAATATACAAGAAACGTTTGGATCAATACCAGTTATTTCTGAAGTTTTACTGTTTTTTTCTTCTGAGACATGAAGGAGGATGTTAGCAACAGAAGAGCTGAGAAAGGGATGGAGTCAGGCAGCACTACAAATGCCGAAATAGGCAGCCTTAGTGATGACAGAAATATGTGATAGGATACTCATCTCGGTGTCAGCTATGACACCAAGGTTGCAAACAAACTGGTTTAGTCTCAGACAGTTGCCAGGGAGAGGGATGGAATTGATGGCAATGGAACAGAGATTGACAGAGACCAAAGACAATGACTTGGGTCTTCCCAATTTTTTTAATTGGAGGAAATTTCTGCTCATTGAGAACTGGTTTTGAGACAAGCAGTTTGACAATTTGACAGCTGTTGAAAGGGCAGAGAAAGGTGATGCTGAGGTGGAGCTCAGCATACATGTGTAAACTAATGCGCTGTGTTTTCAGATGATGTCACCAAGGGCAGCATACAGATGAGAAATAGGAGGGGCTAAGAATAGACCCGTGGGGGACACCAGAGGTAATGGTTCTGGACTGAGAAGAGAAGTCATTGCAGGTGATACTCTGGCCATCATTAAACAGATACGAATGGAACCAGGTGAATGCAGTCCCACCCAGTTGGACAACAGTGGAGAGGCATTGGAGGAAGAGCGTGTGGTCAAAGGTTGCAGAAAGGCTACAAAGAATGAGGAGGAATAGTTTGCCTTTGTCACAGGCACATAGGCTGTTATTTGTGACTTTAATCAGAGCCATTTCAGCACTGTGACAGGGACAGAAACCTGATTTAAGAGATTCAAACATGGAATTCTGGGAAAGATTGGCATGGATATTTGATGCAGAGGAAGACTGCGATAAAATACAAAATGACATCAATAAACCTGCTGATAGCAATTATAAATGACAAATTAATTTCAGCATAGTTAAGTGTGAGATGGTGCATTTTTGTAGGAGGAAAAGAAGCCACATACTTCTTAAAAAATGAGAGCCGGAATTTTCCAGACCCACCGCGCCAGATGCACTGAGTCAGTCAAAAGTCCATTGACTTCAGCGGGACAGGAATATCCCACCGGCAGGTGGGGCTGGAAAATCCTGCCCAAGGAATCTAAGTAAAGGTGCAAAGAGATCCAATTCGGGGTACAGATTCACAAATCATTAAAAACAGCCATGCAGGTTAGCAATGCAATAAAAAGTGCAACTAAAGCACAGGGGATTATTTCTAGAGGAATAGAATTCAAATCCACAGACATTCTGTTGAACTTCATCCAGCGTGGTGCCCGGAATTGAGCACTTCTCCATCTGAGGCCTAACCAATGTTTTATAAAGATTTAGTGTATCTTCTTTGCGTGAGTACATTATGCCTCTGTTCATAAAACCCAGGGTTCTATATTCTTTTTTAGCCTGTTCACCATGTTTTGCCACCTTCAAAGATTTGTGTACATATAGACTCAGGCCTCTATGTACCCACTTTAAAATTGGCCCATTTAATTTTTGCTGCCTCATTTCAATCTTTGTGCCAATATGTTTAACAAAAGCAGCAGGAAAACGCAAAAAAGGCCACCCAGTTATTAGAAGCAATGCACTTACTATGCACAATGCACTGCCTTACAAATTAGACAGATAAGATGACACTAAGATCACATTGGTACCTCCTCTTTATCAATATTTACCTTACCTAATTTCTCTACTACCTACATCTTCACTGTGACATTGACAACATTTTATTCATTAGTGACGACAGCTGCAAAGTACTCATGTAGTTACCCCAGTTATATCCCCTACCTCCACCAGAAGACCTTTTTTGGTCCCAAATTAACCCCCTCATCCTTTGACTATCTTTTGTTTCTTAAAAGACAGTTGATTTCCCTTTTATGCAACCTGCTAATCTTTTCTTTTACATTCTTTCCCCACCTCTCCTGTGCACTTTCTGTTTCGTTTGATTGCTATTTTCCTCATGCCTCTGTAAAGTTGCTTGAAACATAAGAAAATGAGTTGTTGTTATACTATAGCAGGGCAGAGCTTGCATATTCTGTTTAGATATTTAGGGATTGTGGAATGGTATTGTATCCAATTAGCACAAGCAATGCACTGCCTTACAAAATGGACCAAGTAACATTGTAAATTAATCAGGGATCTCCAGACAACCATTTATTTGAAAGCAAATTAAAAGTGCATTGATGCAAGATCACCTTAAAGGAAATGTTACCAGCATAATGCTGGGGTGCTGAAGTTGGGCTTCATGCCCAGGTTAGTATGCAAAAGCAGAGGTCCCAATCCTGACTGAAATCCAGTGACTCCTCTAGGAATGTGCACATATGAGCATTGGATGGGACATTAATGTCTAATGTTTTGCTGACACATGATGAATGGTCAAAAAAATGATGCATCAAAGCTTGCAAACAGCAGTGGAACTGCCACCTGAAAAAGCCAATTCTTTCAGCAAAGGCTGAGCAAAATCTGGGAAGGGAGGAGGGATCACTCGAAGCCTCTCAAAGTGATAGTTGGATTGCTGGCTAGGAGTGGATAAAGAGAGAGTGGCCTTTATCCCAACAGAGGTGAAAAATTGACCCAGTACAGTAATAATGGCAAGGTTTTGACACAAGTCTTGTTTTCTTTCCTTTTTTTATACCTAAAGAAAGTTAATTGATGTTGCTTTCTCTTACATAGGTTTTAGATAGCCTGGGCCTGGGCCCAAGTGGCCCCGTTATTCCTCCCCCTGCCCTGTTTGCAGTGGTACGATACCCTGTGGAGCGAAGGCCCACTTCAGGACAAAAAGTACTGAGTCACTTCTCACTTTTACCTAATCCAGAAGAAGGAAAACTGTTGTTTGAAGAAAAGAAAGAACCCGAACCAGAGCCTGAAATTGTGGTCCCAGTTATTAAGGTATGTCTGGCATTGGAGTGTAGATTTGTGCTGAGTGAAAGTAGCTATATCTAATATTCTCCATGGCAAGCATTAACTCATTCTGAGACTTTTTTGATGAGTTGCAGGTGTCAGTCGTGGCTCTGTTTGTAGCATTCTTCCCTGAGTCAGAAAATTGTGGGTTTACCCCCTACCTCAGAGACTTGAACACAAAATTTAAGCTGACATTCCATGGTATTGACGGAATGCTGCACCATCAAAGACAATATTCCTTCTAAATTTCTTTGTGCTGGGTGGGGTACAAACTCCTTCTGAGCACTATAATTTTGTCCATTGTTATGATCCCTGCTGGTGTTACTAGTGGACAAGTCAGATCCCAGGGTGTAACCCAGCTTGGTAGATCCTAACTTTTATTTTTTGTTTAGAAACATGGAGGGCAGCTACTGAACAGAGTCACAGGAGTCAGCTGATGAACTTTTAACAAAAGAATAAAACATTTATTAAACAAGAAATGCTGAACTATATTACAATATTTCTTCACCCGCAACTAGACCTTTACAGATATATACAAATTTGTAAGGATAATACAATTTACAAGTTCTATCTTGTACTCTAATGTTCCCAATGAGTACACAGTCCATAAAAAACAAATAGGTGACTTGTGGTCAGACGCACCACATTCTGAAACCAAGTGACAGATGCCACCCCAAACAGATTCAATGCTGTCCCATCAACTTCCCCCAGACACTTGTCACACCGTGAGCCAACCGGCCTCACTGAACTCTGTCTTTCACACGAGGGTTTCCAATCTCCACTCTTGAAGAACCCATTTTGGAATCTTCTCCCAATCAATGCTTTCTCTTGGATGCCTTCTACAAGGGTCCACCTCCACGGTTTCAAACTCTTTTCATGATGTTCTTCTCCCCCGGATCGCCACGTGCATTCAAGCTTTGCCTTCCATGCATGCTCTCTCAGATACTCAACCATGCCAACAAAACACACTGCTTCACATGCCCATAGTAAGGAGTCACCAATCTTTGGCTGTTCCCTCAGACCTTCGAGCTTCCCACACGCTTATTTTGCTTTAAATCTGCGCCCTGCAGTTTTCTCCCTTCAAGCTTGGAGCCTTCCTCTCTGCTCGATACTTTCACTTCCACTGAACAGGATCTTGTTCAGATTCCTGTTCTTCTCCCTTGACTTCACTGTCTTCCTGGGACCATTCTCTTGTTCTGCTCCCTGGTTTTGGGACTTTTCTTTTCATTCTTTGGAACCTGCTTCCTGCAGTTCCCTCTCTTGTGTCCAGTTTCTCCTGGCACCTACTTCCAACTGAACTAAACAACTGCTGCTCTGTTTCTCCCTGTGTCTGTGAGTCCCTCTCTCTGTATCCCTGTTGCTAGGCAACAGCAATTTTTCTAACTTGTGTTAAATTCCCTTCAAGAGTCATAAAACTTCATTAGAATGTAGGCATCTTTTAAAGTGAAACCAAAACTTAAGTTCCGCCCTTAACACACAAATACAGAAATACAAATTAAACTTAAACTTAAAGCTAAAACTTATTCCTGACACCCACACATACAAATACAATTGATGTAAAATTATCTCTATTTCCTAACACCGTTGACAGCTTACATTTCAAAAGTCATTGAAATTTCATGAAGTTGTGAGCAGCCTGTTTATTTTCAATGCGTTGTATATTCCAGATTGCTGTGTAGCTGTGCACATTCACACCTTAGAGGAAACATTGCTCTCCTCGCACTCATCCCATTCTATTTCTCCTCAAAGCTCCCTTTCCATCTCCACCTACTGGCCCCAATCCACCTCTCCTTTAATAGGTCACACTAAATATTAAATTTCAGTCCCAATTCAGTTCTCCTCTAACGGATCGCATTAAACTATTGCTCTCACATGTCACAATCCATTTCTCTTCTCATTGGTTTCATTTTCCCTCAGACTTCTTTCTCCTTTCACACATCCCACTCTCCACCTTGTCACACATCACATTCTCCTTCTACTTGCATGTCTCAGTCTGTCACTTCACACACACACCATCTGACCTCTGTCCCCTGCATCTCATTCTACATCATCAGATGTCCAGTTATAACTCTCTGCTCACTGGTTGTGCTCTCCTCCTCCTCACAAATCCCATTCTCCCCCTCCTCATGCCCTTCCACTTTTCCTGGCTCTCTTCACACTTCCCACACATGGGCTGTTACCTCCCCTTTTCTTGACACAAGACCTCACACTTTCAGGAGAGATTATGAAATATGAAAGGACAGGGAAGGATGCACACAGTTTGAAAGTATTGACTTAGATTATAAACAACCTTAAAAATCCATTAATCTCATTAAACAATTAAATGAAACTCACATAGTCCATTCAGTCTTCCATTAATCATTAACCTAGGCAGCTTCAATTAACCTGCAGTTTCCATGCCGCTATAGGTAACTCAGTCAATGCTAAAGTTGGGTGTTTATTGGCCAATCCCCATATATATGATCAATACCCAATCTACATTATAACCTGCCTGTCAGAAAGCACTAGGTTTTCATTGACATTGAATCATTGATCATCTTCACCTCAGGCTCTGTGTGTGTTTATCTGTCCATGCTGGGTCATGCCCACTGGGTTTATGGCTTATAGTGGAATACATTCGGGAGGAAGTGGCCCAGGGAATTGTCAACATTGACTCCAGATCCTATGAAGCCTAATGGCATCAGGTCAAACATGATGATGGAAAACTTGCTAATTACCACCTACCATCCTCAGCTGCTGAATCAGTACTCTTCCACGATAATTTCCACTTGGATGAAGCACTGAGGGTGGCAAGGGCACAGAATATAGTCTGGATGGAGGACTTCATTGTCCATCACAAAGAGTGACTTGGTGACAAAGCTCACTGAGTCCTGGAGAACATACCTGTCAGACTGGGCCTGAAAGAACCAACATTAGGGAGAACCTTCTTGATCTCACAAATATACCCATCACAGATGTAGCTGTCCATGACAGTATTGGTAGGAGTGATCACCACAAAGTCCTTGTGAAGACAAAGTTCCGTATTTACGCTGAGGACACCCTCCATTGTGTTATGTGGCTCTATCACCATGCCAAATGGGATAGATACAGAATAGCTCAAACCTGGACACCTGTGAGGTGCTGTGGACCATCTGTAGCAGCAGAATTGCATCTCACCACAATGTTTAACCTCGTGACCCAAGATATCCCTCACTCTACCATTATCATCAAACCAGGGCACCAAACCTGGTTCAATGAAGAAGGTAGGAGAACATACCTAAAAATGAGGTACCAATCTTGTAAAGCTATTAAGATAAAAGCAAAAAACTGCAGATGCTGGAAATCCAAAACAAAAATAAAAATACCTGGAAAAACTCAGCAGGTCTGGCAGCATCTGCGGAGAGGAACACTATTAACGTTTGTCTGGACCTGGAAAAATTTATTAATTTTGCTTCCAATTTCCACCGCTCCATCATTTTCACATGGTCCATCTCTGACACTTCCCTTCCCTTCCTTGACCTCTCTGTCTCAATTTCTGGTGATAGACTGTCCACCAATATCTATTACAAGCCTACCGACTCCCACAGCTACCTCGACTACAGCTCCTCACACCCCGCTTCCTGTAAGGATTCCATCCCATTCTCTCAGTTCCTTCGCCTCCGTCGCATCTGTTCTGATGATGCCACTTTCAAAAACAGTTCCTCTGACATGTCTTCTTTCTTCCTTAACCAAGGTTTTTCACCCACGGTGGTTAACAGGGTCCCCCTGTCGCTTGCCATTTCAACACTCCACCCTGCTCTCATGCCCACATGTCTGTCCTTGGCCTGCTGCATTGTACCAGTGAAGCTCAACGCAAACTGGAGGAACAGCACCTCATCTTCTGACTAGGCACTATACAGCTTTCCGGACTGAATATTGAGTTCAACAATTTTAGATCATGAACTCTCTCCTCCATCCCCACCCTCTTTCCGATCCCCCCCTTTTTTTTCTAATAATTTATATTGATTTTTCTTTTCCCACCTATTTCCATTATTTTTATATGTATTTCCATTCATTGTTTTATCTCTACCTTTTAGCCTATTTCGATTCCTTCACCCCACCCCACCCCCACTCGGGCTATCTGTACCTTGATTGTCCTGCTTTCTACCCTTAATTAGCACATTCCTTAGATAATATCACCACCTTCAACACCTCTTTGTCCTTTCGTCTATGACATCTTTTGGCTATCTCCACATACCACTGGCCCTCTGTCTAGCTCTACCCTCCCCCCCCACCTCCCTTAAACCAGCTTATATTTCACCTCTTTTCTATTTTTACTTAGTTCTGTTGAAGAGTCATACGGACTCGAAACGTTAACTGTGCTCCTCTCCGCAGATGCTGCCAGACCTGTTGAGTTTTTCCAGGTATTTTTATTTTTGTTTTGTAAAGCTACTACATGGACTGCACCAGCTCACAAAAGCAGCTCACCATCACTTTCCCCAGAGCAACTAGGGATGAGTATTAAATGCTGACCTTGCTGCTGACACCCACATTCTGTGAACAAATAAACAGTAAATTCTTTCTTTTAATTGAGTTAAGTAAGGGTCTCAGAGTCTATCTCAATTGTGGTTGTACTAAAGGAAACATCAAAGGATTTTTTTTGTTACAGGAGGAGCCACAGGTTCAGCATAAAGGAAAATCAAAGAAAGACAAAACGGACAAAGGAGAGACAGATCGTGACAAGCGTCGGTCTGGTGGTCACAAAAGAACTCGCCGTGATTCCCGCACTTCAGTTTTCGTGGGTGCCTCTTCACCTCAATCTGAACCCGACCGCAGCAGTGGCCTCGAGGAAACAGGCAAAGAAGATTTAAAAGTTGTCAGGTAAGTTAGCTCACTCTAATGTTTACTGAAGAGCATCCCACTGCAGCTGTTTATATTGGTGCTGAGTTCTCTTTACTACACAGTACATCCATTGTATAATACAAATGTTATTGACAGAGGGTGCCACTGTTAAACTGATTATATCTCATCTATATTTTGACTCTTGTTGGGTACAGTTCAACAGATGGTAGCAGTCTTCTGGTGTCTCTCTCAAGTGATCTTTTTCTTCATGTGTCCCTCAACAGACTGTGGAGGGCATTTTGTTTGGAATAATCTGACAGAACTAATGGCAAATACAGGATCTTTAGAGGTATTGAAATGCAGTTGCATGCTAAGATGGAAAAATTAGTGTAATGGAGGGATGAGCTTCCATATGGTATTTTTCTGTCCTTGACTTAATGACATGTTAAGACTGATTATAACCTCAATGCAGAGATCATGTTGGGAAGACTGCTACCTGTTAAGAACTTATCTGATCAGATTTTTTACCTCTGATTACTCACCTTCCTTAGGAGATTAGGGATAACTCACAACCATGCAAATAATAATAACTGGTCAGAATAATTGATGGTCCAAATGACATTCTGTTGATCCATAGTTTTTATTCATCTGACCTTTGTGACTGTTTCCTCTAACCCATCGTAGTCATCTTCCGTACAGAGTCCCTCCTTACCGCTGGATTGTGCAGCCTGGTGAGACGATTATATTACGAGTGCGTTTTAGTTCAGTGGTATGTGGGAAATTTGATCAAACACTGAACTTTGAAGTCTTGGAAACACGAAGGTGCTACAAATTGTACTGCAGAGGAATCTGTACATTCCCAACTCTAAGCCAAGATCCCAGGTAGGTTTCAAAGTAAAAGGGAAGATTTATGTTACAGGGGCAGTAATCATGAACTTCTGGATAGTTGCCATGCCAGCATGATAATGATTGTACATTTTAATTGCTTAATTTGGTAACTTTGTGGATTATAAGTATTCAGAAATCTTTTCTTGTTTGGGAGGCATCAGAATCATGTTTTTGATTATACCAGGCATAGGTGGTGCAAGGAATTGTTCCAATGTAATTTATTAGGTTGCATATTTGTAAATAAATTAAGTTGCCCAATTGTAGCACTGTTTACAGCCTGGATTTTTCTGTAATAATGCCTCAGTTTCTGGGTAGTTCTGGGGACGTATAATAGTGGTAACCTGGCTTACTACCACAATATTGCCATAAAAAAAACCCTAAACCTTTTCACCAACATAATGATTAGTTTTATTAAAAGCAAAAAACTGCGGATGCTGGAAATCCAAAACAAAAATAAAAATACCTGGAAAAACTCAACAGGTCTGGCAGCATCTGCGGAGAGGAACACAGCTAACGTTTCGAGTCCGTATGACTCGTCAACAGAACTAAGTAAAAATAGAAAAGAGGTGAAATATAAGCTGGTTTAAGGGGGTGGGTAGAGCTGAACTAGGGCCAGTGATAGGTGGAGATAGCCAAAAGATGTCATAGACGAAAGGACAAGAAGGTGTTGAAGGTGGTGATATTATCTAAGGAATGTGCTAATTAAAGGTAGAAAGCAGGACAAGCAAGGTACAGATAGCCCTAGTGGGGGTGGGGTGGGGTGAAGGAAGGGATCGAAATAGGCTAAAAGGTAGAGATAAAATAATGGATGGAAATACATTTAAAAATAATGGAAATAGGTGGGAAAAGAAAAATCAATATAAATTATTAGAAAAAAAAGGGAGGATCGGAAAGGGGGTGGGGATGGAGGAGAGAGTTCATGATCTAAAATTGTTGAACTCAATATTCAGTCCGGAAGGCTGTATAGTGCCTAGTCAGAAGATGAGGTGCTGTTCCTCCATTTGCGTTGAGCTTCGCTGGAACAATGCAGCAGGCCAAGGACAGACATGTGGGCATGAGAGCAGGGTGGAGTGTTGAAATGGCAAGCGACAGGGAGGTCTGGGTCATGCTTGCGGAAAGACCGAAGGTGTTCTGCAAAGCGGTCACCCAGTCTGCGTTTGGTCTCTCCAATGTAGAGGAAACCGCATTGGGAGCAACGAATGCAGTAGACTAAATTGAGGGAAGTGCAAGTGAAATGCTGCTTCACTTGAAAGGAGTGTTTGGGCCCTTGGACGGTGAGGAGAGGGGAAGTAAAAGGGCAGATGTTGCACCTTCTGCGGTTGCATGGGAAGGTGCCGTGGGAGGCGGCTGAGGTGTAGGGGGTGATGGAGGAGTGGATCAGGGTGTCCCGGAGAGAATGATCCCTGCGGAATGCCGCCGGGGGGGTGAAGGGAAGATGTGTTTGGTGGTGGCATCATGCTGGTGTTGGCGGAAATGGCGGAGGATGATCCTTTGAATGCGGAGGCTGGTGGTGTGATAAGTGAGGACAAGCGGGACCTTATCATGTTTCTGGGAGGGAGAGGAAGGTGTGAGGGTGGATGTGCAGGAGATGGGCCGGACATGGTTCAGGGCCCTGTCAACCACCATGGGTGGAAAACCTCGGTTAAGGAAGAAAGAAGACATGTCAGAGGAACTGTTTTTGAAAGTGGCATCATCAGAACAGATGCAACGGAGGCAAAGGAACTGAGAGAATGGGATGGAGTCCTTACAGGAAGCGGGGTGTGAGGAGCTGTAGCCGAGGTAGCTGTGGGAGTTGGTAGGCTTGTAATGAATATTGGTGGACAGTCTATCACCAGAAATTGAGACAGAGAGGTCAAGGAAGGGAAGGGAAGTGTCAGAGATGGACTAAGTGAAAATGATGGAGGGGTGGAAATTGGAAGCAAAATTAATAATTTTTTCCAGGTCCAGACGAGAGCATGAAGCTGCACCGAAGCAATCGTCAATGTATCGGAGAAAGAGTTGTTGGAGGGGGCCGGAGTAAGACTGGAACAAGGAATGTTCCACATACCCCATAAAGAGACAGGCATAACTGGGGCCCATGCGGGTACCCACAGCCACACCTTTTATTTGGAGGAAGTGAGAGGAGTTTAAGGAGAAATTGTTCAGTGTGAGAACAAGTTCAGCCAGACGGAGGAGAGTAGTGGTGGATGGGGATTGTGCGGGCCTCTGTGTATATTAGTTTTATTGTTGTCTGCCCTGCTCATATAAATGGGGCAGTTTGGCATAGCCAATATTACTGAAACATTTCCTCTCCTCAACCCAGCATCCAAGAGAACAGGCTGTCAGAACAGCTCGGCAGTATTCCTGCGACCATTACCAAACTGAGGAGGCCCTGTAGGATCTTCACTTTCACAGGAACCTTTGGTTGCTTCTTACTTCGGAACTTCTCTGAAAATGCCTGACAGACTTTCTGAGTTACCATCGCTGAATAGCCCACTATCAACGACCTGGGGTTACAATTGACTAGAAATTGAACTGGTCTAGCCATATAAATACTGTGGCTACAACAGCAGATCAGAGACTGGGAATTCTGCAGTGAGTAACTCACCTACTGACTCCCCAAAGCCTGCCCACCATCTACAAGGCACAAACCAGGAGTGTGATGGAATACTCCTCACTTGCCTGGATGAGTGCCATATCCACTGCAAAAACTCCCCAACGCTTCATCGACAGCACTTTCCAAATCTGCGACACCATCCAGGACAAAGTGACCGCTTGATTGGCACCAATCCACTATCTTAAACATTCACTCCCTCCACCACCCGTGGCCTCTATCACCTAGAAGGACAAGGGCAGCAGATGCATGGGAATACCCCCACCTACAAGTTCCCCTCCAAACCGCACACTATCCTGACTTGGAAATATATCATCGTTCCTTCACTGTCGCTGGGTCAAAATCCTGGAACTCCCTTCCTAATATCACTGGGGTGTACCTACATCACATGGACTGCAGCGGTTCAAGATAGCAACTCACCACCACATTCTCAAGGGCAATTAGGGATGGGCAATAAATGCTGACCTAGCCAGCGATGCCCATATCCCATGAACGAATAAAAAAAACACAGCCTAACTGGCTGATCTGATGTCAGAATCCCTAATTTGGCAATGTTAGTTCTGGCAGCGAGTTCATAAACTACTCTGTAACAGCAAGCATTCAGTTTTTTGGGCCATGTATCAGTATTATTTAAAGGGCTAGGCACTCAATTGCCAGCAAGATGATTTTAAAGAACTTTTTCAATTGCATAGCGTCTGGAAATATGCTGGAGTGTTTTGAATCTGCTCCAACCCCACAACCCTCTGCATTTCTCTAATTCTGCCTGCTTGATCATCCTCAATTTTAATCCAGTATTGGTGGTCATTCCTTCAACTGCCTAGGCCCTAAACTCAGGAATTCCCTTGTTAAAACTCTTTGCCTCTCTAACCCTCTTTCCTCCTTCAGGCACTCTTTAAAATCTATATCTTTAACCTAGCTTTTGACCATCTGCCTTAATATCACCTAAGACTCTAATGTCATATTCCTGTGAAGTGCCTTGGATTGTTCTTTTACATTAAGGCACTTTATAAATACAAGCTGTTGTTGTTAACTTCTGAATTCCAGGGAGTACTGCTGGGTGAGTGATGGCAGTGTGGTAAATTGAGTAGCATGAGTGACTGCTCCTTGGTGTGTAGAAGGTGTCATTAGAAGATGCATTCACCAACCTTAACCACCTACAGGAGGTTATTACACTTCCTAGAGTAATAGAGTTTTACAGCATGGAAAGAGGCACTTTGGCCCATTGTGTCCATGCCGGTCATCAAGGCCCTATCTACTCTATCCCCATTCTTGTGGTACTGTTGCCACGTCCTTGGGTCGAGACTCCTGTAGATGATATCTCTGGCCACCTGCTCCTACTCTCTTCTGAAGGTGGTCCTTGAAGGTCCCCTGATCACCTGCAAGACAATAGTGTCTCCCTGTTTCTATCTCCAGCTTGACTGCCACCAGCAGTGGATCTTTCACTCTGGAATGCTCTTCCTGCCCTGGTGCTCACTTTTTCTTCATCTAAATTGCAGCAATATTATGTACTGCTACTTCCCTTTAAGAGGGGACAGCCTGCCTTTAAGAAGAGCAGGCTGGCTGCACCATGTGATTTGTGAACAGCGAATAATGCCACCGGACACCCCTTCTGATGACAGAGATAGCCAGCAGTATTAGGAAGAAGGTGGCAGCATGGGGCCCTCTCGGTCAGACACTACATTCATTCAGATGGGGTGGGTGTACCATATTTCTGTGCTGCCCACCTCAATTTGAACAGGTGCAGGCACATTGCAAACCATGACCCTCACTCCTGAAAATGAGAGCAATCCAATTTCTAATCCATAAATGCTGATTCTAACTAAGGGCAGAAATCGAGCATCAGTGGAGGCAGAGGCAATCAACACATGAGACACTGGGTGATTTCCCATAAGAACATGCATACATACAAACATATGAATCAGGATTTCCCAGTCTAAGCAGCGACAGTAAGAAAGCAGGCCTCCATTCAGGAAAACCAGTGAAGTACTTTTGAAATGTAGTCTGTCCCAAGCAGGAGTCTACAATCAGTACGGTCATTGCTACAGCTGCAATGAGGCTTATCCTGCTTGGTAGTGTGGTCTCCTGAAAGCTGGTTGAAGACTTGAGCACAAAATCCTGGCTGGTACTCCAATGTAGCACTGAGAGAATTCTGCACTGTTGAAGGTGCCATCATTCAGGTATCATATTAAACTGTTTCCAGTCTGACCTATCAGTTCCACACAAAATATCCCATGACACTATTTTCAAAAAAGAGCAGTGTCCTGGTCAATATTTACTCTTCAACCAATACCACTGTAAACAAATTATCTGGTCATTATCACACTGCTGTTTGTGGGGCCTTGTTGCCGCATTTCCTAAATTACAACAATGAAGACACTTCAACAAGTACCGCATTGGCTGGAAAGCTCTTTGGGATATCCTGAGGCTATGAAAGGTTCTATGTAGAAGCACATTTTTTTTACATGGACAAGGGAGAGAGAGAACTTGGGAGTGGGGGAGGGTTATAGGAATATGCTAGTTGGCTGAAATCTTACCAAGATAAATCAAAGACGTCACCAAAAATGAAAAGCAAAGTGGGTTAAGCATAATAAAAAAAACTTCATGCAACACTGAAATAATCAATAAGGAAGGAAAAAGACCTCCTAAAAAAGATAAAAGTGGGGGAATAATTGTGAAGAGAAAATAAGAGAATTACTTAATGATTATTTTTACAAAATCATCAAAAGGAAGAAAAAATTTGATTTGTAAAAGGGCTAACAATGTCAAAATAGCAGGTGAAGCTTTATAAAAACGAGTGATAATATTGCTCGGAGTAATTTCCAGGCTTTAGTGGCTGTAGGTAATCTACTTGGACAGCAAGCCTCATGTCAGCCTGTTGGGATTTCTTCCCTGTGTGGTTATATGTCCTTTTCTTTCCTGTATTTCCCAGTGTTGTTTTTCGACATCGGAAGAAGAACTTGAAGCTAGAGGAAATTCCTGTGAAGAAATACATAATGAGCACAGGGGTATTTCAGTTTGGCTCACTGCTCTGTGGACTAACAAGGGAAAGGCAAGTAATGTTGTGAAATAATAAATGGTTAATCTGGAGCTAGGGTTGCTAACTGTAGGATTGCCTTGGAATCTCTTGGGATTAGAGATTAATCTCCAGAGTACTGCTGCAAATAATTCTGGAAAAAATAGGGGCATTAGAAAAATTAGGGTTTTTTTGATTTTCTTTCAATGCTTTTCTTTATTATTTATGACAATATGAAGATGGGTTGTAAAGCTATTTCACTGGGCAAGGCATTTGGAAGTGGGACGTCATGCTATAAAACCTCCAAGAATGCACCCAACCAGAGTTAGCAACAGTCTTATATTGTGCTGATGTTTATCAATACTGTCAAAAAGCTTTCCTGTTTTTAACTTCTGTATTTGGGTAACTTGGGGATACTGGGGCAGAAGAGGTATTTTTTAACTTATATACCCATGTAACTTGGCCAAGATGCCTGAGTCCACTTACTCCCAACAGCCCCACTGAGTCACCCCCAATGTACCCTGTATGGGATAATGCTGAGCATAAAATTTGGATCAGTAGCTGGTGACACCGAAGCTGATCACCCTGTTTTGTGCTAAAAGGAAATCCAAAACAAAAATAAAAATACCTGAAAAAACTCAGCAGGTCTGACAGCATCTGCGGAGGAACATTTCGAGTCCGTATGACTCTTCAACAGTATGTTTTTGTGTTCATTGCACCGCTAGAGCTTCTGTACATCCTTGCAGCACACCGCCTTGAGAAGGGCACTTGTGCAGTGGTCGTCCATGTGAGCACCAGAAGAACTGAATATGTCTTACAATCCAACTGGCTGATTGACACCCATTTGCCAAATTTGAACTGCACAGGCCCATTGGATGAATTTACTTGTCACTCACTAAGGATGAAGCATTTAGCTGAAAGATGGCCCCTAAACTAGTGTTACTTAAAGGCCAGACATCTGATTTGCAATTTAGGTAATTTTGAAGAACTTCTTCTAATGCAAAATGTCTGAAAGTACTCTGAAGTATTTTTTGAAGTGTTGTGGTGAGTTCCTGGAATTGGCAGGGGGTGTTCCTGCAGTCTCACAGTTAATATAGTGGATCAGGTGAGCTGTTCACACAAAGGCTGCAACAGTTTATAGGAACTACAGTTGTGGTGTCTCTGGGTTTGCAGCAAGATAGGGAGAGGCTGTGGAGAGGTCAAACTCTGAGTGATGCCCTCTGTCAACTTGGAGGCAGAAACCTCCAAGCTCCTTGGCATGCCAGCCAATGCACCCAGCATCTCAGTGTGCATAAAAACAAAAAACTACTGCGGATGCTGGAAATCCAAAACAAAAACAGAATTACCTGGAAAAACTCAGGTCTGGCAGCTAATTTTACTCAGTTCTGTTGAAGGGCCATGAGGACTCGAAACGTCAACTCTTTTCTTCTCCGCCGATGCTGCCAGACCTGAGTTTTTCCAGGTAATTCTGTTTTTATCTCAGTGTGCATGTCCGTCAGCATTCTACTGTATGCACTGAATCGTCTTCCTCATCTGATACGCCTGTGGCTGAACTTGTCTATGACCTTGCCCTCTGGTGACCTGACATTTGAACCATTCTTTACCCCAACCTTGCTGCAGTCCACAATTTCCAGGTAATTCACCACATCCCAATTCTATATTACCCATTAAGGGGCATATAGTTCAGTATCTAAGCTGGTGGCTGCATCTGTCAGATCAAGTGACAAAGCTTGTTCAACAATATTCTGGTGCTGTTTTCTCCTCCTTGGGCTACTGTGGTTGGGTAGGTAGCAGTTTTTGGGCACTTGAAACCAGAAAATCTGAAGGGTAAGATTGGGGTGAGGGAGGAGGTGTGGATTGGAAAGGAAGAGGTCTATACTAAGACCATCTACTGCTTGCTCATCACAACAGATGGCAGGATAAGGTTGAACTTGGTGTTGAAAAGGAGCATAAAGAAGGAACTTATTGTCCTCAATGTTCTCAGTGACACCAGATGGCATGGGTTTCTTCAGAGCCAGACCCTTGATGCTAAGAATCGTTTCCACCGTAGAGTTCAGGACATGCGGGCGCCCTTGCCCCCCCCCACCCCCCCCCACCCCCCACCACCACCAATCAGTTCTGCTCTACTTCTTTCCAATGTGTGCTACCTTGTTCTGCAAGAGAGAGGGAATAATGTTAACAATGGTGTTGTGCCTGAATAACTGGAGGTATTGTGCAGGCAGTGAGAGGTGGTTGTGAGGCTGGGAGCATTAGTAGGTGTGTGAGGCTGAGCTGCAATTTTTGGATGTTAGGTTTGAGTCCTGAGTAGTAGGAACTGCTGCTGGGCGAGTGATGGGGTTGTGGTGCAGTGAGCAGCATGAGATGTTGGTGTAGTGCTGTGTTGGAGATGTCATGTAAAGATGCATTCAGTGACCTTGATGTGAGGCCATTAGGCTTCTTGTGGCACTGCTGCAAGGCACTCAGATTTAAATGCCGGGAATTTACATCCCTGGCCACCAGCACTTAATCCCTTCTGAGGGTTGTCCTTGAGGGCCTCCTGGTCCCCATGGAAACATGGGGTCTTTTTACCTCCACCACTATTGCCTTCAGCACAACATCCTGAGAGGGCCCTCTCTGCCCTGGGTTTCCATTTTCCATGTTTAGAATTGCAGCAATAGTATTCAGCAACAACCTCCCATGAGTCAGCGCAGTTTACCTTTAAGAGAGACAGCCTGCCTTTAAGAACAGAAGTCAGACGACTCCATCGGCACAACAAAGTTGAACCCCCTGCTGAGTACAGAGAGAGCCAGCAGCACGGAAGCTGCTCAGCCAATGCTTCTATCAGGTAAATGCGATGACAGCACAAAATCTGCGTGCTGTCCACCTTCACTGGAACTGGCATGGTCAGGTAACCAATCATGTTCCCCATGACCAAATAATGCCACATCCAATTTTTAGCCCACTTCTTCTAATTTCTTCTCCCTTCAGATGGGTAGGTGCCTGGGATAATTCTATTCGCCTCCTTCTTATGACACATGGCAGAGGTTGGAAACTCAAAGTGTAGCAAACAGCCGTGAATCACAGCACTCCAGGGCACAACAAGTCAGAGGTATTGCATCCTTTTGATAGACCTAGGCCTGAATCTTCTGGTTGACGCGCCCCACTCGCCGACGTGTAAAATGACGTGTGGTGATGTCAGGCGTGCGTCCCGACATCACCGCACAACATTCTGATCCTCAGTTCGGCGTGCGCGCAGCGGAATCGACTGCGCACCTGCCGAATAATTATAATAAATAATTATTATTATTTAATAATAAGGACATTACTAAACTAATTGAGGTACTTGTCTGGGCTGCCCACCCAACCTTAAGGTTGGCAGGCAGGCGAGGAGCCCAGGTGGCCTTTCCATTTTTCATGGAACCTCATTCACGGGCGGGATGAGGCTTCATGAAGGGTTTATAAGTTTAATAAAAATTTTTATTAAAATTCATTGACACTGTCACATGAGAGGACATGTCTGAATTTTTTAAAAATTCTTTTATTCAGCTTTTCATAATCAAAGTAATCTCCCTGAGGCAGCTCTGTGCCTCAGCGAGATTTCTGCGCTCTTTCGTGCGCATGCACGAAAAAGCGCAGGCCCTGACTCTCCCTCCTCCCCACACCCGCATAGGTAATGCTGAGCGCTTTCGGGTGTGCCTTAATTGGCCCGCCCACGCAAAATGGCAGCGTGCAGCCGATCATGGGCGGTGATCGGTTACGTGCTCGCTCCCGACCGGCCCGCCTGACAGAGAGAAAATCTTCCCCCTAGTCTTATGCACTGTAGAATTAATCAGTTGCATTCCCACACCTTATCAACACAGCCCTGCACATTTTTTTCCTTTCCAAGTATGTATCAAATTCTTTTTTGCATGGGCTTAATTTTTCACCCCGCGGGTGGGTGTGTGCCGGACCCGAACATGAGCAAAATAGTGCATGATGAGGTTGGGTGAGCATCCTGATGTCATCGCGCACTCGTGTGATATTTCGCTTGGTGAGCGCACGCAGGTGCTGGAGCAGCACCCACCATTAATTGACAGGCCACTTTAGGCCATTAACAATTCAATTGTCTGTAATTTTTTGTTGCCCGTGCGATTTTCTGCTTAGGCAACGGGCAGGGAGCCAGCCGAAATTTTCTCAGACCTCATCCACAGGTAGGATAAAAAGGGTCAGCAGCATTGCAGTTTTGAAGATAGTTTGCTTATTGGTACTTGGCAGCTTTACCTCTGTTCGGGGCTTCATTCTTAGCATTGCCAGGCCTCATTTCATGACTCATTGCTCTCTGCCAGGCCCCTGGAGGATTCAGACCGTGTGGACCATTCCAGGTATCAGACGGCCTTCCTTTGCCCTGGTAATGGGGATTGTAGTCTCTGCTGGAGGCACCTCATCTGAGCAGGAAGAGAGGGGCAGAAGGGAGAGGCCACATGTCCCGAAGCAGCTTCCAGGGGAAGGACTTGTGGGAGGAGAGGCGCAGACACAAGGGGCGTAGGCCAGCAGGAAGTCCAAGGTGAAAGGGGTGCAGAAGACACCACTATCCTGCTGCCAGAGTTTACAGGTGGTGATGCAGCTGCCTCAATATATCTGAGGTACAATGTCGAAGGAGGTTCTACCTCTCATGGGAGAGCATGACTTCCATTTGTGAGATGATTGGGCCTAAGATCAGCTCCAACTGTGTGGGTGGACACCCCATGCAAGTGGCTCTGAAGGTCACAGCGGCCCTCAATTTCTATGCCTCTGGCTCTTTCCAGGGCTCAGTGGGGTATCTGTGTGCAGACTCTCAATTGGCTGTCCACAGTTGCATCAAGCTCGTGACAGAAGCTCTGTTCAGGCGGATACTGACCTTTATTCTTTACCATATGGACAAGGTCAGCCAGGCTGAGTGAGCCAGAGACTTTGCAGCGCTTGTTAGGTTCGCCCACTCCCAGGGTGTCATCGACTGCACACATGTGGCCATCAAGGCACCAGCGGGTCAGCCGGGTGCCTTCGTCAACAGGAGGGGATTCCACTCCATTAACATGCGGATAGTGTGTGACCACAGGATGCAGATTCCGCAAGTCTGTTCAAGGTACCCATACAGCTCCCATGACACATGCATCCTAAGACACTCCCAAGTTCCAAGGCTCTTCAGTGCTCCAGCCCGACTGGATGGATGGCTGCTGGGTGACAAGGGCTATCCGTTGAAGAGGTGGCTCATGACGCCTCGCCGCCATCCACGAACAGAGTCAGGGCAGCATTACAATACGAGTCATGCCTCCACAAGAGTGGTGATAGAGAGGACCAGAGGTCTTCTGAAGTTGTGCTTCCGATGCCTGGACCATTCAGGGGGTGCACCATAATACCCCCAGAGCGGGTGTCACTGATCGTCATTGCATGCTGCACTCTCCACAATCTGGCACTGGCTCCCACTGGAGGAAGAGGATCTTGTCGCAGCTGCACAGGCCACAGATGATGAGTCCAGTGGTGAGTCCGAAGATGAGCACAGTGAGGAGAATGTTAAGGCATGGAGGCAGACCTCGGTAACCTTCAGGGAGGCAGGGACGCCTTGATCCAACACTCCTTCAGCTAGGCTATCAAAGATCAGCTTCAAATATATGCCAGGGCTGCCTCCTTCATCCCGAATGTTTTAAAGGACCCTTTCATTTGAACACAAAGGACAGTCAGTACCTATGCAATAAAGTTCAGAGCCACGTACGTCCAGCATTACATTCTGGCGTACCCCGCACCAATATAGTAAAAAGGTGAAGCATACTCAGACCATGATGACAAAAACAACATTTATATCATTTTGACAATTACAGACTATTTACATCAATTTCTCTGGTCTTAAGTCCAAGACCAGTATACATTAATTAAACATAAATGAACATAAAATCACCCATGACCTGTCCCTCTTGTGCTCATAGTGCTTTTAATCTATGCTTGCGAGTTCTAAGTCTAGGAACTCCCCGCTCGCTGGCACCGGTATTGGAGGCAGCCTGTTGACCCTGCTGTCTTGTTGGCGGTTGTCCTTTGGTCAGTGGAATCTGTGCTGGCCCCACCTGGGAGGGACCAGCCAATGCCACGGCTGGCATCCCCCCAGTCGCTGCAGCCTCACCAGATGCCACGGTCACTAGCGGAGGGCCGGAGGAGCTGCTGCCGTCATTTGGAGAGCCCTGAGTGGAGCCCGCAGAGATGACAGGCAGCTCATCTGCCAACCAGAGGTCGTTGTGGACCTCCCTGCTCCCTCCTCCCTGCTGGGATACTGAATGCCTCATCCATCTCCCACCTGAGGTCAGTGCCTGTGTGAGGGCTTGCAGGTCTGAGCACAACCCCAGGAACCCCTGATTCTGTCCCTGGAGCTGCCTCTCCATGAGAGTCGCCATTCTCTCAATGGAGGAGACAGTGTGCTCGCTCATGAGGGTCAACACAGTGCTCACACTCCTCATGGACTCCTCCATCATGGAGACCATGGCACACAGACTCTCATGGATCTATGCCAGATCCTCCCGCACATCTCGCTGGACATCCAGCATCTGCTGCCTAATGGACAACTCCAGAGGCTCATCATCAGCCTTTGACTGAGCATCATCCTGGTCCTCCGACTGCCGGCACCCTGGGCGCTCTCTGCTTCCGCCTGCACCTCATGCGAGTGCGAAGTGCCCTCACTAATGTGCACTGAGATACAAGCCGCCGAATTAATGCCCACCGAAGTGTTAGTATCTGCACTAGTGCCTGGTTCAGAGAGCAGGTGTGCCACAGATGACAGTGTTGCCCTGTGGTCCTCTGGCATCAGGGATGGACCTTCGGGGTCTGCAGCTGGGTCAACTGCCGGCGAACCTAAAAGGGAGAACAAGAACATGTCATTAGTTAAAGCCATCACACTGTCACTGTGCATGCCAGGTACCCTGGTGAGACAATGGAGATCTGTATCACGGTGCCATCGTCTTTCAATGGTCAATTGGGACTCCAGTTTCGAGGCTCACATCAATGAGGAGGCTGCATTAGAATGGTTGCACAACCTGAAAGGCTCACCTCTGTGCACTGCGTTCTTACCTTCGTCTGGCACCCCCGCCTCTCCACGCCCAGTTGCACGGGGAACGTGCTGGCTCCCCTGGCCCTTTCCGGCTAGTGCGGAACCATGTTTCACACTGGGTGAGACTTAATTAGCCCACCAGAGAGAAATCGTGGCCAGAGCTTGATCGCGAGCGGCGGTTGGTTTTGTGTCTGCTCCCAGGCCCACCCATCATGTCCGCCCAACGAGGGCAAAATCCAGCCCAATGCTACTATTTAATCTGCCCCAGCATCCTGTCAGCAATGCATCACAGATCATGACAACTTGCTACCTCAAAAAAAATCTTTTCTTTCATCTGGTAGGTCTGCTAATTACCTTAAAACTGTATCAACCTTTCTACCAAAGGAATTTCTCCTCATTTACTTGACCAAAACTGTCCATAATTGCAGATCTTGTGGGAACTCTGGGACATTTCCTGTGTCCTGGATAATCATATGTTCAAGAAGTGTCATCAGCTACAGCAACTCAAGCTCTGGGTTTCGGATCTTGAACTCCAGCTGACGTCACTGTGGATGTGGTCATTCTGCAACATAAGAGTTTGCAAGGAGAGAGGTGTGGTTGACTACCAGGGAGTCAAGAAAAAATAGACAGGTAGTGTAGGAGTCCCTTGAGTGCATCTCACTGTTCAACCAGTATTCATTTCTGAACATTGATGAAAGTGATGGTTCACCTGCGGAGTGCAGCCAGAGCTAAGTCCATGCCACCATAGTTGGCTCAGTTATACTGGAGGCACGAAGACTGGAAGAACACTAGTGAAAGGAGATTACAGTACTGTAGGTGTACCTACTGAAGAGGGGCACACCCTCCTATCCCGCAACTACCAGCTAGGCCAGTTGAAGAGGAGAAGTTGCACTCTCCAATCACACAGAGACCACAGAGACTCAGGCTTCCTTTAACCAGTTTTATTCAAGCATATGCAAGGGAGCCGCAATCATTCCTAAGAAGGAAGATCCTGCAGCTCCCAGATTGATTACATTTCATTACTTTTGTACTTTTTCTTATCATAATACATTTGAGTACATTTAAATACATCCAATTGGCAACCGACACACCGGTCCCATGCTAACTCTATCCTATTGAGTACATAAACATGTGATTTTGCTAACCAATTATTCTAAAGGGTGTATACATAATTATATTATCCAATCAAAATTACACAAAGACCTTGGTTCTCACAACTCAAGAGGTAATATTAGAGAGGAATACTAAGGTGCACAGAATACTGGGAGAGACAGATGGTGCTAGAACAGGAAATAGTAAGGTATTAGGTGGGCTCTGTGTAAGAGGGAAAGTAATAAAACCTAAATTATATTTATAGTGCATGTATGTGAATGTGCAGAGTGTGGTAAATAAGATTGGTGAGTTGCAGGCGCAGATAACCACATGGAAATTTCATGTTGCAATAACAAGGACCTGGCTTAAATACGGGCAGGACTAGATATTAAATATTCCTGGAAACGAGGCGTTCAGGAAAGGTAGAAAAGGAAAGAAAGGAGAAGGGATGGCAGCATTGATTAAGGAGAACATTGGAGCACTTGAGAGAGAGGCTGTCCCAGGGTGGCCAAGTACAATCTATTTGGCTAGAACTAAGGAACAAAAAAGGTGCAATCACATCGCTTGGTGTAGTTTATAGGCCACCAACTAGTAGGAAAGATGTAGAGGAATAAATTTGCAAAGAAATTACAGAGACGTGCAATAATTATAGAGTAGTTATAATGGGGGACTTTAACTACCCAAAACTAATTTATTTGAGTTTGCTGATGATGCAAAACTAAGCTGTGAGGAGGATGCAAACAGACTGTAAAGAGATATAGACAGGTTGAATGTGTAAAAGGTGGCAGATTGAGTATAATGTGGGGAAGTGTGAGGTTACTTTGGTAGTAAGGATAGAAAATTTATTAAAAGGCGTGAAACTTGTAAATGTTGATGTTTAGTCAGACATGGGTGTATTTGTACAAGGAACACAAAAAGTAAACTTGCATGTATGTGAAGAAATTGGGAAGGCAAATGGCATGTTGGCCTTTATTGCAAGGAGATTGGATCACAGTAAGGAGCCCTGCTACAATTGTATAGGGTTTTGCTGAGACCACACCTGGAGTACTGTCGCGATTTTGGTCTTCATATTTAAGGAAGGACATACTTGCATTGAAGGTGGTACAGCAAAAGTTCACTGGCTTGTTTCCTGGGATGAGAATGTTATCCGATGATGGGAAGCTGGTAAATTGGCCCTATACCCTTTGGAGTTTAGAAGAATGAGAGGTGATCTCATGGAAAATTACAACGTTCTGAAGGGGTTTGGCAGGGTAGATACTGAGAGGTTGTTTCCTTGACTGGGGAATCTAGAGCAAGGATGCACAGTCCCAGGACAAGGGGCCATTCATTTAGGACTGAGATGAGGGAAAATTTCTTTCTTCAAAATGTTGTGAGCCTTTGGAATTCTCTACCTGATAGACCTGTGAATGTTCTATTGTTAGCTACATTCGAGGCTGAGATGGACAGATTTTTGATCTCTCAGAGAATCAAGAGATATGGGGAGTAAGCAAGAAAGTGCAGTTGAAGTAGAAGATCAGCCACGATCATATTGAGTGACTGGACAGGCCTGACAGACCATGCAGTTTACTCCTGCTCCTATTTCTTATGTTCTTAATAGTATGTCACACTTGAGAGTCTGTCACACCTAGCTGACTGTCCCATTAACGGTAAATGTACCATATATACTGAGCAGTACAGATGAGAAAGTTCAATTCTTTGTATGTTGAGTTCAATTTTCTCAATGTACCTGGGCTAGAACAAGCTATTCATTATCCTTGATGTTTGAATACGATCCAGCCACTCCTACTAGAAAGACCACAGGTGGACATTGGGGAAGCATGGGACCTGGCTCGGTCGTGATTCATATTGACCTTGGAGAAGATGCTGTGCTGATTCAACAAAATGATGAGGACAGGTTGCATAGAGGCTTGATTGCTCTTGAGTTTTGTTTTATTTGATTTTGCCATGTGAGATACACTGCCATGGCCAACATTTATTGACCCATACCTAATTGCTATTCAGAAGGTAGTGGTGAGCTGCCTTCTCAATGGGCAGTAGTTCATGGGGTGTATTTTGGGACAGGAGCTTCCAGGTTGCAGGTTTGGAAGGTGTTGCCGAAAGAACCTTGATAAATTGCTGCAGTTGTGTACTGCCTTGAAAATTACTATGTACCAGTGGTGATAGGAGTGAATGTTTAAGGTGATGGATGGGGTGATGATCAAGCAGGCTGCTTTGCCTTGGATGGTGTCAAACTTTTTAAATGTTGTTGGAGCTGCACTCATCCAGGTAAGTGGAGAGTATTCCACCACACTCCTGACCTGTGCCTTGTAGATGGTAGACAAGCTTTTGGGGAGTTGAATTAGTCACTGCAAAATTCCCAGTTTCTGACCTGCTCTTGTAACTACAGTACTCAAATGGCTGTATAGATTAAGGGGTGATGTATTTGAGGTGTTTAAGATGATGAAAGGATTTGATAGAGTAGATAAAGCAAAACTATTTCTTAGGTAGGGGAGTGCAGGTCAAGGGGGTGAAGCTTTAAAATGCGAGCTAGGTTGTTAAGTGTTGCTGTCAAGAAGAATTTCTTCTCATAAAGGCAAGTTTTAGACCTCTTCTCATTTCTTCTCATAAAGGCAAGACCTCTCTCCCAAGCTGTTGAGGCTAGGTTAATTGAAAATTTCAAAAACGGTTTTGATATTTTTGTTAGGCCAGGGTTAAAACCCAGGGTTACAGAAAAAGGTAAGTGAATGGAGTTAAGATACAGATGAGCCATGATCTAATTGAATGGCAGAACAAGCTCGAGTAGCAGAATAGCCTGCGCTTGTTCAGATTTTTTCTAAGATGCCTTACGTGGTTGGGACTTCCCTCAGCATCTAGGCTCGCATAGAGAATGGCACTGGAGGTACACACAACTGTGGAATCTGTACCCCAGAACCTTAGGGGAGGAGAATATAAAGCGGGGGAAAAAATGACTCAATCAATTGAGCGTCACAGGACTTGTTATAACACTGTTATATTTCTGATTTCAGGTACAAAGAGGGCCAACACCCAGAAAACAGGGAAATTATCAGAATAGTGAATACATCACCCATGGTGGCTGATGTTTCCTTCTGTTTTCAGCATGATGTAAAAGCCGTCACCTACCTTGTGGATCCACCCACTATGACTCTTGAAGCCTATCAGAAAAAGGTACACGTATCCACAACACGTCGTAAATAGTCATCGATGTGATGCCACATGCAGCCTTGCAGCCTTTCAAACAATAGCAGAGTAATTGCCAAATATTTCAAATCACATGGAGAGTTCTCACTGCATTCTTGCCATGTTTGCATCTATAAAATTGAGGAACTCTGAAATTTAATTTTTTTTGCAGGAGGTTACATACAACAACGTTGTCATTCTTACTTTTATTGGTTCATGGGATGTGAGTGTTGCTGGCAAGCGTGGTGTTTATTGCCCATTACTAATTCCTCTTAGACAGATGGTGGTGAGCCACCTTCTTGAACTGCTGCAGTATGCTACAGGTACATCCAAAGTGCTGTTAGGGAGACAGTACTAACTTTTTGACCCAGTGACAGTAAAGGAACGGTGACACTCATTTAAGATTGCGATGCGAAGGAATTTCTTCTCTCAGAGGGCAGTGAATGTCTGGAATTCTCTACCCCAGAGAGTTGTGGAGGCTAGATCACTGAAAGTATTTAAAGAGGAGGTAGATGGATTTTTGAAATATCGGTAAGTTGAGGGCTATTAGGAGCTGGCACAACAGAGGAGTTGAGACCCGGGGCAGATCAGCCATGATCTTATTGAATGGCAGGCAGACTTGAGGGGTTAATGGCCTACTCCTGCTCTTATTTCTTATATCCTTATAGTTTGAGGTCAGGATGGTGTGTGACCCTGAGGAGAACTTGCCGGTGGTGGTGTTCCCGTGTGTCTGCTCCCCTTGTCCTTCCATGTGCTAGCAGTTGCAGATTTGGAAGGCGCTGTCAAAGAAGCATTGGGGAGTTGTTGCAGTGTTGGTGAGGGTACTCTGTAGGGTTTGGATGGTGATAATGAGCATACTTTGTAGACTTTAGGCAGTGGTGGATTTGATATCTGTGGTAAGAATTCCAATGTTCACAAATTGTTCCTTCCAGGACCTCTCAATCTGGGCCTACCCGACCTCTCCAGGGAAATTTGATGACTGTCTTATCTGTTGTATACGAGAGAATCCTGAGCCAGTCTTCTTTAAAATATGCTGTTATGGAGTACGTGCGGAGCTTGAGCTCGATCGTAAGCAGCTGCACTTCGACAAAATGATCCTTCACAGGTCAGTTAAAGCCATATTATGGATATGGAAGCAACATGTCAAAAACAGACATATTGGCCTGAATTTTAATCCTTGAGATGATTAGTGGGAGTCGGGAAAATTCCCAGCTTGACCCAACTGCTTTGGGAGAAAGTGCCTGCAAAAGCAGGATCTTCATTCCTGGGGAGCAGGTGCAGGCTGGAGTCAAGCCAGCCAACCCAGGAAAACGTTTGGAGGCAGCCTCTGGGTGTGAAGGCAGGCTATTTGAAAGATTGGCCTTAGTGTAGTAAAACTAACACACAAAGGCCATCCAGCCCTCACCCATCACACTCCAAACACTCCCCATTTCCACCATTATTCTTGTTGAAGCACATGCAATCCCAGAGAAAACATTGCTTGATTGACAACTCTAGCTCTCTGATCTCTACTGTCAATTTCACAATATTTATTTACACAAAGGTTTGTATCAATTGTTATTGATACTTTAAAGGATCTGGATGATTGACATTTCTAAGTGAAATAACTCTTTAAAAACTCTAGAAATTTATGAATTCATTACTATTTTTTCAAAACTTTTTTTACACACCCTGCCCACTATAGGGTACATTGGTGCCCTACATTGTTTAGTAAGTCAGTGGGAATGGAAGTGCCATAGCTTTGCATCAGGACCATGAAGTGCCATAAGGGGTGGTTGGAAGGGCAGCGCTTGGCATGGGGGACATGTGGAGCCATAGGGGATGGGTGAAAGTTCATAGCTTAACAATGGGGGCATGAGGGGCCATAGGGGATGGGTGGAAGTACATAGCTTAGCAATAGGGGCATGAGGGGCCATAGGGGTGGGCAGAGGGCAGAGTTTGGCATAAGGGACATGAGGGGCCATAAGGGATGGGGGTGTAAGGACAGAGCTTGGCAAGGGGGGCATGAAGAGGATCTTTTGAAACTTTTTAACTTTTAAAAAGTTCCCTTGTGCATACTAGGTTCATGACTTCTCTGAAGGGCCATGAAACATGTTTAAGAACCTGGGCTGACTCTGAAAATAGTGGAGGGGTAGGACATACCTATCCCCACAATTTAATTGGCCAAGTTGGGAGAGCCAGAAATGAGTTTTTGACAGGAACCAGCCAACACCCTTCAAACGGACTTCTGAAAATCAGACAGCCTGGGAATGGGGTCTGGAACCCTGGAATCAGAACCCGGCCACCATTTTTAAAGGGCTTGCGGGTCATCCCGACTCAGTGAAAATCCAGGACATTGAGTCATTTTGCATTCAGAAATTAATTTGATGGAGTTTCCAAAATGCCCTCTGGTGCTTGTAGATGAAAGCCACCCTCTGCACATCCGATTTTCCATTATAACAAATCATAAGATCATAAGTGAGCTTGCTGCATGAGAAACAACGAGCGCAAGACAGCTTCCTGGCAAAAGTAGCTCCCTGCCACACCCTCCCTCCCTCCCTGCCACACCCTTCCCCCTCCCTACAACACCCTGAGCCCTGTCACACCCTGACTCCTGCCACACCCTCCCACCACACTCTGAACCCTGCCACACCCACCCACCTTCTTGCCACACCCTCTGCCCTGCCACACCTTGCCCCGTCACACCCTGCTCTCTGCCACACCCACCCAATTCCCTGCCACACTCTGCATCTGCCACACCCTGCTCTCTGTCACACCCACCCAATTCCCTGCCACACTCTGCACCTGCCATGCCCTGTTCTCTGCCACACCCTGCTCATTCTGCACACTGCCATGCTGTGCTCGCAATCTGATCAGTGCCACTCTGCCTTTGTTCTCTACCCCAGTCCCTGTCCCACATCCAATCTCCAGTAAATTGCCACCTCTCTTCACTGACCATGCAATCTGGCATAATATATAGAAGCTTTGCCACTTCGAAGCCTTTACTCATTTTACACCTTGTAGACATGTTCTTTTGGATGGAGCAGTGATTTATTTTTGTTTAGCGCAGTTAATTGAAATTTGGGACAAGGTAGTTTTTTTCTTGATGAAATTATTGGGAGTCTAATAGAGCTCTCAAGCTGAATTAGCATTTACAGTGGAAATGATCAGATGACTCATAAAAACAAAAATAAAAACAAAAAACTGCGGATGCTGGAAATCCAAAACAAAAACAGAAATACCTAGAAAAACTCAGCAGGTCTGGCAGCATCGGTGGAGAAGAGCAAAGTTGACGTTTCGAGTAATAGTTCTGTTGAAGGGTCATGAGGACTCGAAACGTCAACTTTGCTCTTCTCCGCCGATGCTGCCAGACCTGCTGAGTTTTTCCAGGTATTTCTGATCAGATGACTGGATCAATGACTGTAACTAAGCCAATGTAAATTCAGCAACAATAACTACAATTTGCACTTATATATCCTTTCACTTTGCAAAGTGTGCCCAAGGGCTTATCAGTCATTATCACTTACCTTCAGTCTTTGTCAGAGCTGAGCTCCCTATTACATCACCAGTTTTAACCATTGTAGTGCTACAACACATGAGAGTTGAAAATGTGATTGTGAAGGCCCTGTGTTATTGGCTATGGTGCAGTTTACTGTAGCTCTTTGTGGCTCTGTGTGTAAAGATCCCAACAATTCTGTAACTTAGTGGGGGCTTCCACATAATGTGGTTTGAATGTGTTTTTCAGCACGTTCTGGAGTTTTACTTGGAGCTGGTGTACTTGGTCACTGCCTTTGTCCCTTCCGACACGGTGTGCTTGGCCAGTTCCCAGGGCAGCAGCAGGCGCACGGCGGTCTGGATCTCCCGGGAGCTGATGGTGCTGCACTTGTCGTAATGGGCCAGGTGGGAAGCCTCACCCATGATGCACTCGAAAATATCGTTCACGAACGAGTTTATGATGCTCATGGCCTTGGAGGAGATGCCGGTGTTGGGGTGAACCTGCTTCATCACTTTGTAGATGTAGATGGAGTAACTCTCCTTCCTCAACCTTCGCCGCTTCTTGCAGCCCTTTGCTGCCGGTTTCCTGAAAGCTTTCTTGGCTCCCTTCTTGTGAGCTGGTTTCTTCTCATCAACCATCTTCAGTTTCAAACACAGAAAAGGCACTGCTCAAGTTTTTAAGTGGAACAGGTGTTCAAGGCAGGCCATTAGAGAATTAAAAAGACAAAAATTTATCCTGGTTTACAGACCCTGCCCTTGACATTTGGTCACAATTACTTGTTCTATTTTTTACAGCCAAATACAGAGGTGAGTTAAGCCCCAGTGCTGTGGCCGGGGAAATAATGGCATCAATAAATAGCATTCCTTTGCTACTGCTGGCTGACATTTCAGCCCTTTCCCCAGTGACATTCCGTGCTTCATGCATTATGTACCAGCTGCACTTCTGTTTTGGGGCTGGTGTCCAGAGTGCTTCATTAGCTCCGTAGCATTGTGAGAGGCAGCTATTCTCAATGCCCTCTGTCCACAGCAGAGAGGAACACAGCAGAGTAACTATTCTCAACAGGTCATTGTTTGGCTTCGCTGAGTTTCACAAAGGTGCTACAATGGCATGGTGTAGGAAGCCAGTTTCTCTCTCGATCACTGGATGTATAGTTCAGACACAAATGGGGCAAAATTCAGGAAATGGACATAATGCAAAGCAGGAAAAAGTAAGAGCCTGGAAATGATACAGTGTGATATCATACAAACTGTTAACACTTCTGTCTCCGCAAGTCTGAGCACTATTTTGTACTGCTTAATGTCCCTGTTAAATAGTGCACCATGTAAATTGTGTACAATGTAACAGCCAGGCTAAGGCTGTTAACACAAACCGCAAGACTGATCAGATGGTTAGATCTTCTTTGATGGATTAAGTGGGTGATTTTATTGAAATTGTGTCTGTTTCTGTGCAAGGAAATTATTTTTATTTGCCTTGTATGGTTATTTTTGTTGTGACACCAATGGTGGGGTGATTAAAATGCAACAGAGAATGCTGATGAAGTCCTTGGGAAGCTAATAGTGAGATAAGAGAAAGTTAAATGGAGTATTGAACGAATAACTAATACACAAAATACTGTGGATGTTGAAAATCTTAGATAAAAACAGGAAATGCTGAAAATCTTTGGTGTGTTGGGCGAAATTTGTGGAGAGAGAAATTGAAATAATGATTTGTCAGATTGGAAGGTCATCGACTGCCCAAGCCAACTTAAGTTAGTCCCTATAGCTAGTGGACTTTCATAGGATTACATAGGATACAAAGGGTATACGGCACAGAAACAAGCCATTCAGCCCACCAAGTCCAAGCAGGTTTTATGCTCCACTTGAGCCTCCTGCCAGCTTCACTCATCTAAATCCATCATCATAATAATTCCCTTTTCTTTCCAAATGCTTGTCTCTAGTTTCTTCTTAAATGCATCTATACTATTCCCTCCAGCCGAGTAGCGGCTTCCCTTCAGAAGCGAGTTACATGCTTCCCTACCACTTTTTGAGTGAAGATATTTCTTCTGAATTCCCTTTTGAATTTCTTGGTGACTGGTTTATATTGACGGTATCTAATTTTGCACTCTCCACAAGAGTAAAAATTTTCTCTGTATCCATTCTGTGAAAACCTTCCATTATGTTAGACCTCTATTAGGTCACCCCTCAGCCTTCTTTTTTCATGAGAAAAGAGACCCAGCCTGTCGACGCTTTCCTGATATATATATATACCCACACATTTCTGGTATCATCCTTGTAAATCCTTCTCTGCACCCTCTCCAGTACCTCGATGTCCGTTTTATAATATGGTGACCAGAACTGCACGCATTACTCTTAACTGTGGTCTAACCAGGGTTTTTTTTTATTTATTCATGGGATGTGGGTATCGCTGGCTAGGCCAGCATTTATTGCCCATCCCTAGCTGCCCTTGAGAAGGTGGTGGATAGCTGCCTTCTTGAACCACTGCAGACCATGTGCTGTAGGAACATACACAGTGCTGTCAGGAAGGTAGTTCCAGGATTTTGACCCAGCGACAGTGAAGGAACAGTAATATATTTCCAAGTCAGGATTGTGTGTGACTTGGAGGGGGACTTCCAGGTGATGGTGTTCCCATGCATCTGCTGCCCTTGTCTTTCTAGATGGTAGTGGTTGTGGGTTTGAAAGGTGCTGTCTAAGGACCCTTGGTGAGTTCCTGCAGTGCATCTTGTAGATGGTACATACTGCTGCTGCTGTGGTGGTGGAGGGAGTGAATGCATGTGGATGGGCTGCTTTGTCCTGAATGGTGTCAAGATTCTTGAGTGTTGTTGGAGCTACACTCATCCAGACAAGTGGGGGCTATTCCATCACACTCCTGACTTCTGCCTTGTAGACAGTGGACAGGTTTTGGGGAGTCAGGAGGTGAGTTACTCGCCGTAGGATCCTCGCCTCTGACCTGCTCTTGTAGCCACAATATTTAAATGGCTCATCCAGTTCAGTTTCTGGTCAATGGTAACCCCCCCAGGATGTTGATAGTGGGGGATTCGGTGATGGTAATGCCATTGAATGACAAGAGGCAATGGTTAGATTCTCTCTTGTTGAAGAAGGTCATTGCTTGGCACTTGTGTTGCACGAATATTACTTGCCACTTGGCAGCCCCAAGCCTGGATGTTGTCCAGGTCTTGCTGCATTTGGACACAGACTGCTTCAGTATCTGAGGAGCCATGAAAAGTGCTGAACATTGTGCAATCATCAGTGAACATCCCCACTTCTGACCTTATGATGGAAGGAAGGTCATTGATGAAGCAGCTGAAGATGGTTCGCCCGAGGACACTACGCTGAGGAACTCCTGCAGTGATGTCCTGGAACTATGATTGACCACCAACAACCACAACCATCTTCCTTTCTGCTAGGTATGACTCTGACCAGTCTAGAGCTTTGCCCCTGATTCCCATCGACTCCAGTTTTGCTAGGGCTCCTGGATGTCACACTCGATCAAATGCTGCCTTGATGTCAAGGGCAGTCACTCTCACCTCACCTCTGGAGTTCAGCTCTTTTGTCCATGTTTGAATCAAGGCTGTAATGAGGTCACGAGTTGAGTGACCCTGGCAGAACCCAAACTGAGTGTCAGTGAGCAGGTTATTGTGAAGCAAGTGCCGCTTGATAGCACTGTTGATGACCCCTTCCATCAACTTTACTAATGATTGAGAGTAGACTGATGGGGTAGTAATTGGCTGGGTTGAATTTGTCCTGCTCTTTGTGTACAGGACATACCTGGGCAATTTTCCACATTGCTGGGTAGATGACAGAGTTGTAGGTTTGATACAGGTTTTGCATAACTCCTCTTCTTTTCAATTCCATCCCTCTTGAAATAAAGCCAAGTGCTTGGTTTGCTTTTTTATGCCCTTGCTGACCTGTGGCACAATGTTTAGTGGTTGGTGTATGTGTACCCTGGGATCCCTTTGTTCCTCTACCCCAACAAGACTCACACCCTCCTAAATGACCTCACTCTTTGTCCTACAAAATGTACTACCTCACTACCTCCCGCTAGTGTGAGCTGCACTTAAACTCAGACCCCAGGGTGGAAGGCCAGTGACTGACCCACTTCAGTATCCCAGAGTACTGTGCATCTTGAGCACGACAAAGATCCTGATATCAGAGTAGCTTAATTTCTGAAATTTTAGTCCCTGCACAAGACCATTTCCTGCAATCTGTTTATATCTGCAAAGGGAAAACCCTGTCCAAGTACTTCAGCACACTCTTTGGTAGGGTTATTTCCAACCCTTCAGGATTGGCCTTCAGTCCCCAGAAATTGAAGATCAATCTCCAGGACACTGGTGTGTGCAATCCTGGAGAAAAATCATTGGGACATTTAAAAAGATTTTTTTTAAAAATTCCTTTGAATATTTCTCTTTACCAGATGCAAAAATACTGAAAATGGGGAAAAAAGGTTGTTTAACTGACAGTCAAACATCATCCAATTGGGTAATGAGCTTTTTTGCTTTCATTTGGCATAGGAGGGCAGTGTGTCACAAGGATGGATATGTTGATTGTCTTATGGCTGGAGCGTGGGGGAAGTTACGTGATGAAACCTCCAGGAATACACTTAATCACAGTTGGCAACCCTTCTCTTGGGGCTGGAACTTCAATGTAGCTGGGGCTGGGTGCAGGTGTGATTTGAAAATTTTGTCCCTGGAGAATGGCACTGGATCCTACCACCTGCAGGACAGTTTGACATTTTCAAAGGTCCTGTGGGGGGAGCGAGCAGGAAACTCAGCCGCTGCCATTCAAAGTCCCCTTAGCTCTTTAAGGAGCTCATTAAGGGACCTGTCCAGAAAAGATTTTGATTTTTACCTTTTTTTTAGACAAAGCTGAGCAGTCTGGTGCATGGTAGTGCACAGCTGTCAAGGTCACCATGGTGCAAAAGAAAGTTTGTTTCCATCTGTGCTTTTTGTGAAATTTGGGGGGTTAACTAGCCTTGGGTTGATCACTGTACCTCAACTTGGTGTTCATGGCCACTTTGCACTATCTTTATCTTCCTAGTCCTTTCATGAGCAGCTTGGTCTCCTCATCCAGCAAGGCAGCAGCGGCAGCCAACATGGCTGCCTCCTGCCTTTGCCACTAGTGCCAGGCAGGCAGCTCCCACCTGCTGGAGGTGCTCACTCTGCTTTTGAAAATCTGGCCCTTTATTTTTTATTCCTCCTCCAGAGCTTTGCACTGAAAGTGTAACTCTAATCCCTTTGTATGTTTTATGAACAGCAACAGCTGTGGTAGCACTCTTGCCACTGAATTAGGGGCTTGTGGGTTCAAGTCCCACTTCATGGGCTTCAACACATAATCTAGGTTGACACTTTATTGCATTATGTGAGATTGCTGCTCTGTCATTGGTCCAGTATTTCAGATGAGATGTCAGATTAAGGTCCTTCCTGCCCTCTCAGGTGAATGTGAAAGATCCCATGAAACTATTTTTAGCAGAGCAGGGGAGTTCTCTCTGGTGTCCTGGTCAATATTTATTCCACAACTAAAATATAAAGTAAATTATCTGAGCATTATTGTATTGCTGCTTGTGGGAGATTTCTATGCCCAAATTGGCCATATTTCCTACATTAAAACACTGATTGCAGTTCAAAATTTATTTTATTGGCTGAAAATTGCTTCAGAATGTCCTGAGGTTCATGAAAGGCTCTACATAAATACAATTTTTTTTCTTTCAGGAGGGACACCAAGAGCTTCACCATGCGGAATAATTGCCTCTTGCCTGTGGCTTGGAGAATCACTGGACTGGAGAGTCTGGGCGATGATTTCTCTCTGTCTCAGGATCAGGGTGTCATTGATGCCAAGGGTGAATTTTGTGTGCATATGCACTTCAGAGCCGTGCGACAAGTCAACCTAAGAAAGTATATTCGATTGGAGGTAATGTGGGAGAAGAGAAAGAGCATTAGTGCAGTGAAATGTGTTATTTTCATCCAATACATTCTTTATTCAAAATAAAATAATTGTCTGAGAAAGGATGCACAGCTAAAACATGATCCCCAACTTCAGATGCGGATGGTGCACTGTACAGGGGCCTGGTTGGGGGCTATAAAGCCCCTATGATGGCAGTGTGTTAATTCCCAGGTCTCATTTCATATTCGATGTCAGTCTCTCATGGGAATCCTGACAAGCGGCAGGAGGCCTCCACTGTGGACACAGGAAATGGTGGGCCATTCAGCCCAACAAAGTAAATGATCACTGAGGAATCATGGTCAGGAGTGGAAGCTTGGGTCAGGCGAGGCTCAATGTTTCTTTGTGGAGTATAGAGAAACATCCCTGTGTCATCTGACCTACAAGGAATGTCCAAAAAATAATTAAAAATGCAGATGATGAGGAAGCTCTGAAAAAGCTTGTTATAATTGAAACCTGTGTAAGAATAGGAGTAGGACCTGGTCATTCAATTAGATTCTGGCTGATCTGTACCAGAAGCCCATTCACCCATCTTTGATTCAAATCCCTTAATACCCAATGTATGTTTATACTAACATTACACTGTGTTTTGCTGTCTCTTTAGGTCCACGATGCAGGAAATATTCTTGGCATTGTTCAGACCGAAAACATTCTGATCCTTGCAGAAGCTTATGATGTGGCACTGGATATTAGCTTTCCAAAAGGTAAGCTTGCTTCTTATCTAAGCTCCAACACTCCTTTACTTTACAGCTTTGTTCCTTTGTTTCTTGCTTTTGAACCCCAGGACAAGTCGAGCAAACAAAATGTTAACTCTTCACGTCGTAGATCTTCATGCCAAAGGAAAACTTATTGTATTTTCTGTCCTTGAATTTTTCTGCATTCCAACTAGATTATTTTAACACATGAAAACAAATAGAATGGCATATTAGCCTGTCTCTCTCCAATAGGATGACCTCAGTTAACAGAAATAAAAAACAAAAAAACCTACAAACGCTGAAAATCAGGAACAAAAATGGGAAATGCCAGAAACACTCAGCAAGTCAAGCAGTCCAAAGGATAACAAATAAGTTAACATTTTGTGTGTGAACATTATGTCAGAACTGGCCAGTTAACTTGAAACATTAACTTACCCGTTCCCGCCACAGACCTGTTAATGCGTTTTCTGTTTCTGTTTTAACAGAGGTCTCAGATGTATAGTTTAACGCAAAATTTTCTCAATCAAATTAACGGTGACAATTCTATTTGCACGAGTTCCGCATTTCAAATGATCTCATCACAAAATAAAATAAATTTCATACAGATATCCCAGAGACATAATTGACTAATAGCATGTGGAATACAGATTTACTGTAACTTTAAAACCAAGTAAAGTCACAAGAGATGTGGTACAGTGGGTAGCGTCCCTGCCTGTCAGCCAGAAGCTCCGGGTCCAAGTCCCACTCCGAGACTTGAGGGCAAAGGAAGATGTGTTCATAACTTGGCCAAACAGGCATCAACTTGTAAATCCTTCCAACATACACCAATGGCATACAGTAAGATCGGGAGAGATTCCTGGTCAGTCATGTGATAGAAAGAAATTGGAGTCTCTACCATCACTATCCATAGGTCCAAGCTACAATAAGCATATAAAAGCATATGTTGCCACAGCAACTCAGATTCTTTGGCAGACCAGCTGGCATGGGGTTAATTCCCTGTCCAACAGGGGTGGATTTGGCACCTGCCTCCTTGCCCTACCCCTGGTGGAGTTTGTGGTGCTATGGGTCACACCTGCCTTTAGGCAGAGAATTCAGGAAGAAGAAGAAAGGATTCTGTCACTGCACAGGAAGCTGTGGCTGGCTGATGTAATCATGGTGAATGTGCTGCATGAGTTAGAAGCATCATATTTCCTACGTTACAACAGTGACTACATGACAAAAAGTACTCCATTGGTTGGAAAGCGCTTTGGAACATCATGAAAGGTACTCTATAAATGCAGTTTTTTAAAAAAATTATCACTTGCTGCTCTAGTTTCTCCTCATCTCAGTCCTAAATGATAGGCGCCTTATCCTGAAGCTGTGTCTCCTTGTTCTAGATGCCCAAGCCGGGGGGAAAGAACGGCCAGAATTCTCCAGTCCCGCCAGTGGGATCTTCCCGCCGAAGTGAATGGTTCTTTGAATGGCTCGGCACATTTTCCGGCCCCGCCCCTGCCCAACCTCTCAGTACCTATGCTGTCAAGCCCCTTCATAACTTTGAATGTTTCAATAAGAGCACCTCTCACTCTTCTAAACTACAGAGAACATGGACCCAATTTACTCAGCCTCTCATCATAGGACAACCCTCTCATCTCAGAGACCAATTTAACTATTATTGAGTTCCGAAGAAGAGTTTACTTGCACTCAAAACTTAACTCTGTGTCTCTCTCTACAGATGCTGCCAGACCTGCTGAATTTTTCTGGCATTTTCTGTTTTTAGACCAATTTAGTTAATCTTGGCTGTACTGCCTCCAATGCAAGTATATCCTTCCTTAAATATGGAGACTAAAATTGCACACATTATTCCTGGTGCGACCTCACCAAAGCCCCAGACAACTGTCGCAAGATTTCACATTATCGACTTGCTTTCGGAGATCCAAATATACTACATCTACCAGTTCTTCTTTATCTACCTACTAGTTACATCCAAAAAATCTGTAACAAATTTATCAAACAGGATTTCCCTTTGGTAAAACCATGGTTAGCTTGGTTTAGAGTCCCTGTGTCTTTTGGCACATGAGGCAACTCATTCCTTTCGCTGCTGCACGCCCACAGCATGATGTTCAATTCCATCATGAGTTACTACTTTTTTGATCGTCCTGCGCTAGGTCGTTCGGGGTCAGGAGGCAGGCTGATGACATGACCAAGCCCACCATACTACTGATAGGCAGGCTAAAGACACTGCTGCAGCTTCCTAAGTTCCATGCTACTTCAGCACCGCTATGACGCTTATTTTGAAACTACATTAACACCTCATCCTTGTGTGTCTGTTACAGGCACAGATGGCGGGATTGACTTTGGCGTCATTAAAGTTATTGATAATGCTAAACAGACCATCACCTTGAAGAACAAGGGCAAATATGAGATTGGATACAGGTACTTATTTGTTATTTTTCCTCTCCTGAAGACACTGATATAGGTGGACTACAATTCCATGGGCATAGGCATAGACAGTCCTCTTATCAGTTGCCTAATTGACCATTCTTTGTGCCTGAGCCCAGCTAATAAAAGCCAACTTGCAATTCATCCCTGAGGGAGATCAAAGCTGTTGACAATCCGTTTCACATTTGTACATTTCCCAGAGGTAAGGAGCAGGAATGCCAGCTGATGCTCCCCTCTCTAGCCCAGGGGTATTGAAGATAGTTTTGGTGCCCCAACTGATGCCCTAACTCAGCACAGCTAAGGATCAAATCTTTTTGTCCCTCTGTGGCTGGTACCACACCATACTGAGTATTTACTAATCAGAGGCACTACGTGTTTGCTTACAAACTATCATCTTTTTTTTTCAGTAGAGGAGCTTAGTTTACAAGTAGTGCAAAATTTCACTAATTGAATCAGACAGATTTTCTGTTGTATGATAATTGCTGCCTATGGGTAAACCAAAGAGCACAGTGCTGCATGGAGTAGTCCCTGAGCTGGAGCACTGGAATAAAGTGAGCTGTTACAAACTAGCAGTTGCAGCTCTGAAATGTGGGGTGCAGCTAATAATTTCTGCATTTGAAGAGTTTTAAAAACAAGGGAGTAGATTTTCGCTGAGTGTGGAAAATGGGTTGCAGCAAATGGCTGCCAGTTAATTTTCACCACCTTTGACATTAATGCAAATGACAATCAAATGGTGCAGGTTTGTAATGAGCTACTGACCCACAACTGCCTGTTTTCTGTCTCTGCCAAAATTGAAATTCTACACTCCCCATCGCACCCTGTCTTCGAAGACCCGTGTTTGCAGTCTGAGAGCTTGTAGGAGTGGGCATCTCATTTTTTGGTCCTCACACCAAATACATTTACAGTGCAGTCCAAAGTGACATTTAAAATATTCCCATGCATCTGTTGGACCCCTTCCACCAACTCACTAGAACATTAATATTCTATTTTCATTTTTTTTAATGACCTAATGTCAAGAAATTGCTATTCAATAACAGAACACTATGTGGATGTTAGTAAACGTATCTAGAGTTCCTTTAACATTGGGTGGAGTGGATGGTGGGCACCTCCGCATCTGGCGACTGCCCATTGCACTGTCCCAAACCACACTGAATAAAGAGGAACATTAGGTTTCTGTCTAATAGGTATCTCAAATATTATTAATCCTTTACAAATTCCAATTGAGGCCAACAGTGCCACATTCAGGAATACTGTGAACACACTGCACTGTGGAGGAATGATTCAGGAATCTGTGCCCATGGGTTCTCGTGCAGTGAGCTTCTGACTTCAATGACATCACTATCACATCAAGCATTTAAGCATTTTTGAAGGGGACAAGAATAAATTTGGAGGACCAATTCCGTCACACTGCGGAAACTGGGATTATCTTGCTTGATGAAGGCGAACTAACTGCCAATAGGATAAGCCTGCCATCTGATGGATTAACACTACCTGTTAATAGGATCATTCTACCTTCTTTTGGATGAACACAGCTGCTAATGGGTAAATCTTTCATTCTGATAGGGTCATTTTACCTACTAATCAGATGACTGTGCCATCTAATGGGATAACTGTCTCTGCTAATAGGAAGTCCCTGCATTCTATTGGATTAACTTTACCTTCGCGTAAACTAATCCTGCTTGACATTAGAGCAACTTTTCCTACTAATAGAATAATCCTGCATTCTATTAATAACTCCATTTGCTAATAGAATAGCTCTACCAATGGACAGAATAAGTCTGCCTGATATGAAGATAAATGTGTCTGTTAGTGGGATGATTCTGTCTGACAATAGGATAACTATCTACTAATAATATTTATATCTATTTTGGTAGAGAGAGGGAAAGCAAAATGAACAGCCCTGAACCCCATGTGGGACATGTGGTGGGTAAATAACTGAGCAGTTAATGAGGGGTTTTGACACAGGGTGGAGCAAGTCTGCCAAGAGCCAATGCAAAGGGGAGAGGGAGCACAAATGACCACCAGTCCCTAAAATGAAGAACCCTGTCCCCCACACATTGGGTGGAATTTTACACCGCTGGGATCTTCCAGTCCTGCCGCAGTCAATGGACTTTTGAACGGCTCGCCACATTTTATAAACCCACCCACGCCGCGACGGGCTGTAAAATTCTGCCCATTGTTTTTGCCTGTGGCATTATTCATGCATATAACAATCATTTTTTTCTGTTAGATTCCAACTGAAACCCACAAAATTAGACATGCCAGACCTGAACCTCCTGTTCAACATTCAGCCAATGAAGGGATCCCTACTTCCCAATGACCGTGCCACTCATGTCTCCATCAACTTCCGCTGCAAAAGACTCACAGAGATCAAGGATGAGCCCATCCTGCGCTGCCTGGTAAGGGTGTACATATTGGAAGTTTTGAAGTGTTGAATCCAGGTTATTGGAGCTCTGTGTGACAGAGGCAGCTTTGCCACGACTAGTGTGTTTTTCCTCTGAGGTTCACTTCCCAACCAGGCAGACCTTTAAGTAACTGGATATTAAAACACCTTCATAATTTGTGCCATTTTACTTTCTTCCATTGTTCTCATACTTGTATACAAACTTCACATTGATGTTTCTCTCCACCATCCTTTTAAACTTAGTTAAGAATAACTTGACATAGAAACTAGGAGCAGGAGTAGGCCATTCGGCCCTTTGAGCTTGCTCCACCATTCAATATGATCGTGGCTGATCCTCTATCTCAACGTCATATTCCCGCTTTCTCTCCATACCCCTTGATGCCCCTAATATCCAAAAAATTATCAATTTCTTTCTTGAATATACTCAGTGACCCGGCCTCCACAGCCTTCTGTGGCAGAGAATTCCACAGGCTGACCACCCTCTGAGCAAAGAAATTTTCCTCATCTTAGTCCTAAATGGCCTGTCTCGTATCCTGAAACAGTGGCCCCTAGACTCCCCGACCAGGGGAAACATCCTTCCTGCATCTAGTCTACCTAGCCCTGTTAGAATGTTATATATTTCAATCAGATCCCCTCTCATCTTACTGCAGTTATTTTTTTACTGCACAAGGCCTTTGTGAGACCACACCTGGAGTATTGCATGCAGTTTTGGTCTCCCTACCTAAGAAAGGATTTCCTTGCCATAGAGGGAGTGCAACGAAGGTTCACTAGGTTGATACTGGGGATGGCCTAGAGTCTAGTGAATACAGGCCCAGTCAAACCAATCTCTCCTCATACGACAGTCCTGCCATCCCCAATATCAGCCTTGTGAACCTTCGTTGCGCTCCCTCTATGGCAAGGAAATCCTTTCTTAGGTAGGGAGACAAAAACTGCACGCAATACTCCAGGTGTGGTCTCACAAAGGCCTTGTGCAGTAAAAAAAATAACTGCAGTAAGACATCCCTACATCTGAACTCAAATTCTCTTGCAACGAAGGCCAACATACCATTTGCCTTCCTAATTGCTTGCTGCACCCACCTGTTTACTTTCATTGACTGGTGTACAAGGACACCCAGGTCCCTTTGTACATCTACATTACCCAATATATCAACATTTAAGTAATACTCTGCCTTTCTGTTTTTCACACCGAAGCGTATAACTTCACATTTATCCACAATATACTGCATCTGCCATGTGTTTGCCCACACACACAACTTGTCTAAATCGCTGTGAAGTCTCCTTGCATCCTCCTCACAACCCTGCCCAGTTTTGTGTCATCAGCAAACTTGGAAATATTGCATTTGGTTTCCTCATCCAAGTCATTTATATATATTGTGAATAGCTGGGGCGCAAGCACTGGTCCCTGCGGTACACCACTAGTCTCCGCCTGCCATCTGGAAAAAGACCCATTTATTCCTACTCTCTGTTCCCGGTCTGACAACCAATTCTCAGTCCATGCTAGTATATTAACCCCGATCCCATGTGCTTTAATTTTGCTCACTAGCCTCTTATGTGGGACCTTATCAAAAGCCTTCTTGAAAATCCAAATACACCACATCCACTGGTTCTCCCTATCTATTCTACTAATTACATCCAATAAACATCCATAAAAAACTCCAGTACATTAGTTAAGCGTGATTTCCGTTTCATAAACCCATGCTGACTTTGTCTAATCCCGTTGATGCTTTCCAAGTGTTCTGTTACCACGTCTCTAGCATTTTCCCCACTACTGACGTAAGGCTAACTGGTCTGTAATTCTCTGTTTTTTCTCTCCCTCCTTTTTTAAATAGTAGGGTTACATTTGCTGCCCTCCAATCTGTAGGAACTGCTTCAGAGTCTATAGAATTTTGGAAGATGACCACCAATGCATCCAATATTTCCAGGGTCACTTCCTTTTGCACTCTGAGATGTAGATTATCAGGCCCTGGGGATTTTTCAGCCTTTAACCCCATTAATTTCTCTAGCACCGTTTTTTTACTAATACTGATTTTCTTCAATTTCTCCCTCTCACTAGACCCTCGGTTCCTAACATTTCTGGGAAATTATTTTTTCCTCTTTTGTGAAGGCAGAACCAAAATACGTGTTCAATTTTTCTGCCATTTCTTTGTTCCCCATTATAATTTCCCCCGTTTCTGACTGTAAGGTACCTACATTTGTCTTTGCTAATCTTTTTCTCTTCACATATTTATAGAAGCTTTTACAGTCAGTTTTTATGTTCCCTGCAAGTTTACTCTCATACTCCAATATTTCCCTTTATGATCAATCTTTTTGTCCACTTTTGCTGAATTCTAAACTGCTCCCAATTCTCAGGCTTGCTGCTTTTTCTGGCAATTTTATATGCCTCCTCTTTGGATCTAATACTATCCCTAGTTTCTTTTGTAATCCATGGTCTTACTTTTGCACCAGACAGGAATGAATAATTGTTGTAATTCATGCATACGTTCCTTAAATATTAGCCATTGCCTATCCACCGTCAACCCTTTTAGTAAGGTTCTCCAATCCATCATTGCCAACTCGCGCCTCATACCCTCATTGTTCCCTTCATTTAGATTCAGGACCCTAGTTTTGGATTCAACTTCTTCACTCTCCTCCTAATGAACAATTCTATCATTTTATGGCTGCTCTTCCCCAAGGGACCCCATACAACAAGATTGTTAATTAATCCATTCTCATTGTGCAATACTCAGTCTAGAATAGCCTGGTCCCTAGTTGGTTCCTCAACATATTGGTCTAAAAAATCATCACGTACACACTCCAGGAAATGTTACACACTATAATTCAGCCATTAATTGAATCACTATTCCTAATTCTACATGTTGTTCTCTACCCAGAATTCTGTGTGTTGCTCAGCTCTGTTAAGGAACCAGTAACCACCCAGTGACAGAAGCAATAACGATTAGGATTTCCACTTCAGTGTGCACTGGGGGCAGTGCCCACCCACTAGCCCCCTGCCCAATAATCCTGATGGAAAGCATTTCAAAGTCTGGGCTTCATTAGCAGCAGATCAAACAAACACATGCATTAGGAGGAGGAATAGGCCACTCGGCTCCTCAAGCTTGCTCCATCATTCAATAAGATCATGGATGATCTGATTGTAACCTCAACTCCACATTCCCACCTACCCCCAATAACTTTTCACCACCTTGCTTGTCAAGAATCTATCCAGCTCTGCCTTGAAATATTCAAAGGCTCTGTTTCCACCGCCTTTTGAGAAAGAGAGTTCCCAAAGACTCACTACCCTCTGAGAGAAAATATTTCTCCTTATCTCTGTCTTAAATGGGTGACCCCTTATTTTTTAAAATGTGACCCCTAGTTCTAGTTCGGTGGGCAGCGGGCAGAAAACAAGTGTTCAAATAAAGCCGTTAGCCAGCCTCCAGGCTAGAATCTGCACTCAGGTGGGGGAGGGTGGTGGGGAGGGAGGTGTTGAGGGTGAGGAACCCAGTACAACAGCACAACACGTTACTTTTTCTGAAGCAGTCCTCCTCCTCCTCCTTAATGAGAACATACCTGCTAGGTACCTGACTGACTGGGCTGCCAGCTGAAACTACTCTGTACTGTCCTAAAATGGCACTCAGGGTACTGTACACCATCCACCTCCAAAGAAGCCCAGCTGCAGTCCTGGGGGAGAACTGCAGGAATCACAGTGATAGCAGAAATGTGGTACTAAATCATTTCCTGATATATTCAGGTGTTGCCACTGCCCCAATTCTGCCTCACAATCTTACCCCTATGTCTAGATCATCTCATGCCCTTTACAGGTGCTGTGATACTCTTCGGGTAAATGTTCCATTTAAAACAAATGGGCAAGAATTACAGGCTGCTGATGTGCAACAGGAGAACATTCACATTCTTGCCAATTTCTTCATGCACCTTGCAGTTCTATGCAAATGGCACCAAGGTTCTGCACCTGATCTCCTGAGAGAAATTAGAGGCTGAAACTTGACTGACTTTTTCCCCCTCCCTGGCCTGGGTGCGTTGAGACCAATTGTCACATCTACTTCTGCTTTGGCTGCTGTCCGCTCATATACCTCAGACCAGATCAAACACAGTAGCTTTGAATCTGTGTTGCTCAGCTTTATACTGTTAGAGTGCTTTACCACGCCTCTTTATTCTAAATACCCAAGTAAAGGAATGTGTAAGAATCCCTGAAACAGTTATGGTTTTGTCACTATGATTAAGTTAAATTTATTCAACTTTGTTACCGAATCACAATATCTAGTCAGCTGTATTTTATTTGGGTTTTTGCACTCAGTAGCCTATAAAACAAGCTAAATGTGAGTGGTGTTTGGATGGTCCACTGGTGAACTGTTTTCTCTTTGTGAGTACAGGTGATTGAGCCCACCCTGGGTGAAGGAGGAGAGATCATAGCCAGCATTCCAGTGAAAATATCAGTTCGTGCCATTTTCACCACCTATAAGATGTTACCAGCTAGAGAGGTTAACTTTGGCATTGTGTTATTTGGCAACCGCAAAAACCGTACATTCATCCTCGAGAACAACTGTGAATTTGACTTCAGATACTCCATCTTTAAAATGTCCTCTGTGGCACCACGTCAGCCAAAGAAAGGGTATGGAACATCTCATCAAACGAGTGCTTATCTGAAAATAGATGTAACTGCTGTTGGGTGCATCTGGCAGCTGTTCTGTTTGCAATTTGTTCTGAGCCACACTGGGAGTTTCATGATATGAATAGCACAGCAGTTGAGACGTCACGGTTGGTTTTAGAGTTGCTACATTTTACAGAGAAGAAAACTAGCTGGGATTCCTGCGGATCACTCTCCCGTGATTCCTGTATCCCAAAATATGTAGGTGATGAACAAAGAAGCAACCTGTCTTAACGGTGAAACCTTCCTTCCCCTACCCCCCTCTGTTCGAATGACTCTCTCACTCTCACTGCTCCAGTTCACACATGAAGATTTGCCACATGGGACAAAGTAGCAACAGGAGGTCAAGGGAAGTGTGTTCAGCAAGAATGACTGCCACTAGGAGAGGAATGGGGGTAGATAATTGGGTTGAACATTTATCTTGTAGAAAGAAACTGGTTGTAATTGTATAGGAGGATAGAAGGCAAGCAGCGTTAATGCATTGGCATAGATTAGTAGAGACCTATGTTAAAATCCCAGCTGATATTAATACTGGACAAGTCAGATCCCAAGAAACTTTTTTTTATTCATTCTTGGGATGTCAGTGTCGCTGGCAAAGCCAGTATTTGTTGCCCATCCCTAACTCCCCTTGAGTGGCTTGCTAGGCCATTTCAGAGGGCAGTTAAGAGTCAGCGACATTGCTGTGGTCTGGAGTCACATGTAGGCCAGACCAGGTAAGGACAGCAGATTTCCTTTCCTAAAGGACCTTAATGAACCAGACGGGTTTTTATGACAATTGAAGATAGTTTCATGGTCATCCTTATATTCCAGATTTATTAATTGAATTCAAATTCCAACTGCTGCCATACTGAGATATGAACCTGTGTCCCCAGAGCATAGCCTGGGCCTCTGGATAGTCCATTGACACTACCACTGTATCATCTTCTCCCCTAACCTGGCTTGATAGATCCTAACCTTTTTTTTTAGAAACCGCAGAGAAAAGTTACTGAACAAATTCACAGGAGTCTGCTGATGAACTTTATACACAAAGAATAAAATACTTATTAAAGCAAGAAAAATGAACTATATTACACCAGACAAAAAGATTGGAAGGATCTCAATATAAGCACAAGAAGATGATTCAATTTCCCAATATTCCTTAACCCAGAAATATCTTCACAAACAAATAAACCAGTGAAGAGTTACCACTAGCTTGACACAAAGGCTTTCTGCATAGGACAGGCACACGTGAAAACTCTTTTCTTCTGGTGAATTCTTGAACATTCACTTGATGCTTCTCTCCCCAAGACACCCAAAAATAACTGCACTTTAATTCCACTGTTTCAGTTGCAACACTACTAAGCTGACCATGTCAAGTTCTATAACTGACTATTCAGTTAACTACTGTCCCACTAGCCTTGTAATTTTTCTTCTCAGAGAGCTGAGAAACCTGTCTTCCCTCTCTGACACACACTGACTGACTGCCTCTCCACTCCTGTCTTCTGTCTTTCTTTCTCTGTCTCAGTGTCACTTGACTACTGTCGCTAGGCAACAGTAAGACGTTTCTATTTTGCTTTTGAATCTCTGAACTCTCAACCCCCTCGACCCATCTCTTGAATCTCAGGGGTTGTAAAACCTCATTCAAAATATACATATATAGAAATATATGTATCATAAAACTGAAACCACTCTACCTTTCTTAACACAAAAATACATATACATATATAAATTCAACTTATAGATTATACATTGTTGATCACACCTGCAACACCTTTAGAATGCTGTCCACCAGAATGCTGTCCACCAAGATGAGCTTTGTGTTTCTTTTCCTGAATCCTCTAAAACTGAAATTATTTAAATAGAAAGCAGGTAAGAGTAGAATCTGCCATTTACTTGCTCCTGTGTGTATCTGTTGCAAATCATAAAAATGTTGCTTAGTCAGATTAACAACATGAGTCAGAAAATATCTACTTCTTTATGATTTGAAAGCTCAGGTTGTGTTGCTGTAGAGGCCAATCTGATTACACATTATTAGGTTAAAAAAAAGAAAGAAACTATTTAGTTAAGAATTACTACATTTATTTAACCTTTTACAACCTCAGAAATCCCAAAATACTTTACAAATAATTAAGCACTTTTGGCTTGTAGTCGCTATTATAATGTTGGGAAACATGGCAGCCAATTTGTGCACAGCAAAATCACACCAGCAGCAATATAATAATAACCAAGTAATCTGTTTTAAGATGTTAGTTGAGCCAGGACATCAGGGAGAAACCTCCAGCTATTCTTTGAATAGTGCTTCGAGAGCTTATATATTCACCTGAGAGGGAAGATGGGGCCTCGATCTATCATCACAACAGAAAAACAGTACCTCTGACAGTGCAGCACTCCCTCAGTACTGCACCAGAGTGTTAACCTAAATTTTGCACTTAAGTTTCTGGAGGAAGATTTGAAGCTGCAACCTCTAACTCTAAGGTGAGATGCTACCCACTGACCCAATACTTGTTCAGGTGGTTAGGTTTTTCTCTTGCCCTCCATCCCTGTAGTGGCACTGCTAGTGAGATTTCCCCTTCTTGACAAAACATGATGCTGTTTCATTTAGCCCATTTTGAAAGCACTTCTTGTCAACTGAGTTGAACTGAGAAACTAAGCTGAAGGGTTCAGCACTGTGGTCCAAGCACCAACCAGCCTGCAAGGATTGAGAGAGATGAGCTGATGCCGAGCGTGGGGTTTAAAAACCTGTAGAAATAAAGGAGAAAGCGTAGACTGGAGAAGGGGAGAAGTTTCACAGTTCTGAGGCCCTACTTTGCCAACCTCTCAACCACCACCCTCTGTAAACTTCAGATCATCCAAAGATCAGCTACCTGTATCCTAATTCACACCAAGTCCTGCCATTGGCGGTTGTGCTTTCTGCTATGTAGATATCAAGCTCTTAAACTCTCTATCAAAAGCTCTCTATCTCCGTCTCCTTTAAGGCACTCCTTAAAACCTGCCTCTTTGATCAAGCATTTTTTCAGCTGTTCTAATGTCTCTCCATATGACTTGGTGCCACATTTTGTATGATAATGCTCCGTGAAGCACCTTGGAACATTTTACTACATTGAAGTTGCTAAATAAATGCAAGTTGTGTCCTGAGTAATAATGAGCTGGAGTAAAAGACATGAATCTTAGATTTGGCACAGGGAATCTAGAGGGAAGAGGAAGTGCATGCATGACAAAATATTTGGTGTTTAGGCTGAATAAGAGATCAAAGGTTGAAATAGTGCTGATTGAAGCATCATCAGTAAAATAAAAATAGGCTGGTGATGAGAAAAGGGCTTCCTCTACAGGAAAAGTAGTACTACTGGCTAACCTGACATGAAAATCTGAGGCGCTGATCAAATGGTGGTGGAGGGTGGAGGCATTTAGTTTAAAGAGCCAATTAATAATCGTGATTAAACTAAGGTGCACAACAGATATAAAAACAAAAAACTGCGGATGCTGGAAATCCAAAACAAAAACAGAATTACCTGGAAAAACTCAGCAGGTCTGGCAGCATCGGCGGAGAAGAAAAGAGTTGACGTTTCGAGTCCTCATGACCCTTCAACAGAACTGAGTAATATTAGGAGAGGGGTGAAATATAAGCTGATTTAGGGTGGGGGGGAGGGGAGAGAAGTTGGTTGGGGGGGGGGGGTGGGGGTGGTTGTAGGGACAAGCAAGCAGTGATAGGAGCAGATAATCAAAAGATGTCACAAAGGAACAAAGAGGTGTTAAAGGTGGTGATATTATCTAAACGAATGTGCTAATTAAGAATGGATGGCAGGACACTCAAGGTACAGCTCTAGTAGAAAAGTGCTAATTAAGTGCGTTCCTTAGCACTTGAGACCTGTAATCCTGGGTGGGTTCGAAACAAGAGGGATGGAATTTCAGTTGAAATCCACGTGGGGTGAGTCGGAGACGGAGACAGTCACTGAGAAAGGAGATATGGCTGTGAAAGCGGGTATCAAGAGAAGGTAAGAATCCAGAGGGAGGAGATAAGGAACGCACTTAATTAGCACTTTTCTCAGACAATATCACCACCTTCAACACCTCCTTGATCCTTTTGTCTGTGACATCTTTTGATTATCTGCTCCTATCACTGCTTTCTTATCTCCACAATCACCACACCCTCAACTTCTCTCCCCCCACCCCCCTACCTTAGACCAGCTTATATTTCACTTTTCTCCTAACTATACTCAGTTCTGCCGAAGGGTCATGAAGACCCGAAACGTTAACTGATTTCTTCTCCACCGATGCTGCCAGACCTGCTGAGTTTTTCCAGGTAATTCTGTTTTTGACCTGCAAGTCAGATCCTGACTTGGAAATATATCAGCTTTCCTTCATCAGAATCCTGGAAATCCCTCCCTAAGAGCACTGCAGATGGACCTACAGCACACAGACTGCAGCGGTTCATATAGGCACTTCACCACCACCTTCACAAGGGTAATAAATGCTGGCCTTGTCAGTGACACCCACATCCAATGAACAATACAGAATATGTAGTCAAAATGTTGACGTTATTTTCCTCTTTCAAATGGTAACTGCTCAGCTGTTCATTTCTACAGTCTTTGAATGTTTAACATCCATGGTTTGTCATAAGAACATAAGAAATAGGAACAGGAGTAGACCATTCAGCCCCTCGAGCCTGCCCCGCCATTCAATAAGATCATGACTGATTTTCTTGTGTTTCGATTTCCACATTCCCATCTAACCCTGATAACCTTTGATTCCCTTGCCTAACAAGAATCTATCTACCTCTGCCTTACTAATATTCAATGATTCTGCCTCCACCACCTTCTGAGGCAGAAGCTTCCAAAGTCGTACATCCATCTGAGAGAAAAAAATTCTCATCTCTGCCCTAAAAGGGCGACCCCTAATTTTAAAACAGTGCCCCCTAGTTCTGGACTCACCCACAAGAGGAAACATCCTTTCGACGTCACCTTGTCAAGGCCGTTCTGGATATTGTATCCTTCAGTCAAATCACCCCTCACTCTTCTAAACTCCAGTGGAAACTAGTCCAGTCTGTCCAACCTTTCCTCATAAGCTCTGAAGAAGGGTCATACGGAGTCAAAACGTTAACTCTATTTCTCTCTCCACAGATGCTGCTGGACCAGCTGAGTTTTTCCAGCATTTTCTGGTTTTGTATCAATTTAGTAAACGTCCTTTGAACCGCCTCCAATGCATTTACATCCTTCCTTAAATAGGGAGAGCAAAACTGCACACTGTATTTGAAGTGCGGTCTCACCAATGCCCTGTGTAACTGAAACATAACATCCTTACTTTTATAAAAGCAAAATACTGCGGATGCTGGAAATCTGAAACAAAAACAAAAATTGCTGGAAAAACTCAGCAGGTCTGACAGCATCTGGGGAGAGAAAGACAGAGTTAACGTTTCGAGTCCGTATGACTCTTCATCAGAACTAAAGCAAAATAGAAATGTGGTGAAATATAAGCTGTTTAAGGGGGGTTGGACAGGTAGAGCTGGATAGAGGGCCAGTGATAGGTGGAGGCAAAGGAGAGATTGCCAAAGACGTCATAAACAAAAGGTCAAAGGGGTGTTGACGGTGGTGATATTAGCTAAAGTATCCTTACTTTTATATTCAATCCCTCTTGTAATAAAGGATAGCATTCTATTAGCCTTCTTAATTACTTGCTTTACCTGCATACTAACTTTTTGTGACTCGTACTAGATCCCTCTGCACCTCAGAATTATGCAGCCATTCTCCATTTAAGTAATGCTCTGCTTTTTTGTTCTTCCTGCCAGTGAACAACTTCACATTTTCCCACATTAAACTCAATTTGCCAGATCTTTGCCCGCTCACTCAACCTATCTATATCTATCTGCAACCTCCATACCTCCTCTTCACAACATACTTTCCTACCTACCTTTGTGTCATCTGCAAATTTAGCTGCCATGTCTTCACTCCCCTCATCTAAGTAATTGATATAACTCATAAAAAATTGAGGCCCCAGTACAGACCCTTGTGGGACTCCACTCGTCACATCCTGCCAATCAGAAAAACACCCATTTATGCATACTCTCTGCTTCCTGCTGGCCAGCCAATCTTCTATCCATGCTAATACATTACCCCTCTACACCATGTGCTTTTATTTTCCATAATAATCTTTGATATGGCACCTTATCAAATGCCTTCTGGAAATCCAAGTACAGTACGTCTACAGGCTCCCCTTTATCCACTGTGAATGTTACTCCCTTCAAAAAACTCCAGTAAATTGGTCAAACATGATTTTCCTTTCACAAAACCATGCTGACTCTTCCCGATTGCCTTGAGCTCTTCTCGGCGTCCAGCTATAACCTCCTTAATGATCGATTCTAATAACTTCCCAATTATACTTGTCGATGATATAGGATAATAGGAACTCAAGGAGCCAATTTAATTCCTGGAGCCTATTTTGCCATTCAGCTAGATTGTGGCTAATCTGTACCTCAACTCCTATCTACTCGACTTTGTTTCAAATCCTGTAACTCTAACCTAATAAAAAACTAAACGTTGCAGTCTTGAAAATTTCAATCAGCTCAGCATCCACAGCTTTTTGGAGGAGTGAATTCAGCTATCACTATCTGATTCATGTCAGGTATTACAAAAGATAGCCGTTCAGATATCAGCATCATTGTCAAAGTGAGGTCAGCTATCACTGTAGGTGTGAGGTCAGTTTTCACTATAGGAGTGAAGTCAGCTATCACTAGGAGTGAGGTCAGCTATCACTGTAGGAGTGAGGTCAGCTATCACTAGGAGTGAGGTCAGCTATCGCTGAAGGAGTGAGGTCAGCTATCACTTTAGGAATGAGGTCAGCTATCACTGTAGGAGTGAGGTCAGCTATCACTGTAGGAGTGAGGTCAGCTATCACTGTAGGAGTGAGATCAGCTCTCACTGTAGGAGTGAGATCAGCTCTCACTGTAGGAGTGAGGTCAGCTATCACTGTAGGAGTGAGGTCAGCTTTCATTGTAGGAGTGAGATCAGCTATCACTGTAGGAGTGAGGTCAGCTATCACCGTAGGAGTGAGGTCAGCTATCACTAGCAGTGAGGTCAGCTATCACTGTAGGAGTGAGGTCAGCTATCACTGAAGGAGTGAGGTCAGCTATCACTTTAGGAATGAGGTCAGCTATCACTGTAGGAGTGAGGTCAGCTATCACTGTAGGAGTGAGATCAGCTCTCACTGTAGGAGTGAGATCAGCTCTCACTGTAGGAGTGAGGTCAGCTATCACTGTAGGAGTGAGGTCAGCTTTCATTGTAGGAGTGAGATCAGCTATCACTGTAGGAGTGAGGTCAGCTATCACTGTAGGAGTGAGATCAGTTGTCACTGTAGGAGTGAGGTCAGCTATCACTGTAGGAGTGAGATCAGCTATCACTGTAGGAGTGTGGTCAGCTATCACTGTAGGAGTGAGATCAGCTATCACTGTAGATGTGATTTCTGACCATCACAATTGTCCCATTAGTAGTTTTTCTATTTGCGTTATGATGTACATCTGCAATTATCAATTTCAACCAGTTTATTATTCTTTACTTTCAAAATGAAAAGGACCACTTCAAGATAGCAAAAAGGGGGTGGGATAATGTCCTTTTGCACTCAAGATCTAAAGCTGCTGTGACCTCTGTTTTCTGGAAAGTGAGGACAGGGAGTTTTCTTCTGTGCTCTCATTTGCAGCAAAATCATAAATATGTTGATGAAGAATGAGTGTATGACTTATGTAATGGTGCAGTGAAGTTCTTCCCTCTGTGTGCCTCAGCCTCACCTTCAGAAGACACCCTCATTACTGCACCAACATGGCACTTTCTACGGATCCCACCTGTGAAGCCATTCAATGGCCTCTGCATGAGGCTGTCAATTGAATATGAAATAATTTCAAATTATGAGCATCTTAGAACTATTGACTCATTCCAACTAGGAGGCTGTTCCAAACTCATTGACAGAAGCACAAAAAATAGGAAGAGAAATAGACCACATGGCCCATCGAGCCTGCTCTGCCATTTTAGTGAACCTTCACTGTACCACCTCCAATGCAAGTATATATTTTCTTAAATGTGGAGACCAAAACTGCACTCCAGATGTGGTCTCATCAAAACCCTGTACATCTGTAGCAGGACTTCTTTATCCTTTATTCCTGTATTCCAAATTGAAATTTGAAGCCCCATAGCAGCCAGTGCAGAAATGTTTATCCCATTACATTATGCTGCATTCAGAGGGCAAGGACAAGTGATCTAATGCACTGGTCATTTTATTCCCGATACTGACACTTCAAATTAAGTAGAATGTACAGCACTGAAAAAGACCAATTAGCAAAACTGGTCTGCACTGTTGCTTATGATCCACATCAGCCTTCCCCCATCCACTACATAAATGCCTCAGTAACCAGTGGGCACAGATGTGAGGTATTTGGCAAAAGAACCAGAGGCGACATGAGAAAACTTTTTTGTGCAGTGTGTTATGATCTGGAAAGAGGAGTGGAGGCAGATGCCTGAAAGAGGAGTGGAGGTAGATGAAATAATAACTTTCAAAAGGGAATTGGATAAAATACTTGAAGAGGAAATGTTTGCAGAGCCAAAGAGAAAGAGCAGGAGAGAGGGATTAATTGGATAGCAATTTCAAAGAGTCAATACAGGCACAATGGACCAAATAGCCTCCTTCTGTGCTATATCATTCTATGATTCTTTATTGTCTTGTATTTTCAGGAGTATTTTGTATGTTACTAACTTACTTTTTCAGAAACGGTATCTGTTTTCTTTTTTGGGTTATATAGTGCTGGTGGCCTGAAGCTTAAGGCCCAGGATAAATCTAATGGAGTTCCGAAACAGAAAGAACAAATACCCCAGGTGAGTTTGGCCTCTGGCAATTAAGATCTGGTTACAAGGGTGGCTGTGAGACCATACATGCACTCCAAGGTCTCCCACTTCCTCAATCCTTCTCAATATCCTCCCATTTGTTGTGTATTCCCTTGCTTTGTTTGCCCTCCCCAAATGCATTACCTCACAGTTTTCAGGATTGAATTCCATTTACCACTTCTCTGCCCATTCAACCAAACCATTGATAACTTTCTGGAAACAATAGCTATCCTTTTCACCATCAACTACACAGCCAATTTTTGTGCCATCTGCAAATTTCCCAATCATGCTCCCCACATTTAAGTCCAAATTATTAATATATGCAACAAACATCAAAGGCCCCAACAATGAGCCCTTTGGAACACCACTGGAAACTGCTTTCTATTCACAAAAATATCCATCGACCATTACACTTTGTTTCTATCGTTAAACCAATCTTGGATCCATCTCACCACCTTCCCCTGTATCCCATGGGATCTCACTTTTCTGACCAGTCTGCCATGTGGGACCTTATTAAATGCCTTTCTAAAATCCATGTAGGCAACATCCACTGCACTACCCTGATCAATCCCCCTTGTTACTTCCTCAAAAAATTTGATTAAGTTAGTAAGACATGATCTTCCCCTAACAAAACGACGCTGACTATCCTTGATCAATCCGTGCCTAAGGGGAGAATTTTCTCCCCGTCAGGCAGGCTGGTCGGGAGCGGATGCGGGCAGGCGCAGAGACAATCATCACCTGCAATCGGATGCGCGTCACTATTTTACGTGGGCGAGCCAATTAAGGCCTGCTCAGCGTGACACGCACCTGGAAACGCTTAGCACTGCCTGTGCGGGCTGGGGGGGGAGGAGGGAGAGTTGGGGCTTGCACTCTTTCGGGTGGAAATCTCCCTGAGGCATGGAGCTGCCTCGGAGATTAATTTAATTATAAAACATTAGAAAAAAAAATTAAATTACTCAAACATGTCCCCTATGTGGCATATTTATGAATTTTCATAAGACATTTTATTAAATTAATAAACGTTTCATGAAACCTCATCCCGTCCATGGATGAGGTTTCATGAAAAATGCGAAGGCCGCCTGGGCCCTTCGCCTGCCCAACAACCTTAAGGTTGGATGGGCAGCCCTGACAATCACCTTAATTATTTAATTAATGGCCTTAACAGGAGTTTGACAGTTCAGCGGGTGTGCAGCCGACTCCGGTGCATGCCCGCTGAACTGAAGATCAGAATGACGCGCGGTGCCGTCGGGACACACGCCCCACGTCACCGCGCATCATTTTACACGTTGGCGAGCGAGGCCCGCCCCCACACGCCGAATGGAAGATTCTGGCCTAAGTGACAGTTTATCTTGCCTCTCAGAATTGTTTCCAATAATTTGCCCACCACCGAAGTCAGACTGACCGGCCTATAATTTTCTGGTATATCCTTTGCACCCTTCTTAAATATTGGTCAATGTTTGCAGACATTCAGTCCCCTGGTACCTCATCTGTATCTAGTGACGATTAGAAAATGATCTACAGAGCATCTGCTATTTACTCCCTGGCTTCCTTTAACAACCTGGGATACAATCCATCCAGTCCTGGTTATTTAGCCACCTTCAAGGATGCCATCCCCTCCAGTACTCCCTCTCTCATTATGCTTACTGCATCTGAATTCACACTCCTCCTCCTTAACTAGAATGTCTGCATCATCCTCTCTTCGGTGTACTCATTGAAAACCCAACAGCACCTCCCAAGCCTAGAACTTCTATCACCTAGAAGAACAAGGGCAGCAGGCACATGTGAACAGTACCACCATCAAATGATGCCTCCATATCATACATTATCTTGTCTTGGAAATATATTGCTGTTCCCTCATTGTCACTGGATCAAAATCCTGGAGTACCTTCACCAAGCAGCCTGCACCAGTTTAAGAAGGTTGCTCACCACCACCACCTGAAGCAATTTTAGGGATGGTGAATAAATGCTGGGCTGGCCAGCAACACCAATATCCTGAAAATTAAATTTTAAAACATTGTGCTGAGTCAATTACATGCTCTAGTTCTCAGTAACTTACAGTTTCTTTTTTTACCTTTCACACAGGCCCGTTTGACAGTTGGAATGTTTACAGTTTTCCCTGGATATGGAGTTGTGTTACCTGGTGCTCAGCAGGCCATTACAGTGGACTGTACTGCAGATCAGATAGGGAAACACGAAGAGCTCCTGTGCATCGACATAACTGACCGGGACCCATACGATCATCCAATTGGTATTCCATATGGACTTATCATCGAATGCTGTGCACCAAGTAGGTTCAGAGAGAACAAAACTCAGCTTGGAATTTACAACAACAACTGGCATTTCCAATTTATTCATGGGACGGGAGTGTCACTGGGGGCCAGCATTTGTTGATCATCCCTAATTGCCCTTGAGAAGGTGGCGGTGAGCCATCTCCTTGAATCACTGCAGTCCATCTGGTGTAGGTACCCCCACAGTGATGTTGGGAGTTCCAGGATTTTGATCCAGTGACAATGAAGAAACAGTGATATTTTTCTGAGTCTTGGAGGGGAACTTGCAGGTGGTGGTGTTCCCATGCACCTGCAATCCTTGTTCTCCTAGGCATTAGAGGTCACAGTTTTGGGAGATGCTGTTGAAGGATCTTGGCAGATTTCTGTAGTGCCAGTGTTAGAGGGAGTGAATATTTAAGGTGGTAGATGGGATGCTGATCAAGCGCGTTGCTTTGCCCTGGATAGTTTCTTGAATGTTCTTGGGGTTGCACTCATCCAGGCAATGAGAGTATTCCAATGACTCCTGCATTGTAGACGGTGAAAAGCTTTCGGGGAGCCAAGAGGTGAGTTACTCACCACAAAATTCCCAACCTTAGACCTGCTCTTATAGCCGGAATATTTATGTATCTGGTCCAGTTAATTTTCAGTCAATGGTTACACCCAGGATGTTAATGGTGGGGATTCAGCAATGGTAATGTCATTGAATGACCTTCCCTTCATCATGAGATCAGAAGTGGGGATGTTCGCTGATGATTGCACAGTGTTCAATACTATTCAAAGCTCCTCAGATGTTGAAGCTGTCCATATCCATTTTCAGCAAGGCCTGGACAATATCCAGGCTTGGGCTGATAAGTGGCAAGTAACATTCGCACCACACAAGTGCCAGGCAATGGCCATCTCCAACAAGAAAGAATCTAATCACCTCTCCATGACATTCAACAGCACTACCATCGCTGGATCCCCCATTATCAATATCCTGAGGGTTACCATTGACAAGAAACTGAACTGGACTAGCTATATAAGTATTGTGGGAACAAGAATAGCTCAGAGGCTGGGAATTCTGTTGTAAGTAACTCACCCCTTGACTCCCCTAGGCTTGTCACCATCTACGAAGTACAAGTCAGGGGTTTGGTGGAAAACTTTCTATTGACCTGGATGTTTGCAGGTCCAACAACATTCAAGAAGCTCGACACCACCCAGGGCAAAGCAGCGGGTTTGATTGGCATCCCACCCATCACCTTGGGCATTCATTCCCTCCACCACCAACGCACAGTGGCCGCATTGTGTACCATCTAGAAGATTCACTACAGCAACTTGATAAGGCTCCTTTAATAGCACCTTCCAAACCAATGAACTCTATCACCTAGAAGGACAAGGGCAGCAGGCTCATGGGAACAGCACCACTCGCAGTTTCCCCTCCAAGCCATAGACCATCTTGACTTGGAACTATTTCACCATGCCTTCTCTGACATTGGGTCAAAAATGCTGCAATTCTCTTCCTAATAGCACTGTGGGTGTACCTATACCACATGGACTTCAATGATTGAAGAAGGTGGCTCAGCATCATCTTCTCAAGGGCAGTTAGGGGGTGGGCAACAAATGCTGGCCTTGCCAATGACACGCACATCAAATAAAAAGGAATAAAAAAGGGGCAATCACTGTCACTTCTGGAACTCAGCAGTTATGGCCATATTTGGACCTGGGATTGTACTGAAATGCCTTGGCAATACCATTGTCAGGTAGATGCCAGTGTTGTAGCTATACTGGAACAGCTTGGCCAAGGGCACATATAGATGTGAATCACAAGCCTTCAGCACCACAGATGCTATGTTTTCAGGGCATGTAGCCTTTGCAGTATCCAGTGCACACAGTTGTTTCTTGACATCATGTTGAATGAATCAAATGGGCTTTTCTTAATTTCTAATGTCTGTCTTCTTTGATGATGGGGACCTCAGGAGGAGGCCAAGATGCATAAGCCCCTTGGCACTCCTGGCTGAGATGTTCGCAAACTCTTCAGCCATGTATTTTGTATTTACAAGTCAGCATTATTTTAGTAAAACATCTTGGAGCGCACCACATGAGCATAAATCAGATAAAATTTGACAATCAAATCTCCCTTTAACCTTCTCTGCTCTAAGGAGAACAACCCCAGCTTCTCCAGTCTCTCCACTTAACTGAACTTCCTCACCCCTGGTATTATTCAAGTAAATTTCTTCTGCAACCTCTCTAAGTCCTTGACATTTTCCTAACTTGTGCTGCCCAGAATTAAACACAATACTCCAGTTGAGGCTTAACTAGTCATGAAGAGCTAGCATAAATTGTTTGTTTTTGTACATAATCCCTCTTTAATAAAACCAAGGATCTCACATGCTTATTTTATAGCTTTTTCTATTGTCGGGCTACCTTCAAATATTTGTATACTTACACCCCCAGGTCTCTGTTCCTGCATCCCCTTTAAAATTGTACCATTTAGTTTGTATTGCTTCTCTTCATTCTTCAATGAAACTTCAATGTCGCATCACACTTCTCTGCATTAAATTTCATCAATCATGTGTCAACCCATTTCACTAGTCTATGACCTTCTGAAGTCTGTTACCATCCTCCTCATTGTTTACAATATTTTCAAGTTTTGTATCATCAGCATCTCTGGCCCTCAGCCACTTTCATATCCACTCTGCCTCTGCCCCTTTAATTTCATGGGCTTTACTTTTGCTCACAAGACCATTACGTGGTGCTCAGTGAAATACCCTTTTGTCCATAGAACCATAGAAAAGTTACAGCACAGAAGGAAGCCATTCGGCCCATCTTGTCCATGCCAGCCCGAGGACACCCAGGTGCCCTTTCTAATCCCACCTTCCTGCACCCGGCCCATAGCCCTGCAGCTTACAGCACTTCAGGTGCAGATCCAGGTACTTTTTAAAAGAGTTTAGAGTTTCTGCCTCTACCACCAACTTGGGCAGCAAATCCCAGACACCCACTACCCTCTGCATAAAAAAGTTCTTCCTCATGTCCCCCTTACACCTTCTGCCACTTATCTTGAATCTATGTCCCCTGGTTCTACAATTTTCCTTCAAGGGAAACAATTTTATCCTATCCACTCTATCTATTCCCCTCATAATTTTATACACCTCAATCAAGTCATCTCTCAGCCTTCTTTGTTCTAAGGAAAATAACCCCAACCTATCCAATCTCTCCTCGTAGCTACACTTTTCTAACCCTGGCAACATTCTTGTAAACCTCCTCTGCACTTTCTCTAGAGCTAATACGTCCTTCCTGTAATGTGGTAACCAGAACTGCACACAATACTCCAGTTGTGGCCTCACCAGTGTTTTATACAATTCCAACATTATATCCTTACTTTTATATTCTATACCTCTGCTAATGAAGGAGAGCATTTCATATGCCTTCTTTACAACCTTGTTTACTTGAACAGCTGCCTTCAGGGACCTGTGCACTTGTACGCCAAGATCTCTCACTTCATCTACCCCTCTTAGTATATACCCATTTATTGTGTAATCCCTGTTTGACCTCCCCAAATGTATGACCTCACACTTCTCTATGTTAAAATCCATCTGCCACTTTACTGCCCACTCCACCAACCCATCTATATCGTTTTGGAGATTATGGCTATCCTCTACACTATCCACTACTTGGCCAATCTTTGTGTCATCTGCAAATTTCCCAATCATGTCACCTACGTTCACGTCCAAATCGTTAATATATAACACAAACAGCAAGGGACCCAACACCCAGCCCTGTGGAACACCACTTGAGACAACTTTCCATTCGCAAGGGCATCCATCGACTATTACCCTTTGTTTCCTGTTACAAAGCCAACCTTCTATCCAGTTTGCCACATTACCCTGAATCCCATGGGCTTTTACTTTCCTGACCAATTTGCCATGTGGGACCTTGTCAAATGCCTTGCTAAAATCTATGTACACAACATCCACTGCACGACCTTCATCAACCCTTCTTGTCACTTCCTCAAAGAATTCAGTCAAATTTGTGAGGCAAGACCTTCCTTAAACAAATTCATGCTGACCATCCCTGACCAGTCCATGCCTTTCCACATGACAGTTAATCCTATCTCAGAATTGATTCTACTAATTTGCTCACCACCGATGTAAGGCTAACTGGCCTATAATTGTTTGGCATTTCCTTTGATCCCTTTTTAAACAATGGAACTACATTTGCATTTCTCCAGTCCTCCGGTACCTCCCCTGTATTTAGTAAAGGTTGGAAGATCATCCTCAGTGCATCTGCTATCTCCTCCCTGACTTCCTTCAGCAGCCTCGGAAACAATCCATCTGGCCCTGGTGATTTATCAACTTTCAAGGATTTCAACCCTTCGAGTATTTCCTCTCTCTTTATGACTATCCCATCCAATATCTCACAGTGTTCCTCCTGGACTACTGCATCTACATCCTCCCTTCCCTTTGTAAACACGGAGACAAAACATTCGTTCAAAACCCTTCCCACAGCCTCTGCATCTACACACAAGTTTCCATCTAAACAACATAAACTGCACTACTCTCATCAATCCTCTCCGTTACTTTATTGAAAAACTCTATCAAGGTCATCACACACAATTTACTTTTAACAAATCCATGCTGACTTTCATTTATTAGCTCATACTTTTCCGAATGTCAGTTTATTTTCTCCTGGATTATTGCCTCAATGTGAGATTAGGCTGCCTGACCTGTAGTTTCTGAGTTTATCACTTTTTTTTAAAACAGGGGATAACATTTACAATTCTTTGGAACCACCCTCATATCCAAGCAGGATAAGAATACTGTGGCCAGAGCCTCCGGGCTTTCCACCCTTACCTCCTACGGTAACTGAGGATGCTTCCCATCCATTTCTACTTTGAGTAATGCTGACCTTGGAAGTGCCTCTTCTTTTATTTACTTTTATCCAATCTAATATCATTGCTGCCTGCTCCTTTACTGCTACAATAACTGTGGGTCTCTTTCTCTCTCGCTTTATCTCTCCTCTATCTGTTCCCAATCTGCCTGTTTGTCTTCTCTCCCTCTATCTCAATGTCTCTTTTTGTGTAACATTTTCATCCTGCATAAATGTTTCCTCGATTGTGGGATTGTGTATCTCTTCAGCATTATCAATACACTTGGAAATGAACACTGGCACAACCTTGGGTCTAATACACTCTCGGAGAAATTTTATAGATAGCTTACCTGTTCTTAACTTACCTGTGAATCGAATAATGTTGGTGATATCCCACATTTGGTCTTTGCTGTACCCCTGTCTCAGGTATACTGATAGTCATTCGGTAGTACAGAATTTGAGCATTGCTGAGAAAAAGAAACATGCTGTCAAACCTTTTTGTCTTGTTCTCATCAGGACAGATTTGTAAGAATACCAATTTTAAGGCAAACAACAATTTATACTACATGAGAAAATTGGTTGGCAAGTGGGCAAAAGTACCATTTCTATCCTATTGGTTCACACAAAACTGAGAGATTTAATTTCATTAGGGCTTCTCACACTCCATTGCTGTAGCTTCAGCAGAGATCTGGCAGAAACCTTGTTTACACAAGTAACGAGGGTTTCTGCTGGGGCTACAATGGCAGAATGGGATAAACTCTGAGGAAGTTTAACTCTAGTGCCTTGTTGTGGTCTTCAGAGAAAAGCATACACTTTTAAATTTCCTAAGTTGCGAATGGGTGCACCTGGGTTTGCTGTGTAAGGACTAGGTTTGATTTTCACACTCCTGAAATGCTTTCTAAATTTCTTCAGATGATAATATTTCGTAATCTGTTGTCTGTGCATTATCCTATGTTAAGCCTTTGCTAAAGATTAATTGGTTTCCATTGCTTGGCCAGGTATTGTGGTGGATGACATTACTTCTATCTTTGAGGAGCATCATCTTTGCCAGAACGTTAATCTCCACCATTGCCTGCAGCACATCGGGTGCAGCGGCGTCTATGTGGAAGATGAGAAGAGATACCTTTTCCATAACATACATGTGGGAGATCAGGCTGAAGCCCGCTACAAGATCATCAACGCAAGCAAAGTAGCCGCTGATGTGTTAGTGTCTGTTAAACCAGTTTCTAACAAGGTAAGAGAAGGTTGTAACTCAGCAAGAATGTACAAACTCAGCATACCACAGCTTCCTAGTTTACAAGGGATTGTCACTATAGGTTTCACTCTACTTTACCCAGAGAGTTTTTAGAATGTGGAACACGCTACCAAATGGGCCCAGATCATCCAGTCAGCAGCAATGCTACACACGTTATTGCTGCCCACAAACATGTCTACACTACAACCTTTTTTAAAATGTACTCATTCATGAGATGCAGGCGTCACTAGCTAGACCAGCATTTATTGTCCATCCCTAATTGCCCTTGAGAAGGTGGTGGTGAGCCACCTTCTTGAAACACTGTAGTCCATGTGTTGTAGGAACACTCACAGTGCTGTGAGGAAGGGAGTTCCAGAATTTTGACCCAAAATCTTTTCCAGTCAGGACTCCTGATCCTGGCTGCAGTAGCAATGAGCCAGTGAAGCTTTTCAAGGGGGAAACCAGCGAGCACAGGAAAGGATAGGCCAAGAGGAGCTGTGCAGAGGACACACCCTGTTTTTACAACATTAAAAACTTACCTGAATATGGCAGCTAAAGGTTCAAAGTCTTTTAGTGGGTGAGTTAGTGGGACAGGAGTGGGTAGTCTGGTCGGGGATGTGTAGTTGAGTTGGGTGGGGGTATCAGGTGGTGGAGGGTTTTGTTGGTTTGGGTGTAGTCAGTTTGGAGGCATTATTTGTAGAGGATGGGGTGTTGAGTTGCTCAGTTAATCACAGAGTAACACCAGAGATTAAAAAGAGTGACATTTTTAGGGTAAGTATCCAGGTAAGCTAATGGGAGAAGGTGGTGTATTGGTAATGTCACAGGACCAGTAATCCAGGGACCCATAATATTCTGGGGATGTGAGTTCCAATCCCACCCTGACAGCTGGTGGAATTCAAATTCAGTTAATAAATCTAGAATTGAAAGCTAGTCACAGTTATGGTGACCATAAAACTATGATTGTTGTGAAAACCCATCTGGTTCATTATTACCCTCCAGGGACAGAAATCTACCATCCTTACCTGGCCTATGTGTAACTCCTGATCCACAGCAATGTGGTTGACTCTTCACTCCCCTCTGGGGAGACGATGGAGTAGTGGTATTGTTGCCAGACCAGGATAATGCTCTAGGGACCAGTGTTCAAATCCCACTAAGGGATTCAGTAAAAATCTGGAATTAAAAGTCTAATGATGACCATCGTAGCTTGTTGTAAAAACCTACCTGGTTCACTAATGCCCTTTAGGGAAGGAAATCTGCTGTCTTTACCTAGCCTGGCCTACATGTGACTCTAGACCCACAGCAATATGGTTGACTCTTAAATGCCCTTGAAATGGCATAGCAAGCCACTCAGTTGTATCAAACCACTACAAAGCCTCAAAATGGAATGAAACTGGACAGACCACCCGGCATCAACTAGGCACCGGAAACGACAATGGCAAACTCAGCCCTGTCGACCCTGCAAAATCCTTCTCACTAACATCTGGGGGCTAGTGCCAAAATTGGGAGAGCTGTCTCACAGATTAGTCAAGCAACAGCCTGACATAGTCATCCTCACAGAAGCATATCTTACAGATAATGTCTCAGACACCGCCATCACCATCCCGTCCCAGCAGAGGTGGTATACAGTTGGGAGGGAATTGCCCTGGGAGTCCTCAACATTGATTCTGGACCCCATCAAACATGGGCAAGGAAACTCCAGCTGATTACAACCTACAGCCCTCCCTCAGCTGATGAATCAGTGCTCCTCCATGTTGAACACCACTTGGGGTGGCAAGGGCACAGAATGTACTCTGGGTGGGGGACTTCAATGTCCATCACCAAGAGTGGCTTGCTAGAACCACTACTGGCCGAGTCCTAAAGGACATAGCTTCTAGACTGGGTCTGCAGCAAGTGGTGAGGGAAAAACATACTTGACCTCATCCTCACCAATCTGTCTGTTGCAGATGCATCTGTCCATGAGAGTATCGGTAGGAGTGAACACTGCATAGTCATTGTGGAGACAAAGTCCCCAGCTTCACATTGAGGATACCCTCCATAGTGTTATGTGGCACTACCATTGTGCTAAATGGGATAGATTTCGAACAGATCTAGCAGCTCAAGAATGGGCATCTATGAGGCGCTGTGGGCCATCAGCAGTAGCAGAATTGTACTCAAAAACAATCTGTAACCTTATGGTTCGGCATACCCAGGGGATCAACCCTGCTTCAATGAAGAGTGCAGGAGGGCATCCCAGCAACAGCACCAGGCATACCTAAAAATGAGGAATCAACCTGGTGAAGCTATAACACAGGACTACCTGTGTGCCAAACAAGCATAAGCAGCAAGTGATCGACAGAGCTAAGCGATCCCTCAACCAATGGATCAGATATAAGCTCTGCAGTCCTGCCACATCCAGTTGTGAATGGTGGTGGACAATTAAACAACTCACTGGAGGAGGAGGCTCCACAAACATCCCCATCCTCAATGGTGGGGGAGCCAAGCACATCAGTGCAAAAGATAAGGCTGAAGCATTTGCTACAATCTTCACCCAGAAGTGCCAAGTGGATGATCCATCTCGGCCTCCTCCGGAGGTCCCCAGCATCACAGATGCCAGTCTTCAATTCGATTCACTCCATGTGATATCAAGAAACGGCTGAAGGCACTGGATACTGCAAAGGCTATGGACCCTGACAATATTCCGGCAATAGCACTGAAGACATCTGCTCCAGAACTTGCAGTGCATCTAGCCAAGCTGTTCCAGTATAGCTGCAACACTGGCACCTACCCGGCTCTGTGCAAAGTTGCGCAGGTGTGTCCTGTACATAAAAAGCAGGATAGATCCAACCAGGCCAATTGCTGCCCCATCAGTCTACTCTCGATCATCAGTAAAGTAATGGAAGGGGTCATCAACAGTGCTATCAAGTGAACTTGCTTAGCAATAACCTGCTCACTGATGCTCAGTTTGGGTTCCGCCAGGGCCTCTCAGCTCCTGACCTCATTACAGTCTTGGTTCAAACATGGACAAAAGAGCTGAACTCCTGAGATGAGGTGAGAGTGACTTCCCTTGATGTCAAGGCCGCATTTGACTGAATGTGGCATCAAGGAGCCCTAGCAAAACTGGAGTCAATGGGAATCAAGGGGAAAACTCTCCACTGGTTGGAATCATACCTAGCACAAAGGAAGATGGTTGTGGTTGTTGGAGGTCAATCATCTCAGCTCCAGGACATCAGTGCAGGAGTTCCTCAGGATAGTGTCCTCGGCCCAACTATCTTCAGCTGCTTCATCAATGACCTTCTTTCCATTATAAAGTCAGAAGTGGGGATGTTTGCTGATGATTGCACAATGTTCAGCACCATTCATGACTCCTCAGATACTGAAGCAGTTTGTGTCCAAATGCAACAAGACCTGGACAATATCCAGGTTTGGGCTGACAAGTGGCAAGTAACATTCATGCCACACAAGTGCAGGCAATGACCATCTCCAAAAAGAGAGATTCCAACCATCGCCCCTTGATGTTCAATGACATTACCATCACAGAATCCCCCACTATCAACATCTGGAGGTTACCATTGACCAGAAACTGAACTGGACTAGCCATATAAATATTGCAGCTACAAGAGCAGGTCAGAGGCTAGGAATCCTGCGACGAGTAACTCACCTCCTGACTCCCCAAAGCCTGCCCACCATTTACAAGGCACAAGTCAGGAGTGTGATGGAATACTCCCCATTTGCCTGGACAAAGCAGCCCGCTTGACTGGCACCACATCCTCAAACATTCACTCCCTCTACCACCGATGCACAGTAGCAGTGTGTACCATCTACAAGATGCACTGCAGGAATTCACCAAGGCTCCTTAGACAGCACCTTCCAAACCCACAACCTCTACCATCTAGAAGGACAAGGGCAGCAGATAGATGGGAACACCACCACCTGGAAGTTACGCTCAAAGTTACTCACCATCCTGACTTGGAAATATATCTCCCTTCCTTCACTGTTGCTGGGCCAAAATCCTGGAACTCCCTCCCTAACAACACTGTAGGTGTACCTACACCACATGGACTACAGCGGTTCAAGAAGGCAGCTCACCACTACCTTTTCAAGGGCAACAAGTGATGGACAATAAATGCTGGCCCAGCCAGCAAGGCCCACATCCCGTGAATGATTTTTTTTTTTAAATGGTCTAGTAGGTTACTCTGTTCAAGGGCAATTAGGATGGGCAACAAATGTTGGCCTTGCCAGTGACGCTCACATTGCAAAGAATATTTTAAAAAGTGGCACGTTTTTAGCCCAAGTCTCTGACAATGAAATCAGTGCAGGATCAGTAATGTTGGAAACACAGCAATACATTACTGCCCTAACAGCTTACCCTCAATCATCAGTGATGGAAGATGTCATCGACAGTGCTACAAAGTAGCATTTACTTATCATAACCTGCTCACCGATGTTCAGCTGTGTCAAGTGGGGATTGGTAGCACGGTGGTTATGGTATGGGAATGGTAATTTAGAGGCCTGGAATATTAACCCAGTGATGAGTTCAAATCCTACAGCAGTAAACAGGGAGTTTAAATTCAGTTAATTTTAAAAAGTCTGGAGTTTTAAAAAAAGCTAATATTAGTAAAACTAAGCATGAAACTAGAAGATGGTCATGAAATACCCATCTGAGTCATTAATATCCTTAAGTAAGGAAGTCTGGCCTATGAGTCCTGACCTACTTGTAGCTGATTCTGAACCGTTCTTTGAAATTGTTGAGCAAGCCAGTCAGTTGTATTGGAAAAGGTGTCCCACCTCTGCCTTCTCAAGGGCAATTAGAGATGAGCAATAAATGCTGGCCCATGTCTGTGAATTAATGAGAAAAAAAGTTGGCTCCAGACCTCATTATAGCCTCGGTCTAAATATGGACACCAAGGCTGAATTCTAGAGCCACGGTGAAAGTGACTGCCCTTGACATCAAAGCAGCATTTGACTGAGTGTGGCATCAAGTAACCCTAGTAAAAATTAGGTCAATGTGAACCAGGGCAAGAATTTTCCATCTGGTAGAATCATACCTAGTACAAAGACAGATGATTCTGGTACTTCATTCACCCACTGAAACTTTCAATTCTTAAAATTTTTTGTGCATTTCGTTATTTGCAACATAGATTGTCATATGACTTAAGAATTAGAACCAAAATAGGACATCTCTTTTTTTTTTTATTCATTCATGGATGTAGCCGTTGCTGGCTAAGCCAACATTTATTGCCCATCCCTAATTGCCCTTGAGAAGGTGGCGGTGAGCTTGAACTGCTGCAGTCCTTGTGGTGTAGGTACACCCACAGTGCTGTTAGTGAGGGAGTTCCAGGATTTTGACACAGTGACAGTGAAGGAACAGCGATATATTTCCAAGCCAGGATGGTGAGTGGCTTGGAGGGGAATTTGCAGGTGGTGATGTTCCCATGTATATGCTGCCCTTGTCCCTCTACATGGTAGTGGTCACGGGTTTTGAAGGTACTGTCTAAGGAGCCTAAGGTGAGTTTCTGCACTGCATCTACAATATTAAAAACAGAAAATGCTGGCAATACTCAGCAGGTCAGGCAGCAACTGTGGAGAGTAACAGATTTCATGATGACAGGTCACAGACCTGAGATATTGGGCTGACTTTCCATCTCTGGCTCAAGAAACGTGTGTCAGAGCAGTTCCCGACTTCGGCAACCTGAACCCGCCATATTTTCATTGGGACATGGGCGGGCAAGATTCGGGTCTGTCACCTCCCTAGGGAGCCCGGAGTCAGTATCATAGGTGGAAGAGTGCCGAGGCGTGTTGGTTAGAAGGCCCACCTCAGCTGTCACAGATATCAGCCTAGCTCTCCATAACATTCTTATGCCCCCTCCATGCCCTCTCATATCCCCCATGCCCTTTGGCTGTTTTTTTAAGTTAAAGCACTGTGGGCATTTAAATCATTTCAGATCACACCAGAAGCACTGTTTTCTACAGTTTTGAATGCAGACTAGCACTTTTTTCAAAGGGTAAGGTACTCTAGCGCATAGCAATACTTACACAATGCTGGTCAATGTAATGGCCAACTTACTTTTGCAGGAAAGAGCCCTATTATTAATCAATGCAGTAAAAACACAAAACATTGTGGTGTGTTATAGCTCACTCAGGGAGACTGAGTTGCTGTGGCAACATACAGTTTTATATACATATCTGGAGCAATGGATGGGGATGGATGGTTGTGGCTCCAACTTTCTTTCCATCACGTGGCTGACCAGAAATTTCTCCTACTCTTACCACCTGCCATCAACGTGTATTGGAAGTATTTTCAGGTTGATACTCCACCTGTTTGGCCAAGTTATGAATGTATCTTCCTTGGTCATCAGGTCGTGGGACTCAAACCCAGAGCTTCTGACTCAGAGGCAGGGACGCTACCTACTGCACCATAAGAGCTCCTATTCCAACACTCTTACTTAGCTGGTTTTCCAAAGGTTTCCAAAACCTACCTGACCTGCCGAACATAAAGGACAATAAAAACAAATTTGCCCTAAGCCTGTCAATGGTGACCCCGAAATCACAGGACATACATGCGGGGTCACAACCAGAACCTTTTCCCGCCTATGGGAAGTTTACATGGGTTCTTTTTGAGGGGGAAGTTCAAATTTCCAGCCCCACGGCCTCAATTTTGCTGATTTCCACACCCATTCCAAACCTTTCTGGGACACGAAAATCTGGCCCCTTCACTCTGTTTTTCTCTACAGATGCTGCCTGACCTGCTGAATATTTCCAGCATTTTCTGTTCTTATTTCAGATTTCCAGAATCTGCAGTATTTTGCTATTGTCTAATATTTACAGTTGCATTGTCCAATGATCATTTTTGGTTCTTTTCTTTGTAGATTGCTGCTCGCATCGTTGATATTTTTGATGTGACACCCACCCGGATGAACATCCCAAGCTATGACCACAAGTTTGCGGTTGTTAAGTTCACTCCTCAGACAATGCAGAACTACCAGTGCATATTCGAAGCTGTTGTGGAACCAACACCTGGGTATATCATTGGTCTATAGAAATTATATTGTTATCTATTGGTGGGAGGAGCAACAAATAGACCTAAGATACAGAAATTATTAAGTGTAGTTGCACAAGTTGATAAAGCCATAAAAAGTGCAAACAAAGTACTGGGATCCTATACAATACAAAATCAGGGAGGTGATGTTAAATTTGAATTGAATCTTGATTAGCCGATATTTATATCCAAAACTCAGTTGTGTAGATGCATACTTTGATGCTCTGGGTGCTGTTTGGTTCCAAAATGGCATCTGTAAGGCATTCACATATCTGGCCTAGGCGGCTCCAGACCTTGGATAGGCTGTTATCTCGCACAGGGTGCATGCTCCTGAAGTATTCAGAATAGACAGATCCTAATGTCAATCAGCGTGTAATGTAACTTGATACTTGTGCTGCCATTTGAGCTCAAAGCTCCAGCTAATGTTCTCTTTCAAATACGAACAGCTGAAGACCATAAGACATAGGAACAGAAATTAGGCCATTCGGCCCATCGAGTCTGCTCTGCCATTCAATCATGGCTGATAAGTTTCTCAACCCCATTCTCCCGTCTTCTCCTCGTAGCCTTTGATCCCCTTACCAATCAAGAACCTATCTATCTCGGTCTTAAATACACTCATTGACCTGGCCTCCACAGCCTTCTGTGGCAATGAATTCCATAGATTCATCACTCTCTGGCTAAAGAAGTTTCTCCTCATCTCTGTTCTAAAAGGTCTTCCCTTTACTCTGAGGCTGTGCCCTCGGGTCCTAGTCTCTCCTACTAATGGAAACATCTTCCCCACGTCCACTCTATCCAGGCCTTTCAGTACTCTGTAAGTTTCAATCAGATCCCCCCTCATCCTTCTAAACTCCATCGAGTATAGACCCAGAGTCCTCAAACATTCCTCATATGTTAAGCCTTTCATTCCTGGGATCATTCTCGTGGACCTCCTCTGGACCCTCTCCAGAGCCAGAACATCCTTCCTGAGATACGGGGCCCAAAATTGCTCACAATATTCTAAATGTGGTCTGACCAGAGCCTTATAAAGCCTCAGCAGCACATCCCTGATTTTACTTTCTAATCCTCTCGAAATAAATGCCAACATTGCATTTGCTTTCCTAACTACCAACTCAACCTGCAAGTTAAGCTTAAGAGAATCCTGGACTAGGACTCCCAAGTCCCTTTGCACTCCAGATTTCTGAATTCTCCCCCCATTTAGAAAATAGTCTATGCCTCTATTCTTCCTACCAAAGTGCATGACCTCACATTTCCCCAAGTTGTATTCCATCTGCCAACATGTGTTCACCAACAGGAAAGTCCTCCCATTAGTGCCATTAACAGAAATCATCAACTACTTTCACGTTAGCTGCTGATTGATTTTCACTGGCTGAGTAAACAGACCTCTGAAGAAGGGTCATAGAGACTCGAAACGTTAACTCTGTTTCTCTCTCCACAGATGCTGCTAGACCTGCTGAGTTTTTCCAGCATTTTCTGTTTTTGTTGCTGGAGGAATTTATCCTGACTTCAAGAGTTCTGCATAAACACTCGCTCTAAGACTTGGGTGCAATGGTTTGCATCCCTCATGGACCACACTTGGCTCATGACCAGTTCGCAACCCATGCACACATGGGCAGGATGCAGATAACAAAAGCCATGTTGCCACATGAAATGTGATCAAGCAAAACATTGGGGTGTTTAAAAAGCACTTCCACTACCATGACCTTTCTGGAGAAGCCCTGCAGTACTTGACAGAACGTGTGACAGAGCATGCTGCATAACCTCACCATCTCTTCCCATCAGCTATACAGCAACTAGCAGAGAAAGAGAAGGAATAGTGGAGCCAGTCAACACTTCTCCTTTCTAGCCGGGCTGTCAGTGATCAACTCAACCAACTGCAGTACAATGAACACAACCCTCATTCCCCATTAACCAGCAGTACTATTAATCTATTAACACCTTCTGTTATCTTACCTTTATGCCACTATCAGCACCTTCTTTACTCTTTACCACTACCATTAACAGTTTATTTGTCTCGTGTCCATGACATCTTTGTCAGTCTCTCCTTAGCGGTCATCTATCCCTGACCTTCTATCTCGTTCCACTTGCTCTCTTAAACAGTATAAAATCCATCATATTTCTACTTCGCTTTAGCTCTGAAGAAGTCATATGGACTCGAAACATTTACTCTGTTTCTCTCTCCACAGATGCTGCCAGACCTGCTGAGTTTTTCCAGCACTTTCTATTTTTATTTCAGATTTCCAGCATCTGCCGTATTTTGCTTTTATCATGGTCTGCAGTGCTACTGCTGTTCCCACAGGGTAGTACCTCAGTAATCCAAGCAATGTGTTAGAGGACAGATTACTGGACTGATGTGGTACCCTTCAATATGTACATCTATAATGACAGTAATCTGAGTTCCCTTGGCAGCAAATTGAACTTCCACTGCAGTACTCATTGAGTGACTTGTGCTGCAATAGTAGCTGAACTATCAGCCATCAGATGTTGTAACCTAGATAGGCTTACTGGTGTTCTGATTGAGATAGCCACAATTCCACATTAGAAAGGATGACCCCAAGCTTTGCACAAAGCCCCATGTCAAGTTGGTGCTGGACTCCTTCATACTCCTTAACATTGCACACAGGCTTTCTGGCAGACCTACCAATGCACTAAGTATTTCATTGTGTGTATTTATCAGCCTTCTTCCGTAGGCTATTCCATCAAACCTCATCTGCATCCTCTGCAGTAGAATGTGGAATGACCTTGCCCTCTATAAGCTGGCACCTGCACTACACTTGCCACCATCCCTGGCTGCAAGTCACTCTTGCCTGGTCACCATGTGCAGATACCACCTCTAAGCTATCCTTTAAAGTACACGCAGCGTTAGTATTGGAGCTGGTGACTATGAGTGTGACAATAAGTGAGTCGTCATTCTTCATCATTATCTTCCTACTCGTCCACACTGCCTCACCTGCATCTTAAAGGAGAAGAGTACAAGGATAGAGTTAGGTAGGTTAGGGGAAAGCAAGATTTGCATACTTACACCATCTGAAGCTTGTAAGTCAGAAAATTGTGAAATTCGGTTGGGGGGAGGGGAAATGGACGTGAAGAGGGGGAGTAGGTGTGAGCATATCATTATCTTCGATAGTTCCAGCCCTGCTGCTGGCCTCAAACTCACTTATGGACAGTCCTTCATTAGTGACCATTTTCTACTTTCATGGGGGTAAGCACATACAGCTGTGCCTGTCCCCTGCCAGTTTGGTGTTGCTCCTCTGGTTTTGCATCACCTTGTCCTGCAAGAAAGATGGAAATGTGACACTGAGTGTGATGCAATGTGTTGGGGTGATGGGGCTGTCATGGTTGAATAGCTGGCAGTTTGTGCAAGGTACAACTTGTGCAGGTGAGACTTACAGCACTTTTTAAGCGTGTGAGGGTGAGCTGAAGCTCTGAATGTTAGGTATGAACATTGCTGGGAGATGAGAGATAGGGTGTGGTGAATTGAGCTGTGTTGGAGACTAGTGTTGCTCTTGGTAGAATGTGGCATTTAAAGATGCGTGAGGTCATGGAACATCTTGCAGGACTCTATTCAGGTCCTCGGGCCTAGACTGGTGGCATTGACAGCGACAGCTGTCTTCTCCCATTGCCTTGGCACTGTTTGCTGGGAGGGTATCCCGCACCCATCCTCCGCACACCTCCTGCCACTCCAAAACATTCCTGTAGATAGAGGACATATATCCAGGTACTCAGGCCTAGACTGCTGGAATTGACTGTGACAGCTTTCTTCTCCCACTGCTTGGCACTGTTTGCCGGGAAGGTGTCCTGCACCCACCCTTCCCCCACCTCTTGCACCAAGGCCTCTAGTGCAGTATTCAAGAACCTTGAGTCATGTCCCCTCCCATTGTTTTTAGTTTTACAAAAATAATCTTTATTCATAAAAAATTGTAAAATTACATTCCACAAAAATTTGATTTGGACGATATCAAATGTGCAGTAAAGTTCATGTTCTTTCCATACAGCATGTCGCACTCAATACAATTGCAATTACACATGATACTTACAACATACATTCCATGGCAAAGATACATAGTTTCCAGCCTCTTGGTATACTATGGCAGGTGGACCTTAGATTGTGGCCTTTTGAGCCTATGTGTTGGCTGTCCCAAGTATTAGTTTGCCTCTTAGCATGCGGTCCTAGACATTGGAATGCGCCAGTCTGCAACACTCAGTCATGGACAACCCTTTGCACTGGAAGACCAACAAGTTTCAGGCAGACTAAAGAACTTCTTTCACAGAATTGATGATCCTCCAGTAAAGTTTCCCCCCTGGGAACAGCCCATACAGCAGGGTCCTGCATCACGGAGCTTCTAGAGATGAACTTCGACCAAATCCACTGCATCTCTTTCCAGACTTCTTTTGCTAAAGCACATTCCAGAAGGACTGAGACTAGATAGGCTAGGGTTGTTTTCCTTAGCCTTCTCTGCTCTGAGGGGGCACCTGATTGAGGTGTACAAAATTATGGGGGGCATAGATAGGGTAGATAGGAGGAAACTTTTCCCCTTAGTGGAGGGGTCAATAATCAGCGGGCATAGATTTAAAGTTAGGGGCAGGAAGTTTAGAGAGGATTTAAGGAAAAAATGTTTCACCCAGAGGGTGGGGAGTATCTGGAACTCACTGACGAAAGGCTGGTAGAGCCAGGAAAGAAGTATTTAGTTGAATACTTGAAACACCATAGCAAACAGGGCCAGGGGCCAAGTTCTGGAAAATGGAATTAGAGTAGATAGGGGCTTGATGACTGGCGCGGACATGACAGGCCAAAGGGTCTCTTTCCGTGCTGTAAAGCTCTATGACTCTATGAGGTGGATGAAGGTCTCCTGTCCACTGCAACCATCTTGAGGGCAGCATGCAGAGGGAGTGAGACTTCAGCCGTGCAGGAAGGATCTGCCAGGAAGCCTTTCTCATCATCAGCCTAGCTGTATCTTGGTACTTGTTTGACAGTTTTGGCAGCTGACTTTGATAGTCTGCTCAGGGAACCATCTTATCCACTACCTCCATTTCCTGCAGGGCCTCAAGGATGTTACACGTAGACTTTTGCCCAATGGACATTGAAACAAAAAACAAGACAATGATGCACACAGGCAGTCGGCATTGTAGCTGAGCTAACTTTATGTTAGGAAAATGTGTTATCAATAAACACATATCTCCGCAGTAACTGAATTCTACCAAGACAGGCTCCAACATATGCTTAGATAAAAACAAAAAGCTAAAAGCTACTGCGGATGCTGGAAATCCAAAACAAAATAAAAACAGAATTACCTGGAAAAACTCAGCAAGTCTGGCAGCATCGGCGGAGAAGAAATCAGTCAACGTTTTGCTATCTGACCTTCAATCCCTCAGTCAGGTGACCCTCATATCTAGTACAGAGTACTGTATAGTATCTAATACTGGGAGTCCATTACCACAATCTATTATGACATTTCCCTTTTTTTCAAAAACACAAATTTTTATACAACTCAAGTACCAAAAGTCTCTTACCCCTTCTCCCACTGTTTTGATCAGTCTGTTTTGTCTTTTACTCATCTCTGTATCTCATTTTTTTCACAATTCTTCCACTGGATGTTCTGAATGGTGACGGAGGTGATTTTGAAGGGCAAGGGCCCTTCTCCAGCTCTGTGTCACTATCACCCCTTAGATAGTTTTCAGGACTCTCAGGCCTTGTCTGGTCATCTGTTGCTTCATTGGTGCATCCTGGTTTTTGATCTTCAGTTACACTTTCTGGTTCAGAGCAGGGTTGCGTTTCATTTCTTTTCCGTAAGAATTTCCAGTTTCTCCTGTACTGTTGTCCATTTGGACTCTGCACTATGGAAGGCCTTGGTTCTCCTGTGATTCCCGTGACAACAGCAGGATTCCAGATCCCTTCATGCTGACTCCTCACTGTCTCTCCCATCTTCAGGTCAGGCAGAGGTCGGGCGCCTCGATCAAAGTACTGTTTCTGCTTCTGCTGCCTCAGTTTGAGCAGGCCTCTATGGAACACTGTGGCTAAAGTGGTCCTTTTTGTTGAAATTTACTGTACTTTTGACACACTGCACATGCATTCACCATTTCACCAATTTGTGCTCCCATTCCAGACCAATACTTTACATCTCGCGCTCTTCTCCTTGCATGTTTCTACGCTGAGGTGACTTTCATGTATGCACTGCAGCATTTATTTCTTCAGTGTTGCAGGAATTATGATCTTTTCTCCCTTGAAAAGTATTCCTTTTGCTATATGAAGTTCCTCTCAACAGTTCCAGTACTCTTGTACAGCAGAAGGGGCTTCGCTCCGATGTGCAAACTGGCTGGCCCACACAATCTGCTGAGTTTTCTCAGGGTGGCGTCATCCTTGGTTGCTTCCCTGATCTCATCCAGTTTGGTTCCAGCCACAGGTAAGTTTTTTGTCAGCATATGAACCTGTGCTTCCATTTCCTTATCCTCTTCTTCCGTGATGGGTAGGTATGCACATGACAGTGTCTGTGATGTACATTTTCTTTCCCGATTTGTATTTAACTCTGACCTGGTACTTCTGCAGATAATTAACCTTTGGATTCTTGGTGGTGCACAGTTCAGGGGCTTTTTAAATATAGCTTCCAAAGGCTTATGATCAGACTCTACCTCCACATCTTTGCCATAGACAAACTGGTGGAAGCATTCTGGGCCAAACACAATTGCTAGCATTTCTTTCTCTGTTTGGGCATATTGCTGCTGTACTTCAGTCATTGCCTTTGAAGCGAAAACCACTGGTGCCTCATTTTGCAAGAGGACAGCTCCCAGGCCAGTCTTTGAAGCACCCACTGAGATCTTGACTGGCTGACTGACATCGTAATACTTTAACACTGGTGCCTGGGTCAGTGTTCTCTTCAGACTGGTCAAAGCTTCCTGGTGACTTTGTTCCCAGTGCCATCCCACATCATTTTGTAGAAGTCCCCCGAGAGGTGCGTTCAGGTCTGACATGTTCGGAATGAATTTCCCAAGATAGGTCACCGTTCCCAAAACCCTCTCCCAATTCTTTCTTACATTCTGGGGGTGGCATATTCACAACTGCTTCGATTTTACCCTGGTTCGGTTTCAGTCCCTCACTTGTTAGCACATGTCCCAAATATTTGACTTCATGAAGTCTATTTTGCACTTTTCCTTCTTTAACTTGTGGTTCCTTTCTCTAGCTCTGGCCAGCACCTGCCTCAGTCTGTGGTTGTGTTCTTCTTGAGAGGCTCCCCAAGACCAGCACACCATCAATATAGGTCCCTCTAACGTCCTCTAACCCTTCAAACAGCTGCTTCACTGTTCTGTGGAACACCTCCAGAGCTGAATTAATGCCAAAAGTTAAAGGTAAAAACCCGTATCACCTGTATGGTGTGTTAAAGGTACAGGGATAGGAGTTGCATTCATCCAGCTTGACATGCCAGAAGCCTGAATTTGCACCCAAGACTGAATAGTATCTAGCATCAGCTAGCTTACATATGATCTCTTCTACTGAGCGCAACTGGTAATGCTCTCTTTATACTGCCTGATTTAGGTCCCTGGGATCCAGTCAGACTCGCAGACTCCCATCTGATTTTTCTACAATTACAATTGGATTAACCCACTTTTATCGGTTCTTCAATTTTCTTGATGATGTGAAATTTCTCCACTCTGTCCAACTCTGCTTTCTGTTGATCTCTCAGCATTACTGGTATTTTGGGTGTCACAGTTTTGTCAATCTTGATGGTGTGTTCTCATTTTAGGCAACCAATCCTCTGAAACACATCTTTATACTCACTCAGGATGTCATCAATGGTGACAGTCATTATTCTCTTGATTAGTTTCAGATTTCATAAGCTTTGATTCCAAGAATATGTTTTGCATCACTTTTCACCACTATGAATGGAAGTGCTTGAGACTGTTTTTTGTAGTTCACTTTAACTGTGCTCTGGCCTTCTACTGCAATTCTTTCACCTGTATAAGTAGACAGCTTCACTTAGGTTTTAGTTAGCTGTTTTTCTTTGCTTATCTTACGATACAGGCTCATGGGATTGACATTTGCTTGTGCACCTGTGCCAAGCATGAAGTTCACCATCATATTGGCAACTTTTAAATCAACCTTCCATTCGCCTTCTTTGGAATTTGTTGTTACTGCACCAACAAAAAGTTCAGTTTCAGTGTCTGTGTCAATCGTGTGCTCTTTCTTCGATTTACACATCTTAGTGAAGTGATTTGGTTTATCACAGTTCTTACATTGCTTTCCGTAGGCTGGACAACTACGTGGTAAATACACTGCTCTGCATTGGCTGCATTCAAATGTTTTAATAGCAGTTTTGTTCTTTACACGTTCAGACTGTCTATTTGTTCTTTCCCGGGGCTGTTTCTGTTTAACTGCATCTAACTGCTTGACCGTGTGCGGCTTATTATCTTGTCACCTGTTTAAGCTGGCATTTCATTGTCTCTGCCACTCTAGATATTTATTGCTTTCTCCAGCGTGAGATCACCTTCTCTCAAAAGCCGTTCTCTCAGTGTCATTTGTGATTCCATAAGTTATTCTATCCTGGATGAGTGATTCTTGAAGCTCTTCAAATTCACACGATTTAGCTCGTTTTCTCAGCTCAGTTACGTACTGACGAATGTTGTCACTGCCTTGCGTGCACATTAAAAAAAAATCAGTATCTTTCATACATGATGTTTTTCTTTACAGAACAATAAAGGATATTGAGCTCCCTGCCTGAATGGTTGCAGCAATGGGTACTGACATTTGAAACTTGATTCATTCATGATGGAAATGAGAATAGTGGGGATATGAACACCAACATAAAATGGGCTGAATGGCCTTTTTTGTGTTGTAGATTTGGTGTAATTTTATATAATCACACTTCAACATATCTGTTTCCAAAGTGTAGGATTTATATAGTCTGCTCCCTAAATAGATTTATTATCAGACCTACTAATGACATGGTGATTTCCAATTGAGCACTGCACTCAGCGGTCAGGAAAAGGTGAAAGTTGTGCCTGATCACTGTGCAGTAATCTCTGTTGGAAGCACAGATCTGCAGGAGGGTAAGATCATGCTTCGATATGACCAACTCTTGCAGTACCTAGGCTCACGCAAGAAATAATGACTTGGGTGAGGTTGCTGATGACTGGTACTCATGAAATGATAGGTGAGTAAAGCTCCCATTTCAGATAAAAGCAAGGAGGAACAGAGAAATCTCAACTGTAGGAAGCAAAAATCTAAACATTTTAAAAAGTGGTTTGCAAGATTAGTATTAAATAATGAATAACAAATAAATGCAATTGCATTTTCACAATCTTAAGTAGTCAAAGGCCTATTTACTCTGTGTCACCATTTTGTCAGTGAAAATTGCATTCTCTTCTCATCTTTTGTTTTCCAGTATTCCTAAATCAAAAGCCTTGGTATTTGACATTATTGGAGATGGGAACCTGCCCCGAATCAATGTCCTTCAGCCTTTGCTCCGCAATAAGATAGGGAATCCCTTGTTGATCTACTCACGTTTACTGTTGGGTCAAATGGAGAAGCTGCCTGTTGTGCTGAAAAATGATGGTACCTTACCTGTACAGGTAAGGTGGTGAACTCAGATTTCATATTCAGTCATAATTCAGTGGCATAAAATACACCTATTTTAGTTTCACAAAATTCACTCCTGTCGATTGCTTTCTACTGCTGCAGCTGAACTTTCAAATCATTGAATGAATTTGGTCACTAGTGTTAATGCCCTCATCTGAGGGTACTCTTGAGATGATTAACAGTAGGCAAAATGTTGATCTGAGTGTGATGTAGTGCTGTTCCCCTAACTTTACTCTGGAAGCATATTCCAATTTAAGTGAAAAATGAGAAGAGGACTAATTGGAGATTGTGGCCTCAAGGGTTCTGTGCCTATTATATCATGCCCCTCAGTTGGGCCTTTAGTTGTATGAGATCCCGATTTTAAAAAGTATTCAATTATAGACCTAGAAGCCTGAATACCTCATACTTCCCTCAGGTTTCAGTTTCCTTTTATGTCAACTACTACTAAGGTCCCATACAGTAACGTCTGGCTAGTAATACAGTCCTGTCTTTTGGACACTATTATAATGTAAATGAGCTGTAATACATGTCTTTGAAGGCTAGGAACACCACCTCATAAGGCAACTTTGTGTCTACCTCAATGGCAAAAGTGTCACCAGTGGCAAAGGTAACCGGCCAACCATGAGCTTCATTTAGTCTTTGATCCGACACCTTGTTCATTCATATAGGTCTGCAATATGATTTGATGACTTGTGGTAACTTTCCCTGATATCAGGAGAATCTGAGGTCAGAGAGTGAAGTCATGAAATGCAACTTTGTAGTCCAAGTCTACCCTACAGTGTAGATCTGCCCAAGTTGGTGTAGTCAGACATTGCAAAAACATATGAAAAGAAATAAGAGTAGGCCTCTCAAATTTGCCCCGCCATCCATTAAGATCATGGTTTCTGTTACGCTCCTGATAGACAGTTGGTGAAGGAAGAAGCCAGAATTTTTAACTTGGGATAGATTTATTCACAGAGTGAAACATTACAGGTACATGTCTCTGACTCCACTCTACTCTCATATCAGTGTCTCTGTGTAAAGTAACCATCCAATTAATGCCCTCCATCTATATGTACTCAACCTCAATTGATTCAATTAATAAATTCCCTTCTTTTTCTTTAAATGAAAATTAATGCACAAACTTCAAAAAAAGAGAAATATTTTTCCATATTCCATACAAAGCATTACATGGAGATGCTCCTCTTCTCAAACCCCCAACAATTTTAGTACAAATACCGTTTTGTGAAACAGTTAATTGATAACTTGCATCAACCCATTTGATATTGGATACTCCCTCCCTTTCGAACATTTGTTTCCATCTCAAGGTCAACCCTTAATCTTTTTTCACTCACTTTTTGAGAGAGTGTACACAGATTATCCTTGTGGAATAATGTAACATTATTTGGGAAAACTATTTTCAGTACTTCCCTTGTATAGAATTTCTCTTAACATATTTGACAAATGGAAACCCATATCTATTGCTTCCACAAGAACCAGTGTTTCTTTGGCCAAAGTATTTTCAACAACCCTTTTTATTTTCTTAGCTTGCCTGGCTAAAGGACAACATTTCCCAATTTCACCTACAAAAAATATTATGAAACAAGCTGCATGCGAACACCCAATCAGGAAGATTAGCATGAGAAGCTAATCTTCCTGATTGGGTGTTCTTTGTGTCACCCAAGGATAGAAACTTAAGTACACATTCCTCAATATTTAATTTTTAAGTGTTTTATTTGCCCTTAAAGCAACCTTGACTTGAGTGTTTCCTCATAGTAATTAATTCCAATATATCAAAACTAGCATCTAGTCTTGTCTAAGTGCATAACCAATTCAACTGATCAATCAAGCTCACCAACTGCTCTCTTCTTTAGACATCAGCATCTTTATGATGACCTAGCATGATTAACCAAGATGGGAATAACACTCTCTAAATAGGATTTCTACTTTAAGTCATTCCAGACCTACTATCTAAACCAACATATTTAAAAGCCCCTGAAGCCTGACTCTCAGTCTAAAATTCTCTTTAATCCATTCTGCAGCACCACCCCATAAGTCATCAACATGCATCGTAAAGATGCCTGAAAGTGTCCCTTTTAATGATGCCAATAAAACATTGCAGGATCTGGTTTCAGCTGAACACAGCTTACTTTCAGCAAAACAGATATCACCCAAAAAAAACACCCATGAGGCATCATTCAGGCCATAAACACCTTTCAGTTTCTACACCTTCTTGCATCGCTTGCCTCTTTGGACAGTTTTAGAACACTTTTCTCTGAAAGTTATCACCCTGCAGAAAAAGCTTTTATGTTGTTTGATCTATACTCCCATGAATCTGTGACCAAAAGAGCCAAAAAAAGACTTTCAAGATTACTTTTCTGGCTGTGGGAGAGTCCACTCATATCTGTATTGCCCAGTCGCTCTTAAAAACCCAGAGCAAGTAGCCTAGTTTTAGCCTCGAGTTCCATCTGCAAGGACTTTGTCAGTAGATACGAACAAGGAGGAGTTGGCGATTCAGCTCTTCGAGCCTGCTCCGCCAGTTAATAAGATCCGAGTAACCTGAAATCCCACTACTGCCGATAACCTATCAGCCCTTTGCTTACCAGGAATCTATCCACCTCTGTCTTAAAAATATTCAAAGATTCTGCTTCCACTGCCTTTTCAGGAAGAGAGTTCCAAAGACTCAAGACTCTCTGAGTGAAAAAAATTTGCCTCATCTGTTTTAAACAAACGACCCCTATTTTTAAACAGTGACCCCTAGTTCTAGATTCTCCCACAAGAGGGAACATCCTCTCCACATCCACCCAGTCAAGATCCCTCAGGATCTTAAAGGTTTCAATCAAGTCACCTCTCACTCTTCTAAACTCCAGAGGAAACAAGACTAGCCTGTCCAGCCTTTCCTCATAAGACAACCCACCCATTACAGGTATTAGTCTGGTAAACCTTCTCTGAACTGCTTCCAACGCATTTATATCCTTCCTTGAATAAGGTGACCAATACTGTACACAGTAGAATCCATCTTAGTGACAAGGCTGTCTATTTTCTATATGATACTTCAGAATAAATTCCAAAATCCTTCCAATTATCTAATTCTTTGTTCTGCCACTCTTATTAATTTACCCTCAGGTTTATTAACAGCCACTAAAACTTCACATTCATGAGGATTTCTGCTTCTAAACGTATCCTAAGACCTTTCTGTAGCCGTCCTATCATTGTGTAACTTATTCACGCTACACTTCAACATCTTTTGAGACTACTACTCTAAGATCTCTCTTGCATGGTTGTGGTCATTTTCTAACACAAGAGACACTCTCAGACCCATTATTAGGATTTACACTGTGCTTTTTTCACTTTCCACTCTTTTCCCCCGTTCTGCCAGTGCATGAACCTCACTTTGTGGCCATTATTCTGAACATTCAACTTGTCAGTAGCTTTTCCTGCACGTCCCACAATTGTTGTACCCTCAATACATCCCAGAGGCACCCGAATTCCTCCTCCAGGCATTTGACCTTTGGATGCGATAGCTCTGTTCTGTGTGTCATGATCATTCACCTTACCATTATCTAGGCCTTGATCTATGTTATTCTGTTCCTCAGCACCCGATGAGAAAACACAAATATGAGAGATACAGGGTGCCTCATTGCCTATCATCTGCTCAGATTCTGAGATGTAATCAGTCCCAATTAACTGTGAGAAACGAGACTTAACCTGCTGAGTTTTTCCAGCATTTTGTATTTTTTATACGAGACTTAATAGTTTGATTGCAATGTTAAATAACTACTGTTTTACCATCATGATCTATTACCTTACCAGGGCCATTTTATTCCCTATGCCCCTCTCTTTTGTAATCCACCAAATCTCCTGAATTGAAGCGAACAGTAGTCAGGATGTGGGGCACAAGATACACCAGGAGATAGAAAAGGCGTGTAAGAAAGGCAAGGTTACAGTGATCATGGGGGATTTCAATATGCAGGTAGACTGGGAAAATCAGGTTGGTAGTGGATCCCAAGAAAAGGAATTTGTGGAATGTCTACGAGATGGCTTTTTGGAGCAGCTTGTGGTGGAGCCCACTAGGGAACAGGCAATTCTAGATTTAGTGATGTGTAATGAGGCAGATTTGATAAGGGAGCTTAAGGTGAAGGAACCCTAAGGAGGAAGTGACCATAATATGATAGAATTTACCCTGAAATTTGAGAGGAAAAAGCTGGAATCAGATGTAACGGTATTACAATTGAATAAAGGTAACTACAGAGGCATGAGAGAGGAGCTGGCTAGAATTTACTGGGAGATGAGCCTAGCAGGAAAGACAGTGGAACAGCAATGGCAGGAGTTTCTGGAGTAATTTGGGAGACTGCAAAAATTCATCCCTAGGAAGAAGAAGCATACTAAAGGGAGGACAAGGCAACCATGGCTGACAAGGGAAGTCAGGGAGAGAATAAAAGCTAGAGAGAAAGCATACAATGCGGCGAAGAGCAGTGGGAAACCAGGGGATTGGGAAGCCTACAAAGACCAACAGAGGACAACTAAAAAAGAAATAAGGAGGGAGAAGATTAAATATGAGGGTAAACTAGCCAGTAATATAAAAGAAGATTGCAAGAGTTTTTTTAGATATATAAAGGGTAAGAGAGAGGCAAAAGTGGACATTGGGCCACTGGAAAATTACGTTGGAGAAGTAGTAGTGGGGAACAAAGAAATGGTGGAGGAACTGAATAGGTACTTTGTGTCAGTCTTCACAATGGAAGACACAAGTAACATCCCCAAAGTTCAAGAGAGTTGGGGGGCAGAGGTGAGTATGGTGGCCATTACCAAGGAGAGGGTGCTAGGAAAACTGAAAGGTCTGAAGGTGGATAAATCACCTGGACCAGATGGATTACACCCCAGAGTTCTAAAGGAGATAGCTGAAGAGATAGTGGAGGCGTTAATGGTGATCTTTCAAGAATCACTGAAGTCAGGGAGGGTCCCAGAGGACTGGAAAATCGCTAATGTAACCCCCCTGTTTAAGAAGGGAGTGAGGCAAAAGACGGGAAATTATAGGCCGATTGGCCTGACCTCGGTCGTTGGTAAGATTTTAGAGTCCGTTATTAAGGATGAGATTTCAGAATACTTGGAAGTGCATGGTAAAATAGGGCAAAGTCAGCATGGTTTCATCAAGGGGAGGTCATGCCTGACAAATGTGTTAGAATTCTTTGAGGAGGTAACGAGTAGGTTAGACAAAGGAGAGCCAATGGATGTTATCTACTTGGACTTCCAGAAGGCCTTTGACAAGGTGCCGCACAGGAGGCTGCTCAGCAAGATAAGAGCCCATGGTGTTAGAGGCAAGGTACTAGCATGGATAGAAGACTGGCTGTCTGGAAGGAGGCAGAGAGTGGGGATAAGGGGCTCCTTCTCAGGATGGCGGCCGGTGACTAGTGGAGTTCCGCAGGGATCGGTGTTGGGACCACAATTTTTCACTTTATACATTAATGATCTAGATGAAGGAACTGAGGGCATTCTGGCTAGGTTTGCAGATGATACAAAGATAGGTGGAGGGACAGGAGGAGGCTGGGAGGCTGCAGAAGGATTTGGACAGGTCAGGAGAATGGGCAAAGAAGTGGCAGATGGAATACAACGTGGGGAAGTGTGAGGTCATGCACTTTGGTAGGAAGAATAGAGGCATAGACTATTTTCTAAATGGGGAGAGAATTCAGAAATCTGGAGTGCAAAGGGACTTGGGAGTCCTATTCCAGGATTCTCTTAAGGTTAACTTGCAGGTTGAGTCGGTAGTTAGGAAGGCAAATGCAATGTTGGCGTTTATTTCGAGAGGACTAGAATATAAAAGCAGAGATGTGCTGCTGAGGCTTTATAAGACTCTGGTCAGACCACATTTAGAATATTGTGAGCAATTTTGGGCCCCATATCTCAGGAAGGATGTTCTGGCCCTGGAGAGGGTCCAGAGGAGGTTCGCGAGAATGATCCCAGGAATGCAAGGCTTAACATATGAGGAATGTTTGAGGACTCTGGATCTATACTCGATGGAGTTTAGAAGGATGAGGGGGGATCTGATTGAAACTTACAGAATACTGAAAGGCCTGGATAGAGTGGACGTGGGGAAGATGTTTCCATTAGTAGGAGAGACTAGGACCCGAGGGCACAGCCTCAGAGTAAAGGGAAGACCTTTTAGAACAGAGATGAGGAGAAACTTCTTTAGCCAGAGAGTGATGAATCTATGGAATTCATTGCCACAGAAGGCTGTGGAGGCCAGGTCAATGAGTGTATTTAAGACCGAGATAGATAGGTTCTTGATTGGTAAGGGGATCAAAGGTTACGGGGAGAAGGCGGGAGAATGGGGTTGAGAAACTTATCAGCCATGATTGAATGGCGGAGCAGACTCGATGGGCCGATTGGCCTAATTTCTGCTGCTATGTCTTATGGTCTCATGGTCTTAAGTCTATCACGTTTGGTCTTATGACACCTCAAGAGTTCTCTAAATTTTTTCTGAGGCCTCAACCTTGATGAAAGCTCTTCTGCCTGTATATAAAGCATTCAATTGTGCAAAGAAATGGAACTAATTGTAGTGCCTTCCAGAGAAAGAGCACTATCGCCCAGCACAGAGGGTAATTTGGGATTTCTCCCATAGACCAATTGATAGAGACTACCCTCCAACCGTCTGAAGTTAATTATTGGCATGAACTGTCCCTGCCAATGCAGTTGTCAACTTGCAATTTGGTTGATCTGTTAAGATTTTATGTGGCATTTCATTGTTCACCACATGATTCCTGTCATAGAGTCCATTGCTGACAGGACTTTCAGCTGTGGTATTCATGATGTTAATGTTTTCACATGTCTCTAAACTCGTCATTTTGAAATTTCCCTCCATCAAGCAGGAACTTAGCTGGTGCCCCAAATATGGACTCTAATCAATTCTTTGACTTTGTCTCTCATCACCCTTTTGCCCTTACTAGATATAATAAAAGAAAAACTAAATCTGGCTGCGATAACTATAAAGTGTAAAATAAAAATATTCCTGCTCTTGTCCCTACCTTTAGCTCCATGGTAACCACTCGTTAAAGTTACAAGCTTAGAATTGGGCATGGTGGTCTCCTCTAATATATTTTACAGATTTCACACTTTGTACTAATCTCTTCCATGAGCCTCATATACTCATCAACCACGCCTGCATCTTTTAGCAGAATTTTTAATCCTTGACAAGAAGAGAAGCAAATTGTGTAGCTTAAAGACGATTTGTTTTTTCTGATACTTGTCACCTGATGCCACTAATGCTGGTTAGAAATGTCACATACTGTTAAGGGGATACAATAATGCCCTGATTGAGTAAACTGCAGATCCACTGATTTTCTAAAACATTAGCCTTATCATGCTCCATGTCCAGTTTCACCTGTGCCTTTTTCATGGCAGACTTACTTGACAGGCAGACTTACTCAACAGGAATGCTACCTCACTGGGACCACATCAGCACTGAACTGGGTTATTTCAGCTATTTTGCACCGAATCACCACTTTTTAGTGACTTCAATGCACTGTCCTCACCCTACCTAAAACAAGTAGAGCTTTCATACTCCCTACCTTGCATCAATATTTACTACCAAGTGAATCTAGTTAATTTACAACAATTTATTCAACATACTGTCATGGTGCAAGCACTATCTAACACAGATGAATGAGTCCATAGCTAACACTCATCACCAGACTAAAGATTCTTGTGACTAGTACAATTCCTTCTGATTGGTCAGCCTCAGAATTCTGTCATGCGTCGCTTCGAAGACTCTGCTTTTCCACTTTGGGCAGTTAATTGGATAATGAAATTTTGAGTTACACCTGAAGCACCTGTTATCTGCTCTCTGGGGCTCATTTGCCAATTATTGCTGTTTCATTCTTGTCTTCTACTGTGATATCCAGATCCACATGAAAGGAGCTATTGGATGATATTGTGTCCATATGGCATTCTGCAACAGCAATTTAGCTAATCCCATCCACACAGCTGAACAAATTCTCTCTTCAGGTGCTTATCCAACTCCCTTTTGAAATCCACAATTGAACCTGTCTCCACCAGAAACTCAGGCAGTGCATTCCAGATCCTAACTTTTTAAAAATTAATTCATGGGACGTGGGCTTCACTGGCTAGGCCAGCATTTATTGCTCACCTCTAGTTGCCTTTGAGAATCGCTGCAGTCCATGTGGTGTAGATACATGAAGGTTAACTATTTGCTGCATAAAATGTTTTCCTCATGATGCCATTGATTCTTTTGCCAATTACTCAACCTTTTGACCAATGGGAACAAATTCTCCCTCCCTACTCTGTCTAGATCCCTCATGAATTTGAGTACCTCTAACAAATCTCCTCTCAATCTTCTCCAAGGAGAACAACCCTGGCTTCTGCTACCTATCCAATGAAGTCCTTATTCCCTGAAACTATTCTGAAAATGTTTTCTTCGCCCTCTCTTACACCTTCATATACTTCATTAAAGTATGATGTCCAAAATTGGACACAATTCCCCAGTTGAGGAAAACCATTGCTTTAAAGGTTAAGTCATATCTTCTGTAGTGATTGTAGGTAAAGTCTTTCCTACTATTTTTAGGTGTCGCGTGATTGTACTGATGAATCAACCCTAAGCGTGGGTAATCTTAGGGGCAGAGCTTTCTAGTTGTGGACCTGGTTCAAGCATGTAGCTTCTACAAGAACTCTGTAAATAAAGTTCTGTTTCAACTAAGAAACCTGTCCGATACATCAAGTTTGTTACAACTGGCGGTAAGGATAAAAAGCTCCAACGCTGCAGCTCACCTCGTGAATGTGAGTACATCAGTTCTTAAGGGAAGATAGAAAGGTATACTCACCAGTCATGCCACTCTTTGGCAGAATCTACTCTTATGAGTCATCCATGGAAGACTGGAGTCAGTACATAGAACGCCTAGGTTTTTATTTCGTGGTGAATGAAATAACAGCAAGGAGAAGCAGAAGGCAGTTCTTTTAAGTGTCTACGGGAGCAAAACATAAAACTTCAACTGTAGTCTGATGGCCCCAAACGCGCCCAATTCTAAATCTTTTAACGAGCTGGTAGACCTCGTGAAGACACATTTTCAGCTGAAATCATCAGTAATTATGCAGACATTTAAGTTCAACTCCAGAGTAAGTGCCCCGGGTGAGTCAATCGCAACTTACATCACAAAATTGAAACAGTTGACTGAGCATTGCGACTTCGGAGATGCAACTGGTCATTGAGTGTCAGACCATTTGGTTTGTGGCATACATGACAGCACTATTCAACACCGTTTACTTGCAGTAGTTAATATTGATTTGAAGTGCACCATGGAAATAGCGCTAGCAATGGAGAGTGCTGAGAGGGACTCGCAGACTTTGCGGAGTGTGCAACACGGCGCCGTTCTTCAGTTGGGGCGAGAACCTACTGCCAGGTGTGGTGCGAAAACCAGAGAGATGGCTGCAAAGCAGGAGACAGCCACTACTGTTCAAGAAACAAAAGGCATACCGGAAACATCCCACCAGCAATTCAGAAATTAATTTGTTACCGATATGGGGTAACCATGTACCGGAAACCTGCAGATTTAAGGAGGCAGAATGGCATTACTGTCACAAAAAAGGGCATATAATAAAACAATGCAGTGTGAAATCAAGAGAGCCAATCAGACAGCAGACCAAGATGATTGAAATACACAATATAACTGAACTGAAGCTGCTGATACTGATATCTATTCCCTATACAATGTCAAAGCAGTAAAAACTGAACCAATCACCATCTCCCTTCAAGTGAATGGGAAGCCTCGAGTCATGGAGGTAGACGCAGGAACATTGACCACAGTGGTGGGAGAACACACATTTAAATACCTAAGTGAAGGTACCCAGCCACTGAGTCTGGAGCAAACCGCGGCTCAGCTGAGGATGTACACTGGAGAGTCAATACAGGTAAAAAGCATCGCCCACTGTACCTGTATCCTACAGGCAACAGACACTCGAGCTTCGGGCGATCATTGTAATAGGTGAAGGGCCTAGTCTTCTGGGCTGCGATTGGTTACAAAAAATTAAGCTCAACTGATCAGAAATGTTTCAAGTGAGAACAGGAGGAATTCCTGAGCCCTTAAGGAAGTATGACAGCATATTTCATGACAAATTGGGAAAGATAAAAAGCCTACAAGCAAAAATATATGTAGATTCAGAGGCAACACTCCGGTTCTTTAAGGCCAGACCTGCACCTTAGGAGAAGGTGGATGCAGAATTGTGCCGCTTAGTGAAGCTAGGCACAATCCTGGAAGTCCAACTCTTGGAATGGGCAGCGCCCATGCTCCCTGTGATGAAACCTGATTAACCTATTTGCGCCTGCGGAGACTACAAATTAACTGTAAACGAGGCTGCTAAGTTAGATAAATCTCCTACCCCAAGGATTGAAGATTTGTACGCTAAGCTAGCTGGAGGAAAATCCTACACCAAACTGGACATGAGCCATGCATAGCAACAGCTAGAGCTGGACAGCACCTCTAGAGGATATGTAAAAATCAACACGCACAAGGGCCTGTACCAGTATACACACTGACCCTTTGGTGTATCACCTGCCTGTGCTATCTTCCAAAGGACCATAGAAAGCCTATTGCAAGGACTTCCCTAAGTAGTTGTGTACCTGGATGACATCCTAATCCTACAGGATCAGTGGAAGCTGAACATTTGGCCAACCTAGAAGAGGTTTTAAGAGGCTTTTTGGAAGCTGGTATATGATTGAAGAAAGAGAAGTGTACTTTTCAAGCAACTGAAGTCACTTACTTGGGTCATTGAGTAGATGCCCAGGGGTTGCATCCAGTAGAGGCGAAGGTCAGGGCAATCAAGGAGGCACAAACTTGTCATGGTTAGCCCCTTTACACTTATTATTGAAAAAGTCAATGGAAGGCGCAACAAGAAGCAGCTTTCGTAAAAGTCGAGAAGCTATGACATTCATCATGTCTACTAGTACATTATGAACCATCAAAAGAATTAATAGTAACCTGTGATGCAACTCCCTACGGTGTGGGAGTTGTGTTGTCACACAGGATGGAAGATGGTTCCGAAAGGCCAATGGGCTATGTCTCCAGAACCCCCTCTGCAGCCGAGAAGGGGCACTCATAACTTGAAAGGAAGGTTTATCCATAATATTTGGAGTCAAGAAGTTCCATGAATATCTGCATGGTCGACATTTCACTATTGTGTCGGATCATAAGCCACTAATGGGTTTATTTAGTGAAGATAAAGCAATTCTGCCGATAGTCTCAGCCAGAATTCAACAATGGGCTTTGATTTTGTCGACATACGAGTACACCTTTATGCACCGTCTGCGTGTGCATATTGCAAATGCAGATGCACTCAAGTCACCTTCCGTTACCAGATAGCATTGTATATGCTCCAGTGCCTCAAGTTGTGTTGAACTTCTTGGCCGGTCTGTGCGAAGAAAATACGGAATTTGACAAAAGTCCAAGACCAGGCAATGCCAGGATGGTCAAATGCACCAGTCTCTGAAGAGACAAGACCATTCCATGCCCATAAAACTTGAGTTATGTTGTCAAGATGGAATCTTGTGGGGAGCAAGAGTCGACGTCCTTTCACAAGGCAGAGAACCACTCAAGACAGAGCTTCACAGTGCACATCCAGGCATTTCGAAAATAGCTTCACGCAAGCATCTTCAGGTGGCTAGGTATAGACAGTGCCATAGAAAAAATGGCTAAACACTGTCTCAAGTGTCAACAACAACAGAAGTTGCCAGTTTCAGCTCCACTGCACCCATGGTAGTGGCCTGGTCAACCCTGGGTTAGATTACATATAGACTATGTAGGTCCATTTTTAGGCACCACATTTTTATTGATCATCAAAGTGCATTCTAAGTGGATGGATGTGTATGAAGTTAGGTCATTGACATTGTGTGCAACTATTGAAAAGTTGAGCCAATGCTTTAGTACACATGGCCTGCCAGAAGTCATTGTTTGTGATAACTGTACTGCCTTCACTATTACAGAATTCCAGAGATTCGTGAGTTTAAATGGAATTAAACATTAAAATAGCACCATATCGTTCCTCATCCAATGTGTTAGCAGGAAGAGCAGTGCAAACTTTCAAAACAGGAATGAAGAAGTTACCCGAAGGAACATTAGAAACTTGAATTTTGCATTTTCTTCTCAATTATCGTGCGACTCCTCATGCAACTATGGGTTCAACACTGTCTGAATTAATGATGAAACGCCACCTTCATACAAGGTTAAGTCCGGTGTTTCCAAACTTAGAGGGGAAGGTAGCGAAGAACCAGAACACTCAGAAAATGAATCATTATATTCATAGGAAAGCTTGAAAATTTACTGTGGGAGATTGTTTTCATGCGAAATTTTGGAAATGGACCTAGTTGAGTTTCTGGTATAATTGTCTCTGAAACTGGACCTTTGTCATACCAAGTGGAAGTGGAGGACCGGATTGTTTGAAAACATGTGGATCATCAGAGGAGTAGAGAGGCACTCCACAACCAGTTATTCCACTTGTAATTGATGTCAAACCTTTAATCCCCGAGGTGACAGATCGACCTAGAATAGACATACCTGATGTCTATTTCGAATTAACTAATTCTGAACTGCTATTGTCCAAGGGCGTCCCTGATGCTGCAGTTCCTGGTCATGTCGATCCAGTGGGAGAACCTCAAGTCGTAGAGCTACGTTGCTCTAACCGAATTATAAAACCACCTCAGAGACTTTATTTATAATCGCATGACCTGTGTATATGTTGTGGATTAAAATATGTAAATAAATGTAAAATACTGAAGGGGGAGGAATATAGTGATTGTAGGTAAAACCTTTCCTACTGCTATTAGGGGTCATGTGGTTGTACTGCCAAATCAGCCCTAAGTGCAGGTAATCTTAGGGATGGTGCTTATTAGCCGTGGACCTGGTTCAAGCATGTAGCTTCTACAAGAGCTCTGTAAATAAAGCTCTGTTTCAAGTAAGAACCCTTTCCAGTACATCAAGTTTATTACAACTTCCTTGCTCCTGTACTCTGTGGATTGATTTATAAAGCCCAAAATCCCATATGTCCTTTTAAACCTCTTTCTCAACTGGTCCTGCTACCTTCAATGATTTGTGAACATATACCCCCAGGTCTCTGTTACGGCACCTCTTTTAGAATATATTGTCTCTCCTCAATCATAGACTCAGAATCATAGGGTGATTACAGCACAGAGGGAAGCCATTCGGCCCATTGTGTATTTGTCTGCTCTCTGCAGAAGCAATCTTTCTACCAAAGTTTTTCATTTCATACTTCTCTGCACTAACTTCATCTGCCACATGTCTGCCCATTTCATCACCCTGTCTGTCCTCTTGAAGTCTTATAATGCTCCTCAGTTTACAATACCCACAAGCTGTGTTAGCTGCAAATTTTGAATTTGTATTCTCTACACCAAAGTCTAAGCCACTAACATAGATCAAGAAAAGCAGTGGCCCTGATACCAAGACGTAGGGAACCCCACTGTCTACCTTCCTCCAGAAAAAAAGCAACCACTTATAACTTCTGTTTTCCTGTCAGCCAGCCAACTTTGATGCTGCCACAGTTCCTTTTATTCCATGGGCGTAATCTTTGCTCACAAGCCTATTATGTGGCACTTTATCTGTTGTATATGCCTTTAAATGATAGCAGCATGCCATTGTAGCATGGCAGAGCAAGAGTTAATGTTGGACTGGAGAACAGTTTCACCTACGGTATAATGTATTGTGTCACATGATAGTAGACTGGTGTAGTAGAGTGTAGAAGGAGCCAGCATGGAGGCAGCACCCATGCATGGCAGTACCTGGGATATGCACATAGTTATGGGTTAACAATAAATGGTTTATGTTTAAACATAAAAGTCTCAAGACCTCTTAGCGAGACACCAAATGAACCGTCACAACATGGTGATAGCTAAATGAATGTAGACAGGAAGAAACTTTTCCCCTTGGTGGAGGGATCAATAACGAGGGGACATAGATTTAAGGTAAGGGGCAGGAGGTTTAGAGGGGATGTGAGGAAGAATTTTTTCACCCAGAGGGTGGTGGGATTCTGGAACTCACTGCCAGAAAGGGTGGTAGAGGCAGAAACCCTCATAACATTTAAGAAGTATTTGGATGTGCACTTGCGATGCCATGGCATACAAGGCAATGGGCCTAGTGCTGGAAAATTGGATTAGAATAGTTAGGTACTTGTTTGACCGGCGCAGACTTGATGGGCCGAAGGGCCTTTTTCTGTGCTGTAGACCTCTATGACTCTATGAACCCAGAACCTGCAAGTAGCTGGAGAAAGACTCCAGAATCCCAAGGTATGAAAAGCTTAAGAAACCAAAGCCTGACCTTAGAGAAGTGTGCCTACTTTGAAGACACTGTTGGAGATTGCCTAAATAGAAAGCTCCATTAAAGACGTAAAGGCTGAAGGACTCTACCAGAGCACGTGGAGATCCATTGCTAGACCTGAGCAAAAAAGGCTGAGTCAAGGAACTTGGCCTGATCATCAGAAAAACTGAGCAAATTTCAAAAATAAAACAAAGGACAAAGAAGGTGAAACCAGAAGAATCTCCTGTAAGGAGGAATCCACTGTGCAGATAATGAGATTGATTGAAGGCAGAGTTCAAGAGACCTAGCCAAATCACAAGAAGGGTGAGAAAAATACAGTAAGGTGAGCAAAATACAAAAAAAAATCTGAACTTTTCTTTTAAAATAAGCAGCAGTCAGGGTCAGCACATCCAGAGCGCAGCCGAAGGGGAGCTGCAGTGAAGGGGTCTACAGCCAGCACCATAACTGAGCTGGATTGTTAAAAAAAGAGATGTTTTTAAAAGCGGCAGGCAGAAAAAAAAAATCACCCTGAAATTGATTTTCACAACTCAGAGGAGCTTTTTGTTGCAGTTTTAGAAGTTTAAAAAAGGACGACCTGTGATCGAAGCAAGAGCCCGCTGAACCCGACAAAGTACAGGAAGATCAGAGAGAAGAAAAAGGCAGCCATAGAGCCATTTAAAAGAGAAAAAAGTGGTTCCTGCACAGACATTAAGAGAGCAATGACATTTAACGCAATAACTGAAAAAAAATTAAAACAGCCATGGATTGAAAATTAGAACCACCAGACTCAATTTGGCTAAGGCAAAGGCTAAAGCAGACCCAAGATTGGGAGCCTTGAAGAAGAAAATTTTTAGATTGCAGGAGTACATCAGGATTACATAAGGAATTAGAAGTAGAAGTTAATAAATTTCTATCCTTGCTTGGTAAATGTGTGGGTGAAGTGACCATAAAACAAGCTATAGATGAATCCTCAACCACATTTGGTGAGATATTAAAAAGTTTTGACAAATATTTTAAATTCCTAAGTGTTGGAGAGTGCAGACCTTACGAGCAGGTTTAGAACACCAATAAAGCACTGAAGGGGCAAGGCGACCCGAGATGGAGGGAGACAATACTCAAGCAAACCGCAAGATGGTCACAGACCATGTCAGTGCTATGAAGTGCACGAGCCGAAGATTTTAGTGCAAAAGAAAGAAAAGGCTGAGAAGCACCTGAAAGGCTTAAACATTAAGTTTTTCAAAATGCTGACACAACCCAAACTGAAACAGCAGGTGGCAGTGTCCAACAAACAGATGGTTGTGAATGGATGAATGCTATCAGAGGTAACCCAAAAGAAACAAAACCTGCAAAAAGAAAATGAAGCTATTTCACAGGAAAATATTTGTATCAAAGCTGAACTGGAAGCTTTGAAGCTCAAGTTTCAAGCTGAGTATATACCTTTGAAAATGCACGATAAACTGAAGTCTCTGTTGAACCATGCTGTTCGAGATCTGAACAAACAAATTTCAGAGATGACACAAAGGCACCAGGAAGAAATAATGACCCTCAATTCCATAGCTGACAAATCAAAACAGGAATTGGGAAAACTCAACCAAATGTACAGCCAGGTACAACAGCAGGCAGAAAAGGCACTCAATGAAGTTGCAACCCTAAAAGACTCTTTGTAGAATCAATATGTAGCCATGGAAAAACATGAGCAAAAAACATGTTGAATACTACTTCAGAAAGAGCTGCATTAGGAGCTATCAGTAGCAACAAAGCAATCCACTGAAGTGCAGAGTTAGCTGGCAAGAGGTCAACAAGAAAATTAACAGTTGAAAGAACAGCTTCCTTCAAATGCAGAAGGAATACATAATCTGTTAGCAGCATGAAGACTGTCTTAAACAGCAGAATGGAAGAACAGAAGAAGAAATGCAAAGAGACTGCTGAATTACAAGAAAACTCAAGGCAAAGCAATTGAGCTTCACAAAGAAAATGAAAACCTGTTGAAGGATCTTCACATGTTACAAAGATCCCTCAGCTCAAAATTTGTTCCTCTGGAAAATTACAAAGAAAAGCAAAATGAATTTAACGTCACTCTGAACAAGCTGAAGAACTAGTTGGCAGAGAAGATTCAACAATGTTCAATATTCCAGGAAGAAACCAGAAGGTACAAGAAAGAGATTGAAGAGCCGAAGAAACAGCTGAATAAAAAGAGAAGGCATTGAAAGGAAAAGCTGTAGAACTTTCCAAGCTGCGAGTGGATAACGAAGCCATGAGTAGTACAATTACAGAACTGAAACAAGTTCAGACTTCGCTAGACAGAGACCTGGCCAACAGGGAAACCAAAATGAAGGATAAGGTCAAAGCTCTGCTTCAAACAGAGAAAGAAAAGACAAAAACAAGATCGGAAAATTCAAATGCGATGCTGAAGCTCCAGGGACTAGAAGAATAATCACTGGATGCCTCAAGCGTACAGAGAACCATTGAGTTGTTGGAAATGACATGGCTGAAATGAAAATTAAGAACCGAGAATGTCAAGAAAATGTTGAACAGTTGCAAGGAAAAGTAGAAGCTCTCAAAGGAGCGTGAAGAGTCTCAGAAACAATTAGCAGAAGTAAAATTAAAGAATATGAGCTTGAAAGATAGCACACGGGAATTAGGATCTGCTAAGGAAAAACTGGTCAGTATAGAGAACTGACTTTCACATACAGAAGATGAGTTTGATGAAATGTTGAAAGTTCATCATGAAAAAAGCAATGAAATTCTTGAACTTTGATCTAATTTGAAGAACATGAAAGAGGAGATGTGCAGTATGGAAGAGCAAATCCAGATTTTAAAAGTAGAAAAAGCAAAATTCTAAGAAAGATATTGATGAGCTAACATGTGACTTGGAAGAATCTAAGGAGCAGTCAGTGACCATACAAACATACATATGAACATACGAATTAGGAGCAGAAGTAGGCCACTCAGCCTCTCGAGCCTGCTTCACCATTCAATAAGATTATGGCTGACCTGATTGTCACCCCACATTCCTGCCTACTCTTGATAACCTTTCAGCCCCTTGCTAATCAAGGATCTATCCAGCTGTGCCTTAAAAATATTCAAAGACTCTGCTTACGCTGCCTTTTGAGGAAGAGAGTTCAAAGACTCACAACCCTCAGAAAAAAGTTCTCCTTATCTCTGTCTTAAATTAGCAACTCCTTATTTTTAAACAGTGACCCCTAGCTCTAGATTCTCCCACAAGAGAAAACATCCTCTGCACATCCACCCTGTCCAGACCTCTCAGGGTCTTAAAGGTTTCAATCAAGTGTGGAGGAAAGACTCCGAAAGGAATTGAACGTCCAAATGAAGTTGTTAAGTGTGTATAAGGACCTCACAATTAACTCTGAAACAAAGACAACTGAACTCAGAGTAGCTGCTGAGCTGAATGAAAAGACTCATAAGCTTACAAAAGAATTGGAAAATAAAAGAGTTAACAAATGTTTGGCTGAAATTGTATGAGTGGAGATGAAGGTTTTTTTTTGAAACATCAACGTCCAGGAGGTCCCCAAGAAAAAAGAAAATCCAAGCCCACTCTAAGAATGAATGGAGTGCACATTCCCTTCAGGAGATACGTGACAAACCCACACAGTGTCCAAACAAAGCAGACTGGTCATTAAGAGAAACGCAACTCAGAGGAGTGCAAAAAGCAAATCAAATGAAGATAATCAGGTATCGGAAACGCAGTACTATAATTTCACGGTCAAATTGACAAAGTCAACCCAAAGCAACTGAGACTACCAATTCTCCTGTGATGGACCGGGATGTTGAAGAATTGTCAATTGTCAAGCCTCAAGACCATCTGGATTTATAAAGTCAGAGACTTGGTGGTGTGGGGGGGAGTAGAGAAAGGATAGCAAGTAAATTGAAGATTATAGTGTAAATAGTTATACTTCATTGAAAGCAAAGGAGAAGTCTTTTTTTTGAAAAGGGGGAATGTTATGCTAACTGGCCTATAGTTTCCCATCTTCTGTCTCCCTCCTTTCTTAAAGAGAGGCATTACATTTGTGGTTTTCTAATCTGCTAAGACCTTTCCAGAATCTAGGGAATTTTGGAAGATTACAATCAATGCATCTGCTATCTCTGCAGCCACTTTCTTTAAAATCCAAGGACACAGGCCATTTGGTCCAGGAGAATTGTCAGCCCTTATTCCCATTAGTTTTACAGAAGATAGGCTCTCCATCATTTAAGGGTAGCAACTCAGCTCTCGGAGCTGGAGGGCCAATTGAAGGCACCCTCTCTCCAACTTTAAAATTTAAATAAACGTAGCATAGATAGAGGACTAGCTAACTAACATGAAGCAGAGTTGGGTAAATGGATAATTTTCAAGTTGGCAAGATAAGTGGAGTGCTGCAGGGATTAGTGCTGAGGGCTCAACTATTTAGAATTGTTACGATCCCAGCTGCTGTTAATGCTGTACAAGTCAGATCCCAGAGTGAAACCTGGCTTGATGGATCCTAACTTTTTTTTAAGAAACTGTAGAGGAAAGTTATTGAACAAATTCGTAAGAATCTGTTGATGAACGTTAAATACAAAGAATGAAATAGTTATTAAAACAAGAATAATGAACTATATTACACCAGACAAAAAGGTTGGAAAGATCTCAATACAAACATAAGATGATGATTCAAATTCCCACCATTCCTTTATCCAGCAATATCTTTACGGACATATAAACCAGTGAGGAGTTACCACTAACTTGACACAAAGGCTTTTTTGCTTGGGACTGACACAACTGCAAACAGTTTTCTTCTGGTGAATTCCTGAGTATTCACTTAATGCTTCTCACCCAATTTGTATCTCTCCCTGAGACACCCAAAAACTGCACTCTAAACTCACTGTTTCTTCAACGGCAGAGCAGACAAAGAGTTCCCTGAACTCAGTCTTCCAGTAGAGCTCCGCTAAACTGATCACTTTACTGAGCCCAATAACTGATTATTCAGTTAATTACTCTCCCACTAGCCTTGTAGTTTTTCTTCTCAGAGCTTAACATCCATGTCTTCTCTTCTGACACACACCGAACACCCCTTCTCTCAACTCCTGTCTTTGTGCCTGTGTCACTGGATCAGTGTTGCTAAGTAACATTAAAGCTTTTCTACTTTCTTTTTCATCATCACTGAGCTTTCAACCCCTTCTAACCCATCTCTAACGTCAGGGGTTGTAAAACCTCATTAAAAATGTATATATACACAAACACACCCAAAAGACTTGAAACCTTTTAGTCACAAGTCCCAGGCACTAAGGTTCATAAACAAAACATATATGAAACTGAAACCATTTTTACCTTAAAAAATACACATATAAAAATCCAACTTAAAATTATACAATCCCTCTCTATCTTAATTATAGAAGCCTTACTCTAGAAGCCATAATCTATTTACAGCAGACACATACAAGGATACCTGACTTTTCAATAAAGATTATATTTCACACAAGTCCATTCTGATCACGACCTGCACATTCCTCCACATTTAAACTCTCGATAAAACACCTTTTAGAACATTGTCACGTTCTGCTACATGAATCATTTTCAAATAATATGGTTGTAGCATTAAACTCCAACGGAAGAGTCTCAGATTCTTGGTATAAAATTTTGCTGAAAAAGTTACAGAATTTAGTCCGCATAAATAGTCTCTATAGGGTTGTTAGAGATATAGATTTCAAAATGTTGTGAAGCCAACACCAACTCAGTCTCTTTTTCCACAGCTGAATACTTTTGCTGGCAACAATTCAACTTCCAAGAAAAGTAATTAACTGGCCATTTGATCCCCATCTCATCCTACTGTAATAAAATTGCACTAACATCTACGTTGCTGGTTTAAATGACTTAGCATAATTTAGTGCTGCTAAAACCAGTGCGGTAGTCAGTACAGCTTTCAAGCTGTCAAAGGCACTTTCACACTCCTTTGTCCACTCAAATTTCTTGCATTTCTTTAACAACCTTTTCAGGGAAGCCACTACAGTGCTGAAATTCAGAACGAGCTTCCAATAGAATCCACTCATGCCTGTACACCACAAAATTTCTCGTTTTGTTGTAGACCATGGAAAATCCCTTATTTTTGCTTCTCTAGGTTCTACTTGGCCTAGTCCCACAGTGTGACCCAAATAAGTTACTTTACTTTGGCAAATTCATTTTTGCCAAGTTTATGAGCAAATTGACTCTTTGCAACCAATCAAGCAATTTGTTCAAGTGTTCTAAATGTTCCTCCTATATATGACTGAACACATCCAAAATCATAATTTATACTACACAGTTGCACAATCCTTCAATGACCTTGTTGGTTAATCCTTGAAAAGTTGCTGGTGCATTTTTCTATCCGAAAGGCATTGATACGGCCCATCTGGGATTACAAAAACTGTTATTTCTTTGGCTGTATCAGTCAATGGAACCTGTCAATATCCCTTCAATAAATCAATTTTTGTAACAAATATTGCCTGTCCAATCTTCTCAATACAGTCTTCTAACCATGGAATTGGACATGAATCCACCTTTGTTACCGCATTAATTTTGCAATCATCCATACCATAATCGTTGATACCCATCCAGTTTCAAAACCATTACAATAGGTAATCTCTAGCTACTGTGACTCAGTTCAATAAGGTCATTTTCCTTCATGAACTTGATCTCTTCCCTCCAGCTAACTTCTCTGGATTTAGTCTGTAAGGATATTGCTTTATGAGTAACGCATCCCCTACATTAACCTCATGTATAGCCAACGATGTTTTCCCTGGATTATTCACACAAATCGATTCATGAGTTTGCAATAGCTTTTGTAAGTCACCTCAACAGTTTTCTGTAAGATAGCTTAATATTACATCCAACCTTTTTAGCTCCTCTATATTACCCAATCTGGTTACAGGAGGGTCGACTTTAGAATTTTCAACTTCTAACTCATCCTGAGTGTTCTGATGTTTTTATTTCTCACTCTTTTACCACTGTAAATACATGCCTAGTTTGATTATCTTCCCTGTCATAATATGCTTTAATGCATTAATGTGACACACTCGCTGACTCTTCCTCCTGTCTGGAGTACTTGCTATATAATTTACATCATTGTGTTTCCATTTCATTTGATAAGGTTCAATGAACCTCGCTTTCAACAGTTTACCAGAGACAGGTAATAATAATACCTTGTCCCCAGCAACAAAACTGAGCTTTGGCATTTTTATCTGCTCTAGCTTTCATTGTTTGTTGAGTGATTTTCAAATGCTCTTTGGTCAACCCACACTTTCTGTTAATCTCTCCCGGAAATTTGACACATAGATCAAAGTGTAGCCTGAGCTTTTATTTACATATTTTTCTTTAAGTAATTTAAGGGGTCCTCTCATCTCATGCCCAGTTATCAGTTCAGAAGGATTAAATTCTGTTGATTCATTAGGGGCATCCCTGATGGTAAACAGTAAAAATTGAATTCCTTTATCCAATCATTAGGACATTCCTCACAATAGGCTTTAATCATGGTCTTTAAAGTTTGATGCCATCTTTCTAATGCTGTTTGTGACTGAGAATGATAAGCTGAAAACTCAGATTGTTTTGTTCCCAAACTATTCATCATTTCTTTGAATATTTGTGACATAAAATTTGAGCCTTGATCTGATGGATTATATAAGGAAAACAATATCTTATAAAAAAAATTGAACCAACTTTTCCACGACCACTTTGGCCGTAATTTTCCCCAATGGTATCGATCTCCTCAGGAAATCTTGTCAAAACGTCCATAATTGTTAAAAGATATCGAATCCCACTTTTAATTAAGGGTCCTACACAGTTTATTAAAACCCTGCGAAACAGTTCTTCAAAAGCTAGTATCGAAATTAAAGGTGCAGGTTTAATTGATGATTGGGGTTTCCCCACTAAACATGTCTGGCAGAATTTAACCATGTCTTTATGCAATCCTGGCCAATAGAAATGTTTCAGTATTGTAACCTGCGTTTTCCTAATACCCGAGTGACCTGCCATTGGAATTTTGAGAGCCACTCAAAAATTGTTACAGTACTCAGATGGAACTACCACCTGATTAATTAATGCTCACTCCTCATCTGCTGGTATTTGAGGTGGTTTCCATTTCCTCATTAGCACTGTCTTTTAAATAATAACACTCAGGTATTGATTCAGATTCAGTCCGAGTAGGCTATTTGATATAGTTCATTCAGCTCAGGATCAGCCTTTTCCAACTTTAAATCAGTGAAACTATTGATCCCACATTTCTCTCTTGCTAATTCAACAAATGTCTGATTAGGCTTTTTCCTTATGGTCCCAAACTTTAATTGATAAACTTCAGGGACAAGCTCATAAGCACAAGTATTGCCCTTTTAATCACTTCGTAGATTGCAGATTGCTCTTCTGACAGATTAGTGTACACATTCATAGCAGGACCTGACAGGACACTGTCACAATGTCCAATTATCCTTTGGCCACTTCAACTTCACAGCCACCTTTTCAAATCTTTCAACTCCATCCCCTAAATTTAGGCACTAAATTAAGACTTTAGTTAAATCAAATTCCTCAGCAGAATCAAACATCCTCTGAACGACTACCATTCCTTCCTTTCTTTAATCCAAGTTCTTTAGTCAATTCATGCTGTCTGATTTCTCTTTGAAACTCAAGCTTTCATATTAATATTTCTTTCTTTCCCTTTCTCCTCTTTTTAATTTCTTTTTCTATTTCAAGTTGCTTCATTTACAACTAAATTCTAGCTAACCGTAGCTGTGATACACCAGTTTCAGGTTTCTCTTCTTTTAATTCTAAATGTTGGGTAATTACTTTAATCATATAATCCTTACGAAATCCAGCTTTTATTCCTACATTCAATTGACCTGCTAACTCTTAGTATAGCCTTAGCTAAGGATTTCACATAATCTACTGTTACATCTTCTGCTCCCAGAAAATTCTTAGTAACAGTCAAAGCTATTTGAGTTCCAACCAGTGTAATCTATTTCACAGAAAATCCTATTCCTAGGCCTAGTACCTCTATATATTAATTTCTTTAAGGATTCACTGATCCCACTTGAATTCAAGGATTTTTGATCCCAACAAGCCCCACTTTGTTACAATCCCAGCTGTTAATACTATACAAGTCAGATCCCAGAGTGAAACCAGGCTTGCTAGATCCTAACATTTTTTTTAAAAAACCATGGAGGAAAGTTACTGAACAAGTTCACAGCAGTCTGCTGATTAACTTTTAGTACAAAGATTAAATATTTATTAAAACAAGAATAATAGACTATATAACACCAGACAAAAAGGTTGGAAAGATCTCAATACAAACACAAAATGATGATTCAAATTCTCACTATTCCTTTACCCAGCAATATCTTTATAGCCAAATCAATCAAAGAAGAGTTATCATTAGATAAAAGCAAAAATACCATAGATGCTCGAAATCTGAAACAAAAACAAAATGCTGGAAAAGCTCAGCAAGTCTGACAGCATCTGTGGAGAGACAAACAATCGAAATTGAGTCTGTATGGTTCTTCTTTAGAGTTACCATTGGCTTGACACAAAGGCTTCTCGCTTGAAACTGGCATAATTGCAAACAGTTCCTGTGCATTGACTTGATGCTTCTCACTCAATTCGTATCTCCCCAAGACACCCAAAAATTGCACTCTAAACTCACTGTTTCTTCAACTGCAGGGCAGAAGAATGAGTTCCCTAAACTCAATCTCCCAGTAGACCTTCACTAAACTGATTACTTACTGAATCCTATAACTGTTTCAGTTAGCTACTCCCCACTAGCCTTGTAGCTTTTCTTCTCAGAGCTTAAAATTCCTGTCTTCTGTCTCTGACGCACACTTCTCTCAACTCCTGCCTTCTTTGTGTCTGTTACAAGATCACTTTCACTAGGCAAAAGTAAAGCTTTTCTACTTCCCCCCACACCTTCCCAAAATCACTGAACTTTCAAAGCCTTTTAATCTAACTTCAGGGGTTGTAAGACCTCATTAAAAATGTATATATACATAAATGAACCCAAGAGATCTGAAACTTTAGTCACAAATCTATTAAGATTCCCAGGCACCAAGGTTCAGAAACCAAACCGAAATAAAACTGAAACCATTTTTACCTTTAACACATAAAAATTATACATTGTTCATAACAATTTTTATTAATGACTTGGATAAAAGGGTTTTACTACCACAGTCAGTCAAGTACAGAGGGTTGCTAAGGCTGCCTGGAACACTGGGCTCATGGTCTGCTGCCAGAAGGCAGCTTTCAGGCAGTTACCATGTCCTGCACACTTCTGGAGATGTGGAAGTGTATTAGAAAATCCCGTTCAGCTAGTGATAAAAAGGCTTAAATTAATTGAATCAACTACTCATGACTTGTGAGCAGGCAACCCTGCCACCACCCCACCCCATCCCTGGGGACAGACAGAACCAGAGAAAAGGCATGTTATGAAATTCCCCACCTACCCTCATTGAGGCCTAGAAATTCAATTCCCATGTGCTTGTAAAATTCCTATTTTGCATGGCCTTAAGGGGTTAGCAACAAACTTCAAACATGTCATACTTTTATATTCCTTAAACTTGCAGTGCTTCATGAATTACACTAACATGTTAGCCAATCTATCTCAACATTGAAGCAGATGCGCTAATACCATACGATTAAAAAGGAATCCACAACCAATACATTCATCACAGGATTAGAACTCCTCAAAAAAATCTGTTCAGATTCGTCATTACCTTCATTAACTTCAAGGGCAGAATTTTGCCATCGACGAGCAGGGGGCGGGGCCCGCTCGCCGATGCGTAAGATGGCGCGGGATGACATCAGGCGGCACCCCCGACGTCATCCCTTCCCATTTAAATTTTCAGGAAGGCGGGGGCGCAGCAAAATCAGCTGCAGGCCCGCCAACCTGTCAATGGCCAATTGAAGACATTGACAGGATCATTTAAACAATTAAAGGACCTGCCCATGCAACCTTAAGGTTGGCGGGCAGGCCAGGAGCCCCGGCGGCAAATAGAGAAAACATGAAACCTCATCCAGTGGCAGGATGAGGTTTCATTGCAGGGTTTTAAACATTTTAATAAAGCTATAGTGTAAATTATGAACATGTCCCATCTCATGTGACATTGTCACATGAGGGGGACATGTTAGGGAATTTTTTTCCCCCCATTTTTAATATTTTTCAAAGTGGAAGCAATCTCCCTGAGGCTGCACTTAGCCTCAGGGAGATGTGCGCTCTTTCGTGCGCAAGCGGGAAAGAGCGCACACTCGCTTTTAGGGAATCCCCCGCCCGCACAGGAAGCGCATAGCACTTCCTGCCGGACGTCACGCTGGGTGGGCCTTAATTGGCCCGCCCACTAAAAATGGCAGTGCGGCCCGCTTCTCTGGTGGGGATCCGCTCCCCGCCTGCCAGGGATTGGGTTGAGCCCGCCCGCCCAACAGGCAGAAAATTCTGCCCCAAATGTCATTTCAAAGGCCTTGCCTTGTCAATCTGAGAAATTCCACTCATACTAATCACATTTAAAGTATCCATTAACTTTTCCTTGGGAATCATTCCCCCCAATATTGCCGTTCTACTTTTATCTTTGTTTATAACCAGATTTACTATATGTCCTTTCAACACCATTGTTGGTCTTTATTCTCCTGTTGCATCAACACCTGCATCCAACATCTAGACTACTTCAAAACTCAATAACCATAAAGTCTGCTGTATCACAGCTGAACTCTTCATTTGTTCGATGGAGGGAGTGACTTTTACCACACAGTATTTATTTTTATAAAGGCAGACATGTGATCCAGTTTTTCAGAACGAACCATAGTTAGAACCAGTTGTCCATGATAAATTTAAATTACTAGATTGTACAGAAGGTGGATTAACTTTATCGGCTTGTGCTAAGGTGTTTGATATTTTCTTTCATGGAAAAACTATCCATTTTCCAAAATCTACCAAATTCTGACTAGGCCTCATGGGTATTTAGACAGGAAATAAAATCACCAAGGGCACACCTTGTTTTCTCTTTGGTAGAGCATTAACATAGGTCCACATTTTCAACTTCATCCTTCCACTAGTCATATTCTCAGAATCATATCATATCTGACAGTAACCATAGCACAACAACTTAAACTTGCTTTCTGCAAATTTCCATAATGGCCACTAGGATTCTAGATTTATGCCCCCCCCACACCCCGCAAAAAAAAACCAGTTTTCAACATTCACCTCTGCTACTACGTTAGAACTCAGATAGCCAGGCAGTGAACAATAGGACCTAGTCTTCAGGCACTTCTAACCTTTCATTCATAGAACACACATTGCCTGTCTACACCACCAATTACACTTTCCGTCTGCTCCTATATAAAAATTCTTTCGAGTACATTCACAGTTCTTGGTTTTTTCCGGGAGTGGGACATGAACCCACAACCCTCTGATTCAAAGGCGAGGGTGCTATGAACTGAGCCACAGCTGACACCTCCTGCTCCTATATAAACTCTTTCAAGTTATCAACAGTCACAGATTGCAACTCTTTCAAGTACAATCACAGTTCTTGGTTTCCGGGAGTGGGACATGAACCCACAACCCTCTGATTCAAAGGCGAGGGTGCTATGAACTGAGCCACAGCTGACACCTCCTGCTCCTATATAAACTCTTTCGAGTTATCAGCAGTCACAGATTGCAATTCTTTCGAGTACAATCACAGTTCTTGGTTTCCAGGAGTGGGACATGAACCCACAACCCTCTGATTCAAAGGCGAGGGTGCTATGAACTGAGCCACAGCTGACACCTCCTGCTCCTATATAATATGAAGACAGGTGAGTGCCCAATTAATGCTCACCACCTGAATATAATTAACCCTCAACTAATATACAATTAACACCCTTGAACTCTGCTGTTTCTGAAAATGACTCAATATCACTGCCAAACACCAGTGGAAATTGAAGTGTGGAATTAGATATATTCCCTTTCAAAGAAATGGGTTTGGCTGATTAATGGATATGGGAAACTGGCAGGGAAGACTATGCTTTTTATTTTACAATATCTCACCAGAGTGTATGCAGACCTGTGAGCTGTTTACCAGAGGGACTGCTGAGGCATCAGAAAGTATACTATTGGGCATTTTGTGATGCCAGGTAACAGTCCTTAGAATTTTCAATCAAGAAGTGTATATTTCTTTTTGAGTGATGACCTGAGGGCCCAGTTCCTCATGGACAATACTTACCAACATCCATTTGTATGTAAAGTATAACTTTTCCCTTGATGGAATTTGTCCTTGAAACTAGTGTCTGGTAGTTTATACTTCAGGCAAAAATATTTAAAGGAGTATCATAGGAATGTAATGTTTATACACAGCAGCAAGGGGGAGAGAAACTTCATACTCATTTGCTTATTGCTTTCTAAAACTTATATCCTTGTTTTTCTCCTATCAAAAGTAAGTTCATTGGTACCTGTAGGATAATTTGTATTTTGAGAAATAAGGGCATAACTGAGGGAGGGCAATTTAACATTTCCAGGTATATTTATCCCTTAGATTATTTATCTAAAAGTATGTGATTGGTAAACTATCTGCTGGGTGTTTTGCTTGCTAAGTATCTGTCAACATCTCTGATGACCATGGAGTGTTTTCTCTGAAGGAATGTATTGGAACCCTATGTGTGTATTGGTAAACTATCTGCTGGGTGTTTTGCTTGCTAGGTATCTGTCAACATCTCTGATGACCATGGAGTGTTTTCTCTGAAGGAATGTTTTGGAACCCTATGTGTGTATCCTAAACACCGCTATATTAAAGAAGAGCACCCAGAAAAAGGTAACAAACAGAAAACTAGCTGCTTCTAGCAGCAGTTTATTTTATAGGGAATTGAACAGGACAAAGTAAATGAAGCATCTAGATTATAAAGTAGACTGGTTCAGAGTACTAAAAGGAGGAATTGTGGCACAGTGGGTAGCGTCCGCCTCTGGGCCAGAAGCTCTGGGTTCAAGTCCCACTCCAAGGGTGTAATAGTCTCAGATTTGCACTGTGCTGTAGCGGGCGGGTAAAATGACGGTTAACTCACAGGCCGCAATGGCGGCTTTTCATGCCGTATCATCCCAAACCTGCTGCATTAATTATGCATTCCTGGGAAACACGCTGTTTCCATGGCGGGGAGGGCTTTCATTCACCTGCCACGTCATCATCTTGCTGGGCGCCATATTTAAAGTGCAGCTGCGCGCACACCTGTCAGTGATTCCAGCCCACGACTGTTGCAAAGAAGACATGGCCCTGAAAGGCAAAAATATTGCAGCCCCCAGGTTCATTGACATGTCCCTCAAACGCCTTTTGGACATAGTGGAGGATCGCCATGATGTCCTCTACCCCGCTCTGGCTTGGGAGGCATTGGCAGCAGTGGTCAGCGCCAACGCTCTGCAAAAGAGGACAGCCACCAGTGCTGCAAAAGGATGAATGATCTCCTGCATTCCGCCAGGGTAGGTCACTCTTCTCATCACTCTCAACTCACGAACCCACCAGGGCCCTCACTCACTGCCAGCTGAATGGACATCACCATTTACTCTCTCATACACACCTTCATTGCTCTCATCCAATCCATGGGACCACTCACCATCCAAAATGCCAGGCACACTTATCATCTGGCCTGACAGGCATCCTGCTTACATTCTCTCCATCTTTATTTATGCAGGACAAGCTGGCACACAACAAGAGGGAGAAGTCGCTTACCGTTGGAGGAATGTCTGAAATCAAGGTCCTCATGGACTTTGAAAACAACCATCCAGCTGGCCGGCGAGGATCTGGACCATTCCTATGCTGACGGTGAGGTCGGCACTGCTCTACCAAGTGAGGGTCCAGCAGTGTAACGTCCATCAGACAACCCATGCTGTGAGCAATGTGTCCTGTTTCACAGGCCACTGCCATGCAGTAATTATCTTTCCTTTTGCAGGCACATCTGGGAAACAGCCGATGGAGTCCATGACCCAGGGCCTCCAATCAAGCCCCAAAGAAACCTCTGAAGAGGAATCTGAAGGCACCCTCCTTGAAGTCCCATCACAGCGCTCACCCACAACCTCCACCAGCACAGAGACACACACCTCAGAGGGACCTAGCTTTAGAGTAGCCCCGGGACCACAATCTTGTGAGCACATCACATCTTCTGATCCACAGTAGGTGGTAGCGGCAGGGACTTCCCAGATGTCCAGCACTTGGAGCACTGCTGGAGGACAGAAATCTGCTGAGTCTGAGTCAGATGATGAGCCTCTGGGCTCAGTCATGTCACAGTTGCTGGAGCTGCAAAGGCAAGCTAGGGAACACCAGGAAGGAATGTCTGCTGTACTCCTCAGATTGCAAGGCACGATGGGGGAGTCCAACCGCTTTCAGGCTGAGGTGTTTGCGCCAGCATGCCAAAACACCGAGGTCAACACTGCTAGGATGGCGGCAGCCATGGAGACCTTGGTCCAGGACATTGTTCCTGCACTGCTGCGCAGGCTGAACTCCATCACTGACGCCATAGTTGATCTCCAACAGCGTGTACGCGAGAGGGGTGCAAGGCAGCTCAATCTCACTTCAGCTGCCCCTTTTCCTCAAGGAGTCAGCCAGAGACCCTTGGACACCCATAGGGAGGAGAATCAGCAGGTGCATCGCCCAGGGTCACCCAGGTGACTCTGTGAGTGTCCAGCCCACCCTAACCCGCCTCTTCCTGTGACCCCAGCAGCTCCAGCTCCACAGCTCAAAGAAGGTGCCACTGCTACACAGAAGGTCCCCGAAAGCAGGCTGGGGCCCTGCAGGTCTCGGCCCTCTAGAAAATGCCTGTCAAGATCATAACACACAGGGCATATCAGTCAGCAGGCTGCCTCCACCTCTGCTGTGGATGTCCGGGGAACACCAAGACGCAGCAGCAGGATTAGAAAGGTTAAGAAGATGTAGTTGCACAGCCTGGGCATGGGTGTTAATCAGTTGTAGATAATGTTCACTATTATCAATAAACTCCCAAGAATGTCTCCCTGCCTATGACTCCTTGTTCTGATGAGCAGTGTTCGTGTCACTCAGATGTGAAATCTTTCTGCACAGGATAAAGGCAGGTGTCTTAGTCCAGGGCCTCATCCCTGTGCTTTGTGCAGCCTTCTGACCAAATTGATGGTCCAGCCTTGCACTTCCTGGACACATTACTGATTCCAGAATGTCGTGGGCAGGTGTCATAGAGTTCCACCATTCTCTCTGTGTGCTCTCGGCACCTTTAAGGTGGGGCTGGCCCCCATCTCTTCAGTATCTGTGACCAGTGACGCTGAGCTCCTGAAAGGGTCAGGTGCTGAAGGCAGACAAAGGATCAGATGCTTTTAAAGTTTCATGGCTGTCTCTCTATGATATGACCCTGATCACAGAGCGCAAGCCAGCTGCCTTCGGACAGACAGGAGTTAGACATTCTCAGAAGCTGTGTGAAGATCTATGGAGTGTGTCCTCACTGCATGTCATTATCATCCTCCTTGAATCAAGCGACATTTAGGGCCTCCACTGCATCTCCATGACAGGATCATTATCACAGAGGGTATGTGTGCTGCCATAAGCCAGACTGGAGTCAAAAGTTAATAAATGAAATGTGAGGATCTTATGGTGTCTCCTCACTGCATGTCGTCATCATCCTCCACAAATCTAGCAGCTATGAGGGCCTTCCGAGTGTGCCTGCATCGTCTGGCCAGGGTGAGGGCCTCATTGCCGTCAGCATCGCCTTTGAGGACCTCCTCACTTTCAGCCCCATCGGTGTCCTCATCATCGGAGGAGAACTCCAGCTCCCGCATCTCCTCCTCAGCCAACTCCTCTCCCTGTTGCAGCGCCAGGTTGTAAAGGGTGCAGCAGGCGATGACAATGCGTGACATCCTCTGTGGACTGTATTGCAGGTCTCCATCAGACTGGTCCAGGCACCGGAACCTCATTTTCAGCATCCCGATGGTTTACTCCACCAAGTTGCGAGTTGCAGCATGAGCCTCGTTATATCTTCACTCTGCTGCAACCTGAGGCTGCTGCACGGGTCTCATCAGCCATGTCCTCTGCAGGTAGCCCTTGTCCCTGAGGAGCCACCCCTGCAGCCTCTGTGGACCCTGGAACATGCCAGGGATCTGTGACTGACTGCGAATGTAGGAGTCTTGGGCCCTCCCTGGAAACCATGCACAGACCTGTAGGATGCGTTTGTGGTGGTCGCACACCAGCTGCACATTCAGCGAATGGAATCCCTTGCAGTTGACATAGTTGACCTTGTGTTGCAATGAAGTGCTGAGCACTATGTGAGTGCAGTCGATGGCACCTTGCTCCTGTGGGAAACCGGAGTTCTGGGCAAATCCATTCACTCTTGCTGTCCTGGTCCCGGGCGAAATGCACAAAATTGTTTGCCCTCCCAAAGATGGCATCCGTTACCTCATGGATGCATTTGTGGGTGGAGGCTTGTCACCTGTAGAGCCCTGAAAGGAGCCACTGGTGTAGATATTGAGCGCTGCTCTCAATTTCACAGCCACTGGCAGTGGATGCCCTCCATGTCCCTGTGGCACCAAATCCTGTAGTAACTGGCAGATGTGACTGACCAGTTCCCTTGACAAGCACAGATTTCGGCAGCACTGGTTCTTGGTCATCTGCAGGATTGAAAGGCGGCGTCTATAGGCCCTGGGTCTAGCTAGGCATCGATCAGCGACGGCTCGCTGTGGGTCTTCCGCAGCGTGTGCAGGAGCCCCAGCCACCTCTTCTTCCTGAGGGTGCTACTCCTCCATCTGCACAGCCAGGTGCCTCCATCGCTCTCTTCTCCGTCATCTTTGCTCTGTATACCACGAGGCATACAGCTAGTTCACAAGGCTCCATGATCCTGATGTACTCCTCCTGCAGGATGAAAGTGAGAGATGCTTAAGTTAGCTTGGGTGTACTACAAACCTCTCTTGGTTAAATATGAAGGCCCCTTAACGCATCCTGGAGAGTACTGGCTGCCACTTGGATGGCCAGCGAAAAGTGCGCTGCATGGCTGCCCGAAACTCCACTTTCTTCCATCCCACTCCACCCGACTGATTGGCAGCAGCTTTGCCCATTGGACTGCATGCTGAGCTCTCAGTTCAGGCACAGGCATTCTCCTAACCCACACTGCAAGGCTGCACTGTTAGCTTGAACCATGGGGGAGACTGGTCCAAACCAGGATGATGACATTGCAAGGGCCTCCACCAGTGACTGCTCCACAGCCATCTTCAGCAAGGAGATTGTACAACTTGCCCAGTTGTCCAACTGTTCTGCAGTCCACTAAAACACTCATTAATTTGCAGTCTGTGCCCAAGGCTGAAAAGTTCTGGAGCACTTGGTGGCACTTTGGTGCCTCTGCATTGCTTGAGTGGGCAAATAAGGTAGAGGCCCAACTCCAATCATATCAATGTAGCTGCACCTATAGTGTCTCAGCTGCAGAGGAATGGTCACTTTATAGAAGGTTTCCCTAATGAGTGGCCGCTTCCCTCGCCCATCACTTGCAGTAATTTGCCAAGCATAATCATGGACCAATACAATGGAAGTCTCTTAGGGCATGGTACTTGAAGGAAGAGGAGGTTCAGAGCACATGCTGTAGATGTTAGTTTAAATGTGTAACGGATATCTGTTGAGTGTTTGGTTATAGGTTAGAGTGGGGTGAATATGTGATAGACTGGTTGAGTCAGGGGTGGATCCTGGTTAAATTGGTGGTGTATTCTGGTTGAGACAGGCAGGGTTTGGGGCTGGTTGTTGTTTTCTATTTATTTAGTTATTCTTATTTTGGTACTGCCTGACCTGATGATTGCTCTCAATATTTTAACAGATATTAATGTTAAACTACTGATCTTAAATATGAATGCTGGTGTCAAACATAATCCCTCCCTCCACAGCAGGGATACTTGGGTAATATTAAAATTTCACATTTTTGCTGGGACTCCTCTACCAACTCCACAGACAGCAAAAGAGTTGAACAAACGGATTGCAATGTCAGGGCAGCCCTTTCCTGCTAGTGATACTGATGCTGTAAGAAGGCCTTACCGAAGTAGATGAATGTTGGGTCTTATCATTTTATTCTGTACTCAATTTCCCAGCATGTTGGCATCCATTATACTGAGTGACCTCCATGCCCATATATATAAATGGGTGTCCAATGTTCCTAAGGAATGAGTAGAACACAGAGGCATGTTCAAAGGCCTAGTATGCAGTCACAAGCTAAATTTACAATCATTCTCTGTACCGTTTTTCTTGACTTCTTTCTGCTGCCACTTTGTGGCAATTGTTCTGTCAGTTTTTACTATTTTTGCCTACAGCTCTAACAAAACCATACTGGTTACGCAATATGAATTTCCTTGTTCCCATATCTCAAATCAGTGGTAATGAAGCCTGGTTTTGGGATTATCGCTATATCAAAGAAGGGAAAAATTAGAAGACATATTGTAACAGAGGGTTTTAGAACATGGAATGTGCCATTGAGGGAGAAACTATAACATCACTTAGCAGGGAAATGGAAAAGTATTTGAAATTGAAAAATGTAAAGAGAGAGAAAAATTGGGTCAGATATCTCCTTTTGAAGACTTCGCAAAATTACGATGATCCATATGGTTTTCTTGTGTGCTGTAGGTTTCTGAGGAACATTTCCAATTATTCTATTAGTTCATATTCCCACTGGTGAGGTCAATTGGAAATGTCATCCTATTGGATACAAACTGATTTTGTCCCCTTTAATAGCTTAAGTTTCAAAACATAAATTCAGATTATTTTTAAAGTTGGTATCAAAATAAAGCTGCATTTTGTTTTATTTTTCCACACACTAGAGGAAAATTGCATGCTCAATATCAAGCTTAACAGTGAGGAAGAGGCAACGTTTGATGTTGCATTCCAACCAACCGTGGCTCAACGTCTAGAAGGAGCACTGTACCTGACAGTGTTCAACAACCAATATGAGGACACCATTGTACAGTTAATTGGTGAAGGTTATGAGGATGATATCACTTTTGACAACATCCATGCACTATTGCGAACTTGCACAGTGGAAACTGTTTCAACGTTTCTGGAGGACGAAGACATTAAAGGTAAGGACTACTCGCAATTTTGCCTCAATAGGATATGTGAATACCTCAGGCAAATCACAGAAATATTGAAAATTTATGGTACGGAAGGAGGTCATTCAGTCCATCAAGTCTGTGTTAGTCAAATAAATGCGATCCAGCCCAATCCACTTTCCAGCTCTTGGTCTGTAGCCCTGTCAGTTACGGCACTTTAGATGCATATCCAAGTATTCTTAAAAATTTGATGACTGTTTTTGTGTCTACCAACCCACAGGCAGTGAATTACAGATCCTCACCAGACTCTGGGTGAAAAGATTTGTCCTCAACTTTCCTCTAATCCTTATGCCAATATCTCTACATCTATGCCCCTTGATCATTAACCTCTCTGCCAAGGAAAATAGATCTTTCCTATTCACTCTATCCAGGCCCCTCATAATTTTATACAACTCAGTTGAGGAGAGTGCGAGAGGAGGACCCTGCGACTTGCAGTCAGCAGCACCGAGAGGAGAGTGCGAGAGGAGGACCCTGGGACAGGCAGTCAGCAGCACTAAGAGGAGAGTGCGAGAGGAGGACCCTGGGACAGGCAGTCAGCAGCACTAAGAGGAGAGTGCGAGAGGAGGACCCTGGGAGAGGCAGTCAGCAGCCCCGAGAGGAGAGTGCGAGAGGAGGACCCTGGGATGGGTAGTCAGCAGCCCCGAGAGGAGAATGCGAGAGGAGAACCCTGGGACAGGCAGTCAGCAGCCCCAAGAGGAGGACCCTGGGACAGGCAATCAGTGGCACTGAGAGGAGAGTGCGAGAGGAGGACCCTGGAACAGGCAGTCAGCAGCATCTAGAGGAGAGTGCGAGAGAAGGACCCTGGGACAGGCAGTCAGCAGCACTAAGAGGAGAGTGCGAGAGGAGGACCCTGGGAGAGGCAGTCAGCAGCGCCTAGCAGAGAGTGCAAGAGGAGGACCCTGGGACGGGCAGTCAGCAGCCCCGAGAGGAGAGTGTGAGAGGAGCACCCTGGGACAGGCAGTCAGTGGCACTGAGAGGAGAGTGTGAGAGGAGGACCCTGGGATGGGCAGTCAGCAGCCCCGAGAGGAGAATGCGAGAGGAGAACCCTGGGACAGGCAGTCAGCAGCCCCGAGAGGAGGACCCTGGGACAGGCAATCAGTGGCACTGAGAGGAGAGTGCGAGAGGAGGACCCTGGAACAGGCAGTCAGCAGCATCTAGAGGAGAGAGCGAGAGGAGGACCCTGGGGCAGGCAGTCAGCAGCACCTAGAGGAGAGTGCGAGAGGAGGACCCTGGGACAGGCAGTCAGCAGCACCTTGAAGAGAGTGCGAGAGGAGGACCTTAGGACAGGCAGTCAGCAGCACCTAGAGGAGAGTGTAAGAGGAGGACCCTGGGACAGGCAGTCAGCAGCCCCGAGAGGAGAGTGCGAGAGGAGGACCCTGGGACAGGCAGTCAGCAGCACCGAGAGGAGAGTGCGAGAGAAGGACCCTAGGACAGGCAGTCAGCAATACCTAGAGGAGGGTGTGAGAGGAGGACCCTGGGACAGGCAGTCAGCAGCACCTAGAGGCTAGTGCGAAAAGAGAATCTAGCATCTAGTCTATACTCAAGTTGAAGTAAGGGTAAAATAAAAGCAAGGGTCCATATTCTATTTAGCTAAGATATGTCTGGGGATCTCAGTCCCGTGATTTGCATCCTGCACTATGTGGGAAATCCTAGATGCTCTTGGCAGCCTGTGTGCAGGAGGTGCCTCCAACTGGAGCAACTTGAGCTCCAGGTTTTGGAGCTTGAGTGGCAGCTGGAGGCACTACTGTGCATTCATGACGCTGAGATGTTCATGGATAGCACGTTGCAGGAGGTGGTCACCTCGCAGCTTAAGGAAATGCAAGCAGAGAGGGAATGGGTGACCTCCAGACAGAAGAAGGTGACCAGGTAGATAGTGAGGGAATCCCCTGAGTGCATCTCGCTCGCAAACCATTTTTCGGCCTTGGAAAACGGTGAGAGTGACGGTTCCTCTGTGGAGGCCAACCAGAGCCAAGGCCGTGGCACCGTGGGTGGTCCAGCTGCTCAGGGTGGATGGAAGAAGGGTGGAAGGGCAATAGTGGTTGGGGATTCATCAGTGAGGGGAGTAGACAGGCACTTCTGCGGCCATAGACATGACTCCAGGATGGTAAGTTGCCTCCCAGGTTCCAGGGTCAAGGATGTCATGGAACGGCTGCAGGGCATTCTGAAGGGGGAGAGTGAATAGCCAGAGGTTGTGGTTCATGTTGAGACCAATGACATAGGAAGAAAGAGAAATGAGGTCCTGCAAGCAGACTTTAGGGAGTTAGGTAGGAAATTGAAAAGCAGAACTTCAAAGATAGTAATCTCCGGATTACTCCTCGTGCCACGCAGTAGCGCGTATAGGAACAGAAGGATAGAACAAATGAATGCGTGGCTGGAGAGATGGTGCAGGAGGGAGGGCTTTAGATTCCTGGGGCATTTTCACTGTTTCTGGAGGATGTGGGACCTGTACAAGTTGGACGGGTTACATTTGAACAGGAACGGGACCAACATCCTCACGGGGAGGATTGCTAATGCTGTTGGGGTGGATTTAAACTAAATTGGCAGGGGGATGGGATCTTGAAAAGTAGTTCAGAGGGGAGAGAAGCTGAGATGGAATTAGAAGTTAAAACGCTAGTAAGTGAGTCTGAAAGGCAAGAGGAAACATAGGCTAGATAAGAAAGAAGTGAATTTAGCAAGGCTAAATGGAATATATTTTAATGCAAGGAGCTTGAGGAATAAGACAGATGAGCTGAGGGCACAGATAGGCATAGGAAGTATGATATCATAGCTATGACCAAGACTTGGCTGTAGAAGGACAGGATTGGCAGCTCAACATTCCTGGTTGTAGGGTATTCAGACAAGATAGAGAGGGGAATAGAAGAGGAGGGGCGGTCACAATATTGTTCAAGGAGTCAATTATAGCAATGAGGAGACGATATCCTGGAAGGATCATCAAATGAGGTCATACGGGTAGGAGTAAAAAACACAAAAGGGGCAAACACACTGTTAGGTGGGTACTATAGGTCCCAAATAGCCAGGGAGAGATAGAGGATCAAATATATAATCAAATTTCAGAGAAGTGTAAGAATTTTTTTTTCATTCATGGGATGTGGACTTCGCTGGCTGGGCCAGGATTTTTTGCCCATCCCTAGTTGCCCTTGAGAATGTGGTGGTGAGCTGCCTTCTTGAACCACTGCGGTCCATGTGGTGTAGGTACATCCACAGTGCTGTTAGGGAGGGAGTTCCAGGATTTTGATTCCGGCAGTGAAGGAAAGGCGATATACTTCCAAGTCAGGATGGTGAGTAACTTGGTGAGGAACTTCCAGGTGGTGGTGTCCCCATCTATCTGCTGCCCTTGTCCTTCTAGGTGGTAGTGCTTGTGGGTTGGGAAGGTGCTGTCTAAGGAGCCTTGGTGAATTCCTCCAGTGCAACTTGTAGATGGTACATACTGCTGCTACTGTGCATCAGTAGTGGAGAGAGTGAATGTTTGTGGATGTGGTGCCAAAGAAGTGGACTGCTTTGTCCTGGGCGGCGTCCAGCTTCTTGAGTGTTGTGGGAGCTGCACTCATCCAGGCAAGTGGGGAGTATTGCATCACACTCCTGATTTGTGCCTTGGACAGGCTTTGAGGAGTCAGGAGATGAGTTACATGTCGCACGATTCCTAGCCTCTGACCTGCTCTTGTAGCCACAGTATTTATATGGCTAGCCCAGTTCAGTTTCTGATCAATGGTAACCCTCAGGATGTTGATCATGGGGGATGCAGTGATGGTAATGCCATTGAACATCAAGGGACATTGGTTGGATAATAAGGCAGTAATAGTAGGGGATTTTAACTACCCAGATATTAACTGGGATAGTTTTAGTGTGCATGGTAGGGAGGGAGCAAAATTCTTAAGTTGCATCCAGGAGAACTTTTTTAGCCAGTACTTAGCCCAACAAGAGAAGGGGCAGTTCTGGACCTAATATTCGGAAAAGAGCCCGGGCAGGTGGAAGGCTTGTCAGTAGGGGAGCATTTTGGAGATAGTGACTATAACTCAATTAGATTTAGGATAGTTATGGAAAAGGACAAGGTTGGGCCTGGAATAAAAGTTCTAAACTGGGGAAAGGCTAATTTTACTAAGATGAGATATGATTTGGCTCAAGTGAACAGGGAGCAGCTACTTGCAGATAAAACTGTGTCAGAGCAGTGGGAGGCATTCAAGGAGGAAATAGCAAGAGTACAGGGCAAACATGTTCCCATAAAGACAAAGTCCAAGTCCGGAGAACCCTGGATGTCAAGGGACATAAAGATTAAGATTAAGAAAAAAAGCGAAGCTTATGGCAGATACTGAGGGCTCAATATGGCAGAGTCCCTAGAAGAGTATAAAAAGTGCATGGGGGAACTTAAAAAGGAAATTAGGAAAGCTAAGAAAGTGCAATGACAAAGCATTGGTGGGTAGAGTAAAGGAAAACTCAAAGGGGTTATTTAAATATGTAAAAAGCAAGAGAATAACTAGCAAAAGAGTAGGGCCAATTAGGGATGGTAGAGGTAATCTGTATGTGGACCCGGGAGACATGGGTACAGTTCTCAGTGAATACTTTGTGTTGGTCTTCACAACGGAAAAGGACGATGCAAGTATAGACATCAGGGTGGAGGACTGTGAAATATTAGAAGAAATTAACAGAGAGAGGAGGTACTAGCGGGTTTAGCGGCCTTAAAAACGGATAAATCCGCAGGCCCGGATGAGATGTATCCCAGGCTGTTGAGGGAGGCAAGGGAAGAAATATCAGGGGCCCTGGCAGTAATTTTCAGATCCTCTCTGGCCACAGGTGAGGTGCCAGAGGACTGGAGAACTGCTAACATTGTCCCATTATTAAAAAAGGGAGGAAGGGATAGACCAGGAAATTACAGGCCAGTCAGTCTAACCTCGGTGGTAGGGAAGTTACTAGAAAGAATCCTGAGGGATAGAATATATCTGCACTTGGAGAGACACAGATTAATCAGTGATAGCCAGCATGGATTTGTTAGGGGAAGGTCATGTTTGACAAATTTGATTGAATTTTTTGAGGAGGTAACCAGGAGTGTTGATGAGGGTAATGCATTTGATGTGGTCTACATGGACTTTAGCAGGCTTTTGATAAGGTCCCTGATTGCAGACTGGTCAAGAAAGTAAGAGCCCATGAATTCCAAGGCAAAGTGACACATAGGATCCAAAATTGTCTGAGAGGCGGGAAGCAGAGGGTGATGGTAGAGAGATGTTTCTCTGACTGGAAGTCTGTTTCCATTGGGGTTCCGCAGGGCTTGGTGCTGGGGCCCTTGCTGTTTGTGGTGTACATAAATGATTTGGACTTAAATGTAGGGGGGTATAATCAAGAAGTTTCCGGATGACACGAAAATTGGTAGGGTGGGCAGAGCAGTAGCAAATGGAATTGAACCCGGAAAAGTGTGAGGTAATGCATTTGGGAAGGGATTACACTATGAATGGTAGGGCCCTGGAAAGTACTGAAGATCAGAGGGACCTTGGTGTGCATATCCACAAATCCCTGAAGGCAGAGCAGGTAGATATGGTGGTTAAGAAGGCATATGGGATACCTGCCGAGGCATAGAATACAAGAGCAGGGAGGTTATGCTGGAACTGTGTAAAACACTGGTTAGGCCATAACTGGAGTACTGCATGCAGTTCTGGGCACCACATTATAGGAAGGCTGTGATTGCACTGGAGAGGGTGCAGAGGAGATTTACCAGAATGCTGCCTGGGCTGGAGGGTATGAGCTATGAGGAAAGATTGGATAGGCTGGGGTTGTTTTCCTTGGACCAACGAAGATTGAGAGGGGACCTGATAGAGGTGTATAAGATTGAGGGACATAGATAGGGTGGATAGGAAGGCACTTTTTCCATTAGTAGAGGGGTCAATAACCAGGGGGGCATAGATTTAAGGTAAGAGGTAGAAGGCTAAGAGGGGAGTTGAGGAGAAACTTCTTCACCCGGAGGGTGGTGGGAGTCTGGAACTCACTGCCTGAAAGGGTGGTTGAGTAAGAAACTCTTGTAACATTTAAGAAGTATTTAGATATTCACTTGCATTGCCGTAGCCCCCAGGGCTATGGGCCAAGCGCTGGAAAATGGATTAATGTAGTCAGATCTTTGTTGACCGGTGTGGACACGATGGGCCGGATGGCCTCCTCCTGTGCTGTAAACGTCTATGAATCTATATGTCTATAAATCTTACCTGAGCCTCCTTTGTTCCAAAGGAAACAACCCCATCCTATCTGATCTTTCCTTACGGCTAAATTTCTCAATTCTGGCAACATCTTTGAAAATCTCCTCTGTACCCAATCTTGTGTGATCACATCCTTCCTGTAATTTGGAGAGCAGAACTATGCACAGTACTCTAGCTGTGACATAACTAGTGTCTCCTACAGAATAGCTTAACCTCCCTGGTCTTTTATACTTTGCCTCGGCTAATAAAGGAAAGTATTCCATGTGCCCTCTTAACCACCTTATCTACGTGTTCTCCGGGGATCTGTGGACATAAAGTCCCTGTGATCCTCTATATTTCTCTATACTCTACCAACCCCTATGCAGTTGAGGCACCCATGGTATTGTAGACTTGGTTTAGGCTGTGCTTCCTAGAGGAGCCATCACCTTCATCAGCACATATGAATTAGGAGCAGGAGTAGGCCACACAGCCCTCGAGCCTGCTCCACCATTCAATAAGATCATGGCTGATCTTATTGCAACCTGAACTCCACATTCCCACCTACCTCTGATAACGCTTTACCTCCTTGCTTATCAAGAAGCTATCTACCTCTGCCTTAAAAATATTAAAAGTCTCTGCTTCCACCACCTTTTGAGGAAAAATTTCAAAAACTTACTACCCTCTGAGAGAAAAAAATTCTGCTCATCTCTGACTTAAATAGATGACCCCTTATTTTTAAACTGTGACCCTGGTTCCAGATTCTCTGACAAGAGGAAACATCCTTTCCACATCCACCCTGTTAAGGCCCCTCAGGATCTTATATGTTTCAATCAAGTTACCTCCTACTCCTCTCAGCTCCAAGCCTAGCCTTTCCAACCTTTCCTCATAAGACAACCCACCCATTCCTGGTATTAGTCTAGTAAACCTTCTCTGAACTGCTTCCAATGCATTTACATCCTTCCTTAAATAAGGTGACCAATCCTGTACACAGTACTCCAGATGTGGTCTCACCAATGCCTTGTATTACTGAAGCATAACCTCCCTACTTCTGTATTAGATTCTACTCGCAGTAAACAATAACATTCTATTTGCTTTCCTAATTACTTGTTGTAACCGCATAGTAACATTTTGTGATTCATGCATTAGAACACCCAGATCCCTCTGCATCTCAGGGCTCTGCAATCTCTCACCATTTAGATAATATGCTTATTTTTTATTCTTCCTGCCAAAATGGACAATTTCACATTTTCCTACATTATACTCCATTTGCCAGATCTTTGCCCACTCACTTAACCTATCTATATCCCTTGTAGCCTCTCATGTCCTCTCCACAACTTACTTTCCTACATATCTTTGTGTCATCAGCAAATTTAGCAACCATACCTTTTGTCCCTCCATCCAAGTCATTGAAATAAATTGTAAAAAAGTTGAGGCCCCAGCACTGATCCCTGTGGTACATCACTCGTTACATCTTGCCAACCGGAAAATGACCTATTTATGCCTATTCTCTTTTTCCTGTTGGCTAGCCAATCTTATTTCCATGCCAATGTGTTACCCACTACACCATAAGCTTTTATTTCCTACAGTAAATTTTGATGTGTCACCATATTAAATGCCTTCTGGAAATCTAAGTATAGTACATCCACTGGTTCTCCTTTACCCACAGCACATGTTACTTCTTCAAAGAACTCCAATAAGTTGGTTAAACATGATTTCCCTCTCACAAAATCACATTGACTCTGCCTGATTATCTTGAATTTATCTAAGTGCCCTGCTATAATGTCTTTAATAATAGCTTCAAACATTTTCCCTATGACAGATGCTAAACTAACTGGCCTGTAGTTTCATGCTTTCTGCCTCCCTCCCTTTTTGAATAAAGGAGTTACATTTGCTATTTTCCAATCTAATGGAACCTTCTCCAAATCTAAATAATTTTGGAAAATTAAAACCAATGTACCTCACTAAATACTTCTTTTAAGACCCTAGGATGAAGTCCATCAGGGCCTGGGGAATTGTCAGTCTGCAGCTCCAACAATTTCCTTAGTAGCTCTTCGCTGGTAATTGTAATTTTCTTGAATTCCCCCCTCCCTTCCATTTCCTGACTTACAGCTATTTCTAGGATGTAACTTGTATCCTCTATAGTGAAGACTGATGCAAAGTACCTGCAAAATTCACTGGAATCTCCTTATTATCCATTATTAATTTTCCAGACTCACTTTCTATCGGACCAACACTCACTTTGTTAACTCTTTTCTGTTTAAATTTCGATAGAACCTCTTATTATCTGTTTATATATTTCTAGCTAGCTTTCTCTTGTACTCTTACTTTTCCTCCCTCATTAATCTTTTAGTTATTCTCTGCTTTTTTAAAATATTCTGCTCAATCATCTGACCTTCCACCCATCTTTGTGCAATTAAATGCTTTTTCTTTAAGTTTGATATTATTGTTAACTTTTTTAGTTAACCATGGATGGTGGGTCCTCCCCTTGGAATCTTTCTTTCTCATTGAAATATATCTATTCTGTGTATTCTGAAATATCCCTTTAAATGTCTGCCACTGCATCTCTATTGACCTATCCCTTAAACTCATTTGCCAACTCACTTTAACCAGCTCTGCTTTCATGTCCTCATAATTCCCCTTATTTAGGTTTGCAATACTAGCCTTGGACCCACTCTTCTCTCCCTCAAACTGAATGTAGACTTCAATCATGTACCTTCATTATGAGATTATTAATTAATCCTACCTCATTGTATAACACCAGGTCTAGTATAACCTGCTCTCTGGTTGGCTGAACGTGCTGTTATAAGAAATTATCCTAAAACATTCTATGAAATGTTCTATGAACTCCTCATCCAGACTACCTTTGCCCATCTGATTTTTCCAGTCTATATGCAGATTAAAATCTCCCATGATTATCACTGTACCTTTCTGACAAGCTCCCATTATTCCTTCCTTTATAATCTCCCCTATAGTGTGGGTACTGTTAGGGAGCCTGTACAACAATCCCAACAAGTAATTTCTTGTCTTTATCATTTCTCATCCTTACCCAAACCGTTTCTACATCCTGGTTACCTAAACTTAGGTCATCCCTCTGTATTGTGCTCATACCATCGTTAATTAAAAACCATCCCTCCACCTTTTCCTAGCTTCCTGTCCTTCCTAAACGTCATGTACCCTTCAATATTCAGATCCCATTCCATGTCACCCTGCAGCCATGTCTCTGTACTGGCTATCAGATCGTTCTTATTTATTTCCATTTGTGTTACAGGTACATCTGTTTTGTTTTGGATGCTACATGCATTCAGATAGAGTCTTTAGTTTTGTCCTTTTATTATTTTTGTAACCTCTAGCCTTATCTGCTGATTCACTCTTAGATTTTTACTCTCTATTCCTTCCTGTCACGGTCTGCTTATCATTTCCCATATAAGTATGTTTTTCTCCTGCCTTGTCTCTAATCTTTGATTTACCACGGCTTCTCCAATTTGATACCTTGCCCACACTATTTAGTTTAAAATCCTTTCTACTTCCCTAGTTATGTGGCTCGCTAGAACACTGGTCCCAGCAGGGTTCCAAAAGTACAGCTCCCGCTTTACCTTTGCTCCAGTGTCCCACGAACCAGAACACATTTCTATAACACCAGTCTTTGAGCTACACGTTCATTTGTCTAATCTTATTTTCCCCTCTGTCGGTTTGCACATGGCTCAGATAATAATCCAGAGATTATTACCATTGAAGTTCTGCTTCTTAATTTGGTGCCTAGTCCCTCATACTGACTATGCAGAACCTCTTTCCTTGTCCTGCCTATGTTGTTGGTACCTACATGGACCACAATGACTGGCTCCTCCCCCTCCCACTCCAAGTTCCTCTCCAGCCCTCAGCAAATGTCCCAAACATCGGCACTGGATAGGCAACACAGTCTTCTGAAATCTCGCTCTGTGCTGCAGAGAGCAGTATCAGCCCACGTCACTATAGTGTACCCTATTACCACGACATTCCTTTCTGCTCCCCCCACTTGAATTGCTTCCTGTACCACCGTGCCATGGCCAGTCAGCTCATCCATTCTGCAGCCCTCACTCTCATCCAAACAAGCTGAAAGGACCTCATACCTGTTGGACAAATTGCTAAGGCTGCAGTCCTGCCCTCTGGGTCCCCTTACCTACCTCACTTGTAGTCACACCCTCCTGTACCTGACCACTGACCAAATCTGAAGACCCTATCTAAGGGGTGTGACTGCTTCCTGGTACAAAGTGTCCAGGTAACTTTCCCCTTCCCTGATACATCGCAGCGTCTGCAGCTCAGTGACTCTGAACCGAAACTCCTTGAGCCACAAACACCTACTACAGACGTGTTTGCTCTGGATCACAGTGGCATCCATGAGCTCCCACTTGCGGCAGCCATGACAACACCTGCCCTGCCATCCTTAATGTGTCTTAATTAATGACTTAATTATTTTATTCAATTAATTGTTTTCCCTTTTTATTTATTTTATTTACCTCACTACCAGTTTGTATACTATTTTAAACCTTAGGAATAAAATAAACCTTAACTACTTGCCAGATACTCACCAAATACTCACCAGACAGCTAGCTTCTTTCTCCGTAATTGAGTAAGTACCAATTCATACATAATGAAAATGTTAGAACAGCAAAGGAGCACCTCCTTTCCTTAACTCCCTCACTCACCCAACTCCCAGTTCTCTTGTTCAAAGTTGCATTCTAGTGCTATGTCACACTGAGAGGCCTGTATTTATATGCTCTGCAACTAAAGACTTAACTCAGCCCCAGGTACAAAAAATCTAGTTTCAGCTATTTTCCTTAATTAACTAACTTCAACTGCTCACAAGCCGAGAGCTTTTATATCCCTGCTTAAGCCTGGATGAAACTTAGAATTTAAACAGCCAATTTCAGTTAGATGTTAAATACAAACAAAATTATATTTTTAAAAAGACATTAAGACTTTTCTCACTCACCCAACCCTCAGCACTCTTGTTAATAGTCGTACTCCATTGCTAAGTCATACTCTACTACTACTAAATTGAATAATAATTTAACAAATAAAATAACAAATTGAATAACAAACGTTGACTTTTGTTTAATGTGTCAGTGATTCACTGGCATTTTATCACTGCAATAATCAGTACGATCTGATTAAATTTGTTTCCCAAAATGCTGTTAAACTGATTAGCTAACACAAAATCACTGTAAAATTGCAGTTCTGCTCCATTTTTGTATTGCTTCAAATCCAGACACCTGACTCTGAAATTAGCATTAGCACAAGGATTGAAAGTTCTTAAAGTGTGATGGAATACTCTCCACTTGCCTAGATGAGTGCTTTTGCAACAACACTCAAGAAATTTGACACCATCCAGGACAAAGCAACCCGCTGGTCAGCTCCCCATTCACCAGCTTAAACATTCACTTGTTCCTTCATTGGTACACATTGGCAGCAGTTCATACCATCTGGAAGATGCTCAGCAGCAACTCACCAAGGCTCCTCAGACAACTTCTTCCAAACCTGTGAGCTCTGCCACTTAGATGAACTGGGGCAGCAGATGCATGGGAATGCCACTGCCTGCAAGTTCCCTCCAAGTCCCACACCACCCTGACATGGAAATATATGGCTGATCCTTCACTGTCGCTGGGTCAGAGTTCTGGAACTCCCTCCTTAACAGTACTGTGGGTGTACTTACAGCACATGGACTGCATAGGAACATAGGACTTAGAAACAGGAGTGGGCCATTCAGCTCTTCAAGCCTGGTCCACCATTCAATAAAATCATGGCTGATCTGGTTGTGGTCTCAACTCCACTTTCCTGTCTGCTCCCCATAACCCTTGACTCCCTTGACTATCAAAAATCTGTTTAACTCTGCCTTGAATAAATTCACTGACCCAGCTTCTACTGCTGTCTGGGGAAGAGAATTTTACATACTAACAATGCTATGTGAGAAAAAAAATTCTTCTTATCTCAGCCTAAAAAGGAAGACCTCTTATTCTTAAACTGCGTCCACTAGTTCTAATCTCGCCCACAAGTGGAAACATCCTCCCAGTATCTACCCTGCCATGTCCCCACAGGACCTTATTTGACTGCAGCAGTTCAAGAAGGTAGCTCACCACCACCTTTTCAAGGGCAATTAATGCTGGTCTTGCCAGCAATGCTCACATCCTTTGAACAAACAAAAGGAAGTTGGGGATTTAAGGGTTTGCAGTTGCAGGTGACAGTACAACCGTAGTTTTATGGAATTCAATGGACATCAAAAAATCAAAAGCGCATCATCAGAAAATGGTACCTCTGTACATGTTACAATTTTCAGCACTTTCTAAATACATTTTCTCATTCCCACTTTAAAAGATCCCTTCCATCACCAACACACATTCCCTCTGAGTTCAGGTAGGATTTAGAATATGCACCACAGGGTGAAAAGCAAAGCCTTTAGCAGTGAGGAATATTGGAATACTGATCACCGTCCTATTTACCTCATCTCAGAACTAACAAACAACACTCTGACAGACTGTGAACCATGAATCAGCTTCATTAAGAAACCATGGCACCAAAAATTAATGTGCCAGGGTTCAGTAAATGTAGGTTGGGTCTTGGCTCCTTAATGCCATCTGAGCACCTGAACATCACTGCATCTACCTAAAACTAACATTGCATAATTGGTCCATTCACCTAAATTGCACACTGTTCCTTGGAGGGAAGTCTGTTTGGTGGTTGCATCAACAACAAGCACGTTGATTTATGGATTTCATTATTTCAGTCTCCTTGGGTTTCACTATTGCTGCTCTTCACACCTTCATAAAGCCACATTTTATCTACTCACTCTGGATGTGAGCTGTACTGAGCTCTGCCTCAGTAGGACCTGTAGATATTTCACTGATGTCCCTTTCCCTCAGTTGGTTTTGGGGTGGAAGGGCAGGATCAGGGAAACCATACAGTTCAGGTTAATGTATGTATTGAGCATGATTCAAGCTGATGCTTGTCATGCAATCTGGCCCTGCAAAGGGCCATTGACAAAGAGAAGAGGTGAATTGGCCTCAATAAATGGCAGAAGAGAACCCAGGTCATAAGCCTGTTGATAGTCTGTTTCTGTGGTGCACTACCTGAACAGGTTCTCTGACACTATGAGCTGGATGTTACAGCATGCTACTATGGGAAAGCAGGCAGGCAGAACCATAAAATAGGGTGCTATACTGCTGGCCTGCCTGTCCCCACTGCAATTTTACAAGCAATGGGAGCGATGTCAAGTGTGCGCCCATCCATGACCCAGTTGAGGCCCTTAATTTTGATATGTATTGGCAGTTGATGAGCCCTCACCCAATGACTTTAATAGGATGTGACAAAATCTAACTTAACCATTCCTGCCTGTTTTTGAATTTAGTAGTGTTTTAAGTGTCAGTCATGCTCCAGTGACTCACTCATGCCATTGTGTCAGAGAGTTGTGGGTTCAAGTCCTACTCCAAACACTTGAGCTATAATCCATGCTGACACTTCAGCGCATTCTCAAAGCTTGGCTATCACACTTCAGTTACGAAAACTGAACCCAATCTTGTTTGTGCCAAAATCTGTCCAATCATTCATGCTAGCCTGCCTGACCAAATCATTAAATGTGTATTGCTCAATTTTTTTAACTCTAAAAGTGAGATTCTCAGCAGCCTGGTTATAGGATAAAGGAACATATTAAGAATGTTTTTATTGTCATCCATCCCAGCAACACACTTGGACCATATTCAATTTGGAGATTGCCATATTGGCAAACTATATCAAGTGACCTTCACAATGACCAATCGAAGTGTGGCAGACATTATACGATTTGAGTGGCTTTCAGACATCAGCGAGCTCAGCATCTTCCCACAGGTAATTGAAGGGGTGAGACCAGAGTGCAATAGAATATGCTTGAGATAATGTTGGATTGGATACTATTAAAGAACGCACCACTGAAACACTGCTCCTAAATTTGGCCATTTACATTTTTCACTGTCCTATTGACATTGGTACCAGCCACTGCCCAACGCTATGATATGTTGCCAGCCAATTATTGACTCCGCGCTGCCAATTGAGGGGAAGTGCTGGAAGAAAGAAGGCATTAGAGACATGATGGCAATCACAGGTAACAGGGTGGATAGAAAGTAGAACATGATCCCTTCTCCCCCTTCTAGACTAGCCAGTTCCTTCTGCAGATCCACAGGATTTCTCTCCCAGAACTCCAGCGTATACCATTCATTGTGGGGAGATGGAAGACCATCCACTTCTGGTATGAGAAAGACAAATCAGAATACTTTCTTCATGGTGAGAAATAAGACCTATGGAGGAGCAATGAGAATTAGGTGCACATGTACACAAATCATTAAAAGCTAATTTGCAAAAAATGCTCAAAAAAGCATACAAAATGTTGGCCTTCATCCCAAGGAGGCTGAAATACGAAGGACTGGAAGTTACACTTCAGTTCAGCAGAGCCCTTGCCAAACCACATCTCGGACTGCATTTGGTTTTGTGCACTGCTCCGCAGGAAATGTACATTGGCCATAGAGTGGGGTACAGTGTTGATTTATCAAGAATAACACCAGGGATTAAAGTGTTAATTTTTGAGGACAGGTTGCATAAAATTTTATTACCTTAAATTTAGAAGGTTCAGGTGTGGAGGTGTTTAAATGGTAAAGGGATTTGATAAAGTGAATATTGAGAAACTATTTCCTCTAGTGAGGGAAAATTTAGAACAAGTGAGCAGAATTTTAAAATTAGAGCTAGGCCATTTCAAAGTGAAATTAGGAAGCACTTTTTTTGCACAAAGTGTAATGGATCCTTCCTCCTGGAAGGTTGAGGATCCTGAAGGTCAGTTGAAATTTTCAAGACTAATATAATATAGTTTTGTTAATTAAGGCTATTGAAGGATATAGATCAAAGCTGGATAAATGGAATTGAAATGCTGATCATCCATGAACTAATTGAATGATAGAACAGGCTCGAAGCACTGAATGGCTGAGTCCTGTTCTTCTGTTTCTGTTATGGACTCTTCTGCATGTTGTGTTACTAATGAAATGAAGTGACAGTCCTGTCTCAGGAAAGAGTCCATATTGACTCCTTGAAGGAAAGACATCAGGTTGGATTTTCAGCATTGGCTCAAGGAATCATGTGTCAGGCCATTTACTGATGCTATGTTCCCAAGTTCTGAATGCACCTGCATGCACATATGATTTTCACCCCGGGTAGCCAAGGCAAACTGGGGTCAGGGTTGCTGCCTTCCAATGCGGGCCCGAAGTGGAAACAGAGGCACAGAAATGCCGAAGCTATCAGGTTAGAACGCCCACCTCCATTCACTGGGACACTGGCCCAGTTCATGGATCACTGTTAGGCCCCTCTATCCCTCAACCCCCTCCCAACATCATGCCCTTCTATACCCCCTCATTTTTCACATGTCCCCATGACCTCACAACTTCTCTATACCCCCATGCTACCTCCGTGTCCCACCATACTCCTCATTCCCCCTTCTATGCCCTCCATGTCCATTCCATACTCCCTCATATCTCCCATGCCCTCTCCATTCCCCCATACACCCTCCATCCAGTCACGATATCCCACATTTCCCCTCCATAACTACTCATCCAATATTGACTATGGACAGAACAAATGGGCCCATAATAACACTGGGAAGTCTTTGAAATGATCATTAAAGAAAAAATAAACAATCATTCATTCAAAATCCACTTGAAAAAAATTGCCCTTCTTAGAAGCTCATAAAACTGTTAATCAAACACAACCACTCAAATTCCCTTTGAAAAGAAACTCTGCCCTCTCAACTGCTCATAAATTGGTTAAAAAAAAAACAGGCAGACAAAAACCACTTCAAAACACTTTAATCCTATAAGTTGCTCATCAAATTGCCAACCAAACAAAGTTCATAGTTACCTTTGGAGTTGTATAAACATCTCCAGCTAAACCTGTTAGAGGATTTGAAACACAGCCATGCATTCATGAGATTTCATTGCACAATAAACAAGCCCTCCAGTGTTCGATACAATCGTGCCTTTGAAGTTGCCTGACCAGATGGCCAGGTATCTGCTCATTTTTGCAAAAGGTTAACAAATGGTTCACTAATGTCCTTTAGGAAAGGAAATCTGTAGTCCTTACCTGATCTGGCCTACATGTGTTTCCAGACCCACAGCAATGTGGTTGACTCTTAAATGCCCCCTGAATAAGGGCAATTAGTGATGGGCAATAAATGCTGACCTAGCCAGCAATGCCCACATCTTATGACCGAATAAAAAAATGGACTTTCAATCAAAAAAGCCTGGCATCTATTTAGTTTTTTCAAAGGCCCAACAGATCTCTGACTTTAAATCAATGTAAAAATCAAAGCACAGTGTCCAGAGGATATATTAAAACCAGATTTTCAATACGGTTGAATGCAGAAGAGCACTTTATCCATGGATAAAGTACTCTAATGGGTGTGAACACTTATTCTATTTAATGCTCACCTACCTTTCAAGGACAGACTTTAAAAACATGCTTAATTTATCAAACACCATGACATTATGGCATTTGAAGTTGGCAAGAGCTTTTAAACTTATCTGTAGAAAGGTTCTCATCTCTATGACAGGTTTCCCCAAGATTCACAAACTGACTGCCCTGATGTGTTTCACGCAGGCTTCAGGAGCCCACCCACCTCTCTCAAGATGTAAATCTCTGGGAAATTCACAATTGAATGGGCATTTAAATAGCTGAACCCAATGTCACTTTGAGAAAGCATTGGATGGCCACTTGCCACCATTCCCGCACCAATCAAAGTAGCGTCTGAAGAAAATCATGTGGGAAACTTGAATGTATGATCCTCCCCTCCCCTGTTGTATTTTTGCTGCCCCATGTGGGTTTGTCCAACAAAATCTGGTCCCTCATCTCAGTTAGGAGCCACACATGAAATGACTTCCCTCAAAGTCTCTTTGATAGTCTGAATCTGGTGAATAACATTCAAATGATGAATTGTTTTCTTTACTGAGTCACAGGTGCCTTATTAAAATGTGGACAAGCAGCACTTACCAACATTAAAAGGAGGCATGTTGTATTTTAGTGCAAGGGCCAATGGAGTAACATCCTGTCTGTCTTTCTTTGAACACTAGCATTAACTGTAGTGTATCAGTATTTACAGGACATCAAAGGAGGTTTTCAGGGTTGTTTCAGTATTTACAGGGGGTTCCCAGAAATTTGATTGAAAGTCCATCTGTTGAAAAAAATAAACAAAGGCTCTCCCAGCTCAGCAGGGGCTGTTTACACAGCTGTGAAGGGAACTAACATACAAACATATGAATTAGGAACAAGAGTAGGCCACTCAGCCCCCCGAGCCTTCTCCATCATTCAATAAGATCATGGCTGATCTGATTTTAACCTCAACTCCACATTCCTTCCTACCCTAGGTAACCTTTCACCGCCTTGATTATCAAGAATCTATCTATCTCTGCCTTAAAAATATTCAAAAACAAAGATGAACGGGGATTGAAAAGGTTTTTGAATGCCAGTTTGTTTATTTTGACTGATTTATGAGAGCCCTCCTATTGGGCTTATTGGAATGTGTCAGTAGTTTCAAGGGATCCCCTAGCTGTAACAGTATTTAAAGGAGGTATCCAAGAACATGTCAGTTTTTACAAGGGATTCCCAGGAACATGGCAACATTTACTGAGGATATCCCCAGAAATGTGTCATCCCAGAAGTTGCAAGGAGTTCCCAGGGTGTATCAATATTTTCAGTACATAGCCACACAGAAAAAAATTGAAAACTCCTATTGTAATTCACCAAGTTGATCATGTACACTCGCAGTTTATTGTATTTCAATTAACAATGACCGATTACTTGTTTTGATATAAGAGGTCAGATAAAGGAGAATTTAGAAAAGTGCTGAGTCTAGGTTGGTTGGTCTGGCACTGCCATTTCACCTGGCACAACCACTGGCAAAGTCTTGGCATGTCATTGACACTGTGTCGGCTTGTCACCGACACTGGAGTTGACTTATGTTTGCTTGCCTGTAGGGAACGATTGAAAGGGGAGTGGGAGGTATAATAGATAGTTCAGCAAACAAACTCCATGACTAGGAATCCTTTATATCCAACTAACTTTGAACAATTTGCTGTGTTTTATGCTGAATGTTTTTTTTACTGATTAGTTTGGCCATCTGCATGCTGGATGTGCAAAGGACATGACAGCGACTTTTAAGTCAGATGTACCTGTGACATACAGCCAACAAGCAGTAAAATGCATGGTGTCAAAAATCAGCTTCCCAATGCCTGCAGACCAGGTTCCAGATTGGGACAATCGGCTGAGCATTGTGAAGTGGGTCGATGCTGGGCATGGAGTTCGACCAGCCAAGAAAAAGGTTAGTCACCAGCTAAAAACAATGTGCGTGAGTGCTGTTTATATCCATGCATCAGTCACTCAGCCTTTATGTTCCCAGGCTTGTAATCCTGATGGTGCCCTTCAATGTGGGGCTTGGTATTTTACACAGTTCTTAATCCAAAAACCATCAAGTTATTAGCAGTAAATGTTCAGCCAAGTTAATCAGGGTCTAAATTAGATAGCAATGCAGAGTAACCTAGAGGTACATGTTGAGAAATCATTTAAAGTAGCAGCACATGTTAACAAAGCTGTATAAGTACAAACAAAGTTTTGAGATTCATTTCTAGAGGAATAGAATTCCAAAGCAGCAGCACTTGTTAAATTTGTTTAGAATCTTGGTTAGACCACGCTTAGAGAACTGTGCACAATTCTGGTCTTGATATTATAAAATGGTATAGAAGTACTGGAGAAAGTGCAAACAATATTTTACAAGAATGAAACCAAAACTGAAAGGTTCTAACTATCAGGAAAGGCTGAATGGGCTTGAGTTCTTTTCTCTAGAGAAGAAGTCGAGAACTGACCTGATATAGGTCTTTAAAATTATGAAGGATTCTGTAAGGTAGACGTAGAGATGTTTTCACTTGTGGGAAATCCTAGAACTAGGGATCATAAATGCAACATTGTCACTAATAAATTCAATAAAGAATTCAGGAGGAATAGGTAGAATGGGGCTGGGATGGACTGTGGAATATGGACTGGAGACCTCAAACTCAGAGTTTAGTTAGGGTTAAGTCATGCTAGGATTTAAAGCTGAGATAAGCATTTTAAGTTGGAGGCATTTGAAAGAGAGTTAACATAGATAACTGAGGATATAGGGGTGATAGCTGAGTAGGAAAATACAAGAAAGCCATCAATGAGTTTATCAGAAATCTTATAATGAATAATGTCCTAATGTAGTTACAAGCCCATTATAAGGAGTTTCTGCTGTACCATATTCAGTACTTTCACGCTTTTCTGATTTTCACTCATTCCTCCTATGCTACAATAATATAAAATCAAGACTTCTACTGTACCTCATTCTCTGTTAGATCCTCAAGAATTTGACACTCCTTACCTTCCTCCTTCCTATAGCATGTGTCACATAATCACTATTCCCTGTGTTCCACATCTCTCTCTTCTTCTGCATTATGTACTTTAGCTCTTTGCCTGGGCTTCTCAATTACATCAAGCAATGGCATCATTTTACACCATTTAACAACATACCATTTTTATAGTGATTCAACACGTTTTTCACCTCCTCCTTACACCTGAAAATGTGCCTCTACCCTCCTTGGGCTCTATAGCAGCAAGGCATTTTCAGCACAGAAGAAGGTCTATCAATACTGTGTGGAGGAACTACACTGCAGCTTTCTATCTTACTCTGAATTTCCTGTTCTAAACCTGGATTTTTTTGTGTCCCTTCTCCAAATATTTCTCCAATTCTGCATTAACTGATGTTATAGTCTGTACCTCAATAACCACTTGTAAAGCTTTCCATTATTTCATAACCCTCTGTGTATACTTCTAACTTCCCTCTTCAGGCTTCTCATGATAGTCCTCAGTGTATTCCCTTGTTACCAATTCACCAATTTGCAGTAGCAATTTTGCACTGTTTACCATCTCAAAATAATTTCATTCCTTTGATATTTTCCTTAACCTTAAACGGTCCTAATTTTTCAGGCCTTTCGTCATATCTATATCCTGTCATTCCTGATATCCTGGCAACTCTTCACTGCACCCTATCCATGTCTCTAATATACTCCCAATAATGGGGGCGCCCCAAACTACACACAGTATTCTATTGGTGACCTAAGCTTTTGCTATCTATCTAATCATTCTGCATATAAAACTCAGAGTCCCATTTAACTTTTTGGTGATCTTTCATAGCTCTACTTCGTTCTTTGAAGATCAACACTGCTGTACCACTCTGACAAGGATCTTGCTTTTGTAGCTTCTTCACCTTTTCACTATGTACTTATTCACATTTCTCCACATTGAGCTGCATCATTATCTGCCTTTCCATTAATCTGACCATGGCCTCCTGCATTCTCCCTCAGTTTACCAAGTCAATTTGATACCATCAACAAACTTTGATACCATTCCTCTTATGCCTATTTCTAAATTATTTCTACAAATGGAAAACAAAATGGGTCCCAAAATGGATTCCAAGGGAGCACCGCTATCCACATCCCACTAACCTGACACACATTCCTTTAACATTATGCGTTATTATTTTCATTGCACACCTCTTTTATGGCCGCCTGAAAATGCTTATATATAACATTCTTTGCATTCCCTTTATCCATAATTTCCTCAATAAATTCAATTAATCTGATGCAACCTGACCTTTGTTTATTTATGCTGCTTATTCCTGAGTAGTCCATGCCTTTCTGAATGTTCAATGATGTGTTTTGAGTGTTCAATCCATTGGTATGGAGCCTGGTTTTATAAATGCAGCATATCATCAGGGAGCCTCACGTGTCAGGGAAATCACAAGCCTATTGTAAATTGCCTGTGAATTTCCACCCACAGTGGATTAATTTCCACCCACAATGAATGGGCAGAACATTGTCCACCAGCAGGCGAGGCTTCCTGTCATTTAAACACATTGGACAGGAGTTCACATGCAACAGACTTAAGACTAACCTGCCCATATCTGGTTTATACCGTCCCTGTTTTTGAATGGGTGTATAATGGAGGTTGCAATTTCTCAGCAGTGTTATTAGCGCATTGCTCAATGTGTTTGCATTACATACTTCTCTCCGTCTATAATCAAAACTGCACACAGAAATGAGATGAAAACACATTAAAACCATGCAGCAAAAAGAGTGTTTGCCACTAGGTGTACCTATTTTGTTATTGTGTCTCTACCAGGTGGTAGAAATTGAACCTGAACCTGCCCATACTGTTTTGGAGGATGGCACTCGGGAGCTGGAATTGAAGATTAGTGCCATGGTGGATTACAGCGACTTTGAATGTATGTGTGAAAGCATCATCTTCAAGGACACGCTGTTGTACCAGGCTCGAGTCTACAAGTAAGTATCTTATGATGGAATGGAAATTTTTCTTTGTCCCCTATGACTCCCGCCGTAACTTCAGAGGGATTCCATATAAATTATAGCAAGAGATCAGGAGAATCCCTGCAGAAATTCCATGAACTGCTTTGTTTATTTGCTCATGTTTTTTTTCTTTGTTTCCTCTCTGTTGAAAGTAACACTGTTGTTGCAATATAACCACATGGGCTCCAGCAACCCTCTGCTGTGTGACTGCTCTTTATATCTAAGGACAGTGAATATCAGCAGACTATATGAATATAGGGGCCATCACAGCTGAAGCCAATCCTGTTCTCATCACTACCTTATACTCAGCCACTTTCCAACAGGACATACAAGGCTGGACTTTCATCTTGGAAGTGGGAGTCGAGTGATTTCCTGCCTCCTGGCCAGCAGTGCCTGCCTGTGATATTTTCATTGTCAGGAGTTGTGAACAGACTGGAGTCAGGCCTGCCACCTTCTGCAGCAACCCTGAGGCAGAGACAGAGGCAGGCTGATGCTGAGGTTAAGTTAAAAGGCCTGCCTCCATTCACAGAGACATTGGCCCAATTCTGGAAATCAGTGTGAGACCTTCTAACCCTCACCTGCCCCCCAGCCCCTTCACCCCTAAGCCTGCCCTTACCTCTATACTCTTTTATCCCTCCTCAATCCTCCATAACCCTCATACACATTCACCCAGTATCCATTAAGTACAGAACTGACGAGCCCTATTGGAAAGCTTTAAACTGATAAATCTGTCAAAATCAATAAACAATTAAAAAAACATAATCCACTAAAAAAAATCCTCTTAATTGCTTATAAACCTATCAAATTAACCAAGCTCACATTCCCCATGACATCTGTGTCAGCAACCCCTGCTGAGCGGAATCCATTAGTGAGTTTGGAACTCAGCCAAACATTCATAACGAAACATTATTGAACAACTGTGTCAGCAAAACCTCCTGAACTGCACTTTCAATGATACCTTCCATCACTTTGCTGATGATCGAGAATAAACTAACGGGCTGGTAATTGGCCGGGTTGGATTTGTCCTGCCTTTTGAAGACAGGACATACTTGGGCAATTTTACACATTGCTGGGTAGATGCCAGTGTTGTAGCTATACTGGAACAGCTTGACTAGGGGCAAGGCTAGTTCTGGAGTACAAGTCTTCAGTACCATTGCCGTAATGTTGGAGATGTTGGCGTCATGTTAATGTCATTGGACTAGTAATCCAAAGGCCTGGCTATTGCTCTGGGGACAAGCGTTCTAATGCCACCACGGCAGCTGGTGGAATTTAAATTCAATTAATAAATCTGGAATTGAAAGTTCCTCTCAGTAATGGTGATCACGAAACTATCATCAATTGTTGTAAAAACCTATCTGGTTCACTAATGGCCTTTAGGGAAGGAAATCTGTCGTCCTTACTGGGTCTGACCTAGATGTGACAGCAGGCCCACATCAATGTAGTTGACCGTTAACTGCCCACTGAAATGGGCAATCAAGCCACTCAGTTCAAGGGAAATTGGGATGGGTAACAAATTCTGGCATTGCCAGCGATGCCCAAATACCAAGAAAGAATTTTTTACAATGTTGTCAAGGCCCATAACCTTTGCAGTATACAAGGATCTAATGCATCTGAAGAATATTCCACTTTCACCATTGCTGTTCATTGCCTTTACAGTTGGCCAGATGTCAAAAGTGACAATCTGGCAAACACTGTTATCTAATGGTTACTTACTTTATCAAAACAAAACCCTCTCATCACTCACTGTTATAAAAACATATATAACTTATGATACAGCATTTTACGATGACATGTGAAGTAGGCAACATCTTTCTTACTTACTTTTCATACAGTTTCTGACTCCAAACCATGGTTCACAATATCTCTGAGTTGGTGTGAAACACACTACCTTCCAAAACAGACCAACCCCTTGAAAATTATGGGTGAAATTTTCTGTGCCTGCTGGCATTGGGCATGCTCGGTGGTTTGAGTAGACAATATAGCAGGAAGGCCCAAAATCAGTTTCACGAGGTCATGAAACCAGTTTGCGATTGTCTGCTCAGCCCCTTAATGACGGGCTGCGTTTCCCACCATTGGACATTGGGAACTTCATTCTAATATATCTGCATATCATTATTAGGCTAGCCCATGGCCCCATCCCCTCCCAAGCTGGATTGCCTGTCCACAATCACATCAACGTCTTTCACAGTAGCACATTAGCAACGTGCAACTGGCGAGCTGCACTTCGCTCGGGACTTCGAGGTTTGTTTGCCTACCTTGCTTTGGGCAGCACTTGCAGTCATCAGCGCCAGGCTTCGCAGACAGTACCACATCACTTTTAGGGTGGCTCACGGGTAGGTCTCTACCTACCAGAACAGCCATAAGGTGGGGGTAGCTTTGCACAGCTGCAGGGCTAGGACTTGCTTGAGGAAGGGGGAGAAGTGGCCTCAGGCAAGGGAAGAGGCTGCAGGGTGAGGGCTGTACTGGGGAAGGGGGTATCCCAGGGTTCGTATGGGGGCACATTGTTCTGTGAAAGTGGCCTCAAGATGTGAGGGCTGAGGAGGTAGTCTCCAGAGGAGATGAGGCCATGGAGGCCAGATGGAGATGTGAGGGTGTGTGTGAGAGAGTGAGTGGTGATGTCCCTTGAGCTGGCAGTGAATGAGATGCCAGTGAATGTGTGATGGGCTTGAGTGTGTGAGTTTAGAGTGGTGAGTTGATTGCCTTACCCTGGCGGCTCGGGTGGGATCATTCACCCTCTACCTGCATTAGATGGCCAACCTCTTCTGTGCAGTGTTCGCACTGATCATCACTACCATCATCTACCAAGCCGGAGTGGTAATGTTGCTGCCCCTCCTGCAGCCAGAGCGGGGGTAAAGGACATCACAGTGGGGCTCCACAATGTCCAAAAGACGCTTGAGGGACGTGTCACGAAACCTGGAGGCTGCAGTCTTCTTGCCTTTTGGGGCTATGTCTTATTTGCAGCAGTCCTGGGCTGGAAGCACTGAGAGGCGTTCGTGCGGCTGCACTTTAAATGTGGTGCTGGTGTGATGAAGTGGTGAGGTAACGGCATGGCGGGTGAATTGAAGCCCACCTGCCATCGAAACGGTGTGGTTCTGGGAATGTATAATTAGTGTGGTGGGTTTGGGACGATACAGCGTGAGAAGCTGGTGGCCACCCAATACCGCACTTAGTGCAGATCTGGGATGATTCCGCCCTATGGCAGGTCTGAAATACCCACTTCTGCAATGGAGACGTAACATTGGACCAGCTTAGTGTGGGTTTGTGAACTGTATCCGTTCCCACGCCAATAAAGATTGCCGATGCCAGGACTGGGAGCAGAAATCCTGGAATCAAGTCCCGCCCGCAATTTTTAACGTCTACCTGACACAGTTCGGTCCCGTATCAGGACAAGAAAATCCGATGAAGCGTCATACAGGCTCGAAACGTTAACTGTCTTCCTCTCCGCAGATGCTATCAAACCTGCTGAGTTTTTCCAGCTATTTTTGTTTTTGTTTAAGAAAATCCAACCCATTGTTTCATAATCAACAGTAGGAATCCTATCTCTCAATTCCTACTCCTCCAGCCCAGGAAATCTGAAGTCAGTAGTTGTCACGACTCAATGGGGATAGTGCGCTGTGATATGAAGCCCCACTGTTCCGCGAGCCGTGACAAATGTGAAAAGTTTGACCAAATCACCAGATTTCCCCAATTCTACCCAACTGTTTAATTTAGGTTAACAGAATACGAGCATCAGATTTGTAAACTTAATAAGTAAATAACTGCTCATTGAACAAATTGTCTTTAACCAGTGGCAAAAGGGAGAAATATGAACTGCTAACTTCTAACACTATAACTTAAACTCTACCCCTTCTTAAATCCCTATACACACACATACATAAGATACATAAGACACACAAAAACATGGATTTTAAGGGTGGGATAAAACAGTTCAATAGCACCAATTCCGGAGTACAGGATTCGATGAGTTGATTTTAATCAATGTCTCCCAAATTCCTTTCTGTTCTTGTTGATGACACGGGGTGGTCTTCCAGAACTTTCAGTATTTAGTTCACTGGTTGAGCACTTGCCTTTGAATTCCTCTAACTTTGCCTCCCCTTTGCCTCTTGACAAGGGTTTTCAGAGAGAAAGCAGGTTGTAGAGATGTGAAGAGAAAAAAAAAAGCTAGCTATTATTATGGAATTACTGGAATCGTCCACACACAGGAGAAAGAGGTTTTAGGTTGTGTTCCTTTCAGGCGAGGAGCTATTCAGCTGCACTATTTTCACACAGAATCTGGTCACCTGGTCAGGAGCCAATTAAAATGTTGTTGCCAGTCCGCTCCCTTGGTCCAGGAGTCCTTTCCAGCACCTTGCTGTCTTTCATGGCATACTGTGTTTCAGGACTGCGACTTTTTCATAGAGTCATAGAAGTCTACAGCACAGAAAAAGGCCATTCGGCCCATCGAATCTGCACCGGTCAAACAAGTACCTAACTATCCTAATCCCATTTTCTAGTGCAAGTCCCATAGCTTTGTATGCTATGGCATCGCAACTGCACGTCCAAATACTTCTTAAATGTGATGAGGGTTTCTGCCTCTACCATCCCTTCAGGCAGTGAGTTCCAGATTCCCACCACCCTCTGGGTGAAAAAATTATCCCTCACATCCCCTCTAAACCTCCTGCCCCTTACCTTAAATCAATGCCCCCTGGTTATTGATCCCTCCAGCATAACCTCCCTGCTCTTATATTCTATGTCTTGGCTAATAAAGGCAAGTATCCCAAATGCCATCTTAACCACCTTATCTACCTGTCCCGCTACCTTAACGGACCAGTGGACATGCACACCTAGGTCCCTCTGATCCTCAGTACTTCCCAGGGTCCTACCATTCATCGTGTATTCCCGTGCCTTGTTTGTCTTGCCCCAGTGCATCACCTCACGCTTATCTGGATTAAATTCCATTTGCCGTTGATCAGCCTAACTGACCAGCCCTTCTATACCCTCCAGTAATCTAAGGCTATCCTCCTCACTCTTTACCACCCCACCAATTTTCGTGTCATCCGCGAACTTACTGATCAACCCTCCTACATTCAAGTCTAAATCATTTATATATACCACAAACAGCAAGGGACCCAACACTGATCCCTGTGAAACCACACTGGACACAGGCATCCAGTCACAAAAACACCTCTCAACCATCACCCTCTGCTTCCTGCCACTCAGCCAATCCTGGATCCAATTTGCCAAATTGCCTTGGATCCCATGGGCTCTTACCTTCATTATTAGTCTCCCATGTGGGGCCTTATCAAAAGCCTTGCTGAAGTCCAAGTAGACTACATCAAATGCATTGCCCTCATCTACACACCTGGTCACCTCTTCAAAAAATTCAATCAAATTGGTCAGACATGACCCCCCCCTTTTACAAATTGTATATATCTCTCATCCTGTTCCAGTGGACATGTCTTTCAACCTGCAGCCATTGTTAATCTAACCCACAGCCTAACAGAAAATAAGAAGATATGTTCTTTACAATAGTGCAACAGAAATAAAAAAATATGTTCCTTACATGCCTCCACCCTTAAAAGAGATGAAACACCATTTCAAAAATGCATTTCATCACAAGGTATGTGACACATGGACAACAAAACACAAGACTTACTTTCGCCCCTCCTTCCTTCCCCCTTATACAATTTTATACAATCTTCAGCATTCCTTACCCCTTTAACTTATTTTAGTATTTTACACCCAGGACAATGCATCTGTGATCACATTAACTTTACCAACAATGTGAACAATCTTTACATTGGATGGTTGAAACAATAGACTCCATCTAAACAGTCTCACATTTCGAGTTTTAAACTTATCGATAAACACCAGCGGAATATGGTCAGTGTGGATTAGTGTTTCTTTGTTATTGTGTCGGACATAAACTTCAAAGTATTGAAGAGACAGCAACAATGCTGGAGTTCCTTTTTCTGCTGTAGAGTGCTTCCTCTGATATTGATTTAGTTTCTTGGAAAAGTACCCCCTGGCTTCTCTATCCCTAATTTATCATCTTGTAATAGGACTGCACCTATCCCCAAGTTACGAGCATCAATTGCCATTTTAAAATGTTTGGTAAAGTCAGGGGCAGCCAACACTGGTTCATTTATTAAGATTGCCTTCAGCTTTTCAAAGGCTGCTTGGCATTCTGCTGACCATGCCACTTTTGCCTGTTTTCCTAACAAATTGGTGAGAGGTACAGCTATTATGCTGAAGTTAGGCACAAACTTCCTAAGTAGCCTTATTAGATCTTTCCTTGGTTCTTCCTCTAAATATGAGAACATAGGGCAGAATCTTCTGGTTGGCGGGCGGGGGCGGGACCTGCACGCTGATGCGTAAAATGACACACGGTGACGTCGGGCGTGCGTCCTGACATCACCGCGCATCATTCTGATCTTTCGTTCGGCGAGCACGCACCGGAGTTGGCTGCGTGTCCACCGAACTGTCAAAGGCCTGTTAAGGCCATTAATAAATTAATTAAGCAATTTGACAGGGCTGCCCAGCCAACCTTAAGGTTGACGGGCAGACGAAGAGTCCAGGCAGCCTTCGCATTTTTCATGAAACCTCATCCACGGGCAGGATGCGGTTTCATGAAGGGTTTATTAAATTAATAAATATTTATTAAACATTTGATAAACATGTCCCAGCTCATGTGACGCTGTCAGATGAGGGGACATGTGTAAATGATTTTTAACTTTTTTTATTTTGAGGTTTGAACTTGAGCTTAATCTCCTTGAGGCAGCTCTGTGCCTCAGGGAGATTTCCGCGCTCTTTCACGCGCATGCGCAAAAGAGCGCAGGCCTCGACTCTCCCTCCTCCCCCTGACCGCACAGGTAGCGCGTCACACTGGGCGGGCTTTAATTGGCCCATTCACATAAAATGGCAATACACAGCCGATCGCAGGTGGCAATCGGCTCCGCCCAAGCCTGCTCCCGCTCCCAACTGGCCCGCCCGACGGGAAGAAAATTCTCCCCTTTATAACTCTCATCAACCTTATTCACTTCTCCTGCATTCACAGCAATGTTTACCTCCAGACACTTATCATACTATATAGACTGAGACCAGCCATTTTACCTAGAAACTTTTGGTCTTTATAACTTAGCTTTTTGGATCAAAGCTGATGCAATACTATCGGGGGATGCCTTAAATTGTTTTTAAACTCTGGAACACTGTGGGTGAGGTATCTTATCCAGGTAAGGTTTGAGTTCTTGGTCCTGCAAATGGATTGGTTTACTAGGGAATATTGAGTCCCATTAGAATATCATCATACCTGTTCTTACCAATGATCTGATTCTCTAAGTATTCAAAGTCTTGAGTGTTTTTCCACTGTTATTCCGTGAACAGTATGGCCTGCTTGACTCAGGAGGACAGGTGAGTAAAGTGGTGTCATCTATATATTAAGAAAAATACATTAAAATTGCTCAAGTTACACTAAATAGGTGTGCCATATAGATTGTGTTTGAATAAGTGTGTGTCAGCTGTGGCTCAGTTAGCAGCATGTGTGCCTCTGATTCAGAAGACTGTGGGTTTAAGTTCCACCCAGGGCATGAGCACCAAAATCAAGCTGACACTCCAGTGCAGTATTAAGTGAATGCTGCATTGTCAGAGGTGCCATCTTTTGGATGAAACAGAGTTTCACAGTTAAGCAGAGGCCCCATCAGCCCTTTCATGTGAACATAAAATATCAAAGAAAGGTTAGAGTGCTATTCCAGGCGTTACCCTTCATTCAACATCACAAAAACCGATCACAATCACATGGCAGTTTGTAGGAGCTTATAAATTGGGTGCTGTGTTTCCTATATTACAGCATTCACTTCAAATGTTCTTCATTGACTGTAGTGCACTTTGAGGCATCTGGTCGTCATGAAAGGTGCTATATAAACACAAGTCATTTTTTAACGCATGTGGACCACAGAATGAGGGACAAGAGGTAACGGGTGAAAAAGACAGACAGATGGAGTTTCCACTTAAAATTGTGTTGAAGTGTTAATTTAAGTTAATATCGTTAATATCAAGTTAATTTATTTGTATTGAACTGGTATTTGTTTCAATGCTGAGGTTATGGAAGCTGAAGACTTAAGAAGATATCATAGTCCAGAGAAAAGGAAGTTCCCCTAGATCTTTCACCAGACTAATAAAAGAATGATTATTAAAACTACCCAAATGACCTTCATATTGTACAACCATGGCTGGAGTGAGTTTGGGAAATATGAAAATAAATTTAATGAGATTCAGATTAATCATGAGAGTTGGACTCAGCAGTAACCCAGAGTCTGGCAAGCAATTGAAATCTGGTCTCCTCCTGCAGGAAGCCTTCGGTTTGAATTATAACACACTAGTATGTAGCAGCAGAGCCAGCATCTGGAAAATTGAATAGGTGATGAATAGAAACACAGATGTTTAACTACAAAGTGAACAGTTGTACTGCGAGAGAAAAGACGAATAACGTTTGAAGCTGTGAAAAGAAAATTATGCATCCAATTAAACAGGAGAGACAAAAAAGAGCATATTTAACCCCAGCTGGTCTCAACACAAAGTTCTGTTTGACGGAGAGTTGAAAAAGAAGGGAATAAAAGCAAAGTTTCTGAGATACAGGCAGGTGTTGAAGACTTTAATGGAATGAGTACAGAACTATAAGAGGGAGAGAACTGACTGGTTTAACTGAGCATGAAACAACAAAGACTTTTTAAAGTTTCTGGCCATCTCATTAAATTTAACAAGTTAGAGATGTACAAGAAAGTTTGGCAATCATTACCCAGCAAGAAGCTAGAGCTCTTAGCGAGAGTTGGAGAAAGTTGATTTAATCTAAAGCTAAAGTTGAGGCTCATGAAAGCAAGGGAAAACTATTTTGTTGTGTAGGAGATTAGTTATGTAGTGGAAGAGAGTAGGGATAATAGGTGTGTATTCAAATGGGAAGGTAGTGACTAGTGATGTTCCACAAGAAACTGTGCTGGAGTATCAACTATTTATGACATTGTTAAAAATGTTTTAGGTAATAATAGAGAGCCATATATCCAAATTTTCCAAAATGGTTTAAAGATTGGTAGCACAGTAAACAGCATATACGAAGCATAAAGTTACAAAGAGAAATGTAGATTGTGTGAGTGCTCAAAACTATGGCAGATTTTGCTGCAGGTAAGTCAAGAACATGCATTTTGGACAAAAAATGGGTCAATCAAGTATGTTTTAAATGGTGAAAAGCTGAGGTGAGTACAGGTTCAAAGAGATTTAGGGATGCGTGTACACAGATCACTAAAATATAGTGGTCAGATGAAAAAAAAAATCAGTAAGGCTCATGAAATGTTAGTCTTGATATCTAGAGGATTAGAGTATAAAGTGGAAGGAATTTTGCTACTGCTTTATAAGGACTTGGCTTGATTACATTCCTGTGCAGCTCCTTGGGACATTTTACGACATTAGAGATGCTATATGAATACCAGTTGACGACAGATATAAAGAAAGAGAATTAGGTAGAGACTCTACTGCTCCATCACTCACACTTCCCCATCTCTGATGCTCCAAGGGAGGCCTATGCCCAGAATTTCTATAGCTTCCTGCTCCATGGGTGGAAGAACATGGAAGGAGGTAGGCCCTCCTGTTCTCATCTGCTCGCAGCTATTGTGGTACAGTTTGCCCTCTAGAAAAAAAAGGAGCATGTTAGTTTTTTTAAATTTAGTCTTGTGGGAGGTGGGTATCAAAAGACTTGCATTTATTGCCCATCCCAGGTTACACAGAATTTATAGCACAGGCAGAACATTCGCCCAGCAGGTCTATGTTGATATTGATGTTCCACACAAACCTCCTTACACCATACTTTATCTTACACTATCAACATATGTACATACCCTGAGATGGTGCTGGTGGACCACCTTCTTGAGGTATGTGGTGAAATTGCTCTCACGATGCTGTTAAAGTATTCCTTGAAGCAGCTTGATGCAACCGAATGGCTTGTTAGTCCACTTCAGAGGGCAGTAAAAAGACAGCTACATTGGTATGGGGCCGAAGTCACATATAGACCCAGACTGGGTAAGGACAGCAGCTTTACTTCCCTGTTAGTTCCTCCAACAATCTGATGTCTTCATGGTCACTTAAACTCATACCCGCTTTTTATTTCCAGACTTTTTTCTATGTTGTGAATGCATCAAAAGCTGCTAAATGTCTAGGAGGCACATTGCTGTCTATGACATGCAATTTGCAGGTGTGTTAAGGTGTCACAGAGCAGCAAAGTGGCTGTAGGGTGCCATTGTTGCCAAGTACAAGACGAATGCACAGATTTCCCTGCATAACCAGGTAGCTAAAACGGAACTTTCTATAAGGGCAAGAGTAGCTGTTGATAGAGCAGCTGAAACTCGATCCATTGTTCATTAGAGGTGACGCAGGTGAAGAGGGAATGAGTGTGCTTACAGCACTGTGTAGGGAGGAAGACAAATAGTCTGGCACCTCATAGGTTGACACTGATATAGAATTGCAAAATTTGGAAATACAATCAAGAAGAGAAGTAAACATTACTGGCAATTGAGAAACCAAATGAATCAACAATACAAACAAGTGAATATCCACCAGCAAATAGCCTGAGACCCTGAGAAGACTGTAACCAAACATATTTTGTACCAGAAAAAGCTGAAGGATTCAAAAACAGAACAGATACAAGGAGTTAAACAATGGGAAGTAAATGAACTGAACAATCATATCATTCTATGTTGTGAACTATTTACAAGTTGTTGAGCCAGTGAATTTTGTTTGGAACTTTAGAAATGAACAAGGAGGCATCTACATCCAACTCTCAAAACAAAATACAAAGTAGCTTTCATTTTTGGGCAAAGACCATTTTTAAAAATGCTCAAGTAGAAAGAATAAAAATATAATCAACAAAAAAATTCTGCAATACTGTGCATTAACACCTTAGCAACAAGCCTTTCCTTGCAGCACCTTCAAGTAAGAAACAAAGTTAGGCAACAAAATTTGCTGAGTTGGCAAGAGTCCACTTGCCATCCCAGTCAGCACACTCTTCCCATTCAGCATAAATTGTTGTTTTCCCCTTATGTTGGTATTCTTGGAAAGTGTCCTGATGAATGCAAGATGGAAAACTTAGACATTCTTTTTTCAGCAATACAAAATTTGTTCTTAATTGTAAGGAACATCCAATTCTTCCTAAGCCTCGTGCATTGGAGATTGGCCATCAGTTCTTTGTATTAGGGAAAAGGCAGAGATGCTCCAGCTTTGACATTATTGTATACTTTGGGTATTTACTTCCTCGCAGCAACAGCATGGAAAAGGGGCTTCCTGTTTTAATTGTTTATCTATGGGGAAATTCTGAGAAACCAATGCACCAGAGGCAGTGGAAAGAGAAACTGTAAGGGTTTTGTCACAAACTTTAAGTGCAATAGAAGATGAGAACAAATTGCTCAACTCAGTGAAAAGGGGAACAACTATATTCAACTGTTATCACCTTTATCTTTCTCACCTTCAAGAAGGGCTTTGTACATAAATGTTTGGGTAAAAGAGAGAATTTTATCTATATAGCGCCTTTCACAACCTCAAGACACCCAAAAACCTTTACAGCCAATGAAGTTAGTTTTGAAGTGTGGTGTCTATTGTAGGAAACATGGCAGACAGTTTGTGCACACGTTCCCCTTAACAGCAATGCCATAATGATCAGATAACCTGTTTTAGTGGTGATGGTTGAGGGGGAAATGTTGGCCAGGACACCAGAGATAACTCCCTTGTTCTTCTTTGAAGCAATGTTATCAGACTTCTTACATTCACCTAAGAAGGAAATGGAGCCCCAGCTACATCTACAGAGTGCAACATCTAACCCAGAACAATGTTCAGGAAGTGTTAGAGCTATTCACAGACGGCTCAGCCCTAAGCTCAAGAATTTCCTTTCTAAACCTTTCCACCTCTCTATCACTCTTTTCTTCCTTAAGAAGTTCCTTTAAACCCATCTCTTGGACTAACTTTTGGATATTTGTCTTAGTAACTCCTTATCCAGTTTGGTATCATGTTTTGTTTGATAATGCCCCTGGGAAGTGCCTTGAGATGTTTTACCACAAGGCTTCAACCGAAATTTCAGCTGCCCGTTTGTGACTTTTTAACTCAGCTATGATATTTGCAGCTGATTTTGAATTTCCTGACCAATTCGAGCGGGCAAGCGTGATGAAGACTTGCTGCAGTCTGTTTCAACTCCATTATTTAAAGGGACCCTGCGAGAGTCAGAATGGAAGCATACTAAAACTGTCAAACAATACCAGCAACTTGACAGATGGAGGGTCACCTTGCAAAGGCAACACCATGATTTTCAGATGCAGATGTGGACATCAAGCTGTGGGCAGTAAGGACCGAATGGAAGATTCTTTACCTTGAGGATGGGAGGAAGAAACTTAGCAGATGTGGCTGGAGATGGTTGAGAGGATCAGCAAAAGGAGCACGGTGTTCTGGATGCAGTGCTGCAAATAGTTTAGTGAACAGATGAGTATAAACCCACTGACTCTGCCTTCCTGGGCCTACTCCTGCACATTACTCTTCAGATCACCAACAGATCTTGCAGGTGTATTAATCTCACTCCCTCAGGGCACCTCCTCACATTGCCATCTGTCCTGCCACTCACCCTCTTATTGCAATCTCACATTAATAGTTCACACTGTCTCTCCACTATTGATGCTCATCCATCCTCTTAAAACATTCCATTGCTCATACTCTTTAATCTATTCTTTCATTTATTGCAAAAGAAGAGAGCACAGAACAGCAAGGAGAGTAGGAGGGCTGAGCAGTAGCCCTCCAATCATTGGCCTATTGATATCTGTGGAGAACAAAGTGATGAAGATAAGCTGAGTTTGAAATACCTGGCCATTGGCCATTGAGAGATGTGAGTCTCCCATCTACTTGGTGACAGAATTAAAAAATAACATGGCGCATGACAGGCAACACTGACTCAAGTTGACACAATATCAGTAGGCAATTAAAAATGATAACATGCACAATGTTGACTTAGGGCCCTCGCAACTTGTCTATTGTAGTTCAGGTCTTTCATCTCCTACAGCTCTCAGAAGTGTTGCTAAGTAGCTGCTTCTGGAGGAAGAAGAATATTCCTCAGGTCCTTCACTCTGAGGTTGCACTGTCACCCTCCACCAGCTCAGATACACAAGCTTCCATGGGCCTGCCATGGTAGTTGGGTTGTCATGAAGTGAAATGCACATCACAAGTGAGCAGGAGCAGGTGTTGGAGACAAGAACAGCAGTGGAGAGTTTCCATTGAAGGGCACAGGACCCTCCAACCTCTACCAAGCTGGACACAATGCTGAACCTCGGGACCCATAGATGAAAAGGATTATCCTGGAATAGCAGCAGAAAATGTCTGATGCTCTGTTAGCTTTTCCAGAGACACTAAGCAAGATTGGAGAGAGATTGGGTGAGTTTAGCTCCAGCATGAGTGCTATGATGTCTCAGGTCTTTACTTTGATGTCCACCACCATGGAAAGGAAGGACACCTGCATAGAGAATCAGATACACAGGTAACCAAGTGCATACTGGCTCTGAGAATTGACCTGTCTGTTATTGTGGTTTTAACTTGGGATTCATTAGCTTCTTACTCTAGAAGCGATCTTGTTGGTGGCAATGGCCTTTTGCTGAAAACACATTTATTTACATACTAACTATTTACAAAGGTTAAGTAAGACCAAGACATAGCTGGAGCTTGTCTCTAAGATCCTTCTCATTCACTTTCCCGCATTGAGTGACATCACTGTGACATAGCTCCTTACGTACTTGCTCAGTAGCTATCATTAGAATTAATCCTTTACTCTACATCTCTTCTCTTCCCCACCACCACCCATTGAGTCTTTATCCATACTATTATACACATATTCCCTTACACCTCCCTCCCAAAGTCTCTCCTCCTAAAGGGAAAGCCTCCTTGGCGTTTTCACCAGTCTTCCTGAATGAGTGTGGAGCTCCTTCTGAGGTAGATGGGAATCCAGTTGCTCTGAGGTCAATTTGTGGGGGTCATTGCTCCTGATATCCCTCATTTGTGGTACAGTAAGTGTAATGTTCTCTTGAGGTTCAGGGTTCTCTGCTCATGCTGTTAATGGTGTTCAGTCCATTGAGATTAGGGCAGATCTGTTCCTTCAAATGATGCCTGACTTTGTCATGACTGTTGGATGTTCAGTAGATCTCACGCAGAGGTCCTGAGTCTTGTATGGTTTAACATTGTGTTTATTAATGATACATAATTTATGTACATATATACAGGGTATAGCCCAAGCTATGAGCTAATTCCATGCTTGCATCTAGATGGGTCTCTGTCCAGTCTACAACTGACTCTAGTCTCAGATCATGTATCTCTTCACATCACACTGTGGGTAATATTGTTTCCCAGTCCCACATTTGCCCTTGATATGCCAGATACCCTTCTGCTGCATTGACCAGATAGACCTTGGTTGCTGTAGCTTCTTAATTATCATTCATGCACAGTTCTGGTCCCTGATCCATACCCTATCTCCCTTTGCAAGAATTAGAAGATCTTGAGCCCCATACCTCTGTTAAACGCATGAGCTTGACTCACTCAGTAGGCTTCTTCTTAGCTTGATGATGGTCTTCCCACGTGACATTTGGTAGTAAAGGTGGGGCAGGAAAGGAAGTTGGGTCTTTAGCTTGCAGCCCATCCAGAGCTCACAGGGGGAAAACCTGTTATGTAATGGTGTCGAACATTAACTAAGCAGAGCGAGCTCAAAGTCATCATTCTTCTTTTTGACAATGTGTACTCCTCACTCAGCTTCTCCATTAGACTGGTATTTTGGGGAGCTTGTGGCATGTACAAATCCATACGACTTTACAAAGGATTGAAAGCACTTGGTGAATTGTGGCCCATTATCAGAGATAACAATGTTAGGAGTACCATATGTAGAGAACATTTTCATTAAGGAAGAAGTAATGGCTTCAGAGGTGAGGCCATGTAGCTTTTGCAGCATCATAAGAAATATTTTCCCTTTGCTCAAGAACCTCGCAGTCTCTCTCCCAAGGCGTTCCCAAGGCCTTGATGCGATGGAGGGCAGAAGAAGCTCTTTCTGCTCCTGCCTGTGGATGGCACAGGTGACGGAGCTGGAGACCATCTATTCAACATAATGCAAAATCCCTGGCCACCATACAGACTGCTTTGCCCTGGCCTGACACTTGGTTCTGCCAAGATGACCTTAGTGGGTCTTCTGGAAGATTTCCAGGCAGAGAGCTCAAGCTACCACCACTCTTGCATCACATACCAGGGGGCCGTCGATGATGCTGAAATGGTGCCATTATTCAAAATATTGCTTCAAGGCAGGGTTGCTTGGGATGTACTGTGGCCACTTGGCCAGGCAGTAAATGTGAATCTGGAAGCACTCTCCATCTTGTCTTTGGGCTGTACAAAATTTATGCAACTTCTGGTCTGTTGCCAGCAAGTATTTGGTAGTCAAAGCTGTAAAGGCTTCAACTTACATTACTTAGGTTTTGTCTCCCAGTACTGGGTAAGTGGTGGGTATCCTGAACAATTTATTGATTGGTCTGATATTTGCCCTGTATGTACTCCATAGTAGTGTCATACCGCATGAGTCAATTGGGATCGCCGAATCCTGGGTGGCATCTTTGCAATTTCCTTTAGTGTTCTAGAACATTACTAATGGCTTGTGATCAGTCTCGATCTTAAAGTGCAGGCCTAGTACATAATTGGAGAATTTCTCACATGCCCAAGTCACTGCAAGGACTTCCATTTCAATCCAGAATAGCGCTATTCATTCTTGGTTAACGACCTGGATGCGTAGTAAACAGGTCTTCTTTTGCCATCACTTTGAACCTGGAATAGCACTGCTCCCGGTCCCGTTGCAGATGCATCAGCTGCCACACCTGTGGGAAGTTCTGGGTCATAGTGGGCTGGGACCTCTGAGGATGTCAACATCATTTTGACTTTTTGGAATGACTGTTCTTAATGGTCCTGTCATAAAAGATGTCTGAGGGGTCCATTCATCAGGGATAAGTGAGGCAGGAGTTTGCCTAGTTGGTTGACCATGCCCATAAACTTTTATAGCTCCATTACATTTCCAGGTGGCAGGAATTCCTTTTTGCCATAATTTTCTCTGGGTCTGCGGTAATCCCAGTTGTTTGTATAATATGACCTAGGAACGTTATCGTAGGCCTAGAAAACTCATATTTGCCATAGAGCGCCAACCCAGCCTCGTCCAGCGTGAGTAAGACTTCCCTGACCCTTTTGTCGTATTTCTGTTTCATTGACCCATGGATCAAGATGTCATCCATGTGGCATGTAACGCAATGCCCTGCAATATATAGGACATTGTTTTTTGGAATATTTCAGGGACTAACATGATGCCAAATGGCAGACAGTTAAAACAGTACCATCTAAAGGGCGAAATGAAAGTAAAGAGTTTGGACTCCTGGTCCAATGGCAATTGCCAAAACCCACTGTTGTCGTCAAGTTTGGTAAAGATGGTGCTTTTTGCAAGTTTTGCCAAGTTCTCATCTACCAATGTCATTGGATGTATTTCTCCTTCAAACTGCCTTGTTGAGGTGTCTCAGATCAATGCAGATACAAATGGAGCTATTAGGCTTAGGGACTGGTACCATACCAAAGCGCCACCTGGTTGGTTTAGTTACTGGTGAAATTACTCCTTGTTGCAGCATTGCTTCAATCTCACTCCTGACTTCTTTCCGCAGTGGGTGTGGAACCTTCCTTGTTGTGAATAGACAAAGGTGCTTAAAGTCTGTCTTGAGTGTAATGTGATACATAGTTTTTAGCTTACCCAAGCCTGTAAAAAGTGTGAGGAATTCACTCCTAAATTCATTATTATGTATTTCATCGTTGACCTCACCAACATTTAGAAGCAGGTTCAGAGCTATGCAGACTTTTCTGCCCAACAAAGAGCATTCTTGATTCTTGATAATGTACAATGTTTCAGAAATTTCTCTATCTTTGTATTTCAGTGTAGTCTATAGCTGGTCTTTAACTTTTAACTTGATTCCCCCATCGACCTTGGAGTTGAATGGAGAACAGTTGCAGTGTCACTTTATGCAGCCATGAATGTCAGATAACACTTGAGACACCAGCTCCTGTGTCTAACTTGAATTCAGTCAAATGCCCATTTGCATCAATGTCAGCACTCCAATACTGGTTTGTATTTTCCTTTATTTCTCCTAGGAAAATGATTTCCTGGTTGTCAAGGTCTTGAATTTCTTGAATGGAGGTTCCTTTAGCTGATTTCTCCTTCTGTCTTGTACATACAGATTTCCTGGGATGACAGATCATTTTAAAATGGCCTAACTTGGCACAGCCATGCCACTGTGCAATTCCGGGGGAGCATTCTTCCCACCTGTGGGCCTTCCACCCTCCACAGCAGGGACATTGGAAAGTTATGGTCGGCACCATTTCAGGGCATTTCCCTGGTTGCTGCCTTGGTATACTTTCAGTTTTATAATCCACAAATTGAATGACTTCATCAGGCTGTTCTTGGGAAATTTCCCTTGCATCTTTGACAAAAGTCTTATTCTGCCTTTTCGGCCTGTCTGGCCAGTTGTACAGCTTTGGTTAAATTTAAATCTTACCGAGACTGTAAGAAGTCAGAGAGATTCTCATGTAAAATTCTATCTCTGATCAGGTCGTCTTTTAGTGTTCCATACTCTCAATTTTTGGCTAGATGGTACAACTCATTGATGAATGAGTCGAGGATTGTCTTTTCTCCTGCTGCTGTCTTGCCAGTCACTGGGCTACTCTCGTTATTTTGTCATCTCCAGTGTGATTGCTGGGTTAGCCTTGAAGTCCTTCACCCGCTGAGCTGCACTGTTGCTGGACTTCACTTGAAGCTTTTCCCACCCTTTTCTACTGTTTCTCTGTGTGTGTAGTCTTTGATGCCACCATCTGTTATCATGGTTTTATCTCAAGATTCATTAGCTTCTTACTCTAGAAGAAATCTTGCTGGAGGAGTGGTCTTTTGTTGAAAACACATTTGTTTACATACTTATCATTTACAAAGGCTAACTAAGACCAGGACATAGCTGGAGCTACCCTTCACGATGCTTTTCAGTCCTCTTCCTTCAGTGAGTGACATCATTGTGACATAGCTGCTTACGGACATACTCAGTAGCTATCGTTAAAGTTATCCCTTTACTCTACAACCTGCACCCTCAGAAGAGCCTTGCCTTGGTCATTCAGAGCCCCACTAAAGTGCAACAAAGTGGAAAAAAATGGAGAAAAGGCACATGAAGTGGAGACTGTCCACAGAATGATTCCATTCCAAATCTTCTTCCCCCTGACCCCACCCCCGCCCCGAGTGAGGGCCTCACATGGTGCCTCCTGTCTTGATGACCAAATCTCCCCATGCACAGGTGCTATGGTCCATGGTCCAATGACTAAGGGGCCCTTGTTGGGTCCAGAACCAAAAGGACGTTGGCCAACAACATCTGAGCAGAGCAGGGATCTGAGCAGCCTGTATGTGCAATAAAGGAATAGTACATAAAAGGGTTTGTAGTTGCACAAGGATATTGTGCTAGCGAGCACAGAAATAGGAGAATAGCGCGGATGAATACATGGCTTAAGAGTTGGTGCAGGAGGGAGGGTTTTAGATTCCTGGATCACTGGGACCGTTTCTGGGGAAGGTGGGACCTGTACAAGCGGGACAGTCTACATCTGAACCAGAGCGGGACGAACATCGTAGCGGGCGGGTTTGCTAGTGCTGTCGGGAGGAGTTTAAACTAATTAGGCAGAGAGAGGGGACACAGAATGTTAGCAGAATAGGGAAACATCATAACACAGTAAAACAATCAAGTCAGAGGGAGTACAGCTGCATTAAGTTTCAAGGGAGCAAGGCAAGGCTGGATGGCCTCTACTTTAATTCCAGGAGTATTACAGGTAAAACAGATGAGTTAGGGGTGAGGATTGACACGTGGAATTGTGATATAGTACCCATCACAGAGACGTGGTTGAGGGAGGGGCAGGATTGGCAGCTCAGCATTCCGGGATATAGAATCTTCAGGCGAGACAGAGGAGGGGGTAAAAGAGGAGGAGGCATTGCATTATTAGTTAAGGAGTCGGTTACTGCAGTAAGGAAAGATGATATCTTGGAGGGGGCATCGAATGAAGCTTTGTGGGTAGAGCTTAGGAATAAAAAAGGGGCAACCACATTGTTCGGTGTTTTATTATAGACCCCCAGATAGCAAGAAATTGAGGAGAAAATATGTGCACAATTTGCGGAGGTGTGTAAAAACAATAACAATAGGGTAATTATATTAGGCAATTTCAATTACATAGTGTTAAGGGCTTGGATGGAGTGGATTTCTTGAAATGTGTACAGGAGAACTTCTTAGGTCAATATGTAAAGGGTCCAACAAGGGACGGCGCAGTGCTGCACCTAATTCTGGGGAATGAAGCCGGACATGTGGCTGAGGTGGTGGTGGGGGAGCATTTTAGTGATAGCGACCACAACATGGTACAATTTAAGCTTGTTTTGGACAAAGAAATGGACAAGTTGCAAAAAAATGTTTTGGATCGGGGGAGAGTGGATTTTAGTAAAATAAGGCAGGATCTGGCCAAGGTAGACTGGGAACAGCTACTTGTGGGGAAACCTACAGAAGAGCAGTGGGGGATGTTCAAAAAGGAAATGGGGAGGGTACAGGTTCAACATGTTCCCTCCAGGGTGAAAGGAAGGAGTAGCAAGCACAGAGAACCATGGATGACCAGAGATATCCAGGATACGATGAGACGGAAAAGAGAGGCTTTTAGCAGGTACAAGGGGAGCAAATCAGCAGAGGCATTAGTAGAGTACAGAAAGTGCAGGGTGGAGCTTAAGAAAGCGATTAGGAGAGCAAAGAGGGGATACGAGAAAGCTCTGGCTGGTAAAAGTAGGGAAAATCCCAAGATATTCTATAAGTATATCAATGGGAAGAGGATAACCAGGGAAAGAGTAGGGCCCATAAGGGACTAAGGGGGCAATCTATGGGTGGAGCCAGAGGACTTCGGTAGAGTGTTGAACAAATACTTCACATCCGTCTTCACCCAAGAGAATGAGGATGAAGGTATGGAACTTGGGGAGAGAGACTGCGAGGTTCTTGAGCAACTTGATATAGGGACTGACAAGGTATTGGAGGTTTTGGCAGGTCTGGATGATTTGTGTCCCAGACTGTTGAGAGAGGCAAGGAAGGAGATCGCAGGGGCTCTGACCCAAATTTTTAATTCCTCTCTGGCCACGGGGGAGGTGCCAGAGGACTGGAGAACAGTTAATATGGTTCCACTATTTAAGAAGGGTTGTAGAGGTAAGCCAGGGAACTACAGACCAGTGAGTCTCACGTCAGTGGTAGGGAAACTATTGGAGAAAATTCTGAAGGAGAGAATCTATCTCCACTTGGAGAGGCAAGGTTTGATCAGGGTTAGTCAGCATGGCTTTGTCAGAGGGAGGTCATGCCTAACAAATTTGATTGAATTTTTTGAGGAGGTGACCAGGTGTGTAGATGAGGACAGTGCAGTTGATGTAGTTTATATGGATTTCAGCAAAGCCTTTGACAAGGTCCCACATGGGAGACTTATAAAGAAGGCAAATGCACATGGGATACAGGGTAATTTGATAAGGTGGATTCAAAACTGGCTTAGTTGTAAGAGACAGAGGGTGATGACAGAAAGCTGCTTTACTGACTGGAAGCCGGGGTCCAGCGGTGTACCACAGGGATCTGTGCTGGGTCCCTTATTATTCGTCATTTATATAAACGACATAAATGACTATGGTGGGGGGTAGGATTAGTAAGTTTGCGGATGACACAAAGATTGGCTGGGAGGTTAAATGTCTTGGGCTACAGGAAGATATAGATGGGATGGTCAAATGGGCAGATAAGTGGCAGGTGGAATTTAACCCTGAAAAGTGTGAGGTGATACACTTTGGTAGGATGTGATTGCACTGGAGGGGGTGCAGAGGAGATTAACCAGGATGTTGCCTGGGCTGAAACATTTAAGTTATGAAGAGAGGTTGGACAGACTTGGGTTGTTTTCGTTGGAGCAGAGAAGACTGAGGGGTGACCTGATCGAGGTGTACAAGATTATGAGGAGCATAGATAGGATGGATAGGGAGAATCTGTTCCCCTTAGTTGAAGGGTTAGTCACAAGAGGACACAAGTTAAAGGTGAGGGGCAGAGGTTTAGGGGGGATGTGAGGAAAAACCTTTTTACCCAGAGGGTGGTGACGGTCTGGAATGCACTGCCTGGGAGGGTGGTGGAGGCAAGTTGCCTCACATCCTTTAAAAAGTACCTGGATGAGCACTTGGCACGTCATAACATTCAAGGCTATGGGCCAAGTGCTGGTAAATGGGATTAGGTAGGTAGGTCAGGTGTTTCTCACGTGTCGGTGCAGACTCGATGGGCCGAAGGGCCTCTTCTGCACTGTGTGATTCTGTGATTCTGATTCTGTAATATTCACTTGGGTGTTTAAGACTGCATGAAATTGTTATTTTTCTGTTCACTGTGTATCAGTCATAAACTTAGTCTCAAAGCTACAATGTCCCATCCTCCCCATTTTGCTTGCCCACTGCCAAGTGGCCTTCTGCTTTGTGAAGAATTGTATGATGAGAAAAAGATGAGCATTGGACATCTGAGAGAGATGGCCTTTTGCTTGTAGGGTTGCTTTTTGCTGCAGATGAGTGGGTAGTGGTGGCAAGGGCATTATGGCTTCATAATTGGTGTGCCAGATGGTTGAACTGCCTCAGCTTAACTAAATCAGGCCTGAATGATTCCATCTGTTCATTCTTGACAGCTAAGTGAGTGGCTACAAGTGCCCCTCATCACTTTAGGCTCCTCCTGCTCCTTCAAAAGCTCCTCATCCTGCTTCTCCAACTCCTCCTCCTTGTTAAACACATGGTAGACATTCGGTGAAGGAGGAGACCAGAAGCCAATCTTCACTCAGTTTTAGATTTATTCAGAGTAAACCATTGGAAGTGTATGCCTCCTAACTCTACTTCCCAACCAGTGTCAATAAGTGTCTCTTTATATATGCTCAAGTAATCATCTAATCAATGCCCTCTGTCTCTATATACTTAACCTCAATTTATACAATTAAAACTCCATCTCTGAAGATGCTATATGGTTATTACCTGCCTCCTCCTATAGCTCCTGTCCTCATGGCAGTGCAGTGTTGTTTGTGATGAAGTCTGTAGTTTTTAAACTGTTGTCTGCACTGACTGTGGTTTCAAAACATATATTTTTTGTGACAAACCCTAAGTGGAACTGAAACAGAAACTTCAGCTAACCGAAAGGAAAATTGAACCTTTAGGTTTCTAGGAAAACTAAAACAAGAACTGAAACAGAAAAGGAAATTTCAGGTTCCTGGGGAAATTGACACTGATACTGGTTGAGACCTGATAAACATACACCGAGCCATTCGCCCTCAAATCTAGTGGTAACAACATCCTGAGGGTTAACGTTGAACAGAAACTGAACTGGACTAGCCACATAAATACTGTGGCTACAAGAGCAGATCAGAGGCTAGGAATCATGCGATGAGTAACCCACCACCTGACTCCCCAAAGCCTGTTCACTATCTATCAGGCACAACTTAGGAATGTGATGGCATACTGTCCACGTGCATGGATGAGTACAGCTCCAATAGCACTCAGGAAGCTGGACACCATCCAGGACAAAACAGCCTACTTGATTGGCACCCTATCCTCAAACATTCACTCCCTCTGCCACTGATACATAGTGGCAGCAGTGTGTGCCATCTACAAGATGCACAGCAAGAACTCACCAAGACTCCTTAGATAGCATCTTCCAAACCCACAATTGCTACTATCTAGAAGGACAAGGGCAGCAAACACATGGGAACACCACCACTTGCAGGTTCCCCTCCAAGCCACTCACCATCCTGACTTAGAAATATATTTTTGTTCCTTCACTGTCACTGGATCAAATTCCTGAAACTCCCTCCCTAACAGCACTGTGGGTGTACCAACACCGCATGGACTGCAGTGGTTCAAGAAGGCAGCTCACCACCACCTTCTCAAGGGCAACTAGAGATGGGTAATAAATGCTGGCCAAGCCAGCGACACCAACATCCCATGAATGAGTATTAAAAAAAAACAGTTCAGGCAGGCTGAAGAGGATGGAGACTGGGAATTGGCAAATATACAATTGCTGCAGCTGTGTCTGTTACTTGAAGATCCACATTGGTGGATCTATGCCATCAAGAATGGTGTGAGCTGAGTTGAGGAGGTTCTGCAGTATGTTCTATTTTGGTTAACACCGTGCCCATGGAATTTGGGTGCATTGGATGCTGCTGCCAGCTGAGAGTCAGGCTAAATCCTCAGAGAACAGGAGCTGGAATTTTACCATAGAAACTTCAGATCTTTGAAGGACATTGTGGTTGAAATTAATTGATCCATGATAGATCTCATGGATTTATCTTTGTTGTATCCGTTATTTAATGTGTAATTTATAGTTAAAATCGACCACAATTTGCCTTTTAGTTCATGCTTAATCTACATTTGCTTTGGTTTGATTTTTAAAGTAAAAGTTTTAAAAAGTGAGACCTTGTCCATCGGGCTTTTCCATTGGGGTCATTTAAGAAGTTTGGGACTTTAACATTATTGGTCTTCACGGGATCATAATGCCTTGCTGGTACATATTGAACATCACCACCAGATCGGCCCAGGCACTTCAGTCACATGTTCAGCATACTAATGGCTTGCTCAATGACAACTCTTGTGCTTGTTTGGTTTCAGTCATACATATCTTGGCATCAGGAATAGGGCTCCTCACAGGTGTCATCTGTCACATCTTTGTAGGTTAGTCTTTGCCCTGCAAGGAGCCATCAACTGACTCTGCTTAGGGGTGCAAATATCTGTGAGACATTTACTGGTGCAGGGCGAAGGTACCATGGCAGCTCCCTGGGTATCTTGCGCAGAAATGCATATTGATCTTTCAGTCATTGCAGACCAGCTGAACATTGATGGAGTGGAATCTCTTTTGGCTGATGAATGTTGTTGGGTGCTCTGAGGGAACCTTGATAGCCAGCTGTGTACAATCTATGACTCCATGTACCCATGGGAATACAGCCAGAGCAGCAAATTCCAGGGTCCTCTCATTCTTACTGGCCTCATCAGTGGCAAAGTAAACATAAATGCCCTGACAAACATGGCATCAGTCACCTAGGAGATGTATTTGTGGGCAGCAGATTGTGAGGTTCTACAGCTAACCTCAGCAGACCCCTGGAAGGCGCTAGGGATTAAAAGAATTAGTGACGGCTGCAGGCAGTGTGTATCCACCCGATGCGCTTGGCTGGGCATCTTCTTTCAGGAGGTTGCTAATGTCAGCAACCACTTGACAGGAACCCTGAGTGTCCTGAGGCACACGTACTCAATGATGTCCAGAAAGCTAATCTTCTGCCTGTAAAAGCCTGTGTTGGGAGTATTGCCTCCAGTGCTTGACTCCTCTGTCCTATGGAATGGTGGATAATTGAGGAGACGGCTGCTGGTATCCTGTTGTTGCTGGTGCTGTTCCTCCTGTTCCTCACCAGAGGTCCAAAGTAGATCTGCAGAAGTAACTCCCATCCTGCTGTAAAGGCTGACAGCTGGGAAAGCAAAAAACTCCAAGGTAGCAGAAATTACCTCCAAAAATATTGGAAATCACCTCCTACGCAGTGAAATGCATACACTCAGAACAAGGCTTTCACTTAGGCAAGGAAACAGCTGTCATATCTCAGTATTTAAAGACTTTCTCATCTGACAATTGCTCAGTCCCATCAATTCCAACTGCCCTTTCATTTAGTTCAACCTGATGTGTTCCAGGAAGCCCACAAAACCTGTGCTCTCAGTTAAAGACAGAGTTTGGTGTTACAGCTTTACTTATTGCCTCTAACATATGGAAATGTCTGACCTGCCTGTCCCAAGTGGGTTTTCCGCTGACAAACACACGAGTTAAATGCGAAAGTAAGCAGTTTCCTGCTGGCAGATTAAAATTCAGCCCATTATGTTTCAATCTCATAAGGATCTTATTCTGTCCAGAACAGAGACTGACATTTGACATAATTTGCTGAGCCACATAAAGACTTTGGCAATGAAGACTGAGGTCAGGAAGTTAAATTTGATAAAGACTGTAACTTTATTGACCAGAACTATTCAATGAAGGAATGAGAGTATCACCAGATAGACTGAATTTTGCTGAACTGCAGTGACAATCTCCAGTCAAAGGCCAGCTTTGAATAGATGCCTACCCCTCATAGAATTGGTAGCTTTTTCAAAAACTTTTGAGTTAATGATGATGATATCCTGATCAGTGTTTGTGGACTGGCGCATTTAAAAGTCAGTAGACCATGGAAAGCACAAATATGGGCATGGCAGAGACAGTGAGAGACAGAGGGATGCTTTACAATGAGACAGTTGTATCTTTACAGGATCTTATGAAGCAATTTGACAGCTGGGGCAGAATTTCACCCATGTTGGGCGGGTTTGGCGGGGGTGAGTGGGGGCAGTCAGGAAGCCAACCGCTGCCCACGATCAGGGTCGGAAGGCAATTTCATAGTGGCGGGCCAATTAAGACCTGGCCAGCGTGAAATGTGAGCACAGCGCTCAGCACTGCCTGTGCGGGTGGTGTGGGGTGGGGGAAGGGAGTGCGAGTGGGGCAAGCGCGAACTTCGCACATGCATGCGGGTGCGTGCTTGCAAATCAATGAGCGGATTTCAAAAGAAGTAATAAAGATTTTATAAATGTTATAAAACATATCCCCTCATGTGACTCTGTTACATGAGCAGGGACATGTTATTAATTAAATTTTAACATTTTTATTTTATTTTTATTTGCTTTTGGAAATCTGATCCTGCCCATGGATGAGGTTTCCAAAAAAATGCAAAGGTTGCTTGGCCTTTTCGCCCCCCCGCCAACCATAAGGTTGGACGGGCAACGAAGAATATATTTTAATTAACTTTTTAATGGTCTTAATAGGCCTTCTAATTGTTGGCGGGCACACTGCCGACCAAAATATCGCACGAGTGCGCCATGATGTCGGGATACTCACCTGATGTCATCATGCATCATTTTACGCCCGGTTGGGTTGGGCGCGTGCCCACCCGATGAGCTAAAAACTTTGCCCCTGATGTAGTTACATCTATATTTAAAAATGTGCAGGTTTGGATACAACCCATAAAGGTCTAAGAATCAAAAATAAACCAAGAGATTATTTTGGATTTTTTTTAACCTTTCATGGGATGTGGGTGTCATTAGCATGGCCAGCATTTGTTGCCCATCCCTAGCTTGAACTAAATGGCTTGCTAGGCCATTTCGGAGGGCAGTTAAGAGTCAACCACATCGCTGTGGATCTGGAGTCACGTGTAGGCCAGACCAGATAAAGATGGCAGATTTCCTTCCCTAAAGGACATTAGTGAACCACATGGATTTCCACAACAATTGATAATAGTTGTCATGGTCACCATTATTGAGGTTAGCTTTATATCTCAGATTTATTGAATTTAAACTCCACCAGCTGCCATTGTGGAATTAGTATCCATGGCTGGAATATTACGGGGGGGGGGGGGGGGGGGGTGGGGTTTGTGCCCCCAGAAGCAAAGTCAGTTTTGAGTCCACCCACTCCACGCCTGACTGCCCCGCAGCCATAAAGCGCCGTGGATGGGCAAAATGGGCAGCCTGTCAGACTTCCGGCCTTCACAGGGAAGCAAGTTCCGCCCTCAGGGGCTACTGGCCAATCCAATTGGTTGGCAGCACCAAAATCACATTAGTGGGCATTGCCAGGACTGCATAGGGGAAGCAGAAGAAGGCCCAGGGATCCTCAGAAACAGGTAAGCCTGGGATCTTGGACAGGGAGGGTTTGGGCAGGGTAGGGAGGGGGGTGAGGGTGGTGGGTTTAAGGCAGCAGGCAAGTAGGAAGAAAGGGTGGGTGGAATTTTATCTTAGGGGGCTGACTCCCCGAGCTGCAAAGGGCAGCCCTCAAAGATAGAATCCTACCTTCCTTCTTGCCCTTTGAAGAATTTAGTTAAAACTGCCCAACCCAACCCACCTGGCCATGTCCAATGTTTTATGGCTTGGGCAACATATTATTGGGGTCAATTGACTTGTTAACAAGCCTAACTGACCCTTGATTACTTATTTGAATATGGTGGGCCTGCTGCCGATTTTGGCATTCCCCCCCCCATATTATGGGGGTGAGATCGAGGATGGGCATGAAGATGGTTGGGTGGTCACCCGCCCTATTTTACGTGCACCCCAGCCAAAAATACGCCCAGTGGGAGCACATAAAAGACAGCCCCATGTCTCCAAGGCATTAGCCTGGGCCCTTGGATTACTAGTCCAGTGACATTACCACTATGCTACCATCTCCCCCATATTTTACTTTTCACTTCAAAAAAATTGACAAGAATAAGGTTTTATGCAACAATTTGACAGCTATTATTGGATGTCTGGTACTTTAGTACTTGGATCTACTGCTTGTTGTAAAGGATACACTATTAAAAGCTTGTACATAATGCTTTATATCCAGTTACAACTTCAGGATTATAAAAATATAGCAGTGTGGCACCAGAAGATCTTCAAAGTTGCCTAAAAGTTGAACATATTTTGAAGGGCTTACTGATTAGCAAAGTAACAGCTCCTGCTTGGTTCAGCTTCTATAGTCATGAACATCCTCATTAGAAAATGTGGACCCATACTTGTAGATGTCCCTGCAATAATGAAAGTATTGTACATTCAGTCACAATTAATTACTCAGGCACAGGTATTGTGTGCAGTGACACATTCTATCTCTATTCGGTTTCATAGAATGTACCAATGGTTTTGTGCTCGTAATTTGATAATGACATTATTGACTTACAGAAATCACTGCTGAGAGATAATACACCAGCTGTAACCTTAATTAAATACTCACAAAGAACTTTAAAGTTTCTTGCCAGAGATGCAACAACAAATCAACAGCCTTTAGCTGTTAACTATTCCCTTAATAAAACACTATGTAATCTTGACTCAGAAATAACAGTAAACATTCTGTCACCCCCCCCAGTTATTTGGCACACTGTTGTTCCATCTCAGTTCCATTGTCTGTCCCCAGTTCCCAGAGGATTTTCTTAGGATTCTGAAGGATGGAAAATCTTTAGCCTGCTTCAAAAACATAAATGTATTAATGTTCTCAATTATTTGTTGAGCTAATTCAAGCTGATTTAGGGAAAGAGTGACAGTACAAACCAAAAGGTAAAGCAAATTTGGGATCTGCAAGGGTGTAGGAGAGCATCTTTAGGAGAGAAGCATGAGGGTGTTATACTGCTGGCCAGTTGAATGCCCATATGTGCTGCCTCTCAGCCAATCAGCATTTTTAAAGCAGATCACTCCTGTACTTGTGTGTTCAGGACACGTCCTTGCTAACCTACATGAGTGAGTCAGAGAATCACTTACTCTGCCTGCCTTTTAAATCACAGTGGTGTCAGAATTACTATTCAGGTACTCTTTTGAAAAGTTCGCCTTGATGCATGATTGATTTTTCACCTATTATCTGGTGGTTCGCTGTAACATGTTTGAGAAAGGCTGCAGTTGGGGCCTTTCAGAAGATGGAAGAAACTCCACAAAGTCACTGTCTGCTATGATTTCTGTGATAGATGAGAAGGCCATTGAGGGATTGTCAAGTATGGACAAAATCCAGAGCAGTCGTTATTATTTCAATTGGATAAATCAGGGAGGATGTGAGTATATGACACATAAACACTGAACTAGGTTAGACGTCAGGTGAGTTTTCTTTTTGCAGAAGGTTGCAGCACTATCTCCATACGAGTGCTGATTCACTGCAAGCATTGAAGAAATATCTGCAAGTTTCTGGCATAGCTACAGAACAAAAGGCAATGGGTAATGTACGTCATGATCATTGTCATCTCCTGGAGCTACTTTCATCACCTTCAGGGGTCAAACAAGAATTTTGCAGAATTATTTTTCCTTAAATTGATCTCAGGTTCCTTTTTAATCCTTTCTCTTTCTAGAAATTCATCTAATTATCTGTTGAATCTAATAATACTGTCTGCTTGGATATGCTTCCATGTCTCTATTACCTTTTGTGAGAAAAAAGCTTACATATTACAGTATTTACAGCACATGAACAGGCGAAGACCATTTAACCCCACGAGTTTCTTATGCCATTCACTGAGTTCATGGCTGATCAGTGCACTATCTCCGTACAAGTGCTGGTGTTTGTATTCCACATGAGCCTACTCCCACCTTACTTCTCCTAACACTATCAGCATATCCTTCTAATCATTTCTCCCTCATGTATTTAGATGCTTCCCTTTAGATGCATCTATGGTCTTTACCTTATGCTCTTTACCTCAACCACTCTGTGTGGTAGCAAGTTTCACATTCTCACCACTCTGAGCAAAGAAGCCTCTTCTAATTCCTTTTTGGATTTATTAGTGAATAACTTATATTTATGGCCTTTTGTTTTGAACTCACCAACAAACAGAAACATCTGTATACCTATTCTATTGAACTTCGCAATTTTAAATACCTCTGTCAGGTCACCACTTAGCATTCCCTCTTTTGGAGAAAAGATCCCAGCCTGTTTGGTCTTTCCTGATAGTTATAGCCTCTTTTAAATCCTTTTTAACCGTCCATATAATATTTGTAATATGGGGCAGAATTTTACACCACGCAGGCGGGCACTGCCTGACCTAATCGGGTGTAAAATGGCGTGCGATGATGTCGGGTGAGCGTCCCGTGCACTCATGCAACATTTCGCTCAGCGGGCGCAAGCGGGTGCTGGAGCCATGCCCGCCATAAATTAACAGGCCACTTAAGGCCATTAACAGTCCAATTGACGGTGATTTTTCATTGCCCATATGATTTCGCATGGGCAAAACGGGCAGGCAGTCAGCTGACATTTTCAAAAACCTCATCCAAGGGCAAAAAAGGGTACAGCAGCATTGCCAGTGTGAGTAATGAGGAGTTTTGGAGATTGTTTGCTGCTGGTTGCTTATTGGTACTTGGCTGCTTCATCTCTGTTCGGCTTCATCTCAGGACTCATTTGTATCTGCAAGACCCCCGGAGGATTCAGACTGTGTGGACCACTCCAGGTATCAGACAGCCTTCCGTTACCCTGGTAATGGGGATTGTTCTCTCCGCTGGTGGCACCTCCTCTGAGGAGGAAGAAAGGGGCAGAAGGGAGTGGAGGCCAGGTGTCTCCATGCAGCTTCCAGGGGAGGGACCTGTGGGAGGAGAGGTGCAGGCACAAGGGGTGCAGGGCCAGCAGGAAGTCCAAGGCAGAAGGCTGCTCAAGATACCACTATCCTGCTGCCAGGGTTTACAGGTGGCGATGCAGCTACAACAATATGTCTGAGGGGCAATACCGAAGTAGGCCCCACCTCTCAAGGGAGACCATGACCTCCATTTATCAGATGATTGGGCCTGAAAGCAGCTCCGACTGTGCGGGTAGACACGCCATGCCAGTGGCTCTGAAGGTCACAGTGACCCTCAACTTCTATGCCTCCGGCTCTTTCCAGGGGTCAGTGGGGGATCTGTGTGGACTTTCTCAATCAGCTGTCCACATTGCATCGAGCCGGTGACAGAAGCTCTGTTCAGGCGGGTACTGACCTTTATTCTTTACCGCATGGACAAGGTCAGCCAGGCTGATCGAAACAGAGGCTTTGCAGCGATTGCTGGTTTCCCCCACATCCAGGGTGTCATCGACTGCACACGTGACCACCAAGGCGCCAGCAGGTCAGCCGGGTGCCTTCCTCAACAGGAAAGGATTCCACTCCATGAACATGCAGATAGTGTGTGATCACAGGAAGCAGATTATGCAAGTTTGTGCAAGGTACCCTGGCAGCTCCCATGACGCGTGCATCCTCAGACACTCCCAGGTGCTGAGGCTCTTCAGTGCTCCAGCCCGACTGGATGGATGGCTGCTGGGTGACAAGGGCTATCCATTGAAGAGCTGGCTCATGGCGCCTCTCCACCACCCAAGAACAGAGGCAGAGCAGTGTTATAATAGGGGTTATGCCTCCACAAGGGCGGTGGTAGAGAGGACCATAGGTCTTCTCAAGATGTGCTTCCGATGCCTGGACCGTTCAGGGGGTGCACTGCAATATCCCCCAGAGTGGGTGTCACTGATAGTGGTTGCAGGCTGCGCTCTCCACAATCTGGCACTGGCAAGGGGGGATCCACTGGAGGAAGAGAATCTTCACACAGCTGCACAAGCCACAGATGATGAGTCCAGTGGTGAGCAAGAGGAGCACAGTGAGGAGAATGCTGAGGGCATGGAGGCAGACCTCAGTAACCCCCAGGGAGGCAGGGACACCAGGGACGCCTTGATCCAATGCTCCTTCAGGTAGCCTACCAAAGATCAGCTTCAACCACATGCGAGGGCTGCCGTCTCCATCCCGGATGTCTGAAAGGACTCTTTCATTTGAACACAAGGAACACTCAGTACGTACAATGAAGACTGAACTTCAGAGCCACTTAGGTCCAGCATTACACACTGGCGTACCCTGCACTAATAAAATAAAAACGTGAAGCATACTCAGGCCTGACGACAAAAACAACATTGACCTCATTTTGACAATTCCAAACTATTTACATAAACTTCTCTGGTCTTTATTCCCAGACCAGTATGGATAAAGTAAACATGAATGAACATAAAATCACCCCTGACCTGTACCTCTTGTGCTCATGGTGCCTTTAACTTATGTTTGCAAGTGCTATGTCTTCCTGCACCCCGTCCCCGCCCCACTGCCCCTGCAACCTTCACAGCTTGCTGACTCTGCTGTCTTGTTGGCCTTGATGACCTTGGCGGTTGTCCTCTGGCCAGTGGAGCCTGTGCTAGCCCCATCTGGGAGGGAGCAGCCAGTGCCACGGCTGGCATCTCCCCAGTCATCACAGCCTCTTCAGATGCGATGGCCACTGAAGGAGGGGCAGAGGAGCTGCTGACGTCATCCAGAGTGCCTGAGAGGAGCCCCGCAGAGATGACAAGGTGCGCCAATGTGAGGTTGCTCTGGACCTCCTTGCTCACTATTGATGGACCGGCATCTAGCTGGATACTGGGTGCCGCATCAATCTCCCACACTGGCACTGACCACCTGAGCTCAGTGCCTGTGTGAGGGCTTGCAGGTCCAAACGCAACCCCAGGAACCCCTCATGCTGTCCCTGGAGCTGCCTCTCCATGAGAGTCGCCATTCTCTCAATGGAGGAGGCAGTGCGCTCGGCAATGAGGGTCAACGCAGTGCTGATGCTCCGCATGGACTCCTCCATAATGGAGACCATGGCAAGCATACACTCATGGATCTCCGCCAGATCCTCCCACATATCTTGCTAGACATCCAGCATCTGCTGTCTAATGGATGACTCCAGAGGCGGTTCATCAGCCTTTGATTGAGCATCGTCCTGGTCCCCAGCAGTCCTCCAACTGCCGGCACCCTGACCACTCTTTGCCTCCACCTACATCTCAAGTAAGTGTGACGTGCCCTCACCAATGTGCACCAAGATATTAGCTGCCGAACTAATGCCCACTGAGGTGCTGGTATCTGCGCTGGTGCCTGCTTCAGAGAGCAGGTGTGATGTAGGTGTAACAGAAGCTCGGTGGTCCTCCAGCATCAGGGGTGGTCCTTCACAGTACGCCTGCTGGTGAACCTAAAAAGAACAAGGACATGTCATTAGTTAAAGTCATCACACTGTCACTGTGCATGCCAGGCACCCTGGTGAAACAATGGAGATCTGTATCACGGTGCCATCGTCTTTTAGTAATCAATGGGGACTCCAGGTTTGAGGCTCACATCAATGAAGAGACCACACTAGAATCGTTGCACAAGCCAAAAGTTTCACCTCTGTGCACTGCACTCTTACCTTCGTCTGGCACCCCCGCCTCTCCACACCAGTTGCACATGGAGCGTGCCAGCTCTCAAGCTCCAGCGTGTCTTGCTTGAACCTGCTGAGCAGGAGGAGGTGGGGCTGCCCTCCACTTATATGTGCCCTCTCTGCCTGGTTATGGCTGTCTTCTCCTGAAAGAGCAGAGGAGCATTGATTAGCCCACTGTCTACCTGTAGCATTATTGCAGCCTGGTCAACCCCAGCTGAGGAACATCTCCCAGGACACATCCGAGTCACAGCCCATGAGCTGTAAGGCACTCAGTCCAAGTAGCCAGGGCTCACCCCCTTGGCAAGCTGCGGCATCATGGACAATTGGCACTCAGACTCTAGCACCCCTGAGGTCCACGGGGGGACAGCCACACCTTAACATGATCCATGCCAACAAGCACTCCCAGCACTGCACCCATGTACGCCGCACCAAGTCACGGCTGCTCACAATTGCTGCCACCTCTTCCCATGCCTTCTTGGTGAGGCGCGGTGGCGTCCTCCTCCCATCTCTAGGGACAACAGTGTCGCTCCTGGCAACCACCTCCTCTAGGAGAACGGCTAGGCACTCGTCGGAAAAGCAGGGGCCGAGTCCCCAACCGCCTGCCATGTCCAGTGTACTTGACTCCATTGGGAATGCTGAACACACGTCCTTCCATGGCAGCCTTCCAGGGGCTCCCTGGGTCGCTTTTAAATCAGTTGCTGGGTTGCCATTGGACCCAGCAGCCAACAGGCCCCTAGTCCCACCCACCCCTTCCCGGCCAGTGCGGAGCCTTAATTGGCCCCCAGCGTGAAAGCACGGTCAGGCGTCTATCGCGGGCAGCGGACCACTTCCCAGCCACTCCCAGGCCTGTCCACCACACCTGCCTGCCCAACGACCTCAAAATCCTGCCCATGGAGATCAGAGCTAAACATTGGCCTAGATTCACACCATCCCGATCCTGGGATTCCTGGCCCTATTCCCGACCTGCCTGGTTTTCAGGAGTGCCTTTAAAGTGTGTGGACTGGTTCTTTAAAAAAAAATCCGCCTCTGGCACTCCTGATCTGGGTAGTTCCATTGCTGCGATAAGCACCTTGCATCTCCTACTCCGTAATTTTCATGGCCCCTCAGAGGATTTCTGAACTCTAGGCTGCCTGAGGGGACCTTTTAAAAGACAAGTTCTATAGTTTCTCCTCATGCCCACTATACCAAACTATAGCACTTCCATATTGTTGACCTGATTGAAAAGAAGTAATTTCACTACAAGCTATTAAAAGTGTCAATTATTCAGACCCTATAAAGTATCAATAACAAAAACCACAAATCCTTGAAACCACAATTTGTGTAAACAAACATTGTAAAATTGACAGCAGAGATCAGAGAGTTTGATACTTTCAATCAAACAGTGTTTTCCCTGCGGTGCAGGTGTTTAAATACTCTAATATTTGACTGAGCCTCGACCAAGAATACATAATGAGGCTTCAATATAGGAGAAAGTTATGAATGAATTACTTTTTTCAAACCCTTTTTTTATACATTCTACTATATGCTAAAGGGTTTATTGGTTCTAGACAGTGTATAGTGGGTTAATAGGCATGGAAGTGCCATAGTTTGGCATAGGGGACATAGGAGATGGAGGAAGGGCAGAGCTTGGCATAGGGAGCATGAAGGGCTGTCAGGTGTGTAGGGTGCATAAGGTGGCATGGATGGGGTGTGGGGAGTGTTTGGAGGTTGAAGGGAGTGTGAGGGTTGGAGGCCCTTTGTGTTTTTATTTTCACTGGGATGAAGTCCCGCTGCACTGATGTGGGCCTTTTAGATAGCCCTCCTCTGCAGCCGGCAGCCCCTGTGGTTGTCACCAAACCTCTTCCCAGGTTGGCTGGCCCAAATCCAGCCCACATCTGCCCCTGGCAATGAAGATGCTGCTTTTGCGGGCACTTTCTCCTGAGGCGGGTGGACTGAGCCAGGAATTTTCCCGACTCCCGCTACCAGCCCCGAGGATGAAAATCCAGGCCTTTGTTCCTAATGCTGTACCCTATATAGTCAAAATATGCCTGACTTCTTTCTTACCCTCATCTTTCCAATTTAAAAATTTTGCCTAGGACATTTGAAGACCACCAAAATCAACAATTTGGCCAGACTAGTTATACAATTTTTCCTTGTAGCCTTGAAATCTTCAATCATTTTCCATATCTGTGCAAAGGTGAGAAATTGAAATTGCTGTTTGAGGTTGGAAGGCAGCAATGTTTGTCTGCTCTGCAGTGAATAACACTGTAGCTCCCTGTAGAGAATGACACTAACCTGCTTCTGGTCCACTTCCATTTTTCTGTCCATTCTGGTCTCCTTACCCCGCACTGTGCCCCACCCCCCCATCTTACTCTCTGCCATAGCCTCTGAATTCAAGTGTCCTGCTCCCTGATTTGTCTCTGAATGGACTGGATTTTACAGCCGCAAATCAGGCACACCCCCAACAAACGTAAAATAGGGCATGATGACGTCAGATCGGCGATACAGCGGTATCACGCCTGTAGTAGAAGGATCCAGTTGTTATGGCACAGCCGATGGCAAATGCTGAGTTGTTCAAATCCCAGTGAAAAACTTGAGCCAACTGCTGCAACTATTTTTGCAATTTGTATGCTTCAAGATGCAGGCTTTGAATTCAGTAGTAATAAGATCACCGAGCCTTATAGGTTTTTACAAAACTAAATAAAACGTTTATTAATAAGAGAAATGATTTTTAAGCATGTACATATGTCTACAAATTACTACTATAATAACTCCTAAGTGCCCTAATTAATCTGATTCCATTACACCTCCATTAAGGCAACAGTAAGACATTTAGATTTTAAAAGACCCAGGCAAAGAAACATGATACCTTGAACAATCCAGTTCAAAGTGAGTTTTCTTAACTTCAGTTCGTTGTAGACAGCAGATTGAAGGGTAGATGTTGAAGGTTTTGCACACTTGTTAGATCTTAAAATACCTGCCTTTACACACAGCCCTTGCACCTTTATACATATTTTCCCCTTTGAATGCAAATTCCCATTGTTTCACTATGGGCAGAATTTTGCCCTTGGTGGGCGTGCGGGCCCCACCGGCTCAGTGGCGGGCGGACAGCTGACCCCCTCCGCCGAAACGGGGCCCGCCGCCATTTTGAGTGGGCGGGCCAATTAAGGCCCACCTAGTGGCCTGTCCGACAGGAAGCGCTATGCGTTTCCTGTGCGGGGGGGTGAGGGAATCCCCAGCTGTCAAAGTGCGCTCTTTCGTGCATGCATGCAAAAGAGCGCACTGCTCCCTGAGACTAAGTGCTGTCTCAGGGAGATTAATGACAGTCTAAAAAACTTAAAAAATAGAAAAATAAAAATATTATTCACATGTCCCCTCATGTGACAATGTCACACGAAATGGGACATGTTAATAAATATACATTACATTTATTAAAGTTTTAAAAAAGGAACATGAAACCTCATCCCGCCAGTGGATGAGGTTTCATGTAGTATCAGAAGCCCGCTGGGGCTCCTGGCCTGCCCGCCAGCCTTAAGGTTGGACGGGCAGGGCCTTTAATTACTTTAATTACCCTGTCAATGGCCTCAATTGGCCATTGACAGGTCGGCAGGCGGACAGCTGATTTTGCTGTCCGTCCGCCTTCCTGAAAATTTAAAGGGACCGGGGTGACGTTGAGGGTTCCTCCTGATGTCATCCCACATCATTTTGCCGTCGGCGAGCGGGCCCTGCCCCCAAATCGCCGATGGGAAAATTCTGGCCTATGTCTTTAGACTTTACCTCCCTGATCATAAAAAATTATCATAGTACCAATTTTACCAGTAATCTTTGGGAAAAATAAACACACTGTTTCTGAACTTCTGGCTAGGTAACACATTTCACCCTCCTTTGAAAACAAGCTAGTCTGCTTTATTTAAAAATTCAAATGTTCTTTTACACCTTACATTTTAAACTTCCCCCATGTTTACCTACTTAACATTTCAAACCTCGTTTATCTTCTAATACATCAAAGCTTTCAGACCTCTTGTAGACAATTAAATCTCACGCGCACACACACACAATCGACATAGATACCACTATTTTACAACAAATTCCAATAATATTATTATATCTTCCTGACACCTGTACATTGAGGGTTAATTGAGTACAGTACTGCCCACTGGTGATGTAAGAAGGTACCTGACCTAGAGCTTAGGCCAGCAGTGTAGAGCAAGGTAGCAACATGTAAGGATGCGTCATGAAGTCCTCGCCATATCTGTACCCTCCACTGTAAATATGTACATAGTTCAGTAATGTAAGTAAAGACTTCCTGGTAACTTCTGCAAGACTGCTTAATGGTGTCTAAGCAGTACATGCCACAGGTAGTGACAACCCAACAAAACAATGTCAGTCTCTGAAATTATGGAAGGCAAGCGGGCATAGGCAACCCGCCTGCTATTTTGAAATTACTAATTAACAAGCTGTTGAGCTTGTTAATGACCCAGTCATGCAAAATTTTTCATTTTGCAGTTTTTTGGGCGCTTGACTTGAAAATGTTTGGGAGTGTTTTACAGCAGCTATGATGAGGCAGCACAAGGGTTGAAGAAAAGGCCTCCCATCGGGACCAGGCTGAATGTGGCAGCAGACTCTGCTGGTGAAGGTGGTAGTGTCTACATGTTTTTATTTAAATCATTTCTTAGCCTTTTAAAGTCCTCAATAAAAAGTAGAGAGATTCTGACATCATAATGCCTTTAAACTTGTAGCCATGAATAATTTCCTGTTCGCGACACTACCCCTCTGTCGTATGACGTCCCGGCATACAGTCCCAATTGGGTGCAGGGGCCCTCTTTGCATCTTTCAATTGGCCTCCTTCCTGCTAGACGGCCACTAATTGCCTATCGACACCTGATTGGATGAGCTGAGACAGCGGGACTGGAGTAAGAAAATCACTCAGTTTCCGTTCCGTTTGTGGTTACAGTGTGAGGCACTTTCAGCATAGATCAACTTCAACATTATTATTGTGTGATTCCTGGAAAACTAATTATTTATAAACAATCAAACCTAGCCGCAGTTGTCACTGACGTAAACTGTATTGGTCAAATAAAACAGCCAGATCTTGATTTGTAATTCAGAAAAACTGCAGCTAAAATATGATCCATCACTGTTAAACAATGGGAATTGATTTTACCATCTGAAGGTTTGACAGACAGTAAGCAGGACAGATCATCATCTGGCTAATATCTGTCCTTCAACCAACATTGCTAAAAAGACTATTTGGTCATTGTCACATTGCTGTTTGTTTGAGCTTGCTATGCGGCAATTGGTTTCCATATTTCTTGCATTATAAGAGTGACTACACTTCAAAAAAGTTCCTAATTGGCTGTAAAGTACTTCACTTTGGGATCTCCCAAGATTTTGAATGACACTAAAGAAAGTGAACCCAACTTCTGTAACCTTTTCTCCTGTCTTCCTGATTCCTGGAATCATCTTTATTATTTGCCCCTGCAAGAGTAACCATTGTGTTGCTGTGATTAAATGGATGTACATATGCATTGTCAATATACTTCTACGAGAAGCTGAAATGCAGATGTAAGTGGAGCAGCATGTCTACCTGAGCTATCTTGTTACAAATCAAATTAATCAAAGTATTGTGTCTCATATTTTATAGGATCCAAGTTACAAACAAAGGCCCTGGAGCACTGGAGTACCTCTGGAAGGTGGTGATGGTTGAACAGGGTAGAAGTGCCTACACTTTAGAAGCTTCATCGCAGTCTGATGGACAAACAATCTCTGAAGAGGGCAATGGTAAAGCACAGTGTCTCATTCACTTCTGACAAGGGAGGCTATATGGTATAAGCCCTGCTAAATGTCCCGTGCTGCCACAGAAAAATTAAGATCCATTGGAGTATTGACTGGAGATGAAATTAATCTGATCCTGTCAGATTGATAAAAAGCCGTATCTCCGCAATGTGTTTATTCCTCATTGCAATAACCTGTCCATAACTCAGCATTCTCAACTCATATGTCAGAAGGCTGTTGGTTCAAGTCCCATTTAAGAATTAAGCACAAAAATCTGGGTTGACACTCCAATGAAGGAACCCAACAGAGTTTGTAGTGCAGTTGGTCTGCATGGTAAGTTCCTCGCCTGCCACTACGGCTGGCGGTTGATGCCCTTAATTGACTCTTAAGTGGCTACTTAAGGAGCTCAGCTGGCCTCTGGGAGATGGAGGGGATGGGGGTAGGCGAAGGCTGTCATCCAACCTTCCTGCTAGGAGCTTGATGGGAAGGATGTCAGGCAGGATTTCCACCCCGCACCCTCCCATCCAATCACATGCCCCCACTCCTACCCGTCTCCCAACTGGCCTCAGGGGTCGGGGGACATTAAATTCCGCCCGTTAACTCTTTCTCTCTCCACAGATGTTGCCAGATCTGTTGAGTATTTCCAGCTTTTTCTGTTTTTATATATTCCCTGCGTCTTGTGATACAACCGAGAATTCCGTTTGCTTTTTGTATTAACTTCAGCTGGTGCCTTTAAAGTTCTCTGAACTTATAGTCCCTGAGTCCCTCTGTTCTGACACAGTACCAAGACTGCTTCCATTCAAAGTATAATTACTGACTTATTTGTGTAACCAAAATGAATTACCTCACACAATTATTAAATTCTATCTGCCACTTTTCCCATTGACCCATTCTTCCAGTGTCCCTTTGCAGCTTTCTTTGGTCTTCAGAAGAAATAATTATACTTCCTATTTTACTATGATCTGAAAAATTCAATACCACTCCTTCTAGGACTTTGATTGACACAGTGAACAGAAGTGGCACCAGAACTGAACTCTGAGGGACACCACTACCCACTTCCCTTAACTTCTACTCTCTATTTTCTCCTTTCTAACTATCTTTTAATACCATTTCTTATCCTCTTTCTAATTCCATGCTCCTTAGTCTTCTTATATTGCTTCCCATATGGTACCTTCTTAAGGATTTTTCTAAAATCCATCTCCATTGCAGCTATTACATTTCCTCAGTTGCCATGACTAGTACCTCCTTAAACAAGGCTGAAATTTGTCAGGCATGATTGTCCCTTTTGAAATTTGTAATGCTACTTCTAACTATTTTCACTTAGATATGTCGTCATATCATCTTAAAGATACTAAAATTTTACTTACAACAGATATTAAGCTAACTAGCCTGTAAATACCTGGACAAGCCTGTTCTCTATTAAAAGGTCAGTTCTACATTGGCCACTTTCCAGTCCTCCAGTTTCATCCCTTATCTCCTGAAAGTTATTAGGATGTATCTTGTCAGGTTGTGTTGCTATCTCTTCCCTTTTGCTCCAATTATATATTGGGAAGCCATTGACTTCAGTTCCTGGCACAGACACCATTCCAAAGTCACTGACTCCATCCTCTCCCTAGCAAGTGTCAGAGGGTGAACCAGACAGTTCACAACCTTGGTATCATATTTGACTCTGAGATGAGTTTCCAGCCACGTATTCACCCTATCTCTAAGACTTCCTATTTCCAACTCTGTAACATTGCCCGACTTCACTCCTGTCTCAGTTCATCTGCAGCTGAAACCCTTATTCATATTTTCATGACCTCTAAACTTCATTACTCCAATGCACTCTTGCTAGCCTCCCATGTTCTACCAGTCATATGTTTGATGTCATCCAAAACTCTGGTACCCCTGTCCTAACTCTCACCAAGTCCCCTTCACCCATCGTCCGTGTGTTTGCTGACCTACACTAGCTCTCAGTTAAGCAACGCCTCATAAGAATAACAAAAGAACATAAGAAATAGAAGCAGTAGTAGGCCAATCAGCCCCTTGAGCCTTCTCTGCCATTTACCAAAGTTGGAGTTGAACGGATTGTGGCCTTACTCCACTTCCCTGCCTGTTCCCCATAACCCATGACTCCCTTGTAGATCAAAAATCTGTTTAACTCAGCCTTGAATAGATCCAATGACCCTCCCTCTACTGCTCTCTGGAGCAGAGAATTCCAAAGATTTGCGACCCTCTGAGAGATAAAAGTCCTCCTCATGTTCATCATAAATAGGCATACTCTTATTCTGAAACTATAACCCGGGTTCTAGATTCCCTCACAATGGAGCCTCGATTTTAAATTCTTATCTTTGTTTTCGAATCCCTCCATGGCCTCTTTCTTCCCTGTATTTGTAATCTTCCCCAAACCGATAAACCTCAAAGATATTTGCTCTGTTGTAATTCTGGCCTCTTAAGCATCCACAATTTCAATTGCTGCACCATAGTGACCATGGCTGCCAAGGCCCTAAGTTCTGGAATTTCTTCCTTAAATCCCTCCGTCTCTGTATCTCTATCTCTTTCCTCCTTAAAGATGCTCCTTAAAACCTACCTCTTTAACCAAGCATCTGCCCTAATACCTCTTTATGTAGGCTCGATGTCAACTTCGGTTTTATAATAATCCAGTGAAATACCTGGGAACATTTCATCACATTAATGGTGCTATACAAATGCAAGTTGTTGCTGGCTTAGCTTAACTAATTTATCTAAAATATGCTCTTTATCCATCATAACATTGCTCATCCCACTCCCAAGTATTTCAGAATTCAACTCCTGTCCTGTACCCTCACACCAACAAAGATTATTACAAATTATTTATTAAAAATCTGCATTATATTTGATTATCAGCTATGGATTAGCATTCCCCCCCTTCTCTCAAAGAACCCATTTAACAATCTCGCTCCATTGATATACTTGATTACTTTTCCCTTAGTGAATTTTTTTTCTTTATGCTCCCTCTTAGTTTTCCTTATCTCACTCTCAAGCCCATCTCTTAGTTTCTTATTTTCTCATATTCTCCTTTTATTTTCATTATCATTCTTACAGGTCTTGTAGGTTCACTACTCACATTTGAATTAGTTTCTAATCTTTTAACTACCCTATGACATCCAAAAACTAATAATAGTTCTCTTCGTTTTACCGCAATATAGTTATACTGAAGGTTAACTTCTTTCTTATCTTTGAGGAACCATATTACTCTATCTGTACCTCTTCCTTATCTAAAATGCAAGGTTCTGCGTCTAGCAGCATGAGGGAGCTGGACTAACATCAGTACAGATACAGCAGTAAGCTAAGTGATTTAATAATAAGTTTGCCTTTTGAATGTATCTCCCTCTTACAGTGAGGCTCAGTAGCTGTTCTGAGTTTGTAGTTCCATGACCTTAGAATTATAGAGCAGAACTTTATGGTATCCCACCAGCGGGTTTGCAGGCGGGGAGGCCCATAAAATTCTGTGACCATCCTTCCACTGCCTACCTGCCCGTCCCCAACCTGGCAGTGATTTTACAGGGAAAGACGAGGATTAGGGCGGCCTGCCAGCCTGCTTTCACCCCAGTTGAGGCCCTTAAGTGGCCAATTAGTGGCCACTCAAGGGCCGCTTACCTCCCGTCTGCAAATTTTAGGTTGGCAGAGGAGATCAGGGATAGGGTAGCGGGGAGGCAGGAGGCTGCTACTGGGAGGCCCAACAAGTCGGCCTGCTTGGGCCTTGGGTGGGAAAGGTTGGGGGGGTGGATGGGATCCCCCAAGGTCCGCCCAAGACCCCTCCCCCCATTGTGTCCCCTTCCCCCGAGTCTTTGCGACCTGGCCTTGACCCCACTCCCCATTGGAGCTCTTTGGCTGGCCCTGCCGAGAGACCCCCAGACTTATCTCCATCCTAGGCTCCTGAGACTTTGTTCTGCGAGGCTTCATGTAGTTCCAGCAATGGCCACTGCCCCAGTGTCACTTCTTTACATTAAATTCCATCTACCATGTGCCTGCCCATTTCCCCAGTTGACCTTGGTTCTCCTGAAGTTTGCTACCATCTTCCTCACTGTTTACTACTTTTCCAAGTTTTATGTGAACTGCAATATTCTGCTTTATTTTGTTGCTGTTCTGCCAATTTTCTGGATGCAGTTTTAATATTAAAATATTCAAAACGTTAACACAGGTAGGTGAAAAAAAGAGAAAAATAAATTGTCAAACTGCCCATCTTAATGTGGCGTTAAACTAAGTCCCATTTCCCTAGTCCAGTGGATCAGGTGAAGTTCCCAATACAAAATTGGTAAAAGAGTTCTCCCATTGTATTTAATAATATTCTTCCTCAGCCAACAAGAGCAGAAATAAATTAATTGGTCATTGATCTCCTTGCAGTTTGGAATATTGCTATGAGTAAAATGGCTTCCACAAATGCCGATACAGAACAGTTACTGTGCTTCAAAGTAAATAATCATATTCAAAGTGCTCTGAGCTAAGATACTGTATAAGTCTTTCTCCTTTTGATTGGCAACATGAAATAAGATAAATATCAAATCAAATGCCCTGGCATTATGAAATCTTATGATTTAAACTGACATGGTGATGAAGTGTTTTGCTGTATCAGGACTCTCTCATTATCTCTTCCTGCGCATGTAGGTACAGCTTCAGTAAGCGCTCTGGCTGGCCTCTCAACAACCAAAGGTACTCAGACCATCAGCAGGTATGACAGTGTTGTTGAAAGCAGCTCCTCCCAAGTATCCGTCGATATTGACAACCCTCCGTTCACAGTGGAGCCATGCAGCGGGGCAATCGCAGCCATGGAAACGCAGGAGTTCAAAGTCAAGTTTATCCCATTGGAGGTTGGCAAGTTTGAGGCATCGCTCAACTGCAGGTACAAGAAAAATAAATCAGCAGCCCATTGGTTGAAATGACTAATTATGCTCAGGTACAGCACATGTCCTGTCGCAATGCCACATCCTTGAAGTTTGTCCCTCATTGCTTTAGCGCTTGATGTGATAAGAGGCAGTTTCTGTCCTCAAGCACTTCAGAATCATTGTACAGCCCTGGCATGGATCCGCTGGGCTTCACACACTGAAATAGAGAGGCGTAAATCAGCCAGTTATTGCAGACCTGGCCGCCATTCTGGCCCTGGGTTGGGGGAATGGAGCTGTGGGTGAGTGAGGATGTCCCTGGGTAGGGGGTAGGCCCCAATTTTCACATTAAAATTGGCCTCCCACAATGTGGCACTCCATCCTCCCATATTAAGAGCCCTAGCAATATGGCAGTGGCTGGAGTGGCAGGGTAAACAAGGTAATAAGTGACTTGGTGCTATTTTCAGGTCTGTTTGCCATTTAGCATCCTGCCATTAACAAAGTGGCTGCCACAAGTGTCTACATGCAGCATTTAATGAACTTCAGGACAATTAATCAGATGTGAATGCTATATCAGACCATTTGTTGTCATCTGATTTGCTATCCATGTATCATACTTTTTCCCATAGAAACTGTGGGAGATGAAGATGCCATGTTCTGACCAGGCCCATGTGACCTAACTAGGAGAGAAACAAAGAAGCAATAACAAATATTCCCGTTTCCTTCTCTCCAGTCTGAAGGGAAGGATTCCTTATGCGGTTAAGGTTTATTATGACTGGTCCCTGGACGAGGTCCCCCAATTTGTTATGATCCCAGATGAGGTACCCTAAATTGTTACGCTCCTGGGTGAGGAGGGATAAGACTGGCTCCCCTCCTTTATTCAAATGCCTCGGCTGGTCGCAATGAGGTTATCTTAAAAAGGTTGCTTCCCTCGAGGACACCTTTTCCCAGTCCAAATGTATTTATGTTTTAAAAGGAGCCAATTTAACCAGGCTGTTTTGAGTCAAAGAAAGAATGAGTTACCAAATGCAAGGAAAAATAATAAAAACGCAACACACATACACACAGATTAGAAATGAGAAATTGAGTCCAAAAATAAAAGTTAAAAAAGATATATGAATCAGTCCTTTGGCTTGTCCATGAGAAGTGGATGGTGAAACGTTGTGGCTGTTAAGTTGGGGTGATTCTGGTAGCGCTGACTTTGGCAGTTAAGCAGTTGGTTTGGAGATTTTTAGTTCTGCAGGGTAGCTGAAAGGAGTTGTTCTGTTTCCTTTTCAACTGTGGCTTTGCTAACGTGTGACTTGCTTTCAGCAGTCAGAGAGAGAGGGTTTTTTACCTGCAAGTGCAAAGATGCCCAATTGGTGTTATTCAGCTGCGACCTTTACAGCACACACACCAGAACAGAACACCAGGCTAGTACACAGAATTAGGGTTGCAGAATTTGGCTTTTTTAAAACCCCTTTCCTTGTGTATTCCTGGAAGGGAAAAAACAGACATGTCTTTTGCCCAGATCTGTTTTCTTTTCAACTCAGTTCATGTTCACAGTCTGGGATACAACTCAACAGGAGGTGGTTTTGGCTGAGACGGTAATCATTTTCCATTATCTCTGCAACCACAGGAGATTATAGTTCAGTTTGCATTGTATCATTTCCTTTGAAGTACCTCTGTCTGAAGTAAGCCACATCACACCTTTTAGGTGCAACATTCTGTTCTCTCTGAACTAGTTGGTCAAGTAATCCACATAGGAATTTTCCAGCAAGTGGTTACCTTACAGTCTCAGCCAGCTGTTGATTGTTGGTCCTTTTTTAAAAAAAAACACATGTCTTACTTAAAAGTTCAATATGTCCATAAGTGATTTGGGGATAGGATCCATGGTAATCAAAGGTACCAGTACTCCATGCAACTTTCTCATTTATTGATGTCTTTTTCTAGATCCTGCTCAGTCAAACCGCATTCATTTTCTGCTACCTTGGTGCAAAAAACTACTCTGGTAATCACATCAGTCATTCCACTTCTGTATGCCTCTGCTGAATCAGCATTCACTCCACTCAGTGACAGGCCATTCAATAAGTTAGAAATTCTAGGGTACAGCCTTCCCCATCTCCTTTTCTCACAGCACCCACAGGCAAGTCCAGAAGCTGTTTACAGACCTCAGCAGCCCATATGTATGACCATGTGCTATTGGTGTTTTGGGTTTAATTTCGTTATCCCACCCTTCCAACAGGGAACCATGCTTTCAGGGAACCCAGTTTGGAGAATCATAACTACAGTGATGTAACTTTGTGAGTGACTAGTGTTCCCTATGAGCTCAGGGGTCAATTAGATTATGTTCTGTATCTTAGCTATGTTTCCAAGCTTTCCTGGAAGGGTTTGTGGAAGTGCTGCCCAGTATCAGGGATGTGCTGAATTTGGCACCAGATAGCCACATCTCCATCGCCTAAAGCTGTGCCACTCAGTTGACTAAACAAAACAGCAAGCATGCAGCCTCCAGCTGTGTGTGTGGTGGTGAGGCACTGAGCCATTACATGACTTGCCTAGCATTTATGAAGATCCCACTTAGACACAGCACCCAGCCACCTCAGTGGCTCCTGCCACAAAGGGAGAACCTAGAATGGAACATGAAGCTAAACTGTAGATCACCATGGTTTTCACCAAGGCAAACATCAGCCCCACGCACATATAAGTTATAAGTAATAGAAACCTACAGTCCAGTTCAACTGAGTTCAGAGCATGTTTTTTTAAATGACATTTGACAATCAGGAGATGGTGGTGTAGTGGTAATGTCACTGGACTGGTAATCCAGAGGTCCAGGCTAATACTCTGGGGACATGGCACTTGGTGGAATTTAAATTTAAGTACTAATTCTAGAAGATAAAGCTAGTCTCAGTAATGGTGACTATGACAACTATTGTCACTTGCCATAAAGACCCATCTGGTTCACTAATGCCCTTTAGAGAAAGAAATCTGCCATCCTTACCTGGCCTGGCCTACATGTGACTCCAGATCCACAACAATGTGCTTGATTCTTAACTGCTCTCTCAAATGATCTAGCCAGCCACTCAATTCAAGGGCAATTAAGGATGGGCAACAGATGCTAGCCTTGCCAGCGATGCCACATCCCATGAAAGGATTTTAAAAATGAATCCCAAGGTGACAATTTTGCTCCCCTCATTATGGGTCAAAGAATGGGAACAGAGTAGAATGCCACAAATGAAATGCATTCTGACATGGTATCAACCGTGCATTATCCCAGAGCGCTGATCCTTAGTGGAGTGGCAACCATTGCAGCTCACAGAGTTGTTACTGCTGGTGGAGAAATCTGTGAAGTTATGTGGGCTACAGCAATAATGAGGGGACGCTCTTATGCTGTTCTTAGGTGCTCCCCTGTAAATGCCAAAATCCGATCAGTGTCATGAGCAAGAGCTCCTGGCACTGATATCCTGACGGGTTGTTCAGGGTACACTAAATGTGGTGGATCCACAGTGCTCTGTTTATCTTTCCAAGGGGATATAAATGGTCTGAAAATTCTTCCTCTTTTTTAGTTCTCTGCCCAAAGGCAGGTCCAACCCACAACACCATGACCTTTAACACAGCTATGGCAAGGAGGCAGGTCCCCACCCCACCCAAGGCAGTATAAGGGTCAAACCCCATGTTTTTGGCACCAATCTGATCCAGACCAGCCAACCTTCCCTAGGGGCCCAAGTTGCTGTGGCAACATGCACAGTGTAGTCTAGAGCTCTGAATAGTGATGGTAGAGGCTCCAGCCAATTTTCTTTCCATCACATGGCTGACCAGGAATCTCTCTTGTTGCCTGCCATTGGCAAATTGATACTCATTTGCAAATTATGAATGCTTCTTCCTTGGCCATCAAGTCCTTTACTGGGACTTGAACCCAGAGCTTCTGGCTCTGAGACAGGGATGCTACCTACTGCACCACAAGACCTGTCTGAAAATTCCCCAATGTTTTTACAGAGTTGAATTATGATTAGGTGTTTTTTTTTTCCAGCACAGGTGTAGGAAGAAAATAGTCACATTCACTCTCCCTGGAAAAACACCATGCCCAATTTACTGCATCAACTACAAAACCCATTGGAATCGAATGTTGATGGAAATCCCGAATGATCTGATTATATAGTTTGGGATATCACATTCTATTGCATGATGAAAACTGGAAGCTAGCATGAGCTAAGACAGTGTTATAACTAAGTTATTCCTCAGCACATTTCTTAATAATTAATTTCAGCTATGCAGTTTAAATTATGATAATTATTCCCAGTGATAAAAGTAAGCAGAGCTTAACCTATATTGTCATAATTAATTATTAGGAGGTTTGAAAAGTCGAAGTTTATTTATAGCAGCTGCTCACTGATGCTGATTTAATGTATTTTAAATCTGCCATGTGGCTAAGATTCTCCTGAAAGCCTGTGGCAAGGAATAGGGCTGTAAAATTAAATGGAATCTATAATGAGGTTCAGACACTGACTTGAATAGTGAGCGCCTGCTGACATTAAGAGTCAGAATAATCACATTCAGTGAAACATTCGTCACCCACTCAGTCACATCTTCCCATTTCAGTTTATCTCCCCATCTTCTCTGAAGGCACCTGCAGAACAGTTCCACAGATCACGACAGCCCTCTAACTCCTCCCCAAAATGATCACTCTTCCCACACAAGCCAAGACAACTGCTGTCAAGAGCTAGGTCAACCACAGGGGGCACCACCTTGTCCATTTTCACTCAACATCCGCACTCACTTTCCAGGAAGTTTCTGTATAGTGAGAAAACTGCATAGGGAGGTTCAGACCAGTTGTAGAACCCCTCTCTATCTCAGCATGAGGCAGGGACTGAACTAGGATCTTTTGGTCGGTATTGTATGGTGCATATATTTCCCTCATTTGTAGTGCCAGCTACAAACGACCGGCTGCATTTTATACTGTCAGACCCCACCCTCTGGAAAAGGGAAATGGACAGCTACAGACACAAAGATGCAGGCACATACTGACACACATACACATCGACACACAGAGACACAGACACACACATAAGACACAAACCCAGATGTGCTCCTGAGCACATTTCCATCCCAGCTTGTCTCCAGTCTGACAGATAAACTGCTGGACAGCCTAGTTTTAATGCCCATCTGTGCTTGTTTCCTAATGAACTCTGAGTTACTAAAATCCACAATAATCACACAGAACCTGTCATTTGCCAAAGACTAGTTCAACCAGACTGCAAATGAATAATTTTGATGGTACTTGTGAAATTCTCTGTTCCTTGTATTTCCTCAGTATCCCCAATTTGAAGGAAGGATTGCAGGGTCAAGTGGTGGCCGTGAAGGGCCGCAGTCTCCTCCCGTACTGCCATTTTGAGCTGGAAGATTCCGATTACATCAGTGGAAACAGGCGCAACTCTGAATTAAGTGGCCCACGGGGAGCCCCTCCAGGGGTGACCCTGGACCCCAACACACGTGTCATCGAATTCCAAGCTGTGGGAGTGAACACAATCAACAAGAGGTATGCCAGGGTAACATTGAGTGGTATAATTCCCTGAAAACTGATTTATTTATATTTATATTTTAAACCCTTCCACTTAATATAATACTCTGTGGTCTCTGGGACAAGCAAATTCAAGGCTCCCTTCTGCCTTTGGCCTCTGTCAATGTTTCCTGCATACTAGCTCCTCAGAAGTATATGAGAAGAGGCCTTACGTAGAATTAAACAGAATTTTACAACACAGAGACAGGCCTTTCAGCCCACTGGTCTGTGCCAGTGTTTATGCTATCATGAAATTCCTCCTATTCTACTTCATATAATCCTATGAATATATCATTCTATTCCTTTCTACCTCAAATAGTTATCTAAATTCCCTTTAAAGACATCTATGCTATTTATATAAACTACTCCATGTGGTACTGGACCGAGTTCCATGTTCGAACCACTGTATAGCAAACAATGTTTCTGAGGAATTTCCTATTTATTTCATGAGCCTTATATTTATGGCTCCTAGTTTGGGGTTCCCCACAAGAAAAAAACATCTTCCCTATGTCAACCCAGCAAACCGCTTCGTAATTTTGAATTCTTCTATTAGGTCACCCTCAGCTTTGTCATTTGTAGGGAAAAAATTCCCAGTATGTTTTTTCTTTCCAGATAGTTTAGGGCTGGTTTGTGTTCTTTCTCCCACAGGGGAAATCACCTGGCAGCTCTTCAGCAACCTAATTGAGATCAGGAATTTGCCGTGTGGAAACTGCAGTGACATGTGATCATGAGATTACATCCAGTGTTAAATAACCTGCTGATCATTCTCTATGTGGCATATTTGTGCCCATACAATTTATATTTCCTGTTAGCCCTTTATGAAATAGATACAAATGTGAAGGAATGGATCACCTTTGGTGTCCATTGCACCATTTACACCATCACACTTGTATCCTCTCTCTGAAACAGATTGCCCTTCAGTTCCATTCTGCTGCCCTTTCCCCAGAATCTTTTCATTTTTTTTCTTTTTCAAGTATTTATCCAGTTCATTTTTAAAAGCTATTATGGATGCTGGTTCCAGCACTGTTTCGGGTTGGGAGGACTGACAAATTTCGGATTGCTGTCAGGAAGATCTTGATGCTAGGAGTGATGAGCACTTGGAATGGGCATCTGGGTAGGGATGTGAAGGCTGCAACCCAGGAAACCTGTCGGGAACCATTGGGTTCTGTGATAGGGTGAAAATGGCTTCAGTCTGTGTGGTTGAGATAAACTGAGATGAATGGATTTCCTCATCAGTAACTACTGCATGATCTCCAGCATGTCAAATCTCTTCCTTGATTCCATTCAAGATCCAGCATATAACTGTGTAGCTACACTGCCATCTGCCAGTAATGAGAATGCAGCACTGAACGTCCCATCCGCCTTTCTAAATCTTAAAGGAATCATACATACAATTTTGATTTTTATTTTAAATCAGTGTTCATTTTATCTTTTACTTGGAAGATGCTTCAATTAAAGTTTTTTTTTGAAGGCCAGCTGCTTTCCTAAATACAGGGAGGAAATATTTGGAGGGACAAGACATCTCAGGCCTCTGAGAGCCTGATTTTCAAAGATAGAATCCTGGGACAATGACCCCTCATGGCTCCTCAACACACGGAGACTTAGGGTTAGAGAAGAAAACCTATTTAGGATGACAGAACAATGAAAATAATTAATATGAATGTTTGATAAGGATTATTGCTTCACTGTGACAGCTCAGTGATCACCTATATCTTCCCTAGAAGGCACCAAGATCTATTTTATTGCAAACTTTAGCTGATTGCCTCGAGACCACATCTAAGATGGACTGGGCAAAAATTGTTACCCGTATTCTCTAAGGTTAATAATAACACACACGCTTGCACTTTCTGGTGGGATATTGTAACCCTGGCCGAGGAATTGGTACACAGAGAGCTGGATTTTCAAAGAAGAACAAAGAAAAGTACATCACAGGAACAGGCCCTTCAGCTCTCCAAGCCTGCGCCGTTCATATTGCCTGTCAAACTAAAACATTTTGCACTTCTGGGGTCCATATCCCTCTATTCCCATCCTATTCATGTATTTGTCAAGCTGCCTCTTAAACACCACTATCGTACCTGCTTCCACCACCTCCTCTGGCAGTGAATTCGAGACACTCACTACCCTCTGTGTAAAAAACTTGCCCCACATATCTCCTCTATAGTTTTCTCCTCTCACCTTAAATCTATGTCCCCAATAGTTGACTCTTCCACCCTGTGAAAAAGCTTCTGACTATCTACTCTGTCCATGCCACTCATAACTTTGTAAACTTCTATCAAGTCGCCCCTCAATCTCCGTCGCTCTAGTGAGAACAATCCGAGTTTCTCCAACCTCTCCTCATAGCTAATAACCTCCAGACCAGGCAGCATCCTGGTAAACTTCCTCTGCACCCTCTCCAATGCCTTCATATCCTTCTGGTAATGTGGCAACCAGAATTGCATGAAATATTCCAAGTGTGGCCTAACCAAGGTTCTAAACAGCTGCAGCATGACTTCCCAGCTTTTATACTCAATACCCCTGCCAATGAAGGCAAGCATGCCATATGCCTTCCTAACTACCTTATCCACCTGCATTTTATCATGTATATTCATATATATATATATATATATATATATTATATATATATATATATATTCATCATAAAGGCGGAAATCGGGAATTTTCCTGATGTCACAATTCCGCCTCTGTCCCGTCAATGTCAGCCGATGATATTTTCCTCTGGTGGAGGCAGAAATGGCCTTGAGTTAGGCCCACTACCTGTGGGCCAATGCTGAGGTGGCCAGGTTAAAAGACTGCCTCTGTTCACTGAGACATCGGCCCAGTTCTGCAGATCAGAGTGAAACCCCCCTATCCCCTCAAACTCGCCCCCTCACCCCATTCTCACACACTGACTCTGCTTAACCCCCCCATTCCCCTTGCCCACCTCACACCCTGCCCCCTCAGCCACCCTCACCCTCTATCCCCCACCCCCTTACCCTTCTCACCCCCTTTAACCCCCTCACCCACTCTCAGCCCCTACCCACCTTCACCCCCTTTACTCCCCTTACCCACCTTCACCCCTTTACCTCACCCTCACTCCCCTTGCCCCATCCCTCTCTAATACCCTCATCCACCCTTACCATCCTCATTTCCTTTAACCCCTTCACCCCCTACCCCCTCACCAATCCTCACTCCCTTACACCCCAACCCTCCAACTAGCCCAGAATTTTCTCTGAATTGCACTAAGTGCGGTGGATAGCATGAAAAAAAGACATTTTTGCCCCCAGCCACAAGGATATGTTTTTGTACAGTATTGTCTGTTCCCGCCTCTTAATTATGCAGCCACAGAAAACTCACCGTTTTGCAGACGGCGGCCTCGGAATTGCCCGCCACGCTGTTGCCTCGCCTTTTCCTCAATCTAGGTGTCATATCTAGACTGCAGCCACGCATACAGTTCTCAATGCTTGCAGCCCAGGACTGCACCAGTGAACACATGGCCCCAAGAAGAGTTCAGTGACCCAGCCCTGAAATGCCTTTTCAGGCCCGCGCTGATGTCCTCTGCCCCTGCACTGGCTGCAGGAGGTCCAGAAATCTCACCAGTCTGGCTTGGGAGTGGTGGTCAGTGCCAACGCTGCACAGAAGAGGTTGGCCATCCAGTGCAGAAAGAGGACGAATGACCCGTGCTGCCAGGATCAGGCGCCCATCTCATCACTCTAAACTCACACACTCAGTAAAGTGATAGAAAGGGTCATCGACAGTGCTATCAAGCGACACTTGCTTAGCAATAACCTGTTCACTGAGGCTCAGTTTGGGTTTCACCAGGGCCAGTCAGCTTCTGACCTCAATACAGCCTTGGTGCAGGCATTGAAAAAAGAGCTGAACTCCAGAGGTGAGGTGAGAGTGACTGCCCTTGACATCAAGGCAGCATTTGACCAAGTGTGGCATCAAGGAGCCCTAGCAAAACTGGAGCCAATGGGAATCAGGGGAAAACTCTCTGCTGGTTGGAGCCATACCTAGCACAAAGGAAGATGGTTGTAATTGTTGCAGGTCAATCATCTCATTTCCAGGACATCACTGCAGGAGTTCCTCAGGGTAGTGTCCTAGGCCCAACCATCTTCAGCTGCTCATCAATGACCTCCCTTCCATCATAAGGTCAGAAGATGATTACACAATGTTCAGCACCATTCGTGACTCCTCAGGTACTGAAGCAGTCCATGTCCAAATGCAGCAAGACCTGGGCAATATCCAGACTCGGGCTGATAAGTGGCAAGTAACATTTGCACCACACAAGTGCCAGGCAATGACCATTTCCAACAAGAGAGATTCTAACCATTGCCCCTTGACATTTAATGGTATTACCATCACTGAATCCCCCACCATCAGCATCCTGGGGGTTACCATTGACCAGAAACTGAACTGGACTAGCCATATATATACTGTGTCTACATGAGCAGATCAGAGGCTAAGAATCTTGTGGTGATTAACTCACCTCCTGACTCCACAATGCCTGTCCACTATCTACAAGGCACAAACCAGGAGTTGATGGAATACTCTCCACTTGCCTGGATGAATGCAGTTCCAACAACACTCAAGAAGCTTGACACCATTCAGGACAAAGCAGCCCACTTGATTGGCACCCCATCTACAAACATTAACTCCCTCCACCACCGACGCACAGTGGCAGCAGTGTGCATCATCTACAAGATGCACTGCAGGAACTCACCAAGTCTCCTTAGACAGCACCTTCCAAACACAGGGCAACTACCATCTGGAAGGACAAGGGCATCAGATAGATGGGAACACCACCGCCTGGGAGTTCTCCTCCAAGCCGCTCACCATCCTGACTTGGGAATATATCCTTTCCTGTTGCTGGGTCAAAATCGTGGAACTCCATCCCTAACAGCACTGTGGCTGTACCTACACCACATGAACTGCAATTGTTCAAGAAGGCAGCTCACCACCACCTTCTAAAGGGCAACTAGGGATGGACAATAAATGCTGGCCTAGCCAGCGACTCCCACATCCCGTGAATCAATAAAAATCTCACAAGGCCATCACACATTTACTGGCATCTCACTCACTGCCAGCCCAAGGGACATCACCATTCGCTCCCTCACACATCTCCATCTAGCCTCATCTCCTCTGGAGACTATCTCCTCAGCCTTCACCACCTTGAGGCCACTTGCACAGATGAACATGTGCCCCCACACACACCCTGGGATATCCCCCTTCCCCAAGCAAGCACTAGCCCTGCAGCAACTGAAAAGCCTTACCACTGGTCGGGTAGGTAGAGACCAGCTGGCAAGCCCCCCTTAAAGTGATGAGGTGCTGCCTGCAAAGTCTGGCACTGATGACTGTGAGTTCTGCCTGAAGTAAGCTAGGCAAACAAACCTCAAAGTCCCAAGTGAGGTGCAGGTCACCAGGTACATGTCACTTATGTACCACTGTGAAACACAAGCTCATGATCCAGCATGGGGGGGGATGATTCCAGCGAGCATGGCTTATAATAAGATGCTAAAGTATTGAAATTAGGTGCGGTGGCAGGAAATGTGGCCCGCCATTGACCGGTGGAGTGGACAATCACAAACTGGTTTTACAGTGACATGAAACTGATTTTTGTGATCTCCTGATATTTTCCGCTCCTGCCCGATATGTTGTCTGCTGCAAACAGAAGTGGAAAATCCCAGCTCCAGTATCCACTATTAACAGAACTCACAAACCCTATAATAACATTTGGAAGTCTTTGAAAAGCTCAAAATCTGTCAAAATAAACAAAACATAATTTGAATAGATGGTAAAAAATGATAATCATCTTCTGAAACTCTTTAGTCTGTCAAAATAAACAAAAATACTTGAAATGGCACTTTAAAATATTATCCTCTTCAGAAGCTCATAAATATGTCAAAGTAAACAAGTTCATATTCTCCTGAACAGCTGTGTAAACAAACCCTGCTGAGCAGAATCCATTTGAGCCTTTGACGACAACCAAAAGCTCAGACATCTTTCAAAGCTTTAAAAAAGCCAAGCAGAGCCTGAGGTGTTCTTTAAAGATGTAGTGAAAGCCAAGGGGAGAGTGTAAATAATTAACTATTGATCTGACACTGGACGACGCTTTCCATATTGTATAAGCACTTTATCCAGTAGATAATCTATTCTAATGTATGTGAAGACTTTTCCACTTTTACAGTGCTGTTCTTCCACTTGACAGCTTGTGAGTTGTCATAAGTGACAACCTGGCATCCACATTATTTAATGCTCACTTACCTTTCCCAATCACAGCACTGTCATCCCAAACATAGATATAGCTCAGGCTAACTTATTTGATGATGAACTGCAACGGGTGCAATGCCAATTTTACTCATCTTTTATAGCCCTCCCACCTGCAATCCATTGTTCATGTCTGCACACACTGCCACTCTAGATGTGATTTAGAGAGGCTCCCAAAATGCAGCTGCCTTGCTGAGGATTACAGAAATTGTGAAATGCCCACTTCCAGAATGGTGCTGGGAATTGCTGTGCAGCAGAGTGTGGTTTTCCCATTCTAGTCTCGTTCCTGTATTGCTGAAAATTGCCAGAGTTGGAAATGGCGGAGGGATTTCCATGCTCCAGTTGCCTTCTTTTCTTCTGCTGACTCCGTGTGGTCCAAATCAGAACTGTAAAATCTTGCCAACAGTGTCCATTTTCCCAATATGGCATGTGCATATGTGTTCTACCTACCATATCGGATAAGGAGAAACAATAGGTGCCCTTTACCTGTGCCTGAAGCAAATAAAAGGCTTAATGCCTGTTTGAGACCCCTTTGCAAGATTGCTTTGTTCCTGAGGCAGCCTGTCACAGTGCTGGCTTGACTGAGGGAAACCATGCTTAGGGTTTGTTATCCAGATCCAAATAATAAGGTAAGTAATTTATCTGTGTGTGGAGCCCAAAAGATCAGGAGTCCTTCTGCTGACCCCACATTAGAAGAACCAATTGCAGACATCATGCCACTCCCTATCATTATTGCTCCCTCATCCTATCAACATCGCTGATAGCTGCAGCCACCAATCTCTTGGTCATGATACCCAATCTCTGTCCCTCTCTCTTCATCCCACAGTAGCCCAGGTTTTCACTACTCTTTGCCAGTGGGATTTTGCACTTTGCTGATTCCATTATAATGAGGTTCAAGGCCCAATACCTGGGAAGCCTTGGGCCTTACCATTCAGGCTCATGGACCATACCTTGTGCCCTTGTGTGCCTAGTTAATGGTGTAACCGAGCTGCTTGAATTTCTATTCTAAAAGATGCTTATGAAAAGTGTGTTGGATCTCCATTAAATTTGGAAATGAACCTAACAAATCCTGGAAATGTCCAGAAATGTTCAGTGTCTGAGGGTAAAAGAAGTGAATGTTTTACCTGTGGCCCTTAGATGTCTTAGTGTTCAACACCGCACGTTAGGTATGAGTAAGTTGCAGGACCTGATCGGGTCCTGCGACTTGGCGGATGACTGGTGACATCTCCATCCTGACTCCAGCATTTTCACTTTCGTGTCACCTGGAGTTGGAGCGTCCAGACTTGACCGCCTTTACGTTTCTAAGGCGTACGTGCCTGTGTTACCTCAGCTTCTGTGCGGCAGGTGCTGTGCACGGACCACCATCTGGTGTGGGCGGAGCTCGTTCCGTTCTGCGCTCGGACGGGGTCGCGTACTGGCACTTTAACAACCTGCTACTGGAGGACATGCGGTTCCTGGACTCACTCCGTTGTTTCTGGGTTGGCTGGAGAAGGAAGTGGGGAGGCTTCCCCTCCTTGATGCTATGGTGGGACTTGGGCAAGGCTCAGATCCGTATCTTCTTTCAGGAGTATGCGAGGGGGTCGACAAAGAGGTGGAAATCCAGGGTCGGGGAGTTGGAGAAGGAGGTGATTGTCCTGGAGGCACATCTTCGTCAGCCCGATGTGGACCCGGCCCTGCAGCTGGTGTACGAAGAGAAGAAGGATGCGCTGCAGGACCTGCAACTCATCGGGTCTCGCGGCGTGTGTGTGAGGTCGCGGATCCGATTCCTCCGGTACCTGGACTACGGCTCCCCCTTCTTCTACTGGCTGGAAAAAAGGCATGGGGTCTGTCAGCAGCTCCTTACGCTGCTGACTGACAACGGATCCCTTGTCTCTGATCTGGAAGGCATCACAGCCATTGCCCGGGACTATTACACTGCTCTATTCTCTCCAGATCCGTCCAGTGAAGATGCTCGCAGAGTTTTGTGGGATGGCCTACCGCATGTCGGCCCGCAGGGCGCTGGAAAGCTTGACTCCCCTATAAGTCTGGGGGAGCTGACCGGCGCCCTTGACAGCCTCTCCAGGGGCAAGTCCCCGGGGCTGGACGGGCTGACCGTGGAGTTCTTCAGGGCATTCTGGGACGTCCTGGGGAACGACTATGCGGGGCTGCTGGGAGAGAGTATCGTGACCGGGGAGATGCCCCTTTTATGGCGCAGGGCGGTTGTTGCCCTGGGTCCTAAGAAGGGGGATCTCTGCCTTCTTAAAAACTGGCACCCAGTCTCCCTCCTCAGCACCGATTACAAGATCTTTGCCAGGGCGATGTCTTCTCGCCTTGGCACCGTGCTGGACCACATGATCCAACCTGACCAGTCCTACACTGTCCCGGGCCGTACTATCTTTGATAATACTCATCTGGTCCGGGACATTATCCATTTTCCCAGAGGACTGGTCTGTCGAGCGCCTTCCTGTCTCTTGAGAAGTCGTTCGACAGGGTGGATCACGAATATTTATTCGGGACTCTGCGAGTATTTGGGTTCGGGACACGTTTCGTCGGCTGGATCCGACTTCTGCATGCTGCCGCAGAGTGTCTAGTTAAGGTTAATGGGTCCCTTCGTTTTGGGAGAGGAGTGCGTCAAGGCTGCCCCCTGTCTGGCCAATTGTACTCCATCTGCGTGAAGCCTTTCCTGCGTCTCTTGTGGAGGAGGTTGTTGGGATTGGTTCTACACAGGCCAGGCATCGGGGTGGCCCTCTCAGCTTACACCGATGACGTGCTCCTCATGTTCACCGACTTGGCTGACCTGCGGAGGATGTGCGAGTGGCAGGAGGTCTACTCTGCTGCATCCTCTGCCAGGATCAAATGGGACAAATGTTCTGGACTCCTGATCGGTCAGTGGCAGATGGATCCCCTACCCGAGGAGCTCAGGCCTTTCACTTGGAGCAGGACCAGCCTCCTCTACCTGGAGGTCCACCTCTGCCCTGCTGAGGAATCCTGGCCAGTGAATTGGCAGGAGCTAGAGACCAAAGTCACCACTCGTCTGCGGCGCTGGACAGGACTGCTCCAAGTGCTGTCTTACCGGGGTCAAGCTCTGGTCATAAGCCAGCTGATTGCCGCCATGTTGTGGTATCGGCTGGTCAATTTGACCCCTCCCTCGGACTTGTCTAAAAATCCAGAGAATGCTCGTCGACGCCCTCTGGGACAAAAGGCTGCACTGGGTCGCTGCTGAGGTTCTGAGTCTCCCGCCTAGGGAGGACGGTCAGGTGCTGGTGTGCCTATGCACCCAGTTGGCAACTTTCCACCTTCAGGCCCTGCAGAGATACCTTTATGACAAGCCCCCTCCGAGATGGTGTGCCCTGGCGACGTATTTCTTCCATCAGGTGCCTGAATTATGACGTGCAGCTCCTGTCTGTAGACCTGAGGGGCCTTCATGGCTCCTTGCAGGCGCTGCCCATCTTTTACCAAGACCTGATCAAAGTCTGGAACATGGTCACCTTGTGACGCAGCTCTCCGCCATCAGGAGTAGCGGCTATCACCAGAGAGCCACTGCTCAGGAATCCGCCCCTCCGTCCTTTTCAGTGGCTAGCGGAGAGGAGGACTGTGGCTGCTAGGGGGACCAGGATAGGGAACATGCTGGGCGGTGGAGGAGTGGGCTGGATGCTTCCACAGGAGTTGGTGCGTCACACGTCTGTGGACATCTGGCTCGCAGCCAGTGCCATTCAAGATCTCAGGACGGTCGTGCTCGGCCCCCACGTCATACTGGGCCTCGAGGTGGCGCAGGTGTGCGGTGGTCTTCCATCTGAGCGCACCCCTGTTCGGACGGAATTCCACATTGGCCCCAAGCCCCGAACCCTCCCTCGGGAGCCTGAGTCGCCTCGCGGAAATGCCCTCTGTGTCCTTTAACACAGCACGGAGGGGTTTCCTGTATGGGCTGCTGCTGCACACCCTTCACTGCCTTGCCCTCGCCCACCGCTGGATACGCCCTGGCGTGCTTTGTTGCCGTCCAGCGGTGGAAGTCCCCAGTGGGGGGCCCTCTACAGGGGTGTCCTCCCACGTTCCATCGGGGATCTGGAGTGGAGGGTGTTGCACACAGCAGTCCTGTACAACCGTAGGTTGTGTTGGTTCACAGACTCCCAAGATACCTGCATCTTTTGAGGTCTTGTGGGGTCCATGGACCATGTGGTGTCGTAGGCTGCACTCCCTTTTCGGTTATTTAAAAAACCTTTTATTGATGTTTTGTTTGCACTTCAGTCCCACGCTCCTGATCTACAGGCACTTGGTGCGGAGGGGGCCAGGGAGGGTGGAGGACCTCCTCGTGAACCTGCTCCTGGGCCTGGCCAAGTTGGCCATTAACAAGTCCAGGCAGTGGGCGATCGAGGGGGTCGTCCGATCCGACTGTCTGCCCCTCTTCCGCGGCTATGTTCTGGCCTGGAGAGGGAGCACGCGGTGTCTGCCGGCACCGTCGAGGCCTTCCATGCTCAGTGGGTACCGCGGAGACTGGGTGTTTTATTGACCCCCCTTAATCACATTTTAGTTTAATGTTTGTAAGTTTCCTTTAAATTTTTGTCTTTGTTTTTGCAGTCTGCCTAATTTAGGGGCTGCTTTTATTTTGTCCCTGATTTTGTTAATTTAGTTTATTTGGTTGACTCAAAAGAGTTAAAAGTGAAAGTGGATAAATTCCTGTGTCCCCGTGTTGCAGAGGAAACTGGCCTCTTGCACCTGGGCTCAGTATTGCAGACCAAAGGAAGACCTATTCTGTGGCAGGTTCTGTCCATCGTGTTCAAGTTACAATGGCCTCCAATAACATGACAAAGTTGCTGGCACCTAATTGAGACCTCCATGTTTATGACTCAGCATTTTATACTAACTTGAAGGGCCTTGCAGAATTCCAGAGGGAAGCTTTATCCGCTGTTTAAATCTCCCACATGACTAGGAATAATTGCTGTTCAACTGAAAACAAGCACGAGCTTAATTTTCTGAAACGGCTTATCCTGTCACACATATCCTTAAACTGTGCCAGATAATTAGCACTATAAACACATTAAATTGTCAACATGAAAAATACATTCTGTAGAGGAAAATCAAGGGAGCAAACAGCAGAAAATGCTGAAAATGCACAGCAGGTCAGCCAGTATCTGGAAGAGGGATAATTTTGATGTTGTGATAAAGGGTATAACCATCAGCTGCTGAGTGACCTGTTGTATATCTCCAGCATTTGTTGTTTTTATTTCACATTGCCCGCATTTGTGGCCTTTTCATCTGAAACACCCACATTGCCAGATTGGGGTGACAAACTATTTTAGACACTCAACTATTGCCTAAAGAGGTTTGCAGTCTGGGAATTCCTGCCTCTTATTCTACTTTTAAGATGGTGAATGTAATATTCACTCAAGTAGTGCAGGGGAATGTAACCCTTTTCTTTACAGTTTCCACCCCGTTCCAGCAACAACCATTCCCACATCAAGATCTCCTTCTAAACCAAGTATGATGGGCTGGATTCTCATTCTCAAGTTGGGTAGCTCATGTCAGGAAAGTTCCCACCTCATTGCACCTGGGAGAAAGTGCCCTGTCAGATGCCATTTTTGCTCTGGGGGGTGGGTTTGGGATGGAATCGGATACGCCAACCCCAGACGCAGATCAAAGGTGGCGACAGGCTGCTGAGTGTCAAGGTGGACTGTTTAAAAGGCTTGCCTCGGTTCTTTGGGACTTCATCTTTGTTGTTTTGTTAAATATTAGGCTCTCTAGCCCTCACCCTCACACTGCATCACATCCCACGCACTCCCCATGCCCCATCCATGCCAAAACATGACCCCCATCCAATCCCCATGGTCCCTCATACCCTCCATGCCAATGTAATACCAATTCAAGCCCCCCACCCACCCCCATGGGCCCTTATCACCCCCATACCAACTTACTTCCAACTCATGCCAACCCATTCTCCCATCCATCCCGGCTTCACATACATCCCATGCCAACTTTATGTCAACTCACCCCAAGACCCATTATAGTCCCATGCAAACTTGTTTCCAACCCATGCCCCCACCCACCACTCTTTGTCTTTACATCCTCCATGCGTGCTCACCCAGCATCCACCATGGACAGACCTCAGGAGCCATGCTGAGATGAAATAAAATGAAGATATAAAAAATACTATTACAGCCATCACCACAAATAAAAAAAGCTTCCATTCATAAAAGCCCATTCAAAACTTTAAAAGTCCCTCAAGTACTTAATCAATTATCAAAATAAACAGACTTGTATTCATAATTCCACATCAAAGTAACTAATCCTTTAACAATCTCATTGAACGGTCAATCAAATTGTGCACTTATAACATGCCCACCTACCCACCTCCCCCCCCCCCCCCCCCTGCCAAAACCAAGCTGGGCTAATTGTAGATTGTGGAAAGCAGCCAACCACTAACAACGGAATAACGATAGCCCTTGGAGCAATGTCAACAAACAGCTGTTGTAACTTCTAGAACAAAGGTTTATCAACTCTCACTGACAAAGGCAGGCTTTTTCTTCAAATATTCAAAGGATTGGTGATTTAAATAACTCCACATTTTGTGTTATTTTGCCTCTCATTGACAGAGGCAAAGGGAAAGAAGTGCGGCGCGCCTCACACAGGCCAGAAACCCGAACTCAGCAGTTTGAGTTCAAACACACCATTTTTGATGGATCAAGGGCTTTATCCCATAGTGTGGAGTCACTTGAGAGTGAGAATCCAGCCCACCATACCTGGTTCAGAAGGAGATCTTGATGTGGGAATGGTTGTTGCTGGCACTGGGTGGAAACTATAAAGGAAAGTGTTACATTCCCCTGCACTACTTGAGTGAATATTAAATTCACCATCTTAAAAGTAGAATAAGAGGCAGGCTGTTTTTTTCCCAAAATTTTAAAAGGCTGGGATTTAAATAACTTGACCACTTGACAGTTCTACAGACCTTATGCACCCTTCACGAGCATTTATGTCTCCTACATAAATTTGTGACTCCCACACTATGGGATAAAGCCCTCGGTCCAGCAGAAATAGTGTGTTTGAACTCAAACCGCCAAATTTGGGATTCTGGCCTATGTGAGGCACGCTACACCCCTTTTCCCCTACCAACAAAAATGGGATCTGTGGCAATTGGGGACAGGACTTCCGGATCCCGACCCCATCACCAGTTTTAAAGGTCCCCAGAGTCTCCACGACTCTGCAAAAATCCAGCCTGATCCCTTTCCATTTGCCATCTCAATCCTGCTATATTTCTGAGCTGAATTTGAACATGGCTCCCTGGGATGAAAGCAAAGAAAGAAAGACTTGCATTTGAACAGCACTTTTCATAACTACCGGAAATCTCAAAGTACTGTACAGCCAATGAAGTACTTTGTAAGTGTAGTCACTTTTGTAATGTAGGAAATGCTGTTATCTAGCTCATGGTGTCTCCCAATTTCCTCCTGTTACCATCTGTTTAAGGGGTAACTTCAACTGCATCACTAATTTATTAGCTGGGTGAATTGGGGCTAATGATTATATTGGTGCTGAATTATATTGTATATTACATGAAAAATGGATAATGGTCACAGTAACAGCTGCTCAGAATGGAACAAATGTCTCTTTATTTTTCACAGATCCTTCTACATAATGAATCCAACAAACACTGACTACTCCTTCCAGTGGGTACCTGAGAGTGCACCGGATGTACGGATGCAGCCGACGTTCTTCTGCCTGACAGAAAAGGGCTATATATCAGCTGGCAACAAGACTGAGGTTAGTTCAAAAACTACTGTTACTCTGTAAATGCACACATTTATACAGGGCCTTTAGTAAAGCATCCCAAGATACTTGACAGATGCCTAAATCTGACAAAATTCAACACCAAATTACTTGGACAGGTGAAAGGCAAGGAAGGTTGGAATGAGCTAGAGAGCAGAATTAGATGAGTGCAGATACCTTGGAGGCTTTTAGAACTGGTAGAGGTTACAAAGTTAGGGATGAGGCCAGGCGATGGCTGGATTTGAACACAAAGATATGAATGTTAGATTCCCGGCATTGCTGGACCAGGAGCCAATGTACGTCAGTGAGAACAGGGGTGATGATAAAAGGTGCATGTTAGGGCAGCAGAGCTTTGGAGGAGCTGAAGTTTACAGAAGATGGGAAACCGGCAAGAAGAAGATGGGGATAGTAAATACTGGAGGTAGCAAAAGTGTGGATGAGCGTTTGTGCAGCAGGGGCAATCAAACTCAGTATACCAGACACAAAAGTGGTTCTGGTCAACAGAAGTGGAATTGGTACTTCTCCCATTTACCAATGTTATAGTTTATCAATTGGAAAACAAACTGAGCTGCCCTACACTGAGCACCTACACTGGCATTGAACTGCTCAGCCCAGTAAAGTCCCAGGTTCAATCCCTAGAATAAAGCAAGCTGGGATAAAATTCAGAATGCCACTCATGATTTCAGTCTTGGAGCTCATCTGGAAAACAACCATTGAGATGAGAAACTGGAGAGCTGCTCTAACAAAGGTGCCTTCAAAGAAGAGGCCACTAACCAACAATCAGAAGCAGGAACCCAGTCCAGGAGTACTGATGCCAATTGTAGCACCCTTAATGTCACTCTGATTCAGATTAGCTAACTCAGCCCATACCTCAGACTGAACCAGAGACCTCCCCGACCTGTGCATGAACTCTACATTACACCATGTTCTTACTAAATGAGGCACCAGGGGGACCTCAAATACTATATTTTTATGAATGAAATCCATTGTACAAACCACTGATTGAAATTACCACTAGTCATTGCATGACTTAATTATGCTATTCCAGATTTGCTGTTTAGTAAACCTAGATCACAAATTGGCCCAATATCAGCCCATATCACAGCCAGGGTCAAGTTAATAAAAACCCATAAAATGCCTAATTGTGATAATTACTAACTAGTCTAATTTGTAAAGAGGCACTTTTATCTGTAACATAATATTAAAAGCTCTGCAGTGGTTCGGATGTAATCTACAACAATGTCAGGAACTGTGCAATAGTTCATTTATTTTTGGCCATTCTGAGTGGGAGAAATGTGCTGTGCCACAGGAATGAGACTCAGGGTGGATTTTTCTGTGCCTGCTGGCGTCGGGCGTGATTGGTGCTGTGAGCAGACAATATGGTACGATTGGTTTTATGACAGCGGGAAACCAGTTTGCGATCGTCCGCTCAGCCCACTGATGGCAGCCGCGTTTCCCGCCATTGGACGTCGGGAACCTCATTGGAATACATCAGCATATCAATTATCAGGCCAGCCTGCCAGAATCGTTCCCCACCCCCCAACTGGATCATCAGTCCACATCAGCACGCCAATGTGTTTCACAACAGCACATAAGCGACGTGCACTTGCCGTCCTGCACTTTCAGGGGAACTCGGAGGTGAGTACACAGTAACGTTGTGCGCTGCTTGCCAGGGCCCCCTGTTGGACTTCAAGTTTGAGGGACGCTGGGGGGTCGGGGTTAAGGGCAGCCCTGCAGTTGAGTCAACTTGTTGGGGGGGGGCACAAGGGCAGCCCTGCCATTGAGGCAACTTGTGTGGGAGGGGGCAAGCACAGCCCTGCTGTTGAGGTGACTTGAGGGGGGGTTGGGGGCAAAGGCCTGCCGTTGAATATAACGCATAAGCATTCAGGGCGGGGGGTCGGTGGTAGGGTGGATGATGGAAGTGGCCATGCATTAGGGAAACCAGCATAAAATGACCATCCCTCTGCAACTCAGACAGTTCAGGCACAGCCACATTGATATGACTAGAGTCGGGCTTCAAGCTTACCTGCCCACTCAAGCAACGCAGAGGCATCAAAGTGCCACCAAGTGCTCCAAATCTTTTCATCCCAACCCCCGGCATAGACCACAAAGTCATGAGCATTTTAGTGGACTGCATAACAGGTGGACAACTACACGAATACAATCTCCTTGCTAAAGCTGGCCATGGAGCAGTCACTGCTGGAGGTGTTTACAGCCTCTTGCAATGTCAGCATCCTGGTTTGGACCAGTCTCCCCAACGGCTCAAGCTAACAGTGCAGCCTTGTAGTGCGGGTTAGGAGGATGCCTGTGCCTGAGCTGAGAGCACAACATGCAGCCCAATGGGCAAATCTGCCGCCAATCAGTCGGATGGACTGGGGCGGAGGTGGTGGGGTTTTGGGCAGCCATGCAGCGCAATAATCCAAGTGGCGGCCAGCACTCTCCAGGAAGCATTAAGGGGCCCTTACACTTAACCAGGACAGGTTCTTAGTACACCCATGCTAACCACATGTCTCTCTCTCTTTCATCCTGCAGGAGTACATCAGGATCACGGAGCCTGGTGAACTAGCTGTACTGAACTAGCCTAATGGCCTACAGAAAGTGAAGACAATGGAGGAGAGAGCGACTGAGGCACCTGGTTGTGCAGAGGCAGGAGCAGCAACCTCAAGAAGAAGGGGCGGCTAGAGCTCCCGTACACACCACCAAAGAGCCACAGCGAGCTGTCGCTGGTTGGCACTAGCAACACCCAGGATCTATAGACGCCGCCTGTTATTCGTGCAAATGACCAAGAACCAGTGTCGCCGAAGACTGTGCATGTCTAGGAAACTGGTCGGTCACATCTGCCAGTTACTACAGGATATCGTGCCACGGGGACATGGAGGGCATCCACTGCCAGTGGCCATGAAAGTGACTGCGGTGCTCAATTTCTGCACCAGGGGATCCTTCCAGGTCTCCACGGGTGAACTCTGAGGGATCTCATAAGCCTTCACCCGCAAATGCATCCATGAGGCCATGGATGCCATCTTTGTGAGGGCACACAACTTTGTGCATTTCGTGCGGGACCTGGACAGGCAGGATGCAAGAGTGATTGAATTCGCCCTGATCTCGGGCTTCCCACAGGTGCAGGGTGTGATCGACTGCACTCATGTGGCGCTCAGATCTCTGTTACAACACATGGTAAACGACATTAACCACAAGGGGTTCCACTCACTGAATGTGCAGCTGGTGTGCGGCCACCAGAAATGCACCCTGCAGGTGTGCGCACGGTTTCCAGGGAGTGTGCACGACGTCTAAATACTCAGTCAGTTACAGATCCCTGGAGTCTTCCAAGATCCGCAGAAGCTGCAGGAATGGCTGCTTGGGGAGAAGGGCTACCTGCAGAGGCCGTGGCTGATGACACCCGCGTGGCGGCCTCAGACTGCAGCAGAGTGAAGATGTAATGAGGCTCATGCTGCAGCTCGCAACTTGGTGGAGCAAACCACCAGGATGCTGAAGATACGGTTCCAATGCCTGGACCAGTCTCTTGGAGCCACAGAGGGTGTCACGCATCGTCGTCATCTGCTGCGCCCTTTACAACCTGGCGCTGCAACGGGGAGAGGAGCTGGCTGAGGAGGAGATGGAGGAGCTCTACGTCTCCTCTGATGAGGAGGACAACGACGGGGATGAGGGTGAGGAGGTCCTCAGAGGTGATGATGACAAGGATGAGGCCCTCGCATTGGCCAGACGAGGCAGACGTGGTCAGGAGGCCGTCATAGCTGCTAGATTTGTGGAGGATGATGACATGCAGTGAGGTGACCCTATCGATCCTCACATCGCATCTGTAAACGTTTGACTCCAGCCTGGCTATGGCAGTACAAATACCCTCTGTGAAAATGCTCCTGTTAAGTTGAGGAGAATTATTTGCACCTGCCTTTATCTTGTGCAGAAAGATTTCACATCTGAGTGACAAGGACACTGCTCATCATAACAAGGAGCCATAGGCAGGGTGACATTCTTAGGATTTTATTGACAATAGTGAACCATATGTACAAGTGATTAACACCCGTGCCCAGGCTGTGCAAATAATTCTCCTTAACTTTACTAACCCTGCCTTGGTGCTCCCCAGGCAGCCTATGCGGAGATGGAGGCAGCCTGCTGATTGCTATGCCCTGTCTGTGATGGCCTTGACGGGCGTCCGCTGGAGGGCCAAGACTTAGAGGGCCCTAGCCGGCTTTCTGGGTCCTGCATTGCGGCAGTGGCACACTCCTCGGCTGTGGAGCTGGAGCTGCTGAGGTCACAGGAAGAGAGGAGTGGGATGGACCGGACACGCTTGGAGTCACCTGGATGGATGGGCTTGGAGTGTGCACCTGCTGATCCTCCTCCCTGTGGGTGCCCGGGGGCCCCAGACTTGAGGAGCAGGGGTAGCTAGAGTGAGATTGAGCTGTCCGGCATCCCTCTTGTGTACATACTGTTGGAGGCCAACTAAGGTATAAGCGATGGAGTTGAGCCCACGCAGCAGTGCAGGAGAGAAGTCCTGGACCAAGGGCTCCAACACTCCTACCAGCGTTGACCTTGGTGCATTGGCATGCCAGTGCTATCACCTCAGTGAAGGTGGACAGACTCCTCCAAGGCGCCTTGCAATTGTGAAGTGCAGTGGACATCCCTTCCTGATGTTCCCGAGCTTGCTTTTGCAGCTCCAGCAACTGTGACATGACCGAGTCCAGAGGCTGATCACCTGACTCAGGCTCAGCAAAGTTCTGGCCTTCAGCAGTCCTTTGAGTGCCAGAAACCTTGGAAGTCCCAGCCCCCATCTGCTGTGGATCAGATGGTGCAATGTACTCACCAGATTGTGATCCCGAGGCTACTCCAAAGCTAGGTCCCACCGAGCTGTGTGTCTCTGCATTGGTGGAGGGTGTGGGTGAGCGCTGTGATGGGACTTCAGAAAAGGTACCTCCAAATTCCTCTTCAGAGGTTTCTTTGGGACTTGAATGGAAGCGCTGGGTTGAGGACTCTGTCGGCTGTTTGGCAGATGTGCCTGCGAAAGCGAGGAGAGATAATTAGTGCATGGCAGTGGCCTGTGAAACAGGACATCACTCACAGCATGGTTGTGTGATGGATGTTGCACTGCTGGACCCTCACTTGGTAGAGCATTGCCGACCTCATGATCAACACAGGACCGGTCCAGATTGTTGCCGGCCAGCTGGATGCCTCTGTTTTCAAATTCCATGAGGACCTTGATTTCAGGCATTCAGCCGCCAGTCTGCGACCTCTCCCTCTTGTTGTGTGCCAGCTTGTCCTGCATGAATAGAGATGGAGAAAGCATAGGCAGGATGCTGCCAGGCCAGATGATAAGTATGCCTGGCCTGTGTGGGTGGTGAGTGGTCCCATGGAGGGGATGAGGACAATGACAGTGAGTGTGAGAGAGTGAATGGTGATGTCCCTTGAACTGGCAGTGAGTGAGATCCCTGTGGATGTGTGATGGGTTTGTGAGTGTGTGAGCTGAGAGTGATGAGAAGAGTGACTTATCCTGGCAGAACGGAGAAGATCATTCATCCTCTTGCAGCACTGGGTGGCTGTCCTCTTCTGAAGGGCATTGTCGCTGACCACCACTGCCACTGCCTCCCAAGCCAGGTTAGTGCTGATGCTGCCCATCCTGTGGCCAGAGCAGAGGTAGAGGACATCCTGGTGGGCCTCCACAGCATCCAAAAGGCGCTCGAGGGACACGTCGCTGAACCTGGGGACTGCAGTCTTCAGTTTCAGGGCCATGTCTTCAGTGCAGCAATGGTAGTTTGGAAGCACTGAGATGTATGCTTGAGGCTGGACTTTAAGTATGGCGCCCGGCGTGATGCAGCAGCCAGGTGATGGTGGGTGGGCGAATGAGAGCCCACCCGCCATGGAAGTGGTGTGTTTCCCCGGAATGCATAAATAATGTGATGGGTTTGGGATGATATAGCGTAAAAACCCGCCATCGTGGCCGGCCGGTAAAATGTCATTTTACCTGCCCATTACCGCACTTAGTGCAAATCTGGGACAATTCCACCCCCAGTCGCAGTGAATAAGTGGAGAGAATGGTAGTTAATAACGGAAATGATTTGCCTGGCTTTAGAACCCACTGAAAAGCAGCTTCAACATCTTTTTGATTCCACTTGTATTTTCTGAGTCTGAAGAATGATATTTTTGACATAGCATGTTTGTTGGCATTAGAATAGATTTCAGCATTGATGGTATCAGCCCCATCACATCACTATGAATCTTGCATGACCACTCGTCCTTTTCTCCAGGTCAGCTTTCAGTTTGTTCCTCAGCTGTTGAACATCACTGAATCATTCTGGAGCTTCATCATTCCAGAACATAATATCACCGTACCCTTCCTGTTATGTGGCAATATGAGTGAACCAGCAGTCTCCTTCGACCGCTCCCACATCAACTACAAATTTGTGCTGATAGGTATGTTTGAATTTTTTCACTTCATAATACAATTGGCAATGCAGCCTCCATTAGTGTTCATCTACTGAAGCATTTCTTTAACTAGTGGCCCTCATGGCCTGGATTGTTGGACCTGAGTTGTTAATCGGGGCCCAGAGAGAGAGGCAGGAAGAGCTTCAGGGAACAGGATCCAAGTCCTGGACAGATTCAGATTTTATCAGGGGTAAGTTTTAAGGGGATTAAGGCCGGGATTTTCCGGCCCTGTCGCAGGCAGGACCCACTGCAGGCGAGGCAGCGCCCCAGCCAGAAGTCCATTGACTTGTGGCGGGACCGGAAGATCGCAGGGGCAGGCAGGTGTGGAAAATCCTGCCCTAGGCGTCTGGAATAAAAGCAGGAGACTGCTCCTGAGTAAAGGCCTGGTATGTCCCACTGTGAGAGAGAGCTGGGGTAGGTGACTCCCTGATTCCCTGCATGTAACTCAGTGGCATGCCTACTGGCCTGGGAGCAGTTCTACAGCCCGTCTCCTTAACCAGATGTCAGTAGGATGCGACAAACAAAAGATATAGGAAGGCGAGAGAGAAATTAACAAATAGATAGCAAACAGATTGTGAACATTAACATCAGTGCCGCAATGTTAAATGCTTATTTGAGTGACAACACTGCAAAATCCAAGATAGATGCAGAGTGCTGGAGGTATTTAATACATATGCATATTGTGTTACTTCACTGAAGAAAGCATACTCTTCAAACCAGAAACTGTGCCCTTCACAAAGCAGCCTGAATGCCATGGCTCTCTTCTGGGTCATAAAAATGTTAACTGGCCTCTGGCTGCCAGCACCAATCCTGTTCTTTGTGTTACCTACAGGCCACAGAGCACACAAGACTGTCAACATGCTTAATCAAGAGGCGAGTCCATTCAGCTTCCGTTTCAGAGAGGACACGCTGCACTCGGAGGGATATGTCTCCAAACTCACTGTGGAGCCGATGGAGGGTATTGTTCTCCCTCACAGCAGGTATGAAAATCAACCAGAGTTCAAAACCCAATGAACAGTTCAATGAACCACATTACTCCATTGTTAATGTTGTCAAGCATGGGGATCATTAGCTCTGACCATGAAGATCTAGGTATAATTATCGGAACTTGGCTGGTTCTGTGGCTAAAGTAGAAACACTCAAGCTTGTTGGCTTTTATAGGATTGTGTCTTGTTGTTTGGGATGATGCTAAGCTTTGTTTTTTCAGCCTTGATCCAGAGAATTCTTTGGCAATTTTCCATGAATGACACTGAGTCAGTACACCCAATGGATCCACAATCACCCACCCTCCCCCATTCATATTCCTGAGCTTCCAGTTCCAACGACGCATGACTTGAGGCCCAGAATCTTTCATAGCTAGGAGTCTCCCATGGCTCAGTGATGGCACTTCTGCCTCTGAGTCACAAGGTAATGGGTTCATTTCCATTCCAGAGACCCGAGCACATAAGCCATGGTGACACTCCAGTGCAGTACTGAGTGGGTGCTGGATGGTTGGAGGTACTAAAGCAGATCATGTAGCACTATTTCAAAAAAGCATGAGCATTCTCCCCAATGTCCTGGTTGATAATTATTCCTCAACCAACATCTATATTATGCAGTCGTTTATCTCATTGCGATTTTGGGACTTTGCTTCCTTTCCCAAGTGATATATTCTACAAGCTGAGCTATCCTAGGCAAAGACACAATAGAACTGTGAGTTGTGCCACAGCACTAACTTGGCAACATTTTGCAGCAATTCAATGAAATGTTTGCCCTCAGGACTGGGGAAGATTACATTTATTACAAACACAAACTTTCCTCCTGATGATGCCGGCTCTACCTGGGATACAACTACATGCGGCTTGTGCCCAGTGCAGTACCTGACCCAGGTCCCATTTTTCATGAATGAACTATAGAGAACTATGAACCACAGGGAAAACCAAAGCCAACGATATTTCTAACCTCCACATTCACAAGAAGATTTTCCAACAACCAGGAACTGGAAGCCAAGCCAGGAACTTCCTCAGAGCAAAGCCAGCACATTTGGAGCAAAGCAATATCAGTGAAGCAGGAACTGTCCAGACTGAATTCTACATAGTACTAGTCTGACGGATGGAACTGTACGTGGTCTGTAAACTGACAGTGAATCTTATATAGTCTGTAAACTGAAGTGCACTGTACCTGGTCTGTAATCATGCAGTGCACTGTACCTGGTCTGTAAACTGAAGTGAACTGGACCTGGTGTGTAAACTGATGTGAACTGTTCCATTGTCAGTAACCACACAGTGCACTGTACCTGATCTGTAACCACAAAGTGAATTGTACCTGGCATGTAGACTGAAGTGAACTATACCTGGTGTGATTTTTTATTGCCCATCCCTAATTGCCCTTGAGAACATTTAAAAGTCAACCACATTGCTGTGGGCCTGCATGTACGCCAGATTTCCCTCCCTAAAGGGCATTAGTGAACCAGATGAGTTTTTATGACAATTGATAATGGTTTCATGGTCATCATTAGACTTTTAATTCCAGATTTTTTTGAATTCAAGAGCCACCATCTACCGTGGTGAGATTTGAATTTGGGTCCCCTGGGGCATTACTCTGGGTCCCTGGATTACTAGCCCAGCAACAATACCACTATACCACCGCCTCCCCTAGCTGAACAAAACGTAAACTGAAGTGAACTTGACCTGGTCAGTAACCACACAGTCAACCGTATCCGGTCTGTAACCACAGAGTGTCCTGTACCTGATCTGTAACCGCACAGTGAACTGTATCTGGTCTGTAACTGCACAGTGAACTGTATCTGGTCTGTAACCTCACAGTGAACTGTATCTGGTCTGTAACCTCACAGTGAACTGTATCTGGTCTGTAACCTCACAGTGAACTGTATCTGGTCTGTAACCGCACAGTGACCTGTACCTGGTCTGTAACCTCACAGTGAACTGTATCTGGTCTGTAATCTCACAGTGAACTGTATCTGGTCTGTAACCGCACAGTGACCTGTATCTGGTCTGTAACCGCACAGTGACCTGTACTTGGTCTGTAACCGCACAGTGAACTGTATCTGGTCTGTAACCTCACAGTGACCTGTACCTGGTCTGTAACCTCACAGTGAACTGTATCTGGTCTGTAACCTCACAGTGAACTGTATCTGGCCTGTAACCGCACAGTGAACTGTATCTGGTCTGCAACCTCACAGTGTCCTGTACCTGGTCTGTAACCTCACAGTGAACTGTATCTGGTCTGTAACCGCACAGTGACCTGTACCTGGTCTGTAACTTCACAGTGAACTGTATCTGGTCTGTAACCTCACAGTGAACTGCATCTGGTCTGTAACCGCACAGTGACCTGTACCTGGTCTGTAACCTCACAGTGTCCTGTACCTGGTCTGTAACCTCACAGTGACCTGTACCTGGTCTCTAACCTCACAGTGAACTGTATCTGGTCTGTAACCGCACAGTGAACTGCATCTGGTCTGTAACCGCACAGTGACCTGTACCTGGTCTGTAACCGCATAGTGACCTGTACCTGGTCTCTAACCTCACAGTGAACTGTATCTGGTCTGTAACCGCACAGTGACCTGTATCTGGTCTGTAACCGCACAGTGACCTGTACCTGGTCTCTAACCTCACAGTGAACTGTATTTGGTCTGCACTCACATAGTGCAGTGTACCTGGTTTGTAACCACACAGTGAACTGTACCTTGTCTGTAACCGCACAGTGAACTCTACATTGTCTGTGGAAATGCACAATGTCCATACTTCTGATGCTTGTCTGTTTCACTCACAGTGTGCCCATTATCTTCTCCTGTATTGCAAAAACTGATGGAAATGTGAACTGGAACATTGCATGTGATGTGAAGGCAAAGACAGTACCTTTGACCTTAAATATCAAGATGCAAGGATACAGCATGAACGCTACAGTGACCTGTGAAGGTAGTGATGGGACAGTGATTGAACTCAGTCATCAGACTATCAATGAGATCTCTTTCGGAGAGGTTAGTACTGGATATCAGCTACAAGGTAAATAATTGTGCAATCTGACCGTCTGATCTTACAGCTCTTTTACACCCGACACAAGGTAACGTTTTACCTGGGACAGCTAGAGCCTGTATCACCAATAAGATTTCTCTCTCTAAGACTTTCTTTCTAGTCTCTTTCTCTCTGTGTTTTATTGATATTATGCTCTAAACTTTCTTCCCATTTCTCTTGAACTCCACCTCAAATACCAGTTAGCAGCATCCTCACTGCTTTGAAGAGTCATTGCACCATTTCCAACTCTCTATATATATATAACATATGTGTGTGGGTCAGTGTCTATGTGTGTGCGCGTCTGTGTGTGTGTGTGACCTTTTGTTAGTATTATTGATATATAAGAATTAGCATTTCACCACCATATTTTCCAAAGGAATTGGTGATAATTTTGAGCTTGTCATGGTGAGGGATGCCTTTTGCTGGGAATTTTGAGAGATATCAGTTGTTGGGAATGCTGTGGGTGAGTTGCTGAGTGAATTGCCCTCTTCTCTTTCCCCTACGTTGTGGGTTAGCCTAATCTGAAGGTCACAGCACTTCTTGTGCCACAGAGACTTTGTTCCGTTCCCACGCAGACATCTCATGGCCTGACTGACAGAGGTCACCTGTGCAGGGTTTCTTGACCTCGACAGCACATTGGTGAATGTGTCCAAGTAAAATCCCTCTGTGTGTTTTATGAACATAATTATTAACACTTGAATCTTAAACTGCACAATGTCTGAGTTAAAATGCCACATAAAAAAATGTAATAGAAACCCCTTAGCCAGTGCCAGTGCCAGTCTAACTCGTTTCAATCAGTGTAGGGTGGTCCTGAGTTGTGGGCCTATTTCCCTACGCCCTAGCAACTATAAAAATCAAGGAAAACCCAAAGATAAATACATAAAGACCAAGAAGATCACTTGTGTGTGACCCTTGGGCACAGAAACAGGAGGAGGCCATTCAACCACTTGAGCCTGCCCTACTACTCGATTAGATCATGGCCTACCTGTATGTCAACTTTATCTACCAACCTTGATTCCATAACCCTTAATCCCTGTGCCTAAGAAAAATCTATCAAGCTCAGTTTTGACATTTTCAATTGACCCCCAGCCCCCAGCCTCAACAGCTTTTGAGAGAGAGATCTAGATTTCCCCAATCCTTTGTGTGAAGTAGTGCTTCCAGACATCACCTCTGATCAGCCTAGCTCTAATATTGCTGCCTCTTCTGGACACCTCCACCAGAGGAAATAGTTTCTCTTTATCGACTGGGTCTACAGTAGGTGGTAGGTGGTGTGAAAACCAACAAGAGGAAAAAAACTACTTGACCTTGTCCTCACCAATCTACTTATCACAGATGCATCTGTCCATGACAGCATTGGTAGGAGTGACCACCTCAGTCCTTGTGATGACAAATTTCTGTCTCCGCACTGAGGATACCCTCCATCATGTGTGACCACCGTGATAAATGGGATAGACTCAGAAAAGATCTAGCAGCTCAAAACTGGGCATCCATGAGCCACTGTGGGACTTCAGCAGAAGCAGAATTGTGGTCAACCAGTATCAGTAACCTCACATATCCCTCACTCAACTATTACCACCAAGCCAGGTCACTCGGCAGACAACAGGCTACATTGCTGACTATGGGCGTGGCAAGTTTAGACAGATTGGGTGGGTGGCCTGATTTTTACACTGTTGTCAATCTGCCCACAGGTGGAACTGAATGATGATATTAGCTACCATTTTGTCATCTCAAACAATGGGAAATTTAACTTCGCCTTTGACTGGGAGCTTTCAGGTACCCCGAACATTCTGAGCTGCCTAAAACTGAGCTGCAAGTGGAACAATGTAGAAACAGGGAGCAGTATCCCAGCATCGATCAGGTTCCATCCGGATCACAAGCTTGTGCTAAAGGATGTAGAGCTGAAGTTGAAGGTAAGCTCTCATACTGCCACTCCCACCACTGAACATTCATATTGAGGTGCATCTGATAAATACTCCGGACTGGACTGGGAACTGCTACTTGAAGGTAAATCAGTGTCAGAGCAACGGGAGGGAGGTAGTCAAGGAGGAGCTAGGGTTTAGAACAAATATGTTCCCAGAAAAAAAAGGTGGGACTCTCAAATCCGGACACCAACCCCCCCCATCCACCCAACTAAACTCCCCGCAGGTGTCAAAGAGCAAACAGAGTAGGATAAGGCAAGAAAAGAAAGCTTATGTTAGATACCATGAGCTCAATACTGCAGAGAGTTGAGAGGAGTATAGAAAATGCAGGGGTGAAATTAAAAAGAAAATTACGAAATGAAAGAGAGAGCACAAAATAAATTGTCAAGTAAAATCAAGGAAAACCCAAAGATGTTTTATAAATACATAAAGACCAAGAAGATAACTAAAGAAAGAGCAGGACTGATCAGAGTAAAGAAAGTAATTGGTGCATGGAGGCGGAAGATGCATGCATGTTTCTTAATGAATACTTCACATCTGTTTTCACAAAAGAAGGGAATGATACAGACATTATAGGCTGCTAAGAGAAGAAAGGGAGGAAATAGCAGAATCTCGGACCATCATTTTCCAATCCTCTCTGGCTATAGGCATGGTGCCAGAAGACTATTTAAAAAGGGAGAAAGGGATAGCTTAACTTCAATGGTGGGAATCTTATTTGGAAAAAAAAATTGAGGAACATTATACGTGATCAAATAGAAAGGCATGGCTTAATCAAGGACACTCAGCCTGGATTGTTAAGGGAAGATTGTGTATGACAAATTTGATTGAATATTTTGAAGAAGTAGCAAGGTAACAAATGAGGGTAGCACATTTGATGCAGTCCACATGGATTTTAGAAAGGCTTTCAACAAGCTTCAACATGGAAGACTGGTCAGAAAAGTTGGATCCAAAATTGGCTCACTGACAAGAAGCAAAGGGTAATGCTTGACGGTGTTTTTGCGACCGGAAGGCTGTTTCCAGTGGGGTTCTGTGTGGCTCAATAATGGGTTCCTTGCTTGTCATGGTATATATCAATGATTTAGTTTTAAATGTAGGGGCATGATTAAGGAGTTTACAGATGATAGAAAAATTCATTGTGTAGTTGACAGTGAGGAAGAAAGCTGTAGACTGCAGGAAGATATCAATGGACTGGTCAGGTGAGGAAAAAAGTGGCAAATGGAATCCCATCTGGAGAAATGTGAGGTAATGAATTTTGGGGAGTTGGAGGGGAACAAGGCAAGGGAATTCACAGTAAATGATAGGACAATGAGAGGTGCAGAGAAACAGAGGGAACCTGGAGTGCAAACCCACAGATTCCTGAGGTATCAGGAAAACTAGATAAGATTGTTAAGAAGGCATAGAATTATAGAAAGTTTACAACACAGAAGGAGGCCATTTGGCCCATCATGTCAGCGCTGGCCAAAAAGTGAGCCACCCAGCCTAATCCCACTTTCTAGCATTTGGTCCATAGCCCTGCAGGTTATGGCACTTGGGGTGCATATCCAGACACCTTTTATGCATTTATTTATTAGCCAAGACGTAAAATGAAAGACCAGGAAAATTATGCTGGAACCACATTAAACAGTAGTTAGACCGCAGCTAGAATACTACATACAGTTCTGGTTACTGCATTACAGGAAGGATGTGATTGTACAAGGGAGAGTTGGAATAGAGGAGGCTGAGAGATTTAATTAAAGTGTAGAAAATTATGAGGGGCCTAGTTAAAGTGGATAGATAGGAAGGACCTATTTCCATTAGTAGAGAAGCCAATAACCCGGCGATATATATTTGAAGCAAATGGAGGAAGGATTAGAGAGAAGTTGAGGACAATTAGGGTCTGGATCTCACTGCCTGAAAGAGTAATATAGGCAGAAACCCACCTCTCATTTAAAAAATACTCAGATAAGCACTTCAGTTGCTGTAGCCTACAGAGCTACAGAGCAAGAGATGGAAATTGGGATTAGGCTGGATCACTCTTTTTCAGCTGGCATGACATGATGGGCCAAATGGTCTCCTTCTCTGTCATTAATGCTCTGTTCAGTGTAAAGTACCAGACAGCTCAGGCAAAATCAGCACCTTTCAGAGAACAGGGCAGAAAGGAGGGATGATTCGGAGGGAAAAGCAAAAATGCTAAGCTGGCAATACATCAGTACCCTGAATATTTACAAAGTGCTGGTCAAGAGCCCTAGAACCTCTCTATACAGGCCCACTCCTTTTTCGTATCCAGTCTCCTTTTCTACACCCTGCTAAATTAACTAGCACATTATGAGTGTCCTGGGGAAGTTAGGTCCCTCATCAATCAACAACAATACCAGCCAGAGTTAGGTTCCAAGTGCTCACTTGGTTGTTGTGTGGTTAGTTACTTGTGGAAATCATGTAGTTACTGCAGCACAACTTCAGGGTCAAGGAATGCTGCACAATGGCAGCAGGTAGCAGGACTGGAGACCAGCACTGGACATAGCTCCTGGTTAATAGGAGCACCCATCTATGGTCTGCAGATACAAGATGAGTGAAGCCTTTGCACGAACATCCCTTCACATTGTGAATGGTCTCAGCGGCCCAAGGACAATAAGACGGTTAAGGCTGTAGCTGATGTATTGAAACATGCTCCATTGTGTATTCTGCAACCTAAGGTATCAATTCTGTTTGAACATATTCCAGACAGATTCATAAAATGACCTCCCACCTCAAACACCCTGCCTTCAGGCTCCCACCATTGTTACATTCTGCATGCACACAAACTTTCCAACACCAATTGGAAATGCGAATCTCTTTGTTACTCAATTGGATTGCTCTTGACTCAATGAATAGCCCTTTTCTTAAACCTCCAATATTTTTACAGCTAATAAAGTGTTCAAAGAAAATTTAAAAGACTCAGGGCAGAATTCCCGCCCCCCCCCAAGTTGGGGGGGAAAGTTTAGGAACCAGCGCATGGAATCGCGCCTCCAATCAGCGCCCCAATTGGGGGCGTGCCGCCATTTTACGTGGGCGGGCCATTTAAGGCCCGTCCAGCGTGACGTCCGCAAGGAAGCTCTATGCACTCCCTATGCGGGCGGGCGGGGGTGGGGTGGGGGGGAGGTGTTCCCAGAACCATCTCCCTGAGGCTAAGTGCTGCCTCAGGGAGATCAGCTCCACAATAAAAAATCTTAAAAACGGAAAAATAAAATTCCCCTGACAAGTCCCCTCATGTGACACTGTCACATCAGTTGGGACATGTCCATCACTTTCAAAGACACTTTTATTACATTTTTTAAAACCCACATGAAACCTCATTCTGCCCGTGGATGAAGTTTCATGCTTTTTCCAAAGCCCGCCAGGGCTCCCGGCCTGCCCACCAACCTTAAAGCTGGACGGGCAGGTCCACTAATTACTTTAATGACTTTGTCAATGGCCTCAATTGGCCATTGGCACATCAGCGGGCGCACAGCTGATTCTGCTGAGCCCCCGCCTACCTGAAAATTGAAATGGGGCGGGGTAACTTCGGGAATTCCGCCCGACGTCATCCCACATCATTTTACGCGTCGGCGAGCGGGCCCCCCCCCCCCCCCCCCCCCCCACCACCCTCACTTGCCAACCGGGAAATCCTGGCCTCAATTTTGTTTAAAGCTACCATGATATTTCTCCCAGATTGCTCACACCGGTGTCCTGGAGATTAATCTTCAATTCCTGGAGACACCTAGAGAGGAATGAGTGAAACATGCAGATACAGACAGGGAGACCAGTCACAGATCCTCATATTAGTCGGGAGCCTCTGCTTGCAGGATCACAATTACCTACAGAGCCTGAGTCAAATGACCAGGGTGAATTATGCTGCAGAAAATGACCAGTGTATTGACCAGCTACATGTTCAAATTGTTTTTCATGTTGAAATAAAGCTGCCTGTACACGCTTGAGTTATGAACCCTATTTTTGTCCACAGATACAGAAAGGCCCTACTTTTGCCTGTGTCCTCACTGGGTGCATAGTGACCCCAAACGCCCACTTGTCTTTCACAAGATATGACTTTGGGCCATGCTTCATCTATAATGCTGGCATGGTACCTTCCAAAAAGACTCTGATCATCACTAATAAACAGGAACAAGCAATCAGGTAAGATAGTCCTGACTCTGTTCACTCTTAAAGCTTCTTTAACACTCATATTTCGCTTAATTTCTTTCAGTGTTTGTTCTACTTTGGATTGTTTTTTCCACTTTGCCCCCAGCTAGTTGACCACCATGCCATGCCCAGCAGAATGTTTCCAATTCAGAGAATTCTTGGAGCATGGAATACTTTTTCACAAGGAATAATCAAGGCATCTATTAATGGAAAATTGCTTAAATATTTGATGAAGTGGAGGAAATAGGGCTATACAGAGAGAGGGATTAGTTTTGGGTTGCTGTAGCATTGACTCAGCACAGGCACAATGGACTGAATGGCCTACTTCTGTCTTGTAAGTCTTTCTATGTTTCATCCCCTTGTGCTCCACCTCAGTTCATTTTGAGCTTGACACAACATTGAGATTTTCTTCCATTGCCTCTGCACACATTTCTTTGGCAGGAGTTTCCATCCACACAGGAAATTCTTTTTCTCGTCTTCAGAATTCTCATTCTACCAGGACACCTCTCTGACTCCTCTCCATTGGGTACTGCCAATGTGACATCAGCCGTCTCAATTTCTCCACACCCCTCGCTCATTCTAGCCTTTTCTCTGAACTTGCAGCACCTCATTCTCTAGGATCAACCCTAACATTATCATCAAAACTGCTGAAAGGGGTAGTACTATGTTAATGGTAAACTGTCTCATACCCTGCAGAAGATTAACATCAATTCTGACCCCACCAGGAAACATCAAACCATTGTTTCCAAGCCTGTCACTGACCTCATCTACTCTGGAGATCTTTAATCTATAGCTTCCTACCTCATTGCCCTCCAAACCCACACAGTTCCCTACTAGCTCCTTTCTAGACACAACTCCCTGGTAGACCCTATGTTACAGCCTGCTCCTCCCCCACTGAACTAATTTCTCCCTATCTCAACTCTGTTTTTAGTCCTTGTCCAGACTCTTCACACCTATAGCCATAATTTTTCTGATGTACTCCACTACTTTCACAGTTTCCAAGTTTCTGGACCTCCATCTCCTTTTCACAATGGACGTCCAGTCTTTCTACACCTCCATCTCCCACTAGGACAGTCTAAGTTCTCTCCTCTTCTTCCTTGAAAGGAGACCCAAACCATTCCTATCCACCACGGCTCTCCTCTGCCTGCCTGAACTTGTTCTCACACTGAATAACATTGCCATTGACTCCACTCACTTCCTCCAAATAAAAAATGTTGCTATGTGAGCCTGGATAAGTCCTAGTTTCTTCATTGCATCTGTTCTAACAATGCAGTCTTCCATACCGGTATTTCCAGGATGTCTTACTTTTTCCTCAGTCGAGGATTTTTTTCCAACGAGTTTGACAGGGCCTTCGACTATGTCCATTCCATTTCCCTCAGTTCTGTTTTCACCTCTTCCCCTCCATTCCAGAACCACAATAGAGATTCCATTCTCCTTGCCTTCCACCCACCAGCCTCCATATTCAATGGATCAACCTCCGCCATTTCTGCTACCCTCCAGCATGATGTCATCACTAAACACATCTACCCCGCCACTCCCAATCAGCATTCGGAAGGAACTGTTCGCTCCATAACACACTGGCCCACTCCCCATTCACCTCCAACACCCCCTCCCATTTCTAAAGCAGTTTCACATTCTAACACAGGAATTGCAACACCTGCCCTTTTACCTCCTCTCTTCTACCATCCTGTGCCCCAAAACCTCCTTCCATACTTGTACTTTGTATTCGCTGCCCGCTCCGCACTTTCCTCAGCACTAAGTCAACCAAACACAGACTGAGTGACCACTTTGTGGAACATCTCTGTTCAATCTGCAAGCTGACCCCAAGCTTCCAGTTGCATATCATTTAAATTCTCCGCTCCACTTCTCCTCCGACCTTTCTACCTCGGCCTCCTACACTGTTCCAATGAAGCTCAACATAAGCCTAAAGAACAGCACGTCATCTTTCGATTAGGTATTTTACGGCGCTCTGGACTGAACACTGAGTTCAACAATTTCAGATCAGAACCACTGCTCCTATTTTCTCAGACAGCTATTGGTGATGATTCTCTGCTTTTCCCATTTACACCTTCTCTAGACCCATCATTTGTCCTTTACTCATTCCATTACTGTCTCCTTTTGCATCAACATCCTTCTTGTTATCTGACCTCTCCTGCCTTCCACCCTATCACAGACCTGCTCCCTTCCCCCTTTCCCTGCCTCAGTACTTGTATAAAACTTGGTATATGTCTTACAGTTTCCAGTCTTGACAAAAGGTCATCTACCTAAAACATGATGTATTTGAGTTAAATCTCAGGCACATTAACTGTGTTTCTCGCTCCAAAAATGTTGCCAAAGCTGCTTTGTATATCTAACATTTTCTATTTTTATTACAGAATTCTAGCTGATAATAGGGCCTAATTTTAACCTAACTGGTGGGCTCAGATCAGATGCCCCATTTTAAGATCCAAACCTAAAGCTGCTTCATTCTGTAGTAGTGTGCAGTGCTCCCTCTTTCTTTGCCTTTGAGCACTCAGCATAACAGCAAAAAGCATAAGTACAGCCCGAGCTTCAGTTTTTGCAGTGAATCATTGGGTTCAGTGCAGTGAGGGAGGGTTTCGGTGCTGAAGAATGGAGCATTTCCTACTTTGGGGAGAAAACACTCCCAGCTCAGGTAGACACCAGCTGACTTTTAACGTCTTGTTTGATCAGCACAAGTTAGAAAGATGGAGACAAGCTGGAAAACTTCCACTCCAGCTTTGAGGTAAAAACTAAAGCAGGTGAGTGGTATTGGTGCATTCTAACTCCCTGCATACCACCTCATCCATCTCTCATCCTGCAGTCTCCCTGCCTCTATTTTCTTACTCTGAGATTCTTTGTGTCCTCTTGCTGTACTTCCTTGTTGCTCTCCTTTTGCCAAATTTTAAGTATTTATTTTGACATTGAAGAAGCAAGTCCAAAATGATTTTTACACCTTGCACATTTCCTGCTTTGGCCACATGGCAGTTCAGCAGCTCATTTACTGTCTGGTCCCTAGAATATTAATTATTTAAGGAATGGAAAGAGAAGGTGGAAATACTCACCTGGGAAGAGGGTTATCTCCTCTGGGCATTGTGGAGTAGCACAGAGATGGCATATTGGATAGAATATCACAGGCCAGTAGTGTGTAACTTTGTGATACATGCCCCCTTCTATCGCTAATGAGTTTAGTGCTGCAACAGAATTTTTTTGGCCATAGAGACTAGAAGAACTCTGCCAGCTATGTTTACAATGTTACTAAAACTTGGTGACCAGAAGGGATCCCCCAACTGTCTTTATGACATTGTTAATATGGAGTGACCAGCAGGGATCTGCTTGCAATGTTTAGAATGTTACTACGACATAATGACCTGAGAGGATCTCCCAGCTATTTTTACGGTGTTATTCAAGATGGGGCCTGATCTTAACTCGGGTGTAAGTGAATAGCTGTTGACTAGAGGGGATTTCTCTTCTATTCATGATATTGCTAAGGCATATCAGAGGAAGTTGTCCCATATAAAAATGAGGGGAAGGGAAAGAGCAATTGGGCCATTAAGTCTGCCCACACTCATGATGCCTGGAGCATCACCCACAGCCATAGGAACAAAACCCGGGGCCAATAAAAGGCAAAAGCCTTCAGACCTCCTCAAGTGATTAAAACCAATCCAGGAGATCACGTTGACTCTCCGGATATCAACTGTTAATCACCATGACACCTTGCAGTTGCTGTTCGTCCAAATGTCGTATTTTCTTTATGAGATGTTGAATGAACTTCTGCTTTACAAGATGCAGTGACCTCCTTAGGACAACTTGTGATGTGCAATGCTACCTAATATCCAAGTCTAGCACTACGTACAAGGCTTCTTCACTACCTGTGCACATCTTGAGAGTGCCTTTGGCCAACAGATGCCTCATTGTGAGCCTGACGGCCGAGTAGCCTTTCCTCCCTGCACCCACTGAGCAGCAAGCAAAGCCTGTGCACTGAATACAGGGAGAACTTCCCTCTGTGCTCCACCCCTCCACAGAAACATATTACCTACCAGCCTGACAACAGCACCCTCCACGTGGCTCAACATTTGCAGAAAGGAGCGAATGAAGAAATGATCTTCTACCAGGAATCAAACAGCAGGTTTTAGACAGAGAGAGAGAGAAAGAAAGGCAAGCTCATGTATAGCCCTGGAACTCTACAGCAGTTCTTCCCATTTTGCATGGTAACTCAGGCATAAAACAGATAGGACTGCCGGGGAGTCACCATTTATCATCCGTTTCTGCTGTTTCCCTGATGGATTGGAGACTTTATGCCAGTCACAAACCCCTGTGGATTTGAGTGCAGATGCTTAATCTATATGCACATGATGGACGCATGTACCCTCATAAACACACACAGCTGGATTTTACAGCCCTCCCCCCCCGCCAGGCATCTTTTCAGTGGGGGAGTCATGTAAAACACAAGGGGTGGCAAGCCCAACACCTTCTTGCCCACCCCAAGCTGTCCCCATAATATAGGGGTGGGTGCCTAAATCAGCAGCCCCCCTGCCATATGTAAATAAAAAATTAAGGGCCAATTGAGCTTGTTAATAAGCCAATTGACCCCAATATTACACTGCCCATGCCATAACGTGGTTGGCATTCGGAGGCAGGAATAGGCAGCCCGCTCTTCCACAAAAGTTTTTAAAATGGTGGGAAGGAAGGGGTATGTACTATCTTTGGGAGGGGTTCCCTTTGTACATCAGGGGCACCCCCTGAAGATAGTACCCCCACTTCATTCCTTCCAACTGCCCTGCAAAACCAACACCCCCACCCCCTTTGCACCCTAAGGTGCCCAATCCCTCCCCACCCAATACCCTGATGTACATTGGAGCCTTCATCCTGGACTTGATTGCAGCCCCGGCAGTGCCCATGACTGAGCTCTGGCACTGCAAGAGCTGCTGGCCAATCAGATTGGTCACCAGTTCCCAAGGGTGGGACCTCCTCCCACTGAGAGGCAGAAGTTCCACACTTACCTAGTTGTTGTTGCCCCAGCGTATTATTGCTACAGGGCGGACTTTTTCTTCATCAGTTGGTTTCCAACCAACTTTTAACTCGGGGTGGGGTGGTGGGAGGGGGTGAGCAGTGCACCCCTCCACCCCTGTAAAATCCAGTCCAAAGTTACAACATGATGCAAATAAGGTAAGTGCATCATGCAGTATTTCTCTCCATTTGTACCCAAATAATACTTGGCGTCTCCACCACCGACTGACAGTGGCAGCTGTGTTCAACAAGATGCGCTGCAACATATCGCAAAGAGGCCTTCAGCAGCACCTTTCAAACCCTCAACCGATACCACCTAGGAGAACAAAGGCAGCAAGTGCACGAGAAAACCAACACCTGGAAGTTCCCCTCAAAGCTACATCCATCCTGGCTTGGAAATATATTGCCATTCCCCCACTGTTGCTGGCTCAAAATCCTGGAGCTCCCCTTCTAAGGACACTGAGGATGTAGCTACACTAGATGGTAGCTCACCACCACATTGTTAAGGGAAATTAGTGATCGGCAATAAATGCTAGCCTAGCCAGCCATGCCCACATTCCATGAACAAATTAAAAAACCTTATACAAGAGCAAGCCAAATACTACAGAAGCTGGAAATCTGAAATAAATAAAAACAAAATGCAGCATCTGTAGAGAGAGAAACTCAATTAACGTTTCAAGTCAGTGATCTTTCATCAGAACTGGGAAAGGTTAGAAATGTAATGGGTTTAAGCAAGCACAGAGTCAGTGAAAGGGTGAGGGTGGGAAAAAGGACAAAAGACAAGGCTTGTGATAGGGTGGGAAGACAGGAGAGGTTAATGACAACAGGGTTGATGTTGCAAGACAGAGGGAGTGGTAATGGGACACGTAAAGAAACAAAAGATCTGTCCCGAGGAAGTGTGAATGGCAGGATAATCACAGAATTCTTACAGTGTAGAAGGAGGCCATTTGGCCCATCATATCTGCATCAGCTCTCTGAGCATTTTAACTTAGTGCCAGTCTCCTGCTTTTTCCCCGTAACCCTGCACATTGTTTCTATTTAAATAATCACCCAATGCCTTCTTGAAAACCTCAATTGAACCTGCCTCCACCACACTTCCAGGCAGTGCATTCCAAACCCTAACTACTAGCTGTGTGAAAAAGTTTTTTCTCACCTCACATTTGCTTTGTTTCTTTTGCAAAACATTTTAAAACTGTGACCTCTGGTTCTCAATCCGTTTACGAGCAGGAACAATTTCTCCCCATCTATTCTGTCCAGACACTTCATGATTTTGAAAACTTCTCTCAAGTTTCCTCTTAGCCTTCTCCTCTCCAAGGAAAACAGTCCCAACTTCTCCAATCTTTCCTCATAACTGAAGTGTCTCATCCCTGGAACCATTCTCGTAAACCCCTTCTGCACTTTCTTCAATGCGTTCACATCCTTCCTATAGTGTGGCACCTGGAACTGTACACAGTACTCCAACTAAGTTCTAACCAGTGTCTTATATAAGTTCATCATAACCCCCGTGCTCTTGTACTCTGTGGCCCTATTAATGAAGCCTAGAATACTGTATGCTTTAGAAACAGCTCTCGCTACCTGTCCTGCCACCTTTTAATGACTTATGTACATATACACCCAGGTCTCTCTGCTCCTGCATACCCTTTAGAATAGTATCCTTTATTTTATACTGTCTCTCCATGTTCTTTGTACCAAAGTATATCATCTCACACTTCTCCGCATTGAATTTCATCTGCCATATATCTGCCCACTCCACCAATGTGTCAATGCCCTTTTGAAGTTCTACACTATCCTCCTCACAGTTTACAATTCTCCCAAGTTTTGTGTCATCTGCAAACTTTGAAATTGTCCACTGCACACCAAGATCTAGATCATTTATATATAATATATGTGTGTATATATATATATATATATATCAGGAAAAGCATGGGTCCCAAGTACCCATTACCCATTACTCAGTTTCCTATCCCTTAGCCAATCTTGTATCCATGTTGCTACTGTCCCTTTTATTCCACGATCTATAACTTTCCTCACAAGTCTGTTGTGGGGCACTGTATCGAACATATTTTGGAAGTCCATATACACCACATCAACGGCCTTGCCCTCATCAACCATCTCTGTTACCTCTTCAAAAAACTCCAGCAAGTTAGTTAGACATGATCTCCCTTTACAAATCCATGCTCACTCTTCCAAATCAATCCACATTTTTCCATGTGACTATTAATTACATCCAGAATAATTGTTTCTAGAAGTTTCCCCACCACCGAAGTTAAATTGACTGGTCTGTAATTACAGGGGAGATCTTTACAACCTTTTTTGAACAAGGGCGCAATGTTTGCAATTCTCCAGTGCTCCAGCACCTCCCCTGAATCCAGGGAACATTGAAAGATTATTGCCAGTGCCTCTGCAATTTCCACCCTCACTTCCTTCAATATTCTTGGATGCATCTCATCCGGTCCCGGTGCCTTGTCAACTTTAAGTACCAGCAGCATTTTCCAATACTTCCTCCTTATTACTTTTAAACCCTTCTAGTGACTGAGTTTCCTCCTCTGTCACCATGGCCTGGGCAGCATCTGCCTCGTTGGTAAAGACAGATGCAAAGTATTCACTTAACACCTCAGGCATGCCTCTTGCCTCTATGTGTAAATCCCCTTTTTGGTCCCTAATCAGCCCTACTCCACCTTTTAATACTCTTTTACTATTGATGTGCTCATAGAATACTTTGGGATTTCATTTTATGTTAGCTGCCAATCTTTTTTCATAGCCCCTCTTTGCTTCTCGTATTTGCTTTTCACATCCCTTGTGAACCTCCTGTATTCAGCTTGGTTCTCAATTGTATTTGCTACCTGTGTTGTAAGCACACTTTTTCTTCTTTAACTTAATTTTTATCTCCTTTGTCATCCAGGGAGCTCTGAATTTGTTTGTCCTACCCTTCCCTTTTGAGGGAACATACCTTGACTGTGCCCAAACCATCTCCTCTTTGAAGGTAGCCCATTGTTCAGCTACTGTTTTTCCCACCAACCTTTGGTTCCAGTCTATCCGACCCAGCTCCATTCTTGCCCCATTGAAGTCCGCTCTCTGCCAATTGATTATTCTTACTCTGGATTGACCAATGTCATTTTCCACTGTCATCCTAAATCTTATGATACAAAGATCACTGTCTCCTAATTGTTCCCCACTGTCACTGGATCTACTTGGCCCATCTCATTCCCAAGAACCAGGTTTAGCAGTGCCGCCTTTCTTGTTGGACTGGACACATACTGCTGTAGGAAATTCTCCTGAGCACAATCTAGAAATGCTTGTCCCTCACTGCCCCTTACACTACACTATCCCAGTCTATATACAGGTAATTAAAGTCCCCCATTATAACTACTCTATGATGTTTACGCCTCTCAGTAAATTTCCTTGCAGATTTGTTCCTCTATATTCTTCTCACTAGCTGGTTGTCTATATATTACGCCGAGCAATGTAATTGCACCCTTCTTATTCCTTAGCTCTAGCCAAATCGATTATGTCCTTGAATCCTCTGACACATCCTCTTTCTCAAGTACTGCAATACTCTCCTTAACCAAAAATGCCACCCCTCCACCTTTTTTCCCTTTCCTATCTTTTCTGAACACCTTGTAACCAGGAATATTTAACACTCAGATCTGTCCATTCCTTAAACCAGATCTCCGTTATCGCCACAACATCATAATCCCACTAGGCAATCTGTGCTTGTAACTCCCCAATTTTATTAACTATACTCCATGCATTCACATACATGCAGTGTAACCCTGATTTAGACTTCATTACTTACTCCCTTACTCCGACTCCATCTATTAGTTTACTATTCTCTATTTAGTGCTATCTGCCTCTCCCAGCATTCTAATTGCTTTCTAATATTCTCTGCTGGTTCCCACACTCCTGATGAGTTAGTTTAAACCCTCTCCAACAGACTGCAAGGAACTCAGTCCTGGCTCTGTTCAGATGCAGCCTGTCCGGCTTGTACAGGCACCATCTCTGCCACAGCTAGTCCCATAAATCTAAAGCCCTCCCTCCTGCACCATCTTTCCAGCCACACATTCATCTATCTTATCTCCCTACTTCTGTACTCACTTGTAATGAACAGCTGCAGTCTGAAAGCAAAAAAAAAACCTGGAAAGAAAAATGAAACAAAATGGAGCAGAGGGTATGATATAAGATTGTTGAACTGATTGCTGAAGCTAAATCCAGAAGGCTGTAAAGTGCCAAATCAAAAATGAGATGCTGTTCCTCGAGATTACATTGAGCTTCATTGGAATTATAAGTCCACTGACTTCCATAATGAGCTTGACCATACTTTCTCACATTCTGTTTCCTTTAAGGAATCTATTCCATTCTCCCAGTTTCTCCATCTCCGTTGCATCTGTTCTGATGATTCCACTGTCAATACTAGCACTTACAATACAACTTCCTTCCCCTCCCCCACCCCACCAATGGCTGACAGGGTCCTCCGCCATGTCCAACATATTTCATGCACTTCTGCCCTCACTCCTTCCCCTCCCTCCCAGAATCATAAGAGTTTCCTTGTCCTCACCTTGTACCCCACCCAGCTCTGTATTCATTAGAGCCTTCTCTGCCATTGCTGCCACCTCCAGCATGATGAGGACACCAAACACACCTTCCCCTCCCCTCTCGGCATTCTGAAAGGACCATTCTACCCATAGCACCCTGGTCTATTCACCCATAACAACCACTCCCCTTCCATTGCAAGCGCAGGGCTGAAGTGCCTGCCCTTTTATCTCCTTCCTTCTCACCGACCAAAGCCCAACTCTCCTTCCAGGTGAAACAGCCATTTTTAATTTCGCCTACTGTATTCACTGCATGCAGTGCAGTCTCCTCAACATCGAGGAGGTCAAATGAAGATTAGGTAACCATTTTGCAGAACACCTTCATTCAGTCCACAAGCATGACCCCATGCCCGTGGTCACCTGTCATTTCAATTGCCCGCCTTGTACCTACTCTACCTCTCTGCCCTTGGCCCCATGCAGTGTTCCAGTGAAGCTCAATGTGAGCTTGAGGAATGGTATTTCTGATTAGGCATTTTACCGCATTCCGGACTCACCATTGAGTTCAACAATCTCAGATCATAATTTCTGCCTCCATTTTATTTTTTTTCCCCATGATTTTGGTTTTTCTCCCTTTTGTGTTTTCAGGTGGCAGCACGATTTGCCATTCACAACTCCTTTGGCCACATCTTTTGTTTCTTTACTTGTCCCATTACCATGCTATCTGCAGCTTCAACCCATTAGTTATTTAATCTTTCCTGTCTTCCAACCTATCACAAAGCTTCCTTTTTGTTCTTTTCCACGCCCTTCTCTTTTCTCCCAGCCTCAACAGCTTTTTTGGGGAGAGAGTGTTCCAGATATCCATTATCCCTCGTATGAAGAGGAACTCATAGTGCCTGAATAGCCTGGCTCCAATTTTAAGATTATACCCTTTTGTTCCAGTGAAAATAGTGCTCTTTATTTAACCTACAAAATCATTTAACCACCTTAAACACCTGAGTTATATCATATAATCTTCGATACTCAAGGGAATACAAACCTACTCTGTGCAACCTGTTTTCGTAATTTAACCCTTTTAATCTCCTGTAACATTCTGGTGAATCTGTGTTGCACCCCCTTCAAAGCCATTATAACTCTCCTGAGATGAACTGAACATTCTACTGCACCAGTCTAAGCAGAGCTTTATATAATTGTAGCAATAACATCCATGCCACTGTATTCCAGTCCTATTGGACTAATACTCCATTAGCTGTTTTGGTTCTTTTTTATATCTCACACTGTTTGTTTGTGAATTCTGTACTTGAATCCCTAGATCTCTCTGCTCCTCCACAGTTCCTTGCTTCTCAGCCTTTAGAAAATACTCTGATCTGTCTTTTTCACATCCAAAGAAGATGACCTTGCACTTCCATAAGTTGAATTCCATTTCTCACAGTTTTGCTCACTTATTTAATCTATCAATGTCCTTTGCAGCTTTCTGCTCTGATCTACACTACTTACCCTCACTACACGTATCCACCCCCAACTTAATGACATCAGCAAACTTATATATGTTGCACTCTATTCCTTCAATTAAATTATTAAGAATTATGCTGTGACTCCAGTTTAATACATGTGGGGGACACCACCAGCTCCTTCCTGCCAATTGGAGTACGTACCCTTTATCCCTACTGTCTGTCTTGTATTTCCTACCCAGTTCGTCTCTAACGTCGAAAGGTTGCCTCCACTTCGATGTACTCGTACTTTTGCCAGGAGTCTGCTTGCTGCAACTATCTCCAGGGTAAAGCAGCCCAATTACATTCAAACCAGAGTTTTCTGCTTCTGAATGCTCCAGCATGCAATTCAAACCAAGCCCACCCTGCCCTTTCATCATATCCCCACTTATAAGGGAAATCAGGGGAAAATCATGGACTGAAGAGCTCAAAATCAGAAAGCACTGGATAATACAGGCTTGCAAATGAAAAATAGCATCCTGGGCATTGACGAGGAACTGGAAGATAACCATTTTCCCCAGAATGAGTCAGAGCCTTCTTTAAAGGAGACACTTAATTCAGTGATCAGGACTGAGATAGCATTGTGGAGTAATATGGCACAAAACAAGATCATTCTTCCTATCATGCTTGTGCCAGCTCATTGAAAGAACTAACCAGTTAGTAACATGGTCCTGTCCTTTCCCTATAGCCCTGCAAAGATCAGTAAAGAAATTGATTAGGCAGAATTTCCTATAACAGGGGGCTATAGTAATGCTTGAAACATAATAATGTTTAACTTTCAACTGTGGATATCCTGTGTATAACCTTTTATTTTTGCTTCTTATTGCAAGTCTGGATTGCTTGTTCCTAAACAACTCTTATCTGGAGGTAAAATTCCAACCTTGTGCCTTGCTGCCAAAGAAAACAATGGAAGCCATCATCATTTTCTACCCAAGGGAACCTATCAAATACCAAGACCTGATCACTTTTGAAATCAATGGACTCACCCAACAGAGCGTCAAGATCTTCGGCCAAGGCGTGGAAATGAGGGTAGGGTTGTATCCAAAAAATTGTTGGGGGCATCCTAGGGATAGCTGAGGTTTCATGTTCTAATATCCAGGATAATCCAGGCTTCATGACCAGAGGCATTTCAACTCCCATAATGTCAGGTTCAATATTTTTGCTCCTGCAGTCACTCAGCTTTTCTTAATTGGAGAAAGACAGTGTCATTTTTATAGGATGGTCACTTTGTTCCAAGTTAGGGGGAAGAAAGTGGGCTGAGGTGAGGCTGAGATTATGGATTGGATTTTGAGGGTTCCATTGCTGATGATGAAAATTCACCAAATATCCTCAAAACACAATGTCTCCATATCATGAGGCACAGTAAGAAGTAGAAACATTTGCTTTACCTTAAAAAGAACTTCTGGTGTCCTCCTGATGTCCAGAACTTTACAGATAGGCCTCTCAAATAACAGGCTGCTTCATCAAACCTGGAAAAGGACCCTGAGTTCTAAACATCAAGTGCAGAGCTCCTCTATTGGAAGACCCAGTATTGGATACTGCCCCTCCGCTCCACCCACAGACATAGCTCCTATATCAAACAGTATTGCACTATAGTGCCAAGTGAGATCAGACATCTGGAACTGAAGGTGGAGTGGAATTCTGCAGCAAAGTCCATCCCAACTTCACTGTTCATGTCTCTTTGGAGCTGTGAAAGGGTTGTGTGAATCAAGGAGGTGCAAGCATGGAATGAGACAAAATGATTTTCTGTTTTTTTGGAAGCTTAAATGTGGCAATAGTTGGGCAAGGTTCACTGGGAATGGTAGCTTAGTGGTAATGTTACTGGACTAGTAGTCCAGAGCCCTGGACTAATGCTCCAGAGACATAAATAAACCTGGAAGGAAAAGCTCATCTCTGTAGGTGACCATGAAATTACCAGACTGTTGTTAAAACCTATCTGGTTCACTAATGTCCTTCAGGGAAGAAAGTTGTTATCCTTATCCAGTCTGGCCAACATGCAACTGCAGACCCAGTGTAATGTAATGTGCTTGACTCTTAACTACCCTCTGAAATGGCCTAGCAAGCCACTCAATTGTATCAAACCACTATGGATAAATCAAATAAAAATAAAACAGATGGATCATACAGCATCACCCCACCCAGTTGACCTTGCATCATCCTACTCACTAATCTTTTGGGATTAGTTCCAAATTTGGGAGAGCTGCCCCACAGACCAATCAAGCAACAGCTTGATATAGCATACTCTCAGAATCATACCTTACAGCCAACATACTAGACTTTTCCATCACCATTCACGGGTATGTTTTGTCCCACTGGCAGGACAGGACCACCAGAGGTGATGGCGCATATGCAACTGGTAGGAGTAACTCTGGGAGTTCTGAACTATTAACTCCAGATCCCATGGAGTCTCATAGCATCAGGCCAAACAAGGGCAAAGAAATGTCCTGATGATTACCTCTGCAATCTGCCCTCAACTGATGTTTGTGCTCATGCAAGTTGAACACAACTTGGAAGAGACAAGGGCTCAGAATGTGCCATGGGTGGGAGACTTTAATGTCCATCACCAAGAGTGGCTTGGTGACACCACTACTGGTTGAACTGGCAGAGTTCTGAAGGATATATCTGAAAGGCTGGACCTCTGGGAGATGGTGAGAAGCCAACAAGAGGGAAAAACCTGTTTGACCTCATCTTCATCAATCTATCTGCTCCGGATGTGTCTGTCCATGACATTATAGCTAGGTGTGATCACCACACAGTCCTGATGGAGACTGGTGAAGTCTTTTCACATCGAGGATATCATTGATTGTGTTGTGTGACATTACCATCACGCTAAATGGGATTGATTTAGAATAGACCTAGCAGTTCAAAACTGAAGCACTATGGGCCATCAGTTTTCCATTATTTGCTCTATCAAAAATCTTCATGATTTTGAACACCTCTATTAAATCTTTCCTTAACAGCTTAAAGGAGAACAACCTCTTTTTTCCCAGTCTCTTCCCATAACTGAAGTTCCACATCGCTGATAACATACTCGTAAATCTCTTCTGCACCTTCTCTAAGGCCTTGACATACTTCAAAGAGTGTGGTGTGCAGATTTTTAAAAATTTGTTCCAGGGATTTGAGTATTGCTGGCAAGGTTAGCATTGTTGTCCATCCCTAATTGCCCTTAAGAAGGTGGTGATAAGCCATCTACGTGAACCGCTGCAGTCTATGTGGTGTAGGTACATCCACAGTACTATTAGGGAGGGAGTCCCAGGATTTTGACCCAGAGAAAGTGAAGGAACAATATAGTTCCAAGTCAGGATGGTGTGTGGCTTGGAGAGGAACTTGCAGGTGGTGTTCCCATGCATCAGTTGCCCTTATGTTTCTAGGCAGTAGAGTCACAGGTTTGAAAGTTGCTGTTGAAGGAACCTCGGTGATCTCTGCTTGCATCTTGTATATGGCACACACTGCTACCACCGTGAGCCGGTGGTGAAGGGAGTGAATGTTGAAGGTGGTGAATGGGGTACCAATCAAGCAGGCTGCTTTGTCCTGGATGGTGTTGAGCTTCTGAGTGTTGTTGGAGCTGCACTCATCCAGGCAAGTATTCCATCACATTCCTGACTTATGACTTGTAGCTCCCTTTGACAGCCTTCCTTCTCATGAGAATGATGGTTTGTGCCTTGGCAGTCAACTCTGTGTTCAATATTGTCTGGTGTGGCTCAGGAACCCCACTCTGACATGGCAGTCTCAGCCTCATTTGCTGCAGATGTGGACAGCGGGATGAGAAGGTCCAGAATTCATTGGCCTCTGTTTTTTCTGGCTCTCTTCTCACCAGCTGAGCTTTCTGTTTTGCCTTACCTCCTCCAATGCTCCTCCAGACAGTCAGCCTCTAGACACCATGACCATCATGACTGTCTCTCAGTTGTCTGTTTCACTATCCAGTTTAGTCTAGTTTGTGGACAGGCTTTGGGGAGTCAAGAGATGAGTTACTCATTTCAGGATTCCAGCATCTGACCTGCTCTTGTAGTCACAGTTTTATATGGCTGGTCCAGTTAAGTTTCTAATCAATGGTAACCCCCAGCATGTTGATAGTGGGGGATTCAGCAATAGTATTGCCATTGAATCTGAAGGGGAGATGGTTAGTTTCTCTCTTGATGAAGATGGTGACTTCCTGGCACTGGGTGACATGAATGTAACTTGCCACTCATCAGCTCTAGCCTGAATGTTGTCCAGGCCTTACTGCATGCTGCTACAGACTACTTCTAAATGAGGATTTGTGAACAGTGCTGAACACTGTGCAATTATCAACAAACAGCCCCACTACTGTCCTTATGATGGAGGGAAAGTCATTGATTCTCTTTTGTTGGAGATGGTCATTGCCTGGCTCTTGTGTGGTGCGAACGTTACTTGCCATTTGTCAGCCCAAGCCTGACTATTGTCCAGGTCTTGCTGCATTTGGACATGGACTGCTTCAGTATCTGAGGAGTCACAAATGGTGCTGAACATTGTGCAAACATCAGCGAACATCCCCACTTCTGACCTTATGATGGAAGGAAGGTCATTGATGAAGCAGCTGAAGATGGTTGGGCCGAGGACACTACCCTGAGGAACTCTTGCAGTGATGTCCTGGGGCTGAGGTGACTGACCTCCAACAACCACAACCATCTTCCTTTGTGCTAGGTCTGACTGAAACCAGTGGAGAGTTTCCCCCTGATCCCCATAACCTCAATTTTGTTCTGGTTCCTTGATGTCACACTCAGCCAAATGCTACCATGACATCAAGGGCTGTCACTCTCACCTCGCCTCTTGAATTCAGCTCTTTGATCTATGCTTGCTTCAGGGCTTTAGGGAAACCTAGGGCTAAGTGGTGGAACCCAAACTGAGGATCAGTGAGCAGGTTATTGCTGAGTAAATGTCACTTGATAGTATTGTTAACAACCCCTTCCATCACTTTGCTGATGAATGAGAGTAGGCTGACAGGTTGATAATTAACTGGTTTGGATTTTGCCTGCTTTTTTTTGGACAGAATATACCTGGGCAATTTCCCACATTATCAGACAGGTGCCTGTGTTGTAACTGTACTGTACTGAACAGCTTGGCTTAGGGCACAGCTAGTTCTGGAGCACAAGTCTTCAGTACTACAGCCGGGATGTTTTCAGGCTCCATAGCTTTTGCTGTAACCAGTGCCTTCAGCCATTTCTTAATATCAGGTGGAGTAAATTGAATTGGCTGAAGACTGGCATCTGTGATGGTGGAGACCTCAGGCAGAGGCGGAGATGGATCCTCTACTCAGCTGGAGGTGAGGTGCAGCATGGCAGAGAGGAAAATGGAGAAAGTTGTTGCAATACCACAACCTTGTTTGACTTCAGTCTTCACTGATAAAAGGTCTACGGTGGCTCCATTGGTGAGAATCACAGTTTGTATGTCATCGTGGAGTAGGCGGAGGATGGTGACAAATTTCTGAGGGCAGCCAAATTTAAGAGGATCTTCCATTAGCCTTCATGGTTGACAAGAGTCAAAAGTGAGGTTGAAAAAAGCTATGTACAGCAATTGGTACCATTCCTTGCATTTTTCTTGACTTTTCCACGCAGTGAAGATCTTGTCTGTGATGCCTTTCAATGGGCAAAAACCACGCTGCAGCTCTGGAAGGAGCTCTTCGGCCACTAGGAGGAGGTGATTGATGAGAATTGTAGCACACGGCAGGGAGACTCCTTTGTAGTTATCACAATCGGGCTTGTCTCCCTTCTTGAATATAGTCACGTTCATATTGTCCTTGAGATTCCCCAGCATGCACTCCTCTTCCCAGATGAGGGATATAAGGTTGTACAGCCATGCCAGGAATGTATCTCCTTACACCGCCTTTAATCCAAAACCAAAATCACCCCAATTAGTGTCAGTTATTGAGCTTCAGTATACAAATGACACTTGTGTATGTGTGCACTCCAAGTCGTTGTTGACTCCTTCTCTGAAGCAAATGAGAAAATGACCTTTCACTAAACATCCGGAAAAGTAAGATCCTCTTCCAACCAGCTCCCACAGCACAACACCTCCCCCCATCAATGGCAAAATCCTGGAGAATCTAGATCATTTTCTGTATCTTGGGACCCTCCTCAAAGATGTAGATGACAAAATTCATTGTCACCTCCAACGTGCCAGATCAGCCTTCGACCAACTGAGGAAAAGAGAATTTGTGGGCCAGGATCTTAGACCCAAGACTAAGGTCATTGTTTATCTGACAGCAGAGATCCCTGTGTTGCTATATGCAACCTAAAGCAGGGACCTCAAAGCAATGGAGAGGCACCATCAGCAGTGCCTTTGCTAAATCCTCCATATCTGGTCCAACAGCAGCATCCTCTGCCAAGCCGATATGCCCAGCATTGAGGCATGAATCACTCAAAACCTGATCCATTGTGCCTGACATATTGTTCATATGCCTGACACCAGACTTCCAAAGAAACTGTTCAACTCAGAATGCAGTCATGGCAGGTGATTACTAGGAGGCCTCATTTCCCTAGAATTTCCCCAGGGTTCTCCTAATCTTTTGCTGAAAAAAACTGAGCGTGAAATGCTCATGACATCTTTGCTTTTCTGAAGCACGTACACTACTGAAGATCAAGAAAGAAAAAAAAACTGCTTTTATACAGCGTCTTTCATAACCATAGGATATCCTAATGTAGTTGCTGTTGATATGTAGCAAATACAGCATCAAATCTGTGCACTTTATGATCCCAGAAACATATTGGCAAGGACACCTTGGAGATCTCCACTGTAATATTGAGTATAGCAGTATAGGTACTTGCTAGTGTCTGCGTAATTTACTCCTCATTTATCTGTATTTGTTGTAACATAAATGAGAGTGCCAGTGCTTTCTCCTTTCTGCCCTCTCAGATTGAAGTAGCCGATTACAAGAACAAAATGGTTAATTTGAAAGCACCTAGGGTTGGACAGATCTTGAAGAAAGTAGTGCCGATAATCAACAGAAGCAGTGCGCCCCTGACTTTCTCTCTTGCTGTGACTCCCAAAGAACACCTTCTTCAGAACTTAAAGGTATGGACTGCTAATATCCCAGCACTCTTACAACACAATCTACCCCGAATGTCTGTTGTGGTGAGATCTTTCTCTAACCATGAGATATTAGGGATATTGCAAACAGTGGGAGATTTCCTCTAATCACTATATGTTAGAGTCATTGAATCATAGTGATAGAATGGTTACAACACAGGATGGTATTTGGCCCATGATGTCCATGCCAGCTCTCTGTGAGAGCGAATCAGCCGGTTCCACTTCCCTGCCTTTTCTCCATAGCCTTGCAAATCTTTTCTCTTCAGATAATTAACAAATTCCCTTTTGAAAGTCACAAGTAAATCTACCTCCAGCACACTCTCAGGCAGTGCACTCAGATCCTAACCACTCACTGCGTTAAAAAAGGTCTTCCACATGTCATCTCTGGTTCGAATCACAATAAATCAGTCTCCCCTTGTTCTCAATGCTTCCACCAGTGGGAACAATTTCTCCCTGTCTACTCTCTCTCATGATTTTGTACACCTCTGTCAAATCTCCTCTCAACCTTGTCTTTTCTAAGGAAAACAACCTCAGCTTCTTTAACCTATCTTCATAACTGAAGCACTCCTGTAAATCATTTCTGCACTCTATCCAATGGCTTCACATCCTTTCTATAGTGTGGTGCCCAGAACTGGACACAATACTCAGCTGAGGCGGACCAGTGTTTTATGAAGGTTCACTGAACCTTCCTTCCTTTTGTACTCTATGGGTGGGATTTTCCAGCCCCGCCCGCCACTGGGTTTGTCCAGTCTGGCTAAAAGTCAGTGGACACCGCCGCATCGTCCACAGTGGATCCTGCCACGGCAGGGCCAGAAAATCCTGACCTATGCCTCTATATATAAAGCCTAGGATCTGATATGCGTTTATTAATCACTTTTTCAACCTGCCCTCCGCCTTCAACAATTTGTGCACATATAATCCCAGGTTCCTCTGCTCCTGCACTCCTTACTGTAGAATTGTACACTTTTTTTATTGCCTATCCTTGTTCTTCCTACCAAAGTAAGTCACTGCACACTTCTCTGCATTAAATTTCGTCTGCCTTGTGACCACCCGTTCTACCAGCCTGTCTATGTCCTCTTGAAGTCTATCACCATCCTCCTCAATTCACACGACTTCCAAGTTTGTGTCATCTGCACATTTTGAAATTGTGGTTGCATACTGAAGTCTAGATTATTGTAAAGATCAAGAAAATCAGTGGTCCTAATATTAAACTTCCTTTAATCTGAAAAACAATCGTTCACCACTACTCCCTCTTTCCTGTCACTCAACAAACTTTGTATCTAAGCTGCCACTGTCCCTTTTATTCCATGGGCTTTAGCTTTGCTGATGAGCCTGCTATGGGGAACTTTATCAAACACCTTTTGGAAGTCCATGCACAACACAACAACCACATGACCATCAGCAACCCTTTCTGTTACCTCATCAAAACATTCAGTTAAATAGTTAAGCACAATTTTTCCCTTAACAAGACTGTAATGCCTTTCCTTAATTAATCCAATTTGTTCAAATGGCTGTTAATGCTGTCCTGGATTATCATTTCAAAAGGTTTTCCCACCATCAAAGTTAAACTGTAATTGCTGGGTTTATCCTTATGTCCTTTCTTGAACAAGGCTGCAACATTTGCAATTCTTCGGTCCTCTGGCAACACCCCTTGGTGTTTGGCAGATTATGGCAGTGCCTCTGCAATTTGCACCCTTATGTACTTCAGTATCCTCAGATGGATCCGATCCAGCCCGGGTGACTGATCAATTTTACATACAGCCAGGCTTTCTAATACCTCCTTTATCAGTATAAAGCTCATCTAGTATGTTAGCTACCTCTGCTTTCATTATAATTTTTGGCAGCATCTTCTTCCTTGGTAAAGATAGATACAAATAACTCATTTAGTAACTTAGCTGTGCCCTCTGCCTCTTTACGCAAGTCCCCCTTTTGGTCCGTAAGTGGCCCTGCTCCTTCTTTTACTACCCTACTGACATTTATAAGACTTCTTCATAGAGGACTGTTGGATTCACTTTTACTTAGCTGCCAGTCTCTTCTCATACGCTCTGTTTGCTGTTCTTATTTCTTTTTTCACTTCCCCATTGAACTTCCAATATTCAGCCTGGTTCTCACTTGTATAATTCTATGCACCCTTTTTCTGCTTCATCTTTCTCTCTATCTCTTTCCTTGTCTAGGAATCTCCAGCTTTGCTCGTTCTTCCTTTTCCCCTTGTGGAATGTTTTTTGACTGTACCTGAATTATCTCCTTCGTAAAGGCAGCCCATTGTTCAATTATGGTTCTGCCTGCCGTTCTTTGATTCTAATTTACCTGGGCCAGATCCATTCTCACCCACTGAATTTGGCCCTCTCCCAATGAGTTAATTTTACTGTGGATTGTTCCTTGTCTTTTTCCATAGTGAATCTAAACCTAAAGTGATGTTTTGATCACTGTCTCCTACAAGTTCCTCTACTGACACTTGATCCACTCATTCTCCAGAACCAGATCCAGCAATGTCTCTTTCCTGGCTGGACTGGAAACATTCTGATCTAGAGAATTCTCTGGGACACTCTCTCTGTTTTCTGAACACCTTGTATCCAGGAATATTTAGTACCCAGTCCTGTCCTTTTGTCAGCCAGGTCTCCATTATCACCATTGCATCATACTCCCTATGTGGCTACCTGTGCCTGCAGCTCACCAACCTTATTTACCATACTCTGTGCATTCACTTATATGCACTGTGAACTCAACTTAGGCCTTAGTCCAGTTCCCTTACTCTGACCTCATTTAATACCTACTATTTTTTTTACTCTAATGCTATCTATCTCTCCAAATTCTTTGTGCCCCTTGTTTTGTCTCTCTAATGTTACGTCCCAATGGTTCCCATCCCCCTGTCAAGTTAATTTAAACCCTCCCCATTAGCACTAGCAAACTGTCCGCAAGAACATTTATCCTAGCTTGTTCAGGTGCAACCCATCTGGCCAGTACAGATCCCATCTTCCCCAGAACTAGTCCCAATGTCCCAGGAATCTAAATCCCTCCCTCTTGCATCATCTCTCCAATCAAACATTCATCTGCTCACTTCTCCTATTTCGATGATTACTTTCACACGGTACTGGGAGTAAAATGGAGATTACTGCCTTTGAGATCCTGCTTAATCATTTATTTCCTAGCTCCCTAAAATCTGCCTGCAGGACCTCATCCCTCTTTCTACCTATGTCGTTGGTACCAATATGAGCCTTGACTACTGGCTGTTTCCCTTCCTCCCTCAGAGTGCTGTGCCATTTATTAGACTATTACTTGACTTAATAGAAATAAAATTAAGACTAAAATAAAAAAAGGCTCACGAAAACTCATCAATCAGCTGCTTTCCTTGTGTTGATGTCTGTTTATTTTATAGGGAATTAACTTAAATGTTTAACTCAATTCTTATTATCTATATAAACCTCAGATTTTAATTTACTGAACATATTAGATAGTAACACCCTGTAGTGTTACTATCCCTGGCTATTTAATTTTAACATTATCCTCTAGATCTGATTAATTAATTGAACACTGATTTTAATTATATGGTAAGTTATCAGAATGGTTTTACTAATTATGAATTGATCTCATCTCATTTTATAGTTGGTTAATTTAGACTAAATTGAAAGCTTACCGGTATACTCACCCCACCTGACTTTTTGTCCTCTGTATGTTAATTTGCAATTTTTTTTCTTGTCTGGTGCAGAGCCCAATCACATTGCCTGCTCTCCTCCCAGGCGTCTTTTCATCTGCTCTCCTCCCAGGCCTCTCTTTATGTGCTGGTCCTCTCCTCTCCCAGGCCTCTCATCATATGCGGCTCCTCTCCCAGGCCTCTCTTCATGTGCTCTTGTGCTCCCCTCTCCCAGGCCTTTCTTCATGTGCTGCTCCTCTCCCAGGCCTCTCTTCATCTGCTCCTCTCCCAAGCCTTTCTTCATGTGCTGCTCCTCTCCCAGGGCTCTCTTGATGTGCTGTTCCTTTCCCAGGGCTCTCTTCATGCCCTGCTCCTCTCCCAGGCCTCCCTTCATGTGCTCTCCTCTCCCAGGCCTCTCTTCATCTGCTCCTCTCCCAGGCCTCTCTTCATGTGCTGTTCCTTTCCCAGGCCTCTCTTCATGCCCTGCTCCTCTCCCAGGCCTCTCTTCATGTGCTGCTCCTCTCCCAGGCCTCTCTTTATGTGCTGCTCCTCTCCCAGGTCTCTCTTCATGCGCTGCTCCTCTCCCAGGCCTCTCTTCATGCACTGCTTGTTATGACACGGCAGATGATGTGTGCCAGGTGGATCAAATCCAAGAGGGAAACTTGATCACGCTATCACAAAGGCTTTGCAATTTATATTTATTTCAAGATGCGTTCCTTGAATTCAGAAGTAATAAGTCCATCAAGACTCCAGAGATTCTTTTTTAAAAAGCTAAATTAAACATTTATTAACAAAAGAAAAGATTTCAAGCATATACATAAGTCTATAAATTACTGCTATACAACTCCTAAAACCTCTAATTAATCAGGCTTCCAGTTACACCCCCATTAAGAAAACCTCCAGGAATACATTTAATCAAGTTGGCAGTCTTAGTGGGTATTTAAAATAGATTTACCATTTTGGAGAAACAGCTGTTACATCAGAGCAAATATTTCCAAAATATCTTTGATGTTATTCACACACAGTGACCAGGGAGCGTGATACCCAAGAAATATTATCACAATGCGTGAACTCAAATGTTCTTTACTGAAGGGGTCAGAATAAGGAATGAAGTATGTCCAAGGACAGGGATAAGAATCAGGCTGGAAATCATTGGTTAATTTGTCTTATGTCAATTGTGGAAAAATTCCCCAGAGAATTTCTGGCTTAAAAACGGTGGGCAAGGATTTGCATCTGCATCCAATGAGAGCAATAGATAATCAATAGATATCTTGATAATCGATACCAGTAAGCACAGTCCTGTGCCAGGAATGGTAAACCATACATTTCCCTACTTGAGAGCCTGGGCTAGTTAGGGATAGTCCATGTGGGGCTACAAAAACAAAATGCTGTGGATTTGGAAATCTAAAATAAGAATAGTAAACGCTGGGTATACACAACAGGTCAGGTAGCATCTGTGGAGGGAGAACAGACCTAATGGGCTTGATTATCAAATCGGAGTTAGGAACCCAACCACCAGATAATTTCCAGGTCCTGACTCTCCGTCACATCTGCATGATTCACACAATGCAGTTTAGAATATAAATGTCATACTTGAGCTGGGGGCGAACTCAGCACCCAATTCATGGCACCGAGCGTAACCAGGAGCCAAAGTTGCCTGCAGAGTGTGAGCGACAAAGGCACACAGCAGCCATGATGGGGCCTGGTGTTACTTTACTGAAGAAAGCAGGCAGCACATCGGAGGGCTGGAAGCCTCACTGCCTGCAGAAATGGCCAAACGGCAGGTAAGGCGCATGAAATGGCACAAGGTACCCCAGCTCCTGAAATATTTCAACTTAAAAGCTTTAACTTCTGCCTGTTGTTATGATCCCCATAGTGACTGATAATGTTTAAAAATAATTTTAAATTTCCTGTTACAGCTTAAAAGGATGATATAGCAAGATTTCACGTTTTAAAACTTTTACTGTAACAAATATCTAAAAGCACTACTGACTACACATTATTTTCTTTTTGTAGGCAACTTATACTTTTCACTCATCACGGTCTCCACAGTCCTTATAGTAAACAGTCCACAGCCACTTTCAGTTTCGAATGGGTTCATGATTTCACATTTCACAAAGCAGTAACTTCGAGTAGCCATCTCCAGGCACTTCCTTCAGGTTTCAGAGAGATTTCCAAATCCGCTACCAGCAGTAGTGTCCACTTTGCCGATTTGCCTTTCCATCCCACCCCGGCCATGTCAGGATGAATCATCCAGATTCCTGAGATGGCTGTGGAATGCATCCCTTTGGCTAGAGATTATATCTCTCCCAAATCCAGCTTCAGTAGCTCACAAAGAACCTGCAGCCTCTTCTTTCTGCTGACCACACCAACTGCTGTTCTTTTCCTCTCTCTGTTTTCCCTTCTGCCCAACAGTATGGAGCTGGCAAGCCTATTTACACAGCTGGACTTGCCTTTTGCTCCCAGGTGTGAGCACTTTACACCTTGCTCAGCATGTTCCTTGACTTCGCCAGCCTTGTTGTCAGGCAGAATTTGGAACAGTCGTATAACCCCTTTCAGTTTAACCTAAATTTAAAGATACAGTCCAAAATACAACAATCTTATCAACCTCGTAATTGTAATTGTAACGCTACTTTGAACCACAGATGTGCACTTATGTGCAATCGACTGCTGTGATTTCCACTTGGAAAATTCCCTTCTGGCCCTACCTGGCCAATCTCTTCAAGGAGCTTAATGGTGCATTAATTGAAGATGAGTGGATTCCCCATTCCCTTCCCACCCTTTGAATGGTAATCTTGTCACCAGTAGCCACTGGTCTCTCTGGCTCAAGTGCTGATGGTATTTGCACAGAATAAAGGCATTGTGTCTGCTGCCTGGATACTGGACTTTGACAAGCCTGATGTGCTTTGTATACTCACACACCAGCTGTACATTGAGGGAGTAGAACACTTTGCAGCTGTGGCATGTCCCTGAAGTTATATGCAGCACCCACAAAGCAGCATGTGTGCAGTCAATTACACCATCGGGAAATCTGCTATCTTAGCAAAGTCGCATGCATGGTCCTCCTGCTTTTCTCTGGAAAGTGAGAATGCAATATACTCCCCTCTCTTTGCACACAGAGCATCAGCCACCACCTTTATATAAGAGTGGACAGCAAACAGCGAGTTTTGAGACAAAAATAAAAATACCTGGAAAAACTCAGCAGGTCTGACAGCATCTGCGGAGAGGAACACAGTTAACGTTTCGAGTCCGTAACTGTTAACTGTGTTCCTCTCCGCAGATGCTGTCAGACCTGCTGAGTTTTTCCAAGTATTTTTATTTTTGTTTTGGATTTCCAGCTTCCGCAGTTTTTTGCTTTTATCTTAGCGAGTTTTGAGATATCCCCAGCTCCAGGTTGCGACAATCCCACATTAAGAACTTCATTATAATGGTCACCTTTTCACCCATTGGCAATGCTGTCACCCCACCCCCCGCCCCCTGCTCTGAGGCATGCTGTCTGCCTCATGGCAGATTTCATTAATCACCTACTTAATGAAACAGAAACACTGCACACACTGAGAAACATTTTACTGGCCCACACAAGGTGGGAACAAGGCAGGGGGGCCCAATAAAATCGTGAGGAGCCATGGCGTACCAGCTCCCCAGCCATTACCTGCCACTGGGAGATTTTACCGACAATGGGAAGGGGATCAGGCAGGTTTCCTGCCAGAAGGAGGCTGGAAGCCATTTGAATATGAAAAGGCCATATTAAGAACCATTTCACCAGGCTGTCAGCATTTTGCCTCTGATTGGACCGGCAGCTCTTGGGGATGGGTGTCTTTCCTGATCAGGACAATAACCCCAGAGGCAGCTACTTAATGAGCTGCCACACGTAAAATCAGGAGGGAGGTGGCGCCAGCCACCAGTGTGTGTTGCCGACAGGCATTTCTGGTGCGTGTTGGGATCTCGACGGATTTGGTAAAATGCTTCCCACTGGGTTAGGTTGAGGAGGAGAAATACACCCAGAAAACCCTGGATAGATATGATATCCTGGTGAGTACCCTCCGCCCCACCCCCCTCGTCCTGCTCCCTCAAACAGCAGATTTTCCTCTTCTATGTCATCTCTGCTTAATCTTCCTGTCACGCTGCAGGCTAAATGAGATCAAAACTACCATGACTGGTAGCAGGTGGTCTGAGTGAAACCCTGCAGTGAGAACCACAGCCACATGTCACACCTAATAGGCTTCGCCAACTCTTAAGTGTCAGTACCAGCCTCCAACCAACTACCAAGCTTGCACTCAGCAACAACCAATAGAAATCAATCAGTAACGGACCTGAAAGTGCTTTATGATACCTTTAAACAACGCTTATTGTGGGAGCCTTCCGCCTGCTGAACGCAAGTTTAACTGTGCTTGGATAAGAGAGGGTGTTAGCTGGAGCATCAAGGTTGAAAATGGCACCGCTGCTGTCAAATCAGTTGACTGACATCTGGATCTGCCTATCCTGCATACTTCCAGTACATGATCCCAGCACCTGCATGAACAACCTATCCAAAATGTTATCTGGTACTGCCCACACCAGAAATGTGTATACATGGGCCTGAAACATCACCCGTAGCACCAAAAGTGTGAGCACTAGGGGTCCGAATTTTGTGGCCAGTTAGCCTAAGCTAATCTGGGAGAGTAAGCACATTGGTCATTCAGCACTATAAACACGATACTACCACGCTGCATTGCAGAATGGCACTGACGTTGCACATGAAAATGGCTGTGCCAAGGCTGCCACCATCTCCTCGCTGAAGGAAGAATGGCTTTGGTTGGTTGGCAGTAACGAGAAGATTAAAACAGTGAAAGTGTTTCTAAACTCACATTTACTGTTTCAGGAGTTCATTTAACTTCCATTTGCTGTCGACAAACTTCATTCTTATCTTTTTCAGGTTCTAAGTATATGGCCAAGCAGCAGCATCAAGCTGGATGCAAATGGAGGCACTTGTGATGTGGTGGTGACTTTCTCCCCAACTTACCGAATTCCCCAGTTTACAGAGGAAGTGATGATAGAGTGCACTGGTGTGTCTAAACCTCTATTTGCGATACGCGGATGCGGCCAGGGAATCGAAATCACACTGGACCAGGACCGCATTGCATTTGGAGCAGTTGTTCTCCGGAGCCAGGTCACTCGGCTGACCATGATACAAAATACTGGAGACATTGGTGCAAGGTACATAGATCATTACTAGCATGGGTTGTTCAGTCTAAATGGAGGAGCGATGGAGGTGGGGGGCTGTATTCATTTGGGGATCTCACAGCTGATCTCACAGCTGAACCTTAACAGTCAGAAGCCTGCTCCACCTGTTCATGGGCAGCCTCTCTTTAGGTATTAGCTGTAGCTGAGTAGGTCACCCTCTCACTTCTGAGTCTGAATGGTGTGGGTTTGCTCCAGTGTCTTGAACACAACTACCAGCCAGTGCTGAAAGAGTGTTGCACTATCAGGTGCTATCTTTTGGATGAAACCTTAAACAGGTTCCAATATTTTTTATTCATTCATGGGATATGAGCATCACTGTTCATTATCCTTTTTTTATTATTCTTTCATGAGATACGATGTCACTGGCAAGGCCAGCACCTTTTCCCCCATCCCAAATTTCCCTTGAGGAGATGGTGGTGAGCCGCCTTCTTAAACCATTAGGAAGGGAGTTCCGGGATTTTGGCCCAGTGACAATGAAGGAACAGCAATATTCTAAGTATGGATGCCGTGTGGCTTGGAGAGGAGCTTGCAGGTGCAGATGTTCCTATGTGTCTATTGCCCTTGTTCTTCTGGATGTTAGAGGTCATGGTTCTGGAAGATGTTTTCGAAGGAGCCGTGCTGAGTTGCTGTAGCGTTTCCTGTAGATGGTATACACTGCTGCTATTGTGCACTGGTGGTGGACAGAGTGAATATTTAAGGTGGTTGATAGGGTGCCAATCAAGTGGGCTGCTTTGTCCTGGATGGTGTCAAGCTTCTTTAATGCTGTTGGAGCTGCTCTCATCCAGGCAAGTGGATAGTATTCCATCACACTCCTGACTTGTGCCTTGTAGATGGTGGATAGGCTTTGGGGAGTCAGGAGGTGAGTTACTCACTGCAAAATTCCCAGCCTATGACCTGCTCTTGTAGCCATAGTATTTCTATGGCTAGCCCAGTTTAGTTTCTGGTCAATGGTAACCCCCAGGATGTTGATAGTGGGAAATTCAGCAATGGTAATGCCATTGAATGTCAAGGGGAAATGGTTAGACTCTCTCTCATTGGAGATCGTCATTCCCTGCACTTGTGTGGCGCTAATGAGACTTGCTGCTCATCAGCCCAGGCCTGACTGTTGTACAGGTCTTGCTGCATGTGGCCACAGACTGCTTCTGTATCTGAGGATCTTGGATGCCAACTTTTGAACTGCTAGATATGTTCTCAATCTATCCCATTTAGCATGGTGGTCGTGCCACACAACATGGAGGGTATCCTCATTGTGAAGACAGGAATTTGTCTTCACGACGACTGTGTGGTGGTGACACCTACTAATACTATAATGGACAGATGCATCTATGACAGGTAGGTTGATGAGGGTGAGATCTAGTAGGATTCTTGCTCTTGTTGGTTCCCTCAACACCTGCCATTGACTCAGTTTGGCAGCTGTGTCCTTCAGGACTCAGCTAAATTGGTCAGTAGTGGTGCTACCGAGCCACTTTGGTGATGGACATTGAAGACCCACCCAGAGTGCATTCTGCGCCCTTGCCACCCTCAGTGTTTCTTCCAAAGGATGTTCAACATGGAGGAGCACTGATTCATCGATTGAGGTGGGCAGGCAGTAGGTGGTAACCAGCAGGAGCTTTCCTTGCCCATGTTTGACCTGATGCCATGAGACCTCGTGGGGTCCAGAGTCAAGGACACCCAGGGCAACTCCCTCCCGCCTGTATAACTGTGCTGCCACCTCTGCCAATGGGACAGGACCTACCCAGGAAAGGTGATTGTAGTGTCTGGAATATTGTCTGTAAGTTGTGATTCAGTGAGAATGACTATGTCAGACTGTTGCTTAACTAGTCTGTGGGACAGATCTCCCAATTTTGGCAGGATCTCCAAGCTGTTAGTAAGGGGTACTTTGCAGTGTCAATAGATATGGGTCTGCCGTTGTCGTATCTGGTGCCTAGGTTGAGGCTGGGTGGTCCACCTGATTTTATTCATTTTCGACTTTTTTACAGTGGTTTGGTATAACTGATTGTCTAGCTCGGTCATTTCAGAAAGCAGTTAAGAGTCAACCACATTGCTGTGGGTCTGGAGTCACATGTCAGCCAGACCGGGTTAGGACAGCAGATTTACTTCCCTAAAGGACATTAGTGAACCAGATGGATTTTTTTTTTTTTTAACAACAGTTGTAGATAATTTCATAGCACCATTACCAAGTCTAACTTTCAATTTCAAATTTTTATTAACTTAATTTATTTAAATTCTACCAGCTATCATGACTATGGTGGGATTTGAACCCATATCCCCAAGCACCAGCCTGGGGCCATGGATTACTAGTCTATCGACATTACCACTGCACCGCCATCTCCTCCATCTCCATCCCTAGTTGCCCTTGAAAAGGTGGTGGTGAGCTGCCTTCTTCAACCGCTGCAGTCCATGTGGTGTAGGTACACCCACAGTGCTATTAGGGAGCGAGTTCCAGGAGTGACAGTGAAGGAATGGTGATACAATTCCAGCTCAGGATGGTGTGTGGCTTTGAGGAGAACTTTCAGGTTCTGGGACTCCCATACACCTACTGTCCTTGTCCTTCTCGGTGCTCGAGGTCACAGGTTTCAGTTGTGCTGGGAAAAGAAGACCTGGTGAGTTGCTGCGGTGCATCTGGTTTGTGGTACATACTGCTGCCACTATGCACCAGTGGTGGAGGGAGTAAATGTTTTAAGTGCTAGATGGGGTGTCAATTAAGCAGACTGCTTTGTCTTTAATGGTATTAAAGTTTTTGAGTGTTTCAGCTTCACTCATGCAGGCAAGTTAATCATAGTCTATCACACCTCTTGCAGATGATGGAAAGGCTCTGGGCAGTCAGGAGTTGTGTGTTTCACACAGCAGAATTCCCAGCCTCTGATCTGCTCTTATAGCCACAGAATTTATATGGCTGGTTCAGTTCAGTTTCTGGTCAATGGTGTTACCCAAGATGTTGCTAGTGGGGGAGTCAGCAAAGATAATGCCATTGAATGTCAAGGGGCTCTTGTTGGAGATGGTCATTACCTGCACTTGTGTGACGCGAATGTTACTTGCCACTTATCAGCCCAAGTCTGAATGTTGCTGCATATGGACATGGACTGTTTCAATATCTGAGGAGTTGCAAATGGTATTGAACACTGTGCTATTATCAGCAAGCATCCCCACTTTTGACCTTATAATGGAGAGAAGATAATTGATGAAGCAGCTGAAGATGGTTGGGCCTAGGAACTCCTGCAATGATGCCCTGGGGCTGAGATGATTGACCTCCAACAGCCGCAACCATTGATACTAATTATGACTCCAACCAGTTGAGAATTTTCCCCCTGATCGTACTGACTTCAGTTTTGCTAGGGCTGTCTAATGCCACACTCAGTCAAACGCTGCCTTGATGTCAAGGGCAGGCACTCTCACCTCAACTCTGAAATTCAGCTTTATTGTCCATGTTTGAACCAAGGCTGTAATGAAATTGGGGCTGAGTGATCCTGGCAGAACCCAAACTGAGCATCAGTGAGCAGGTTATTGTTGAGTCAATGCTGCTAGGTGGCACTGTCAACAACACATTCATTTTCTTTGCTGATAATTGAAATTAGACTCATGGGGCAGTAATTGATCAGATTGGATTTGCTCTGATTGCTGTGGAAAGAACCTGGACAAGTTTCCACTCATAAATCATCTCTTTATGTGGTTTGGTATCAAATCCTGTGCCTTGGAATACGTTAATATTTAAAGGCACTGCATGAATACAAGTTTCTGTTGTTGTTCCATTGCGGCCTCTAGAAATTAAACCTTTTCTTTTATGTTGCAGCTTTAGGTGGGACATTGAGAAGTTTAAGCCACATTTTTCAATCACCCCTGTGGAGGGCTATATCTCCGCAGGAATGAATGTGTCCTTGGAGGTGGCATTCCATCCTGCTATAATTCATGCAGACATTCGATTGGAAAACGTGCAGTGCTTCGTTGAGGGAGTCAAACCTCTCCAACTCCACCTGACCGGGTCATGTGTGGCAGCAACAGCTATGAAAGAGGTACAAACACTTGCTGTGTACAAATTAGCTTCTGTGTTTACCACATTACAACAGGGACTACACTTCAAAAATACTTCATTATCTGCAGATTGCTTTGTGACATCCTGAGGTCATAAAGGATGCTATAAAAATGCCAGGCTTTTCTTTCTTCTTCCATTTTCTCCTTTTTTCTTTCTTTTTTTCTGCCTCTCTCCTTCATTTTTCTTCTTCAGATGTGGTGTGAATCTAATATCTTACCTGAAGCCATCAGTTTCCTGACTCTGTTAAATTTGTCCCTTATAGGCCCAAATCTTCCAGTCTCCTGATCGCTAGAAATGGGACGTAAGTTGGGAGATGCGAGTCAGGACCCTGCAGAAGTCTTGGCAAACAGACATATGCTGAAATTACCTGGGAAGTTTAAATGTCCAATGAGCTGATTTCCACTGCCCCAGACCCTGCGTAAATGTTCCTGACGTTGCGCTCAGTGCGGAGACTTGGGCTAGATACACGGGACTTACCAGGATACTTACTCTAGAAATGTTACACAGTTGAACACCTGGTCGAACTCAGTGATTAACCAGCGAACTGAACTGAGCACCACACCGACCCCCAAACACCCCCACAATCACCCCTCTGAGCTGACCTGACCACCACTCAACCACCCGACTACCTCCCCCAACTACCCAATTACCTGTCCGACCAGAATCAACCCCCTGACTACCCCTCTCCCGACCAGACCTGACTACCCCTCATCCCCCCAACCACCCGACTACCCCTTTCAACCACTCAACTACACCAAGGACAGACCTGACTACCCCTCCCCCCGACCACTCAACTTCCCACCCGACTCAACCACACCCTTGATGTGACTATGCAACTATGTACTCACCCACCTACCTACTTCACCCACTTACCTACCTACCCACCTCAGCCACCTCACCCACTGGCCCATCCAACTACCCACCTCATCATCCACCTACCCATGCACCAACTCCCTTACCTACTGAAAGACTTGGACCTTACAAAACTTACTTGGATAGGGCAGCTACTGTCGTGAAAAGTGGATGTGTTCTCCCTTCTTCCATCTCTTCTTACGCCCGAGGATCTTCCACTGGTGAGGCTGCACTGACCCTTCAGTGCTTCAGCTGGGATTGGAAGATATGGCTGAAAAATTGTAAAAGGGGTGGGTCACAAAAATCTTCATGAGCAGCGTCAATATCCTCAGCCTTGACCCTAAGATTTGGGTCATAGTCTAGTTTATTTCAAAATTCCTTGACCTTATCATTCTGAAGCTGCACGGGTGGTAATCTACTGCAAATAAATGCTACCAGTCCATCAGTAGGCTGCAGGTCCCAAATATCTGCAAGACCACAGAGCCCAATGTGTGTCTGGGCTGTTGACTATCACATAAGTTTAAGATGGTGTGTGGCTGGTCCCACATGTCCAGACTTTTAAGTGAACTCATCTCACTCAGGACAGCAGCAGAGCATGGGGCTCCACAATTGGCCTCAGTCTCCAATTCACATGCCTGCCTGGAAAACAAGTGTGTGCGGCTAAACAGTAACTCAGTTACAATTTGCTTCACTGGTCGGGTATAAACTGGGGGTGAAGCTTTGCTCACAAACTCTGAAATAATAACACACCAGAAGGATGTGAGCTGCAACTTTATTTTATCTGTGTTTCGGATTGTAGAGAAGCTGCTTTAAACCCATATCAGACCGATCATGCGTGTGCATTGCAAACACCATGTTTAATATTTGTAGAGATGAAAATGGCTATTGTTATATACCAGGTTATAGATTGCAGAAAAAGTGCATATGTGTAACCCTGGAATGAATCCCCCTCGAGGGTCCCATTATCTTGATGTTCCTGGAATAAATCACAATTGCCTCTGATCTGTCCTTATTCAACAATTGCGCACAGCCTTCTGACAATTTCCTGTCTGATTTTCTTCTCTGCCCCACCCATGGGCCAGGAACTTTTGGCACATTATCCAGCTCTCCTACTGCTTGACTGGGATCAGCCAGTCAACATAGAGCAGGGATCAAACCTTACAGCTTCTGGTGTGTGCAACCCAGCTTCTTGTTTCATTTGTCAGTGAAACATTATCGAGTGTGTAATCAGGTAGTCAGGAAACACTGGGCAACCGCTGGTTAGAGGCTTCAGTGTAATTCCCAATCCACAGGATCAGGTCCTCTTTATAATGCGGGTTGGCAAACTGCCAGCATGAGAGGTGCTTGCTTACAGACATCTGGCTGACGTGAAGGTGGAAATCTGGGCGGAACGGCGGAACCTAAGATTACATTTTAAAGGAGAGTGTGAAATTATCGACAGGGAAAATGAACAGCACTTCAGGGCAGCAGGGGACACCTACCCACCTCAAATACATTCAATTTGAGAGTTTTTTCATCCCGATCAAAAAGGACTCAATGAGAAGGATGAACCACCCGTGGTTAACAAAGGTGGTCAAGGAGAGTATCCAATCAAAAACTAAGGCATACAAAACGGCGAAAACTATTGGTAGGCCAGAAGATTGGGAATTTTTTAGGAACCAGCAGTGGAAAAAGCTCATAAAGTGGGAGAAAATTGATTATGAAAGTAAATTGGCAAGAAATATAAAGACAAACAGAAAAAGCTTCTACGGGTATATAAAAAGAGAGTGGCTAAAGTGAGCATGGGACCCTTGGACAATGTAACTGGAGAATTGATAACAGGGAATAGGGAAATGACAGATAATTTAAACCAATATAATAAAAGCAAAATACTGCGGATGCTGGAATTCTAGAACAAAAACAAAAATACCTGGAAAAACTCAGCAGGTCTGACGGCATCTGCGGAGAGGGATACAGTTGATGTTTCAAGTCCGTATGATCCTTAATCAGAACTAAGAGATATAGAAATTTCATCTCATTTCCATATGTCTTAGTTCTGATGAAGGGTCATACGGACTCAAAATGTCAACTGTATCCCTCTCCGCAGATGCTGTCAGACCTGCTAATTTAAAGCAATATTTTGCATCGGTCTTCACGGTGGAGGACACTATAAACACCCCAAAGATATCAGATAAGCAAGGAACTAATGGGAGGAAAGATCTTCTAACAGTCTCTATCACGAGGGACAAAGTATTTGACAAGCTAATGGGACTAAAGGCAGACAAGTCGCCAGGACCTGATGGCCTGCATCCAAGGGTTTTAAAGGAAGTGGCTGCAGAGATAGTGGAGGCATTGGTCGAAATATTCCAGAACTCACTGGATTGGAAAACCGCTAATGTGATGCCCTGTTTCAAGAAGGGAGGGAGACAAAAAGTAGGAAACGATAGGTCAGTCAGCCTAACATCTGTCGTTGGGAAAATGCTAGAGTCCATTATTAAGGAAGAAATAGCAGGACATTTAGAAAATCTTAATGCAATCAAACAGAGTCAACATGGTTTTGTGAAAGGGAAATAATGTTTGACAAATTTGCTAGAGTTCTTTGAGGATATAACAAGCAGTGTTGATAAAGGGGAACCGGTAGGTGTAGTATATTTGGATTTCCAGAAGGCATTCAATAAGGTGCCACGGAAAAGGTTATTGCACAAGCTAGGAGCTCACGGTATTGGGGGTAATGTATTAGCGTGGATTGAGGATTGGTTAGAGCGTTGGGATTAATGGGTCCTTTTCCAGGTTGGAAATATGTAACTGGTGGAGCCACAAGGATCAGTCCTAGGGCCTCAGTTATTTACTATCTATATTAATGACTTGGAGGAGGGGGCAGAGTGTAATGTACCCAAATTTGCTGATGATACCAAAATAGATGGGAGAGCATGTTGTGATGAGGACATAAGGAACCTGCAAGGGGATATAGACAGGTTGAGTGAGTGGGCAAAAACTTGGCAGATGGAGTTTAATGTAGGAAAGTGTGAGGTCATGCAGTTTGGTAGGAAGAATCAAAAGGCAGACTATTATTTAAATGGAGAGGGATGCCAAAAAATTGCAGCACAGAGGGATCTGGGTGTTCTTGTGCATGGAACACAAAAAGTTAGCATGCAGGTGCATCAAGTAATTAAGAAGGCAAATGGAATTTTGGGCTGTATTGCTTGGGGGTTGGAGTTTAAAAATAGGGAAGTCTTGTTTCAGCTGTACGGGGTGTTGGTGAGGCCGCACCTAGAGTACTATGTACAGTTTTGGTCCCCCGTATTTAAGAAAGGATATACTGGCATTGGAGGCGGTTCAAAAGAGATTCACTAGGCTGATTCCTGGGTTGAAGGGGTTGACTTATCAAGAACGGTTAAACAGGTTAGGCCTTTATTCATTAGAGTTTAGAAGAATGAGGGATTGATCTTATTGAAATGTACAAGATGCTGAGGGGGCTTGACAGGGTAGATGTTGAGAAGATGCTTCTACTAGGGGGGAAATTTCGAACAGGGGACATAGTTACAGATTAAGGGTACAGTCATTTAAAACTGAGATGCGAAGGAACTTCTTCTCTCAGAGAAAAATGAATGTCTGGAATTCCCTACCTCAGCGAGTTGTGGACTCTAGATCCCTGAAAGTATTTAAAGAGGAGCTAGATAGGTTTCTGAAATATCAGGGAGTTGAGGGCTATGAGGAGCTGGCACAAGAAAGGAGTTGAGGCCTGGGGCAGATCAGCCATGATCTTATTGAACAGCGGGGAAGGCTTGAGGGGCCGAATGGCCTTCTCCTGCTCCTATTTCTTATGTTCTTAAGTCTCAAACCCACAAGCAACTGCCACAGAACTGACTCCCAAACCTCCAGCCAGCTTTCCCCGATTGCAGCTAAGGATCCCTTTAAATAACACTGACAATGACCTCCTCCGGACTTGTACCACCTGCCTTTGGCTGAATAGCCAGTAGTGGAGATGGGCCTGCTCAGCATTAGCACAAGATGCTCCCGCCTGCTTTTACTGGAAGTTCAATCTCCCTGGATTCATGTCTGCCAGGAGAGGAGACTGCCAGGAAGTCAGTCCTTTCCATTCTGTACACTAATATGATCCTGTTAACGCCTCATTTGTACATTGATAGAGACATGAAAATCATCCCTCGCCAACACCCCACCCACCCCCTGCACCCCTTCTCCCATCCCTTCCTTGTAAGGTATCTTTTCTCTTTAGCTGTTTACTGGTCTCTCTCTGTTTTGCACCATTCAGGTCAACAAGGTGCTTAGTTCCTGGTCTTCTGCAGCTTGCTGCTTGGAAATGTGTGTGGGACAGGATTACAGTCCAGTGGGATGTTCCTCCTTTTCCTTACAACACAGGGTTAAGAGCAGACTTTTTGCCTAGATTGAGAAGCTAAACAGAAGGTGGTATCAACAGAATATTGTATATTGACCTTTTTAACCCAGAAGTGATCCCATGCTCAGCAGTCCCATGCTAAACATAAATGAAATTCAATGAGGAGTGAAGAACAGGCTTCATGTTTTTAATCTTTCTTTCTCTGAATCCTTCCTCTTTCCTGTCCCTTTCTCAAGATCTTGGTCCTTCTGGGGTCTGGGAGGGTGGAATAGGGACACAGGTCAGATGGATTGAGGTGGGGGAAGGAGGGATCAAGGGCCCAGTTTTCTGTTCTAGTTTTGGAATTCTTCTGAGAACAGGTTGGCGCAAGGCCGCCTGCCACCTTCCAGACTTGGAGAGCGAAGTAGCCCCTGCCTCCCGCAGAAACCCTGCCTTTACTGCCACTTTGACTGCTATTAACTGAAAGCATGCCTGGCATGAGGGCCGATTGCTATGATGAAAGCCATCATTCCACCCTTAGGATGTACAGCCCAAGGTGCTGCTCCGGGTCTCCTGGTCCCCAAGCCACATGAGTGCCAAGGGGTGCCGTAATTGCCATGGAAGCCCACCAACTTAGCAAGAGTTACCCTGTCTATCGGACATGGGATGGGGTGAAGACCACAATGAACGCTGGAGGTCCTATTCCCCACCCCTCCACCCAAATTTCTGGGGCAAAATGAGGCTCTGGGAATGTCAGGGTGCTTGACTCTTGCTGGGCCATGGGTGCCTAGGTGCCAGTCACCCACTGCTACCTGGCCCATGTGACCAGTCTTCATGTGGGAGCCTAAACAGTGGGGTTATTTTTTCCGGGGTTCATCAAAACTGCCTCTGATCTGCCCTCATCCAACAATCGTGCATAGCCCCCTGACAATTTCCTGTCTGATTTCTTCTCTTCCCCCCCACCCATGGACCAGGACATTTAGCCATATTATCCCAGCTCTCTTACTGCTTTACTGGGCTCAGTCAGCACAATGTAGAGCAGGAATCAAATCTTAGACCTCCCGGTGCGTATAGCCCCGTTCCTTGTTTCTTTTGTCAGTGAACCATTAATGAGCTGCCACTTTACTTAGAACACTGTGTGCGAGATAGGCCATGGGGGAGTCCCTGTGCTGCACATCATCTGAACTCATTTCTCCGTTACAGTGTTTACACACAGCATTCCCATGTGGAAACATGAAACAAACAAGTTTGTTAAACATGTAAAAAATGATGAAGAAAACAGCAAACTGTTGTCATGATGAAAGCCCATCACAACAGTAAAATCTATCTTCAGCCAAAAATCTACCCAATATACCACTCACTATCCCTCAGAGCAAGGTGAACCCATAAGATGAACCCAGAACAGATTAATTGACCCATGCTCTCGGTTGAACAACAATTACTGCTTGTTACCAACTTACAAGATGGAGAAAAGTTTGTCTCCAGTTGAACTAGAGTAAAAATCAGAGATCCTGTGCCCAAGTACCACCCCATCGTGTTCCCACCACCCCCAACACCAATTCTGGGATCAGAGTAGAACTTCTGGAATGTCGGTGCCCTTGAATCTTGCAGGGTTAAGGATCCGGACATGCCAGTCACCCACTGGTACCTAGCCCAGGTGACCAGTCTTCTTGTGGGAACCTATAACCAGTGCAACTATTTGCCCAGGCTATATCACAACTCTCTTTGATCCTGTCCTCATGGAAATCATCTGATGTGGAATAGAGCAAAGTCAAACTGCACACTCCTCATTACATAAATTCACCAATCTTTGAGTCAAAAAGCAGAGTGGTTCAAGGCAAATCTTAAAAATCTCAGACCTGGCTCCAACCGGCCTACTGCTGGTTTTAACACAGGCGGGACAAGCGGTGTTAAATATTCTAATGAGGCCGCATGTGTCATATTTAACTTGTGTTCCAAGTTTAACCTGGGCAGATAAAGAGAGGTGTGAACTGTTTTGTAAAAGAGGTAAGTATCTTTACAGCACTGCTTGTGGGCCAGGAGGAGCAGGAGTGCAGCACCCCAGGCCTTCCAAGCTCACCTTCCTTCTGCCCACCATTGGACCTTGCCCCCAACCCCCCCCACCATTTAAAGAACATCCCCCCCACACTGCTCCCACCTATATTGGACTTGCCCCAGGATCAGGGATTTGACCCAAATCCACCTATTCAAGTATTGGAGCACCTCTAGATTGGGTATGCAGCTCCCGAATTCTCCTAGAATTGGACTCCACCCCACATCCAACAGGATCGATGATCTGAACCCCCCACCCCATCAGATGCCACCCCCCCTGCTCCCACTAGTTCAGCTGCAGGCTCCCTACTTGCTCACAGGGTTGTAAGCTTTTCCAGAGAATTTCACACCTGACTGGAATTCAAACCAGGTTGCCCCCTGGGTGTGGGGGAGCTTGCTAGAAAAAGCTCTCACATAAACCACCCAAGTCAAACCCATCTAAGTCAATGTTGGAACCCTCGAGTCACCTGAGTTTCTGGGACTGGCTTCAGAAACTCAGTGAAGGTGGAGGGCAGTGATAATGTTAGCAAGTGTCCAAGTCCACATGGAAACTGCAAGGTACTACTTAAGAATGTATTGCTTCCCTGGTGGAGAATTCTTACAGCACGGAGAGAAAAGAAAGTGAAAACAAATTGTTATATTTAAATTTCTAACAGGCTTTAAACCCTGTTGAAAAAGAATGAGAATTTTACAGCCTCCTGGGACAGGATGGCAGGCAGGGGCCCACAAAATTGGGCGCTATGGCTGCGGTGCCATCCCTCTTAAAGGCTTTCTGCCACCGTCGCCGGTACTTTATCCATGGAGAAAGAGTTCTACGCCTGGTCAACAGGCCACCACAGAAAACCTGGCAAGTCTTGGTGCTGGGTTAGAAGGGTGCCTCCTCGATGGGTACCCCATTCCTGTTCCTATTAGAGGCCCCCCAAGGTGCAAATCGCCCACCCCTGCATTCCCCCACTTGTCCTTTCCAACTATGGCCCCACTCATCTTGACCCCTCACCAGGGTCTGCCCCAATGGATCCCAAACTGGGGTGAGTTAGGGGTATTGGGTGGGTAGGGATTGGGCACCTTAGCGGGAGCAGGTAGTGGAGATGTGTGTTTTGCAGTGTAGGCAGGGAGGATGGAAGGGGTGTACTATATTTGGGGAATGCCCCTGATGTCCCATGGGGGACAGCTTGGGGGTGGGTGAGAAGCTGGTGGGCTATCCACCTCTCGTATTTTACATGTGCCCCCATCCGGCAGGTTTTCGGCTACGGGTTGTAAAATGCAGCCTCCCTAGCGGTTCAGGGATAGAGTACTCACTTAAGTTTTTTTTTGATAAACACACCACATATTGTAACATACAACCTGGGTGAGAAGACCATAATATCTTTGTTCACATGGCAGTACCTCCACGTGACTAAAGTGTTGACTATTTTTAGTAAATAAACGCCATCCTGACGAGGAATTATATCACTGTTCCTGACCCCGCGAGTCTCCAGACTCACCTTATCTCCCAGCTCCAATGCTGAATTCCTTCCTCTTTGCCTGGCTGCAGTCCCAGCAATGGTGGATGCTCCCAGTTGGTTGGCAGCCGGCAGCTCTCTGGCTCTGGACTTCCTCTTGGCGAGACGCCGATGTTCTGCCTCTAGCTAATTAAAGGGCTTTCGGGTGAACCAGCCAATCGGAGGTGGCTCGCCCCTGGCTTTTACACGAGGTGGTAGAACCATTGCCCCCGCCATAAAATTTAGCCCAATGGATTCCACCTTCAAATTGTAATAGAAATAATCATAAATCTGATTTGCCTTAAATCTTTGCCAGGTGTTAAACTCCCTTCTGCAGTTTTTACCAATCTGAATGGAGGGGGACTTCCCTGTTCTTCTCTGATCATTCACACCTATTGGACCAATGCTGTGTTTTGGCCAATGCCACATTTTCTTTCATTTAACCAGGGATGTGAGCCAGCACTGGTGTTAGGGGGCTGCATAGGACATGCCGCCCTGCAGCACTCGTTATGATCTGCTCAGTATGAAATCTCAGGATTTCTTTTAGACTGCTGATTGTATGCCAGTGAGAGATGGAAATATCTCACTTGGCATAGCTATAATGTCAGGCATGATGCTTGATATTTGTTTTGGGATGTGCTTAGAGGTGCCAATTGCAGTTTTGTTGAGTGCTTTCAGGAGATGGGGAATCAGTTTATGCTGGGTACTGGAGGTCTAGTTCAAGAGCAAACCAGCTGGTGAGGTAGAGCACTATGCAATTGTAAATGGTAAATGATCAAAAATAATTCAGGGCCAGACGATTGTGCTGATAACATTTGGCAGATTTATGAAAAGGGAGCTCCATGGGAACTGTGAAAGGTTAAGTATAGTTCAGGACCTGATTCTGCTTCAGGAGAATTTGAAAAGTACTTTCTCCAAACATGTCTGCACAAGTTTGCCACCCAATGCATGGGCCTTAGAGAGATTCCAACATTGACCCCTGAAGGCAAACTTGTACCATTATAACATGTATATAAAACCAACAATATTTTCTTTATGGTCAGAATTTTACCCTTGCCCCCACCACCCTGGCAGATTGTGAGGCTGGGGGGAGTGTAAAATTGCATGGACAGGATTCCCTCCGGGTTCTCACCCGCTTCGACCTGGTAGTGATTTTACACTGGGGCAGGCAGGGCCTGGGAGGGGAAGCCTGACCTTACCACAATTAAGGCCCTTATGTAGCCACTAAATGGCCACTTATGGGCCTTTTTCTAACCAGCTTCAATTTTTAGGCTGGGCAGGCAGATGACAACTCAGGCAGTGGGGTGGGGTGCAGAGACCGGAAATAAGCTGAGTTCGGTCTCAGGCAGGAAGGGGTTGGGGGGGATCACCTCCATCAGAAGCCGTTTCTGACTGGGGAGCACCCTCCCTTCAAGGCATGATGACCTCCGTTCCTCTTCTCTTTCCCCCCCCACCCCACCCCACCCCACCCCGGCCTAACCCCAAGACCCCGATCGCCCCCCCTCACGACCCCCCACCCCCAGACGTTGCCTAACTTCCCCACCCCAGGACTCCTGCCTGTCCTGTGGCTCCTGGGAGTTAGTTCCAGGCCGGTACTGCAGTGCCTCTTCCAGCCACTGCAGCGCTGTGCTTGGAGGGACTGGACAGCTGCTGGCCAATCAGATTAGCCAGCAGCTCTCCAAGACGGGGCATCCTTCCAAGTGAGGGTGAAAGTCCCGCCTTATGCCAAATTTAGCTCGTGTGAGCGTGATATGGCATTGAGGCTGCTGGAGTCGGCAGGAAGGTGTATATTGACTTCTTCCCTATCCAGGAAACCTGGGCTAGATTTAAGAGAGGTGGGTGGAGGGGGCCATATTGTTCACTCACTCCCCCCCCGCCTTGCTGAAAAAGCCAACCCCGCAACAATAATATGCTGTGGGCGGTAACAACTAAGCAAGTGTTGGACCTCCGCCCCTCTCTTGCAGTTCAGGCAGCACCAGAGCTCAAGAGTGGGTGCTACTGGGATTGCAAGCACACCCCGGAGGAAGGCCCCAATGAATCCTGGATTCAGCTAAGTCAGGGTATTGGGCGGGGAGGGTCAGACACCTGTCGGGGGGTGGTTGGGTGCTGTGGAGTGTGTAGTGCGGGTATATGTTTTGCAGTGCAGGCGGGGAGGAATAAAGGGGTGTACTATAATTAAGAATGCACAAGGGGCACCCTACCACCCCAAATATAGTACACTCCTTCCTTCCAGCCCTTTAAAGAGAACGGACTGCCCACTTCTGCCAACCGTGTTATAGCATGGGAAGCGTAATATTGGGGCCAATTGACTGGTAAACAAAACAAAAACATAAAATGCTGGAAAAACTCAGCAGGTCTGACAGCATCTGTAGAGAGAGAAAAACAAAGTTAACGTTTCGAGTCTGTATGACCCTTCTTCAGAGATGAAGAGAAGTGGAAATGTGATGAAATTTATACTGCTTAGTGGGGGGTGGGGCAGATGGAGCTGGATAGAAGGCCAGCGATAGGCGGGGACAAAGAAGGGATTGACAAAGATGTCATGAACCAAAGGACAGAGGGAGTGTTAATGGCAGTGGTTACTGCTTAAAAGGTGCTAATAGTGGCATAAAAGTAAGAAAGCAGAATGTGATTATAACAGAACAGGGTAGCATTGTGTGAAAGAACAACATGGAACAAGTGACAGATTGCCCTGTAGGGAGGGGATGGGGTGGGGGGTGGGGGGGCAAAGGATAGAAAATGGAATAAAAAAGGGAATAAAACTAATGGATAAATGAATAAAAATAAAATAAGTGGATACAAAATTAAAATGAATGTCGAAGAAAGGGAATAAAAAAGGGGGTGAGGATGGAAGAGAGAGTTCATGGTCTGAATTTGTTGAACTCAATGTTAAGTCCAGAAGGCTGTAAGGTGCCTAATCAGAAGATGTGGTACTGTTCCTCCAGTTTGTGTTGGGCTTCACTGGAACATTGCAGCAGGCCAAGGACGGACATGTGGGCATGAGAGCAGGGTGGGGTGTTGAAATGGCAAACGACCAGAAGGTTGGGTCACACTTGCGGACAGACCAAAGGTGTTCCGCAAAGTGGTCACCCAATCTGTGTTCGGACGCCCCAATGTAGAGGAGACCACATGGAGAGCAGCGGATGCAGTAGACCAAATTGAAGGAGGTGCAAGTGTAGCATGGCTTCATCTGAAAGTAGTGTTTGGGCCCTTGGACGGTGAGAAGGGAGGAGGTAAAGGGGCAGGTGTTGCGCCTTCAGCGATTGCATGGGAAGGTGCTGTGGGAAAGGGACGAGGTGTTGGGGGTGATGGAGGAGTGGACCAGGGTGTCCCAGAGGAAATGGTCCCTATGGATTGCTGACAGTGGGGGGTGGGGGGGTGGGGGTGGGATGAGGTTTGGTGGTAGCATCATGCTGGAGTTGGCGGAAATGGTGGAGGATGATCCTTTGAAGGCGGATGCTGGTGGGGTGAAAAGTGAGGACAAAGGGGGCCCTATCATGGTTCTGGGAGGGAGGGGAAGGTGTGAGGGCAGGGGCGTGGGAGATGGGTCAGACACGGCTGAGGGCCCTGTCAGCCACAGTGAGAGGGGGAAACCTCGGTTAAGGAAGAAGGAAGACCTGCCAGAAGTGCCATTTTGGAAAGTGGCATTATTGGAACTGAGATGGAGTCCTTACAGGAAGCAGGGTGTGGGGAGCTGTAGTCAAGGTAGCTGTGGGAGTTTGGTGGGCTTGTAATGAATATTGGTGGACCAGAAATGGAGCCAGAATAGTCAAGGAAGAGGAGGGAAGCGTCGGAGATGGAACATGTGAAGGTGACAGAGGGGTGGAAATTGGAAGCATATTGCTTCCAATGTGGTCTCCTCTACATCGGAGAGACCAAACGCAGACTGGGTGACCACTTTGCAGAACACCTCCGGTCTGTCCTCAGGTATGACCCAGACCGCCCTGTTGCTTGCCATTTCAACACCCCACCCTGCTCTCATGCCCACATGTCTGTCCTTGACCTGCTGCAATGTTCCAGTGAAGTCCAACGCAAACTGGAGGAACAGCACCTCATCTTCCGAATAGGCACCTTACAGCCTTCTGGACTTAACATTGAGTTCAACAACTTCAGGCCATGAACTCTCTCCTCCATCCTCACCCCCTTTTTAATCCCCTTCTACATTCATTTTTATTTTTTATCCACTTATTTTATTTTTATTTTTATTCATTTATCCGTAGTTTTATTCCCTTTTTTATCCCATTTTCTATCCCTTTTTTTCTACACTCCCCCAACCCCATCCCCTCCCTACAGGGCCATCTGTTACTTGTTCCATGTAGTTCTTTTACACAATACCACCCTTGTTCTGCTATAATCACATTCTACTTCCTTACTTTTATGCCACTATTAGCACCTTTTTTTAGCACTAACCACTACCATTAACACTCCCTTTGTCCTTTAGTTCATGACATCTTTGTCAATCCCTCCTTTGTCCCCACCTATCGCTGGCCTTCTTTCCAGCTCCACCTGCCCCACCCCCCTTAAACAGTATAAATTCATCACATTTCCACTTCTCTTCATCTCTGAAGAAGGGGCATATGAACTCAAAAATGTTACCTTTGCTTTTCTCTCTGCACAGATGCTGTCAGGCCTGCTGAGTTTTTCCAGCATTTTCTGTTTTTGTTTCAGATTTCCAGCATCCGTAGTATTTTGCTTTTATCTTGGCTTGTAAACAAGCTCAGTTATTTATTTATTTACATGTGGCAGGTGGGCTGCTGATTTCCCACCCCCATCTATTATGGGTGAGAGCCTGGGGTGAGCGAGAGGGTGGTGGGCGAGCCATCCTTCATACATTACCTGTGCACCCCCCCTACTGCACCACCCACTCCCCCTCCCCCCATCCCAGCCAAAAACATGCCTGGCAGGGGGGTCGTAAAATCCAGCCTCACCACTGGTTCGTGGATAGAGTTATCCATACTCCTAATTGTTTTTTTTGATAAACAAGCCACACAATGTAATATACAGCTTGGGGAACTAAGACCATAATATCATCCTTGTTCACATGGAGGTATCTCCACATGACTAAAGTGTTGACTATTTTTAGTAAATAAACACCATCCTGACTGGGAATTATATCACTGTTCCTTCATTGTCACTGAGTCAAAATGCTGGAACTCCCTTCCTGACAGAGCTGTGGGTGCACCTGCAATAAATGGCCTGCAGCAGTCTCAAGGCAATTAGGGACGGGCAACAAATGCTGGCCTAGCCAGTGACTTTCACATCCCATGAAAGAATGTTAAAAATAAGTCAATGGCTGCTATTTTACGACCCTGCTGCGGCAGGTTCTCCCGTGATGCAAGTGGTGAGCCATTCAAATGTCCGTTGATATGGGCAGGACTGGAAGTTCCCGCTGGTGGGAAGGGCCAGAAAATTCTGGCCAGTATTTTGTGATGCAACTAACAACAAACATTCCACCAAAATGGCATGTTAACATAAAAAAAAGATGACACCTGCCTATCCTGTCTACACACTAACTTTAGAACCAGGAATCCTGGCTGATTTCCCTGCATTCACCTCTTCTAAACACTCTCTCATGATGCCATTCAAGTTGATTCATGGATCAAATTTCCATAATTTGACTAAAATAATTATTCCAATTACATTTGTTGGATTATGTTTTTTTTCTGATTGATACTGTAATTGATAATCACCCATGGGGTGATGGCTTTGTTAAGGTGTTCTTCCAATAATTCCTTTAACTGTCCAACTGTCCATTGAAGACCCAGCCTCTTCAATGTTTACTCCTTCTCATTTGTTAATGGAAGAACCAATCCCAGCAAAGAAGGCAGCATGCTCCTACACCTTCACCACTGGAGGTGTGCTAGAAAAACCCTGTCCATTTTTTCTTTCCATCTGAGGAGCGTCATTCACCCACTCTTTACTCCCTTTTGATATCCAATGCTGACTTTAGGAACACACAAGAGAAAACTTTGATCTAGTCACCTGCTCACCTCTTGAATTGTTCTCGGCTGGCACCATAGTCAGTTGCCAATCACTCTGCCCTACCACAACCACCTGTGATTCAGTGCCAATCTGTGCTTTCTCTTATAAACTGTTATGAAAAATATTACCATCATTTGAAAGGCTTGTTGAACCTAAAACATGTATGGGTTTCATAATTGGCCATTTGATTACAAAATGTCCTGTTCTCCTGTCAGGTCCTTCATCTTTTCTGTCACAATACCTCAGCCACAGAGATCTTCTATGAATTCTGACAGACTGGATATTTTAAATTAGAACCGGATAAATGTGCTGAACCACGCAGCATGTTTTCATTTCCAGCAAAAAAAAACAACACTGGAGAACTTGTTATGTTTTGATTCTGGATGGAAAAAGATGTCCCCAGTGAGCTAAGATCATTTCCAGGCAGATGTGTGTTCCTGTAAACAGGTAGTCAGGCGAATATGCTAATCATGCCCACTAGGCCAATTTACACAAGCACTTTTACCCTCCAGGGCTCATTAGCTAAGCTGATGGAGTTTGGCACCATCTACAATGCTGTCATTAGGATGGGGAGTTATGTCAGCCCCATGCCAGGTTGGAGAATGGGAATTATGACTTTTACGGATATAACTGCTGAATGTGGCTGTAGAGTAGAAACTCTAGCATGTGTTAGCATACCAATATTTATCCCTCAGCCAATGCTACCCAGACAAGTGATCTGGTCATTAGCATGTTCGTATTTGCGGCAGCTTGCAGTGCAGGAACTGGCTGCTGTGTCTACTATGTTACAACACTAATTACACTTCCAAAAAAGTACTTCATTATCTGTATAACACTTTGGGACATTTCAACTTTGTGAATGGCTGTGCTGTTCAAACCCCAGAGGGAAACTTGAAACAACTGTCACAACTAATTTTCAATTTGTATGTTTTGAGATAAGGGTTTTGAATACAGTAATAACAAGACCACCAAGTCTAAGAGGTTTTTATAAAACTAAATTAGATGTTTATTAATAAAAGAAAATATTGTAAGCACATACATATGTCTACAAATTACTGCTACAATAATTTTTAAATCCCCTCAGTTACACCTTCGTTAAGGCAGCAGTAAAACACATAGATTTTCAAAGACCCAGGCAAAGTAAACAATACCCTGAACAGCCGAATGCAAAGCGAGTTCTCTTAATTCCAGTCCCTGAAGGCAGCAGTTTGAGGCATAGATGCTGAAAGCTTTTCACACTTGTTGAATCTTAGACTGCCTACTCTTACACATAGCCTTCACTCCTTTATATATATTTTCCCCTTTGAATGCAAATTCCCATTGTTTCACTATGCCTTTGGACTTTATCTTTCTGATAATAAAAATCAGAAAGTTTTACCAGTAATCTTTCGGAAAAATAAACACACTCTTTCCAAACTTCACCTGGCTAGGTGACACATTTCACTCCCTCTTTTGAAAACAATCTAGTCAGGTTTATTTAAAAATGCAAACGTTCCCTTGACATCTATGTTTCTAAATTTCCCCATGTTTACCTAATTAACATTTCAAACCTAACTTATCTTCTTACATCAAAGTACCCAGACTAGCTGCCTCTAATTCAAATAAGTCTCCCACACACATACACATATATTCACATAGGCACATCTCACTGTTACTCTATTTAACAATATATTCCAATAACTTTATGAAAATTATTATATCTTCCTGACACATGGAATTCCTTAGATAGAATATACAGCATCAAAACTGACCATTCAGCCTAACTAATCCATGTCAGAGTTTATGCTCCACTCAAGTCTCCTGCCATCTTTCCTCATCTAACTGTATTAGCATAATTCTCTATTTCCTTCTCCCTGATTTGCTTATCCAGCTGACCCATAATGCATATATGCCTATACTATTCACCTCAGTGACTCTCTGTGCTAGCAAATTCCACATTCTTATCATCTCTAGGTAAAGGAGTGTCTTCTAAATTCTCTATTGGATTTCTTGGTGACTGCATTATATTGATGGCCTCTTCCCACTTCTCTCTGTGTCTACTCTATCCAAATGATTCATAACTTTAAAGACCTTTATTCGATCACCCCTCAGTCCTTTCTTTGAAGAGAAAAGAGGTCCAGTTCATCCTTTCACGATAAGTATAACCTCAGTTCTGGCATCATCCTTGTAAATATTTTGTTCACCCTTTTCCAGCGTCTCGATAGCCTTTTTATAGTATGGTGACCAGAACTGCACAGAGTACTCCATGCGTGATCTAACCAAGGCTCAATACAAGTTTATCAGAACTTCTCTACTTTTCAGTTCTATTCCTCCAGAAATAAACCCAAGTGTTTGATTGCTTTTATTATAGCTGTGTTGATCTGCTTCTCTACTTCCAATGATTTGTCTACTTGTACTCAATAGGTAAATGAATGCAAGTATTTATTTTTCTTTTGATCTTTTATTGGGTTTATATTAATAACCTTGTAACCATATCAGCAGGGACATTGACCTCCGATGACCCAATGTGTTAATATCTCAATAAAATCTTCACAGTAGAAGCCATTAAGTATTGCTACATGAATAGCTTCATTTCAAGGCTATAGAATATTAACTCAGGTCAATGTTGCACTTAAAAGGTGAGTTGTGTTATAGCAGTTTTATTGATCTTCATCGTGCTGAATAAAAAAGATTTAATTCCACAACATGTAAACAATTTGCATTTATATAGCACCTTTCATGTGCTTCACAGCTGATTGAGTACAACAAATGAGTAACCAGTGTTATAATTCACACTGTGCATAATAGAAAGGAATCCCACACAACATAAATGACCCGCTGCTGTGACAGACACTTTGAACAGAATTTTCCCAATCCCGTGATGGTGGGCCTGGAGGTTGGGGATTGGGAAAACAATGGGATTTTGGGATGGCTCCCCAATGCTTTCCCACTGCCAGGACGTTTCCCAGCACCAGGCAGGAACCCAGATCAGCTGCCAGCACAGGGACAGCCAATTACTATACTTAAGGACTCAATTCGAGGGATTTTGTTGGCAGTAGAGCTGACCCCCGCTGCGTACAGAAGCTGCCAGCTCCATGGAGACAGCATCCAGACATTAATCCTGTGGGCCATCGGAGCTGGAGGCTTCATGCTCCAAAGAGGGGATCATAGGCAGGAAAGGCAGCGCTGCCTCCCCACGAGCCATCTAAGGGAAGGGACGGAGGTGGGGAGGAGGAGCGGGTGGTGTGCACGGTCTCTATTCTGATCCAAGAGGCCTGATTGTTATGCCTCTCTGAATATTATCTTGAAGTTAAGATGTAATTATAAAAAGTTTTACGCTAATGAATACTCATGCCATCAAAATGTATTACAAGTACGAACCCACTACAGGCTGGCCTGAAACATGATAGGCCACAAACAAGCCACTGAATTAGGCCTGGATTTTCGCAAAGCCGTGGAGACTCTGTTGACCTTCCAAAATGGCAGGCGGGACCTAGATCTGGAAGTCGCATTCCCCATTTCCAATAGATCATATTTTCACTGGGCGATCATGACTTCATTATGTGGGAATCCCAAACTCAGCAGGGCCATTTGAACTTAATGCTGAGTTCAAACAGACCTCATTTTCGCTGGAGCAAGGGCCTTAGATGAGGTTTCCTAAAAAGTGCAAAGGCAGCTTGGCGTTTCGCCTGCCCGCCAACTGTTAGGTTGGACGGGCAGTGTAAATTTGAATTTAATTAACTTTTTAATAGCCTTTATAGGCCTTTTAATTGTCGGCAGGTGCGCTGCCAACTCCAGCACATGCCCGCTGAACGAAATATCGTGGGACTACTCAATGATGTCAGGACGCTCGCCCGACATTATTGTGCGTCATTTTACTCTCAGCCGGGTTGGGTGCGCGCCCGCCCGCCGAGTTCAATATTCTGCCCCAGATTGCAGTGCAGACAACAAAAACCTGCATTTATATAGTGCCTTTAATGTAACATTCCAGTGTACCTCACAAAGTTTTATCAAATAAACTTTGACACCGACCCATTTAAGGAGATATTAGGACGGGCGATCATTATCTTGACCAAAGAGGTAGGTTAAGGAGTTTCTTAAGGGAGGACAGAGTGAGAGAGATTTACAACAATGACAATAACAACATTTAGAGATTTAGGGAGGGAATTCCAAGGCTTAGCCAACTGAAGCCATCCCACCAATGGTAAACCAAAAAAAGATCAAGGCTACACACGCAGTCAGAATTGAAGGAGCGCAGAAACCTTGGAAGATTTTTTATTGTTATTTTATGCAATGTGGGCATCCCTGGCAGGGTTGCTTGCCATTGCCCTTCCCTATTTGCTCTTGAGAAGGTGATTGAGAGCACCCTTCTTGAACCACTGCAGTTCAAGTGGTGTAGGTACACCACAGTGCTGGTAGGGATGGAGTTTCAAAAGTTTGACCCAGTGACGGTGAAGGAACGGCGATATATTTCCAAGTCAAGATTCTGTGTGGCTTGCAAGTGATGGTGTTCCCATGAGTCTGCTGCTCTTGTCTTTCTAGGTGGTAGAGGTCAAGGGTTTAGAAGGTGCTCTCGAAGGAACCTTGGTGTGGTGCATCTTGTATATGGTACACATTGTTGCAATGTGCACTGGTGGTGGAGGAAGTGAATGTTTAAGGTTGTGGATGGAGTGCTGATCAAGCAGGCTGCTTTGTTCTTGAATGGTAGCAAGCTTCAAGAGTGTTGTTGCAGCTGCACTCATCCAGACAAGTGGAGAGTATTCTATCACATTCCTGACTTGTGCCTTGCTGATCTTGGACAAGCTATGAAGAGTTAGGAGGTGGATTACTCACCTCTGTCCAGCTCTTGTAGACACAGTATTTATATAGCTAGTCCATTTAAGTTTTCTGATCATTAATAATGCAGCTAGCATTTTTTCTCGATTTATTAATTAATTGAATTTAAATTCCCCAAACTTCCATTGTGTGATTTGAGTTCATGCCTCCAGAACATTAGTCCAGGTCTCTGGGTCACTAGTCCAGCAAAATTACCCCTATGCTACTGACCCCTTGTGGAACTGGAGAATAGAGGGACAAGGACATGGAGAGGTTTGAGCATGAGTATGAAAGGTTCAAAATCAAGCCAGTGTCACTCAGCAAAAACAAGGGTTATCTGAGACAGGACTGGGTCCAAGTTAAGATACAGGCAAAAGAGTTTTGGATGAGCTCAAGATTTTAGATGGTCAAAGGCTAGCCTGGAGGGCATCTGTCCCTCCAGCAGATATAAGAACATAGGACTTAGGAGCAGGAGTAGGCCATTCGGCCCTTTGAGCCTGCTCTGCCATTTGAAGCTAAAAGCCATGCATTCCATGGTCTAACACCCTGAGCTGGAAAGCAGGATCAATGTCTGAGGCTAACCAAACTCCTGCTCTGTACCTGTAGGCCCCAATAGAGCTGCCAACACTGCTGAATAAGGTGCACCAGCAACCTGTGCTGCTTCACCTTCATTATCAATCAAGATGCCTGGGCTGCTGCTTCATACAAGTCGGAATGATGATATATCAGTTCTTCCATAGGTGTGCTCCAAAGACCATGCCCTGTGAAGGGTACAGTCTTAATACCTGGGCACAGTTCTCCGTCTCAAAATCGTAACTTCATTACACTTATACACATTCAGTGTGTATGAAGACATGGTGTAATATGGTATGAGTTAAACGAAATGACCCACACCAGCTGTTGCATACGCCTCTCCAAGGACTACTGCCTTCCAGAGCTTCCATCATTATTGTTTTGCAGTTCTTTTATAGGCAGCTAGAGGGTGCTACAAGGGAGGAAAGGGAGAAAGGTACAGCCAAATCTTACCGGTATGTGAGCGGTGGACAGGGTTACCTCAATTGCATACACCCAGTTACCCTGAGGATATGATGCTGGGCTTTTTCTAACTGAGCCATCTTGCTAGGCCACTTCAGGAGGTATTAAGTGCCAGCCATGTCACATGGAATGGAGCAGCATACAGACCAGGCAGGATGGAACCATGTATAGAACAGACCAGACAGCTTGTCCTCTTTGAAGGACACTAGTGAAGTCACGTGTGTTTTCCAATAATCTAGATTAGTTGTTTTTCTCTTGTGGTCGGCCACAGATTCATAGAATTTAAGTCAGCAACTTTAAATTAACAACCTTGCAATTCCTGGAACTATACCTGTAGTACCGTTAATCCTGGACATACACACAAAACAAGGTTTGTGCTGAAGTTATGATGGTGAAGCCTCGGGGAAATTCCTGCTATTCATGCAACACCACCTTGAGATCAAGGCAGTAAATATGAAGTCAGCCAATACTAGTAAGGAGCAAATCATGTAACCTCATTCTCCTGAATGAAGATTTTGGCATAATCGAATAAAGGAGAGGTAACACGTGGATCAAGGGCTGGTGTGGGAAAGAGGGGTTCTGTTTCATGGCACATCTGCACCAGTACTGGAGGGAGTAATACCAATGGAGCAGGCTCCACCTAAACCTGAATGGGAACAGTATCCTCAAGAAAGTGTAAATATGGAGATGGCAAAGGCTTTAAGCTAGTAAAGCAGGGGAAGGGATCTGCAGGAAATGACAGCTGATTTTCAAATTTGGAATACTATATAGAGTTCTGGTCACACAATATAATAAGGATATTGAGGCACTGGAGAGGGCACCGCAGATTTACAAGAATGATATCACAACTGTAAGGTTATACCTATTAGGAAATGATGAAGAGGCTGGATCTCTTTTCCCTTGAAGAGTGAAGGCTGAGGATGACCTAATAGCGGGCTTCAAATTATGAAAGATTTTGATAGAGTAAATGCAGAAAAAGCGTATCTAGTTGTGAGGAAAAGCAAAACTAGAAACCACCAGTACACAATAGTCACCAGGAAATCAAATTCAAAATAAATTTCTTTACCCTGGGAATGGTGGGAATGTGGACCTTGCTACCACAGGAAGGAGTTGAGGTGAATAGTATAGATGCATTTAAAGGGAATCTGGAGAAGAATGTGGAGAAGGCAACAGCAAGTTATGCTGATAGAGGTAGATGAGGAAGGAAGGCAGGAGGCTCGAGTAGAACATAAACACCAGCAAGTACTGGTTGGATGAATGGTCTATTTTAGTGCTGTATGTTCTATGTCGGGAGCTAGTTAGCTCAGTTGGCTAGATGGCTAACCTGTGCTTGAGAATAATGCCAACAGCATAGGTTTGATTCCCATTCCAGCTGAGATAGACTTGGGATCTGCCTTCTAGCCCTGCCCCTAAGAGTGGAAGGCAATGGAAAACCACCACTGACGAAAAAGAACTGCCAAGGAAACAGTTCAGGATGAAGCCTCAGCAGACAATGAGCCAAGGACCTGCCTTCAGGCAGCAGCACTCATAAATAGAGTATACAGTATATATTTCACCACATTTCTACTTCCCATTAGCTCTCAAAAAGAGTCATACGGACTCGAAACGTTAACTCTGTCTTTCTCTCCGCAGGTGCTGTCAGACTTGCTAAGTTTTTCCAACATTTTTTGTTTTTGACTCATAAATAATGTTCTATGTAATTCTTTCTAAGTCTGGATACAGCACAGATGGTACTAAAAAGTGGACAATTTAGGTACAAACCTAACATCACACTTTTACGTTACTTACAGGTGGTCAACTTCAGTTGTCAAGTTCGGACTACACAGGTTCATGGCATTGTACTGATCAACCGCACCAACCAGATCTGGAACCTACAGCCCTTGATTGAAGGAGAGCATTGGACTGGGCCCAAGAATATCACTGTACATCCTCATCAGCAGAACCAGTCCTATGAGATCACATACAAGCCACTCTCCATGACGATGGATGGCAAAAAGCATCATGTAAAAAATAATGCCACTTAGCACAGAGAGATTTTTAAACTGTTCATAAGGCTGTCATTTGGACTGATATTGCCTGCTGGACATCACTAACTGCAGCACGATCCCTCTACTCATCCATTAATTCTCCATTCACTCTCTCACAAACAACCTCTCTCCACCCATTAGGAGAGAGAAATTAATCTAAAGATTATTAAGTAAATTCATTCAGAAAAGCAGTATCAAATGGTTGGCACAAAGTGATCATGCTTTCTCTGTCTTAGAATCAGTGTATGTTATAGCATTTGACCCTTAAAATCTGCAGTGGTGTCTAAGTAACAGCCAAATGGTAACAATGAACAGCAGCTCAGGATTAGTACACAAAGAGGAGGATAGGAGAAGGGGCTAGTGGATGGGTATAAAAGACATTTTTAAGTTAGCATTTGAAGAAGAAAAATATTAAATGGTACAAGAAAGCAGAGTGAAATGTGATTAGGCTAGTTAATTCCAGTGGGTGAGCAGGGTATGGCACAGGCATGACTGAGATTGACAGAGGAATGATGAGACATAAGGCCTGTTTTTGTGCTGAAATCCCTATGATTCTAAAAGCATAGAAAAATTTATTGGGTTGTAGCTGGAGTCTGGAACCATGGTGTGAACCCAGAAATCCAAACATTATTTTAAGGTACAGGATATCAGTCATCTGAGACATGAATGTGGCAGTTTGGGAGGAAAAGGTAACGGATAGAGATTGATTCTTGTGATTGGCCAGTAATGTTTTTTAATTCAGGAAGACTACGAGCTTCTAAGGTCACCAGTACCCCTCCAAGTCACTCACCATCCTGACTTGGAAATATATCGCCGTTCCTTCACTGTCACTGGGTCAAAATCCTGGAACTCCTTCCCTAACAGCACTGTGACTCCCTACACCACATAGACGGCGGCGGTTCAAGAAGGCAGCTCACCACCACCACCTCAAGGGCAACTAGGGATGGGCACTAAATGCAGGCCCGGCCAGCGAAGTCCACATCCCATGAATGAATAAAAAAAAACTATCACAGTCCCTGTCATTGGTAGATTTATCACAGATAAAAATTATTTGATTACTGGTGACCTTAGAAGCTTGTAGTCTTCTTCCTGAATCAAAAAACATTACTGGCTAATCATAAGAATCAATCTCTATCCGTTACTTTTTCCTCCCAAGCTGCCACACTCATGCCTCAGATGACTGATATCCTGTACCTTAAAATATTGTTTCCTGAAAGAAATGTATCTAATTTATCTATAGAACCTTGGTTAGATCACACGTGGAGTACTGTTCACAGTTCCAGTTACCATCATGTAAAGAGCATATACAGGCAGTAGGATGGGAATAAAAACAGATTTACAACAACGATACCATAACTGTGAGGCTATCAGGGAAGGATGAACAGCCTGGGAAAAGGCTGAGAAGTTGCCTAATTGAATGCTTTAAAATTATGAGAGGTTTTGTTAGAGTAGATAAGAGTGTGTTTCAGCTGTGAGGAAGAGCAAAACCAGAGTCCATCAATATAGTATACACATCAAGAAATCAAATAAAGAATTCAGAAGAAACTTCTTTACCCAGAGAGTGTTCAGAATGTTGGAACTTGCTACCACAGGAAGCAATTGAGGTGAACAATATAAAAGCAAAATACTGCGGATGCTGGAAATCTTAAACAAAAACAGAAAATGCTGCAAAAACTCAGCAGGTCTGACAGCATCTGTGGAGAAAGAAACAGAGTTAATGTTTTGAGTCCTCATGACCCTTCTTCAACTACAAGAAGGGTCATACGGACTCAAAACATCAACCCTGTTTCTTTCTCCATAGATGAGGTGAACAGTATAGGTGTGTTTAAGGGGAGGCTGAATATGCACATGCAAATAAAGTTATGCTGATAAAGTTAGATGAAGAAGGATGGGATGAGGCTCAAGTGGAGAATAAATACCAATGTGGACTGAACCAGCTCAATGGTCTGTTTCTGTGCATCAAATACCATGTAATTCTATGTAATTTACATTTGGATGAGGGATCCTGTTCTGATTGTCAGAAAGGCTTTGGGGGTAAAATATGGGCGTATGTGCCTGTTTCCCCAGTGTTCAGTATTGATCAGTATCTCTCTGTACCCTGTGTTCAGTATTGATCAGTATCTCTGTTTCCCCAGTGTTCAGTATTGATCAGTATCACTCTGTACCCAGTGTTCAGTATTGATCAGTATCTCTCTGTTTCCCCAGTGTTCAGTATTGATCAGTATCACTCTGTACCCAGTGTTCAGTATTGATCAGTATCTCTCTGTTTCCCCAGGGTTCAGTATTGATCAGTGTCTCTCTGGACCCAGTGTTCAGTATTGATCAGTATCTCCCTCTTCCCCAGGATTCTGTATTGATCAGTATCTCTCTATTTCCCCAGTGTTCAGTATTGATCAGTATCTCTCTGCTTCCCCAGGATTCAGTATGATCAGTGTCTCTCTGGACCCAGTGTTCAGTATTGATCAATATCTCTCTGTACCCAGTATTCAGTATTGATCAGTATCTCCCTCTTCCCCAGGATTCTGTATTGATCAGTATCTCTCTGTTTCCCCATTGTTCAATATTGATCAGTATCTCTGTTTCCCCAGTGTTCAGTATTGATCAGTATCTCTCTGCTTCCCCAGTGTTCAGTATTGAGCATTATCTCTCTGTTTCCCCAGTGTTCAGTATTGATCAGTGTCTTTCTGGACCCAGTGTTCAGTATTGATCAGTATCACTCTGTACCCAGTGTTCAGTATTGAGCATTAACTCTCTGTTTCCCCTGTGTTCAGTATTGATGTGTCTTTCTGTACCCAGTGTTCAGTATTGATCAGTATCTCTCTGTTTCCCCAGGGTTCAGTATTGATCAGTATCCCTCTGTACCCAGTGTTCAGTATTGATCAGTATTTCCCTCTTCCCCAGGATTCTGTATTGATCAGTGTCTCTCTGTTTCCCCAGTGTTCAGTATTGATCAGTATCTCTCTGCACCCACTGTTCAGTATCAATCAGTATCTCTGTTTCCCCAGTGTTCAGTATTAATCAGTATCTCTCTGTTTCCCCGGGGTTTAGTATCGATCAGTATCTCTCTGTTTCCCGGGGTTCAGTATTGATCAGTATCTCTCTGTTTCCCTAGGGTTCTGTGTTTTTCCCATTGCCTGATGGTACAGGATTGCTCTATATGTTACATGGAGTAGCTGAGCCCCCGAAGGCTGTGGCAATTATAAATCGTGAGGTGCCTTGCAAGATCCCATACACGGTGTTGTTGTCAATCAACAACTGGCTCCCCAAACCACAACGGTAGGAACAAAATCGCTGTAATAATGTCTGAAAGAATAATTCTTGTTGATGATTGCCTCTCAGTGGACCATTCTGAGAAGTAAGCTGAACACTGGGCTTGGGTGATGCCCCTTAGTGTAATGGCTTGATGACAATCACTGTCTTTTCACATGTTAAGAATATCACTAAAGAAGGTGCAGTAGAGCAGCCAATGTATTCAACAAGCACTTCTTCAGGAGAAAGGTTGGAAACTGCATAGAGGGATGGGCCCTCGCATGTGGAGATATTTATCCTGTCATGTGGAGACGGGTGATATATTCTGCAGCACACGTTCAAGCCCTCCCTAAATGTGTTACATTTTAGTTTCCACGATTATCTCGTAGAAATGGTCAAACTGACTCTCAGTGGCCCTTGTATCTTTGAATCTGAAGGTTTTGGTTCGAATCTCCACTCCTGGACCTGAGCAAACGATTCGAGCTGACACTCCTGCACAGTGCTGAGGTCGTGGTTAAGGTGGAAGCTGAATATCCTATGCCACTATATGAAGAGCCAGTGTCCTGGACAATAATCCTCCCTCAACTAATACTTCCAATGCAGAATATTTAGTCATCCATCTAATTCGGTCTCTTGCAGCATACATGTTGTCCTCTGATTTAACCTACACCACTATAGTGAGTGCAAGCAAAATGGGTAGATGGGTTGGTTAAATGTGGGTAACACCTCAGGACTAGAAACAATAATACAAGGTTCAAGATCCAAATTGAAATGGAAGAATGAGTTCCCGAACAAGGGCATCTGCTTGAAATAGGTTGAGGGGTAAGCTGGCTGAAGTGAGGTGGAAGAAACGAAAGACTTGCATTCATTTAATGCTTTACATGGCCTCAGGATGTCCCAAAATGTTTCAAAGCCAACACCATATTTTTTGAAGTGTACTTACTGTTGTGACATAGAAAATGTGACAGCCAATTTTCACATAGCAAGATCCCACAAATAGCAATGTGATAATGACCAAATAATCTGTTTTTGTTATGTTGATTGAGGAATAGATCAATTTTAGCCAGGACACTAGGGATCAAAATAGCGCCATCATCCACCTGAAAGAACATATAGGGCCCCGGTTTGACATCCCTCTAACAGTGCAGTACTCCCTCAGGATGGGAAGTGAACTGGCTGAAGTGAGGTGGAAAGAGAATTTGGCAAACCCAACTCTTGATAAAGAATAGATGTTTTAAAGGGTGTTAGGAAATAGAGACAGTTTAAGTAAGATATATTTGTATTTGTGGGTGTTAGGAAAGTGTTTTAGCTTTAATGTTTAAGTTTGATTTGTATTTCTGGATCTACATGTTAAGAAAGGTCACATTGAGTTTTAGTTTCACTTTAAAAGGCGCCTGCATTTCTAATGAGGGTTTTATGACTGTGGAAGAATGAGTTCCCGAACAAGGGCATCTGCTTGAAATAGGTTGAGGGGTAAGCTGGCTGAAGTGAGGTGGAAGAAACGAAAGACTTGCATTCATTTAATGCTTTACATGGCCTCAGGATGTCCCAAAATGTTTCAAAGCCAACACCATATTTGGGCTGTTGCCTAGCAACAGGAGTCCAGAGAGGCAGGTCCCGCCCACAGATACACAGAAAAACTGAAGAAACAGCAGTTTTGCGTTCAGTTTGAAGACAGCTGCCAAACAGAGGCTACCCAAAAGGGACAGATAGCCAGTCCCAAGCTAAAATTGGTTGAAAGTAGCTGCCAGAGAGAGACTGGAGCATAAAGGACAGATAGCAAGTCCCAAGCCAAAGAAAAAAGCCCAAAATCCAGGGGAGTGGAACAGGAGTACATCCCAAGCAGACCTTCTAGTCAAAGGGAGAACAGGAACCTGGAAAAGGTCCTGTTAAGTGAAGTTAAGAGTGAAGGACAGAGGGAAAGGCGCCAACCTTCAGATTTAAAGAGACAAAAGCTGCAGAAAGCAGATTTAAAGGGAGAACAGCTCACAAGAGGCAAGAAGGTCCAAAGAGATGGCTGAATGTCTGTAGCTCTTTGCTATGGCATGTGAAGCAGTGGTACTGTTGATGACTGAGTCAGTGAGAGAGAGTGCATGGAAGAAAGCTTGAATATATGTGGTGACTCAGGGGAGAGGAACATCAAAAGGAGAGTGCAAAACCTGGAGGTGAACCTTTGCAGAAGGCTCCTGAGAGAAAGCTTCGGTTTGGGAGAAGATTCCAAAACAAGTCTTTTGAGAGTGGAGATTGGAAACCATCGTGTAGAAGATGGAGTTCAGTGAGACTGGTTGGCTCACTTGTGACAAGCGTCTGGGGGGAGTTGATGAGAGATCCATAGCATCTGATTGAGGTGGCATCTGTCACTTGGTTTCAGAGTGTGGAGTGTGGTGACCACGGGTTGCCAATTGGGTTACATGGACTGTGTACTTACTGTGAACATTAGTGTATAAGATAGCTTTTGTAACTTGTGTTATCCTACAAATCTCCTTATATTTGTAGAAGTATAAGATAGTTGTGGATGAAGTATTGTAATATAGTTCAGCTTTCCTTGTTTAATAAATGTTCTATATTTTTCTTACAAGTTCATTAGCTGACTCTGGTGACTCTATTCAGTAGCCCCTCTCTACGTATCTAAACAAACAAATAAAAGTTAGCATCAATCAAGCTCGGATCATAACAAAGGAAATTGAAAAATTGCTGAATTAATGTGCAACATCATTTGGATGTTTTAAACTGAGCAAGTGAGACAGAAGTGCCATGGTTAATGATGTTTGCAGATGTCATTGAGCTATGTGGTGGGGATGATGAGAACATGACCAGGTATCTGGAGAAATGGTAAAAAGCACAAGAAGACAGGGGTATAAAAATCAATAGATCAAAGACTCAATATGTGGACTTTCAGCTTGAGCCTAGGGAAGAGGATCAGAGTGAAGATGCAAAGCTTATGGGTGAAGACCTGGAGAAAGTCAATAGTTTCAAGTATCTGTGGTCAATGGTGGTAGAAGATGGAAATATGGAAATAGAAATTAAGCAACGATTATCTCTGGTTGGAGTAATTGGAAGAAATGCAATGGAATGTTATTTGATAAAAAGTATTGCTGAGACTGACAGGAAGAATCTACAACAGTTGTGAGACTGGCCTTGTTATATAATGCATAAACTTGGGCAACATCAAGAACAGAGGAACAACGACTGGATACTAATAAGATGCAGATTCTGAGATGGATGTGTGGAGTGATAAGAAAGGTCAAAATCAGGCAGTAACACGTCAGGGAATCAGTGAAGATGGTGGAAACATCAAAGAAATTAGCTGCAAAGAATTTGAAATGTTATCATCTGTTGTGGACACAGAGAGGACAAGTGGTGAGGTGAATGATGGAGATGGGATTTCCAGGAAGAAGAAGAGGAAGTCCTAAACCAGATGGAAGATGTGGTGGTGAGAGACTGAAACACAGTGGGGTTGGAAGAGGAATAGGTGGGTGACAGGAGGAGATGAAGAAGGGTGATTAACCAGCATTGTGGTGACCCCAGGTAAAATGGGAAAAGTCGAAAGAAGTTGAATAAATGTGCTACGAGGGAGACCATGAGGATATAATTCAACTTTGGCAGATATATAAAATGGGCAGTAGCAGATCACAACTAACACAAAGCAGGATATATAATAGGCAGCCAATCCACAGCTGCCCATTTTTTGACCTTGCTAAAGTTGAATTGCATCCCTATAGCAAACTAAAATTGAAGATAGGACCTAAAGCTATGAGACATTAATGAGTTAAAGAGCGGAATAGGAAAATAAGGAGGAAGTGAGAGGAGAGAATTACAAACATGCTAACAGAAAAAAAACAGTATTGTATGCATCAAACATAACAGTTAAAAAGAAAATTGACAAATGTGAGGTGGGACCCCTGAGAGAAAATTATGATTTAGCAAAGGGTAAATGGAAATTGTAGTATAAGGGTCTGGCACTTACAGGGTTAATTTGGAACTGTGTACCATACCCCCCACAGAGTGATATAAGAAGGCACATGACCCAGACCCATTATGGTGTTGAGCAGAGACGCATAAAGAGCTAAACATGGAGATAGCTCCTGGCCTGTAGCCTTTACTCTACATGTGTAAATAGTTCTACTTGTTAATAAAGACTTACAGTTAACCTACTGAGAGCTACAAAGACTTCTTAAAGACATACCATTGTGCAACCAACACCCTCCCAACATAATGGCAGTTGGGGATCAAAAACCCTCAACTTTGCTAAAATGCTGAAACAAGCCGAGCTGCTGGAAGACTAAGAGAAAAACTTCAACAAAAAATCTGACCTGAGAAAAGGTCCCAACAGAAGCAGAAGACGGAGAGAACTTTCACCTGTAAGTGCTGGAAGCTGACGGCAGGAGACTCCATTGAATCTCCCTTGGAAATCCAGCTTCAAAGCGCAGAGTCCACAGAGCCTGCAGGAGTGAACTAAATATTTTAAAGTTCCAGCTCGCAGCCAGCCCTGAGAATCTTTTTTCTAATTCAGTGTCAGACGCACCTTTAAAGGAAAGCCCATTGCTAAAACCCAATTCCCCACTCAGAGCCCCAACACGTGGCCTCCAAATTTGTAAGATAAGAAAAAAAAGGTTAATTATTTACATCTTTTGGGAACATTGTGACTGTCCAGTTCAGAAAACGGCAAGATAACTATAAATTCCAATGGCTTGTCAATCGGAACTAAAGAAATCGGCACACAGTTGATCCAGGCAGCCATTGCTAAGAGTCTTCTTCAAGAAGTGGCCATCGCCATTTTGTGGAGCTCGCCAAAACTGGGAAGCATGGGGAATCCCTTTGTCTCAGAGTCAACAGCAACACCATCTTGAAAGCCTGTGAGCTCTTACAATTTAAAATTTTTTAACATAGATCACAATTCAACACTTCAACTCAATTTGGACTAACCCAAGGCCCAGGCCAGTCACAAAATCGGGGTCTTCAGACAGCATATGATGTCAAGACAACCACTGTGGTTAGCCAACCAGAACTGCATAGTCCCGAGTACTCAAACACTAAAGAGTATTCAGACTTCGATTTCAGCTCTGAACTCTCTTCGCTTTTTGTGATGCAGGTTTGTCCATTCCCACTGCATGACCCAGAAAACTTCCAGTGGTGAGAGCAGCCTACAGTCCATGGGATTACCACAATGCCTCCTGTGGAAGTGGTACAAGAGAGTGATCAGCAGCCCAAGAAGCCTCTACCTCCAACTATGATGATGGTACAGTTGGTCAACACAGCAACCACTGTGCACACACTGCAGCTTCCAGCCAGCATGCCATGACCACAAGGGATGCTGGAACCTGGTAGCGGTCTCCCACCATTGACAACAAAAAGCAGAGGTGAGCGTACCACTAAACCTTCCTCGTGCCACAGGAATGTTCCTCCTCAACCACAAAGGGCATCAAGTCAGCCTAGACGTAGATAGAAGAAAAGAAAGAAGCAACTTAGACGTGAGCACAATGTTCATCCACCCTGCAAGATATTAGAGTAGCAGCAACCACTGATCAACGCAACAACCGAATCAACCAAATGTGGTTCAACATGAAGGAATGGAAGAAAAGAATTAAAGCATATCCAAATGCAAGCCCAACCTCCAAGCCAACAGGAAGAGCCAGAAACAACAGAGCCTACCACTCCTCCGACAGAATGGTAAACAAGAGATCGAAGGGTTATAAGACATCCAAATCGCCCAAGCCTGTAAATTCAAGGACTTGAAGGAGGAAGATGGGCTGTGAAAATGTTGTAATCATGCTAATACAGCAATTGCATTAATGTAGTAATAGCAATAATGTGGTAACAACAATGTGAATGCATGAGACTGGTAACAATGTAAGACATGAAATAAACTAGTGTAACTCCATATACTTTGGATAGTGACTTGAGGGGAAGTGTAGTGTACATATAGGGTTAATGCGGTACTGAGTACAGTATCACCCACACAACGATGTAAGAAGGCACATGATGCAGACCAAGAGTCAGTGTGGTGTTGAGCAGAGAAGGGTAAAGACCTAAACATGGAGTTAGCTCCTAGCCTGTACCCTTTACTGTACATGTGTGAATAGTTCTACTTGCTAATAAAGACTTACAGTTAACCTACTGAAGACTACAAAAACTTCTTTAAGAGATACCATTCTGTAACCAACACCCTCCCAACAGAAATTGGCAAAATTGAAACATGATGAAAGATATTATAATAAAGAAAAGCAAAGTTTGAGAGAACTTAGTTAGGTTAGTGAAGAACAAAGCTGCAGACCCTGACAGAATAATTCCAAAGAATCATGTGGGAAATGGGGAAGAATTAGTGAAGGCCCAGAAATATATTTCAGGGGTTTTATTGAGGTAGATATGTGCCAGAATAGTGGAGAGTGGCCTCTGTAAAATCCATTATCAAAACAGGAAACACAGCTAACCCACAGCTAACAGGTCAGTTATCTTAACCTCTGTGGTAGTGGAAATTTTAGAATATTTAACTAAAGATGAAATTACTAAATACCTAGATGAAGAGAAAATAATTAAAAGCAACCAACACGAATTTCAGGAAGGAAGAACATGCTTGCCAAACCTGATGGAGTTCCTGGGATGATGTTAAAGATATGTAGGATAGGAGAAATGCAATGCACATGGTGCATAGGGATTTCCAGAGAGTATTCAACAACCAGTGAAGTCCTTTTGAAGTGTAGTCACTGCTGCACTGTAGTGTGGGCTGTTCACATGGAGGATAAAAAAACAAGACTGCTTGAGCCAAAAGCCCTGTTTCGGATTATAATCCAATATAATTCAAACTAACTCATCTCATGTCGACTGCTAATTAAATGGAATTTTAGTCTTTCTTTTCTTATTCCACTTCCAAATGTCGCAGGTTACCATTCATCATCTCATCCAACTTGGCCATTAATTTTGCATGAGCCTGGGACGCCAGTGCCAATTTGCCTATTAAGCTATCATCACAGGCAATCCGAGTCCGCTTTCCAGGAGGGGTTATAGATCAGGAACGAAGGCTACTTGGTCTTTCTCACCAACTCCTACCCTCTAGGGAAGATTGTAAACCCCTCCCCTGACTAGTTGTTGGCCCACCTCAAATTAATTATTTTAGCGATAGCTGGTGGTATTAATTTTTATAATGGTATTCAGATAGTGAGTTTCCAGTTATTTCATTGATGTACTCATCCAACGTTAGTTGAAGGAACATTTGTTATAATAAATGTACATCAAAATGGCTGGCGTGAGTAAGTGACGATGTGGTGAAGATTTGATGTTATAAACCTGGAACTGTAATAACAGAGTCTAGTAGGTGATCAATACAAACAACAGTCAGCCTCAATTCATGAGAGATGGTATACAATTTAACTGCTGGTCTGGGACCATGGGTTATGGATTGCTGTTATCACTTTACAAAATCCCTTGTCAAACATTAGTTTCTGTTGTTTCTGCTGTAAATACCCAAGTGACAGGTCAGCACTGATACATGTACTGTTGAGAACCGATTTCGATAACAGTGATCTCAGAGGAACATGAGTCAGTTAGAACCAGTTGCAGTAAGTTCTGGTAGCTTTCAGCCAGCTACTGGGCAACCCTTACCTATAGCATTGCAGACACTTTGCTGAACGAGGGTAAATCAGGACATAGAAGTGTTTGATAAGTGTTCTTATGTCCAAAGTGGACCAGTAAGTTTAAAAGGCGCATGTTAACATCCACTGGCAGTGCAGTCCATTGCCCCACTGGCTGGGAGCACAGGTCACAAAAAAGGATATTCTGGCATGTGAGGGGGCCTGGTAAACAGCATTTAGTGTTGGAAGAGAAAGCCAGCAGCCACGAGACTGTTCTGGCAGCAAGTGCAAGGGCCATTGAAGGAGCTGTTCCTCTGTGCAGTGCAGAATGGAAATTTTGGTTTATAGGATCATTTGTGGCCTCTTACAAAATTCAAGGCATTTTCCTTGCCTTCATTTTATTGATAGGAAAGATCTATTGGTGACAAGTCATCCTCCCCAACATTCCTACTTTCTGCCCAGACTATACTCAGTGGCCAGGCTGTTAAGAGCAAAGTCTACCCCAGTAAATTTGAACCTTGCACGTTCGTATTCCTCCATGGCCTTGTCCCTCCCCATCTTTGTACCCTCCTTCAGTATGTCAAAACTTCCGAGAATTCTGCATTCTTCCAACTCTGATATCTCATGCATCCCTCACTCCTTTCTCCCCAGCCTTGGTGGCTATTCCTTCATCCACATAGACCCCAAGCTCTGGAATATGTTCCTAAAACCTCCAAACCATTGTGCCCCTCTCTCTGCTCCTTTAAGATACTCCTTTAAACCGACCTGTTTGATCAAGCTTTTAGTTATCCCTCCTCTGTCAGTGTTAATTTTTTTTGATTATATTCCTGTGAAGAATCTTGGGATTTTTGCAAGTTGTTGTTAAAGCTCCAAACTTGATGGATGTTATGGCCTTCTTGTCACTTCCTCATTGGCAGTGCTGCTCGACCATGTGTGGATACCCTGACCTGGAGGAATCGGTTTCTCTCAGATGTGTCTCAGATTTTACATTTCAGTTGGCAACTTGGTGTCATTTTATTTAGTTTATTGCTTTATCTGCATTGTAATTGCTATGTTCTTTTATTGCCTTGTAGGCCTTTATTTTTAAAAAACCCTTTCTTTTCAAAATTATAGCACTCTTGCTTCCTGCTGCTGGTTCACTTGCAGCAACCAAAGCAGACAGAATGTGTATTCCTTTGGTGATTGCAGTAATATTGCAGATTTGGAGAAGCTGTACAAGTAAAGTAGGTGCAATCCTACATTCGCATTATACTGCTCAACTGCTTTAATTTAGAAAGGGTTAATAGCCATTATACTACTAGCTGGTATACACCATCAATGATGTCACATCACATGTCTCTAGCGCTCAGAAGGAGATGTCTCTGGAAGGAGCCTCTTGCTTTTCTGTCCCTGTACACAGTTGTAAATAGTTTAAAAACTTTTGGAAGTTCCTGGATGCCTTGTTTCCAGTAGTCTCTGTCAAATACACCCCTGGCCCATTTCTGATATTGATTCATCACCCACACAGAAGAAAAAAAGAAAAAGCTTGCATTTCTTCAGTATTTTTCACAACCTCAATACATTCTAAAGCACTTATGAAGTGTGATCATAGTTGTAATGTAGTAAATGTGGAAGCCAGTTTGCACACAGCAAGCTCCCATAATGAAAATGGCAAGGTCAATTTTAGTGACACAAAAGCAAAAAACAACAAATGATGAAAATCTGAAATAAAAAATAGAGAATGCTGGAAACACTCAGCAGGTCAGCAAGCATCTTTGGAGGGAAAACAGAGTTAACAGGTGGAATTTTATGGCCCCTCTCACCAGCGGGATTTTCCAGTCCTGCCAAAGTCAATGGACTTTTGAACGGCTCGACGCATTTTATGGCACCGCCCTGCCACAACAGGGCCATAAAATTCCACCCAACCTTTTAGGTCGATGACCTGTCATCAGAGATTTTATGCTCAGTTCCAGTACCCTAACCTTAATACAGTGCCGCAAAAAAGTTCAATGACCTCACACGAGTGATCAAGGCTCTGCAACTTCATGTGTCTTATCCTTGCAAATGAACCGCCGGCCATTCACCAGACCCCCATCACTAACCTATAGCAGTCTTTATAGGCATAACTCATTGTTGCAAAACTTGATTACTTACCTTGCAGTTTTGGAACTACAGTTCCATGTGGGCCTCAGAACTTCTGCGCATGTGCTAGCCGGCAAGTGGCCGCATATGTGCAGATCGAGTTTTTTATGTTCTTCAGCCAGGAACTGGCCCTGCGTGCATGCACAGAAGAAAAAGAAGAAAAGCGAAACAGCGTGAAACAGGTGACCTGGAAGAGGAGTTCCATTGCAGAGAAGGCAGCAGACAGCAGAACACGGGAAGGGGGACAGGAAGAAGGTCCCAAACCAAGAAGAAGGTCCCAAACAAGGGAGTGGGACAGAAAGAAGACAGTTACCAGGTAAGGGACAAGGACAGAGATCAGAAACAGATCCTGTTAAGTAAAGTTGAGAGGAAGGAGCAGAGCAGGAGGCTCTGAATTAAAGAGAGAGAGCTGCGGGGAGCAGACTTGAAGCAAAGTGGCCCTCTCGATAGAAGCCCTGATGATCTGAGAGGGCAGCTGAAGGTTGGTGATTCCGTGCTGTGGGCCGTAAGGGCAAAGGTATCCTTTTGGGGCAGTGGTGTTCTGCTTGGCATAGCCGAAGGTCTGAAAATGTGCTTGGAAGCTTGAGTATATGCAGAGATCCCAGGAAAGGAATCTCAGAAGGTGAGTTTGAAACCCTGGAGTTGGATTCTTGTTGAAGCTGTCGGAGTTGGTGCGGCTTTTGGAGTAGATTCCAAGGCAAGTTCTTCGAAGGTGGAGATTGGAAACCCTCATGAGAAAGATGGAATTTCAATGAGACTGGTTGGCTCACAGAGTGACAAGCTTCTTGGTGGGTTGTTGAGAAATCCATAGAATCTGCTTTGGTCGCGTGTGTCATTTATTTTGGAGTGTGGTGTGACTGTCCTTAGTTCACCAGTCGGTTCACATGTACCACATACTAAGCCTGAACATTAGAGTATAAATAAATTGTTTTATCTTCCTGAATTTGTATATGTCTGTAAAGATATAGCTGGGGTGAAGAGATTGTGAATATTTGAATCATTTGTATTTTTATTGAGATCCTTCCAACTTTTTTGGCTGGTGTAATGTAGTTCATTTTTCTTGTTTAATAAATGTTTTATTCTTTGTATGAAAAGTTCATCAACAGATTCCTACGAATTTATTCACTATCTTATTTCCACGGTTTCTAAAACAAAATAAAAATTAGGATCTATCAAGCCAGGTTTCAGCCTGGGATCTGACTTGTCCAGTATTAACAGTAGCTGGGATCGTAACCCTCATACCTGATATTCTTAGCCTCACCTCACCTTCATATGCTTCCTTCTGCTACAACCCTCATGCTTACATCTCACAGCTTACACTATTCAACTGACTGACACAGCACCCAAACACATTGCACCACACTCACTGACACACTTCTGTCTTTCTTGCAGGAAAAGGTGACACATGACCAGAGGCAGCAGCACCTAACTGGCGGATGACAGCCATGGATACATGCCCTCAATCCATGGAAGAGACAGTGCTGGCCATCATTGGAAACCAAAGAGGAAGATGGTGTGTTCCGAATGCACTTTTTCATGTGGCATTTCCCCCCACAATCCCATAATCTCTTCTAATTTATAAATTACAAATGGTTTAAGCAGCATCTTTTACTTTCTTCCTCTTCCCTTACACCAACTCTACCCTTGTGTCTTTGTCCTTTCAGGAACTGCCATCTGATCAAGCCCTGGTGCAGGAGTGTGAAGTACAAGATTGAAGAAGAAACACAACCACTCGATCTCACACTCACAGCCACCAGATCGGATCCAGGCGCTGCAAATACTTTAACAGGGAGCACAGAGACTGTATCAATATTGCTGAGTAACTGGGCATGAGTGGCCTGAAGTCAGGACAGGGCATTAGGAATAAGAACAGGCACATTTGGAGGGCGGGTCACACACGAGTTCAACTGCAGAGGACTCAGATGAGGATTTCGATGGTTCGGCCTCTGGAAGAAGGCTGATGGCAATGCACACTGAGAGGCTTGGTGTATTGGCAAACCTGCCAGAAAGCCTGATGTCACTGTTAAGGAGTATGGAGAAGTATGGCTTCAATTTGGCACAACTTTGCACAGAGCTTGGAGCCCGTCTTTTCTCGGGAGGATGTAATGGCAAACTCCATGAGAAGACTTGTGGACCCAATTATGATCATCGTCTGATGGCTGTTATCTCAGCTTCCATTGCAGCAGAAACCACATAATGGCCAGAATTTTTCCGTCATCGGGTAGGCTCGTCAGACGGGGGTAGTCGGGAAGCCAACCTCCACCCACGATCGGCTCCGCAGTGCGATTTCATGCGGACAGGCCAATTAAGGCCCGCCCTGCATGGATCGTGAGCAGTAGTGCTGAGTACTGCCTGTGTGGGTGGGGGGAGGAGGGAGAGCAGGCCTGGCGGCAGTTCACACATACACGTGAAAGAGTGCTTCAATCTCCCTGAGGCATGGAGCTGCTTCAGGAAGATTGAAACGCTTTTTTAAAAAATTAATAAAGGCAGTAAAAATTTTTAAAAACATGTTTCCTCATGTGACTCTGACACATGAGAGGGGACATGTTTTAAATTTCAAAATAAAGGTTTTATTTAATGTTTATTTGCTTTAGGAAACCTCATCCTGCTCGTGGATGAGGTTTCCTAAAAAATGTAAAGGCCGTTTGGTGTTTTCGCCTGCCCACCAACTGTAAGGTTGGATGGGCAGCATATATTTGAATTTAATTAGCTTGTTAATGGCCTTAATAGGCCTTTTAATTATAGGCGAGCGTGCAACCGACTCCAGCGAGTGCCCGCCAAACAAAATATTGCGCGAGTGCAATATCATGTGTCATATGTCATTGCGCGTCATTTTACGCTTGGGCGTGTTGGGCGTGCACGCACCCGCCAAGCATAAAATTCTGCCCAATGTCTAAGTTCTGTGGTGGAAGGTCAGACTGAGGTCATGAAACCTCAGCTCGTTGCCATGCTCAGACTGCTGCCATCATGGCTGATGATACCAGCGCTCAAAGGGCTATGCAGGCTCTCACTGCAATCAGCGGATAACTAGGATTTCTGAGGCACCACACCAGGAGAATGTCAGTGGCTCCGTAAAGCACATCTGCTGTCCTCTCTTAGAATCTCTTTCTCCAGCCACGACACTCAGCCAGTGCTCTTACTCTTGTGTCTCATAAGAACATAAGCATTAGGAGCAAGAGTAGGCCATTTGGCCCCTTGATCATGGCTGACCTAATTGTGGCCTTAACTCCAATTTCCTGTCTACCCCCCCCATAGCTCCTGACTCCCTTGTCAATGAAAATATGTCTAACTCAGACTTGAATATATTCAATAGCCCAGCCTCCACTGCTCTCTGGGGTAGAGAATTCCAAAAACTAATGACCCTCTGTGGGAAGAAATTTCATCTTTACTCAGTCTTAAATGCAAGTCCCTTTTTGAAACTTTCCACCATAGTTCTAGATTCCCCCACAAAGGATTGGGGATTTGGGAAATGGTCAGTGGAACTGTAGTCGAATGAGGCAATCGTGGACTGCGCAGTCAGAAAGGGATGTGCTGGTTGCCTCCTCACGTATGCCTGTTCCCCTATCTGCTCCTGAGCTGCTTGCCTGATGGCAGGGGCTATGTCCTCATGATGGCCATGTTGTGAAGGTTGCAGAAGACCATCACGAATCAGGATAAACACTCCAGCGAGTGCTGTGGGCCTCCTCCAGAGCTGTTCAGTCAGCAGGACCATTGTTGCAGCAGCCCAGTGGTCTGTTTGATGATGTTTCCTGTGGCAGCACATGGCCATTATTGTATCCTTACTGGCCACAGAGCAGAGTCATGAGTCAGGCTTTAAGTTTCTATAGCTCATATAGCCCTTGTTGCCCAGCAGCGTTTGATGTGATGCCTCAAATACTGAGGTAAACGTGGGCTGGCACAGAATAAAAGCAGCATGACTCCTGCCAGAATAATATCATCAGCCAAAGGTGCTGAACATGATCGCACACCAAGTGCACAATGCTAACCATTGCAGTAATGGTTCATCTTAGCATTTAGATTTGGTGCCTGGAAAGCCATGTGTGTGCAGTCAATAACAATCTGCACCATGGGGAAGTTCACTATCCTGGCAAAGCCAGGTGCAGGCTCTGCCTGCTTCTCTGTAAACAGAGAGATCACAATGGCCCAGGCATGATTGACAGTCATGAGTATCCTGAAGTGAATTTCTGGACAAATTCAGGACATTTAGCTCAAGTCTACAACTGCAGGGTCAGAAACAAAAACAGAAAATGTTGGAAAAACTCAGCAGGTCTGGCAGCATCTCTGGAGAGAGGAACAGAGTTAATGTTCCAGCCCATACGACTCTTCTACATAGCGAAAGAGAAGTAGAAATGTGATGGAATTATACTGTTTAAGGGGGGTGGAGCAGATGAAGCTGGATAGAAAGAAGGTCAGCAATAGGTGGGGGCTAAGGAGAGATTGACAAAGATGTCATGGACACAAGACAAAGGGAGTGTTAATGGTAGTGGTGAAGACTGAAGAAGGCTAAAGAAGTGGAATAAAGGTAAGCAAGCAGAATGTGTTCATGGCAGAACAAGGGTCAGCGCTTTGTGAAAGAACAACATAGAAACTATTGACAGATGGCCCTGTGTTGTGAGGGACACGGGGGAGATTGTTGGGGAAAAAGGATTTTAAAAAATGAATAAAAATAAATAAATTTTAAAAATAATAAATTTCAAAAATGGATTAAAAAAGGGGTAAAGATAAAGAGAGTTCATGGTCTGAAGTTGTTGAACTCAATGTTAAGTCTGGAAGGCTGTAAAGTGCCTATTCGGAAGATGAGGTGCTGTTCCTCCAGTTTGCGTTGGGCTTCACTGGAACATTGCAGCAGGCCAAGGACGGACATATGGGCATGAGAGCAGGATGGTGAGTTGAAATGGCAAGCGACAGGAAGGTCTGGGTCATGCTTGCAGACAGAGCAAAGTTGTTCTGCAAAGTAGTCACCCAGTCTGCGTTTGGTCTCCCCAATGTAAAGGAGACTGCATTGGGAGCAGCGAATGCAGTAGACCCAAATGAAGGAAGTGCAAGTGAACTACTGCTTCACCTGAAAGGAGTGTTTGGGGCCTTGGAGGGAGGAGGTAAAGGGGCAGGTGTTGCACCTTCTGCGATTGCATGGGAAGGTGCTGTGGGAACGGGATGAGGCGTTGGAGCTGATGGAGGAGTGGACCAGGATGTTCCGGAGGAAATGGTCCCTACTGAAGGGGAAGATGTGTTTGGTGGTGGCATTATGCTGAAGTTGGCGGAAATAGCGGAGGATGATCCTTTGAATGCGGAGGCTGGTCGGGTGAAAAGTGAGGATAAGGGGGACCCTATCATGGTTCTGGGAGGGAGGGGAAGGTTTGAGGGCAGAGGTGCCAGAGATGGGTTAGACATGTTTGAGGGCCCTATCAACCACAGTGTGGGGGGAACCTCGGTTAAGGAAGAAGGAAGACATGTCAGAAGCGCTGTTTTGGAAGATGGCGTCATCAGAATAGATGCAATGGAGGTGAAGGAACTGAGAGAATGGGATGGAGTCCTTACAGGAAGCAGAGTGTGAGGAGCTGTAGATGTGGGAGTCGGTGGCTTTGTAATGAATATTGGTGGACAACCTATAACCAGAAATGGAGAAAGAGAGGTCAAGGAAGGGAAGGGAAATGTCGGAGATGGACCATGTGAAGGTGATAGAGGGGTGGAAATTGGAAGCAAAATCGATAAATTTTCCCAGGTCCAGACAAGAGCATGAAGTAAGACTGATCCAATCATCGATGTACCAAAAAAAGAGTTGTGGGAGGAGGCCTGCATAGGACTGGGACAAGGAATGTTCCACATACCCCACAAAAAGACAGGCATAACTGGGGCCCGTGCAGCATCCATAAACACAACTTTTATTTGGAGGAAGTGAGACAAGTTAAAGGAGAAATTGTTCAGTGAGAGAAAAAGTTCAGCCAGGCAGAGGAGAATGGCGGTGGATGGGGATTGTTCGGGCCTCTGTTCAAGGAAGAAGCAGAGAGTGGGATCAGTATTGGAGGAATTCATGCAAGGTTCCAGGCAGATTATCTCATGTGTAAGTACTGCGCTTGTGCCCACATCGGGTCTTCCTTTTGGGTCCTGACATGCAGCTCGCCACTCATTCAATCAGGAGACTCAAGCCAATAAATCCCACCTTTCCTGACATGAAGAGTGTCTGTCACTCCTCTGATGGTGAAATTGGGAGATGTTCCAGATGCCCCCTGCTCCAACCTGGAAGGATCCTGAGACAAAGAAATTCGGGGTGACACAGCCACTGGCAGGGTCATTCTTGCCCTACTCTGAGGGTACAGATCTGCCTGCAAGACGTGGTGAATGGATTTCCATGAGCACCTCCTTCAGGTTGAAGTAAGAGAAATGCTCCCAGAAGACCCTAGATGGATAAGGCCTCCTGCTAGAGTCCCCAACCCCTCCTCTCCCTGAGAATAGCTTGTCCTCTACTTTAATGCATCTGCTTTATCTTGTGTTCATAGTGCAGCCCAAAGGGAACGGCAACTATAGAACTTGTGTCTGGGAGCAAGTGGTCCGACCATGGTCAGAACCAAGGTCTCCTCCACCTGTAGCACCATTCCTTGTCAACTTCACCAACTGTAATCAACTCTGCAAACCACAAAAACCTTACAGACTCAAACAGAGAAAACTGAAAGTTGCTGCTTAAACAATGGCCAGAAATTTCCCCCGTCGGGTGAGGGTGGGGGGGATTGTGCCGGGTTCGGCGGGGGCAGGCACAAACCCGATCAGAGACATGTTGCCATTTTACATGGGTGGGCCAATTAAGGCCCGCCCAGCGTGACACTCGCCTGGAAGCGCTGAGCGCTCCCTGTGTGGGCAGGGGGGGGAAGATTCCCTGAGAGGTTCCCTGCGCTCCTTTGCGCATGCGCGCAAAAGAGCGCAGAGATCTCCCTGAGGCACCTCCGTGCCTCAGGGAGATTTGTTTCAGTGCTAAAGTTTTAAATAAAGGTTTTTAACACTTTTAAAACATGTCCCCTAATGTGACACTATCACATGAACTGGGACATGTCAAAGAATAAAAGTATAAATTTTTATTAGATTTTAAAACACTTCATGAAACCTCATCCCGCCCGTGGATGAGGTTTCATGAAAAATGTGAAGGCCGCCTGGGCTCTTCACCTGCCGCTAACCTTAAGGTTGGATAGGCAGCTCATTGAATTGAATTAATTGGGTTTTAAATGGCCTTAATAGGCCTTTGACAGTTCAGCGGGCATGCAGCCGAGTCAGCTGCGCGCCCGCCGAACTGAAAATCTAAATGATGCATGGTGGCGTCAGAATGCCCGCCCGAGGTCACCACGCGTCATTTTACGCGTTGGCGAGCGCGCCCCACCCCCGCTCGCCGACAGGAAAATTGTTCCCAATGCGTTCTCCTTCCATGTTCCTTGAACATTTTTTTGTGCCTAGCCATTGAGCACAGCACTCTCCTTAGTACTTTCCTTGATTCCATCATCCTTTTTCTGGACTCTGGCTATGCACCATTTGTACATCTTCCCCATGGTGTATTGTTGGGTGAATGCAGTATGGTGCCTCAACACCAGGCCTCCTAGCAGGTCTTTCTATCCTACACCTTTGTGTGGGATTTCCTAGAAGGCTTTGCTGCTAAAACCATACCCACCTGATTTATGTTATAAAAACAGAAAATGCTGTGAAAAACTGAGCAGGTGGAGAGAAAGGAGACTTAATTTCATGTTGATGACCTTTCATCAGAACCTTATTTATGGGCTTGGTATTTAGCTGCTTGTTTAGCTGCTAAACTATCTGAACATTAACCAATTGTAAATTCAGATATTGCAGTCCAACAGTCAGAATATTCCTCAATGTCTGCTGGTCAGGGTATCACTTATGGTCAAGTGGCTAGCAGCTTGGATTATTGGCACCCTAACATGGTTCCACTCCTTCCAATCAAAGTTCAAGCAGCAGATGGGTGAATCTATCCCACAAAACATTAAAAGAAAGGTTTAACGCTGATTGTAACTCTTTACAGCAATTTTATTTTTTAAAGTGATACCAACACTACTAACAAAACTCTTATCTCCAGACAGGGAGAGACCTGATTGAGGTGATCCCAGGTGTGATAGTCTTGCAGCTTCATCCATGTCGTTATGTGCATATGTGCCCAGTGTGAGTCACTGAGAACATGAGACCCCAGGTTTGGTCTTTGACCTGTGCTAAGTGGTTAGGGGGTGATAATAGTCCAGCACCCTATGCTTTCAGGGTCAGGGTTCCCGATCAATGTCAAGTGATCTCTGTTGGGAAGCACATGTAAGTAGAAGTGCAATGGGTCAATAATTGGGCTGAGTTCTTCTCACTCTCTGACCAAATAGCCAACTGGCGCTCGGTGTCCAGGCTGGCACATAGATGGGGTAGTGGAGGGCTATTGGCACCATGGAACCCTATCCTGATACAAGCTGGGAGTAGAGAAAATGTGTGCCGAGGAGGTATTAAAGGTGATGTTAAATGAACTGTACTACCGTGCAGAAATGTACTGACTGTTGTAATGTGGCAAACAGATTCCGAGCTACCATCGACCAGATCAAGCCAGAACGGCTGGAGAGCACTACCACATTGAAAGGACTCGACTATATTGAAGTTCCTGGGTCTTCCAGGCGGGATTACAGAATCAACTTCTTCACTTACAAAGAGGCGACCATCTCAGTAAAGGTGAGGGAGTCTCTGCTGCTCTGTGCTACAGTTCAGAGAAAGTCAGTGGATAAGCAGTGGGAAGACCAGAGAAGCTGTTCTCCTTAGAGCAGAGGACGTTAAGAAGAAATTTAAAAGTAATGTTCAAAATTATGAAGGATATTGATAAGAATTGGTAACCAACCAGAGGAAAAAGATTCAAGGTAATTGGCAAAATAACCAGAGGGGAAATGAGTTTTTTTTAATGCAGTGAGCTGTTATGATCCAGCATACACTGCCTGAAAGGGTAGTGGAAGCAGATTCAATAACCACTTTCAAAAGGAAATAGGATAAATCCTTGAAGAGGGAATTTTTGTAAGGCAACGGATAAAGAGCAGGGGAATAGGACTAGTTGTATAGCTCCTTCAAAGTACCAGCACAGGCATGGTGAGCCAAGTAGCCTTCTTCTGTGTTTCTGCGCATGATTCTATCATTCTAAGTGGAGCAGTGGCAGTTTCCAGGATATAGGACATGCAGGTGTCAGGCAATTTCAAAATAAAGATTCTACGCATTATATATGCACTGTGGAATGATAATTGTATGACCCTTAGTGGTCAGGTGATTACACTTGAGCTTGTAGCAAAGTTCACACTTAGTGCAGGAGAGGACATTTCAAACCTATAACTTGTCTTCTTCTGATCATGACAATGAACAAATAGGAAACCATGGGCTCAAAGTTCCTTGATTGGCATTCCCTGAAACAATCCAGTCACGAATCAATTTTTGTACATTATGTGTTAAGTGTCTGTGGTAGCAAACTAACAAACCCAGGAACTGTGTAATTAAACACTTTGCTGCACTTTTACTCCCTTCTTTTCCTAAGTCGCTGGTTTGTGCTTATTTATGGTTTCTCGGGTACAAGCAGCCCTCTTCCTCCAGCATGTCGTGGGTTGAAGTTCCACTCCAGAGACTTGAGCCTATAATCTTAGGCTGACACTCCCAGTGCAGTGCTAAAAGAGTGCTACACTGTTGGAGATTCCGTCTTTCAGACGAGATATTAAACTGAGGCCCTGTCCGCCTCTCCAGTGGAAGTAAAAGATCCTATGGCACTATCTGAAGAAGAGCAGGGGAGTTCGCCCCATTGTCCTGACCAACATTTTTCACTTAACCAACATTACTAAAACCAATTTTGTGCTAACTATCTCAGTGCTGTTTGTGGAATTGCATGGAATTGGCTTCTGCATTTCCAACATTTCAACAATGACTACAAATTAGCAAAGTGCTTAAGTGGCTGTAAAGCACTTTGGGATATCCTAAGGTCATGAAAGTGTTACAGGCTCGGTAGGGACCAGTAGCTTTTCCTTTAAAAAAAGAGTAGAAATCCAAAATCCCAATTATTTACTGAAAGAATGAAGCCACAAGGTTCATGGTTTAGAACAGAGGAATTTTTTTCTAAATGAGTCAAACAAAGCAAGCACTAAATACTGTCTTAGGTAACCTTATATACTTTAAAACAAAAGAATCAACATAAGTTAAACATGAATTAACAGGCAAATTGCAGTCGATTATAAACTATTAATTACACGTTAAATGACAGATACAACTAGCACAAATCTTACAAATTGGCTGAGCAGTCCACTCAGCATATACGTCATCAATCTTTGTCACAAAGTTCTTCAAAACCCTGTCTTCCTCACAAAGAATTTCAGCTCCTCTGATAGGATTTAGCCTGATCCCCAGCTGACAGCAATGCACAACCAACCCAAGTTCTACAGGCACAATCTTCACCAAAAATATCATACGTCTGCAGATCCTCCTCAACTCTGCTAACGACAGTCTGGATGATGTAGATCCACTAATGTTATCTTTAGTAACAGAAACAACAGAAGCGGCTGTGTAGTTGCCTAATCTCAGATTCTGGATCTAGCCTCAATCTTCTTCAGCCTACCTGTACAGGGAAGGCGGTGGGGTAGTGGTATCGTTTCTATTAATCCAGAGACCCACGGTAATGCTCTGGGGACCTGGGTTCAAATCCCAGCATGGCAGATAATGAAATTTGAATTTAATATCTGGAATTAAAAGTCGGATGATGACCATGAATCGATTGTCGTAAAAACCCATCTGGTTCACTGGTATCCTTACCTAGTCTAGTTTACATGTGACTCCAGATCTGTGGTTGACTCTTAAATGCTCTCTGAAATGGCCTAGCAAGCCGCTCAGTTGTGGTCAAACCACTAAAAAGAATGGAATCGGAATGACCACCCAGCATCGACCCAGGCACCAGAAACGACAATGGCAAACTCAGCCCTGTTTACCCTGCAAGGTCCTCCTTACTAACATCTGGGGGCTAGTACCAAAATTGGGAGAACTGTCTCACAGACTAGTCAAGCAAGAGCCTGACATATTCATACTCACGGAATCATACCTTATGGACAATGGCTCAGACATCACCATTACCATCCCTGGGTATGTCCACCCCCACAATTCTGCTGCTGGTGGTCCACAGCACCATCACCAAGAGTGGCTTGGGAGCACCACTACAGACTGAGCTGGCCGAGTTCTAAAGGACATAGCTGCTAGACTGGGTCTGCGGCAGGTGCTGAGGGAAAAACATACTTGACCTCATCCTCACCAACCTGCCTGCCTACAGATGCATCTGTTCATGACAGGATCAGTAAGAGTGACCGCCGCAGAGTCCTTGTGGAGACGAAGGTCTGTCTTCTCATTGAGGATACCCTGCATCATGTTGTGTGGCACTACCACTGTGCTAAATGGGATAAATTTCAAACAGATCTAGCAACTCAAGACTGGACATCCTATGAGGCACTGTGGGCCATTAGCAGCAGCAGAATTGTACTCAAACATAATCTGTAACCTCATGGCCCGGCATATCCCCCACTCTACCATTACCACCAAGCCAGGGGATCAACCCTGATTCAATGAAGAGTACAGGAGGGCATGCCAGGAGCAGCACCAGGCATACCTAAAAATGAGGTGTCAACCTGGTGAAGCTACAACACAGGACTACTTAAGTGCCAAACAGCGTAAGCAGCAAATGATAGACAGAGCTAAGCAATTCCACAACCAGCAGTCCTGCCATATCCAGTCGTGAATGGTGGTGGACAATTAAACAACACACTGGAGGAGGAGGCTCCACAAATATCCCCATCCTCAATGAAAGGGAGCCCAGTACATCAGTGCAAAGGATAAGGCTGAAGCATTTGCAACAATCTTCAGCCAAAAGTGCCAAGTGGATGATCCAGAGGTCCCCAGCATCACAGATACCAGTCTTTGACCAATTTGATCTACTCCATGTGATATCAAGAAATGGCTGAAGGCATCAAATACCGCAAAGGCTATGGGCACTGACAATATTCCGGCAATTGTACTGAAGACTTGTGCTCCAGAACTTGTCGCACACATAGCCAAGCTGTTTCAGTGCAGCTACAACACTGGTATCCACCTGAAATGTCGAAAATTGCCCAGGTATGTCCTGAACACCAAAAGCAGGACAAATCCAACCTGGCCAATTACCGCCACATCAGTCTACTCTTGATCATCAGTAAAGTGATGGAAGGGGTCATCAACAGTGCTATGAAGTGGGACTTGCTTTGCAATAACCTGCTCATTGATGCTCAGTTTGGGTTCCGCCAGGGCCATTCAGCTCCTGACTTCATGACAGCATTGGTTCAAACATGGACAAAAAAGCTGAACTCCAGAGGTGAGGTGAGAGTGACTGTCTCAAGGCAGCATTTGAACAAGTGTGGCATCAAGGAGCCCCAGCAAAACTGGAGTCAATGGCAATTGGGGGAAAATCTGTGTTGGTTGGAGTCATATCTAGCACAAAGGAAGATGGTTGTGGCTATTGGAGGTCAATCATCTCATTTCCAGGACATCACTGCAGGAGTTCCTCAGGGTAGTGTCCTAGGCCCAACCATCTTCAGTTGCTTCATCAATGACCTTCCTTCCATCATAAGGTCAGAAGTGGGGATGTTCACTGATGATTGCACAATGTTCAGCACCATTCGTGATTCCTCAGATACTGAAGCAGTCCACGTCCAAATGCAGCAAGAACTGGACAATATCCAGGCTCAGGCTGACAAGTGGCAAGTAACATTCGCAGCACACAAGTGCCAAGCAATGATCATCTTCAACAAGAGAGAATATAACCATCACCCCTTGACATTTAATGGCATTGCCATAGCTGAATCCCCCAGTGTCAACATTCTGTGGGTTACCATTGACCAGAAACTGAACTGGACTAGCCATATAAATACTGTGGCTACAAGAGCAGGTAAAAGTCTAGGAATACTGCAGCAAGTAACTCACCTGACTCCCCAAAGCCTGTCCACCATCTACAAGGCACAAGTCAGGAGTGTGATGGGATACTCTCCACTTGCCTGGATGACTGCAGCTCCAACAATACTCAAGAAGCTTGACACCATCCAGGACAAAGTAGCCTGCTTGATTGGCACCCCATTCACAAACATTCACTCGCTCCACCACCAACGCACAGTAGCAGCAATGTGTACCATCTACAAGATGCACTGCAGGAACTCACCAAGGTTCCTTAGACACCACCTTCCAAACCCATAGCTGCTACCATCTAGAAGGACAAGGGCAGCAGACACATGGGAACACCATCACTGCAAGCTCCCCTCCAAGTCACTCACCAACCTGACTGGCAATATATTGCCGTTCCTTCACCATTGCTAGGTCAAAATCCTGGAACTCCCTCCCTAACAGCGCTGTGGGTGTACCTACACCACTTGGACTGCAGCGGTTCAGGAAGGCAGCTCACTTGCACCTTCTCAAGGGCAATTAGGGATGGTCTAGCCAGCAATGTCCACGTTCCGTGAATGAATATTAAAAAAAAACACTGGAATCATCACCAACTATTGAGCTGAGATGGCTCTGTGTCCTTTTATATGTTTCAGCCAGTTTCAGTCTCCCCAGAAGTTTCCAATCTCAGTTTCAGTCTTAGTTTCCTTAGAAACTGGAAGAGCCGGTTTCCTTTCTCAGTTTCCTTTTCAACTAGGGTCCATATCAAAAAATACAAGCTTTGAAATCATGAGTTCCTGCACAAAAGTCACTGTATAAATTCAGATCTTTCTTTATGTGTCTCTCGACTATGAGTGCTGGCAGGCCATCAGTCAGAGAGAGTTACAGCCTTCAACCATTCCCCACACATATGCACTTCTGACCAGGAGTAATTGGATAGGAATCAGGAGCAAGAGCCCTGATTAATTTTCCTCTCTCTAATGTAGGGGTGCTAAGGCCAGTTGAATCACCCCATTGACAACCCTGGGTGAGATTGCCTCACTTAACTTAAATCTAGTTAGTTGGTTGATAGTGCTGGGGACTACATGAAGTGACTCATTAATGAGCAAGCTGTAGAGGGATCTTGCCATAAACTAAAGCATCTGATAGCTGAGATGAGCCCAATTGTAGCTTGGTAAATGGGATAAGTTCAGCAGCCAGGGCTATGCCAGATAAATCATGCTCTCTGTTTTTATCACTTTCATTGGTAAAGTGGAAACTTGAAGCTGCTGACACCAAGGGTAATCATTAGTGAACTGCGTCAGACTTGGCCTAGATCCAACATGTTGCAGTTCACTAGGCCCAGTTCTGCAGCAGAGCTTGCAATGTGTTAAAACAAATAGGTAATCCTACCCACAGGAAGCTGAAGAGCCTTGGACTTTGCTGTTTGCACCTGATGAAACTCATTCATATGCCTATGGAATTTGGTCATTGGTCACACCCCAATGTCATGTAGCATTGGTCACACCCCAATGTCATGTAGCAAGAAGAACACAGGCTGTGAAATTCCATGGATGTTCTAGCTGTCTCTCACCATTACTCCATTGAGAGACCAGAGGGATCCACAGCGGAATATTGCAAAAAACTGACAAGGGTCATTCACACCACTTCCCTTGAAGCTCCACATTTAGTGTGGAAGACCCATATAAACCTCACATTTAAGGATTGTTCAAACATTCATCACCCCAGTGATGTTTTTGGCATTCCTTACTTCAATGATTCTCTGCAGTTATTCTGCCCATGATTGTCTGCCTGATTAACCTTGCGTTCTTAGAAATACTTCTGTGGAAGGCAATATGTAGAATTAAAGGGATTCTCCATAGGTGATGGTGGGAAATAATAGGTTAGACCAGATACTCAGACCCAGAAAACTGGAAAGAATGGGGAGAATTCAGGGAAAATGTGACTTCGGTATATTTTTAAATTGTATCAGGAAATGCTAAATGGATATAATTTATAGTCTCCAGCATTCATAACTTCTTAAAGGAGGCAACAGGCCTTTCACCTGGAGCAGGACCAGCATCCTCTACCTGGGTGTCCATCTCTGCCCTGCCGAGGAATCCTGGCCGGCGAACTGGCAGGAACTGGAGACGAAAGTCACCGCTCGCCTGCGGCGCTGGACAGGACTGCTCCGAGTGCTGTCTTACCGAGGTCGAGTTCTGGTCATTATCCAGCTGATCGCCGCCATGTTGTGGTATCGGCTGGTCACTTTGACCCCTCCCCCAGACTTTGTTGTAAAAATCCAGAGAATGCTAGTCGACTTCTTCTGGGAAAAAAGATTGCACTGGGTCGCTGCTGAGGTTCTGAGTCTCCCGCTTAGGGAGGGCGGTCAGGCGCTAGTGTGCCTACGCACGCAGGTGGCGACTTTCCGTCTTCAGACCCTGCAGCGATACCTTTACATCGAGCCTTCTCCGAGATGGTGTGCCCTGGAGACGTATTTCTTCCGCCAGGTGCGCGGCCTGAATTATGACGTGCAGCTCCTGTTTATAGAGCAGAGGGGCCTCGGTGGCTCCTTACAGGCGTTGCCCGTCTTTTACCAGGACCTGATCAAAGTCTGGAACGTGGTCGCCTCGCGACGCAGCTCTCCCCCGTCAGGAGTAGCGGCTATCGTCAGAGAGCCGCTGCTCAGGAATCCGCCCTTCCGTCCCTTTCAGTGGCTGGCGGAGAGGAGGGCTGTGGCTGCCGGGGTGACCAGGATCGGGGACGTGCTGGGTGGCGGAGGACTGGGCTGGATGCTCCCGCAGGAGTTGGCGTGCCGAGCGTCAGTGAGTGTCCAGGTCGCAGCCGATGCCATCCAAGACCTAAGGACGGTCGTGCTCGGACCCCAAGTCATTTTAGGTCTCGAGGTGGCCCAGGTGCGCGGTGGTCTTCCGTCTGAACGTTCCCCTGTTCGGACGGAATTCCACATTGGCCCCAAGCCCCGAACCCTCCCTCGGGTGCCGGTGCCCCGCAATAATATGAGCCGCCTCGGGGACATGCCCTCCGTGCCATTTGGCACGGCGCGGAGGAGTTTTCTGTACGGACTGCTGCTGCACACCTTCCATTTTCTCGCCCTGGTCCGCCGCCCGGACACGCCCTGGCGTGCCTTGTTGCCGTCCGGCGGCGGAGGCCCCCGATGGGAGGCCCTCTATGGAGGTGTTCTCCCTCTTTCTATCGGGGACCTGGGTTGGAGGGTGTTGCATGCAGCAGTCCCCTACAATAGGAGGATGTTTAGGTTCACGGACTCCCGGGACACTTGCCCTTTTTGCGGTCTCGTGGAGTCCGTGGACCATGCATATATAGGATGTCTTAGGCTGCACTCCCTTTTTAGTTATTTAAAAAATCTTTTGTTACTATTTTGTTTGCACTTCAGTCCCACGCTCCTGATCTACGGACACCCGGTGTGGAAGGGGGTCGGGAAGGAGGAGGACCTCCTCGTGAACCTGCTCCTGGGCCTGGCCAAGTTGGCCATCAACAGGTCCAGGCAGCGGGCGATCGACGGGGGAGTCCCGCCCGATTGTTTGTCCCTCTTCCGCGGCTACGTTCGTGGCCGGATGTCCCTGGAAAGGGAGCACGCGATGTTTGCCGGCACCATCGAGGCCTTCCGTGCCCGGTGGGCACCGCGGGGACTGGGGTATTTTGTTGACCCCTTTAATCACATTTTGGTTTAATGTTTGTAAGCTTCCTTTAAACTTTGTCCTTGGTTTTACAGCTGACCTGAATTAGGGGCTGTGCTTGATTTACCCCTTGTTATTGTTAATTTAGTTAATTGTTTTGACTCCAAAAGAGTTACAACTTGTATCTGATAGTCAGGTCCCGATGTTATTGAATCGAGCCGCTAAAACTTCTAACATTTTGCCACCACAGGTGACCTTCCGGAATGAGGCCACTCAGGAATACCTATACTACATTGTAAACATTAAATCCATATCTCCTGGCCTAAATGGCACCATTGAGTTGGTGGCAGCAGTTCGCCAGAGCACTACCGGGACTGTGGCAGTTGAGAATCCATTAACCGTCCCCACTGTATTCATCACTGAATGTAAAATCTCAGACATCTCTTTCCCAACACAGCTCATTGTCCCACCACAGGCTAAGGTAAGAACACCAGGGACAGGGAGCCGGGTCGTCGGTACAGGGAGCTGGGCCGTCGGGACAGGGAGTCAGGCCGTTGAGACGGGAAGTCAGGTCTTCGGGACAGGGAGTCGGGTCGGGAAAGGGAGTTGGGTCTTCGGGACAGGGAGTTGGGCCATTGGGACAGGGAGCCGGGCCGTCGGGACAGGGAGTCGGGTTTTCGGGACAGGGAGCCGGGTCGTTGGGACAGGGAGCCGGGCCTTCGGGACAGGGAGCCGGGCCGTCGGGACAGAGAGCCGGGCCGTCGGGACAGAGAGCCGGGCCGTCGGGACAGGGAGCCGGGCCGTAAAGACAGGGAGTCAGGCTGTCGGGACAGGGAGTCGGGTCTTTGGGACAGGGAGTCGGGTCTTCGGGACAGGGAGTCGGGTCTTCGGGACAGGGAGTAGGGTCTTCGGGACAGGGAGTCAAGCTGTCGGGACAGGGAGTCGGGTCTTCGGGACAGGGAATTGGGTCGGGACAGGGAGTCGGGCCGTTGGGACAGGGAGCCGGGTCTTCGGGACAGGGAGCCGGGCCGTCGGGACAGGGAGTCGGGTCTTCGGGACAGGGAGCCGGGCCGTCGGGACAGGGAGTCGGGTCGGGACAGGGAGTCGGGCCGTCGGGACAGGGAATCGGTTCGGGATAGGGAGTCGGGTCGTCGGGATAGGGAGTCGGGTCATCAGGACAGGGAGTCGGGTCTTCGGGACAGGGAGTCGGGTTGGGATAGGGAGTCGGGCCGTCGGGACAGGGAGTCGGGTCGTCGGGACAGGGAGTCGGGTCTTCGGGACAGGGAGTCGGGTCTTCGGGACAGGGAGTTGGGTTGGGACAGGGAGTCGGGTCTTCAGGACAGGGAGTTGGGTTGGGACAGGGAGTCGGGTCTTCGGGACAGGGAGTTGGGTTGGGACAGGGAGTCGGGTCTTCGGGACAGGGAGTCGGGTCTTCGGGACAGGGAGTTGGGTTGGGACAGGGAGTCGGGTTGGGTCAGGGAGTCAGGTCTTCGGGACAGGGAGTCGGGTTGGGCAGGGAGTCAGGTCTCCGGGACAGGGAGTCGGGACTTCGAGACAAAGAGTTGGGTCGGGACAGGGAGTCGGGTCTTCGGGACAAGGAGTCGGGCCGTCGGGAAAGGGAAGTCGGGTCGTCGGGACAGGGAGTCGGGTCGTCGGGACAGGGAGTCGGGTCTTCGGGACAGGGAGTCGGGCCGTCGGGAAAGGGAATTGGGCCGTCGGGACAGGGAGTCGGGTCGTCAGGACAGGGAGTCGGGTCTTCGGGACAGGGAGTCGGGTTGGGATAGGGAGTCGGGCTGTCGGGACAGGGAGTCGGGTCGTCGGGACAGGGAGTCGGGTCGTCGGGACAGGGAGTCGGGTCGTCGGGACAGGGAGTCGGGTCTTCGGGACAGGGAGTTGGGTTAGGACAAGGAGTCGGGTCTTCGGGACAGGGAGTTGGGTTGGGACAGGGAGTCGGGTCTTCGGGACAGGGAGTTGGGTTGGGACAGGGAGTCGGGTCTTCGGGACAGGGAGTCGGGTCTTCGGGACAGGGAGTCGGGTCTTCGGGACAGGGAGTTGGGTTGGGACAGGGAGTCGGGTTGGGTCAGGGAGTCAGGTCTTCGGGACAGGGAGTCGGGTTGGGCAGGGAGTCAGGTCTCCGGGACAGGGAGCCGGGACTTCGAGACAAAGAGTTGGGTCGGGACAGGGAGTCGGGTCTTCGGGACAAGGAGTCGGGCCGTCGGGAAAGGGAAGTCGGGCCGTCGGGACAGGGAGTCGGGTCTTCGGGACAGGGAGTCGGGCCGTCGGGAAAGGGAATCGGGCCGTCGGGACAGGGAGTCGGGTCGTCGGGACAGCGAGCCGGGTCTTCGGGACAGAGAGTTGGGCCGTCGGGACAGGGAGTCAGGTCGTCGGGATAGGGAGTCGGGACAGGGAGTCAGGTCGTCGGGATAGGGAGTCGGGACAGGGAGTCGGGTCGTCGGGACTGGGCGTTGGGTCGTCGGGACAGGGAGTCGGGTCGGGACAGGGAATCGGGACAGGAGTCGGGTCGTCAGGACAGGGAGTGGGGTCATGACAGGGAGTCGGGCCGTCAGGACAGGGAGTCGGGTTGGGTCAGGGAGGCGGGTCTTCGGGACAGGGAGTCAGGCCGTCGGGACAGAGAGCCGGGTCTTCGGGACAGGGAGTCGGGTCTTCGGGACAGGGAGTCGCGTCTTCGGGCAGGGAGCCGGGCCGTCGGGACAGGGAGCCGGGCTGTCAGGACAGGAAGGCGGGTCTTCGGGACAGGGAGCCGGGCCGTCGGGACAGGGAGTCAGGTCTTCAAGACAGGGAGTCGGGTCGGGACCGGGAGTCCGGTCTTCGGGACAAGGAGTTGGGTCGGGACAGGGAGTCGGGTCTTCGGGACAGGGAGTCGCGTCTTCGGGCAGGGAGCCGGGCCGTCGGGACAGGGAGCCGGGCTGTCAGGACAGGAAGGCGGGTCTTCGGGACAGGGAGCCGGGCCGTCGGGACAGGGAGTCAGGTCTTCAAGACAGGGAGTCGGGTCGGGACCGGGAGTCCGGTCTTCGGGACAAGGAGTTGGGTCGGGACAGGGAGTCGGGTCGTTGGGACAGGGAGCCGGGTCTTCGGGACAGGGAGCCGGGCCGTCGGGACAGGGAGTCGGGTCTTCGGGATAGGGAGCCGGGCCATTGTGACAGGGAGTCGGGTCGGGTCGGGACAGGGAGTCGGGTCGGGACGGGGAGTCGGGTCGTTGGAACAGGGAGCCGGGTCTTCGGGACAGGGAGTCGGGTCTTCGGGACAGGGAGCCGGGCCGTCGGGACAGGGAGTTGGATCGGGACAGGGAGACGGGCCGTCGGGACAGGGAGTCGGTTCGGGACAGGGAGTCGGTTCGGGACACGGAGTCGGGCCGTCGGGACAGGGAGTCGGGTCTTCGGGACAGGGAGTCGGGTCGGGAGTAGTCGGGCTGTTGGGACAGGGAGTCGGGTCTTCGAGACAGGGAGTCGTGTCGGGACAGGGAGTCCAGTCTTCGGGACAAGGAGTCGGGTTGGGACAGGGAGACGGGTCTTCGGCGCAAGGAGTCGGGTCAGGACAGGGAGTCGGGCCTTCGGGACAGGGAGTCGGATCTTCAGGACAGGAAGTCGGATGGGACAGGGAGTCGGGTCTTCGGGACAGGGAGTGGGGTCGGGACAGGGAGCCGGGTCTTCGGGACAGGGAGTCGGGTCTTTGGGACAGGGAGTCGGGTCTTCGGGACAGGGATTCGGGTTGGGATAGGGAGTCGGGCCGTCGGGACAGGGAGCCAGGCCGTCGGGACAGGGAGCCAAGCTGTTGGGACAGGGAGTCGGGTCTTCGGGACAGGGAGCTGGGCCGTCGGGACAGGGAGTCAGGCTGTCGAGACAGGGAGTCGGGTCTTTGGGACAGGGAGTCGGGTCTTCGGGACCGGGAGTTGGACTGTCGGGACAGGGAGCCGGGTCATCGGGACAGGGAGCCAGGTCTTCGGGACAGGGAGTCAGGTCGGGACAGGGAGCCAGGTCTTTGGGACAGGGAGTCGGGTCAGGACAGGGAGCCGGGTCTTCGGGACAGGGAGTCGGGTTGGGCAGGGAGTCAGGTCTTCGGGACAGGGAATTGGGTCTTCGAGACAGAGAGTTGGGTCGGGACAGGGAGTCGGCTTTTTGGGACAGGGAGCCGGGCCATCGGGACAGGGAGCCGGGCCGTCGGGACAGGGAGCCGGGTCGTCGGGACAGGGAGCCGGGTCGTCGGGACAGGGAGCCGGGTCTTCGGGACAGAGAGTCGGGTCTTCGGGACAGAGAGTCGGGCCGTCGGGACAGAGAGTCGGGTCGGGACAGGGAGTCGGGCCGTCGGGACAGGGAGTCAGGCCGTCGGGACAGGGAGTCAGGCCGTCGGGACAGGGAGTTGGGTCGGGACAGGGAGTCATGTCGTCGGGATAGGGAGTCGGGACAGAGAGTCGGCTCGTCGGGACTGGGCGTCGGGTCGTCGGGACAGGGAGTCGGGTCGGGACAGGGAGTCGGGACAGGGAGTCGGGTCGTCAGGACAGGGAGTCGGGCCGTCGGGACAGGGAGTCGGGTCGTCGGGACAGGGAGTCGGGTCTTCGGGTCAGGGAGTTGGGTCATCGGGACATGGCGTCGAGTCATCGGGATAGGGGGTCGCGTCGTGACAGGGAGTCGGGTCGTGACAGGGAGTCGGGTCGTCGGGACAGGGATTCGGGTCGTGACAGGGAGTCGGGTCGTCGGGATAGGGAGTCGGGTCTTCGGGATAGTGAGTCGGGTCGGGACAGGGAGTCGGGTCTTCGGGATAGGGAGTCGGGTCTTCGGGATAGTGAGTCGGGTCGGGACAGGGAGTCGGGTCGTCGGGACAGGAAGTCGGGTCGTCGGGGCAGGGAGTCGGGTCGTGACAGGGAGTCGGGTCGTCGGGACAGGGAGTCCGGTTGGGACAGGGAGTCGTGTTGTCGGGTCAGGGAGCGGGTCGTCGGGACAGTGAGTCGGGTCGAGACAGTGAGTCGGGTCGGGACAGGGCGTCGGGTCGTTGGGACAGGGAATTGAGTCAACGAGACGGGGAATTGGGTTGTCGGGACTGAGAGCTAGGTTGCTGGGACAGGCAACCTAATAATATAAGAGACAGGAGTGGACTCGGTTCAATCAACCCTTTGAGCCTGCTCCACCATTCAGTAGGATCATGGCTGATCTGAGTGTGCCCTTAACTTCACTTTCCTGCCTGTTCCCCATAACCCTTGTCCCCATTTTGTTAATTTGGCTTATTTGGTTGGCTTTAAAAGAGCTAACCCTTGTCTCCCTTGTTGATCAAACACCTGTCTAATTCAACTTTGAATATATTCAATGACCCAGCCTCCACTGCTCACTGAGGAAGAGAACTTCAAAGATTAACAACCCAATGAGAGGGACCCAAGAGGGAAACCACCCTCTCAGCATCTACCCTGTCAAGCCCCCTCAGTACCTCATATGTTTCAATAAGATCACCTCTCATTCTTAAGCATGAGTATAGGCCCAACCTACTCAAGCTTTCCTCATAAGAAATCCTTTCATCCCAGGAATCAGTCTGGTGAACCTTCTCTGAACTGCTTCCAATGCAAGTATGTCCCTCCTGACAACGCCCTGGAAGAGTGCAGTCCAGATCAGAGCAACCTTGGGCAAGAAATTGGAAAAGGGGAAAACAGCAAAGTGTAGAAATGTACTCTTTAAAGGTGATTCTGTATTTAGGGCAACAGACAGGCATTTCTGGAACTGCTATCATGCGTTCTGTATGGTGTGTTGCCTCTATGTGCCAGGCTAAAGGGCATCACAGAGAGAGTACAGAATATTCTGCAGGGGAAGAGAATGAGCCAGGAGTTGTGGTATTTGTTGATGTCAACAACAAAAAGAGGGAAGGTATTGAGATCAATACCTTCAGACTTTAAGGAGTTAGGGAGGAAGTTGATGGAATGAGAAATTTCTGCCATTTGAAGGAATTCCGACTTTTGGAAAATGGAATTCTGTCCTGTAATTTTTTTTCGGGAGCCATCACTCAGCTCCTCTCTTTTGAATCCGCCACTATTCTGATAGACTTTCTACGCGTGGAGAGGCAGAGGCCACACCCTGAGTAGCTGCTGCTCCCATGTTGTGCATGGAGGGCAGGTTGTGATGTGGCCATAAGGAATCTGCACGGGGATATAGACAGGTTGAGTGAGTGGGCAAAAGCTTGGCAGATGGAGTTTAATGTAGGAAAGTGTGAGGTCATGCACTTTGGTAGGAAGAATCAAAAGGCAGACTATTAGTTAAATGGAGAGAGACTCCAAAAAAGTGCAACACAGAGGGATCTGGGTGTTCTTGTGCATGAAACACAAAAAGTTAGCATGCAGGTACAGTAAGTAATTAAGAAGGCAAATGGAATTTTGGCCTGTATTGCTGGGGGGTTGGAGTTTAAAAATAGGGAAGTCTTATTACAACTATACAGGGTGTTGGTGAGACCGCACCTGGAGTATTGTGTACAGTTTTGGTCCCTGTATTTAATAAAGGATATACTGGCATTGGAGGCAGTTCAAAAGAGATTCACTAGGCTGATTCCTGGGATGAAGGGGTTGACTTATCAAGAACGGCTAAACAGGTTAGGCCTTTGTTCATTAGAGTTTAGAAGAATAAGGGGTGACCTTATTGAAACGTACAAGATTCTGAGGGGACTTGACAGGGTAGGTGTTGAAAAAACGTTTCCATTTGTGGGGGAATCTAGAACTAGGGGGCATAGTTTTGAAATAATGGGTCTCCCATGTAAGGTGCAGATAATGGGAATTTCTTCTCTGAGGGTTGTTATTCTTTGGAATTCTTTTCCCCAGTGAGCATTGGAGGCTGGGTCAGCGAATATATTCAAGGATGAGTTGGACAGACTTTTGATTGACAAGAATGTTAAGGGTTATGGGGGTAGAGGGAGGCAGGAAAGTACGGCTAAGGTCACAATCAGATCAGTCATCATATTGCATGGCAGAGCAGGCTCAAGGAGCGAACGGCCTACTTCTGCTCCTCTTTCTTATGTTCTTGTGTATTATGGTGCATTCGCACTGTAAGTATAGCACTGGAGCAAAGACGTTTAAGATGTGTGTGGCTGACTCTCACACCATTTAGAGCATTTAATCCCATTCAGCTAGTTTGAGTTATTTAGAAGACAATCAGCAACAAAGGAACAAGCTAAAATGATGAACAAAAACTAAAAGACCAAGCACAATGTTTTCATTATTACAGCGTCATTTTTCACTCGTCTGCAGTGACAAGGTAGACAAAAATGGAGGAGGCACAGTAGAAAATGCAGGAAATATTTCAGAGAACCAGGGAATTTCTGGATCCCAATCTAGGAACACTGCAAGTCCTAGCCAGCTGGCTATACTGACCTGCAGCTAACTTGGTGCGTGAGTGAATCCAGCTGTCACCAAGTCAGAAGATGCAGATCAACAGGGAGACTGCAAACCAGGTCATTCCTACATGGACCTTATTTCACATCTGCCCATCTGGTCACCAAAAATGAAACCATGTCGAACGTTTCCAACACATTCATGAGAAAACAGCCAATGCAAAATGAAGGTGTCCCTGAGAAAAATCTTACACCTCAAGAAAGTGATACTTAGCAGGACAGCACACCTTGGCAATTGGGATCTGCATCTTCATGTGTGGGTGTAACCCTGTCTTGTCAGGAGTGCCACCTGCTCCAGAGATGTCCTTCTCCTCCCGTCCACCCCGTCTACTGTTTAAGCCCTGGGGTAATCAGACTGTAGGGGTAGATTCCTCCGCCTCTTCCAAGAAGTTGTGTCAAACTAGAGGAGAAGCAAGGTGGACAATAGAGGGCTCTCTGTGGATGGAGGAGGAAAGCAGCCATCACTGCCTGAAAAGAAATATGTACTTTGTTGACTTGAAACTTTTATTTGTGCCAATTGGGGCCCTGTTCATGGCCATACTCTCATAGTGCTAGCCTCTCTGGGCCTGTACTATTACTAAGTCTCTCTGATGAGCTTTGAATGCAGGATCCTGGGGCCTAGTAGGTGGTTCCTGCATCCAGCATTCAAATAGGGAGTTGGGAAACAGAAAGAACTATGACAGAGGTTGTTTTCCCTGATGTTAACCTAATTTACATGAGAATCTCCTATATGGGAGGCTGGTTCTGACCACCAGAAAATAGAGGCAGTGGGAGGTGAGGATGTGGAGCTGGGTTGTGTGGGTTGGTGGTGTTGCGGGGAAGAGCATGCACAAAGATTCTGGTTCATTCAGAACCTGATGCAACCTCTCTAACAATCGGGGTGCTACTGGTAGGATTTCCTGGTGGATTTTTGTTGAAACTCACTGTACTGCTTTCCCTCCATAGGGTATACTGAGTTTTGAATATCAACCTTTGAAAGTGGGCGAAAGCACCGGGCGCCTCATGTTGAACAGCAGTGAGTTAGGGGTCTACTATTATGACCTGATCCTGAAAGCCAAGCCAGCAGGGCTTGAGAAACCCCTCCACTTCCGGACCACTTTTGGTACCAGCCAGACCCTCAGTGCAAAGTTCACGAACCACTCCCGCCAGAAGGTTGAGTTCTCATGCAAGGTAGGTTCTAGATGCAGCAGGGTGTTTATTGAAGACTTTGAGACTTTGGCCTGGGCCAGTAGCTGTACTACAATTTCAGCAGGGGCGTAGAGGCAGTAGGTCATGGGTTCAAGATTCACTCCAGAGACTTGAGCTCCTAATCCATGCTGACACTCCAGTGCAGCACTAAGGGAGTGCTGTACTGTTGGATGTGCCATCTTTCAGATGAGACATTTAACCGAAGTCCTGTCTGCCTCCTCGGGTGAACATAAAAGATCGCATAGTCATCAATTCAAAGAAAAGTAGGAGAGTTCTCCCCAATATTTATTAATCAACCTACATCACTGAATCATATTATCTGGTCATTTATCTCATTGCTGTTTGTGGGATCTTGCTGTGCAAAACTTGACTGTTGCAATTCCCATATTATAGCTTCAAAAACTGTTTGGCTGTAAAACAAATTAAGCCATTCTGAGATGGTGATAGCCTCTATACAAATGCATCTCTTTTATAATCACATTAGGCTCCACGTTTGAAGAGGAATTTTATCTCTCATTTTCCATTAATTTTCCAATAACAGTTTGGATGAACATTCTTTCTTCTCCACACGCCAAACCTTCTCTAAAATATCCATATCTCTCATTAATTGCGGTAGCAGCCCACAATCCCACCAGTCATTAGCCTGTTCAATATAGAACACATGAGTTTGAGAAACAAAGCAGAGCACAAAAAGGCATTAAGTCCAACAAGCCTGAAACAAAAACAAAAATAGCTGGAAAAACTCAGCAGGCTTGACAGCATCTGCGGAGAGGTACACAGTTAATGTTTCGAGTCCGAATGACTCTTCATCAGAACTGAACAGAAGTCCAACAAGCCTGCCTGTTTCTTTATAGATTCATCATAGGAACCGAAAGAGGCCAATGAAGCCTTTTGTGAAATGCAATTAGATCATGGTTGATCCATGTCTTAACTCCATTTACCCACCTTGGTTCCCTATCCCTGAATAGCCTTGCCTGTCAACAGCTTATCTTTTTCAGTTTTGACATTTTCAATTTGACATTTTCAATTTGATCTAACCTCAACAGTTCTCTCAGCGAGAGAGTTCCAGATTTCCATTACTCTGTGTGAAGAACCTCAACTGTTTGCCTTTTCATCATACCCTTCAACCCTTTGGAAGTACACTTAATCGTCACTTGACTCCATTTATAGTATGAGTGCTCGGCCCTGCTAACTTGTCCCTCAACCTTATTACCCCCTGATGAAAAGGTCTTGTCTGACTTTCCTCTTTTCTCCTGACTTGATTTTTAACTTGTGCCTCCTGATGTTCTATTCTAGATCACTTCAGCATACAGCCTTTGGATCACCGAGAACTTTTGGTGACAATCAGGCACGCCAGGTTATGAGGGACAATTTATACATATGAACCCTCCCAGGATAGAGCCTCACCCAACCAAATCCCAGGATGGGAAATCATGGTGGATCATATGTGATCTCTTTCTAAATGCCCTAGCAAGGGAGATTCTAATCAGGACCTGTACATTTGGAAAATAAATTCTATAGATTCCAGCATTGCACCTATTAGCGTAGCTCTTTATTTCCATAAGGATGGACCCTTGCTTTCCCCACCATGTCCAGTACTTTCCTACTCACCTTCACTTTCCCCTTCCCACTCTCACTCTCCCCATCCCATACTTCCCTGCCCATCCACTCTAATGCTCTTCCATCTGCACTCACTTTCCCCTTCCCACCCAACTTCACTCTCCTGCCAATCTTGCATTCCCCTGCCATCCCACAGTCTCCTGCCCATCCCACCCAACCCTCACTCTCTCCTGCCTGCCCCCCACCCTTCTCCCCCCCCCCCCCCCCCCATCCACCCCAGGGTGAAATTGGGACCAGTGGTGCCATCTTTTCACCCAATTTCACTGTTTTAATTGATGTTGCCATTGGTTTTGTTCATCCCTCGAATAGTTTAGATTGGCTAAACTTCCCTTGCAATTTGTGGGACTGCCCCCCCTCCCAAAAGGAGAAGAGTATCCTTGTTGAGAGATTGATGTTACATATGAGTCTTGTAGGGTTCTGTAGAACATCAGGATACTGTTTCTGCTTATACAGTCTGCATTTCGATCCACTCTACATCGATGTGATGAAAACCTCTATCCAGGTGTAAAGGTGCGTGGTGAACTGAGTTTGGACAGAAAGAAAACTTCACAAAGATTTAACATTCATTGGCACTGGATCATGAATCTCCTTCAAGAGACCACAAAGTTGCAGGGAGAATGTTCTTATAGATGTTGGGACAGAATAGGAGCTGTGCTCTGCATGTAGACTGTGTCAGTTCTGCAAGGAGATGATGCAGAATGGGTGCAGAATTAGGGTAGTTTTCTATTCTCCAGCACATTAATGATTTCAAAATGGGCCAAATAAAGGTTCCTTTTTTAATTTTAATTTTTGCTTGCAATTGGAATTTCTGATGCCATGGAACATTGTCGATCAGGTTGCTTGTAAATTTGCCAAGCTCTCTGGTATCCTGGATATACCAAACTGATTCAGTTGTTTCTTCCTTAGGTTGATAGTCCTGAATTCTTCGTGGACAAAAGCATCATAGCATCACAAGCCTCACCAGGAGGTTCAGAGATTGGAGTGGAGGTAGCCTATGAGCCTCTACAGGTGGGAGAGTCCAGAACAACTCTCAACATCACCTCTCCTGTTGGAGGCGACTACAACATCCCCCTCTTTGGAGTGTGTTTACCTGCCAAACCTCAAGGTCCCTTCTCAATTCGAGCTGGATCTAGTGCTTCCATTCCATTTAAGAATATTTTCCCGCAAGCAACCATTTTCTCTTTCCAAGTGGACAATCCAGCATTTGTTTGCAAGCCAACCGAGACACTCCGTGGTAAGAAAAACCATGTTGTGGTTGTCAGCTTCGAAGCAGCTGCAAGTATTTCCAAATACCCTGCCACTGGTAGGTTGATCATCTCATGCCCACAGTCTGCAGGAAATGGAACGGTGACGTCTTGGATCTATTACCTCAAAGGCATTACTCCAGAGAAGTAGGAGGGGAAACTAAGCCTGGTGACCTCCTGCTTAAAGCACATTCTTTTCCAAAGTCTCCAAATTTTTCATAAACTCAGTCAATGTTCTATCACTTTATTTGTGTAGAGTTTGCTTATTGATCTGTTTATATGATTCACCAAGCAGTAACACATAGAGCTGTGAGATGTCATCTCTTTATCCAGTGATGCTTGAAATTATAAGGGTGATCTTAGCCTGGGCAATTCTACTGTCTGGGGCCATCTCAACTGGGCAAAGGGCCAAGGGATCATTTTAAATCTGATGAGTGCTGGTGCCAGTTTGCTACTTATACCACTTAAAGACCACCTAGAGATGTCATATCCGTTAACAAACCGAGATAGTAATCAGCCTCAGTCTAAGCAACTATTTTATTCTTCATCAATAGGTCAAACTGTAAAATACAGGATTTTATTTATGTACTTACGCTTCATATTCAAGTTCCAGCAGGATATTTTGTTAACTACTTCCCCAATGTGCCTTACCTCCACACAGGCTCGGAGCAATTATCAATTATTTCAGAGATTCTGGTTCAAGTTACAGGACCAGACTCCCTCTTATTCTGTCTCCATTCCTCATTTGTGGCTTTGAAAATCGAGATAATAAAATTTCTCAAATATATTATGTGTGAAACATTTTGGGATGTTCCTGCACAATGTTGCAACAAAAATGCAGGTTCATCTTTCTTTTATAGGTTGGACCTGCAGCCCTTTTCCCTGAATATGTTAAGCACCAAAACTGAGAGCTAGGATAATTTCTCCCCTTCCTATTTGCTACTTTGAATATCAAAACATCAGAATGGGTGGGCTTGTGCCCTGCTTGTACTCATTTCCTTTAACATCCTCCACTGTCCTATCAATTCTTAGCAAGGTCTGTGGGAGTGTCCCAGCAATGACTCTCAGCCCCTCCCTTCCTTGAGGATGTCAAAGATCTTGTTGGATGCTTCCCAATGGTGGTGTGCATGAAACTGGGAGCTCATTGTAATAATTTAGCCACAGAGCTTTGCCTCTGGCAATAATCCAATCTTTGATGTTTCCTCATTAAATTCTAGTTTGTCAGATATGTGACAGAGAGAAAATGTACTGGTTAAAGGAGCTGGAAGAGAAACCTACCACTGGCTTCTTACAATGTCCTCAGCATTATTCCCACAGTAAAGTTCATATGCTACATAGATGGACTGCAGTGTTATATTTTAACAAGCCTACCAGCTCCTGGTGAGGGGACACTGATGACCTCTTCTGATAATTGCTGAAATCATTTCCTGTGCAATGACCATTAAGTGCAGAAATGAGATTATTTGGTAGGTTTAGTGGCCAAATCTTAACTTCTATGCGGGTGTTTAACAGCTAATACTGTCTCCTTGCCCACTGTTTCACATTTTCTCACTGCAGTGCCTCAGCCACTTAGCCATGTACCTTTAATCAGGCAGCAGCCCCTCTTGAGATGGTTTGTGAGGGAGGCATAGTGTTTGGTTCAGCCCTTTCCACCCATTATAATCTTTGCATCCTTTCATGTATAACACACATCTTTTCTAAATCTATTGGCTTTTGTTGACATTGTGCCATTCTGTTGTACGCAAATGATTTTTATCTTTTGAATAAACCTTGTTCTATGACTGTAGGCATGGGATGTTGTCCTTTCTTGGATAGTGTGAATAGTGTGCTCTAATCCACTTGATAATCTGAAGAGTGCAGCATTTCCCATTTTACCCACAGTGACCTGTTTGCAGCAAGCTCTTTACTGGGAATGGCTGCACAGTGTGGCTATGAGTGGGGATGTCACAATATAAAGCTACAGGTACACGCTACCTGCACCCATTGGGAGCAGCCCCAGAATATGAGATGTGGACATGAAGCTACAATTCTCCATCCAATGATCTCATTTCAGAATCATTCTTTTCATCTTTTCTTTTGTCAAATTTGTTCTTATAAAGGTGAGCAAGGTGAGTGCTGAGGTATTCACTTCAAAAGGACGTAGGCAAGTTGGCAGAATGGACAGATGGGTGGCAGATGATGTTCAAAACGGAGAAATGTGAAGTGATTAATTTTAGTAGGAAGAACATGGAAAGACAATATAAAATGAGGGGTACAGCTCTAAAGGGGGAGCAGAGGGACCTAAGTGTATATGTGCATAAGTCATTGAAGGTGGCAAGACAGGTTGGGAGAATAGTTAATAAAGCATTCAGAATCCTAGGCTTTATTAATAAGGGTGTAGAGTATAAGAGCAAGGAAGTTATGGTGAACTTGTATAAGTCACTAGGTTGGTCTCAACTGGAGTATTATGTCCAGTTCTGGGCAGTACACTTTATGAAAGATGTGAAGGCATTGGAGAGAGTACAGTAAAGATTCATGAGAATGGTTCCAGTGACGAGGAACTTCAGTTATGAAGATAGATTGGAGAATTGGGACTGTTTTCCTTGGAGAAGATTAAGAGGAGATTTGATACAAGTATTCAAAATCATGAGGGACCTGGGCAGAGTAGCTAGGGAAAAACTGTTCCCACTCATGAAAGGATGGAGAACGAGAGAGCACAGATTGAAAGTAATCGGCAGAAGAAGCAAAAGCGATATGAGAAAAAACTTCTTCAAGCAGTGAGTAGTTAGGGTTTGGAATACACAATCTGAGTTTGTGGAGAAGGGGAGGCGGTGAGGTAGTGGTATTGTCACTGGACTAGTAATCCAGAGACCCAGGGTAATGCTCTGGGGACCTGGATTCGAATCCCACCACGGCAGATGGTGGAATTTGAATTCAATAAAAATCTAGAATTAAAAGTCTAACAATGACCATGAAACCATTGTCGATTATTGTCAAAACCCACCTAGTTCACTAATGCCCCTTTAGAGAAGGAAATCTGCTGTCCTTACCTGGTCTGGTCTACATTTGACTCCAGATCTACAGCAATGTGATTGACTGTTAAGATCCTCCTTACTAACACCTGGGGGCTTGTGCCAAAATTGGGAGAGCTGTCCCACAGACCAGTCAAGCAACAGCCTGACAGACATACTCATGGAATAATACATTACGGATAATGTCCCACACACTACCATCACCATCCCTGGTTATGTCCTGTCCCACTGGCAGGACAGAAGTGGCAGCACAGTGGTATATGGTCAGGAGGGAGGTGCCATGGGAGTCCTCAAACTGAGTGGATGAACCAACTTGGCCTCCTCCGGAGGCCCTCAGCATCACAGATGCCAGTCTTCAGCCAATTTGATTCACTCCACATGATATCAAGAAACAGCTGAAGGCACTGGATACTGCAAAGGCTATGGGCCTTGACAATATTCTGGCAATAGTACTGAAGACTTGTGCTCCAGAACTTGCCGTGCCCCTAGCTAAGCTGTTCCAGAAAGGCTAACAGGCCCAGGTGATTGAGGGGGGTCATCCGGCCCCACTGTCTGCCTCTCTTCCGCGGCTACATTCATGGCTGGGTGTCCCTGGAGAGGGAGCAGGTGGTGTCTACTGGCACTGTCAAGGCCTTCTGTGGTTGGTGGGCACTGCAGGGACCGGGGTGCTTTATCAACAGCTTTGATCACATTTTGGTATGATGTTTGTAAGTTTCCTTTGAATTTTATCTTTTGTTTTTACAGTTTCCCTTTAAGGGGATGCCTTTTACTTTGTCCCTGATTTTGTTAATTTAATTTAATGGGTTTTGACTCAAAAGAGTTACAACACTGGTATCTACCCAGCAATGTGGAAAATTGCCCAGGTATGTCCTGTACACAAAAAGCAGGACAAATCCAACCCGGCCAATTACCACCCATCAGTCTACTCTCAATCATCAGTAAAGTGATGGAAGGGCTCATCAACAGTGCTTACAAGCAGCACTTACTCAGCAATAACCTGCTCACTGATGCTCAGTTTGGGTTCCACCAGTGTCACTCAGCTCCTGACCTCATTACAGCCTTGGCTAAAACATGGACAAAAGAGCTGAACTTGAGAGGTGAGGTGATAGTGACTGCCCTTGACATCAAGGCAGCATTTGATCGAGTGTGGCATCAAGGAGCCCTAGCAAAACTGGCGTCAATGAGAATCAGGGGGAAAACTCTCCACTGGTTGGAGTCATACCTAGCACAAAGGAAGATGGTTGTGGTTGTTGGAAGTCAGTCATCTCAGCTCTAGGACATTGCTGCAGGAGTTCCTCAGGGTAGTGTCCTAGGCCCAACCTTCTTCAGCTGCTTCATCAATGACCTTCCTTCCATCATAAGGTCAGAAGTGGGGATGTTCGTTGATAATTGCACCATGTTCGTGACTCCTCATATACTGAAGCATGGACTGCTTCAAATGGTCCAAATGCTGCAAGACCTGGACAATATCCAGGCTTGGGCTGACAAGTGGCAAGTAACATTCATGCCGCACAACTGCCAGGCAATTACCATCCCCAACGAGAGGGGATCTAACCATTGCCCCTTGACATTCATTGGCATTACCATAGCTGAATCCCCTATTATCAACATCTTGTGGGTTACCATTGACCAGAAACTGAACTGGACTAGCCATATAAATACTGGCTACAAGAGCAGGTCAGAGGCTAGGAATCCTGTGGCGAGTAACTCACCTCCTGACTCCCCAAAGCCTGTCCACCAACTACAAGGCACAAGTCAGGGATGTGATGGAATACTCCACACTTGCCTGGATGAGTGCAGCTCCAACATTACTCAAGAAACTCAACACCATCCAGGACAAAGCAGCCCACTTGATTGGCACCCCATCCACAAACATTCACTCCCTCCATCACCAACGAACAGTAGCAGCAGTGTGTATCATCTACAAGATGCACTGCAGGAACTCACCAAGACACCTTAAATACCATCCTGACTTGGAAATATATCCCTGTTTCTTCACTTTTGCTGGGCCAAAATCATGGAATTCCCACCCTAACAGCACTGTGGGTGTACCTACACCACATGGACTGCAGCGGTTCAAGAAGGTAGCTCACCACCACCTTCTCAAGGGCAACTAGGGATGGGCAATAAATGCTGGCCCAGCCAGCGACGCCCACATCCCGTAAATGAGAAAAAAAAAACAGAAGGCAGTTTTGATCGAGATATTCAAAAGACTGTCATCTGAAAAGGAATGATGTTCAGGGTTACGGGGAGGAATGGCACTAGGGTGAATTGCTCTTTTGGAGAACCTGTGCAGACACGATGGGCTGAATGGCCTCCTTATGCACTACAACAATTCTGTGATCCTGTGATTTCAGGTGCCCAGTGTAAACAGGAAGCATTCCCAGATCAGTTGGATGGAGTTTAGCTTACTCTAAATTTCACATTGAATATACCCAGATCAGCTACTGCTTATTGGTTATCTGCTAAAATGTTGTGTAACATGGATGAAAACACCTTCAGCAACAAGAAAACACCAATAATGGGGAAGCTTTCACCGTGGTCTGCTTGACCAATCAGACTAACAGCTCCAAATAAGCAGAAGAAAACCCAACCAATTACACAGGAGACATCATGGCGCAGGAAAACAGTATTGTGATGAGCTCACAGACTGGACTGAATGGACATGGACAGAAGCATGGGGATCTAGGTGGAGGGTGGGGGTGGGGGTGGGGGTGGGGTAGGCCTGTACCGAGAGAAGGAATGAGTCTGGGTAGAGAACAGGGTCTGGAAGGAGACAGCCAGTGTGAATCTGGATGGCGAATGGGAATCCGAGTGGAGAGTGGGGGTTGGGTCTGGGAGGTGATGGTGTAGTGGCATTGTCATTGGACTAGTATTCCAGGGACAATATAAGAATGCTCTGGGGACCTGGGTTCAAATCCCACAATGGCAGATGAATTCAATTTAAAAATCTGGAATTAAAAAGTTTAATAATGACCATAAAACCCACCTGGTTCACTAAAGTCCTTTAGGAAAGGAAATCTGCTGTCCTTACCTGGTCTGCTCTACATGTGACTCCAGACCCACACCAATGAAAAAGGGCAATTAAGGATTGCCTAGCCAGTGATGCCCACTTGCCACGAACATATAAAAAAATTGTTTTATCATGGGACCTTCAGGATGGTAGAAGATGAGCTGAATGGAATAAAAACAGAAAATGCTAGAGAAACACAGCCTTTCAGATAGATGACCTTTCATCAGAGCTGCATGGACCTTGGTCTTCATTTGTCCAGCAATTCCTATGCAATAATTTTTCACCTGGGTGTGAATGGGGTGGAGAGAGGAAATAATGTGATGGGCTGTTCGACAATGATGGGCATCACAGCTGAGCCGGACTGTCACCCAAAGCCGGCAGGAGTCACGGGGTCAGGGTCACAGGGGAATATCCCGGTTCCTGCTGGCCGGTCTGGGGCTGACAACATCTGGTGTATACTCTACTCGGGACCGAGGAGCTGCCCAGTGAACCCATGGAGAGCCGGGCTCTCCAGCGCTGCCGCTGGCATCTGACTGGCAGGCGGGACAAGGCTGCGGCGATTTCCTTCTCAGCAAATGATAACAGCCGGTCTATAATTGACAGTAGCGGTAGCCAATCGGTGACAGTAACCGATGGGAGCAATGGAAGGCGGAGCTATGTGATTAACGGGAGACTGGTCCAATAAAAATGAGGAATGCCATAGGGCGGTGATTGACAGAGAATTGGACCAATCGGATTGAACATGTTCGTAGTGTGGTGATTCACGGGAGATCGGGCAAATCAGAATGAGGAATTCTGCGGGGCAGTGATTGACAGGAGACTGGACCAATAAAAATAAGGGTGTTCCGCTGGGCGGTAATTGACAGCGGATTGGACCAATAAAAGTGAGGGGTTCAGCAGGCCAATGATTAGAGATAGACCCATGGAAGGCGTAGGTATGGTAGGGAGGGGCGGGATGGATGATGCCACATCAAGGCACTGAGAGCGGGTCTGGCAATGGTGCCGGGGAGGGTTCTGGCCAGCGGACAGCCGGGGGCGACGGAGCTGCTGGCCGGGCCGCTGAGCCGGGGATGGGCCTGTATGCCCAGGCTGGGGCCCTGCACCGCCCCCTGCTGCTGGTTGCCCTGGTGACGCTGATGGGCAGCCTGCTGCTGTGGGCAAGCCGGCGCCACCTGCTGCTGTGGCTGGAAAGGCAGGAGCTGAGGGTGGGCATCCTGCTCTTCACCCTGGCATTCACCCTCATCTCCTTCCCCTGGAGCTGGGGATACACCCTGCTCAGCCTGGCACCTGGGTACCTGTATGGCTTCCAGCGGGGGCTGGCAGTGGTGGTTTTGGGGGTGGCGGTGGGCACCCTGTTGGCTCACCTTGTCACCAAGCGCTGCCTGCTGGCATACATGATCACCCTGGTGAGAGGGAATGCCAAACTCAGCACCATCGTCCGAGTGCTAGATGGGACCAGCGGGCTAAAGGTGGTCTTCCTGGCGAGGCTGACGCCCATCCCCTTTGGACTGCAGAATGCGGTCTTCGCTGTAAGTAGGCACTTGTGTTCTTTTTTTATTTCTGTCTCTGTAACCTCCTCCACCCAACAACCCTTTCAGATCTTTGTGCCCCTCGCATTCTGGCCTCTTGTCCAACCTCCACCTCCCTTGTCCTGCTATTGGCAGCCGTGCCTAGGCTCTCAGCTCTGGAGATCCCACCCTCAGGCCTCTCTGCCTCTCACCTCCTTTAAGACACTCCTCAAAACCAATCTCTTTTGTTCACCTGTCCTAATATCTCTCTGTGGCTCGGTATTTATATGTTGGCCGTTGTTGAAAAAGTGGTAACTGTTTGAGGATATGAGATTAACCTCGATAAGTAATGCGCCTACTCCGCCATTCAGTAAGATTATAGATGATCTGATCATGGCCTTAACTCCACTCTCCTGCCTGACCACCATAACCCTCGACTCCCTTGTAGATCAAAAATCTGTCCAACTCAGCCTTGAATATATTCAATGACTCAGCCTCCACTGCTCTCTGGGGAAGAGAATTCCAAAGATTAATGAACCTCTGAGAGAAGAAACCCCTCTTCTCCATCTTCAGTGGGAGACCCTTATTCTAGTTCAGGATTCCTCCATGAGGGAGACATCTTCTCAGCATCCACCCTGTCAAACCCCCTAAGATCTTATATGTTTGAATAAGATCACCTCTCATTCTTCTAAACTCCAATGACCGTAGGCCCAACCTGCTCAATATTTCCTCATAAGGCAACCCCTTCATCTCAGGAATCAGTCTAGTGAACCTTCTCTGAACTTCCAATGCAAGCATATCCCACCTTAGGTGAGGAGACCAAAGCTGCACAAAGTACTCTAGGTGTGGTCTCACCAATGCCCTGCACAGTGGCAGCAAGACAACTTTTATATTCCATCCCCCTTTGCAATAAAGGCCAACACTCCATTTGCCTTCCCAATACTTTCTGTACCTGCATGCTAATTTTTGTGATTCACATACAAGGACACCCAGATCCCTCTGTGCTGCAGTATTCTGCAGTCTCTCTCAATTTAAATAATACTTTGCTTTTCTATTCTTTCTACCAAAGTGTTGTGATTCATGTCCAGTGGTCCTGGACCATTTGTCCTCTAGAAGTCATAAGTGTCTACAGTCACTGCACTGATTAAGATGTCATGTAATTGAGTTGTAAGGACCAGAAGGCTCATAGTTTGAACCTTCATCCACACTGATAAAAGCAAAATACTGTGGATGCTGGAAATCTAAAATAGGAACTGAAAATGCTGGAAAAACTCAGCAGATCTGACAGCATCTGTGGAGAGAGGAACAGAGTTAATGTTTCGAGTCTGTATGACCCTTCTTCAGAGCTAAAGATGAGGTAGAAATGTGATGAAGTTTATACATGCTGAGTTAGTTCATCTCAGGTGAACAGCATTCATGACTCTACGTTTTGCCTCAGCCAGGATGGGGAAGAGGATAAAGTCAGCAGCCATATCTGTGACAAAAATAAAAATAAAAATACCTGGAAAAACTCAGCAGGTCTGGCAGCATCTGCGGAGAGGAACACAGTTAACGTTTCGAGTCTGTATGACTCTTCAACAGTTCTGTTGAAGCCCTATCTGCCTCTTGAGGTGCCACTTGGGGAGAGCTAACAAAGCAAGGGATTACACTATGAAAGGTACCTGGAAAGTACTGAAGATCAGAGGGACCTTCTTGTGCATATCCACAGATCCCTGAAGGTAGCAGGACAGGTAGGTAAGGTGGTGAAGAAGGCAGATGGGATGCTTGCCTTTATTAGCCTAGGCATAGAATACAAGAGCAGGGAGGTTATGCTGGAACTGTATAAAATGCTGGTTAGGCCACAACTGGAGTATTGTGTGCAGTTCTGGTCACCACGTTATAGGAAGTTATTCTTTAATTTGCTGCATTGAGGGAATGTTATTTAGTATCTAACCCTGTGCTGTTGCTGCCCTGGGAGTGTTTGATGGAGACAGTGTAGAGAGAGCTTTACTCTGTATCTAACCCTGTGCTGTTCCTGTCCTGGGAGTGTTTGATGGGGACAGTGTAGAGGGAGCTTTACTCTGTATCTAACCCCGTGCTGTACCTGTCCTGGGAGTGTTTGATGGGGACAGTGTAGAGGGAGCTTTACTCTGTATCTAACCACGTGCTGTATCTGCCCTGGGAGTGTTTGATGGGGACAGTGTAGGGGGAGCTTTACTCTGTATCTAACTCTGTGCTGTTTGATGCTCGTCAGGAACCCTGTCTTTAATGCAGATACTGAATTGGGGATGGCGAATCGCAGAGACTCCCAGGGGATTTGAGGTCTTGATCCTCCGTGACATTGATTCAGTCTCTGAGTGGACAATTGTGTGTGGTGAGGTAGGGTGTGCCCCCCCCCCAAACCCCCCAACAATGAGGTTGGGCACATGTTGTAATTTGTGCTGGGGTGAAAGAGCTGCTGGAGACCCACAGAAACAGTTCAAATACATAAGTTAAAAATGGGGGTGAGAAAACAGGATACTGTGAACAATTGAAGGGGAAGCCTGACACACATACTGCTGCTGGCCTACAAGTAACCTTTAAAAGTTGACTTAAACTGAGAGCGCCTGTGGGTAGTGTCTTCCCACTTACGTCGGCTTGTAGACTTTACAGGCTTTAGTCAGGCCAACAGTTAAAATGGTGTGCGTATCTAGGTAACATCATCTGAGGCAACTTTACCATTTAAGTTAGGCCCTCACTCCTCCAGGCAATGTGTCCATCCTGTACATTTATTCAGGCAAAGTCAAACAGTGTGAATGGAGGATGGTGAGTGGTGGAGGGTTGGGGGTAGCATGGAACTGATCAGCAACCCTCCTCACCCACATTGTTACCGTGAGGCTGGGAGGAGGGGTTAAAACCAGGCCCCGGGCACCCCGTTTTGCATTGAAATGCTCCATCACTTCCTTTCTGGATTGGATCTGGCTGAAGCTCACACTCAGAAGGAATGCATCTCGCACAGTTTGTACCGACTGTGTAAATCAGCCTCCATGTCTGCATTAATCTACTCTAAAGAGCTCCACTCTCGGCTCAAGGCAGCCATAAACATCCCATTCTGTCTCAATCAGATAGTTTCTTGGCGTAAGAAAGAGAGCTGTTATTTTCTAGCTACATAGGCATTTTACAGCAACGTGATACACGAGCTGCTCAGGAACCTGCTTAGTTCTTTCATCTAAACTTTAGATACACCATCTCCGAATCACACCATCTTTGATCCACCTGAATCTCTGCACTAGTTGGTTTTGTTTCCATCCTTCATTACTGACCTCGGAAGTGTTATAAATCAAACGGAGAGAAAGATGAAAACAAGTCAGAATCCTGCATTGGAGATGGTTAACTAGCTTTTTACAAATATCAATTGGACTCAGCAACATGACTCACTCCCATAAAAGTGGTTTTCCTTGACATAAAATGCACGTCGAAACTAGAATACGGTTTTCTTTGAGATCAGCCAATTTCTTATGAAACCACATGCCGTAACATTAACAAATAGCACCCTTTAAAAATTCCTACTTTTGAGTTAGCTGTTCCCTAGAAACTAGCCTGTATTTTTCTGGTACAGGTTGCACATCCTCACCCTACTCTTCTATGTCACAGAAAGAGAGAACAGAGAAAGAAACCCTCAGAATATGAGGTTGACTGCACTGTCAGATAAAGTTTGTATTGGATATTTTATCTCCTTGCATTAATACAAGTTTGAGGAACAGGAAACACTGAAAAGACTTTTTTTAATATGCGGGATGTGGGAGTCGCTGGCTGGGCCAGCATTTATGGCCCATCCCTAATTGCCCTTGAGAAGGCGGTGGTGAGCTGCCACCTTGAACTGCTGCAGTCCATGTGCTGTAGGTATACCCACAGTGTTGTTAAGAAGGGAGTTCCAGGATTTTGACCCAGTGACAGTGAAGGAACGGTGATATATTTCCAAGTCAAGATGGTGATTGACTTGGAGGGGAACTTGCAGATGTTGGTGTTCCCATTTATCTGCTGCCCTTGTCCTCCTAGATGGTATTGGTCGTGGGTTTGGAAGGTGCTGCCTAAGGAGCCTTGATGAGTTGCTGATTAACAATCTTTATCCATGAGGATATTGACATATCCCTTTGTATGCAGTGCCCATGAGATTGGCACTGAAGAAAGTTTGAATGCAACGTATTGTAAACATGTCGTCCTGATTACTCTTGCTAACCTAGACAAAGCTAACTAAAAGTCTCTAAGGGGTTGAGCTGCACTTTATCTTTATCGGTTAATAACATAAGACCATAAGACATAGGAGCAAAAATTAGGCCATTCAGCCCATCGAGTCTGCTCCGCCATTCAATCATGGCTGATAAGTTTCTCAACCCCATTCTCCCACCTTCTCCCCATAACCTTTGATCCCCTTACCAATCAAGAACCTATCTATCTTGGTCTTAAATACACTCAATGACCTGGCCTCCACAGCCCTCTGTGGCAATGAATTCCATAGATTCACCACTCTCTGGCTAAAGAAGTTTCTCCTCATCTCTGTTCTAAAAGGTTTAACTCTAAGGCTATGCCCTCGGGTCCTAGTCTCTCCTACTAATGGAAACATCTTCCCTACATCCACTCTATCCAAGCCTTTCAGTATTCTGTAAGTTTCAATCAGATCCCCCTCATCCTTCTAAACTCCATCGAGTATAGACCCAGAGTCCTCAAACGTTCCTCATATGTTAAGCCTTTCATTCCTGGGATTGTTCTCGTGAACCTCCTCTGGACCCTCTCCAGGGCCAGAACATCCTTCCTGAGATACGGGGCCCAAAATTGCTCACAATATTCTAAATGTGGTCTGACCAGAGCCTTATAAAGCCTCAGCAGCACATCCCTGCTTTTATATTCTAGTCCTCTCGAAATAAATGCCAACATTGTATTTGCCTTCCTAACTACCAACTCAACCTGCAAGTTAACCTTAAGAGAATCCTGGACCAGGACTCCCAAGTCCCTTTGCACTCCAGATTTCTGAATTCTCTCCCCATTTAGAGAATGGTCTATGCCTCTATTCTTCCTACCAAAGTGCATGACCTCACACTTCCCCACGTTGTATTCCATCTGCCATTTCTTTGCTAATTCTCCTAACCTGTCCAAATCCTTCTGCAGCCTCCCCGCCTCCTGTCCCTCCACCTGTCTTTGTAAATAGAAGAGGGTATATTACATTTTATTGATCCGAAAGCAGAGAGAAAATATAAACAAGAAAGATTTTATATTTGGAAGGATTTGAGCATCAAAGTGGTGCGAGAACAATGGAACCCGAGATGAAAGGGGGAAAAGGCATTTTAGAGTTACTGTGGAAAGCTTAAAGTAGCCAGAGCTGGAGCTGTTAATTGTTAGATGTAGCTCCAGGCTGGGAGAGGATGCAGTTTGAATCAGCCATCCAGTCAAGCCAGAAATATCTTAGGCTGCAAAAAGCAGTCTTGTTCTAAAATTTTGGATTTCCACAGCGGAATGGGAGAGTTTAAAAGGTCATGTGGTATGCCTTTAGTAAGGCTACTGCAGTTTGCCTTGGGTAATATTACTGGATTTTTATAGTTAAATGTTTCTAAGGGAGTGTTGGCTGGAAGGTGTTTACTTGTGGGTCTGACCAAGTAGAGTGTCTTTTGGGGGAATGTTTTACAAGACTAATTTTAACTGTGTAACTGTAATCTTGTGTGCTTATGTTTTCTTTAATCTTGTTAGTAAAACTTTTACTTTTAATTTTTAATATCCCAAAAGTGTTACTGGACTTGTTGCTGAGATCAGTACATTTTCTACTCGTTTTCAGAATACGAAAATATAGGGAATGACCCATGAGCCAAGTTTCCCTCTGGGTTTGGTTTGTGCAACAATGTGGAACTCACTAAGGCGAATAGTATGGATGCATTTAAGAGGAAGCTAAGGGGAAGAATATGATGCAGAAGGGAACAGAGGGTTTTTCTGAGAAAAGTTAGATGAGGGAAGATAGGTGGTGGCTCCAATGGAGCACAAAAGCCGGCATGGATTGGTTGAGACGAATGACCCATTTCTGTGCTGTATTTTCAATATAATTCTGTCAGCTCCATATACACAAGTTTATCAAAAGGGTTGGTTTTATGTCAACTCTTCATCAGACTACATAAAAAATAGTGTTGGTTCTATGTTTAAATAAATTTCAATTTGTATAGTGCTTTTAACTCAACAATGTTCCAAAGTGCTTCCCAACTGGAAACAGATAAGGAAATGGATGCCAAGCCATGGAGAGATTAAGAGTTGTAACCAAAAGATGATGAAAAAATAAGTGATATCACAGATAATAAGAGTTGAAAGTTAATTTGTTGGGTGTGAAACCGGGATTGTTTTCTTAAAAACACTGGTCTTGTGCTTTATTCCAGAAAGGGGATTAAAGTAAGCATTGTTCTTCTTGAGCGTATTCTCAGCATTTTCCTGGAAAAAGTTTATGTATGTTGGCGAGGGGAAGATACTGACGGAGGTATGACCTTAGCCTGCCCTGATGATTCGGCTTATTAAGCCAGTAAGTAACTGAGCCCAGATTCATTCTTCACCTGTGTGGGGTTAACTGACCTCAGCCAGGATACTAGTAGCAGCGTTATGTGTGGTCTTAGCAGCCCTAGGTTGGGCAGGGGCAAATTTGCCAAGATTTTCTCTCTTCCTTTTCCCAACCACCCTAGATATACAATAATTTGATTTGTAAAAATTCTGTACTCTTCCCCTTTCCCTCCCAGCCCTAAACATACACAAATGCATCAATTTAGCTTCTACCCATTAGTCAGCTGTTAATTTTTGTTAGGTAAAGATGAGAATCAGCATCCTGTGGTCCAGTATTTTCTCACTTCAGGAACTAGACAGCAGGAAATGCAACTTTAGATAAAAACTTATCTGGTGTTTACTGAAGTTCTGGTATTTGCCCCAAGAGGGACGAGGAGAAATCAGCAGCAATGACTAAGGCAACAACTACAACAACATTAAATGATGATAAGATTCAGAATGGTAGCTAGTCATTCTTTTTAAAATTTAAAAAACATTATCTTTAGTCCCTATGGTTTGAAAAAAAATGAATTTGACAGACCCCATAATTTTTAAAAGTTAAGCTGGGTGGCTTCCACATTACTATCAGTGATGAAGTCATAAGACCATAAGACATAGAAGCAGAAATTAGGCCATTCGGTCCATCGAGTCTGCACCGCCATTCAATCATGGCTAATAAGTTTCTCAACCCCATTCTCCTGACTTCTCCCCGTAACCTTTGATCCCCTTACCAATCAAGAACCTAGCTATCTCGGTCTTAAATACACTCAATGACCTGGCCTCCACAGCCCTGTGTGGCAATGAATTCCATAGATTCACCACTCTCTGGCTATAGAAGTTTCTCCTCATCTCTGTTCTAAAAGGTCTTCCCTCTACTCTGAGGCTGTGCCCTCGGGTCCTAGTCTCTCCTACTAATGGAAACATCTTCCCCACGTCCACTCTATCCAGGCCTTTCAGTATTCTGTAAGTTTCAATCAAATCCCCCCTCATCCTTCTAAACTCCATCGAGTATAGACCCAGAGTCCTCAAACGTTCCTCATATGTTAAGCCTTTCATTCCTGGGATCGTTCTCGTGAACCTCCTCTGGACCCTCTCCAGGGCTAGAACATCCTTCCTGAGGCTCAGGGCCCAAAATTGCTCACAATATTCTAAATGTGGTCTGACCAGAGCCTTATAAAGCCTCAGCAGCACATCCCTGCTTTTATATTCTAGTCCTCTCAAAATAAATGCCAACATTTATAGTAAGATACATCATGGTAAGATACAGTATTTATCAAGATTTTGAGAAGGTGGCATGTGTAAGTTCTTCAATTCAGCATGAACCAGAACAACTTATAGGATGATCATTTGGAAAAGCAACTATATATTCCAGACACGGATCAGGAAAACATTCCACTGCCTGCCAGTGATGTATTTTGCATTCAGGGATACTGTACATCCACAGCCTTTTGTAGAAACAAAGGAACTGATCTTTTCTATTAATGTTAGCACGACGACTACATTAAATTAAGGAAAATGTGTTTACCTGAAAAAGGTGCAAAGCACAAAAAGGCACTTCCTTGTTTTATTTTTCTCAGAGGTCATCTGTTTTCCCACAAAGACAGTGAGAGGCTAAAGTGACATCAAGCCACTTTGGAAATGTCTCCACAACAGAGTCAAAGGCCTCTGTAACTTTGGGATTAAGCTAACATATCACCTATATAAAGTATTTCTGACTTGGAATAGAGCCTGTATATCACAACCATCACTACAATTTAATTATGTGGGTGTGCCAGCAGATATATTTATTTCAGACTTCACACGATAATTACAGATGATCAGGGCCATTTGGCCTAACATCTCCCTAATGTGATCGATCTATGTGATGCTAATGCACAAGTACATTTGCTTCATGTATCACTGTATCAAATGGCACTGTTACTCCTTTCCCCTCAGCTTTGTGTCCCTATCGCTGTTCTTTGTTCATTTTCTCTCGACATGAGTAAGCTATCTGACATGACTTTCACTTATTTATCTCCCAGATAACTCTCTGTAATAAGTATCAAGTTATTCCATACATTTCTCACTTCAGACTACCTGGCAGCATTCCCACTAGTTAACACTCCCTTCTCATAAATTACCACAGTTAAGGGTTATTTCCTGTTCACTTCAGCACTTGGCCAGCTGTCATTCTTATTAACCCTTATCACTGCTGCAGAATTAGTAGCTGTAGCTGTTTTACGTAGCACATCTTTTCTTGCAGCCTTCTGTTTGATGTGGGAGCTGGAGGCATCTAACTGCTTCATTTGGCCTGGAATCCATGTGTCCTGCATTAAAAATACTGACACCATGCAAAGCATTTCTTAAGTAACCAAATTTTGCTCGGACAAATCCACAACACCACACAGCTGGATCTAACTCTCTGCCAAGTTAAGTGACCTCAGCAGGGCGGTGGTAGGGACACTTCAATTGACCTCAGTTGCTAAGGCTGAGGGGGAGTTTTTAAGAACAATCAGCCAGTGTCCCTGCTCATTTCAGTGTCCCCAGATTGAAATTGCATGTCTGGCATACACACGATACCTCCATAGAGGAATAGCCTTCCAAACCTCACTGGCTAGCTTTACGGATGATGAATAATAACCATGTGAATGTTGCCAGCAGTATCGAGGGGGAGAGCGGCAGAAAATTTGACGGTAAAAAATGAGCAGCGTCATGATTAGGGCTTTGCAGATCATTTTTATTCGTGTTTAACATGAAGAGCTCAGGAGATGACCTTGTGTACAACAAATCTAGGATAGCATGTCTCCAAGTGAATACTGAACCTCACCCCCAACCTTCCCACCCCGCTATCAGAGAGCTATACAGATTAACAGAGTAATCCACTGATCACTCCTAACTGACAGCAAACATTTCACTGACTGTTCAACAAAACACCTCATTTCCCTTTATGGAGAAACAAAGCTAAACGAAATTAAAGGTTCAAAGTGAAAGCCAGCAGATTAACCTGGTCATATTATCTCACTTCACTGTATCTGACTTTTGGATGGTGAGGATTTTGAGACTCTGGTCCCTTTTGAGCTTCTCAGGCTAGCTGCAGAGAACCACGGAGGCCAGCGCTGTCACTAGCAAAGTAAGCTAAGGTCATGGCCGGGGAAGGTGCATGGGGAGTTGCAGTCATGGAGGGTGGGAGCCGTGAATCAACTGCAGCCCAGATTGTTTTTGTGTGTCTCAGGTTAATGTCTCATTCAAAAGACAGCAGCCTGAACCTTCAGCCCCAGGTCAGGAGAATTCTTGGCTCCACAGTTGAACCCAACTCCTGAATAACTGTTACCAAAGTTCCGATTTTTGTCCCGGGTGGGGGGGAGGAGTGCAATGGAAGCCGGGCCTGTGCAACAAGGAAACTGTGCAAAGGCAGCACAGAGGCTGCCCAGTGCGGACATGGGCAGGGCGACAAGTCGGCCTAATCCAGCACTTTGACCCAGCTGCCCACCTCCCATGGCCTTTTATGCCCCATGCCAACTGAATGCCAACCCATGTTCCCACCCACCACCCCTTGCCCTTACACCCTCCATGCTAAGTCACCCTGTATCTACCATGGGCAGACCTCATCACCCATGCTGAGAGGAAGTAAGATAAAATTCTAAGTGTCTATTGATTAATTCACCCATATTAAAAAACTCTAATTGATCAAAAGCATTCATTACGTTTAAATTCCTTTAACTACGAGCAACTCAACATTGGGCAACCATGAGGTGCTGTAGGCCATCAGCAGCAGCAGAATTGTACTCGAACACAATCTGTAACCTCATGGCCCGGCACATCCCCCACTCTACCATTACCATCAAGCCAGGGGATCAACTCTGGTTCAATGAAGAGTACAGGAGGGCATGCCAGGAGCAGCACCAGGCATACCTAAAAATGAGGTGTCAACCTGGTGAAGCTACAACACAGGACTACTTGCATGTCAAACAGCATAAGCAGCAAGTGATAAACAGAGCTAAGCGATCCCACAACCCAAACTCTGCAGTCCTGCCTGATCCAGTTGTGAATGGTGGTGGACAATTAAACAAGTCACTGAAGGAGGAGGCACCTCAAATATCCCCATCCTCAATGATGGAGGAGCCCAGCACATCAGTGCAAAAGATAAGGCTGAAGCATTTGCTACAATCTTAAGCCAGAAGTGCCGAGTGGATGATCCATCCCAGCCTCTTCCAGAGGCCCCCAGCATCACAGATGCCAGTCTTCAGCCAATTCGATTCAGCCAATTCGATTCACTCCATATGATCTCAAAAAATGGCTGAAGGCACATTGCAAAGACTATGGGCCCTGACAATATTCCAGCAATAGTACTGAAGACTTGTGCTTCAGAACCTGCCGCGCCCCTAGCCAAATTGTTCCAGTACAGATACAAAACTGGTATCTACCCGGCTATGTGGAAAAATTGGTTAAGTGAATGGGCAAAGATCTGGCAAATGGAGTATAATGTGGGCAAATGTGAAATCGTTCATTTTAGCAGGAAGAATAAAAGGAAACTTATTATCTAAATGGTGAGAGATTTCAGAGCTCTGACATTCAGAAGGATCTGGGTGTCATGCATGAATCACAGAAAGTTAGTTTGCAGGTACAGCAGGTAATTAGGAAAGCTCATAGAATGTTATCATTTATTGTGAGGGGAATTGATTACAAAAGTAGGGAGGTTATGCTTCAGTTATACAGAGCACTGGTGAGACCATATCTGGAGTACTGTGTACAGTGCTGGTTTCCTTATTTAAAGAAAGATGTAAATGCGTTAGAAGCAGTTCAGAGAAGGTTTACTAGATGAATACCAGGAATGGGTGGGTTATCTTATGAGGAAAGGCTGGACAAGTTAGGCTTGTATCCACTTGAATTTAGAAGAGTGAGAGGTGACTCAATTGAAACCTTTAAGATCCTGAGGGGTCTTGAGAGGGTGGGTGTGGAGAGGATGTTTCCTCTTGTGGGAGAATCTAGAACTCGGGGTCAGTGTTTAAAAATAAAGGGTCGCTCGTTTAAGACAGAGATGAGGAGAATTTTTTTCTGAGGGTTGTGAGTCTTTGAAACTCTCTTCCTCAAAAGGTGGCGGAGGTAAGGCAGAGCTAGATAGATTCTTGATTAACAAGGGGGTGAAAGATTATCTGGGATAGGCTGGAATGAGACGTTGAGGTTACATTCAGATCAGCCATGATCTTATTGAATGGCAGAGCAGGCTTGAGGGGCCGAGTGGCCTACTCCTGCTCCTAATTCATAAGTTTGTAAATTGCCCAGGTATATCCTGTACACAAAAAGCAAGACAAATCCAACCCAGCTAATTACCACCCCATCAGTCTACTCCCCATCATCAGTATAGTGAAAGAAGGGGTCATCAACAGTGCTGTCAAGTGGCACATGCTTAGCAATAACTTGCTCACTGACACTCAGTTTGGGTTCCACCAGGGCCACTCTGAACCAAGGCTATAATGAGGTCAGGAGCTAACATGGACAAAAGAGCTGAACTCCAGAGGTGAGAGTGACTGCCTTTGACATCAAGGCAGCATTTGACCGAGTGTGGCACCGAGGAGCCCTTGCAAAACTGGAGTCAATGGGAATCAGGGGCAAAACTCTCTGCTGGTTGGATTCATACCCAGCACAAAGCAAGATGGATGTGGTTGTTGGAGGTCAACCATCTCAGTTCCAGGACATCACTGCAGGAGTTCCTCAGGGTAGTGTCCTCAGCCCAACCATCTTCAGCTGCTTCATCAATGACCTTCCTTCCATCATAAGGTCAGAAGTGGGGATGTTCACTGATGATTGCACAATGTTCAGCACCATTTGTGACTCCTCAGATAATGAAGTAGTCTATTTCCAAATGCTGCAAGACCTGGATAATATCCAGGCTTGGGCTGACACATGGCAAGTAACATTCACACCACACAAGTGCCAGGCAATGACCATCTCCAACAAGAGAGAATCTAACCATCACCCTTTGATATTCAATGACATTACTATCAATGAATCCCCCATTATCAACATCCTAGGGTTACCATTGAACAGAAACTGAACTGGACCAGCCATATAAACACTATGGCTACAAGGGTATATCAGAGGCTAGGAATCCTGTAGTGAATAACTCCCTCCTGACACCCCAAAACTTGTCCACCATCTACAAGGCACAAGTCAGGAGTGTGATGGGATACTCCCCACTTGCCTGGATGAGTGCAGCTTCCATAACACTCAAGAAGCTTGACACCATCCGGGACAAAGTAGCCCACTTGACTGGCACCACATCCACAAACATTCACTCCCTCCAACATGGACTCACAGCGGCAGCATTGTGTACCATCTACAAGGTGCATTGCAGAAACTCATCAAGCCTTCTTCGGCAGCACCTTCCAAATCCACAACCACTCCCATCTAGAAGGACAAGGGCAGCAGACACATGAGAATGCCACCATCTGGAAGTTTCCCTCCAAGCCACTCACCATCCTGTCTTGGAAATATATCGCCGTTCCTTTGCTGTTGCTGGGTCAAAATGCTGGAACTCTCTAACAGCATTGTCGATGTACCTACACCACATGGATTGCAGCAGGATTTGCACCATCACCTTCTCAAGGGCAATTAGGGAAGGGCAATAACTGCTGGCCTAGCCAGTGACGCCACATCCCATGAATGAATAAAAAACTTAATAACAACAAAGAAATAGACTTTGTCACCACTTGGAGCTGTCAATCAAACTGTGAACTGGCAGACACCTACTGCAATAATGATAGGTTGTGAAATCAGTCATGCAGCACAAACCCTATAATGATACCCCTCAGTCTTATGTCAACAAACAGTGACATAATAAGCTGATTCTTTTTTAACCTGCAGACTAGTCTTTTTTAAAAAACAATAAAGGCCAGGAGATTTAAATTCCTTGACAGCTTGACGTTCCAATAAGTTTTGACAGTTGCCTTGTCAGCTTACTTGACAGGTTGACACTTCCCTTGACAGTTCCAATAAGCTTGACAGTTCCACTGAGTTTATCCACTTTTACACACATTCATGTCTAATTTTAACAATTCCAAAGGGCATCTAACCTCTTGCAAAGATGTCCCTTGACCTATCAAAAAGGGTACTCTACCTCTGCAAAGAACTCTGCTAACATCAGACCTGATAGGACTGGTTATGGGGAGCTATGGACATTTCCTTTATTGTGGAAGAAACAATTTCTTTTGTACAGTCTTTAATGGATGTTTATTTTGGTGTCCAGTGTTGCACTCACCACTCTGTGGGACATGGCTGGACTTGCAGGCTCAGCTGGCCCTCCCTTCTCTGCATTGTAAAGGACATTGTCTGAGGTCACTCTCAGTTGGGATAATTGAAATGTTGGATGGGAATTAAAGCCCTGTAAGGACTTTGTCAGCCAACACCCTGAGATGGATCCACATTTAGACAGTACTGACAGCACTCTTTAGGCCCCTTATTTTCTTACCTTGACTGACTGTCCCCACCCACCAGCCCCCACCACAACCAGCATGCCAGGCCCTTCCCACTTCACGCTTTTGTGCCCCAGCCCCATCCTCTGTGCTCTCTTGGATCCGTCTTCCACTCTTCCATACCTCTGACCCCACTCCATCATCCCCCTCACGACTCACTGACCCTTGCTAGTCCCAAGTTTCCATTCAGGAGTCCATTTTCCTGCTCCCCACCTTGTGCGGTCGAGTTAAACAAGGAAAACCACTGACCTTACACACAACTGCACAAAGCTGACTGGTGCACGCCCGCCACCTTTAAACAAAAGTGAGCCGGATGCTGTGAGATTCTTGTCTGCTGCTGACTTCATCCTAATGGTAGGACTCTATTAAAAACTGTTTCATGTTAATGAGTATTCATGACATGTAAATGTATTACAAGTACAACCCCACCACAGTCCGGCATTATTTCCCATAAGCTGCAAATGCGCCACTGACTTTATCGCTGCATCTCAACTCTGTCAGGAAATCAAAATTATGCATCCTGCCTAAGTAAGTCACCCGCTTGCGACATTTCCCACTCTTGTGAACTCCATATAATTCCTCCCGTGTGTGTATTTTGGGTTGGACAAGGATTTAGCTTTGTTGTGATGGTCCCGACAGTTGAATAGCCCACCAATATGTACCGTGCACAGCTCAAATATGAGGAATGGGAAATTGTGTGAGAAACCGGTGACCAGCTGGCCTGTGCCTTGCAAAGACAGCTGGGAGTAGGAGAAGATTTCCTTTTGACAGACCTAAATGCCAGGCGAGGTTGTCTCACTAAATGTTTATTTGTTAACCATCACAGGGCCTGTGTGTGAGAGGCATTCAGTGCCACCTCTCCATTCCTTATGGAGGCAGGTGGTTCATTTTTAATCCTTTGTCATGTAACTATAGCAACTGAGCCTCCTGCTCTGTTGTTGGTCCCTTTACTGCCTAAGACTGATTTACAATTTTACTTTACAACAAAGCTGATACCACAGCTGTCTGTGATACAAGTTGGATAATCAATGAGTCATTATTCAGTGCTTGCTAAAACTGCCCATAGTCTGAATTATTAAAGCTTTCCTCTGCATGGTCTAGCGTTAAAGTCAATTGGTCAAAAATACCCTGTGTTCCATCCCTGCTCTATACTGAGATAATTAATCTCAACTGGGGCAGTTATCTGGAGACTGCAATTGGCCTCAGTGCCCTGAGCTTGGAAGAAGAAAAAAAAATCAGCCAAAGTTTCCTGTTGCTGATCATGATACAGTTACCCAGGCTGCAGCGTTTCCATGTGGGGGTATTGTGGGGATTGAATGTGGCACTGATACCTTGCATGCTGGAATAGTTTACTGTTACTCACTACCTAGATTTATGGATCAATAATGACCATTTGGGTGAATTAGAAATGTTGCCCTTTACTTCAAGAGGGTTACAACACAAAAATGAGGAAGTAATTGTCCAGTCATACTCCTAGAATACTGCCTACAGTTTGGGAATCACACTTCCGGAAGGATATATGGTCTTTGGAGAGAGTGCATTGTAGATTTGCCAGAATGATCCTAAAGGGTTAAATTCTAATGACGGATTGATAAACTTTAGAGCATTGAGGGGTGATTGGATTGAGAGATGTAAAATGATAAAATTATTCAATAAGATAGGTACTGGATTCTCTGCTGGGAAATCCCAAAGAAGGGGACAGGTTAGAACCAGATCTTTCAGGAGTTATATCAGGAAACACATTATCACACAAAGATGTGGAAATTGGAAATGTTTTTATCAAATCAAATTTTCAAGATCAAGATGGATAGATTTTTGTTAAGGTAAGGGTCTCAAAAGAAATGGAGTAAAGTGGGTTAATAGCATTGAGGTACAGATCAGCTATGATCTAATTGAATGGTGAAACAGGCTCGAGGCGCAGCTCCGAAGAGTCTGTTCCTACCGTGGAACTAGGTGGCTGAGCATTGTCATCTGACATGGATCAACTCCTTAATGAAGGGGGAAAATAAGGAGTGGGGGAAGCTTGCAACAGTTAGAAACATAAACCAGATCTTGCAAGCAACAGCAGCAATGACGAGCAGATTGCCCCTGCGCTTCTCAATTCCCCCAACTCGACGCCGCTGCTCGTTTTTTCCGGGGTCTTTGATCCTGGCTTTCACAGAAATGTGCAGCACAGCATCCATCAGGAAATCCCGCTGGGGCGGAGTAGAATCAGGGGAAGACAGGACGTGGCTCCTTTTTACATGGTACCAATGTGAGTGTTAGTGAATGGACAAGTGAGTGAATGGGTAGGGTAGGTAAGTGGGTAGGATGGGTGAGTGGGTAAGTGGGTGAGTGGGTAGTCAGGTTGGGAGGGTAGTTGGATGGTCGAGAATGGTAGTCCCATCAGGGGTAGTTGGGTCTGGCCGGAGGTAATCAGATAGTTGGTGTTGTAGTTAGGTTGCGGAGGGGTAGTCGGTTTGGGTCAGAGGAGTAGTCGGGTGGTCAGGGGTAGTCGGATTGGGGGGTAGTTTGGGGAGGTAATTGAGGAGTCGGTTGTGGAGTTACTCAGGTGTTAGACTAGGTTTCAATGTGTCTAACATTTCCAGGTATATACTGCGGAACTGTCCAATGTCCAGCTCAGAGTCAGAGACATTCACAAAAGCTCTTGGGGAGATGGGGAATTGCCTATTGGAAGTTTAAACTTTCCAGGCAATTCCCACATAGGGCTTCCACAGGGTCCCAAGCACATCGCAATCATATATCCAGTCTCTGACGATCCAGAGACTGGAAGATATTTGACCCATAATGGTTACAAATATTTCCCAATATCAAATTTGTCCATCTTGTGTACAACGGTAGCAGAATGGTAATGTCAATGGAGCAGGAATCCAGATGCCCAGACTAAAGAACCGGAGACATGAGTTCCAATCCTACCACAGTAACTGGGGTGGGGGGCTGGTGTGTAAGGTGGATTAAATTCAATTAATTCATAAATCTGGAAATAAAAAGGTGGTCTTAGTAATGATGGTATTTAAACTATTGGATTGGTGTAAAAACCCATTTGGTTCGTTATTCTCCATCAGGGGAGGAAACCTACCACTTACCATGTGGCTCCAGACCCCCAGCAATGTGATTGACCCTTAACTGCCCTCTGAAATGACCTAACAAGCTACTCAGTTGTATCAAACCGCTACAGAAAAGCGAAATAAGAATAAAATTGATGGACCACCAGGCACAGGAAACAACAAAGACGCATGATCATCTCGGCCTCCTCCGGAGGTCCCCAGCATCGCAGATGCCAGTCTTCAGTCAATTCGATTCATTCCACATGATATCAAGAAACAGCTGAAGGTACTAGATACTGCAAAGGCTATGGGCCCTGACTGACAATATTCCGGAAATAGTACTGAAGACATGTGCTGCAGAATTTGCCGCAGCCCATAGCTAAGCTGTTTCAGTACAAGTACAATGGCACCTACCTGGCAATGTATGTCCCGTTCACAAAAAACAAGACAAATCCAATCCCACCAATTACCACCCCAGTGGCCTACTCTCAATCTTCAGTAAAGTGATGGAAGGTGTTTTCGACAGTGCTGTCAGGCAGCTTTTACTCTGCATTAACTCATTCACCGATGCTCAGTTCGGACTCTGCCCAGACCTCATTACAGCTTTGGTCCAAGCATGGACAAAAGAGTTGAATTCCAATGGTGAGCTGAGAGTGGCTGCTCTTGACATCAAGGCAGCATTTGACTGAGTGTGGAGCGCATCAAGGAGTGCGACAAAATTGAAGTCAATGGGAATCAGGCGAAACTCTTCACTTTTTGGAGTCATACCTAGCAAAAAGGAAAACGGTTGTGGCTGTTGGAAGCCATCCATGTCAGTCCCAGGACATGGCTGCCAGTGTTGCCCAAGTAGTGCCCTAGGCCCAACCACCTTTAGCTGTTTCATCAATGACTTTTTCTCCATTGTAAGATCACAAGTGGGGATGTTTGCTGATGATTGCAGTGTTCATTACTATTTGCAACTCCTCAGCTACTCAAGCAATCCAAGACTGCATGTAGTACAACAAGGGCAACATTCAGGCTTGGGCTGACAATTGTGCCAAGGACCATTCGCACCCCACAAGTACCAGTCAATTGCTCTTTAAACTAACCACAGAAAAATAGGGTTTATAATTAATAGCGCAAGTACTCTTCTAACAAAATGATTCTTATTCATGCAATGTCATTCAACCTCTGTGGCCCAGAAAGGGAACAATTTGAAGTATTATGTATCACTCCTACAAGTACTATATTCTTCATAGAGATTTAAAAAAATAAATTTAATGTTTTAAGTTTTTTGTAATGTTCCATTCTGTCTCTTTTTTCTCCCTTTCTTAATCCAATCTTTCTTTTCCTCTTTTTTTTCTCATGTGACTCTAATTTACCCTATTTCTTGCTCCATCATTCCTCTCTTTATTTCTTAATCCTTACCTCTCTAAGAGAGTCTGACCATCTCCCCTTGACGCTCAATGCCATTACTATTGCTGAATCCCTGAATATCAATATCCTGGGGGTGACCGTTAACAAGAAACTTAACTAGACCAGCCATGTAAACACTGTGGCTACAAGAGCAGGTCAAAGGCTGGGAATTCTGCGGCAAGTAACTCACCTCCTGACTCCCCAAAGCCTGTCCACCATCTACAAGGCACGAGTCAGGAGTGTGATGGAATACTCTCCACTTGTCTGGATGAGTGCAGCCCCCACAACACTCAGGAAGCTCAACACCATCCAGGACAAAGCAGTCCGCTTGATTGGCACTCCATCCACCACCTTAAACATTCACTCCCTCCACCCCTGATGCACAGTGGCAGCAGTGTGTATGTACCATCTACAAGATGCACTGCAGAAACTCACCAAGGCTGTTTCAACAGCAACTTCCAAACAAACCTCACCATCTAGGAGGACAAGGGCAGCAGACAGATGGGAACACCACCATCTGCAAGTTCCCCTACAAGCCACTCACCATCCTGACTTGGAACTATACCACCGTTCCTTCACTGTCGCTGGGTCAAAATCCTGGAGCTCCCTTCCTAATGGTACTGTGGGTGTACCTACAGCATTTCAAGATGGTGACTCACCATCACCTTCTCAAGGGCAGTTTGAGATAGACAATGAATGCTGGCCTTGCCTGTGACATTCATATCCCATAAATAAATATTTTCTTAAAAGTGGATGTGTATCTACAATGCTCAAATTCACTAAAGTGACTGGCAAAGCACAATGGCTGGTGATCATCATGGAAATATCACGCTAAGGTGGAAGAGCTTGGGTATAAGGAATGTTACAGAATAGAATAAAATAAGCTTTTCAGCTCCTTTTTGAGCATTTGCAGTGAATCCGTATTGTCTGCACATTCCCAACACTGGTTCCAGAGATTGACAACTCTAAAAAGAAGTATCTCCTAATATGTAGCTTAGTTTTAGGGTTTGATGGAGTTGACATAGAAAAGATGTTTTCAGTTGCTTGGCTGTTCAAAGCTAGGGGTCATAAATTTAAGATAATCACTAATAAATCCAATAAAGGAATTCAGGAGATACCTCTCTATACAGAGAGTTATTCGAATGTAGAACTATTTGAGTCCACTAACAATGTATTTAAGGGAAGCTGGATAAGTGCATGAGGGAGGAAGGAATGGAAGGACATACTGATCGAGGTGAAGTAGGGTGCGAGGAGGTTTCTGTGAAGCATAAACACCGTCATAGACCAGTTGGGATGAGGGATCTGTTTGTGTCCTGTACTTTCTATTTGATACTGTGTAATACTCTTCAATAAACACAGGTTTAAATGCAAAATTAGAAAGCCTGCTTCTTCCTAGCATTGATATCCCTCAATTTGAGTTTAACTCACAAATGACAGAGAGATTCATACAGCCGAATCTCGCTGGAGGAGGGCATCACGCAACATGAACTGTTAGGTTTATTCTGATAACCTTCACTTCAAAGGTAATTAGCGGTGTAACGTGCACGATGAGGAAAACGGAGCATCAGGGAGCTTAGTGAACAATGAGATCAATAATGTACTTCCTTAACCTGTGAGATTTAAGGATTGAGAAATAAACAGAGGAATGATGGAGATAGAAATAGGGTAAATTACAGTCACATGAGAAAAAAGTGGAGGAAAGAAAGGAGAAGGAGTAGGCCATTCGGCCCCTCAAGCCTGCCCCGCCATTCAATAAGATCATGGCTGATCTGCCCCAGGCCTCAACTCCTCTTTCATGCCAGCTTCTCATAGCCCTCAACTCACCGATATTTCAAAAATCTATCAACCTCCTCTTTAAATACTTTCAGTGATCTAGAGTCCACAATTCCAGTCATTCACTACCCTCTGAGAGAAGAAATTCCTTCGCATCTCAGTTTTAAATGAGTGTCCCCTTATTCTGTAACTATGTCCCCTAGTTCAAGATTCCCCCACTAGTGGAAACATCTTCTCGACATCTACCCTGTCAAGCCCCCTCAGAATCTTGTACGATTCAATAAGATCAACCCCGCATTAGACCATAAGACCATAAGACATAGGAGCAGAAATTAGGCCATTCAGCCCATCGAGTCTGCTCCGCCATTCAATCATGGCTGATAAGTTTCTCAACCCCATTCTCTCGCCTTCTCCCCGTGACCTTTGATCCCTTTACCAATCAAGAACCTAACTATCTTGGTCTTAAATACATTCTTCTGAACTCTAATGAATTAAGGCCTAATCTGTTTAGCTGTTCTTGATAAGTCAACCCCTTCATCCCAGGAATCAGCCTAGTGAATCTCTTTTGAACTGCCTCCAATGCCAGTATATCCTTTCTTAAATACAGAGACCAAAACTGTACACAGTGCTCCAGGTGCGGCCTCACCAGCACCCTGTACAGCTGTAATAAGACTTCCCTATTTTTAAACTCCAACCCCTGAGCAATACAGCCCAAAATTCATTTGCCGCCTTAATTACTTGATGTACCTGCATGCTAACTTTGTGTTTCATGCACAAGAACACCCAGATCCCTCTGTGCTGCAATTTATTGGAGTCTCTCTTCATTTAAATAATAGTCTGCCTTTTGATTTTTCTTACCAAAGTGCATGACCTCACACTTTCCTACATTAAACTCCATCTGCCAAGTTTTTGCCCACTCACTCAACCTGTCTATATCCCCTTGCAGATTCCTTATGTCCTCATCACAACATGCCCTCCCACCTATTTGTGTATCATCAGCAAATTTAGGTACATTACACTCTGCCCCCTCCTCCAAATCATTAATATAGATAGTAAATAATTGAAGTCCTAGGACTGATCCTTGTGGTACTCCACTAGTTACGTCTTTCCAACCTGAAAAAGACCTATTAATCCCGACTCCATGTCTTCTGTGTGTTAACCAATCCTCAATCCATGCTAATACATTAACCCCAATACCATGAACTTTTATCTTGCGCAATAACCTTTTACGTGCCACCTTATCGAATGTCTTCTGGAAATCCAAATATACTACATCTACCGGTTCCCCTTTATCAACTCTGCTTCTTATATCCTCAAAGAACTCTAGCAAATCTTTCAAACATGCTTTCCCTTTCACAAAACCATGTTGACCCTGTTTGATTACATTAAACTTTTCTAAATGTCCTGCTATTTCTTCCTTAATAATGGACTCTAGCATTTTCCCAACGACAGATGTTAGGCTGACTGGCCTATAGTTTCCTGATTTTTGTCTCCCTCCCTTCTTGAACAGGAGCATCACATTAGCGGTTTTCCAATCCACTGGGACCCTCCCGGAACCCAGTGAGTTCTGGAATATTTCGACCAATGCCTCCACTATCTCTGCAGCCACTTCCTTTAAAATCCTTGGATGTAGGCTTTCAAGTCCTGGCAACTTGTCTGCCTTTAGTCCCATTAGATTGTCAAATACTTTGTCCTTCGTGATAGAGACTGTTACAAGATCTTTCCTCCCATTAACTCCTTGCTAATCTGATATCTTTGGAATGTTTATAGTGTCCTCCACTGTGAAGATCGATGCAAAAATTTAAATTATCTGCCATTTCCCTGTTCCCCGTTATCAATTCTCCAGTCGCATCCTCCAAGGGTCCCACGCTCACTTTAGCCACTTTTTTTTATATACCCGTAGAAGCTCTTGCTGTTTTGTTTTTATATTTCTTGCCAATTTACTTTCATAATGAACTTTCACTCTCTTTGAGCTTTTTAGTCATTCACTGCTGGTTCCTAAAAAATTCCCAATCCTCTGGTCCACCACTAGTTTTCACCATTTTGTATGCCTTAGCTTTTGATTGGATACTCTCCTTGACCACCTTCGTTCACCACAGGTGGTTCATCCTTCTCAGCGAGTCCTTCTTTTTGACCAGGATAAATTTTTGCTCAGCGTGATGAACTATCTGCTTAAATGTCTGCCAGTGACCTTCCCTTAGTCTTTTCCCAGCCCGCTTTAGACAACACTTTCTTCATACCTCTGTAATTGCCTTTATTTAAGTTGAGGACACTGGTTTTAGATCTGAGTTGCTCGCCCTCAAACTGAATTTGAAATTCTTCCATGTTGTGATCGCTACCTGCTACAGGATCCTTAACTATGATATCTCTTATTAATCCTACTTCATTACACATTACTAGATCTAAAATAACCTGTTCCCAGGTAGGTTCTGCAATGTATTGCTCTAATGTACTCTACAAATTCGTCTTTCATGTTACCCCTGTCAATCTGATTTGTGCAGTCAATATGCAGGTCTAAATCACCCATGACTATTATAGTGCCCTACTTACACTCCTCTATTATTTCCCGATTTATATTTTGCCCTACAGTGAGGCAACTCTTCGTGGACCTATAGACAACTCCCATCCATAACTTCTTCCCTCTGCTATTCCTTATTTCCACCCAAACTAGCTCCACATCAAGATCTATTGCACCTATATCACTAGTCACCACCGCACTAATACCTTCCTTTATTAACAAAGCTACCCCACCTCCTTTTCTTTTTTTGCCTATTTTTCCAGAACGTCAAATACCCTTGAATATTGAGTTCCCAGTCTTGGTCACCCTGCAGCCACGTCTCTGTAATAACTACCAAGTAATCCATTTATTTCTATTTGTGCCGTCAACTCATCTACCTTGTTACAAATGCTGCGTGCATTCAGATAAAGAGCCTTAAGCTTTGACTTTTTGCCATTATTGCTCATTCTGATTCTGATTTCTGCTGCACTCTTCTGCTTATATTTTCTGCCCCTTCCTGTCACACTTTGATTATCGTTCATCTCTTCACTACCCTGCACCTCTGCTCTTTCGATTATTTTGGGTTTTCTAAACTTCTCTTCAATTGAACCATTCCCCCTCACTAATTAGTTTAAAGTCCTATCTACAACCCTGGCTATACAATTCGCCACGACACTAGTCTCAGCATGGCTCAAATGAAGCCCATCCCAACGGAACAGCTCTCCTCTTCCCCAGCACTGGTGCCAGTGCTCCATGAATCGGAACTCATTTCTCCCACACCAATCTTTAAGCCATGCATTTACCTCTCCAGTCTTATTTACCCTACGCCAATTTGCACATGGTTCAGGTAGTAATCCGGAGGTTATTACCTTTGTGGTTCTGCATTTAGCCCTAAGATACTCGTAGTCCCTCAGCAGAACCTCTTTCCTATGTTGTTGGTACCTACATGGACCACGACAACTGGATCCTTCCCTTCCTACTCCAAGTTCCTCTCCAGCCCAGAAGAGATGCCCTTAACCTTGGCACCAGATAGGCAACACAGCCTTTGGGACTCTCTTTCTTTGCTGCAGAGAACGGTATCTATTCCCCTAATTATGCTATCCCCTATTACTACACAATTCTCTTTTCTCCCTGCACTTGAATGGCGCTCTGTACCACAGTGCTCTGGTCAGTTCGCTCATCCTCCCTGCAGTCTGTGCCCTCGTTGAGAGGGAAAAAAGAGACAGAATGGAATATGACAAAAAATTAATTTTTTTTTTAATCTCTAAGAATTATATAGTACGTCTAGGAGTGAGACATAATATTTTACATTGTTCCCTTTCTGGGCCAGAGAGGTTGAATGACATGCATGAACAAGAATCATTTTGTTAGAAGAGTACTTGCACTATTAGTTATGAACCCTATTTTTCTGTCATGAGTTTAATGAGCAATTAATGTGCAAATCTAGCAAGCTCCTAAAATTAACAGTGGGTTAAGGACAAGATGATTTTTGTGCAAAACAAATGGTGGAGCAGTGAAAATCGACTGACAAGTTCTGGAGATTCACAAATCAAGCTGTATCTCTTTCCCCTGAACATGCTGTCCGCTTTACACATTAATAACAATGTGTGTTATTAACTTGCCATTACTTTTCCAGGAAGACTTGGCTCATTATCTTAATGGGAGGCATTTGTGGTTGTTATGTCTTATTGAGCCACGCTGTAAGGTGTTTGTTCAGGGCTGTGAAACAAATGGACAACAGATATAGAGGAAGGTACCCGCCCCAGATAATGTAATAAAGTTGTAAGAAATTAATACTCCACTTCTGTCCTGAGTATCAAGGTCAAAAGCTTAATGTGAGTGTACATAGCAGCACACAAAAAGCTTGAGGACATCATAGACCTTTTCTTTTTATGACTATTGTGTGCATACAGTACTGAAACCAACTAAAGCAAGCGGTGTTTAATGTGGTGTTGGAAAAATTTCTCTCCTTTTCAAAGCTAGTTATTTGCTTTGAGTTTCAGAGTGTGTTGGCTAATCACAGCCCCAGTTGACAGCTCTTATGTAATGTACACAATTCACTGCCAAGACCTTAAAGAGATTAGTCAGCCAAGGAAACGTATTGGCAGAATAGCAGCAAGAGCTGCTGAATATTCATCCTTATGGACCTGACCTTGCATAATATGATTCTGCCAGCGTAGTGTCCATACTCAGCCCATGCTTCATATCATTGTGTTCCGAATGGTGGGGTGTTCTGTCAGCAAAGCCACAGTAATAAATTACTTTTAAGGATCAGTGATTGAAATGCATCAATCATGTGGCAGTAGGACCTGCAAACATCACTGAGATAATGACCAGATAAGCTGTTTGTAGTGATGTTGAGGGATGAGTGTTAGGACACTGAGAAGAACTCTCCTGTTCTTTTTCGAATTAGTGCCATAAGATCTTTCACATCCTCCTGAGAGAGCAGATGTGATGTTGGTTTAATGTGTCATCGAAAAGACAACACCTCCTGCAGTGCAGCAGCCCCTCCCTCTGTACTGTGCTGGAGAGTAACCCTGGATTATGTGCTCATGTCCCTCTGGGATTTGAACCCACAAAATTCTCACTCAGAGGTGACTGTCACAGAGTATCAGATAAGACAATTATTTCACCAATTATCAGACAGATGCAATAGAAGTTTGTGGACTTGTGCAATGGGGTCGAAACAAAGGCTTCAGAATTTATGGCCGGAATTTTACATCCCTCAGGAATAAAGTGATGGGGCGGGTGTAAAATGGGTGGCATGGTGGGGAAGGGGGAGTTGTGCCCGTTACCTAACCCTCTCCGGTGAAATTTACCAGCAGTGGAGTAGGCATTGGAAGGCCCTAAGCGATCTCATCCTGCTGCCGTAGCTCTTTTATCTGCGCCGGAGGTGTCCACACCATGTGGCAAGGTAAACCCTGGTAGTCTGACTGCGGGCTCTTGGGGGCAGAGAGGGGGCCTTCCAGTTCAGGGCTTCCTGTGCCCAACAGAACACACGGTCCCAGCAGTAAGGGCTATCCCTGCTTGTCCCTCCCTTCCGCCTTTCTGATCGCTGTGCCTTCTCCCTCCCCTTCCCCTCCCTCACTGGGGTCTGCCAGACCGACCCAGTGGAACTGGCCTACTTACCTGTTTATGTTGCCTCCACATCTGTTCCTTGTTAGGGATTGACTGCAGTTCCAACAGTGGCCACCACTCCTGGTGGCTCCCCGGGACTGGACAGTCTGATTGGCTGGCAGCTCTTTTAGGTGGGACACCCTCCAACATGGAAGTGGAAGCCAAAATCTCAGGCAATTAACTCTAATGACCATAAAATCCAGCCATGGCTTCCTGGCCTGATGGAGGTGAGTTGACCTCTGACTTCATAGCTCATGGTTGGGGCCACTTATTTGTGAAAAATTCCAGCCAATATTTCACAAGGAAAAGACTGGAGAATGGGGGAACATTAAATGGATGCCATGATGGTAGTGACTGTGGTCCTGTGAGTCATCCTGCCATCTGCCTTCTGATAGGATACCAGATCCCACCTCTGAGAATGGAGTATAATTGGACTAACGGAGTGAGGGCTGGGAATTGTTATGACACAGCAAATGGTAAAGGCTGAGTTGTTTAAATCCCAGAGGGAAACATGAACAACTGTCATAACCTATATTTTCAATTGGTATGTTTTGAGATGCAGCTCTGAATTCAGGAATAAGACCATCGAACCTCAAAAGGTTTTTTATGTAAAACTAAATTAAACATTTATTAATTTAACAACAAATTAAACATACACAGGTCTACAAGTTATGAGCATAATAATATTTAAACAAATCCCCAAATTAATCACTCCCAGGTAAATCTTCACCAAGGCAACAATAACTCATATACTTTAAACAGACACCAAGCAGAGCACATTTGACCTTACAAATTCAAAATGAGGTCCCTTGCGGTTTGGTTCCTTTGCAGACACAGTTGTAGGGCTTACAGGCTGCTTAGATCTTACATTTTCTGACCTGCACATACAAAACTCCTGTCTGTTTATACCTAGCCTTCCCTTTGAATATAAACTCTCATTGTATCACTAGATCTTTGAGCTCCACTTCTAACAATAAAACCCCTTTCATAGCACCAATTTTATTAGTAATATAAATACATTGCTTGGTGTCTCCTAGCTAGGTGCAAGATTTTACTCCCTACTTCTGAGTGGTTTATTCAACAATTGCAAATATACTCTTTACCTTCTAGCCTTTCGTTTACCTAATTAACATCTCAAACTACTATACATCAAAGCACCCAGTCTAGCTGGCTTCAATCCAATTAAACTACACACAGACATAGACCCTACTACAAATCCAATTTAAAAATAATTTCCAATAACATTATACACATTAATATCTCTTCATGACTGAAGTAGAATAAATCCTAATCCTGAGACAGAGGTGGAAGTCTTCTCTGAACTGGAATGAATATAATGAAACCAGCAATGGGATGTAAGGGCATTTGGTGAGAGGCACATTGCCACTCTGCACCTCTAACTTTACCTTTTACCCCTTTCTGAACACCAAGTTTCAGCTTTTGAAGTAAGTGGTGTGTCAAATGGACTATTCAGGGAATAGCAATGATGAAGTGCTATTAATGGGCCAGACTGTTCACTGAATTCATGAAAGCTGACCTCAGTCCTATGGGATTTGGTCAGTTAATGCATGACTTTCTTACATTTTCTCCCAGTGAATATCTTTATCCTTTGGCTTGGATCTCCCCTGCTACTGATCCTGATCAGATACTCAGCTCGCTCCCAGAACTGTTCTGTACTGATTAACCTCCAGATTCATTTCTGGAATCTCACAGCAAATTGAGTCATTAAATCCACGAGCTGATTCCAACCCCAGTCATCCACCTCCTCACCATGTGTCTCACTAGCTTCTCAAGTTCAAGATGAAGAACTCATCATTAAATAACTGCCCAACAGAGTGTCATGTTGGCGCCTGTAATAAAAGTAAACCGGTGTTGCAATGTTTATATATTTATTTAAAATCTGATTTCACCAGGGACAAATTAGGAGACTAGAAACAGCCCCTCAAGCATGATCCGCCATTCAATTGGATCATAGCTGATCTGTAAGGAACTCCATTTATCCGCCTTTGAACTATGTCTCTAGATACGCCTACGCAACAAAAATTTCATTCTGAACTGTTTCTTTGTCACAAAATGGCATCGCTGACCCCTGCTAGAATGTAAGAATGCAGCCTTTAGTGAATCGAGTATTATTTAACAAATGGGGAGTTTGAATCATTGTTTAGAAAAAATGTGTTTCTAATCACAATAACACCTTAGTCTTTTTTGAGAAGAAAGGATATTTTGGTGATACTGTGAACCAGCATATGGTGTGACAGCCTGATTAGATTGTATCACATCATTATAAAATATTCATTGCTCTCAGGTTTCCTTGGTCATACTTTAACAAGGCAGCATTTCAAATATTGCTTCTTTAATATTGCCTTAAACACAATGGGGTAGAAATTCTCAAAATGGGCAGTATTGCATTTGGCAACCTGTATAATACCCGTTCCAATATTTAGATTTATTAATGTGATTTCAATTGGATATCAGACAGGACATATAATGAGCAGCCAATGCAATGAGTTCCAACCTGATGGCTCCCTAAAACCAACTCTAAACTGATTAGTTAACTATAACTTGTTTTTCGCTGATTGGCCTTCACACCACAGTATCAAAGTAAGTGTATGTGGTTCTTGTTCTGCATAACTAGCTGAAGGGATGAAGTTCTGCTATTAATTATGTGCATGGATGTTGAGGAGAGGCATTCAGCAAAACATAAAATGCAAGGCGAAACTTTGACTGTACCTCACCAATAATTCGGCAAATCCTAGGTAGGTGGGGTGTAGAATTCATTCCAGACATGCTGTAAGAGTAGGCCATTCGGCCCCTCAAGCCTGCTCTTGGCTGATCTACCTCAGCGCCATCTTACCGCGCTATCTCTCGATGTCATTGGTATGTAGAAATCTACCAACCTCTGCTTTGAACATATTCAATGACTGAGCCTCTGCAGCCCTCTGAAGTAATTCCTCCTCATCTCGGTCCTAAATGGTCTACCTCTTATTCTGAGACTTTGTCCCCCAATTCTAGATCCTTCCCCCGCCCCCGCCCCACCAACAACCAGGAAATCTCCTTCCTGCATCTACCCTGTCGAGCCTTGGAAGAACTTCATACACTTCAGTGAGGTCACCTCTCATTCTTCTAAACTCTAGAGAATACAAGCCCAGCCTCCTCAATCCCCCTCCTGGAACAGTTCCGCCATCCCAGGAATCAGTCTGGTGAACCTCCGCTGCATTCCTTCTATAGCCAATATATCCTTCTTTAAGTAAGAAAACCGAAACTGCACATTTTGTGGCCTCACCAAGGCTCTATACAACTGCAGCAAGACCTTCCTCTTGTACTCAAATCCTCTTGCAATAAAGGCTAACACACCATTTGCCTTCCTAATTGCTTGTTGCACCTGCATGTTAGCTTTCAGTGACTTATGAACAAGAACAGCAAGGTCCCTCGACTATGTCTGTACCTTGCTGTGTGTCCCCAACCGCCCATCATCTCCATGGGCATACTGGCAGACAAAACTGACCAGACAGTCAGATTTTCAGCTGGGTTCAGCAGGGTTTCCTCTTCATCTCACAGATATGCATCCAAAGTATCTGGCAGAGAGTTTGAACAAATATTTTGTATCCACCTTCACAGTGGAAGACACTAGAAGTATCAAAATAATGGTAGAAAATCAGGGGACAAAAATGGAGTGAGGAATTTAAAACCACCATTATCACTAGAGAAGAAGTGCTATGCGAACTTCTGGAACTAAAGACTGAAAAGTCTCTTGGGCCTGATGGCCAGCATCCTACTGTCTTAAAAGAAGTGTATGCAGAAATCAGGTGCATTGGTAGTAATCTTTCAAAATTCTTGAGATTCTGGGAAGGTCCCAACAGAAAAGAGAGAGAAAGAAAGCAGGAAACTATAGGCCGGTTTGCCTAACATCTGTCATTGGGAAAATGTTTCAATCCATTATTAAAGAAGCTTTAGCAGGGCATTTAGAAAATCATAATATAATCATGCATGGTTTTATGAAAAGGAAGTTGTTTTTGACAAATTGATAATAGTGCAATAAGTCAGATGGATAAAGGGAACCAGTAGATGTAGTGAATTTGGATTTCCAAAAAGCATTCAGTAGGGTGCCACATAAAAGGTTACAGCATAAGATAAGAGCCCATGGTGTTGGGGGTGATATATTAGTATAGATAGAGAATTGGCTAACAGGCAACATAAGTCAGGATAAAGGAGTAATTTTCATATTGGAAGACTGTAATTAGTGGGGTACCACAGGGATCAGTGCTGTGGCCTCAACTATTTACAAACTATATCAATAAGAAATATGAATTCTTGCATTTATGTGGTGATTTTTATGACCACCAAACGTCTTATAATACTTTACAGCCAATGAAGCACTTTTGAATGTAATCAATGTTGTAATGTACGAAATGACTTGGATGAAGGGACTGACTGTATTGTAGCCAGGTTTGCTGATGATACAAAAGTAGGTGGGAAAGGAAGTCTGCAAAGGGATATAGATAGGCTAAGTGAGTGGGCAAAAATTTGGCAGATGGAGTGTAATGTGGGAAAATGCGAGGTTGTCCACTTTGGCATGAAGAATAGAGAAGGAAAGTATTAATTAAATGGAGAGAGACTGCAGAATGCTGTGGTACAGAGGAATCTGGATGTCCTCGTATGCAAAACACAAAATGTTAGCTTGCAGATACAGCAAGTGATTAGAAAGCAAATGAAATGTTGGCCTTTGTGGAAGGGAAATGGAGTATAAAAGGAGGGAGGTTTTGCTGCAACTGTACAGGGAATTTGTGAGACTGCACCAAGAGTACTACATATTTAAGGAGGGATGCATTGAAGGCAGTTTAGATAACACTTATTTCATTGATTCCTGAGATGAAGGAGTTTTCTTATAAGGACATGTTTGCACAGGATTACCAAGGATTAGGGGCACAGAAAGAGACCATTCAGCCCAACCTGTCCATGCTGAAGTTCCTGCCCCACTCGATCCTCCTCCTCTAAATCTACTATCCTAATCCTCTTCTCCATCATGTGATTGTCCAGCATTCCCTTAAATGAATTTAAGTATTGCTGAAAAAAAGACAGTTTTTGTCAAAGTTTTTCGTCTTGCACTCATCAGGACAATTCGCAAGAAAATGCCACCATCAGGGAAAACAGCATTATTTATACTGTATGAGAAAAGAGTAGTGATTGGTTGGAAAGTGGGCTCTGATTGGTAGAGGAATTTCCATGGGGGATGCACCAGTTTATGGTGGCTGACAGATAACTGCTAAGCATTGTTTGAGATTTAAACCAAGCAGCTTGACTCTGATCGGTCAAGACATTGCCCTGGGGGATGAGCCAGTGAATGGTTGTCACATTTTGTTTAGCTGAAACAGGAACAATGTATGTACATGTTCTTTCTGTCTGCAAAGAACAGGGCGCTGTGTATTAATATATGTAGCTTCCAGTACACACAGATGTGCCACACTGCGAGCCCAACTAATGATCTTAAATTAGTTGTCAGCATAATTCTTAGCGCATTGAGGATTATTTAGCAAATGTTGTCCAATCGCAGAATCATACCTAATGTTGGACAACGTGTTTTGAGTTGTGCAAGCACAGGTTGGTTGGATACGGTCTGTATCCTGCTCATTGCAAACAGCAGCTGGGACATGCTGATGGATACGATCCGCTAGTCTTTGGGTCGTATGGCCCACATACCTAGCATCACACTGGTACTGAAATTCATATACCACATTACTCATTTGTATGATAGGCAGAACATCTTTTTGGCTTGTTAGCATCATCCCGTTATTGGCGAATACCAATCGTGTTGCTATTGCATAGTAGCAGCATAAAACAGCTAGCTTCACTTGTTGCTCAAATTTTAGATACCTTGCCATTCCAGGGTAATCTGAGGTAGACTAGGCACTTTTCAGGGCTGAAAGTGACAGCCTTTGGCCAGTTCATGAGTTTGCGTGACATAATGCCAATGTCAGGGGAAATAACAACTTTATACTGTATGAGAAGAGAAAAAGAAGAAAAGTGATCGGTTGCCATGAAATGATCTGATCAGGGTAGCCATTATCCCACAGGATGTCTTTGATGCACCCCTTTTCAGCATGGTGAGCAAATGGCTCGGGCCCTGTTCTTTGCAGACAGAAAGAATATGTACACACATTGCACCTGTTTCAGCTAAACAAAATAAGTGACAGCCATTCGCTGATTCATTTCCTAGGGCAATATCTTGACCAGAGTCAAGCTGCCTGGACTCTCAATACCATCAACTGATGCACTCTCCATGGCAATGCCTGTACCAATTAGAGTCCACTTGGCAACCAATCACTTTTTCTCATACAGTATAAAGTTGTCATTTCCCCTGACATTGGCATTATGTTGTGAATTGTCCTGATGAGCGCAAGAAGAAAAACCTCGACAAAAAATCTCTTTTCTTCAGCAATACGCAAGTTCCTTAATACCAAACGACCAAATGAATTTAAACAATTCACTTCAAACTTTCCCTGTAGTAGTGAGTACTACATTTTCAACTCTATCAAAACCTTTCATTATTTTAGGTCACCTATTAGGTCACCCTTCAGTCTTCAAGAGACCCAACCTGTCAATTATTTCCTGAAAGGTTGAGGTTGGGACTATACACATTGCAGCTTAGAAGAATGAAAGCTGATCGGATTGAAACAAATAAGGTTCTGAGGGGATTTAACAGGGTAGATGTTGAGAGAATGTTTCCCCTCATGGGGGAGTTTAGAACTAGAGGGAATTAGTTTCAGAATAAGGGGTCACCCATTTAAGACAAAGGTGGGGAAGAATATCTTCTCTCATAAGGTCGTGAATCTTTGAAATCCTCTACTCTAGGGAGCAGTGGAGACTGAATCGTTGAATATTTTCAAGGCTGAGTCAGACGGATAGCCAACTTAATCCCAAAGAGATGCTCTTTCTGCTGTTATGACTGGGATGGGAGGTGTGCACAGTTGATCTAGCCCCACTACTCCACAGGTCATATCATTAGTTTAAAAGTTCAATTTACTCACCAAAATGGCCAATTGTTTACCTTCACTACTGGTACCCAGAATAAAAGAGACTTTAATCAGATTTCTTTCAATAAACTTATTAGTTTATTATAAAACCAGTCTTGTCAAAATGAAAGACAAAGCTTATCAACATGCAGTATGGAATATGAAATTATACTAATTACTCTCTCAAGATACCCTAAGTCTCACACACACACACACACACACACACACACACAAATAAAAATATGAATGAAGGAACTCAGCCAAAGGTTAAAAGTCAATGATTCAAAGGCAAAGGATAGATAGTGGAGTTCTTGAAATGGCATCTGGGTTATGCAGTTGGTCTCTCAGCACTGATCCACGAAACAATCAATGACTCTGGCACTGCTTTCCAAGTGGACTCATGGAATACTCGAGGGTACTTTATTCCAGCGTGTAGAGCATCTCAGGAGCAGCTATATTCACTTCCATCTGTGGACTGACTCTGGACTGCAAAAGGTTGCTGTCTTCCTTCTCAAGCAGTTGGTCCTTCTCTTCTCAGCCATAAAACCCATGTGACGCAACCCACCCACCTCTCCTCCTTTGTACACAGTTCACCCAGGTCAGGAAGTTGACAGTTTTTTTTCAACTGCCTAATTACCCTTGTAAAAGAATGCTTTTTCCAGGAATAGCAATCAGAGTCTTGCATTAACCCTTTAAGGGACAGTGTCTTTTAAAACACAAATTCTTTCGAATGTCCTGTGTCCTTGTAGATGAGCCATTTTGTGTGATTAAGATGCGTTTGGAGGATGGTCACTAACTCAGTAAAACCGAAGGAACACCTAAACCACCAGGTAAAACTGTATGAGGAATGTTACTGGTTGTGATATCAGACAAGAAATAGTTATGAGAGAAGTCTTAGTTTCACTGGATCCCAACACCACAGCAAAGGGTCAGTGAGGAATATCTTTGGCTCCATTTCCATTTATTTCCACTCTCTTTTGGGTTCCCATAAGCCTTCCCTCCGCCAACTCCGTTACTGGAACACGTGTGTGATAGGAAGGAGGAGGCCTCTGCAGAGATATCACGCATGTCAGGTAACACACAGGAGGTCCTCTGTGTCATGCAGAGCTACACCGAAGTGGGCAGAGCTCATGTTTTCAGGCAATTCACCTGGGGAAGGAGAGCCAAGAAGTGATCATTTGAAAAAAGGTTGATTGCCGTAAATTAATGTAACAATGTTTAATAACACATAACTTGTAAATGGTAACTCTTGTCTTTGGGTGTTCCATTTAGATCAGTAAGTTGGAGACGGTACAATATTTGGCAACCTCCACTATAGGTCTGTTGCCCTCTCAGATCCTCAACTCTTACCTGGGCAGCACAGTTAGGACCTTGGAAGATGTGGTGAATCATCGAGGTGTGGAGGGTTACTTGGCATTTGCATTACAGGTAACAGAATCTATCCAACAAATTAAAGAACTAATGAAATTTTTTTAAAGTGTGCGAAGGAACTGCCCCATTTATTATGGTAAAAACAGAAGCTGCTACATTCAATATGTGTTCATTTCCTGGGCCCTGCTCTTCTCACTATCCGCTCACGCTTCCTCACACTCCATCCACTCACTCTTCCTCACACTCCATCCACTCACTCTTCCTCACACTCCATCCACTCACTCTTCCTCACACTCCATCCACTCCTCCTCATAGAACCATAAAAAAGTTATGGTGCAGAAAGACACCATTCAGCCCATCGTGTCTGCGCTGGCCAAAAACAGAAAAAAAGAAACTAGCCGCTCATTTTTAATCCCACTTTCTAGCACCTGGTCTGTAGCCTTGAAGGTTACAGCACAGATCCAGGTACCTTTTAAATGAGTTGAGTGTTTCAGCCTCAACCACCACCTTAGGAAGTGAATTCCAGACACCACCATCTTCTGTGAAAAGATTTTCCTCACATCCCCTCTAATCCTTCTACCAATCATCTTAAATCTATGCCCCCTGGTAATTGACCCCTCAGCTAGGGGAAACAGGTCTTTTCTGTCTACCCTATCTAGGCCCCTCATAATTTTGTACACTTCAATTAGGTCACTTTCTCAGCCTCTTCTGTTCTAAGGAAAACAACCCCAGTCTATCCAATCTCTCCTCATAGCTGCAATTTTCAAGCCCTGGCAACATTCTTTTAAATCTCCTCTGCACTCTGTCCAGAGAAATTACGTCCTTCCTGTAATGTGGTGACCAGAACTGTACACAAAATTCCAGCTGTGGCTTAACCTGCATTTTAAACAATCCCATCATTACATCCCTTCTTTTGTATACAACACCTCACCCAATAAAGGGAAGCATTCCATATGTTTTCTTTACCACCTCATCTCCCTGTCCTGCCACCTTCAGAGACCTGTGGACAAGCACTCAAAGGTCTCTCACTTCCCATTTATTGAGGATTGCGTTGCTTTGTTTGCCCTCCTCAAATACATTACCTCACACTTTTCCGGATTGAATTCTATTTACTACTTTTCCACCTGCTCAACCAAACCATTGATATCATTCTGGAGGCAACAGCGGTCCTCTTCACTATCAACTACAAGGCCAATTTTTGTGTCATCTGCAAAGTTCCCAATCATGCCTCCAACATTTAAGCCCAAATCATTAATATATACAACAAAGAACAAAGGCCCCAATACAGAGCCCTGTGGAACACTGCTGGAAACCGCTTTCCATTCACAAACATCTGTTGACCATTACACTTTGGCCAGAATTTTACCTTCGACGTGCGGGCGCGCGCCCGACACGCACGAACGAACATAATATGATGCACGATGACATTGGGTGTGCATACTGACGTCATCGCTCACTTGCGCAATATTTTGTTCAGCGGGTGCATGCCGGATTGGCTGCGCGCCCGCCAATAATTGAAAGCCCTATTAAGGCCATTAACAAGCTCATTAACTTCAAATGTACACTGCGCATCCAACCTAATGGTTGACGGGCAGGCGAAAAGGCCCAATGGCCTTTACATTTTAGGAAACCTCATCCACGAGTGGGATAAGGTTTCCGAAAGCGTATACAAATTAAATAAAAACTTTCTTTTGACATTAAAAACATGTCCCAGCTCATGTGACACAATTGCTGAGCCAATTTTGGATCCAGCCTGCCACCTTCCCCTGTGTCCAATTGGATCTTACTTTCCTGACCAGTCTGCCACGTGGGACCGTGTCAAATGCCTCACTAAAATCTATGTAGACAACATCCACTGCACTACCCTCATCAATCCTTTTTGCTACTTCCTCAAAAAATTTGATTAAGTTAGTAAGATACAATCTCCCCCTAACGAAACCATGCTGACTATCCCTAATCAATCCATGCCTTTCTAAGTTTATCCTGTTTCTCAGAATTGATTCCAATAATTTGCTCACCACCTAAGTCAGGCTGACTGGCCTATAATTTCTGGCCTATCCCACACACCCTTTTTAAATAATCATACAACATTCACATACCTCCAATCCTCTGGTTCCTTGCCTGTATCTGGTGCGAATTGTGAAATGATCCTCAGAGCATCCATTATTCCCCCCCTGGCTTTCTTTAACAGTCTGGGACATAATCGAACTGGCCCTGGTGATTCATCCACCTTCAAGCACGCCAGTCCCTCCATTATTTCCTCTCTCACTATACTTTTGTATCTAATATTTCACACTCCTTTAAATAGAAAGTCTGCATCATCCCTCTCCTTAGTGAAGACAGGGCAGAATCATCCCAGATTTGCACTAAATGCGATAGCGGGCAGCAAAAAGGACATTTTACCCACTGGCTGCAATGGCGGCGTTTCACGCCGTATCGTTCGCTTCCCGCCTCATTAATTATTCAACCACATGAAACATGTCATCTCGCTGGCGGGCAGCCTCTGAATCATCTGCCATGCCATTACCTCATCTTGCCCCCACACCAGGCGCCATATCTAAACTGCAGCCGCGCATACAGTTCTCAATACTTGCAGCCCAGGACTGCTCCAGTGAAGACATGGCCCTGAAAGTCAAGAAGAGTTCAGTGACCCATCACTGGAATGCCTTTTGGAGGCCCGCCATGATGTCTTCCATCCCCGCTCTGGCTGCAATAATAATAGGAGACTTCAATTATCCTAATATCAACTAGGATTCAAACAATATAAGGGGCACTGAGGGAGAAAAATTCATGCAGTGTCCAGGAATATTTTTTCAACCAATTGGTGACAAACCCAACGAGAGGAGATGCAATTCTAGACCTAGTCTTGGGGAACGAAGAAGGGCAAGTGGGTGAAGTGACAGTTGGCGACCATATCGAGGACAGTGATCACAATTCAGTTAGATTTAGCATTACCATGGAAAAGGACAGACTTAAGGCAGGAGTAAAAGTCTTGAGCTGGGGGAAGGCAAATTTTGAAGAAATGAGAAGGGACTTGGCTGAGGTGGACTGGACAGCACTGCTGGAGGATAAAACTGTGGAAAACCAGTGGGAAGCACTAAAAAGCGAGATCCTAATTGTACAAAGTAGACATGTCCCCTACAAAAATAAGAGTGGTACTGCCAAATCTAGACCCCCCTGGTTGTCTAGAGGAATACAGGGGAAGATCGAACAGAAAAAGAAAGCATACAATAGGCAAAAAGAACTAAGCACTGCAGATAACCTAGACAAATATAGGAAGTGCAGGAATGAAGTAAAAAAGGAAATAAGGAAATCAAAGAGAGGGCATGAAAAAAGATTAGCAAGTAAAGTTAAAGATAACCCAAAGATGTTTTACCAATACATTAATGTTAAAAGGTTAGTTAAGGAAAAAGTGGGACCTATCAGAGATGAAGATGGAAACTTGTGTGTAGATGCAGAGGCTGTGGGAAGGGTTTTGAATGAATATTTTGTCTCCGTGTTTACAAAGGAAAGGGAGGATGTAGATATAGTAGTTCAGGAGGAACGCTGCGAGATATTGGACGGGATAGTCATAAAGAGAGAGGAAGTACTCGAAGGGTTGAAATCCTTGAAAGTTGATAAGTCACCAGGGCCAGATGGATTGTTTCTGAGGCTGCTGAAGGAAGTCAGGTAGAAGATAGCAGATGTTCTGAGGATGGTTTTCCAATCTTCACTAGATACAGCGGAGGTACCGGAGGACTGGAGAAATGCAAACGTAGTTCCATTGTTTAAAAAGGGATCAAAGGAAATGCCAAACAATTATAGGCCAGTTAGTCTTACATCGGTGGTGAGCAAATTAGTAGAATCAATCCTGAGAGATAGGATTAACTGTCATGTGGAAAGGCATGGACTAGTCAGGGATGGTCAGCATGAATTTGTTAAAGGAAGGTCTTGCCTCACAAATTTGATTGAATTCTTTGAGGAAGTGTCAAGAAGGGTTGATGAAGGTAGTGCAGCGGATGTTGTGTACGTGGATTTTAGCAAGGCATTTGACAAGGTCCCACATGGCAGATTGGTCAGGAAAGTAAAAGCCCATGGGATTCAGAGTAATGTGGCAAACTGGATAAAAGATTGGCTTTGTAACAGGAAACAAAGGGTAATGGTCGATGGATGCCTTTGCGAATGGAAAGTTGTCTCAAGTGATGTTCCACAGGGCTCGGTGTTGGGACCCTTGCTGTTTGTGTTATATATTAACGACTTGGATGTGAACGTTGGGAGCACGATTGAGAAATTTGCAGATGACACAAAGATTGGCCAAGTAGTGGATAGTGTAGAGGATAGCCGTAATCTCAAAAACGATATAGATGGGTTGGCGGTAAAGTGGCAGATGGATTTTAACATAGAGAAGTGTGAGGTCATACATTTAGGGAGGTCAAACAATTACCAGGATTACACAATAAATGGGAATATACTAAGAGGGGTAGATGAAGTGAGAGATCTTGGCGTACAAGTACACAGGTCCCTGAAGGTAGCAGTTCAAGTAGACAAGGTTGTAAAGAAGGCATATGGAATGGTCTCCTTCATTGGCAGAGGTATAAAATATAAAAGTAAGGATATAATGTTGGAATTGTATAAAACACTGGTGAGGCCACAACTGGAGTGTTGTGTGTAGTTCTGGTCACCACATTACAGGAAGGACATAATAGCTCTGGAGAGAGTGCAGAAGAGGTTTACAAGAATGTTGCCAGGGTTAGAAAAGTGTAGCTATGAGGAGAGATTGGGGTTATTTTCCTTAGAACAAAGAAGGCTGAGAGGTGACTTGATTGAGGTGTACAAAATTATGAGGGGAATAAATAGAGTGGACAGGATTAAATTGTTTCCCTTGGTGGAGAATTCTAGAACCAGGGGACATAGATTCAAAATAAGTGGCAGAAGGTGTAGGGGGGACATGAGGAAGAACTTTTTTACGCAGAGGGTAGTGGGTGTCTGGAATTCGCTGCCCAAGTTGGTGGTAGAGGCAGAAACTCTAAACTCTTTTAAAAAGTACCTGGATCTGCAGCTTAAGTGCTGTAAGCTGCAGGGCTATGGGCTGGGTGCAGAAAGGTGGGATTAGAAAGGGCACCTGCGTGTCCTCAGGCTGGCATGGACAAAATGGGCTGAATGGCCTCCTTCTGTGCTGTAACTTTTCTATGGTTCTAAGAGGTCCAGCAATCTCACCACTCCAGCTCAGGGGCGGTGGCACTGGGGGTCATGGTAAAAGCGGCCACCTTATCATTCTAAACTCATACACTCACAAGGCCATCACACATTCACTGGCATCTCACTCACTGCCAGCTCAAAGGATATCACCATTCACTCTCTCACACACACCCTCACATCCCCATCTGGCCTCATCACCTCTGGAGACTGTCTGCTCAGCCCTCACCATCTTGAAGCCACTTGCACAGATCAACATGTGTCCCCACACACACCCTGGGATACTCCCATTCTCCAGTAATGCCCCACCCTGCAGCCTGTTCCCTTGCCTGAAGAAACTTCTCCCCTATTTAAGCCCTAGCCCTGCAGCCATTGAAAAGCCACCCCCAACGTACGGCTGGTCTGGTAGCTATGCCCCCCTAAAAGTGATTTTTTTTTAAATTGTTCATGAGATGGGGCATCACTGGCTAGGCCAGCATTTATTGCCCATCTCTAATTGCCCTTGAAAACTGGGTGGCTTGCTAGGCCATTTCAGAATCAATCACATGTAGGCCCGCCAGACCAGGTAAGGATGGCAGATTTCCTTCCCTAAAGGACATTCGTGAACCAGATGAACAACAATTGACACAAAAATAAAAACAAAAATAGCTGGAAAAACTCAGCAGGTCTTACAGCATCTGTGGAGAGGAACACAGTTAACGTTTCGAGTCCGTATGACTCTTCATCAGAAGTTCTTCATCAGAGTTCTGTTGAAGAGTCATACGGACTCGAAACGTTAACTGTGTTCCTCTCCGCTGATGCTGTTAGACCTGCTGACTTTTTCCAGCTATTTTTGTTTTAGATTTCCAGCATCCGCAGTATTTTGCTTTTAACTTATTGAGCAACAATTGACAATGGTTTCGTGGTCATCATTAGACTTTTAACTCAAGATTTTTTATTGAATTCAAATTTCACCTTCTGCTGTGGTGGGATTCGAACTCAGGACCCCAGAGCATTACCCTAGGTCTCTGGATTGCTAGTCCAGTGACAATACCACCGTGCCACCACCTTCACATTGCCTGTGAAGGCTAGCACTGATGGCCATGAGTGCCACCCAAAGCAAGGTAGGCAAACAAACCTCAAAGTCCCGAGCAAAGTGCAGCTCGCCAGGTGCACGTCGTTTATGTACAGTTGTGAAACACATCGGTGTTCAGTCACACCAACATGCTCAGATTATCCAGCATTGGGGTAATGGTTCCAGCGAACAGGGCTTATAATGATACACTGATGTATTAAAATGAAGTTCCCCATGTCCGGCGGCAGGAAAGGCAGTCTGCCACTGACGGGCAGAGCGGACAGTCGCAAACTGGATTCACGACAGCATGAAACCGATTTTTGGCCTTCCTGCCATATTGTTCACTCATGCCCACATGATGCCCGATGCCAAGGGGCATGGGAAATTGCACCCAGAGACAGTACTCATTGAGAACCCTGCCCACATCTTTAGCATGAACACACAAGTTACCACGTACATCTCTGATGGGCCCTACCCTTTCCTTTGTTATTCTCTTGCTCTTAATGTACTGGTAAAACATCTTTGTTTTCTTTGAATATACCTGCCAATATTTTTTCATATTCTTTGTTTTCGTAATTTCCTTTTTACTTCACCTCTGTACAGTCTATACTCCTCTAGGCTTTCTACAGTATTAAGCTTTTTAAGACTGTCATAAGCTTTCTTTTTCTGTTTTATCTTGGCCTGTATGCTTCTAGATAACCAGGGGGCTCTAGATTTGGCAGTACCACCCTTTTTCTTTGTGGAGACATGTTTACACTGTGCCCATAGAATCTCGCTTTTGAATACCTCCCACTGATTTGACACTGTTTTTCCTTCTAATAGCTGTATCCAGTCTACTCTCACCAATTCACCTCTCAGCTTTGTAAAATTTGTCTTCCCCCAATTTAGAACTTTTACTCCTGTTCTATCTTTGTCCTTTTCCATAATGATGCTAAATCTAACTGTATTATGGTCACTATTTTCAAAATGGTCCCCCACTGCTGCTTCATCCACTTGCCCAGCTTCATTTCCTAAGACTAAATATAGAATTGCAGCCCTTCTCATTGGGCTTGTTACATGCTGCCTAAAAAAGTTCTCTTGAATGCAGTTCAAGAATTTTGGGCCCTCTGTGCCCTTCGCACTGTTTGTATCCCAGTTGATATTAGGGTAGCTGAAGTCCCCAGCGATTACTGCCCTATTGTTTCTGCACTCAAAAATTTGCCTACACATTTGCTCTTCTAACTCCAGCTATTTGGGGGTCTACAGTACTCTCCTAGCAATGTGGCTGCCCCCTTTTTATTCCTGAACTTAACCCAAATGGCCTCATTTGGTGTTTCATTTAGTATATCATCCCTACTCATAGCTGTAATTTATTCTTTAACCAATTATCCTACACCCCGACCTCTTTTATCCCCCTCTCTATCTTGCCTGAAAACCCTATATCTAGGGATGTTGAGCTGCCACTTTTGCCCCTCTTTAAGCCAAGTTTCCGTTATAGTGATGATATCATGCTGCCGCGTATCTATCTGTGCCCTCAGCTCATCAGCTTTATTTACTATACTCCTTGTATTTACATATACACCTTTTTAACACTGCCAAATTCCTGTGCTGTATATTTTTTAACTGTGCTTCTTCGGTCTTTTAGAGTCACTCACTAATTTCCTGTTCCCTACTCGGAATTTACCCTCAGGTTCCCAGCTCCCTGCCAATCTAGTTTAAACCCCACCCCCCAACAACACTAGCAAATCTCCCTGCAAGGATATTTATCCCAGTCCTGTTCAGGTGTAGACCGTCCGTCTTGTACAGGTCCCACCTTCCCCAGAACCAGTCCCAATGCCTCTGAAATCTGATGCCCTCCCTCCTACACCGGTTTTCCAGCCACGTGTTCAATCACTCAATTGTCCTATTTATATACTCACTTGGATGTGGGACTGGGAGCAATCCTAAAATTACTGCTTTAGAGATCCTGCTTTTCAATCTCCTTCCTAGCTCCCTGAAATCTGCTTTCAGGACCTCATCCCCTTTCCTACCTAAGTCATTGGTACCAACGTGGACCACACCTTTGGCTGATCACCCTCCCCCAGAAGAATGCCCTGCAGCCGCTCCGTGACATCCTTGACCCCGACATCAGGGAGGCAACATACCATCCTGGAGCCATGTCTATGGCCACAGAAATGCCTGCCTGTTCCCCTAACAAATTCCCTATCACTACTGCACTTGCCCTCTTCCTCTTCCTCCTCCCCTCCTGTGGTCACTATCCTGTGGTCACATGTGGTGCCACAAACTTGGCTGTGACTGCACTCCACTGAGGAACCAACACCCTCACCAATATCCAAAACGGAAAACTGATTGGCGAGCAAGGTCCAGGGACTCCTGCACTACCTACCTAATTCTCTTGGGCTGCCTGGCACTCACTCATTCCCTTGCTGCCTCCAGGTTCCTAAGCTGTGGTGTGACCGCCTCTCTGAATGTGCTATCGACGTAGCTCTCAGCCTCGTGGATACACCACAGTGACTCCAGCTGCCACTCAATCTCCAAAATCCAGAGCTCAAGGTTCTGCAATTGGTGACATGTGCTGCACATGGGATCATCTAAGACACCAGTAGCATCCATGAATTCCCACATTTACATGACACCGCATGCCACACAACCAAGCTGCCCTGCCATGGCTTCAATTTACTTCCTTATGTTAACTTTATTTCACTTTGGTTTACTTATACTACTTTATTTTACCTGGCCTTGGCTTAACTTTACTCCCCTATTGCTTGTGTTTCTTACTTAAACCTAAGTAGCTCCTCCTTTTAAAAATAATGCATTTTTCTAATTTTCAGCTACTCGAAGACCCTCATTACAGATGTTTCTCACCAACCAATGAACTTATGTTTCTCCTGCGATGTTACTCTTGGCTATTTTCAAACTCAGTCCTCTCGTGCAGCTTTTCAACTCCTGGTTTCCTGGAGACTGAGCAAGATAGAGAAAGAAAAAGAAAAGAGTAAGAAAGGTGCACCTCCCTCCCCTCCTCACTGAACTCCCTTCTCACCAAACTCGCAGTGACTCTGTACCAGTGTAACATCTCATGTATACTACTGAGATTCAGATGAGTCTCCTACCTGGCAGTTACAGAACCAGATGAGGCTAGTTACTTAATTTGCTGATCTCACTAGCTCTCCAGCAGAGGGCTTGATTCTCCATCTGCTCTCCCTCAACTTTTTGTTTCTTACTCATTCACGAGATGTGAGCTTCGCTGGCTGGGTCAGCATTTGTTGCCCATCTCTAGTTGCCCTTGAGAAGACTTGTGGAATAGATAAGAAGTGGAGATTAAAAGATGTTCACAGAATCTTAATGGCACAGAAGAAGGCCATTCAGCCCATCGTGTCTGCACCAGCTCTCCAAATGAGCATTATGACCTAGTGCCATTGCCCTGCCTTTTCCCTGTACCCCTGCACATTATTTGAATAGGAACAATCGTCTAATGTCCTCTTGAATGCCTCGATTGAACCTGCCTCCACCACACTGACAGATGATGCACCCCAGACCCACACCACTCATTGTGTAAAAAAGTTTTTTCTCACATCACATTTGCTTCTTTTGTAAATCACTTTAAATCTGTGTTCTCTCGTCCTTGATCCTTTTATGAGTGGGAACAGCTTCTCCCTATCTACTCTGTCCAGTCCCCTCATGATTTTGAACATCTCTATCAAATCTCCTCTCAGCCTTCTTCTCTCCAAGGAGAACAGTCCCAACCTCTCCAATCTATCTTCATAGCTGAGGTTTCTCATCCCTGGAACCCTTCTTGTAAACCTCTTCTGCACTTTCTCCAATGTGTTCACATCCTTCCTACAATATAGCGTCCAGAACTGTACACAATATTCTAGCTAAGGTCTAACGAGTGTCTTATATAATTCAGCATAATTCCTTTCTCTTGTACTCTCTGCCCCTATTAATAAAGCCCAGGATACTATATGCTTTATTAACTGCTCTCTCCACTTGTCCTGCTACCCTCAATGATCTATGTACATATACACCCAAGTCTTTCTGCTCCTTCACACCCTTCAAAATATCACCTTATTTTATATTGTCTGTCCATGTTTTTCCTGCAAAAATGCATCACCTCACACTTCTCTGCATTGAACTTCATCTCCACTTATCTGCCCATTCCACCAACTTGTCTATGCCCTTTTGAAGTTCTACACTGTCCTCCTCGTAGTTCATAACACTCCCAAGCTTTGTATCATTCGCAAACTTTGAAATTGCCCCCTGCTCACCAAGATCTAGATCATTAACATATATCAGGAAAAGCAAGGGTCCCAATACCGACCCCTGGGGAACTCCACTACAAACCTTCCTCCAGCCCGAAAAATATCCATTGACCATTACTCCCTGCTTCCTATTTTTCAGCCAATTTTGCATCCACGTTGCTACTGTCCCTTTTATTCCATGAGCAATAACTTCTCTCACAAGTCGGTTGTGTGGTACTGTGCCAAATGCCTTTTCCAAGTCCATGTACGTCACATCAACAGCCATTACTCTCATCAACCTTTTCTGTTACCTCTTCAAAAAAACTCCAGCAAGTTAGTTAAACAGGATTTCCCCTTTAGAAGTCCATGCTGGCTCTTCCTTATTAACCAATATTTTTCCATGTGACTACTAACTCTATCCCAAATAATTCTTTCTCGAATCTTGCCCCACCCCTAAAGTTGAACTGACTGGTCTGTAATTGCTGGGCTTATCCTTACAACCTTTTTTGAACAAGGGTGTCATGTTTGCAATTCTCCAGTCCTCTGGCACCACTCCTGAGTCTAGGGAAAACTGAAAAATTATGGCCCGTGCCTTTGCAATTTCTACTCTCACTTCCTTCAATATCCTTCGATGCATCTCATCCAGTCCCGGTGCCTTGTCAACTTTAACTACTGACGGACTATTCAACACTTCCTCCTTATCAATTTTGAACCCTTCCAGTGACAGAGTTTCCACTACTTATGGTGTGTAAACCTGAAAGTAAACTTCAAGATGATATTCTTTTTGCAGTAAATTCAAAGCTACCGATGCCCTCAAAAGGTTAACCAAGATATATCTGCAGGTACTTGTGCATAGAATAATTGATGTCCATTGTAATTAATGTAAAAACTACAATTAGAAAGCTAGCTTTCGAAAGGATTGATCAAGTCTAAACCCAGCCTCATAATATGACACATCCTTCATCATCTCTGGATCAAAGTCCTGGAACTCCCTACACAATGGCACTGAGGGATCACCACCACTTTTCAAGGGTAACTAAGGATGGTCAATAAATGCTGGATTTGCTAGTGATGCTCACATCCAGCCCATGTCCAAATGCAGCAAGGCCTGGACAATATCTAGGCTTGGGCTGACAAGTGGCAGTTAACATTTGTGCCACACAAGTGCCAGGCAATGACCATCTCCAACAAGAGAGAATCCAACCATCACCCCTTGATGTTCAGTGGCATTACCATCACTGAATCTCCCACTATCAGCATCCTGGGGTTTACCATTGACCAGAAACTGAACTAGATTGGCCATATAAATGCTGTGGCTACAAGAGCAGGTCAGAGGCTAAGAATCGTGCGACGAGTAACTCATCTCCTGACTCCCCAAAGCCTGTCCACCATCTACAAAGCACAAGTCAGGAGTGTGATGGAATACTCCCTACTTGCCTGGATGGGTGCAGCTTCCACAACACTCAAGAAGCTTGACACCATCCAGGACAAAGCAACCGCTTGATTGGTACCACATCCACAAATATTCACTCCCTCCACCACCGACGCACAGTAGCAGCAGCGTATACCATCTACAAGATAAACTGCAAGAATTCACCAGGCTCCTTAGACAGCATCTTCAAAACCCAGACCACTACCATCTAGAAGGGCAAGGGCAGCAGATAGATGGGAACACCACCATCTGGAAGTTCCTCTCCAAGTCACTCACCATCCTGACTTGGAAATATATCACCGTTCCTTCACTGTCGCTGGGTCAAAATCCTGGAACTCCCTCCCTAACAGCACTGTGGGTGTACCTACACCACATGGACTGCAGTGGCTCAAGAAGGCAGCTCACCACCACCTTCTCAAGGGCAACTAGGGATGGGCAACACATGCTGGCCCAGCCAGCGAAGCCCACATCCCGTAAATGAATAAAAAAAAACCCCAAGAATGAGTACAAAACACTATATTTTTGAAGTGTAGACTCACAAAAGAGATCCAATCATGAAGTTTTCTTGGTTCACGGCTGTTCACTGCAGCTTGTAGCTTGGCTGACCGGTATTTAAAATGACAGGGTGTGAGTCTTAATGGTACAATTGAGTTCAGCTCATCAACCTGTGGCAGTGATATTATAGACCAAGTGCACCAATTTCAGCCCACATCCTTGACAGACTGGCTGCTCCATTCAGCCCTGTTTTTTTGTGAACCATTGATTGAGCTGAAATCTATCATTCTTCCGTCTGCTTCACTTACAGTCCACCAAGGGGAGGCGGGCTCTCCAAATGGGAGGTGGGGTTTTCTCAGTGGGAGGCAGGGCTAACTCAACATGGGGCAGGGCTATCCTACTGCAGGAGGATCTTCCATTAAGAGGTGGGGCTTCGATTGGGTGAGCAGGGATTCTCTGTTCCCACACAGTGAGTGAAAGTTTTCTGTTAATTGAATCAATTAGTTCCATAGTTTTATTCCTGATGTTGAAATCAGGAGATCAGAGTGAGAGACTGCAAGTGGAGACTGGACATCCTGCACTCTGTGAGCAACATTCCTCACAATGGTCCATGCACCAACCACTGAGTTTGTGACCCTCAGGGAAACATGGTTATTGTGTGAGGATTCCATTTGGGCTATTCATTAAAGTGTAGCTCTGCTCTATTTATTAATACCTGTAGATGATCACCAATGGTGTTTCGCACAGAGTGATAACTATTTGTAGTCTTCCTGTGAAGTGGGGTTCAAGGGTGAGGTACCACTCAGCCAAGATGTAGAGGTGTAATTCAGTCTCCATTTTAGAAGCACATACTCTGTTCTCATATCACGCTTCCATTATAAATTCCTATGTTCACATTTATAATGAGAGGTGCCTGTGTAAAACTAGGCACTAGAATTACACTTGCCAGCAGTGGTGAGCTAGAGCGTCTCGATTGGGAGGAGGGTGTAATTACAGTGTAACAAGTTTACACAGACATTTACCATTGTGAAGGTGGACACAGTTTAATAATGGAAAATGCCTACGAGTTTTTGTAACATATTTTTCAACACGTTACAATGGTTTCATTTTGATAGTTATTCGCAGGAGGATGCAACATGATTTTATATTGTCCCCATCAGGTAAATGCCTTCTTTCTTGTGCATGTATTCAACAGCTTCCTGGTGTTAAAGATAACCCTCAGCATTCCCTACAGATCAAATGGGTAAGAGAATCGTGGACTGCAGTAGTCGGCCAAACAGGCCTGCAGATCCCAACTTCAACCTTCGCTGGTGTTTGGTTCAGGAATCTGAGGTGGAGCTAAAATTCTCCTCCATACCCCATTGTGTCAAGGGAACAGGAAAGTCTCAGCTGATCACTATCCACTGCCCCCTGCTGGAAATTGTGCGATGCACAGAATTCAGTTGAGGCTGCGATTGGGCAAGGCTGTGATGACCCCTGTGGTTGAATAGCCAGCTCGTATTTTCCATCAAGCTTCCACGCAAAGGGTGCCTGTGGAAACTGTACTCAACAGAGATGGGGAGGGGGGGAGACAGGGGTGGAGGATGAGAATGAGAAGTGTCAAAGAACTCAAATTAACTTTTTTTGCGATTGATACCTGTGTACTTAGACAGGTGAATCAAACCAAGCGAAATAAAGTCTCTTCACAGGATTAAACATGGACCTGTTATATCTATTTCTGTCTAGATCTTCATCAGTGTTGTCATGATGCTATACTTTGTGCGCCGAGCTCGCCAGGAACTGAACAAGACTATCGAGGCACACAATGCCAACCAGCCAGAGTGTGAAGCTCTCCCGAACAATGAGAATGATCTACACAGCACCAAAATAACTGATGTTCCACGAGACATGGACCTCGTGTGACCAGCAGAGTTCCAACAAGTTGCGCTGAAATATGAAAGCTGATGTGCACCTGGTGTGGAAGGGGTAGGTGAGACATGAGGTGGCAGACATTCCCATAATGAATGGCCATCAGCATACCCGTTGTTGGGTGTGGCAGATCTGTGGGTTAACAACTGGATTTGGTATTGATACTGGAGAGTCCTTCTTTGAAGGTGAGCAGCAGAAAAGGACCTGTGGGCACAGCTGAAAATGGTGGTGCTTGCTAATTTTTGAATTAAAAGCTTCTGGATGACTGGTGCAGGAGATGACAAGAGGTACTGCACTTCTCGTGAAATGTGAACACCTAGCTGTGTGGCCACTGTTCTCATAGAATGGGGTCCATGCCCAGCATTAGGAGTGGTCAGTCTTATAGTTGGCAATCGAGCCTGTACTGTGCTCAGTCAATAGGGATTTTTCTGCCCATGGGAGCAAAAAGGGCTCTGCTGAAACTGTTAGCGAATTCACTGAAGGTGATGTGGAAATGTATGCACAATACTACTGGAGTGGAGAACCATCTGGCTCAGCAGATTGGTGCCTTACTGTTTTAGCTCTGGGAACTGGAGCTGAATCCGGCTTTGAGTGGTGGGATTAAAAACACCTCGCCGCCACTGCTTGTAAAAACTCTATATGGGTGCCTACCCAGTTTCATCGGGGCTTGAGCTCAAGGCACAAAATGGCCTTGTACAAATGTGGCAATCTTGATCAGATTATCAATATGAACAGTGTGGAAAATGAAAAAATGGTACATGGGGGACCCTCCTCCTGTATCTAACCCAGGTTGTAACAACCCTGCGAGTTTTAGGTGGGATGTTGTAAAGGGAGCTTCACTCTGCCTCTAAGCACTCCAATCCATGTATTGCAGACCTGGTTGCTCAACACTCCCATCCATCCATCCTTCCAGTCCACATCTAGCTTCTGGGCAATCTCATCCAGACTTCATTATAAACACTCCCACTCATTTGGTGATGACTTGACTTCTAACATTTTTAAGAATAGCTTCTCATACTCAGTGGCCACAGTGCATGTGGTAGACAATAGCTACTAAATTAAAAGTGCTGCACTTTGTTGTAGCAGCCAATAATGAAGGTTTAATTTACAGTAATAGAATGCTGAGTATTTGCAGTGCCTGCCTGGAGCCAGTTCTAGGTCATTGCATCGATTGGGAGAGCCTCTTTGGAACAGTTACCTTCAAAGGTCCTTAGGCTTCAGTAAACCTGGTCAAAGACTTAACAGAAACATAGCTTTTTGTAAAAGTGCCTGACGTTTTCTATTGATATTGATCATGACACCAGCAATGTTTCCAGAGAATCAAATAAATACATTTTTTACTTCTTATGTCTGATTTAACCCTTTAACAGGTGATAACTCTGATAAGTTCAGTACTGTCCAGACAAACCTTTAATTTTCACTTCATACTGTGACACTGAATCCCAGGATTGCTGCAGGATGTGAATGACGCTATGGAAATGAAAGTCTTCCCTTCTCACTTAATACTTAACTATCAACAGGACCTAACACCTCTTTTGTGCAGCAGCACTATGCCAGGGCTGAGCGAGCTTCATAATGGCAATCTGATGCACTTTCAAATATGTACAGGGATCTGTGGCTCAAGGTGGGTGCGGGGATGGGGGCGATGGGGGGATTTCTATGTCAGTTCTCTGTTGGTGGGGAGGGGAATAGAGCTATTGTGTTCTATTGTGGGGCCACTCCTCTTTCAGTTCTCTGCCCAAAAGCAGGTCTGACATCCACCGCGGGTAGGGCAAGGAGCAGATCCCGAAAACACCCCAGCCGCAATAGGAATCAATCAGATCCACGCTGGCCGTCCAGCCAACTGAGCTACTGGCTTCCCAAAGAGTCTGAGTTGCTGTGACAACACTTTTACATGCATGTTGTAGTCCAGAGAATGGATAGTGATGGTCGAGGCTCCAATTTCCTTTCCATCACATGGCTGACCAGGAGTCACTCCCACTCTTACCGCCTGCCATTGGAGTATGTTGGAAGGGTTTACTGACCTGTTTGGCCACATTATGAACATATCTTCCTTGGCCATCAAGTCCTGAAGTGGGACTTGTACCCAGAGCTTCTGGCTTAGAGGTAAGGACGCTACCCACTGCACCACAGGACCTCCCACAGCTCATCTCCCCCAAGCCTATTGCCGGCGTGGAGGGGTGAGAGGAGCCTTCCTGCTGGCCAGCAACTCATTATGCTGAGTGAGTTCAACTCACGGGTAACTGGGGCAATTGGAGACTGGGAAATGAGGCCTGCAGGAAGTACAGGACCATCATTTAAATTCATATATTATATATAACATTGAAATAATTTATTGTTTTATGTTGAATGTTTCTTACACAAGTTTACCTTATCTAACCATTAACCTGCCTGTACAACACCATCGTGCCAACTATAACCTGCTGTGTTCGGTGCAGTTTCAGTAAGGAATGCTAGAGAAAGAAATCATTCAATTCTCTGATTAGGAAGCTGTGTCTTCAGCAGATGGCACTAGACAATCAATTTACTGTTTATCAAACAGTCATAGCTTTGAAGGAAACAGATTGCACATCTCTAGCTCTCATTCACAGACATGATGGAGCAGATTTTAACCGCAGTGTAGAGGTTAAAATAGTGGCTGCCCTCCTGTCTTCTACCTTCCTAAAAACTTCAGCTCATCAAATCTCTGCTGCCTGTGTTCTAAATCGCACCAATTCCCATCTTCACCATTTAGCCCTGTGCTCGCTGACCTACACTGGGGAGATCAGAAGAACCTCTAAGGAAATGTCAGGATTACTGACTTGCAAAAAAGAGCAAGGCAGTGGGATTAGTTTTTGGATTGCACTAGTAAGGAACCAGAATAGACATGATGGGCTAAATGGTCTTTTGCTAACATTGCTATGGTTCTCTGCTACAATCCCACAATAGCGGCAACCCTCTGGATAGTCCTGCCCAAATGCATTCTTCACGGATGTGTTTAGCTACAAGGCTGCTCGGCCACAAAGGCTGCCGTAGCCTTGCACAATCTTACCTTCACTCAATATTCTCGAGAATATAGGGCCAGATTTTTGCCGTCCTGGTGTGTTGCCAAGATGTATCCAACGGGCTTTCAAAATGGAGGCTGGGAACAATATCCTGGATTCCCATACTTAGGGCTTCCATTGGTTTCCTACTTAAGATCTGTTGGGGGGTGGGGTGGGGGTGGGGTGGGTGCAATAAGCGAAACCCTAACCAATCCTTGGACCAGTGACTTCAGAAGAGGAACAGAGGAAAAAGGGAAAGGCTGTTTTAAATGGGGGGGCCCACTCAGTAATTTTCATCAGTGCAGGAAAGGGGGCGGGCCGACACGCTGCTGTCTCAAAATTACACTGAGGAAGTAGGCATTTCAGAGCTGCCAAATTTTAATGAAGTGGGTGGGTTTTTGGTAGGTGACATAACTCACACCAGCAGGAAAGAGCTGTGAACCATGGATGAACCATGGTTTGGAGGCAGGAACCATATGAAAGGTCAGTACAAAAGCTGTTGCCTAATTTATGTGTCATTATGAAATGCTGTAGCATAAGTTCTATCAATCTTTACTACAGTGAGTGATGATAGTGCTTTGATTTGAAAAGGGAAGTGACCATTAAATAATGTAGCTACTAGGTTGTTACTTTTGTCAACTGGCAAGCTGTCAAGGGAAAGAACGTTGTGAAAGGGGGTAAGTCTTCAGATGCATTAGAGTAGATTACCCACTTGATAAAGTGCTATTCTATATTGTACAATTTTGAAAGGGCTAGCCCAGTTTGAAATCCAGTCTGATTGTGTGAAATGCCCCCATTGCTTTCATTTTTCTTTGAAGTTCAGCTTAGCCATCTTTTTGGCTGCTTCAAAACTTTGAGAGATGACTGATCTTCTAACTGTCTTCAGAGACCCTAATAGATTGTGCTCAAGAGGGCTTGTTTACTCAGTTGTTCAGGAGGATGTCAATTTGAATGCTTGGCTGCATTTCAAACCACTAATGGATTCTGCTCAGGAGGATTTGTTTACATGACTGTTCAGAGGAATAATCAGGGGTGTTATGGGGGTTGAGGGGAGGTGTAGGGGTTGAGGATGTAGAGGGTGAGAATTAGTGGGCCTCACAGTGATATCCAGACCCAGGTTGATGTCTCTGCGTACGAAGGGGGCCTTTTAACCTGGCCACCTCGGCATCAGCCCACTTCCATTTCCACCTTGGGCCAGCCAACTCGGCTGTCCTCACTGTACAGAAGTCTCACTGGCCAATGGTCCCAGGTAGGAGTTGGAATCGTGATATCAGGAAATTTACTGACTCCTAATCCTCAGCTCAAACAAGAAAATCCGACCCGTAGAATTCCAATGGAACAACCACTTCCCGTTCCCAAGGGAAAGAATTTCTATTTTACACCTATCTGATTTTCTTTTCCATTATACCCACCTGAATAGGCAGGTAGGTTCAGCGGTTCATCTGGAAGACGGTACCTACTCCTTTAGTACTGCACTGAAGTGTTTGCCTATATTATGTGCTCAAGTCCGTATTTGGGTTTGGAGCCTTAACTTTGTGCCTCGGAGGCAAGTGAGTTAACAACTGAACCACAATGACACTAAGGTATAACTCAACTCTAGCTGGAATATATTATATCCTCTGGTCACCTCAGCACAGGTAGGATATCACTGTCCACTGAGTCAGGACAATGGGTGAAGAAAGATGGGCTTGGGAATTATAAGTTATGAAGAAACATTGAGCTAACTTTTCATGGTATGGAAGAGACTTCATGGGAATCTAACAACTTTGTAGGTTATGAAGAAAATTGGCAAAAAGATGTTCCAGGCAAATGATTGATGGGTGAAGCAGCTAAATCCTTGGTGGTGTAAGTTAAAAGAGAGGAAGTTAGGGATATGGATGTAAATGAGAAAGGGAGGAATTTTATCATGGAAAAGTTAATGGAGTTGTGGACACCATTCCTTCATCAAAACCCTGGAACTTAAAGCCAGCCACTATAATGCTTTTCACAATCTGTTTCAAAGTGCCCCCGTTTTCATGTCCCAAAGTGTTTTACAGCCAATGAGCACTTTTGAAAATTAGTCACTGCTGTAATGTAGAAAACATGGCAGCCAATTTAAACACAGCCAGATCCCCCAAACTGCAAAGTGACAATGACCAAATAATCTGTTTCTATAATGTTGATTAAGGTATAAATACTGACCAAGGCACCAGGATAACTCCCCTCCTCTTCTTCGTAATTGTGCCGTGGGATCTCTTACACCCAACTGAGAAGGTAAATGGGGCCTCAGTTTCATCCAATAGATGGCACCTCCAACAGTATAGTACTCCCTCAGTACTGCATTGGGAATGTCAGCCTAGTTTTTTGTGCTCAGGTCTCTCCAGTGGGGGCTGAACCCACAACATTGTGACTCAAAGACAAGAGTTCTACCCATAGTTTGCGGGGAGATAGTAGTGCAGTGGTAATCTCACTGCACTAGTAACCCAGACAAATCCTCTGGGGGCATGAGTTCAAATCCCACCACAGCAGCTGATGGAATTTAAATTTAATAAATAAATCTGAAATGTAAAGCTAGTCTCAGTAATGGTGACCATAAAATCATTGATTGTCATAAACCCCTATCTAGTTCACTAATGTCCTTTAGGGAAGGAAATCTGCCATCCTTACCTGGTCTGGCCTACATGTGACACCAGACCCACCACATGGACTGTTAACTGTCCTCTGAAATGGCTTAGTCAGCCACTCAGTTCAAGGGCAATTAGGGATGGGCAACAAATGCTGTCCTTGCCAGCGACATCCACATCCCATGTAAGAATAAATAAAAATCCAATTTCTCTTGCCATGGTGCAATGTGAACTCCCAGCATTGGGAGGGCTTTCTAACCCATGACCCAAACCAATTGTCTCCTGAAAGGGGTAATATATTGAAGAGTTTGATGAGGAAAGTGGGCAGGAGAGGGCTGATCTCTGGAAAAGAACTAGGCTTGTTGGGCCTTTCCTACTCCCAAACTTTCTTATTCACTGACTTCTGACCCCATCTGTGAGTTCAGAATCTTTGTCCAATTCTCAGCTACAGTTAGGGCTGCGAGCTCAATCTGGGCATATTGCCAGAAGTTTCTCACATGACCACCTTCCTTCACACTCCTGCTAATGGTCACCCGAGATGTCCATTAGTGTGGCACCTGCCTTCCCCTGCCTGAACTCTCGCGCAATTTGATTGGATGGTTCATAACTCTCAGTCAAAGACTATTTCTCCCCATCTCCAAAATGCTTAGAACTACTTAGCAAAAGTGATCCAAGAAAATGAAAAGAATAAGCAGGTTTTTTTTTTAACGCTCTGATGAATTTGTTCCGCCTGGGTTGCATGTAGCAGTTAGTTGGAGGGTTGGTAACCCCAGTCACAATCAGTTGGAGGTATTATTAATAAAATCTATTGAGGGCAACAAATGAATTTCCTGGACCCCCTCACCTCTCTGAGCCCTTAAAGAGAAACCAGGCGCCAGTGCAAACTCCCAGTAGACTGCCAGCATCGCAATGCCAGGGTGATAGGCATCAGCAAAATTGGCACAGGACCAACTCATTAAGGCTATACATGAAGCTCTAGTCCTTGTCACAGCACAGAAGACACGTTATTAAAAGAGAAAATCTTCATCAAAAAGTTACAGAAACCTGCAGCGGTCTCCATGGTAACTAAGTTTAAAGCAAAAAAATGTATTTTTTTCCCTATATCCCTGAATGGAGTGAAAGTAATGGAAATATATGGATTTGTGTGGCACGGTGTTGTGGCTCAGTTGGTAGCACGCGAGGCTCTGAGACAGCAACTTGTGGGTTGTAAACCCTAGTGAATTGAGCACATAATTGAAGCTGATGATTCAGTGCACGACTGAGGGAGTGCTGCATTGTTGTGGGTGCTGAATTTCGGATGAGATGTTAAACTGAGGCCCTGTCTGCCATCTCAGGTGGCCATACAGGATCCCATGGCACTAATTGAAGAAGAGCAGAATTCCCACTGGTGTACTCTCCAGTATTTATCCCTTGAGCAACAGCTAAAAGAAATTCCCTCTCTCCACAGCTGCTGCTACAGATCTGCTGAGTAATTCCAGCTTCTACTGTTTTATTTCAGGTTTCCAGCACCCACAATAGATAGCTTTTGGCCTAAAACAGGTTATCTGGTCATTATTGCATTGCTGTTTGTGGGAGCTTGCTGTACACAAATTGGCTGCCATGTTTCCTGCATTTAAACAGTGACTACACTGTAAAAGTTGTTCTTTGGCTGTAAAGCACATTGAGACATCCTCAGGCCGTGAAAGACTCTATATAAAAGCAAGTTATTTCTTTGGTTTGCAACTCATTTGAGACAACACCTGAAAGCAGATACATTATCGGGGTGGAGTTTGGGGGAGTCTTGGCGAAGGAATTTTAATTTCCAAGAGAAAGTGGTCAAAGTGACTGTGGTTTCATCGACACCATCATTTAACTGCAGTCCGTTAGGCTTCATACAGGAACCCCTCTTGGAAAGAGGCATTTGCCAATTTAGAAATGTTAATAGATGTTTCAGAGCATTTTTTAAACATAGATTTTCAACTTTAACTGTGGGTGCATAGGTTTCTTGGGCATCCTAAAACCCACCAGTGAAAGCAAGGTGAGAACACAGCTCCGATTGAGGGGCTGAATAAATAACAGGTAAATATTCACCCATGTATGGAGACTTCGCAAGTGTTTCCATGCCAAATTGTGTGAGAGGCTTTTGCTTGTAGAACTTGCTCTGAGAGTTCATTTTCACTATTTTGGAAGTGACAAAATGTTCCATGTCTCAACCTAAGCTGTTCCAGAACGAGCCGCATCTCAACCCGAGCTGTACAGCTACAACACTAGCATCCACCTGGCAATGTGGAAAATTGCCCAGGTATGTCCTGTACACAAAAAGCAGCACAAATCCAACCAGGCCAATTATCGTCCCATCAATTCACACTTGATCATCAGCAAAGTGATGGAAGGGGTTGTCAACAGTGCTATCAAGGGGCACTTACTCACCTGCTCACTGACGCTCAGTTTAGGTTCCATCAGAGCCACTCCTGACCTTATTACAGCCTTGGTTCAAACATGGACAAAAGAGCTGAACTCCCGCGGTGAGGTGAGAGTGACTGCCCTTGACATTAAGGCAGCATTTGACCGAATGTGGCATCAAGGAGACCCAGCAAAACTGGAGTCAATGGAATCGGGCAAAACTCTCTGCTGGTTGGAGTCATACCTAGCACAAAGGAAGATGATTGTGGTTGTTGAAGGTCAGTCATCTCAGCTCCAGGACATCACTGCAGGAGTTCCTCAGGGTAGTGTTCTAGAACCAACCATCTTCAGCTGCTTCATCAATGACCTTCCTTCCATCATATGGTCAGAAATGGGGATGTTCACTGATGATTGCACAATGTTCAGCACCATTCATGACTCCTCAGATACTGAAGCAGTCCATGTTTAAATGCAGCAAGACCTGGACAATATCCAGGCTTGACTGCTAAGTGGCAAGTAACATTCATGCCACAAAAGTGCCAGGCAATGACCATCCCCATCAAGAGAGAATCTAACCATCTCCCCTTGACATTCAATGGCATTACCATCGCTGAATTCCCCAACTATCAACATCCTAGGAATTACTATTGGATGTAATGGTACCAGCCATATAAATACTGTGGCTACAAGAGCAGGTCAGAGGCTAGGAATCCTGTGGTGAGTAACTCACCTCCTGACTCCCCAAAGCCTGTCCACCATCTACAAGGCACAAGTCAGGAGTGTGATGGAATACTCCACAATTGCCTGGATGAGTGCAGCTCCCACAACACTGAAGAAGCTGGACACTATCCAGGACAAAGCAGCCCACATGATCAGTTTCTCATCCACCGCCTTAAACATTCTGTTCTTCTACCACAGTAGAATAAGTTTACAAAATTATGAGGGGTATAGACAGGGTAAATGCGAGTAGGCTCTTTCCACTTAGATTAGGAGAGATAAACACGAGAGGACATGGCTTTAGGGTGAAAGGGGAAAGGTTTAGGGGGAACATTGGGGGGAACTTCTTCACTCAGAGAGTGGTGAGAATGTGGAACGATTTGCCATCTGACGTGGTAAATGCAGGCTCACTCTTAAGTTTTAAGAATAAATTAGATAGATACATGGATGGGAGAGGTCTGGAGGGTTATGGACTGGGTGCAGGTCAATGGGATTAGCGGAATAATATTTTGGCACAGACTAGAAGGGCCGAATGGTCTGTTTTCTGTGCTGTGGTGTTCTATGGTTCTATGGTTCACTGATGCACAGTGGCAGCAGTGTGCACCATCTACAAGATACAGCGACTTGCCAAGGCTTCTTCAAAGCACCTTCCAAACTTGCAACTTTACAACCTCGAGGGACAATGGCAGCAGAGGCATGGACACAAGGCCTCGTGCAATCTACTCACTATCCTGAGTTGGAAATATATCTTCACTGTCGCTGGGTCAAAATCCTGGAACCCCCTCCTTAACAGCACTGTGGGTGTACCTACACCACATGGACTGCAGCACTTTAAGAAGGCAACTCACCACCACCACCTTCTCAAGGGCAACTAGGGATGGGCAATAAATGCTGGCCCAGCCAGTGGCACTCACATACTGAGATTGAGTACATTTTTTAAAACAGTATGCATACCTGTTGTAGTACAGGTTTTGCAAGAGCATGACCCAGTTGAAAGCAGTGGCCTACATTCATTGTCTGTTGAAGCGATCCCTCCATCTAAACTAGCTCATTATATTGCAGACAGGGTTTACCGAGCCCGCTCGGGATTAACTGCCCTTTACTGCCCTGTGCAGCTCAGTAGTTGTAGTTTCCCTGGCAGTTGCACAAGTCCGGAATTAGAGCTGAGTTTTTGTGGTTCACTGTTTGCTTATTATCACCACTAACTGCACAAACTTGCACATATTCAGTGTGTTCCCATGGGAACTGTGGTTGTTTTATGACATCCTGAAATCTGAAGGATTCCAATTACAGTAACAAACCTGTGCAACAATCCATGGCATGACAATCCTGCAAGAAACACCATTTCTGCTTTGATGAAGCTGTCACAGGGAGTGGCGTGTTAGCTACACACTGCACTGATCCTACTCTACCATCTCATTGCCTTGTCTCAGCTGATGAAAAGCATTAAGACACTGTCAAGAATCAGGATCTGACGAGAGTTTTAATGAGAAGCTTTTTTTTCCCACATTGCGCCTCCTCTCCTGACTCTCATTGGGTACAAGTTTCATGTGTGCAGTTCCCTCACACTATCGTGAGCCAAGATGGTATGTCATCAGACTATTCAACCACAGAGGCCATCACAACCCATAACTCTGAGGTTTTCACGTTCAGGCATTACTGCTGTACCCAGCTGCCCTGACTGAGTCACTCAGATCCCATCCTTATCCAGGACCAAAGAAAGACTCACATTTTCAAGTACCAGACCCCATATCCAGGAAGCTCAGGACCAGACATGTGCTGGGTTTAGGAGAGTTTGGGTCCTAGGCCTAGCATGTACTTACAATACATAAAATAAAGTATGGAAGATAAAGATTAAAAGGGTTTTATTCAAATTGCTACTCAGGGCTCCAGCTTCGAATGTAACTGGTTTTTGGGTTCTCCCGGATTTTGGGATGTCGGATAAGGGGTCTGGTACGTGCAAACAGCACTGTTCACAACCTCACAACATCCCGAAGCACCTCACAGCCAACAAAGTACTTTTGAAGTGTAGTCAAGGGTTATGGGGAACCGACGGGAAAGTGGAGTTCAGACCACAATCAGATTGCCACGATCTTATCAAATGGCAGAGCAGGCTTGAAGGGCTGAATTTTTTTTTAATATTCATTCACAGGATGTGGGCTTCACTGAATAGGCCAGCATTTATTGCCCATCCCTAGTTGCCCTTGAGAAGGTGGTAGTAAGCTGCCATCTTGAACTGCTGCAGTCCATGTGGTGTAGGTACATCCACAGTGCTGTTAGGGAGGGAGTTCCAGGATTTTGACCCAGCGACAGTAAAGGAACAGTGATATATTTCCAAGTCAGGATGGTGAGTGGCTTGGAGGAGAACTTCCGGGTGGTGGTGTTCCCATCTATCTGCTGCCCTTGTCCTTCTAGATAGTAGCGTTCGTGGGTTTGGAAGGTGCTGTCTAAGGAGCCTTGGTGAATTCCTGCAGTTCATCTTGTAGATGGTATACGCTGCTGCTTCTGTGCATCAGTGGTGGAGGGAGTGAATGTTTGTGGATGTGGTACCAATCAAGCGGCTGCTTTATCCTGGATGGTGTCAAGCTTCTTGAGTGTTGTGGGAGCTGCACTCATCCAGGCAAGTGGAGAGTATTCCATCACACTCCTGATATGTGCCTTGTAGATGGTGGACAGGCTTTGGGGAGTCAGGAGGTGAGTTACACGGCATATGATTCCTAGCTTCTGACCTGCAGCCACAGTATTTATATGGCTAGTCCAGTTCAATTTCTGGTCAATGGTAATCCCCAGGATGTTGATAGTGGGAGATTCAGTGATGGCAATGCCATTGAACATTAAGGGGCGATGGTTAGATTCTCTCTTGTTGGAGATGGTCATTGCCTGACACTTGTGTGGCACGAATGTTACTTGCCACTTGTCAGCCCAAACCTGGATATTGTCCAGGCCTTGCTGCATTTGGACATGGACTGCTTCAGTATCTGAGGTGTCATGAATGGTGCTGAACATTGTGCAATCATCAGCGAACATCCCAACTTCTGACCTTATGATGGAAGGAAGGTCATTGATGAAGCAGCTGAAGATGGTTGAGCCTAGGACACTATCCTGAGAAACTCCTGCAGTGATGTCTTGGAGCTGAGATGACTGATCTCCAACAACCACAACCGTCTTCCTTTGTGCTAGGTATCACTCCAACCAGCAGAGAGTTTTCCCCCTCATTCCCATTGACTCCAGTTTTGCTAGGGCTCCTTGATGCCACACTCAAATGCAGCCTTGATGTCAAGGGCACTCACTCTCGCCTCATCTCGGGACTTAAGCTCTTTTGTCCATGTTTGAACCAAGGCTGTAATGAGGTCAGAAGCTGGGTGGCCCAGGCGGAACACAAACTGGGCATCAGTGAGCAGGTTATTGCTAAGCAAGTGCCGCTTGATAGCACTGTTGATGACCCCTTCCATCACTTTACTGATGACCGAGAGTAGACTGATGGAGCGGTAATTGGCCGGGTTGGACTTGTCCTGCTTTTGTGTACAGGACATAGCTGGGCAATTTTACAAATAGCTCGGTAGATGCCAATGTTGTATGTGTACTGGAACAGCTTGGCTAGGGCTGCGGCAAGTTCTGGAGCACAAGTCTTGAGTACTATTGCCAGAATATTGTCAGAGCCCCTAGCCTTTGCAGTATCCAGTGCCTTCAGCCGTTTTTTGATATCACGTGGAGTGAATTGAATTGGCTGAAGACTGGCATCTGTGATGCTGGGGACCTCGGGAGGAGGCCAAGATGGATCATCCACTCGACACTTCTGGCTGAAGATTGTTGCGAATCCTTCTTTTAAAGCCTTATCTTTTGCACTGATGTGTTAGGCTCCTCCATCATTGAGGATGGGGATATTTGTGGAGCCTCCTCCAGTGAGTTGTTTAATTGTCCACCATCATTCACGACTGGATGTGGCAGGACTGCAGAGCTTATAACTGATCTGTTATTGTGGGATTGCTTAGCTCTGCCTATCACTTGCTGCTTATGCTGTTTGGCACACAAGTAATCCTGTGTTGTAGCTTCACCAGGTTGACACCTCATTTTTAGATATGTCTGGTGCTGCTCCTGGCATGCCCTCCTGCATCCTTCATTGAACCAGGGTTGATCCCCTGGCTTGATGGCAATGGTAGAGTGGGGGATATGCTGGGCCATGAGGTTACAGATTGTGTTCCAGTACAATTCTGCTGCTGATGGCCCACAGTGTCTCATGGATGCCCAGTCTTGAGTTGCTAGATCTGTTTGAAATCTATCCCATTTGGCACAATGGTAATGCCACACAACACAATGGAGGGTTTCCTCAATGTGAAGGCAGGACTTCGTCTCCACAATCACTGTGAGGTACTCACTCCTGCTGATACTGTCATGGAAATCTGCAGCAGGCAGGTTGGTGAGGATGAGGTCAAGTATGTTTTTCCCTCTTGTTGGTTCCCTCACTCCCTGCCGCAGACCTAGTCTTGCAGTTATGTCCTTTAGGACTCGGCCAGCTTGGTGCGTAGTGGTGCTACTGAGCCACTCTTGGTGATGGACATTGAAGTCCTCCACCCAGAATACATTCTGCATCCTTGCCACCCTCAGTGCTTCCTCCAAGTGGTGTTCAACATGGAGGAGCACTGATTCACCAGCAGAGGGAGGACAGGACGTGGCAATCAGCAGGTTTCATTGCCCATGTTTGACCTGATGCCCATGAGACTTCATGGGGGCCCGAGTCGATGCTGAGGAATCCCAGGGCAACTCCCTCCCGACTGTACACCTCTGCTGGGTCAGGACATGCCCAAGGATGGTGATGGTGGAATCTGGGACATTATCTGTAAGGCATGATTCCGTGAGGATCACTATGTCAGGCTGTTGCTTGACGAGTCTGTGAGACAGCTCACCCAATTTTAGCACTAGCCCCCAGATGTTAGTAAGGAGGACTTTGCAGGGTCGACAGGGCTGAGATTGCCATTGTCATTTCTGGTGCCTCGGGTGGGCCGTCCAGTTTCATTCCTTTTTTGTGACTTTGTAGCTGTTTGTTACAGCTGAGTGGCTTGATGTGGGTCTGGAGTCACGTATAGGCTAGAGCAGGCAAGGATGGCAGATTTCCTTCCATCCTGTGAAGCGGATGGGTTTTTACAACAATCGACAATGGTTTCATGGTCACCATTAGAATTTTAATTCCAGATTTTTATTGAATTCAAATTCTACCACCTGCCGTGGCAGGATTCGAACCTGCGTCCCCAGGACGTTACCCTGGGCCTCTGGATTACTAGTCCAGTGACAATATCACTGCGCCATCGCCCCCTGATTCTAAGTCCCATGTTCCTACACTCCCAGACCTGCTGGCCTGTTCTTTTCAAGTTAAGGAGCGCGGGTAAACCCTCCGTCCATTTTTATTCTCTCTCATTCAAAGGCACTGACTGAGGTCCAGTTTCACAGGCTGACTCCAGTAACCTTGTCCCAGGAGCCATTCTCCACACCTCAATGCAACAGGCTATTTGACTACATAAGGCATCACAGCTGAGTATTATGCTGCCCTCACCCAACATTGACAGGCATAGTCCCCTGCATGGACCATTATCATTGGGAGCAGCTCCCATGGGGGTGATTTTATCCCTTCTGTAACTCGGAGCATGCTGGTGCCAATTGTAGCAATACAACTGGTTTGGTTGGTGGGACCAATCAACTCACCATCGAGCCTTCTGGCATATGTAGTTCAATGTCACCCCATCTTGAGGGCACTACACCATCAAAGCAGGAGAGAAATATCCTGTGCGTTTTTGATTTCTGAGGAGTTAATTTTACAAGTTACATTATCCATGCAGCTTTGAATTGGATGTTTTCCTTTCTGTTTTATGTGCTGTTAATGACTGCATTATGTCAATAGATTGTAAAGGACATTTCACTCCTTATTATAATTGGATAGAAGCCCAGGGTCTGATCGGAGCACAATTCAATTTGGAATTCATATAAACCTGACCAGAGATGGTTCAGTTGCTGACAAGAGTTCACCTTAAATGGAAGAAAGATTTACAATGGTACAGCACTGTTCACAACCTCAGAACTTCCCAAAGCATTTCATCATCCAGTGTAATCACTGTTCTAATGCTGCCAATGCCAATCTGGACACAGCAAAGTCCAGAGACTTAAGCACATAATCCAGGCTGGCACTCCAAGACTGAACTGAGGGAGTGCTGCACTGTCATAGGAGCCTGTCTCTTGGATGAAGCGTTAAACTGAGGCCCCATCTAGCCTCCTACATGAATGTGAAAGATCCCATGACACTATTTTGAAGAACAGGGAGTTTTCCGGGTGTACTGGCCAATATTTATCCCTCAATCAATACCTAAAACAGGTTAATCAAATTGGTCATTTATCTCATTACTGCATGTGGAATAAAAACATAAGAAATAGGAGCAGGAGTAGACCATATGGCCCGTCAAATCTGCTCTGCCATTCAGTATTATCATGGTTGATCTTGGGCTTCATCTCTACTTTCTTGCCTGTTCCCCATATCCCTTGATTCCCTGAGAGACTAAAAACCTATGTCTCAGCCTTAAATATATTCCCTCTGAGGTACAGAATTCCAAAGATTCACAACCCTTTGAATGAAGAAATTGCTCCTCATCTCATTCCTAAATAATCACCCCATTATCCTGAGACTGTGCCCCCGTGTTCTAGATGCCCCAGCCAAGGGAAATAACCTCTCGGTGTTTATTCTACCAAACCCCTTCAGAATCTTGAATGTTTCAATGACATCACCTCTCATTCTTCTAAACTCCAGAATATAGACCCAATTTACTTGGCCTCGTTTCATAAGACAACCCTCTCATCCCATGGAACAATCTAGTGAACCTAAACAAAAACAAAAATTGCTGCAAAACCTCAGCAGACCTGACAGCATCCATGGAGAGAAAGACAGAGCCAACGTTTCGAGTCCGTATGACTCTTCCTCTCTTTTGCTTTTATCTAGTGAATCTTCACTGTATTGCCTCCAATGCAAGTATATCCTTCCTTAAATATGGAGACCAAAACTGCTCACAGTGATCCAAGTGTGGTCTCACCAAAACCCCATGCAATTGTAACAAGACCTCTTTATTCTTGCAATAAAGGCCAACATGTAATTTGTATTTCTAATTGCTTGCTAACTATTTGTGTTCCTTTTGTGAGTCCCCATTCAAGTTCCTCTAAACATCAAAAATTACAAGTCTCATGCCTTTTAAAAATATCCTGCCTTTCTATTCATATGACCAAAGTGAATAACCTCACACTTCCCCACATTATACTCCGCCTACCACTTTGTTGCCCACTCACTTAACCTGTTTGTATCTCTTCGCAGCTTCTTTGTGTTTTCCTCACAGCTTACATTCCCACCTAGCTTTGCATCATCAGCAAACTTAGATACATTACTCCCTGTCACTTCATCTAAATCATTAATATAGATTGTAAATAGCTGAGGCCCCAGCACTGATCCATGCGGCACTCCGCTAGCCGCTGCCTGCAACTTGAAAATGCTGCATGCATCCCTATTCTCTGCTACCTGCCTGTTAACAAATCCTCTATTCATGCTAATGTATTATTCCCAACTCAATGAGTTCTTATCTTGTGTATTAATCTTTTGTGTGGCACCTTATCAACTTCCTTTTGGAAATCCAAGTACACTACACCTATTGGTTCTCCTTTATCTACCCTATCCTCAAAAAACTCTAATAAATTTGTCAAACAGGATTTCCCTTTCAAATAACCATGGGCTGGATGTTATGCCTTGCCCCACTAGGTACGCTTTTGACAGGAGGGGGGTGGTGGCATGAAGAGGTTGGCAGGTGACTAGCTCACCACATTCCTGCCCATCCCAGCGCTGACACCCATATTGCACTTGGTGGGCGGGTGCCAAAATTGGCAGCCCACCCACCATATTTAAAGGTCAATTATATGTTAGCAAGCCTATTGACCAGGATAACATGTTCCCCATGCCATATAACAGTTGGCGTGGACAGATGAGCGGGAGTGGGCAAGCCATTTTTTGTGGCCTAGATGAAACATGGCAGGAAGGAAAGGGTAGCACTTCATTTGGGGAGTGCCCTGTGTGTATTGGGTCGCCCCTCCCACCCCCAAGATGTCATTTCCCCCCCCACTTCCTTCTTCACCACCTGCATTCCAAAACCTGTTCCCTCCACTCCACCCTCCCCACTCATGGGGCTCTCGGATCTCTGCCCACCCTTACCTTTCTGTGGTAGCCATCGTTCTCCTTCATGCTTCTTCCTGCAGGATCAGGAGTGCCCGCTACTGAGCTCTGGCACTGCTGGGACTGCTGGAGTGGCGAATCTGATTGACCAGCAGCTCTTGAGGGCAGGACATCTTCCCACAGAGGGGCCCCACTCTCAGCTAGTTTAGCCCACCCCAGTGTGTTATGGCTGATCTTCCTTCCACGGGGGTGACCAGTCCACCCCCCTCCCCCACTACCACCCCTGCAAAATGCAGCCCTATGTTGATTTCTTCTAATCATACTATGCTTTTCTAAAGGCATTTTTATTAATAGATTCCAGCATTTCCCTGATGACTGATATCAAGCTAACTGTCCTATAGTTCCCTGATTTCTCCCTCCTTTCTTGAATAGCGGTGTTACATTTATGAACTTCCAATCTGCTGGGACCTTTCCAGAATCTAGGGCATTTTGGAAAATTGTAGTCAGTGCATCCACTATCTCTGCAACTACCACTTTTAGAACCCAAGATGTAGGCCATCAGGTCCTGGAGATTTGTCAGATTTTAGTCCCTTGACTTTCTCCAGTACTTTTTCTCTATCGTTATTAATTGCCTTAATTTTCTCACTCTTATTAGCTCCTAGATAACCCTCTATTGCTGGTGTATAACTTGTGGCTTCTACTCTGAAGACAGGCACAAAATATTTGTTCCATGCCTCTGCCATTTCCTTATTTCCCATGATAATTTCTCCTGTCTCTGCGTCTAAGGGACAAATTTTACTTTAGCTACTCTCTTCCTTTTTATTTTTTTATGTTTTATTCATTCACAGGATGTGAATTTACAACTGCATGAGCTGAGGTGAGAGTGACTGTCCTTGACTTGACATCAAGGAAGCATTTGAGTAAGTGTGGCTTCAAGGAGCCCTAGCAAAACTGGAGTCAATGGGAATTAGGGGAAAAACTCTCTGCTGGTTGGAGTCATACCTAGCACAAAGGAAGATGGTTGCGGTTTTTGGAGGTCAATCATCTCAGCCCCAGGACATCACTGCAGGAGTTCCTCAAGGTAGTGTCCTCGGCCCAACCATCTTCAGCTGCTTCATCAATGACCTTCCTTCTATCATGAGGTCAGAAGTGCACTGATGATTGCACAATGTTCAGCATCATTCACGACTCCTCAGATACTGAAGCAGGCCATGTCCAAATGCAGGAAGACCTGGATAATATCCAGGTTTGGGCTGACAAGTGGCAAGTAACATTCGTGCCACCCAAGTGCCAGGCAATGACCATATCCAACAAGAGAGAATCTAACCAGTCGGGGGTGAGTTACTCGTCGTACGATTCCTAGCCTCTGACCTGCGCTTGTAACCACAGTATTTATATGGCTAGTCTAGTTCAGTTTCTGGTCAATGGTAACCCCCAGGATGCTGATAGTGGGGGATTCAGTGATGGTAATTCCATTGAACATCAAGGGGCGATGGTTAGATTCTCTCCTGTTGGATATGGTCATTGCCTGGCACTTGGGTGGCACGAATGTTACTTGCCACTTGTCAGCCCAAACCTGGATATTGTCCAGGTCTTCCTGCATTTGGACATGGCCTGCTTCAGTATCTGAGGAGTCGCGAATGATGCTGAACATTGTGCAATCATCAGTGTACTTCTGACCTCATGATGGAAGGAAGGTCATTGATGAAGCAGCTGAAGATGGTTGGGCCGAGGACATTACCCTGAGGAACTCCTGCAGTGATGTCCTGGAGCTGAAATGATTGACCTCCAAAAACTGCAACCATCTTCCTTTGTGCTAGGTATGACTCCAACCAGCAGAGAGTTTTTCCCCTAATTCCCGTTGACTCCAGTTTTGCTAGGCCTCCTTGCTGCCACACTCGCTCAAATGCTGCCTTGATGTCAAGTCAAGGGCAGTCACTCTCACCTCAGCTCATGCAGTTGTAAAAGATCTTACAGCCTGTTTTTATATTGCTGGCTAGTTTACTCTCATATTCTATTTTTTTTTATCAACATTTTGTTGGTCCTTAGCTTCTTTCAAAACCACTCCCAATCCTCAGACTTACTACTATAATTTGCAACATTATAAGCTTCTTCGTTTAATCTAAAATGACCTTGCTGCAGATGTATTGGCTCTTGTGCATTACTACATTGTATCAGTGATGAAACTTCCAAAGTACTTTGTTGGTTGCGAAGCATTTCTCAATGCCCCGTGGTAGTAAAAGGCCCTTATGTAAATGCAAATCTTCCCTTCTTCCTGTGTTGTGCCAACCACACTACAATTTGAAGAATGTTTTCAATTGGGACATGGTGGGGGCAGGGGGATGTTAGGAGCTGGCAGAAAAGGATAATGTATTATGAAACAAGTCATGAACCTATGTCCCATTGAAATGGGTGACATTAATTGTCGTACCTTGTAACTCCCGGCTCAGAGTTACCCCTGATAGGCATAGGCAGGGGGCATCAATCCTAGCGATAGAGCCCTCATGCCATATCTTCATCCAAGGGAGTACAGTAATGGGGACTTCATTGCGCTGTCCTCCCATACCGACACCTTATACCTTAACCTGTGCTCTTTCTCAACATGGTGTATTGTCAGCTCTGACTCCCACTTCCCTCTGGACCTGCTGCAGCCCATCAGCCATTAAAGTTATTGAAATTCTGCAGGAAGTACACTTCAACTATTATTATTGAGAAGAGTAAAGCTCCTGCTGCTGTTCCTGATCCCAGTGTAATTAACATTTGCTGTTGGACTATGTCTGCACATCGCTCTGTGATCCCACTGAGCTATCTGGAACTTAGTTAATCAACATCGGCTCACAGCTTTAGATTATTCCATTATACCTATAGCTTATTAAAATTAATTATCTTGGATGTACATACAAACATACGAATTCGGAGCAGGAATAGGCCACTGGGCACCTCGAGCCTGCTCCGCCATTCTAACCTGATTTTAACCTGTACCCCACATTCCTGCCTACCCCAGTGGGCAACACTGACCAGGCTGGTATTTATTGTTCATCCCTCTTCCTGAGAGGTGATCTTGGCCTTTCTTCTTTCTTCAATGCAGTAAAATGGGTTTACTACCAAGTGGGCCATTTCACAGGGCAGTTAAGAGTCAACCACATTGCTGTGGATCTGGACCAGGTAAGGATAACAGGTTTCCTTCCCTCAAGGACGTTTGTGAACCAGTGTTAATTTACTAGAATCTGACAGCTTCACGTCACCTTTACTGATCCCAGCTTTTTATCTGCAGTTTTCTGAGACTGAGTTCGAATTTTCAAACTGTGAGATTTGAATTCATGTTCTCTGGATTACTATTGCGGTAGCAGGAACTTTAAACTATTGTCTCCTGAAGGCATGAACAATGACTGGATTCAAACCCTTTGCTCTCTGAATCCACATCCAGGTGGATATTCTCCATATGTGAGGCCAGCGCAAGATCCGCTGGTGGTTGGGGGTCAGTTGGGTGTTGGGGTGGGGAGGACGTGGGTAAAGGGGCACAACTGGAATGAATGATATCCTCATCCTCAGCTTCACGGTCCCCGTGCATTTTCTGTCAGTGAGTTTAGAGACTTAAGGGAAAAAGCTCACCCGAGGGCAGGCCACACTCGATCTTCCCTGGATACACAGCTGGTGGGTGAGGCTCCATTCCTGTGCCCTATGTTAGTGCGATGGGCTCAGTGCACTTTCACACACCGTGCCAAGCACCTACCTAATAGACACACTCCAGCTCCCTGATTATACCATTTGACTCTGGAATATTGACAGTGCAACTGGAAGGTGAGTCCTTGGAACTCTCAGAATTCCCAGTCAATTAAATTCCAATGAGATATAGGCCACTGCTGGGCATTGAGAAAGATGTGTCACTTATAGGCAGTGAACTACTTTCAAAGTGAGAGGCTTATTTATAGAAAAATTCATGAATACATATGAGCTACAGGCAAGGGACCAAAGATAGAAAGATAGAGCTTACATTTATATCACATTTTTCACAACCTCAGGACATCTCAAAGCACTTTGCAGCTAATTATGTACTTTTGAAGTGTAGTCGCTATTTAAATTTTTAAAAATTCATTTACAGGACGCGGGTGTTGCTGGCTGGGCCAGCATTTAATGCCCATCTCTAATTGCCCTTGAGAAGGTGGTGGTGAGCTGCCTTCTTGAACCACTGCAGTCCATGTGGTGTGGGTACACCCACAGTGCTGTTAGGGAGAGAGTACCGGGATTTTGACGTAGCAACACTGAAGGAATGGCGATATATTTACAAGTCAGGATGGTGAGTGACTTGGAGGGGGATTTCCAGCTCGTGGTGTCTCCATGTATCTGCTGCCCTTGTCTTTCTAGATAGTAATGGTCATGGAAAGTGCTGTCTAAGGAGCCTTGGTGAATTCCTGATGTGCATCTTGTATATGGTACACACTGTTGCCACTGTGCGTCAGTGGTGGAGGGCGTGAATGTTTGTGGATGCGGTGCCAATCAAGCGGCTGCTTTGTCCTGGATGGTGTCAAGCTTCCTAAGTGTTGTGGGAGCTGCACTCATCCAGGCAAATGGGGAGTATTCCATCACACTCCTGACTTGTGTCTTGTAGTTGTGGACAGGATTTGGGGAGTCAGGAGGTGAGTTACTCGCTGCAAGATTCCGAGCCCCTGACCTGCTCTTGTAGCCACAGTTTTTATATGGCTTAAATGTGGGAAAGAGAGCAGCCAATTTGTGCACAGCAAGCTTCCATAAACAGTAACGAGGTAAATGACCAGATAATCAGTCTTTTACTGATGTGGAACACCAAGGAACACTTCCCTGCTCTTCTTTGAAATAGTGCCCACCCGAGAGGCCAGACAGGGCCACAGCTCAATGTTTCATCTGAAGAATTGCACTTCTGGTTGTGTAACAATTCCTCAGTACTGACACTGGGAACGTCAGCCTGGATTATGCGTTCAAATGTCTGGAGCTGGACTTCAACCCATCGCTGCCTTACTCAGAGGTGAAACCCTGGAGGACCAGAGATGGGTGTTCCTCCCATTCACACATGAATGTTCTTTGATCAGAGTGATGCAAGAAGACTCACGCGGACACTGTCCCGCTTGCCTCCACTCTATAGAGAGACCATTGCCTCGGCAGCATCGAGTACCAACTGCATGACCCCTTGTCAGCCACGACCACTCGCCTGGGACGATGGAGGTCTGGAGGTGTGAGTTGGCTGCCATCCACCAGCTGTGCCCCTTGGAGGCATTCCACCTCCTTCCCTCCCTGGCTCTGACTGCAGCCGATGGCAAAAGGCACAGAATGGACGGCAGCTCCACACTTTGCTGGGATCTCGATGTTATGAGACCCATTTTGCATCTCATGGGTGCTTGTTAAAAGGCCAACTCACTGGAATTACGTTCCATCTCCAAATTAAGTGCCCTGCCAGTGGATACTTAGAACGGTCTGTTTGCTGACAGGCTATAAGTGGCGTGCATGTGGCGAGCTTCATTTCATCAATGACTTTTAGGTCTGCATAACTTCACTCACATTGAGTGATTGAGTGCTGTTAGCAAACACTGCACCAAGGCTCAACTCAGGAGGCAGATGAAGGCTGGAAGGTGAGTGGAGTGGTGTAGGGTGGAAAAGTGGAGCAAAGGCTGGACATGGGAAGACAGGCTTATGGGGGAAGGCTGTGGAGAGTGCCTGGGGAAAGGGTGGGAGGGGCAATGTCAGGGGAAGGGGATGGGGTCAGAGTGTTAGGGGAAGGGTGGGGGAGTGCCTTAGAGGGTGGGGTCGGTGGTGTCAACAGCGGGGTCCTGGGGGGAGAAGTCAGGGAACTGGTAATAGGAGGGAACAGTCAGTGGGGGAGTGGAATGCAGTACGGTGGCAAGTCCAGGGTGAGAGTCTGGTAGGGAAGGTCTCATTGGGTGGGTCACAGAGGCGGACATGACAGGTGATTTGGATAATGGGAGGGGGCAGAGTGAGGGTGGGAGTGGGGACAGTAACGATGTCAGCTCCGAGGGGAGGAAAGGCATGTGGAGGTGATAGGGTCCAGGGAAACGAGGGGAGGTTCAAGGGTGACAGAGGGGAGAGAATATTGGGTGGGCCTATGGTGATGGGAAGTTGGTGGGTGACAGGGGGAAGTTAGAAGGTGGTGGAGTGAGTTTGAAAGGTGATGCATATTATTTTTCCAATCTGAGCTTGACCACACAGTTAGTCAGTCAGTGAGATCCCTCGAGGTGGGACGGTGGGGTTCACGGTCAGAACAAGTGGCCAAATAAAGGGGCACCCTAATAATAATGAGGCATCTGATTGTCAAAGGTGCCCAGTTGTGATCTCCTCTCTATGGTGAAATCCACACGGAAGCAGATTTGTTCCTGACTAATGGGTCTCATAACATTGAGATCCCAGCGAGGTGTGGAGCTGCCGTTCATTCTGTGCCATTTGCCATCAGCTGCAGTCAGAGACAGGGAGGGAGGGAGGGAGGTGGATGCCTCCAAGGGGCACGGCTGGTGGAGGGCAGCCAACTCACCACTCCAAACCTCCATCAACCCAGGTGAATGGTCATGGCTGACAAGGGATCATGTGGTTAGTCTTTCTATGCTGCCAAGGCAGTGGTCTCTCTATAGAGTCTCAAGGTTAGTGGAGATAAGCAGAATGGTGTCCATGTGAGGCTTCTTGCACATGGCTCTCATCACCCTGGTCACAGAGCAATGTCTCCATACACAGACATGTACAAACAGGAGGTACACCCACCTCTGGTCCTTCAGGATGTTCTTCACCTGGAAGGGGTGGGTCAGGGATGTATGGATGGAGGCCAGGTGAAGGGCTTAGCACTGGCCTGCTGGCTTTGAGATGGAGGGAAACCTGTAAAGGACATGCTCACTAAATATATCACTTCAATTTGTTCACACATCCACTGAGACATTGATGATGGAGGCTGCAGCAACCTGCCTTAGTAATGGCTGTCATACAGATGAGGAGAAGGAGTGCCCATGACTGATTGGCGCAGGGCCAGAAGCAAGGGCCTGAGCAGCAAGAGGCAGCGGGGCCTCTGGAAGGTCAGGATGCTGGTGAACATGGAATGCAGCAGCAGCGAGCATTGGGCCGACAGTGAGTGTATCGCTGGCGGCGCTCTTATCTAGCATTGAGTGTAAGGCAATTTGGAGGCGCCCTCATACATCCCGGGGCGTGGTTGCTCACATCTGCCAGCTTCTCCAGTGTGAGCTACAGGCCCGAGGACTCTGTGGGATTAATGTGGAGCTCCTGGCCTGCAATGAGTGAATGTCTGTCTGGGTGCCCTTTAAACATGGTGTCAGGACCTTCGACCCTGGAAATAATGGCGGGGTGGGCAACTTCCTGCCTGCCCCTCCACGAGATTGGCTGAGCTCCTTGCAGATGCATAATTAGTGAGCTCAAAAGCAGAAGATTGTATACCTTGAGCGGGAAACATGCCAACTTTCTCACCTGTCACCTGACTTAGTCTCCAGAGTGGAAAATTCTGCCCAGTCTCTCCATAGCCACATTTGTGGCAAGCCAGTGATTTCTATTAGACAACACTGGTGTTGAACTCTTGGCCCTACTCCTTGTAAAGTTCTTCCCCAAAGGTTTCAGCCAAGAATGTGAAGTGGAGTTTATTAGGAGGACTGTTTACACTAGAGTACTGAGAGTTATTTTTCCCGCCTCTGATCCGTTGTGTCTCGTTAAGGTTTCAGGCTATTCTGTGTCCTTCAATTAATCTTTTCCTAAACCCTTTGAAGGGTTGGATCACTCCAAAGAGAGCCCCTGTTCTCAAAAATACACCAGAGACTCTGACTCTTGCTCAGGAGCCTGGATGAGACATGACCATTCCTGAGGGTCATATCCAAGGTACTGGAAAAGTCCTGTGGAATTGAACTGACAATGGAGGTAACCCTATGGATTCCAGTTCACCTGTAAGGATCCACCTTGACATGTTGCTTTCTGGCAGCTCTTAGTCTCTCTCAGAAAGTTACAAGTCAAATTTTAAAGGTGGAACTTCCGGGGAATGGATCCCACAAACCATGTTCAAGAATCTTTAAAGGGGGTCTACATCCAAACAGGGTTTAGTCAAACATTCATCAAGTCCCATTGAAGAGTAGGTGCTGCTCAATGATTAGAGCTGAAGCCCAGTAAACTCCGCAGCTACTTGGTAACCATAGAAACAGAAGCGACTGCCCATTCCACATGTTCCCTGCAAGGGAAGAACGCAGACCTATTCCTGAGAAAGGACAAGTTCAATTTGCAATGTCTGCAGGTGGACCACAATGACAGGAAGGAGAGGAGGGGGACAAAACAAGATGGGGAAATGAGTCTGAGAGACCCGGTGAATCTCAGTGTGATCTCCCGCTTGACACAAAAACAGTCATGCAGGTTGTGAAAAGAAATATTGAACAGCAGCCTGAAAATCTCTCAAGCTTCCCATTACCAGAGGCCACTGTTTGCTTTGCAAGTTTCACTCCCTGTCATGATATATGGAACGGTCTCTCACTGTTTGAGCTGCATCCTGGCCACTTCAAACACCTGTTCCAGCCATTTCTGTGCCTTTCGCTTGCATTTTATGTCCTCAATATGATGAGATGTAAGTTTCTTCTCAGACTCTCCGAAAAGAATCTCACAACATTCCTCCTGCATAAAATACAGCATCAGAAGAGTCAAAGCACTGTGCCTGGTGAAGCAGGACAAAGCTTTCTAAGATCAGTGTAACCAGTGGAGGTACCAGCATCATTCTCAGCGTGCAGCAATACATCAACCCACCTTCACACTGTCCAGCTCATTATTCTTCCAGTAGTGTCCTGGAATTTTCATCATCCCTCCAACAATGTCTTGGGATCTTTTTCATTTGACTTGAGCAGGCAGCGCTGTCTAGACTTCAGCTGACATCTCAGCTGAACAATGACACCGCCGGCAGTGCAACACTCCCTCAGTACTGTAAGCGAATGTCAGCCTGGATCAAGTTATAGCAAAGGGACTTGAACTCACAGCCATCTGAATGCAACTGTGTTACCAACAAGTCAAGGTGATGCTTGTTGTCCACTTGCTGCCAGTGTGGAAGTCGGAAAAATATCATCTGTCTGTTATCATAGTTGTGGGTCTTGGATGAGGCTGTCCTTGGTCAAAATCAATAGAGACTGTTGGAGGCAAGGCTTACCTGCTTCTGAACATTCTACTAACTATGTACAGTACAGGCTTAGCATGAGGCTTCACATAGAACTATCTCTCAGTATACTCTGTTGTCACGGGATCTTAAATCATTGATGATGTAGACTTTCTATTTACATATTTAACATCAACCCTTTACGCTACAACCTGTACCATTGGAAGAACCTTAGGCAAAGACTGGAAAAGTGGAGGAAAGAAAGGGAGGAGAGGAGAGTAGGTAACCTGAGAAGACACAAGGAGATTCGTGAAGATATTCCCAGGGATCAGAAAATGGAAAAAGTGGGGATATTTGAACAGGAGCAGAGAAGGTTAAGAGGAGAGTTGATAGAGCCAATCAATATTATTAAGGGTTTTGATGAGGTAAATGGGGGAAAAGCTATTGAAACTGGTCTAGGATTCAGTAACTAGAATGCATAATATTCAAATATTTGTTCAAAGCTAAAGGGAGAAATGAGAAAAGTATTTTTATATGGAGGGTTGTTAGGACATGGAATGTCCTGTCAGTAACAGTGGGGAAGCAGAATCCATAACAATTTTTAAAAAGGATGAGCAAAGAAATGGAACAGAGTGGAGAGTTCTTTCAGATAACTCACAGTTTCCCTTGATAGGGTAAAATACTCTGATTCTAAGAACACTTGGGAAGGGGGTGGGGCTTTGTTAAATTGGATTGCCTCCAAAAACAGATGCAGGGATCGCAATGTGCAATTACCCTGCAGCGGAATGTCATCCTTGTGCTGCCTGCTAATTAGCATGATTTCTGTATTCAGTCAATGCTAACTCTGCTGTTAATTGGCTGCACATACTAGCAGGGGACCCAATATCGATACTTGCTGGCAATACTTAAAGCTAGTCTGCATCTCTTAAAGGGGAAGTACATTGTGGCTGGTGCAGGGGCTGGGAGTCTTTCATAAGCATAATCTGACCTGGAAAACTGTGAGGACTGGCACAACAATGGAGAGCATGGCCCCCAAGACTTTCCGACACCGTACTGGAGGTCTTGGTGGAGGATGTGGAAAGGAGAAGAGCAAGCCTGTATCCTGAGGGGCCCAGGAGGGTCTCAATAAAAATGGTGAAAAGGTTGTGGGAGCAGAGAACTGTGGAGGTTAATGCCAGGAGTGCAGCCTCAAGAATGTGGGTGCAGTGACACAGATGTTCAATGATGTCACATGAGTTGTCAAGGTCAGTGAATACATCTTCAAATGTCATATCCCAACAACTGCACCAGTAGCCTCACTGGGGGATATGGTGGTGTTGTGGTAATGTCACTGGACTGGCAATCCCGTGACCCAGGCTAATCCTCTGGGGACAAGGGTTCAAATCCCACCAAGGCAGCTGGTGGAATCTAAATTCAATTAGTAATTGTCTGGAGGTCACAGTGGTATTGTCACTGGACCAGAGGCCCAGGGTAATGGTCTGGGGACCTGGGTACAAATCCCACCATGGCAGATGGTGGAATTTGAATTAAATAAAATCTGAAATTAAAAGTCTAATGATGACCTTGAAACCATTGTTGATTGTTGTAAAAACCCATCTGGTTCACTAATGTCCTTTAGGGAAGGAAATATATCTGGCCTACATGTGACTCCAGACCCACTCTTAACTGCCCTCTGAAATGGCTGAGCAAGCCATTCAGTTCAACGGCAGTTAGGGATGGGTAACAAATGCTGTCCTTGCTACCCCATGAAAGAATTAAAAAAAGTCCCCTGCTCAATGCACCACACCCCAATGGTGTGGATTTTATGTAACTTGGCCATTTTATTATAAGTGACCTGCAAAGGAACTGACTTGTGAACAGAAAAAAAGCCATTTTGATGTTGCTAACCTTTTACAACAGAACAGTAATATGAAGTAGTCACTGACGAGCAACAGATGATTTCATTAGAAGGTACCTCAATCACTCTGGTAACTGAAGATAAGTAATTAGGAGACACATTACGTTATTTCTGTATTTTTCCATTGACATTTCTTATGAGGGATTTAAAATGCTGTTGTGGCTGGGAAGGTAAAGGTATGAACTTGGTTCTCTCTCCCTATCAGGAATACACTGCCCTTGACTAGATCTAGTGAGTGAGACCTCTGTAAGACATTAAAATAAGAGACACAGCTTAAAGCAGGGCTTGTTAAAGTTTAAAGTGATTTGCGCGATTAGCCAGAACCAAAGAGCAAAATACTGAGGATGCTGGAAATCTGAAATAAAAACAGAAAATGCTGGAAAATACTCAGCAGGTCTGGCAGCATCTGTGGAGAAAGAAACAGAGATAGAATTTTGAGTCCGTATGCCTCTTCTTCAGGGTCTAAACCTTAAAATTATTGACAATATTAGAGATCAATTAGCCATTTCCAACAACATGGTTAAGGTGGGTTTATAACATCTTATAAAAAGGGGTTAAGGAAACCATCTTGTCTGAGCATCTAGGGTGGAAGAACTGGTTTAGATCTCCAGGCATAGTTAAGCTTTCTCCTATCAGTGTGAGCATGTTTCCAATGGCTACAGGGGCAGTCGAGCATTCTCCTGACAACACAAAAGTCATGTTTAACAAGTTTCAGGGGCTGGTCACCACATTACAGGAAGGACGTAATAGCTCTGGAGAGAGTACAGAGGAGGTTTACAAGACTGTTGCCAGGGTTAGAAAAGAGTAGCTACGAGGAGAGATTGGATAGGTTGGGGTTATTTTCCTTAGAACAAAGGCGACTGAGAGGTGACTTGATTGAGGTGTACAAAATTATGAGGGGAATAGACAGAGTGGACAGGATAAAATTGTTTCCCTTGATGGAGAATTCTAGAACCAGGGGACATAGATTCAAGATAAGTGGCAGAAGGTGTAGGGGGGGGAAGAACTTTTTTACACAGAGGGTAGTGGGTGTCTGGAATTCGCTGCCCAAGTTGGTGGTAGAGGCAGAAACTCTAAAGTCTTTTAAAAAGTACCTGGATCTGCACCTAAAGTGCTGTAAACTGCAGGGCTATGGGCCGGGTGCAGGAAGGTGGGATTAGAGAGGGCACCTGGGGGTCCTCAGACTGGCATGGGCTGAATGTCCTCCTTCTGTGCTGTAACTTTTCTATGGTTCTATGGTTCTATGGAAGCAGCCTCCTGTCAGCATGGTGTTAGAACTGGGACTGGTTCAGTGATGGCTGCCTTACCAGTAGAAACCCCAGGAAGGTGTAGTGCTTCTCAGAGGCAGTGATGGTTTCTCTGTTGTTGCGGTGAGTTTGTGGTTCCACTAGGGTAAACAGGAAGGAGTTTTTCCCCTTTGTGGAGGGATCAATAACCAGGGGGCATAGATTTAAGGTAAGGGGCAGGAGTTTTAGAGGGGATGTGAGGAAGAATTTTTTCACCCAGAGAGTGGTGAGAATCTGGAACTCACTACCTGAAAGGGTGGTAGAGGCAGAAACTCTCATAACATTTAAGAAGTATTTGGATGTGCACTTGTGATGCCATGGCATACAAGGCTATGGGCCTAGTGCAGGAAAATGGGATTAGAATAGTTAGGTACTTGTTTGACTGGTGCAGACTCGATGGGCCGAAGGGCCTTTTTCTGTGCTTTAGGCCTGTATGACTCTATGACTATGACTTTTGGATTGGCCATCTATTTGAAAGTGTGAAGTTAGTAGTATTTCGTTGAGAAGCATGCTTAGTTTTCATTCTTTCTCTATTAGTTAATAAGTTTTAGTTCATTGGTTAAGTTAATTGATTAGTTTTTGATTGGATTGATGATTGTATCCTTGTTCAAAATTTACCTACAATCAATGAACTTTGAAATTATTTGCTAATTTAGTGTCTGAGTCTTTGCCTGATGATTATGTCTTTGTTGAACTTAAACAGTTGAAAAGGGTAATTTGGGTTCCAATAATTCGGCCGTGCTCGACTAAATTAAACCAAGTCTTAATTGATCAAAAATACTGTTTTGAAATGCTCACCAACCAACGATCTCTATCAACCTGGATTCATACCTGATATTTAGGTGTTTCACATCTTCACTCACACGCACAGCACTGCTGCAAGTTTCACACCCACATCTCCCAGCTTAAACACACTGCCAGCTATTCACCCATGACAGTCACATCAGCCAGATAGACACTCATTGGCATACATTCCTCTCTCTTTCAGGAGAAAGTGACCTGCAGTCACTAAGCAGGAGCCATGGCATCAGTGGATAGTCCTTGTTTTCCAGTAGCCAGCCTTGGATTTGCTTATGGTAGCTGTACTACTGCTGGCACAGTGACTATCACAAAATGAAAGCAGGAGACTGAGCATGATTCGCTGTCTGTGGTTGCACACCAGGTGGATGTTGAGGGAGATGAATCATTTCCGGTTCCAGTACATGGCAGAATTGACATGCGGTGCATGCAAAGTGGTGTTTGTGCAATTCCCCTATACCGTAGGGAAGCCTGCAAACACTAAAAGCCTCCTGCAAACTCTGCCTGCTGCTTTCTGGCAAGAGAGAATGAAATGTTTTCATTTCCCTTTGAATAGGGAGCCTCACTGACCTTCCTAAAGCAACTAGAAATTGTGAGATGTTGCTAATATCGCAGGCATAATTCTAGAAGGAGCCAGATGCATGAGCGTTCATCGCCACAACCATCTTCAAACCTACTGCCAATGTGCCCCTTGCCCTGCTCAGCAAGTGGCATATTTCAGTGAGGACGACTTAGTAAAGTGCTGATGTTTCAAATACTGTTCCTCGCTGAGGTTCAGGTAGTGGAATTGCTCCCTGAACACTCTGGGTGGATATAGCTCCCTGCTTAGAGTCATTCTTCCCCCTTCTGCTCCCCCCTCTTCCACCAGCCCACCCTACTCTATGTGACCTCTGTTCATTCTTCCAGTCATGCAGTATTCCAAGAAGAGTACCTACTAGTGCACCCTTGTCTGTAAGCAACTGGTTTGTGCAGAAATCTTGAGGTCAGCAAAAAATCTTTCAGCACCTACCACATCACTCCCTGTCGACCTTTGTAACTTGGAAAAACTATGAAATACAGAAAAAAAAAAGTAAAAATGTGCAGCAGCCAGAAGAAATCACCCAGTAACTAACCTGTAAGTAGTTGCTGATGTCTTTGGTGTGAGGTCCTTTTTGCTGTGTAACATGTGCTCAGCTGTGGGAGGTTAAGAGTAGCTGTTGATTCGAGAATTTAGGTCCAAAATGGCAGTGTTGGTTTAAATCAATGTTGCGTGCTGATTGACATCATGATCCAACTGCTATGCACACTTCCAGTGGATGTTAACTACATGTGCAAGAGTGTCTTTACTAAGATGTGTCTGGTGCCCTTCATGTAAAAAGTGTACACGTGTGCTATTGACACCATTTCGGATCCCCACAAACCATGTTAGCATCCAAAATACGGGGTCTACCAAAGGCCAATTTCTCATTGTAGGTGTGAGGGAGCAGTAGACTAGCAGGAATCTTCCTGTGCCTTTCCTATAATCTTATAAGACTTCCCACTTCTTTGATGTGATTTTCCTGTCATCTTTAGATACTTTTTCCTCAGCTTTTTACATAATTTTGAATTGATTTTGCTGTGTTTTTATGTGATTTTCCTGCTATTTACTGCCCTGTTTGCGTGATTTTGCTGTGCATTTTATCTTCTTCTCCTGTGCTATTTAGGTAATTTCCCTGTTTTTCCCCCCCATGTCTTGATGCTTGCTGAGGTACAGTTCAATGGGCAGAGGGAGCTCTCTGGCACCTTGCCCAAGTGACCATTCTCCATGTGTAGGATTTCACAGTTCACACCGTGTAATGGTCCCCGCTGAAGTTAATACTGGACAAGGCAGACCCCAGAGTGAAGCATGGCTTGGTAGATCTTAACTTTGTTTTTTAGAAAGTGTGGACGTCAGTTGCTGAATACATTTACTAGAGTCTGACAACATAATTTGAGCACATAGAATATAATGTTTATTAAACAAGAAAGGAATGAACTATATTCCACTAGAGAAAAAGGTTGGAAAGATTTCAATACAGATACCAGAAAATGATTCAAACTCACTATTCCTTTTATCCCAGCAACCCTTAAAGACACAAAACCTCAGTGAAGATTTACCACTGTCTCAACACCAAGGTTTCTTGCTTGGCTGAGTTCAGTTTCAAACAGTTTTCTTCCAGCGGACTTCTGAGCATTCACTAGATGTTTTTCTTCAACTGGTATCTCTCCCTGAGACACCCAAAAGCAGCAATCTAAATTCACAATCACTTCAACTTCACAACAAACACGAGTTTCATAATTCAGTTCCCCAGCAGGATTGCAGGATTTCTTATTAGCAAGATTAGACTTTCTGCCTGCACGCTCGACACACACACTAACTGACTGCCCTTATGTGTTTCCCTGTCTCCTTATGTGTCTCTGGACCCCTGTCATTAGGCAACAGCACAGATTTTTTCTACTTTATTTTTTACACTAAACTACTATCCCCTTGGTAAGCCATCTCTTCACTTCAAGAGTTGTAAAACCTCATTAAAAATGCATGTATACAAAAAGGGCCCCAGACTCCCTGACTCCCAGCTCACAAAAATCTCTAAATGAAACTGAAACCAAGCTTCACTTTTCTTAACACCAAAGTACAAAATATAAATTAAACTATAAGCTACACATTGTTCCTAACAGCTGTCAGACATTCAAGCTGTAGAGGATACTTCAACTGTGCCCATTCCTGCCCTTACCCAGTGCCCAAACTCCACTCCTACCAGTGGATGTTACTGGACCATGATTATGAACAGGAATATTGATTAATATTCTATCCCCCAAATTGAGGCCACTGAGGCCAACTGTAGAGCTCTAGTTGCCACCATGGTCATGATCAGCTAACTCAACAGAGACTCTTAACACCTAGACTGCTGACAGGACCAGTAAAATGACTGAATCTTTCTGTATATCACAAAGTCTGATTCTCAAACAAACACTAACATTACAGTGATAAAAACAAAAAGCTAAAAGCTACTGCGGATGCTGGAAATCCAAAACAAAAACAGAATTACCTGGAAAAACTCAACAGGTCTGGCAGCATCGGTGGAGAAGAAATCAGTTAACGTTTCGAGTCTTCATGACCCTTCGGCAGAATCCTAGGCAGTTATCAGGAGTAACTCTTAATATAATATTAATCTTAAACTGTGCAATAGCACTCAAAATATTATTGGAATGTAAAAACTGTAAATATTTCAACTCTGTTCACTGCCTTCTGTATTTTTATCATTGTTTCCTCTTTCCGAGTTTCTCTCTGTTTAATATTTCTTCCTAACCTAACTTTTTGAAAAATGATCTGCTCCTTTAGAGTGCATTCCTTTTTGCTACCTTTCTTCAGGATGGCTCTGAAGAAGAGTCATACGGACTCGAAACGTTAACTCTGTTTTTTTTCTCTCCACAGGTGCTGTTAGACCTGCTGAGTTTTTCCAGCATTTTCGGTTTTTGTTTCTGGCCCCCATCTAACCTGACTCCGCTGGCATGATTTTGCACTATCGCCTACAGGACGGATTTATCTCTGCGTGCCTACTTCACCTTGGGATATCAACCCTGGAAAAGTGAATCTTATACCGTCGGTCTTCAGCCAGCCGAACTCTGTGAAAGAATTCCTCATTGAACTTTGATCCTGGACTCATTTTCTCTGTGGTTCTTGTATTGTATAATCTCTTTTTCTCCATCCCTCCCTTCACTGTGTGAATGCGGAGTGGGAAGCTGTGGATTTTTATGTGATTTTCCTGCTATTTACTGCCCTGTTTGCGTGATTTTGCTGTGCATTTTATCTCCCTCGTGCGGTTTTTTGAATGTGTGCAATAAACTAACCTTCTGAGTTAACCCTAACTCGGGTTTGCTGTGGGGATGTTATTAGAAATTGATTCACACAAAAACCGAGGGGTTGGGAAATACAAAAAACTTCAAAACACATTCTGTTTACGGACAGGTGCTAAGAGGAAAACAGTGCTGTTTGAACAATACACAGTATTGAGCTCAGAATCAATCTTCAATCTGGTATTGGTGAAGCTGACGCAGACCCTGGTACAGGCAAGGTGCTGGTCCCCAACCCGGATGAATGGGAAGGATGGTTGATATGAGGGGGGTGCTCACCCAACATTGTGGGACCCCATGTTACTCCGGGAAAGCTGAAGGTATTAGTGACGCTATCCGATTGTCATAAAAACCCAACTGGCTCACAAATGTCCATTCAGGAAGGCAACTGGCCACCCTCACCCAGTCTGAGCCCATGCGTGACTCCAGTCCCTACTGCAGCATGGTTGACCATTAACAGGTCTCTGAAGTGGACAGGCCAGCCATTGAGTATCAAATGCAATGCAATGGCTTAACAAGATGGCTGAGAACCACCTCCTCAGGATAAGGAGGGGTACACAATAAATGCCAGCTTCTGACGCTGAGTTCCTGAGAATGAATAATAAAAATGTTGTTGGCATGATATTATAATCTAAAGCTGTGAGCCGATGTTTATTAACTGAGTTCCAGATAGATAAGTGGGATCATAGACCAATGTGCAGACATAATCCAATTGCAAATGTTAGTTACACTGGGATCAGGAACAGCAGCAGGAGCTTTACTCTTCTCGATAATAATAGTTGAAGTATTACTTCAGAATTGCATTCAGAATGCAGAATTTCAATAATTTTAATAACACTCTGGCTGTTGAACAGCTACCCCGCATAACTGCCTTCTGAAGTAGCCTAGCAAGATACTTGGTTAAGTGAAACTATTCAATAGATAAAATACATAGAATTATATAGAATTTTACAGCATGTCAGAGGTGCCGTCATCCAGATGTGACATTAAACCGAGGCCCCTTCTGTCCTCTCAGGTGGATGTAAAAGATCCCTTGGCACTATTCAAAGAGCAAGGGAGTTTTCCCTAGTGTCCAGGACAATATATCTCCCTCAGCCAACATCACTAAAAATGGATTCCCTGATGATTATCACGGAGAAGGATTTTTAGCTTGGCGAGCGGATGAGTGGGCGCGTGCCCGACCCGACTGAGCGTGAAATGAATCACGATGATGTCGGCCGAGCGTGCAGTTGCACGATAGTTCAGTCGGGGGGTGCGCGTCAGAGCTGGCAGCCCGCCCGCTGACAATTAAAAGGCCTATTAAGGCCATTAAGTTAACAATTGTGCTTAATTTTTCACTGCCTGCCCAACCTAATGGTTGACGGGCAGGCAAAAAGGCCAAGCGGCCTTTGCATTTTTTTTGGAAACCTCATCCATGGGCGAATTACAAATGAAATAAAAATGTTAATTTTTAATTAAAAACATGTCCCTGCTCATGTGACAGTGTCACATGAGGGGACACGTTTCATTCAATTTTAATGTTGTTTAATAATCTTTTCAATATATTCTCCATCTCCCTGAAGCAGCTCCGTGCCTCAGGAGATTATTCTGTGCTCTTTCGCACACATGCATGAAGTTCGCGCTAGGCCTGCTCACTCTCCTCCCACTGCCCACACAGGCAGTGCTCAGCGGTGCCGCTGGCGTATCACGCTGGGTGGGCTTTAATTGGCCCGCCAGCATGAAATCGCGGTGCACTGTCGATCGTGGGTGGAGGTCGGCTTCCCGACTGCTCCCCCTGTCCCCGCCGAACCCGCACACCAAGGGCAAAATTCTTCCCATTGTGTTTTTGATGGAATCCTGCTGTGTGCAAGTTGGTTGTTGTGTTTCCTATTTTTCAGTAGTGACTACACTTTAAAAGCACCTCACTGGCTGTAAAGTGCATCGAGACATCCTGAGATTGTGAAAATGCAAATCCTTCTTTCTTTCCCATGTTGTAGCTTAGTAACAGGGTGACAGGTCTCTCTTTTCAACGTAGCTACAAAAATATTAAATAAATAGTGAAAACAAAACACTGCAGGCCCTGGAAATCCACATCAAAATGGAAGAATTTGGAAACTCTCAACAAGTCAGGCATCCTCTGTGGAGACAGAAAAGTAGAATTAATGTTTCAGTTTGTGACAGAAGGTCATCAACCTCAAAAGTAGCTCCTGTGTGTTTTTCTCATTATGACTTGACCTTTTCTGAAATTGAGAGACAGGTTTCCCTAATGGTGACATCGCTGTGCTCCCCTGAAACTGTTGCTGTACCGACTCATAAACACCGGTAGCCCCTCCTGCACCTTGTGAGGTTCCCTTCATCAGTAACTGGCTGTCAACGATGTTATCCACTTTTTATTAATAACTGCTGTCAGTTGAAGCCTCAACATAAATTATCGTAGAATTATGCAAGACAGACAGAGGCCATTCAGCCCATTGTGCTTGTGCTAGGTCTCGGAATGAGCTACAGACTAGTCCTACTCCTTGTTGGAGCCTCACAGCTCAGTACTTCTTTTTCAAATATTTATCCAATTCCCTCTAGAAAGCTGCTTTTGGATCCACTTCTCCCACCCTCTCAGGCAACAACTTGCTGCTTAAAAATAGTCTCTCCTCACCTCACCTCTGAATCTTTTGCCATTTATCTTAACTCGGTGTTCTCTGGTTACTGATAATTGAAAACTTCAGAACTGAGAATGACAGATCTGTTATTAGGCAAGGAACCAAGCAGCTGTTTGTTGAGGTATGGTCCAGCCATGATCTAATTGAGCAGCAGCAGATCAGGCTCAAGGGGCTGAATGGCCTCCTGCTCCTATGTTCCTCTGATGTTGACTATTATCGATGGGTAATGAGTCAGAGAGGCCAAAAGCAGCCAAAGAATGCAGGCTGGGCTCAGCAAATTGTCTCAACTGGTTGCAGCCCCTGGAAAACAGGATGACTGAGACTCTTTCAATCACCATGTCGTGATCGATGGTGAGCACAGGGATCAGACTCAGCTGTGAGGGTTTTCAGGGTCAATTAGGTGAGCCAATATTCCTGGTCCAGGTTTACAGGTGAAGAATTGATCATTGAGGGAGGGGCTAAAGCTCTTCTCCAACACTTTCTCCACAAATCATGGCTGGGCATTCAGATCTAGCCCAAGTGACAATTGTAACCTGCAAAACAATGATGCTTTCAAAACTCTGGGTGGGATTTTACGGCCCCGTCGTGGTGGGGGTGGGACTATAAAACGGGGCGAGCCGTTCAAAAGTCCATTGACTTCGGCAGGACCGTAAAATCCCGCTGGCATAAAATTACACCACATATAGAATAAGGGGATTCAGTTAGGTGGATAAACTAGTGAAACTGGGATTGTTCTTAGAGCAGAGAAGAATAAGGGGGGATTTTATAGATAAAGAGTGTTGATAGAGCTTTGACAGAGTGACCCTGTGACAGTGAAGGAACGGCGATATATTTCCAAGTCAGGATGGTGAGTGACTTGGAGGTGAACTTCCAGGTTTCAAGTGTTCCCATCTATCTGCTGCCCTTGTCCTTCTAGATGGTAGTGGTTGTGGGTTTGGAAGGTGCTGTCAAAGCAACCTTGGTGAATTCCTGCAGGGCATCTTGTCAATGGTACATACTGCTGCCACTGTGCGTCGGTGGTGGAGGCAGTGAATGATTGTGGATGGGGTGCCAGTCAAGCGGGCTGCTTTGTCCTGGGTGGTGTCAAGCTTCTTGAATGTTATTGGAGCTGTACTCATCCAGGCAAGTGGAGAGTATTCCATCACACTCCTGACCTGTGTTTTGTAGATGGTGGACAGGCTTTGGGGAGTCAGTGAGTTATTCACTGCAGGATTCCCAGCCTCTGACCTGCTGTTGTAGCCACAGTATTTATACAGCTAGTCCAGTTCAGTTTCTGGTCAATGGTAACCCAGGATGTTGATAGTAGGGGTTTCAGCTTGGTAATGCCATTGAATGTCAGGGGCAGATGGCTGGAGCCTCTCTTGTTGGAGATACGAACATACGATTCAGGAGCAGGAGTAGACCATTCAGCCCCTCTAACCTGCTCTGCCATTCAGTAAGATCATGGCTGATCTGATTGTGGCCTCAATTCCACATTCCTGTCAACCTCGATAACCCCTGCATGGTCATTGTCTGGCACTTGTGTTGTGTGAATGTTACTTGTCGTTTATCAGCCCAAGCCTGGTTGTTATCTGTGTCCAATATTTTGACCCGAGTTAGTTGATCTGAAGCAAAATAATGGGTGGAGCCAAGGATTGACCTCATGACCATTGGCAGAGGGAGGTGAAGTGGGGGAATACTCAACCATGCTTCTCAGTCCTGATCTTAGACAGAGCTGGTATGGAAATGATGGGTCAAATGGCCTCTGCCACATAATCATTCTACGATTCTATGAACACTAGCCAGTGCCCCCAGTGGGGCAATTCCCATGCTGAGATTTGAGGGGACACACAGGAGCATGCTCAGCTCTCATGCATTGCATAGTCAAATAGCACCCTACACTCTGAGGAGACAGTCAAATGGCAGGAGTAGGGAACGGAACTAGGCAATGATATTGGACGGAATGGTGAGGAGAAATGAGTTTCTGCTGGAGTGCTCCTGCTTGTTTCCACCCGCTCTCCATTCCTGGGCTGTCCGCCAGTGTTGTTGCAGTCAAGCTGGACAATGCTCACACCATTCTCACCCCCCCCCCGCCCTCCCCAACACCCCCACCCCAACAGGGAGTTATCCAACACACTTTCAAACTTAATGACACCAACATTGGCCCAGGGCAGGGGAGGGTAGTGTGTGCGACAGTGTGTGTGTGTGTGTGTGTTGGGGGGGGTGGGGGGGGGGGGGGAGGGAGGAGTGGGGGGTGAGCATGTGTTTGGTGGGGGGCGGTGAGTGTGCATGTGTGTGTGTGTTTGTGTATGTGTGTGTGGGTGTTCGCGTGTGTGGGTGTGTGTGTGTTTGTGTGTGGGTGGGTGGAGAGTGCGCATGTGTGTGTGTTTGTGTGTGTGTATGTTTGTGCGTGTGTGATTCTGTGGGTGTGTAATTAAAGCAGAGAACTGTGACAAAACACAAGAAGACAGTAATAAACTTGTAGACTGGGTGTGTAATTAGCAAAAGAATTTCAATCGACACATGAGATTGTGGTAGGAAGAATAAGAAAGTCACATGTTCCTTGGAAAATAAGTCGTAAGTGGGATAGAGGAGCAGAGTGATGCACAGGTCACTGGAGCAGTGAAGAAGATCATTGAGAAAAGCAAATCGAGCACTGGGATTCATTTCTGGAGGGATAGAATTGGGAAGCGTTGAAGTTATATCAAACCCGTACAGAACTTTATAGACCACATGTGGGCAGGATTTTTAAATTTCCTGTTCCGCCCCCAATGTTAATTGGCTGGTGGCGGGACTTCTGTCCCTCACTCAGGAGGAAGACCTGCCTCAGAGAGATGCCAGCCAAACTGATTGGGAGTGGTGTCATTTTGAATGCGACTGTCCAGGGTCTGCTTTGCCAGGTGTCTGTTAAATCTGAGTTTTTCTGTTGCCTTAACAGGGGTGTAACTGAGAGTCAGGTTAATTATGGGATTTTTGTAGTTATTATAGCAGTAATTTTGTAGACTTGTATATGTGTTTACAATCTTTCTTGTAATAATAAATGTTTAATTTAGCTTTATTAAAAACCTCTTGAGACTTGGTGGTCTTATTACTACTGAATTCAAAGCCTGCATCTTGAAACATACAAATTGCAAAAATAGGTTATGATGGTTGTTTCAAGTTTTCCTCTGGGATTTGAACAACTCAACCTTTACTATTGGCTGTGTCATAACACCCCCCCACCAATAAATCCACCAATGGGGTCCGTAAAATCCTGCCCTTGGAGCATTGTGGACAATTCTGGTCTCAGTTTCATAAAAAGGATATAGAAGCATTGGAGAACATTCATGAAAGATTTATGAGAATGATAACAGATAGGTTATCATGGGAGGTTAAAACTATCAGGAAAGATAGTTTCTTCATTCCTGGGGCATAACCACAGGTGTTGCTCCAAGTGAGTAGGATAATCTTCACCACCAACCCCTCCCCCCGAACAAGCCCCCCAACATCCCACATGGATCTATCCCAAACACCTTCAAAATTAAATTTCCACAATTTGGGACATTATAAAAGTGAAGGCTGAAAGTGAGCTACTAGAGGTCATTAGGATTCTGAAAGTCTGATGGTTAGATGCAGAGAAGACGTTTCCATTGTTGAGTTGACCAACACTAGGTACCATAAATATTATAGTCACTATTAAATCCAATAGGGGATTCAGCAAAAAACTCCTTTACCCAGAGGGTGGTTAGAATTTAGAACTCACTACCACATTGTGTGAAGCATTCGTAACAAGATAGGCAAATGAGCAGTGCAAACAAAGAAAAATTGGCTCGATCTGATCCCGTTCCAGAGACATGATGATTGCTGGGTGACCAAGGTTGGGAAATGCTTATTCCAGAGTACGCAGCATTCCGAAAAGACAGGCAGAATGGAAAAGGAGAAGGGGTATCCTTGAGAATAAAGGATGACATAAGGACATTAAGATAAAAGCAAAATACTGCGGATGCTGGAAATCTGAAACAAAAACAGAAAATGCTGGAAAAACTCAGCAAGTCTGGCAGCATCTGTGGAGAGAGAAACAGAGTTAACGTTTCGAGTCTGTATGAGTCTCCTTCAGAGCTAAAGAGCTCTGAAGAAGCTCTGAAGAAGGGACACACAGACTAGAAATGTTAACTCTGTTTCTCTCTCCACAGATGCTGCCAGACCTGCTGAGTTTTTCCAGCATATATTATATTATATTATATTATATATGATATAACCACATTAGCAAGAAAGGGATTTGACTCAGAAGATCAGAAAGTAGAAATGGTGCAGGTGCAAATTAGGAATAACAAGTGTCAAAAAATGTTGGTAAAGTAGTCCATAGGGCCCCCTAACAGTGGTTATACCATTGGACAGAACATTATGCAAGAAATAATTGGACTTTTAACAAAAGCAATGTAATAATCATGGGAGACTTACATCATCATGTAGACTGCATCAATCAAATTGGCAAAGGTAGTTTGGAAGACAAGTTTCTAGAATTATTTCATAACAGGTTCCTGGAGCAATGCACTGTGGAACTTGTCTGTTGTATGTTCAGTAGGTCACACAGTGAGATTCTGAGCATTGTACAGTTGAACATTAAGGCCGGGATTTTCCGTGCCTGATTGTGACGGGCATGTTCAGTGGTGAGTTCGGAGAACCTCACAAGAAGGTCCTCGTCGCTGTTCCCGACGATGTAAATACAAGACGCGATTGTCTCCTCCCTCGTCAATGGCGGGCTGTGCCTCCCACTGTCGAACGTCGGGGACTCAATTTTAATAAATTTACATCTAATTATTGTGGCCACATGCCAGAATCACCCTCCTACATCAACTCTACATCCTACGTTGGCATGATTTCACCACGGCGTGATTTACAACTGCCTTTAAAGGGCGTGAACCTGGTGACCTCATCTTTGAGGGGAACTCGGACGTGAGTGCACACAACTTTACGCAGTGCCCCCCATGATCCCAGCGGCTCCGCAGATTCTGGCGGGGCACAGGTAAGTCTCCACAGCGGCTTCTCCCTGGCTGGCTTGCGGTGCTGGGTCAAGGGCGACAGTGCAGAGGGGAGAAGGGGGAGAAGGCAGCCTCGAGGCAAGGTGACAGTGCCGGGTGGGTCATGGTGGCACCGACTGAAGTTTGGCCATGGGTGGGAAGAAAACGACCGGGCTAATGGCAAAGCACGTCAAATATTAGCACTCCACTGCAGCTGAGAGCAGTTAGCATGAGCTCAGTTGACATGCTTGGAGCCAGCCTAGTCAAGCAATTGTGCTCACTCAAGCAGCACTCATTCCTCACAGTGCCAATGATTGCTCCTCTACTGTTAACCCCTCGTGCACACACTTCATGCTCGAATGCGTGTTATGGTGCTGCAGAACCATTGCGCGACTGGACAAGCCTGAGGATCCAGTTGGGAAAGGTGGCCATTGAGCACTGATGGAGGGATGAGGCCCTGGTCCCTTGCATTGTGTTTCAGTCGACATTGAAAAGTCTCCCTCATGGTACAAGCAAACCGCGAAGCGTTGGAGTCTAGGTTAGGAAAATGCCTGCATCTGAGATGAGAGTTCAGGATACAGTCGATTGGCTGAAGCTGCTGCCACTCAGTCATGGGGTGTGGGGTGGTGCTGGGTGGGGTATGGTGGGCCATCACGTGCAGTAAACACTGGGCATCCATGTGGTGGCCTGGACTCTCTAGCATGTGTTAAAAAGCCTTGAGAGGCAGCTGTAGGTGATGACTAAGAGTGGTCCTTAGGAAACAATTGCTGACCCTTGCATCTCTCTCCTTGATACTGCCTTGAGGAACTCCATCAGGAACGTGGATTCTGGTGATCTCACTGTCTGCCTGATTGCTTATAGACAGGGGAGAAAAAAGGGAAGAATGTGACAGAGACAACTGGTTCGCCAAAGGTAGGAGAAAAACCCTGAAGACCAAGTGGCGGCATGGCTTCCTCTGCACGCAGAGGATGAACCACACAGAGCCGCATTCATAGGCACATCGCTGGACCCAGGGTCTACAGACGGTGCATGTGTTACCTGCAGATGAGCAAGAACCAGGGTCACTGATGCCTGCACATGTCAAGGGAACTGGCCACACACATATGCCACTTTCTGCAGGGTTTGGCACCACCGGAACTCAGAAAGCATCCACTGCCAGTGGCAGTTAAAGTTACCACTGCACTCAATTTCCACGGCAGTGGCTCCTTCCAGGGCTCCGTGGGAGACCAGTCCGTGATCTCACAAACCTCCACCCACAAATGTACCCAAGAGATCACTGACGCCATTTTTGCCAAAGCACACACCTTTGTCAACTTTGACAGAGATTAGGTAAGCCAGAAAGCAAGAGCACTGGGATTTACTGAGATTTCCCGATTCCCACAGGTGCAATGTGCCTTCGACTGCACCCACATGGCTCTTAAATCTCCCTGGCAACAACTAGTCCAGTATGTGAACTGCAAAGGCTTCCACTCCCTTAATGTTCAGCTGGTTTGTGACCATAACAAAGGAATCATGCAGGTGTGTGCAAGATACCCTGGAAATGTCCATGCCTCATACATCCTCAACAGGCCTCAAATCCCTGACATCTTCCGGGGACCACACAGGATGCAGGATTGGCTGCTCGGGGACAAGGGCTGCCCACAGAGGACGTGGCTGATGATGCCCGTGTGGCGGCCTCAGACTCCTGGTGAGAGAAGGTACAAAGAGGCTCATGCTGCAACCCAGAGTTTGGTTGAGCACACCGTTGGCATCCTGAAAATTAGTTTCCGGTGCATGGACAGATCTGGTGGAGCACTGCAGTGCACACTGCACAGGGTGTCATGCATTATACTGGCTTGCTGTGTGCTACACAATCTGGTGATGCAAAGAGGGGAGGACCTGGATGATGAGGAGATACAGGAGCTGCACATCTGATCTGATGAGGAGGAAGTCAAAGGGGTTGAGGATGATGATGTTCTGGGAGGGGAGGATGCAGGTGATGAGGCCATGGCATTGGCCAGGTGAGGCAGGCATGCTCTTGAGGCCCTCAAGAGATTCCAGGAGGAGGATGATGAGATGCAGTGAGGACACTCCTGAGATCTTCACATTGCACCTGGGAATGACACCTGTCTGGCTGAGGGCAGCACACATACACTCTGCGAAATGGGGCATATCATGGAAACATTGCTGAGATACAGCAGGCACATGGATTTTAACAGCAGTTGATCCTTTGGCAGGCTTCTCCACCTGTTCCTATCAGCACCACACTTTCACCTGTCAGGAATAGTGTTGAGATTGGGGGCAGCCCTGCCTCAAAGGTGCTGAGAGCACACAGAGAATATCATGGAACCCAGTGACACTTGGGTACAAGATTCCTTCAGCAAACACAAGCCACATCGAGGTGCAGGCATCACTGATCTGGAAAGTGAGTTTGAAGCCAGACAATCACTGTGCTCAGGAAGTTACACACTTCACAGGGGAGAGGCTCTGGACTGAGACTTTAGCCTTCATTTTGAGCAGGAACCAAGGTTTCATATCTGATTGACACCAGCACTGCTCAACTGCTCGTCATAACAAGGAGCCATAGACAATGAGACATTCTTGGGAGAGTATTTACAATGGTCAACATTATGCATGAGTGGTTAACACCCAGGTTGTGCAACTAAATCTTCTTAGCCTTTCTAACCCTGCTGCTACGTCTTGGGTCTCCCCCGACATCCACAGTGGAGGTGGAGGCAGCCTGCTGATTTCAACGCCCTGTCTGTGTTGACATTGGCGGGTATCCTCTGGAGGGCTGAGGCCTGTTTTTGGGGTCCTGCTGTGTGGCAGTGGCACCGTCCTCGGCCTGTGGAGCTGAAGCTCTTGGGGTCACAGAAAGAGGGGATTCATCCACTGGGTGGATGGCCCCGGGGTGTGCATCTGCTGGTCCTCTTCCCTATGGGTTCCCAAGGGACCCTGGCTGACTCCTTGAGGGGAAGGAGAAGCTGGAGTGAGATCGAGATGCCCCACCCCCATCTCGCATTAACATTGATAGATGACTGCAAGCGCCTCAGTGATGCAGTGCAGCTCCTGCAGCAGTGCAGGACCGAGGTCCTGGACCAAGGTCTCCATGGCAGCTGCCAGCCTACCAGTGTTAGCCTCGGTGCATTGGCATGCTGGTACTATCACCTCAGCCTGAAGGTGGGCGAACTCCTCCATCGTGCCTTGCAATCTGAGGAATGCAGGCAACATCCCTTCCTGATGTTCCCGAGCTTTCCTTTGCAGCTCCAGTAACCGTGACATGACCGAGCCCAGAGGCTCATCATCTGACTCAGGCTCAGCAACGTTCTGGCCTCCAGCAATCCTCCGAGTGCCAGGGACCTGGGAAGTCCCTGCCTCCACCTGCTGTGGATCAGATGGTGCAATGTGCTTACTAGATTGTGATCTGCACTAAAGCTAGGTCCCACTGAGGTGTGTGTCTCTGTGCTGGTGGAGGGTGTGGGTGAGCGCTGTGATGGATCTTCAATGTCAGTGTCTGCAGATTCCTCTTCCCTGCTGTCCTCAGGGCTGCAGTCAAGGACCTGGCTCATGGACCCCCTCGGCTGCTTCCCAGATGTGCCTGCGAGAGCAAGGAGAGATAATTAGTGCATGACAGGGGACTGCGTAACAGGGGAACTCACTCACAGCATGGTTGTCTGATGGATGTTGCACTGCTGGATCTTCACTTGGTTGAGCACTGTCGACCTCACCGTCAGCACAGGAACGGTCCAGATCCTCGCCAGCCAGCTGGATGGCTCTGTTTTCAAAGTCTGTGAAAACGTTGATGTTGGGCATTCCTCCACCAGTCTGCGACTTCTCCCTCTTGTTGTGTGCCAGCTTGTCCTGCATTAAGACAGATGGAGAGAATGTAAGCAGGACGCCTGCCGGGCCAGATGAGAAGGATGCCTGGCATGTGTGGGTGGTGAGTGGTGCCATGGAGGGGATGAGGACAGTGGAGGTGTGTGTGAGACAGTGAATGGTGATGTCCCTTGAACTGGCCCCACCAGTGATCCAATGTGAAACTCGTGCCTCTGCATTTTGCCAACAAAGTGCCGCATGATACAGTGGAAAAAGCCGTCATTGCCGTTGGCGGTTCAAAGGCCACTTCCCCTGCCCGGAATCGGACTTTGCTGATTTCTGTGACGATTCCGCCCTAAGTATTTATTGATCACACATAAACTTATGTACATGTATACAGGGTGTAGCCCAAGTTACGAGCGAACTCCATGCTTGCATTGAGACAGCTCTCTGATCTGTCCACAACTGAGCCTTGTCTCAGATCATGTGTTTCTTTACATCACACTGTGTTGTGTGCGTGTGTGTGTGTGTTTGTGCGTGTGTGTTGTGCGTGTGTGTTTGTGCGTGTGTGTTGTGTGTGTGTGTGCGTGTTTGTGCATGTGCATGTGTTTGTGTGTGGTGTGTGTGTGTGATTTAACTAAATTGGGCAGAGATTAATAGGAGGCAAATTGTCTGGGGTGGTTGAAACATGAAGAGGATAGAAGCTTTAGGTTTGAGATACAAGTAAATAGGTTAGATCTAACATTTGCATTTTTTGATAATTTGAGTGTTTGTTTGAATATCAAAGGAGAGTCAGGGGTAACAAGAAACATGTTTGCATTTTGTAGGAGTTCCATAGGTAAATAGAAGTGGGCTACTATATTTTTTGACCCGAAAACAAAAACGAGATAGAAACATGAAAGATTTTATATTTGGAAGGATGGGAGTTCAAAGAGATGTGAGAACAATGGGACCTGAGATGAAAAGGAGGAAAAGGGTATTTTAGGGTTACTGTGGAGCTGTGAGATAGCTGGGGATAGCTTGTTGAGCTGTTTGAGCTATTGAGATAACAGCTGGAGCTGAGTTTGGAGCTGTTAGCTCTGGGGTGGGAGGCAATGCCATTTGAACTAGCCATCCAGTCATGCCAGAAAAGTTTTGGGCTGCAACAAGCAGTTTTATTCTGAAATTTGTGTTCCACAGCAGACTGGGAGAGAGTTGAGAGGTCATGTGGTATGCCTCTATTAATGCTACAGCAGCTTGCATTGTGTAATATTACTGGATTTCTTATAGTTAAACATCTGTAAGGGTGTGTTTACTTACCTTAATTGTGTAACTGTAATCTTATGTGCTTAAGTTTTCTTTTATTCTTATTAATAAAAGTTTTACTTTTAATTTTTAAAATCCCAAGTGTTAATGGACTTCTTGCTGCTGAGATTGATACGTTTCCTTCTCATTTTCAGAATACCAAAAAAATGGCATGACCCATAAGCCAAATTTCCCTCTGGGTTTGTGCAGCAGTTAATACCGGCTGTGGTCATAACAGTGGGCAGCACCTTTTCCCAGCCCCACATTAACTCTTGCTATGCCAGATACCTTATGCTACACCTCCCCAAGTCTTTATCCAACATATTTACATTAAAACCTGGCTACCCCTTCTCCCACAACCTCCCCCCACCTCTGCCCCAAGTCGCTGACTTTATAAATTCAGACAGCCTGGAGGCTTAACAATTCTTCCGGATTTCGTTCCAGTCACATTTGGAGGAGTGTTAGACTCTGTTGATTTGGGCAACCTTTGTTGATTTGGAGTTTGAGTTGTAGTCTGTGTTTCTGGTCGTCTTCTTCTGCTGCACTTTTTCCGTAGCTCAGGGTTGGGCTTCTCTTTGGCAACTCCCTATCTACTGCGTTCAGGGGTCATGGCCTGTCCTGTTCTTTCCAGAGAGTGTGTTCACTCCGTTTATTAGTGATATGAACCCAGTTTTTCTTTTTCCATATGGTCCACCATGATCTTTGTGGCAGTTGAAGTGTCCCTCCCTGTCATTTGGACATTCCTCATCAGTGGGCTCACCTTGCAGTTTAGCTTTTATTGTGTGTTCTTCAATGTATCTCTGTGCCCCACCTAGGTGTGCTCTCGTGAGTTGATGGTCATTATTTTGGTATTTAAGCATCGTCTTGCAGCTTTGTGCGTTGGCTGCAGGCTGCAGTGTCTGTGCCATGGCGTTTATAGGCCGTTGGAGCCTGCATCTGGGACTCACTCTTGTGTTGCTGGTCATTTTCCTGTGTGTCTTCCACTCAAGGTGCAGTGGTAACTATCTGAAGGTTTGGCTGGTCTGAACAAAGAGGAACTTCTGCCACCTGCAGGGAAATTGGACAAACTGGCTCCGCGAAGAGTGAAGGCAATTCAGATCTGAAGTCCCGGTCGAGAGCCCGTTTACTGATGGGCCTCTCGGAAACTTGCAGTTCCGTGTAGTCGATGACAGATGTTGTCTTGACATCTTCTACCGTTTTAAGAAGTTTAAGAGAAATCTCCGCTCAAGAAGGAAAAAGATTGGTTTCGGATGACGTATATGGCTTCAAGTATTTGCTTGCCGCCATATCTTAATGGTTCTAGGATCATAGCTATGATCGGAAGCCAGGTTCCTCTAGGCCCGTAGAGTGGTGTGTCTGTTCATAGCCAGAGGTCTCTCAGCCACGGTACCTTCTCTGAAAAAACTGTAACCCTGGCTCCTGTGTTCCATTTGATGTTGGTGACGTGACCGTTTACTGAGACCGCATTCCAAAAGGAGAATCCAGGGTCCTTGACCTCACCCAAGAAGTACAGTTGGGTCTCTTCCTGGTGTGGTACCTCAATCTCATGGATTGTCTTGGGATCCTTCGCCCATCTGGGTGTCTTAGCTTTACATAGCTTTCCGAAGTGTCCCAGGCAGTTGCAGTTGAAACACTGCACTGAGATTGTTGGACGTTGCTCTCGCTGGTGAGGTCGTTTGGTTCCACAGCACCGACATGGTTTCCCACTCTCTTGTGGTTGGCTTGGGCATTGCCTTCCTTGGTCTAGAGTCTCTTTGTTGCTTTACTAGCTGGAGAGTTGGGGCTGCCCTGTACCATGGCTTGGTTTCATAAAATGGATCTGTGCTGTTGGTGGATTTTAGACTGTCTGACTCTTTGGATGGCCTTTTCTAGAGAAAGATCTTCCTTGGCCTGTCATATGTCTGAAAGGGCATCATCGGCCACTCCGACAACAATTCTGTTCCTTTATGAGTTCTGACGTAAGGTCACCATAGTCACAGCCTTCAGCCAATCTGTGTAATTCATTTATAAATGAGTCAATCAGTTCTCCAGGCTGCTAAGCACGTTGGTTGAACTTCACTCTCTCTAAAAGTTTGTTGCTTCTTAGATTAAAATATGTGTCAAAGGATTTCAGAACTTCGTCAAATTTATCTGAGGTTTCGTTTATTCCTTGCCTCACAATAATATCATCGGCTATCAGGCCTAATGAACAAAGTCATGTGTTCACTTGGCCAGCTTCTGTCTCTTTACCTAATCCTGAAGCTATCATGTATCTTAAGAATCTTAAGTTTTGTGTTTGGTCTGGCCCTTGGATCAGCCCTACTTGGTCTGGTAATGTTGCTTGTTGCTCCATGGTTGCTTTAAAGTTCAGGTGAATACAGTTTTAAATGCTGTGCAGGGTTTAAAGATGGGGCTGTAGCAGCTGTTTTTTGAAGCGTCTTCTGACGCTTGTCATGTTTTGGCGGGCTCCCGTGGCAATGGTGGCTCCGACCTCTTTGGAGTTTAGTTTTATTTGCAGCAATTTGTTGAATCAACAATTTGGGGCCTTCCCTGCAATATCGAAGGATTTTCGAGTGTTACAATCGATTCCCAGCTTTGGCTGAGGTATTTAAACCTGCTTTTTTCTCTTACAGTGAGCTCAGCTGCAATGTGGTGTGGCGCGGATCTGTACCTGGGCTGGCTGCAGTGCTATGGAAACCGACTGCTCTGACTTTTTAATAGCACTGAAGCTTTTTAAACTAATCCTGGCTTAGAGCTGAATTTTTTTGCTCACCCCTGCTGGGCCCTTTGACTGCACTCTGTGGGTAATCACAATGGACCTCCATGAGATCTTGTGTAGTTCTTAACTGCACAGTGGAGTTTTTTTCTTCTGCCTTTCTGTTTTAACTTCCGCAAAGGAGTTTCTTTCAAGCGATCTCCCTCTGTGTTTTCACTTCAGGTGCTTTCAGTCAGGTCAGAATGCTGCTCCTTTGGTTTTCCAGTGTTTGAATTTCCACTCCAGCTTCTCTGAGGTTTGGAGTTTTTACCATTCGCTGCCACCATGTTGTATATTGTATGTTCAGTGGGTCGCACAAAGTTGATAAAAAGGGAGAAAATAGAATATGAGAGTAAAATAGCCAGGAATATGAAATTAGATTGTAAGAGTTTTTACAAGTATATAAAGGGAAAGAGAGTTGTTAAAGTAAACATTGGTCCCTGAGAGGCAGAGACGGGAGAAATTATTATAGGGATTGAGGAAATGGCAGAGACATTCAACAAGTATATTGTGTCTTTCTTCGCAGTAGAAGACTCAATAAACATACATTCCTGAAACAGAGGGTAACCTGGGGGCTAATAAGAGAGAGGAAATTAGGTAATTAATATCAGCAGAGAAAAAATACTGGAGAAAGTCAAGGGGCTAAAATCCGACAAATCCCCATACCTGATGACCTATATCTTAGCTTTGTAAAAGCGATAGCTGCTGAGATACTGGATGTGTGAGCTATAATTTTCCAAAATTTCCCAGGTTCTGGAACAGATTGCTAGTTAGCAAAAGCAACACCGCTTTTCAAGAAAGAAGGGAGAGAGAAAACAGGGATCTACAGGCCAGTTAGCCTGACATCAGTCATCATCAGGAAAGTGCTGGAATCTATCATTAAGGAAATCTTAACAATGCACTTAGAAAATCATTGGGCGGAATTTCCCGTGACCGCTGGTGTCAGGCATGATAGGTAGTGTGAGTGGGCAATATGTCGAGAAGATCAGGAATCGGTTGACAGCATCGTGAACCCAGTTTGCGATCATCCACTCAGCCCGTTGATGGCAGGCTGTGTTCCCCATCATTGGGCATCAGGAACCTCACTGTAATACATCTGAACATCATTATAAGGCCAGCCCGCTAGAATCATCCTCTTCCCTGCTGGATTGTCCGCCCACGATGGTGTGATTGCTCGCCGGTGCAGAACACGTCTTGACAAGTGTGATGGGCAGAAGTCAGGGCTTACCACCAGGCCTTGCTCACATCGCGGACATCCGAGGAGCAGAAGATGAAGGAAGAGGAAGGCCTAGAATTGACGAAGAGGAAGAGGTGTCAGGATGAGGTGAGGCTGGTGGGGGGAGGTAATGAAGGTATCAGGATGGGGTGAGGTTGAAAAGAGGGGATAAAGGTGTCGGGGGAGAATGTTGTGGAGGGGGGGAGTATGGGTGAGGAGGGGGTAACAGGGGAGAAAACAGCAACTTGGGAGGTAGGTTCAAGGGGTGGGGGGGTGGGGGGGAAGGTGTAAGGGAAGGAGTTTGGAGGAGGGAAGGAGTGCAGAGTGGGGAACGAGTCCAGAGGGAGGAAGGATGCGGAGACGGGAGGGTGTTTGGGAGGGGGAAAGAGTGCAGAGGGGGGAGGAAGTAAGGCTGGAGGTATAAGTAAGGGTGGAGAGAGGAGTTGGGAAGGGGGAAGGATGAAGGATACGATGGTAGAGGTAGAAGGGACAGCGAGGGTGGTTGGTGGACCCTGGGGCTGAGAAGGAGGAGGTTGGGGAGGTGAACGAGGAAGGGGGTGGGATTTTTGAAAAGGAAGGGAATGTGCATGTTCACCTGGACATCCCCGAAGGAAAAGGGTTGTGGCTGGTAGGTCACGGAGAGAGGTGGAAGGTGATGCCGGTGGGGTTGACAGTGATGGGGGAAAGGAAATGGGTGACTGGGGGTGGGGGGGAAGAGATAGGGGAGCACACGATAAACTGAATCCAGACCATGCTGTCCAAATCGAAAGTGAAATGAGAGTCATGGTGGGGGAGATCAGGTGCTGCATGGGAGTGTGATCAGTGGGTGGGTGGAGATGCCGGTCAGCTCAGATAGACAACTGAAAGCGAACACAGCAGGCAGCATTGAAAATGCTCAGGACGTTGATGTTAGGATGATATGTGAAGGATCCGTGTGCGTGGGAGAGTGCTTGTACAAGGCTCCGATAGGCCCTGCCACACACACACTTCTCCCTCCAGAATCACTTGTTCACCAGCTGCTCCCTCTGTGGTGACAGAGGACAAGGTTGAGGGGGTCACCGGCAAAGGGGACTCGGAGGGAGAGGACAGCCTCTGAGATTCCTGAATGGATGACCCTGGGATGTCCAGCAGCTGCTCCTCCTCCCTTTGGGTGCCTCAGGGCCATGCCATGACTTGTTGAGGGGAAGGAGCACCTGGAGGGATGTCGAAGTGCTCCGTTTCCCTCTCACATTGCCATTGCAGGAACTCACCCATGGCTCCCACAGCGGAGTGCAGCTCTGCACACATCTCCGTGTTCTGCTGGACCAGGGTCACCATGGCAACCGCCATCCTCCCCATGGAGACCTCCATACACGCACATGTGGGCACCACTTGATCAGCAAGCAGGCGGACACACTCCTATGACTCGTGTGCCACTCTGTTGAGAGCTTCCAATAGCTCTGTGTGATGTTCCCCCACCTTCTGCTGACTCTTCAGGATGAGCTGGAAGGCCGAATCCAGAGGGTCATCACCTGACTCGGGCCTCACAGATGCCTCTTCCCAGCAGTCCTCCGAGTGCCGGGGAACTCAGCTGAACCTGCCTCCTCCTGCTGCGGACACTTGTCCATATGGTGACCACCAGATTGTGAACCTGAGCCTGCTTCATATCCAGGCCCCACCGAGGTGTGTGTCTCTGCGCTGCTGGAGGGTGTGGGTAAGCGCTGTGACTGGTCTTCCAGGCTGCTTATTTCCAGCTCTTCAATGGAGGAGGTGTCCTCTTGGTTGGAGGTGAGGATGTGGATGGAGCAGGAGGACTGGCTGGCTGAGGGTGTCAGTCACTTCGCAGAGCTCCCTGTGAACCAAAGTAGAGATAATTAGTGCATGGCAGCAGAGTCAAAAACAGGAGAGAGAGAGAGAGAGCACTCACAGTTGCGCTGAGAGAGGGTTGATGTGCAGGATCCTCACATGGGTTGTAACCGTGGACCTCACCATCGCTGCAACACGGTCCACATCCAGGGGGATGGGATCCTGAGAGGAGGTTCAGCAGGAGGAGATGCACAGCCAAAATTAGAAGAGAGAGCAAGTAAGTCTGGAAGGCATAGAAATTATAGTTAAAGCACAAGGGAGTTTGGCAAGGTTGGGTGGTATTTATTTTAATGCAAGGAGTCTGACGAATAAGGCAGATGAGTTGAGGGCACAAATTAACATATGGAAGTATGATGTCATTGCTGTCACAGAGACGTGGTTGAGAGAGGGGCAGGATTGGCAGCTCAATATTCCAGGATCTAGGGTCTTCAGGCAAGACAGGGAAGGAGGTAAAAGAGGAGAGGGTATCAGAATATTGATCAAGGAATCAATTACAGCAGTAAGGAGGGTTGGCACCTTAGAAGCCTCCTCAAATGAAGCCACATGGGTAGAACTGAAAAACAAAAAAGGAGCAATCACATTGCTGGGAGTGTACTATAGGCCCCCAAACAGTCAGAGAGAAATAGAAGAGCAGGTATGTGGGCAAATTTCAGAGAAGTGTAAAAATAATAGGGTAGTAATAGTGGGGGATTTCAACTTCCCCAACATTAACTAGGTTAGTCATAGTGTGAGCGTAAATCTTAAAATTCATCCAGGAGAGCTTTTTAAGTCAGTATGTAGAAGGCCCGGGTGGTCCTGGACTTAATTTTACGGAATGAAGCTGGGCAAGTGGTAGAGGTGTCAATTGGGGAGCAATTTGCAGATAGTGATCATAACTCCATTAGATTCAAGGTTGTTATGGAAAAGGCAAGGAAGGGCCAGAAATCAGAGTTCTAAATTGGGGGAAGGCCGATTTTAATAAAATCAGATATGATTTGGTCAGAGTGGACTGGGAGCAGCTACTTTTAGGTAAATCTGCGTCAGAGCAGTGGGACTCATTCAAGAAGGTAATAGGGAGAGTACAGGGCCAACATATTCCAGTAAAGACAAAGGGTGGGACCAACAAATCCAGGGAACCCTGGATGTTGAGGGATACACAGGATTGGATAAAGAGAAAAAGGGAGGCTTATGGCAGATACCGAGGGCTCAAAACAGCGGAAGCCCGAGAGGAGGTATAGAATGTGTAGGGGGATCTTAAAAAAGAAAATAGGAGAGCAAAAAGGGGGCATGAAAAAACATTGGCAGGTAAAATAAAGGAAAGTCCAAAGTTATTTTACAAGTGCATTAAGAGTAAGAGGATAACTAGGGAAAGAGTAGGGCCCATTAAGGACCATAGTGGTAATTTGTGTGTGGAGCTGGAAGATGTAGGTAGCATTCTAAATGAATACTTTGCGTCAGTGTTCACAAGTGAGAGGGATGACATGGGTATGGAATCAGGCATAAGGACTGTGTTATAATTAAAGAAATTAGCATAGAAAGGGAGGAGGTTCTAAGTTGTCTGGCAGGCTTAGAAGTAGATAAATCTCCAGGCCTGGATGAAATGTATCCAAGATATTGAGTGAGGTAAGGAAGGAGATAGCGGGGGCACTGGCAATAATTTTCAATACCTCTCTGGCCACAGGAGAGGTGACAGAGGAATGGAAGCCAGCCAATGTGGTACCGTTATGCAAGAAGGGAGGAAGGGATAAACCAGGGAACTACAGGCCAGTCAGTCTAACCTCAGTGGTGGGGAAACTATTGGAAGCAATTCTGAGGGACAGAATTAATCTATGCTTGGAGAGGCAGGGATTAATTAAGGACAGTCAGCATGGTTTTGTTAAGGGTGGGATCATGTCTGACCAATTTGATTGAATTTTTCGAAGAGGTGGCCAGGTGTGTAGATGAGGGCAATGCATTTGAGGTAGTCTACTTGGACTTCAGCAAGGCTTTTGATAAGGCACCACATGGGAGACGGATAACGAAGGTAAGAGCCCATGGGATCCAAGGCAATTTGGCAAATTGGATCCAGGATTGGCTGAGTGGCAGGAAGCAGAGGGTGATGGTCGAGGGGTGTTTTTGTGACTGGATGCCTGTGTCCAGTGGGATTCCACAGGAATTGGGTCCCTTGCTGTTTGGGGTATATATAAACGATTTAGAGTTGAATATAGGAGGGTTGATCAGTAAGTTCACGGATGATATGAAAATTGGTGAGGTGGTAAATAGTGAGGAGGATAGCCTTAGATTACAGAAGGATATAGACAGGCTGGTCAGATGGGCTGATCAGTGGCAAATGGAATTTAATCCAGATAAGTGTGAGGTGATGCACTTGGGCAGGACAAACAAGGCACAGGAATACACGATGAATGGTAGGACCCTGGGAAGTACCGAGGATCAGAGGGACCTTGGTGTGCATGTCCACCGGTCCCTTAAGGTAGAGGGGCAGGTAGATAAGGTGGTTAAGAAGGCAAATGGGATACTTGCCTTTGTTAGCCGAGGCATAGGATATAAGAGCAGGGAAGTTATACTGGAACTGTATAAAACGCTGGTTAGACCACAGCTAGAGTATTGCATGCAGTTCTGGAATCCGCATTATAGGAAGGATGTGATTGCACTCCAGAGAGTGCAGAGGAGATTTACCAGGATGTTGCCTGGGCTGGAGAGTTTTAGTTATGAGGAGAGATTGGATAGACTGGGGTTATTTTCCTTGGAGCAGATGAGATTGAAGGGGGACATGACTGAGGTGTATAAAATTGAGGGGCATAGATAGGGTAGACAGGAAGGAACTTTTCCTCTTGGCGGAGGCATCAATCACCAGGGGGCATAGATTTAAGGTAGGGGGCAGAAGGATTAGAGGGGATGTGAGGAAGATTTTTTTCACCCAGAGGGTGGTGGGAATTTGGAACTCACTGCCTGAAAGGGTGGTAGAGGCAGAAACCCTCATCACATTTAAGAAGTATTTGGACATGCAGTTGCGATGCTATAGCATACAAAGCTATGGGCCTGGTGCTGGATAATTGAATTAGAATAGTTAGGTACTTGTTTGACCGGCGCAGACTCGATGGGCCAAAGGGCCTTTCTCAATGCTGTAGACCTCTATGACTATGACTCTTTGACTATGACATCCTCACCAGTCAGTGCAATAGCACGCTCCTCAAAGTGAGTGAGGGGCCTAATGTGGGCCACTCCACCTCCGGACTGGGGACTCTCCCTGTTGATGTGAGACAACTTCTCCTGCATGAAAACAGGTGGAAAGAGTGTGAGCAGGACGCGTGACACTGCATGGAATGTTTGTGTGGTGAGCGGAGCCATGGACAGGATGAGGGCGTGAGCTCCGGAGGATATGAGCCTGATGGAGATGTGAGGGTGTGTGTGAGAGTTAGTGGTGTTGTCCCTTGAGGTGTGAGATCCCTGTGGAAGTGGTAGGCATTTGTGAGTGTGTGAGTTGAGAGTGATGAGAAGAGTGGGTTACCCTGGTGGAACGGATGAGACCATTGATCTTGTCGTGGTACTGGGTGGATGTCCTCTTTTGCAGGGCATTGGCACTAACCACCACTGCCACTGCCTCCCATGCTGGATTGATGATGCAGCTGCCTGACCTGTAGCCAGAGCGGGGGTAGAGGACATCACAGTGGGCCTCCATGGCGTTCAAAAGGCGCCTGAGGGACGGATCACTGAAGCAGGGGGCCGCAGCCTTTTTTGCCTTTTGAAGTCATCCTGTCTTCTGTGCAGCAGCCATGGGCTGGAATCACTGAGAGGTGTGCGCTCAGCTGCACTGTAAATATGGCCCCCTGGCATGATGAAGCGGCGAGGTGATGGCGTGGCGGGTGAATGAGAGCCCCCCCATCCCCATGGAAATGATGTGTTTCCCGTGAATGCATGATTAGTGCAGCGGGTTTGGGACGACATGGCGTGAGAAGCCGCCATTGCGGCCGGCGGGTAAAACATCGTATTACCTGCCCGCCACTGTACCTAGTGCGAATCTGGGACGATCCCACCCATTGTACGATCAGACAGAGTCAACTTGAATTTACAGAAGAGAAACTTGTTTAACAAATTTATTGAAGTCTTTAAGGGTATGACTAGTAGGGTAGATAAAGGAGAGCTGTTAGATACGGTCTATTTGGATTTCCAAAGGCATTATATAAGGTGCACGCAGAAGGTTAAAAAGCAAGATAAGGGCTAAAGGAATTGGAGGTAATGCATTAGTATGGATAGAGGATTAGTTAATGGACAGGAAGCAGAGAGTAGAGATAAGCACAGCTTTTTCGAGTTGGCAGACTCTGACTACTGGAGTGTCATGAGGATCAGCGCAGGAGCCTCAATTATTTACAATCCATATTAATGACTTAAGCAGAGAGACAGAGAGTAATGTATCTAAATTTGCCGATGATACAAAGCTGGGTGGGAATGTAAGCTGTGAGGAAGGCAGACAGAGATTGCAAGAAGATACAGACAGGTTAAGTGAGTGGGCAACAAGGTGGCAGATGGAGCATAACGTGGGGAAGTGTGAGATCATCCACTTCTGTAGTAAGAATAGAAAAGCAGAATATTTTTATAAGGCATACATTTTTTTAAATGGTGCTGTTTAAACAGGCTTGAGTGCACTTGTACAAGGAGCAGAGAAATTTAGCATGCTGGTGGGAGACAATGGTGCAGTGGCATTGTCACTGGGCTAGCAATCCAGAGGCCCAGGCTAATGATCTGGGGACATAGGTTCAAATCCTACCATGGCAGCTGGTGGAATAAAAATCCAATTCATAAATCTGGAATTGAAAGCTAGTCCCAATAATGGTGACCATGAAACCATTGTCAATTGTTAGGAAAAAGCAATTAAACATATTAAACTGCTATTAAGTCTAGAAAGAATGAAACCATACAGACCACCCTGTATCAAACGAGAAATGACAACAGCACTCCCAGCCCTGTTGACCCTGTAAAGTCCTCCTTAGTAACATCTGGGGGCTTGCACCAAAATTGGGAGAGCTGTCTCACAGGCTAGTCAAGCAACCTGATGCATTCATGGAATCATACCTTACAGACAATGTCCCAGACACCACCATCATCACCCTGGGGATGTCCAGGCCCACTAGAGGTGGTGGTATGCAGTCAGGAGGGAGTTGTTCTGGGAGGCTGCAACATTGGCTCCGGTCAAACATGGGCAAGGAAACCTCCTGCTGATTACCACGTACTGCTCTCCCTCAGCTGATGAATCAGTGCTCCTCCATGTTGAACACCACTTGGAGGAAGCATTGAGGATGGCAAGGGCACAGACCGTACTCCAGTTGGAGGACTTCAATGTCCATCACCAAGAAGTGGCTTGGTAGAACCACTGCTGGCTGAGTCCCTAAAGGGTATAATTGCTAGACAGGTGGTGAGGGAACCAATCTGAGTCTGTGGCAGGGAACTAACAAGATGAAAAAGCATATCTGACCTCATCATAACAAATCTACCTGCTGCAGATGCATCTGTCCATGACAGAATCGGCAGGAGTGACAACTGCACAGTCCTTGTTGAGATGAAGTCCTGGCTTCACATTGAGAATACTTCCATTGTGTTGTGTGGCACTACCACCATGTTAGATGGGATAAATTTTGAACAGACCTAGCAACTCAAGACTGGGCAACCATGGGCCATCAGCAGCAGAATTGTACTCAAACACAATCTGTAACCTCATACCCAGTTTATCCCTCGCTCTACCATTACCATCAAACCAGGGGATTAACCCTGGTTCAATGAAGAGTGCAGGAAGGTATGCCAGGAGCAGCACCCCCAGGCATAGCTAAAAATGAGGTGCCAACCTGGCGAAGCTACAACAGAGGAATATTTGCATGTCACACAGCATAAGCAGTAAGTGATAGACAGAGATTAGCGATTCCACAATCAACGGATCAGATCTAAGCTCTGCAGTCCTATTACATCCAGTTGTGAATGGTGGTGGGCAATTAAACTCACTAGAGGAGGAGGCTCCACAAAAATCCCCATCCTCAATGATGGGGGAGTACAGCACATCAGTGCAAAAGATAAGGCTGAAGCATTTGCTACAATCTTCAGCCAGAAGTGCCGGGTGGTTGATCCATCTCGGCCTCCTCCAGAGGTCCCCAGTATCACAGATGCCAGTCTTCAGCCAATTCAATTCACTCCACATGATATCAAGAAATGGCTGAAGGCACATAGCAAAGGCTATGGGCCCTGACAATAGCACTGAAGACTTGTACTCCAGAACTTGCTGCGCCCCTAGCCAAGCTGTTCCAGTACAGCTACAACACTGGCATCTACCCGGCTAGGTGGAAAATTGCCTGGGTATGTCCTGTACACAAAAAGCAGGACAAATCCAACACAGTCAACTACCGTGCCATCAGTCTACTCTCGATCATCAGTAAAGTGATGGAAGTGGTCATCAACAGTGCTACCAAGCGGCACTTGCTTAGCAATAACCTGCTCACTGACGTTCAGTTTGGGTTCCGCCAGGGCTACTCAGCTCCTGACCTCATTACAGCCTTGACTCAAGCATGGATGAAAGAGCTGAACTCCCGAGATGAGGTGAGAGTGACTGCCTTTGACATCAAGGCAGCAATTGACTGAATGTGGCATCAAGGAGCCCTAGCAAAACTGGAGTCAATGGGAATTAGGGGGAAAACTCTCTGCTGGTTGGAGTCATACCTAGCACAAAGGAAGATAGTTGTGGTTGTTGGAGGTCGGTCATCTCAGCTCCAGGACATCGCTGTAGGGGTTCCTCAGGGTAGTGTCCTCGGCCCAACCATCTTAAGCTGCTTCATCAATGACCTTCCTTCCATCATAAGGTCAGAAGTGGGGTTGTTCGCTGATGATTGCACAATGTTCAGCACCACTCGCGACTCCTCAGATACTGAAGCAGTCCATGTCCAAATGCAGCAAGGCCTGGACAATATCCAGGCTTGGGCTGACAAGTGGCAAGTAACATTTGTGCCACACAAGTGTCAGGCAATGACCATCTCCAACAAGAGAGAATCTAACCATCACCCCTTGATGTTCAATGGCATTACCATCACTGAATCCCCCACTATCAATACCCTGAGGGTTGCCATTGACCAGAAACTAAACCGGACTAGCCATAAAAATATTGTGGCTACAAGAGGTCAGAGTCTAGGAATCGTGCAATGAATAACTTGCCTCCTGATTCCCCAAAGCCTGTCCACCATCTACAAGGCACATGTCAGGAGTGTGATGGAATAGTCTCCACTTTCCTGGATGGGTGCAGCTCCTATAACACTGAAGAAGCTTGACACCATCCAGGACAAAGCAGCCCACTTGATTGGCACCCCTTCCACAAACATTCACTCCCTCTACCACCGACGCACAGTAGCAGCAGTGTGTACCATGTACAAGATACACTGCAGGAATTCACCAAGGCTCCTTAGGCAGCACCTTCCGAACCCACGATCACTACCATCTAGAAGGACAAGGGCAGCAGATGGATGGGAACACCACCACCTGGAAGTTCCTCTCCAAGCCACCCACCATCTTAACTTGGAAATATATCACTGTTCCTTCACTGTCTCTGGGTCAAAATCCTGGAACTCCCTCCCTAACAACATTGTGGGCATACCTACAGCACAGGGACAGCAGCAGTTCAAGAAGGCAGCTCACCACCACCTTCTCAAGGGCAGCTAGGAATGTGCAATAACTGCTGCCCCAGCCAGTGAAGCCCACATCCCGTGAATGAATAAAAAAAAGATTAGACTGAGATGTCATAGGTCCCACATTGAGAGATGCAAGAGGCAGACAAAGTGCTCCCTTCTCTCATGCCCACGGCCAATGTCACAGGTCTCATGCCGCTCCAGCAGCTGTTGGCCAGCTGGAGATCTCGACTGACAGTCTGGTGCCAGTTCATCATTGGTCACCCTCTTCTTCTATGTCCAGTAGGAGCCTACTGCATGACCTGAGAGGCAGGCCTCGATGATGGATGTCGGGTGACATGGCCAAGCCAGCTGACCCACCTTTTACAGAGGCTAGATGAAACTGGAGGCTGCTTTGAGCATTTTCATACTTCAATGTTGCGTATAAAATCCCTCTAATGTATGCCCAGAAGCCTTCAATGACATCTAGTATCAAAGTCATCCAGTTTCCTTTCTTGGCAGGTTTTCAGGTTCCAATGGGGAATGGAGAGCACGTTTGTACTATAGAACCTAAGCTTTTTCGTGGAAAGCTTTTTACTGTTCCAAATCTTTTCAGTTGGTTGAAAGTTGATGAAGCTTTACCTATTCTTGCATTGAGTTCTTTGTCTGTGGCTCCCTGGATATTGATGGAACTGCTCAGGCAGGTGAAGTCCTTTACAATTCAACCTTGCTTTGATCGGCATAAACATCTGTTGGTCGCTGGTGGTTTTTCGTCAACATAATTTTTGTTTTCTGGACTCTCTCTCTCTCTTGGCCTGATTGCTGTTTGTATTAATGAGCTGTCACAGTCCTGTTATGCTGTCTGACAGGACAGTGATGTCATCAGCACAGTCCAATTCTGTAAGCCGACCATCATTGATCCATTTCAATTTAACTGAGGTATTCAAAATCATCAAATGTTTTGAGAGAGAAAATAATGTGAAGTTGTTTCTGACGGCAGAAGGATCACTAACCAGATCAGGAGGACACAGTTTTAAGGTAATTGGCAAAAGAACCAGAGATAACACGAGGAATTCTTGTTTTTCACAGTGAGTTGTTAGAATCGCAAATTCACTGGCTGAAAAGGTGATGGAAGCAGATTCAATAATAACTTTCAAAAGAGAGTTTCCTCAATAATTTAAGGTGTATAACATACAGGGGCAATGGGGAATGAATAGGGAAGTGCAGCTAATTGATAGCTCTTTCAAAGAACCAGCATGGGCATAATGGGCCGAATGGCCTACTATACTGTATCACTCTATGATTATCCATGGAAGAATACAGTGAGATAGTTTTGATACAACCAGGGAGAGAAATCATGGGCCCTGGTGCTTCTCCTGTTTCCTGCCCTTTTATTTTTCCCCCTTTCACGATTCACTAATTACAGAAAGGTCCCAGTAAAATAATCACACCCATTGTTGGCATCTCATTAGAAATATCATCCGATACATGTGCTGCATGAGTCATTAATATTAAAAGCAGCTATGATATAATGCAGTGTTAGTTTGTGTGCAACCTATAGGTGATTCCACCACAACTATCAAACAAACTAGAGAGTACAAATTTTACTTTAACAGCATTGTACGATATTGTTAATTTGACAGGAAAATATCCCATTAGTTATTTATATCACTGTGCAGATGATAACACTGATTTGGTGACTGCCTCAGCCTTATTAACATGTTCTGCATAATGCATGAGGTGGGCACAATGACAGTAAATTCAATTTTGTGGGAAAGATTCAATATTTGAAACTCAGATAAACTGCACAAGATCTTTTCTATTCTGTAGAAGAAGTAGAAGACATTCTCCTGCCTGAGTGCATAATATTATTCAATATAATTATTTCACACAAGGGGGTGCAGTTGGGCTCTATTTTATCAGTAATCTCACAGGGTAGAGAGATCAAATTACACCTGAGCAACAAAGTGAAATGATTGAACAACATACGTCTTCACTGTCAGTGAGAAGCATTGGAGTCCTCAGGTATCTCTATGCAATGCAACGTTTAAGATGGCACAGGACAAGGACTGAATGGTTCATAATTGTATCTCTGTTTTCCTGATCAGCAAGCCTGAAGATTCTGCTGATTGCTGATTCTCACTACAATATATTTTCAAAATCTATTGTGCAATATACCTTTATCATAATATTTCAATACCTCAAAAAATTAATAAAAGCACCAAATAAAAAATTTATAAAAGATAGAGTGGGATAATAGGCAACTCGACAAAAGGACAAGATTGAAGTCAATGGGAAAGTCTCTAGTGAATCATGTACAGTGTAAAGCAGGTTATTGATTCACTATGAGCCCATTACACCTGTCCCGGCAATCTCACCGCACTAAACCTGCTCACAGTAAACTTCTATTAGCAACAAAATAAACAGCTGTGATTCCACACTGTCTTTGCAAGATAACTTCAGGTGACAAATGCCATCTAGTCCAGTTCATCTCACCCATCCAGAATGATTAGGAGCAGGAGCAAGCCATTCGACTCCTTGAGCTTGCTCTGCCTTTTGATAACATTGCCTACATTATACCAGTGACTGGTATATACCTATGACCATTATAACATTATACCAGTAATGATTAAGAAGCATTTAATTGGCTGTAAAGCAATTTGGAACATTGTGAAAGGTGCTGCATAAATGCAGGTTTTGTCTTTCTTTCATTACAACTGCATACAGTAGGCAGAGTGACTGTAACAATGGTGAAATTGGGGGCCAAATGCTGGGGGAGAATTTTCTCTTCAGTGTGCGGGCATGTATCCTGACATCTCCGCGTGCCATTCTGAACTTCCATTCGGTGCGTGCGCACAGGAGTTGGCTGCGTGCCCACTGAACTGTCAAAGGCCTGTTAAGGCCATTAATTGACCAATTAAACAAATTGTCAGGGCTGCCTGTCCAACCTTAAGGTTGTTGGGTAGGTGAAGAGCCCAAGTGGCCTTTGCATTTTTCATGAAACCTCATCCACGGGCGAGATGAGGTTTCATAAAGGTTTTATTAAATTAACTTAAAAATTTATGAAAATTCATAAACATGTCCCAGCTCATGTGATGCTGTCATATGAAGAACATGTCTGAATAATTTTATTTTTTCTTTTTTTTTCCAACTTTACAAATGCACTTAATCTTCCTGAGGCAGCTCCATGCCTCAGCGTGATTTCTGCGCTCTTTTGTGCGCATGTGCGGAAAAGTGCAGGCCCCGAATCTCCCTCCTCCCAGGTAGCGCTGAGTGCTACCGGGCTCATGTCACGTTGAGCGGGCCTTAATTGACCCGCCCACAAAAAATGGTGGCACACAGCCGATCACTCTCCCGACCTGCCCGCCCGATGGGGAGAAAATTCTCCCCCTGATTCTCTAAGGATAGATAATCACAGCACAATCCATTAATGCTAGGAAAGTGGCTCCAAAGAAATCACTACATTTACAAAACAATTCAACCATTCTGACTTCTCTGGCATCAACCCATTCATTGGACTGGAAGTTGGCAAATGTTACCCCACTTTTCAAGAAAGGAGGGAGGGAGAAAATAGGGAATTATTGGCTAGTTAGCCTAACATCAATTGTTGGGAAAATGTTGGAATCTATTATTAAGGACGTCTTAACAATGCACTTACAAAAGTATAATATGATTAGAACAAGTCAATGTGTTCTTATTAAAGAGAAACCCTGTTTGACAAATTTATTGGAGTTTTATGAGGATGTAACTAGATAAAGGGGAACTAGTAGATATAGTATATCTGGATTCCCAGAAGGTTTTCGATAAAGTGCCACACAAATAGGCAAGGGGAGGACACAGAGAGGCTGCAGAGAGATATAGACAGGTTAAGTGAGTGGGCAATAAGATGGCAGATGGATTATAATGTAGAGAACTGTGAAGTCATTCACTTTAGTCGAAAGAATAGATGAATTGAATATTTTTAAGGGGTGAGGAACTTGTAAGTATTGATGTTCAAAGAGAATTAGGTGTGCTCATATAAGGAATGCAGAAAGTTAACACATTTAAAAAAAGTTTTAAACGTTTAAACAGGATTTCCCTTTAGTAAGAGCATATTGACTTGTTATAATCATATTATTCCTTTTCTAAGTGCATTGTTAAGACTTCCTTAATAATAGTTTCTAGCATTTTCCCAACAACTGATGTTAGTGATATATTTTGGGATGGAGGAAGGTTTGTAGTGGAGTTCCCCAGGGGTCGGTATTGGGACCCTTGCTTTTCCTGATATATATTAATGATCTAGATCTTGGTGTGCGGGGAACAATTTCAAAGTTTGCAGATGATACAAAGCTTGGGAGTGTTGTGAACTGCGAGAGGGATGGTGTGGAACTTGAAGAGGACGTAGGCAAGTTGGTGGAGTGGGCAGATGGGTGGCAGATGAAGTTCAATGCGGTAGGAAGAACATGGAGAGACAACATAAAATGAGGGGTGACATTTTGAAGGGGGTGCAGGAGCAGAAAGACTTGGGTGCATGTGTGCATAGGTCATTGAAGGGAGCAAGACAGGTGGAGAGAGCAGTTAATAAAGCATATAGTATCCTGGGTTTTATTAATAGGGACATAGGGTACAAGAGCACGGAGCTTATGCTGAATTTATATAAGGCACTGGTTAGACCTCAGCTGGAGTATTGTGTACAGTTCTGGGTGCCACAGTATAGGAAGGATGTGAACACATTAGAGAGAGTGCAGAAGAGGTTTACAAGAATGGTTCCAGGGATGAGAAACTTAGGCTATGGGAATAGGTTGGAGAGGTTGGGACTGTTCTCCTTGGAGAGAAGAAGGCTAGGAGGAGATTTGATAGAGATGTTCAAAATCATGAAGGGGCTGGACAGAGTAGATAGGGAGAAGTTGTTCCTGCTCATAAAAGGATCAAGAATGAGAGGGCACAGATTTAAAGCAATTTGCAAAAGAAGCAAATGTGACATGAGAAAAAACTTTTTCACACAACAAGTGGTTCGGGTCTGGAATGCACTGCCTGGAAGTATGGTGGAGGCAGGTTCAATCGAGGCATTCAAGAGGACATTAGATGATTATTTGAATAGAAACAATGCTCAGGGGTACGGGCAAAAGGCAGGGCAATGGCACTAGGTCATAATGCTCATTTGGAGAGCTGGTGCAGACATGATGGCCCGAATGGCCTCCTCTGTGCCGTTAAAATTCTGTGACTCTGAGACAGGGTGGTTTCAGATTGAGCTATTCAGTTAACCATTAAGCTAGTGCAGGCTTATCATCCATGAATCCTTTGCGTTGGCTTGGCTGGAGTGTTTATACAATACAAGTCACATTCCAGAAGGATGATGAGGTAGCCTTTTTCCAGCTTAAAATCTTCCAGAAACCAGCATGTGATCAGCTGCAGCTATTTTTATCAGCCCAGCAATCTGGACGGGACATGAAGGGAAATCACTTTACTCAAAGGGTTGTGTGGCTGTTTGGGATTCTCTACCCCATAGGGTTTTGGATGCTCCATCCACATTTAAAGCTGGGAAACACAAATTTCTGGTATCTCAGGAAATCAAGGGATATGGGGAGCGGCAGGGATGTGGAACTGAAGCCAAAGATCAGCCATGATTGTATTGAATGGCAGAGCAGGCTTGACAGACCATGTGGTCTACTCCTGCCTCTGTTTCTTGTGTTTTTGTGTACCCACAATATAGATAAATGACATCTGCCCCTTTTACGCCAATGACACCATCCCCGGGATTTGTCAGTCAGACATCTACCAGCAGCTCAGGAAAAGTGAAGATTGAGTTATTCATCTGAATTTTTCGGAGAAGAATGATTCATGGTATAAAAATTCAAGAACTGAATTTTTCAATTCCCCCAGAAGCTGCCATACAAATTGTATCGTATACTGTGAATTTACAGCCTATCCACAGGTTTCATATGATGTTGTATTACATTTGTAATAAATAAATGTAAGAATAGTACTTTTTAAAAATCCTAAGTTGTTTAAAATGTGAGCGAAACAGGCAAATGAAGTGGAAAAATGTAATTCATAAATAAAGAGCTCCAATAGCAGAAAAAAAGTGTGACAGTAATATACTGAGAGAAATCATTTCTAGAAGCACTTAAATCATAGGAATAGGTTTCTATATAGACCCTTTATGGTAAAAGCCCTTTCTGATGTTTCTTTGGGAAGTCAATGGATGTTTTTGCCAAAGTTACAATGGGTGATCGGGAATGGTCCCCTTGTGCAGAGAAACTTTCGTCCTATCTATATTATTGGTTCCCTCACGGACCACAACGTCAAACTGTTCCCCCTTCCTCTCACGGAATGCCCTACACCCACTCAGTGACTTCCTCTGCCCTTGCACCAGGACGGTAATATATCATTCAGGGCACATACCTGTGTTACAGGAGCCCCTGTCTATACCCCTGCCTATCGAATTGCCTATAGTAACTACATTTCCATCTAATTTCCTTGTGCCTCTTTCTATGCAACCGAGTCTCCAACAGTGCCATGAATTTGCTTCTGACTCCTATTAATACTCAATACTCCTGGGGGATTCCTACACTGCTTGGCTTTTCCTTCTAGTTTGCCTGGCGGTCATCCACTCTCTCTCCCCCTCAACTCTCTATAGCTGCATGGTGACCACTTCTTGAACATGTCATTTATGAAATTCCCATTGTCCCCTATCCACTGCACTGACACCAGGTGCCCCTCAAGCTTTTAACCACAGAGCTGGAGCAGTCGGTCACACTTCCTGGCTGTATTTTCCAGACCATCCAAGGTGTTTTGGAATTCGCGCATGGGATAGGATATGCATGCAATAGGCTGCAGCTGTCCTGCTCAGGTCAGCAAGCATGGATGGAGAGAGAAACAGAGTTAACATTTTGTAAAAGAGGTCAGGGAATGGAGCAAAGAATGCTCCATGCATCCTTCAAAAAGTCAGGCATACTGAGGGGTCACATGGATTCCCAGAACGACACCTTTCATTTGGAGGAAGTGAGTGGAGCCAAAGCAGAAGCTGTTCAATATAATAACAAGCTCAGGAAAAGGAGGGTGGTGGATGGAGACTGTAGGCCTCTGTCCAGACCATTCTAGTGGTCGATAAAGGCGTAGAGAGATTGGACGTTCATGGTGAAAAGTTAGGGCCAGGAAACTGGAAACTGTTATAAAGTGGTGGAGAGGGTATCCTGAGTCATGGATGTAGGTGGTCTACAACCAATGTCTACTGAATGCTCGTTGATTGCTACAACCACTGATCCTCTGATTAGGCATTTTTCAACTTTCCAGGCTCAACACTGAGTTTGACAATTTAAAATCATAATGACTGTTTCCATTATTTTGGACAGCAGGTGCTGGTAATGATTCTGCTGTTGCCATTTCCACCTTCTCTAGGCCTAGCTTTTGTATTTCTTCTTGACACATTTCCACCTTCTTTTGCCTCCATCATCCCTCTTCTCATTTAATCATGCCTCCCCGCTACAGACCTTCCCTTTCGACCTTTTCACCCCTCCTCCCATTCATTGCCTCGGCACTTGCTTAAGGTCATCAACCTGAAACATTAACTCTGTTTTTCGCTCCACAGATACTACCTGTCCTAGATTGACCAACATTTTATGTTTATATTTCAGATTTTCACCATTTGAAATATTTTGCCTTTGTACTAGTTATTTAGCTGACTTTTTATTAGCTTTAGGACAATGTAACTGTTGACCTAACACTAATGGTCTATGTAAGAAAGGAATCCATTATTTTACCCAGCAGGCTTTGAGAAACTAGGTCAATTTAGGCAGCCAATTCACCCCCCCCACCCCCCCCCACCCCCCACCTACAATCTACAGGTCTTTAGAACCTAAGTTTACCCTCAACTGATCTATTCTTCCTGCTAATTACAGCCTTGGTGCCCTCCTGGATGAGACCTTTTCCCTTTGCCTGGGGCTGTTTGAGAGTGAGGTGACAGAGAAGAGGGATAAAGGGAATGCACTCTGACTGATAGGATGAGTCAAGTGTTACTCCCAGGGATCTGTGGTTTTCATCACATATGTTAATGATTTGGGTGAAGGTCTGTAGAGAGCGAGAGAATTATACATTAAGTTTGTAGATAGGGTTAAATTAAGAGGCACAGTTTGCAGTGTAGACGGGAGGAGAAAGTTACAAAAGGGATATAGGGGGTGGACAAAGGAGATCAATATGAGGAAATATGATGTCATTCATTTTCGATAAATTGGAATATTTTCTTATTAGTGAGGCCTGGAGGAACAATGAGATTTACGTTTCTTTTCACACATCACTAAATCACTAAAGCACTAAATCACTAAATCACTAAAAGCTAGTGGGAAAAAAGTAATCAAAGAGGCTGAGGAAATGTTGTTCTTTATCTCAATGGGGCTGAAATACAAAAGAGTAGGAGTATGCTACCATTGCATAGAGCCTTAGTCAGACCACATCTTGAGTACTGTGTTCACAGCACATATATATTGGTTTTAATGAGAAGGCAGCACTGATTTATCAAATGATATCAGGGCTAAAGAGGATTAAATTATGAGGACAGGTTGTATAAACTTAGCTTGCAATCCCTTGTGTATGGAAGATTGATAGGTAACTCTGATCAAGATGGTTAAAAGGGTTCATTAGAATACATAAAGAGAAATTATTGATGCTGGTGAGGCAATAATGTTAACATTAGAACTAGGTCATTCTGGAGTGAAATCAGGAGGCATTCTTTCAAACAAAAAAGTCTGAACTCTTTCTGTCACAAAGCCACGGGTCCCAGGACATTTGGAGCTTTCAAGACAGAAATTGATTTTTGTTGAACTTTGCGTGCATCAGATTGGAGCGCGAGTTGAGTGACATAGGGTGACTGACAGTCATGTAGGAAGATCCTGTATGGGCAGTGAAGGGTTACAGATCCAACCCCCTCCCTCTCCCCAAGTCTATTGAGAGAGAATCACAAACAACGGAATGCAGCAAATTATAAAGGGAGCAGGCGACAGATGAAAAGCAGCCCACAGAGATTGATGAAAGAGCGTTGACATCATCTGTTTCGGATATTAGAGCCATTAATGGCTCAGATGTTTGTTTGATTCTTGGCACTAATGACTATCATGGGGTGGCAGTGACCAGAGTGCCCTCAAACATAATCTCATTTAACTATATCATCCCCTAAAGGTGAAAGAGCTGGTTGGCACAGAAACAGAACACTTAAAAAAAGGAATAAAGGCTATTAAAGGATGTAATAGCTCTGGAGAGAGTGCAGAGGAGGTTTACAAGAATGTTGCCAGGGTTAGAAAAGTGTAGCTATGAGGAGAGATTGGATAGGTTGGGGTTATTTTCCCTGGAACAAAGAAGGCTGAGAGGTGACTTGATTGAGGTGTACAAAATTATGAGGGGAATAGATAGAGCGGACAGGATAAAATTGTTTCCCTTGACGGAGAATTCTAGAACCAGGGGACATAGATTCAAGATAAGTGGCAGAAGGTGTAGGGAGGACATGAGGAAGAACTTTTTTACACAGAGGGTAGTGGGTGTCTGGAATTCGCTGCCCAAGTTGGCGGTAGAAGCAGAACCTCTAAACTCTTTTAAAAAGTACCTGGATCTGCACCTTAAGTGCTGTAAGCTGCAGGGCTATGGGCCGGGTACAGGAAGGTGGGATTAGAAAGGGCACCTGGGTGTCCTTGGGCTGGCATGGACAAGATGGGCTGAATGGCCTCCTTCTGTGCTGTAACTTTTCTATGGTTCTATTAAACAATTTTTAAAAATTCATTTTATGGGATGTGGGCATCGCTGGCTAAGCCAGCATTTATTGCCCATCCCTAATTGCCCTTGAGAAGGTGGTGGTGAGCTGCCTTCTTGAACTGCTGCTGTCCATGTGGTGTAGGTACACCAACTGTGCTGTTAGGGAGGAAGTTCCAGGATTTTGACCCAGCAACAGTGAAGGAAAAGCGATATATTTCCAAGTCAGGATGGTGAGTGATTTGGAGGGGAACTTCCAGGTGGTGGTGTTCCCATCTATCTGCTGCCCTTGTCCTTCTAGATGGTAGTGGTCGTGAGTTTGGAAGGTGCTGTCTAAGGAACCTTGGTGAATTTTAAATAATATTTTTCACAACCCCAGGATGTCCAAAGCGTTTGACAACAAATGAAGTATTTCTGAAGTGTAGTCACTTTTATAATGTAGGAAATGTGGCAGACAAATTGTACACAGCAAGATCCCACAAACCAGCTATATGGCAATAACCAAATATTCAGTTTAATAATAATGGTTGAGGGATAAACACTGGCCAGGACACTGGGTAAAACGCCATTGTTCTTCTTCAAAATCATGATCTGGGTTCTGTTAGACCCACCTGAGAGAAGGGGTGGTGGCATCCCTGTGGTAAAGCCTGGGCATGTCAGTCTGGATTACGCATTGATGTCTTTAGAACTGACAACCTCTGGCTCAGAGACCAGAGTGTAATTCACTCAGCCACAGCTGAGACTGTGACATGTCGACTAGCTGATAACACATAGTCCTGTGGATCAGACTGCAGCCTACAGGGCTTTTGGGGTGTCCAATGGACCAAACCACTACTAGGAGGCCCCAGAAGACATAAACAGATGGCAACATGACTGTATCTTGTCACAGCATCATGGGGGAGCCAATGGGTATCAGGGGTGCTGTTCTAACTAACCCTGTCTATGGTTAGACTTGCTGCTTTTTAATTTTTCTCTTTTTCAAAGGCATCTCTGTGTCATAGTGGCATTGGATGATTCGGAGAACATGTGGCCCATATTTGTGATTACAGTCTGAAACTCCCATCATGGGTACAAACCCAGACTGTGACCATTCTTGCCCCCATTTCCCATGCCCAATCTCTCACTCAAACCCGCACACATTCTCAATCCCAAAGCTGTGCCCTACCCATGCCCATCCCTGCACCCATTCCCAATCCTAAAGCTGTGCCCTACCCATGCCTATCCCTGCACCCATTCCCAATCCGAAATCTGTGCCCTACCCATGCCCATGCCAGCACCCATTCCCAATCCCAAAGCTGTGCCCTACCCATGCCCATCCCTGCACCCATTCCCAATCCCAAAGCTGTGCCCTACCCATTCCCATCCCTGCACCCATTCCCAATCCCAAAGCTGTGCCCTACCCATGCCCATCCCTGCACTCATTCCCAATCCCAAAGCTACACTCTACTCATGCCCATCCCTGCATTCATTCCTGCGCCCCATTCTTGCTGATGTGAAGATATGTTCAAGTTTCTGTCCAATCTCATTAGATCTCACTTGAATGTTAAAATGGCCATAACTAAAATTCAACGAGGGTTGCACTGAATTCACCCTATATATTCATTTTTTTAAGCATGAAAATTAAAGTGTCAGTTCATTCATCCATCATTCATGCACACCAGGGACATGTGCAAGAATCTTCAATGAGGGAAACTTCTCAATTTTTAATGTGATTTATAACTGATGTTATAAAAATGTATTACAAATATAGAAATTCGTGGCTCAGTGAAGATGAATTTTTTTTAAAAACCCTCAAAAGAATTGCTAAAGAACCAGTAATAAAATGACTTTATTTCCTGCTCGGGCTGAAAATCTGGATGTAATTTGAAGGGAACTTTTAACAAATGCAGGTGCAGGAACCTTGCATAGGAGCTGGTTTAGCCTGGCAAATTATTATGAGTGGAGACATGTTAGGGTGGAGGGATTGATAGATGGGGGAAAAGATTGAGGCAATTTGGGCATTTTGTGTGTATGGAAGTAACAGCCTGCCTCACCCACTCAAAGTCCATGGAGCTTACTAATCCTTTTGCAGCATCCACCTCCTATACATCGAGTGGGAACCCCTGTGTCTCACACACACACCAATGTCTCTGATTTTCAGGTCCCTGTCAACAAAAACTTCCATTTGTATATAGTAACTTGAAAGTGGTAAAATGGTCCAAAGCACTTCATAAGAGTGTCATCGAACAAAATTTGATCAAGTCATATTATAAAAAGGATGTAAAAGCACTGGCGAGGATGCAAAAAAAATTTACAAGGATGATACCAAAGCGGCAAGGTTATACTGTTACAAGCGGGATGGGAGAAGTGTACTGTCTGTCTCTCGTCCCACTACTCCACAGGTCACAACATAGATTGAACTGATTTTTCCAGCTAGCTATATGGCCAAATGTGTACTTTACCGATGAATCTCAGAATGAGCACTCAACACCTAGGTTTCTTCAATAAACAACAAAATTATTAGTTTATTATAAAAGCAGCCTTGTCAAGTAGAAAGACAAAGCTTATTAAAATACAGAATGAAAAATGAAAACATAGTAATTATTCTTCATAAATACCCTAACACACACACACACACACACACACACACATAGGGCAGAATCTTCTGTTCGGCGCATGGGGACGGGCCCCGCTCGCCGAAGTGTAAAATGACGCGCGGTGACATTGGGTGTACGACCTGACATCACCGCTCATCATTCTGATCTTTTGTTCGGCGATGCACACACCGGAGTCGGCTACACACCCACCGAACTGTCAAAGGCCTGATAAGGCCATTAATCAACCAATTAAACAAATTGACAAGGCTGCCTGTCCAATCTTAAGGTTAGTGGGCAGGCAAAGAGCCCAGGCGGCCTTCGCATTTTTCATTAAACCTCATCCACGGGCGGGATGAGGTTTCATGAAGGGTTTAGTAAATTAATAAAGATTTTTTAAGCATTTGATAAACACGTCCCAGCTCATGTGAAAGCGTCACATGAGGGGATATGTGTAAATAATTTTTAACTTTTTTATTTTGATGTTTCACATTGAATATAATCTCCCTGAGGCAGCTCCATGCCTCAGGAAGATTTCTGCGCTCTTTCATGTGCATGTGCGAAAGAGTGCAGACCCCGGCTCTCTCTCCTCCCACCGCCTGCACAGCCAGCGCTGAGCGCTACCGGGCGCACGTCACACTGGGCGGGCCGATTAAGGGCCATGTAAAATGGCAGCACGCAGCCAATCGTGGGCAGTGATCGGCTCTGCTTCCTCCCAACCTGCCCCCCGAAGAGGAGAAAAATCTCCCCACAAATTAGAGGAATTCTGCCCAAAGATTAAAAATCAATGGTTCAAGGGAATGAGATAGATAGTGGAGTCCTTGGAATGGTGTCCAGGTTACTTGGGCTGTCTTCTTTACTCAAGCAGTTGATCCTTTTTATTCCCCCCCAAAGCAAAAACAGTCTATCAGCTTTTAAACACAGATTTCCAAAGCATGTTTTTTTTCCAAAACCATAAACCACCATGTGACCCTTTTGTAAACAGTCACTGGGGCCAAGAGGTTTCCAGCTTCTTTCAAACTGCTTAATTAGCTTTTCTTGTAAAACACTGTCTTTTCCAGGAACAATAGCAACCAGAGTCCTTGCATTAACCCTTTAAGGGACAGCGTCTTTTAAAAAACACAAATTCTTCCAGAATGTTCTTTGTCCTTGAAGATAAGCCATTTTCCATGATTAAAGTGTTTATGACAATATCTAAGAGGAAAGGGCAAACGCACAAGGTTCCTTTTGATTTGAAAGGAGAAGATTGAGGGGTAACCTAATTTAAATTAATTAAAGGTCTTGATATTTTAAAGACAGAAAGAGTGTTTCCACTTGTGGGGAAGAGCCAAGAAATCAAATAGGGGTTCAGAATAAATTCCTATTCACAGAGAGTGATGAGAACATGGAACTCGCTGCCACAGGGAGTGGTATACGTGAATAGTATCGATGCATTTATGGGGAGGTGAGATATGCAAATAAGGGAGAAGGGAATAGAAGGCTGTGCTGATGGAATTAAATGAGAAAGAATGGGAAGAGGTTCAAACGAAGCATAAACACCAGCATGGACTGGTTGGGCTGAATGGCCTCTTTCTGCAGTGTATATTCTATGTAATTCTATGTAAGCCACATAAAGAGATATTAAGACAGTGGAGCAAAAGATTAGTCAATTTGGTAGGTTTTCAGGAATGTCTTAAAGGTGGAACGAGAGGTGGAGAGGGAGGCAACTCCAGAGTTTAGGGCCTTGAGAGCTGAAAGCGTGGTGGGAGAGAGTGGGGTGCACAAGAGGCCAGGATTAGAGCAACACAGATATCTTGGAGGGTTTTGGGGCTGGAAGAAATTGCAGAGATAGAGAGGGCGAGGGCCATGAAGCGATTGGAAAACAATGGTGAGAATTTTAAAACTGAGGCTTTATTTGACCTGGAGTCAATGTAGGTCAGCATGCACAGGGGTTGGGACTTAGTCCTTACAGATTTCATAGCAAACAACTTAACAAAACACCCCTAGAACCATAGAACACTACAGCACAGAAAACAGGCCATTCGGCCCTTCTAGTCTGTGCCGAAATATTATTCCGCTAGTCCCATTGACCTGCACCTAGTCCATAACCCTCCAGACCTCTCCCATCCATGTATCTATCCAATTTATTCTTAAAACTTAAGAGTGAGCCCGCATTTACCACGTCAGATGGTAGCTCGTTCCACACTCTCACCACTCTCTGAGTGAAGAAGTTCCCCCTAATGTTTCCCCTAAACCTTTCCCCTTTCACCCTAAAGCCACGTCCTCTCGTGTTTATCTCTCCTAATTTAAGTGGAAAGAGCCTACTCGCATTTACTCTGTCTATACCCCTCATAGTTTTGTAAACTTCTATCAAATCTCCCCTCATTCTTCTACGCTCCAAGGAATAAAGTCCTAACCTATTTAATCTTTCCCTGTAACTCAACTCCTTAAGACCTGGCAACATCCTAGTAAATCTTCTCTGCACTCTCTCAATCTTACTGATATCCTTCCTGTAGTTAGGCGACCAGAACTGCACACAATACTCCAAAGTTGGCCTCACCAATGTCTTATACAATCTCACCATAACATCCCAACTCCTATACTCAATACTTTGATTTATGAAGGCCAGTATGCCAAAAGCTTTCTTTACAACCTTGTCTACCTGTGACGCCACTTTCAGGGAATTATGTACTTGAACTCCCAGATCCCTTTGTTCCTCCGTACTCCTCAGTGCCCTACCATTTACTGTGTATGTCCTACCTTGGTTTGACCTTCCAAAATGTAACACCTCACACTTTTCCACATTAAATGCCATCTGCCATTTTCTGGCCCATTTTTCCAGTTGGTCCAGATCTCTCTGCAAGCTTTGAAAGCCTTCTTCGCTGTCCACAACGCCTCCAATCTTAGGGTCATCAGCAAACTTGCTGATTCAATTCACCACATTACTGTTCACCACAATTCATTACACCCCTCTGAGATAGAAATTCTCCTCTTAGCTCAAACACTCTCCCGTCATTTAATCCCAGAATCCCTCGATCTCTGAACTACTGTACACTGGCAGGTCGCAATAAATAGATTTGCAATCACTGCATTGTGTGGGGAGGGAAATGGGAATAGAACACTTGACCTCACCTAGATAAACCCTTAGGCAAGCTACCAGATCAATAAATCACTGGGTCACAGTTTGACTAATGGAGTGATAGGAGTATTTTTAGTTTCTATTAGTGAGTGGATATTGTGTGTAACTTTTCTCTTGTTTATTTGATTGATAATTGAGGGAGAGAATGTAAAATCACAGTTGCTCCATTAACTCTGCACAGAGTATGGTTTAAACTTTCTCTGGGGGCAATGGTTTCACTGATGAGCCACACAAGCACGATTGAATAATTTGTTTCCATGAGCTTGCCTGGTAACCTATCCAACAACTCGATTACCCTTTGTTTAAAAATGACCACCCTGGCTCTCAATTATAACTTCCTAATTTTCCCCTGACATTTAAGCTTAGTGAAAAATGCACCAAGATAGAAAACTAAGCAAGTCTCGCAGTCATATATCAACGCTGTTCATGAGCTCAGTGTTATCCAGAGTGTTTCGTGGCCAATGAAATAGTTTTGAAATGTCATTGTTGTTATAATGTAGGAAACACGGCAGTCATATTTTTGCACAGCAAGCTCCCGCAAACAGCAATGAGACGAATGAGCAGATAATCTGGAGAAATTTTTGAGAGATGCGATGAGTGGGGTGAAGACCAACTGGGGGTAGGCAAGCTTGCTGGAAAGTTAGGCTGGGCCAATTCAAAGAAAACAATTGCACCTTTCCTCGGCATCGCTTCAACACCTGATACATTGAATTATTCTTGTTGATCAGCCCTTTTCAGAATCATCCTATGACCCTGGACTTTCAGCTCTGGCCAAAGCTTTGATGATGAGTCTGAGCGGTAAAAAGATGTGGTGGTGGGGCGGGGTGGGGGGGGGGTGGGGTGGAAGCGGTGCTGGGGGTGGGGGGGTGGGGTGAGGTGGGGGGGTTGGGGGTGGTGGGGTGGGGTGGGGGGGTGGGGTGGCGGGTGGTGGGGTGGGGGGGTGGGGGGGTGGGGTGGGGGGTTGGGGGGGTTGGGGGGGTGGGGTGGGGTGGGGGGGTGGGGTGTGGGGGGTGTGGTTCACTCCTAGTCCTGTTTGGTGCTGACTATAATACAGCCTGAAGACCTTCAACTTCTCAGTATGGAGCTTCCTGATGAAAGGTGAAGCTTATCTGCTGCTTAAAACCCCTGCCATGCCTTTCTTACCTCTAGACTTGACTATTCTAATGTTCTTTTACCTGGCCTCCTATCTTACACCCATCATATCTGACTATTAGTTCAGGACTTCCTTCCTGAATCTTCCTCGCTACCTTTCTCTCCTCCTGGAAGACCCTCCTTAAAACCTATCTCTTTGTTATAACACTTCCTTATAGATCAATGGCACATTTTATTTGATTGTGTTGTCGGGTGTAGGTTACAGTTTGGTTGTCTGAAGGAGCCTTTCTAGTTATAAATAGGTTAAATGTAGGTCTTTGTTGGCCCTTAGAACTATTTGCAAATATACAGTACAGGCTAGGGGCTGTCTCTATTCTTGCTACACGGCTCTGTCCAACGCTCAGCTGGCTCTGGGTGTGAGTCATGTGTTCTCTTACATCACTGTGTAGGTGGTACTGTACTCAGTCCCACATTAACTCTATGGGCAGGATTTTGACCTCAGCTGCGGGTGCAGTTGGCGGGCCCGAGAACGCTGGGAAATGGGCCACCGCCTGCGATCGGCCCCGGACTGCGATTTCACGCTGGCTGGCCAATTAATGACCAGCCAGTGTGAAAGGCGTGCTGGAACGCTCTGCGCTTCCGGGGTGGGGGCGGGAGGAGGGCAGGTGCTGAAGTCAGAGGGTGCGGGGAAGCACGGAATGAAAGCTCCCTGAAGGCAGACCCGTCTCAGGGAGCAGGTGAAATTAAAATCAATAAAAACATAGGGCAGGATTTTGACCTCGGTGTGCGGTTTCATGCCTGACACACTGGAGATTAAAATAGCGGCGATGCCGCCGGACGGGCTTCCCGACATCATTGTGTACTCGCGCGATATTCCAGTCGGCGGATGCATGCAAGTGTTGGCACTGTGCCCGCCAACAATTAAGAGGCCTATTAAGGCCATTAAGGTTTCAATTAGTGGGGATTTTTTGCTGCCCACCCAACTTCACGGTTGGTGGGTGGGCGAATTGGCCAGGCGGCCTTTGCATTTTTTAAGAAACCTCATCAAAGGGCAGGATGAGGTTTCTGAGATTAATTGAAAAACAGATAAAAACGTGTGGACATAATTTTCAACATCCGTATGTTGAGGTGTCTCATTCTGATGTGTGGCTATTGTTTCTGGATTTTATATTATGGTTTTATTGATTTTAAATTCGTCAGCTCCCTGAGGTAGCTCTCTGCCTTCGGGGAGCTTTCATTCTGCGCTCTCCCACGCCCGCGCTGACTTCAGCGCTCACCCTCCTCCTGCCTCCACCCCGGCAGCGCTGAGTGTTCCAGCGCCTTTCACACTGGTTGGACGTTAATTGGCCAGACAACGTTAAATTGCGGTCGGGGGCCGATGGCGGACAATGGCCTGTTTCCCGGCCGCTCCTGGGCCCACTGACCGCGCCCGCATGCTGAGGTCTTAATCCTGCCCATAATGTAATAGGCCTCTTAATTGTCACCAGGCGTGCTGCCGACTCTCGCTCGTGCCCGCCGACCGAAATATCGCATGAATGCGCGATGACATTGGGAAGCTCGCCCGATGGCATCGCCGCTATTTTAACGTCCAGCCTGTCAGGCGCGCGCCCACACTCAGCGGTTAAAATCCTGCCCTATATGTGCCAGGCCCTTATACTGCAAATTGTGCTCCTGTGAAGCAACTTGGGATGTTTTACAACGTTACAGGCTATATAAATCCAGTGTGTTTGTTGCTGCTGAGATAAGAGAGGGTGCTGAAGAACTGAGAACCAAAGCTGCTAGACTGTTAGAATGAGAACAGGTCCAAACACTGTGACTGCAGCAGGCTGAGCCAAAAACATTCCAGGTTGCCAGAGTTTTTCGGAGAAACCATTTGTGACATTGGAATAAGGAAGTGTAGAAGAGGAAGCCTCTTATTTGCCAAGAATAAGGAGCTGACTATCCCTTCAGTCCTGTGTGGTGCTCGCTAGAATGAGAAGCTATCAGTGTCTTTGCAGTAAGAAGTGTTGTGTCTGAATGTCAGATAAATATCTTCAGAGTTAGATCATCACTAATGTTACAATTGATCTTTCATATTCTGCATAAAGGACAGGGATTCCTAAAAACCAAATGGTCCCTGACATAACCTCCCAATCTGTTTTCAGTTAACCTGCGCTGCAGTTGGGGCATTACAATTGTCCTCAGCTAAATAGAGGCACGGAAGGGAAGAAATAAGCTAGAGCCCCCCCAGAGCGAGTGCAGTTGGAGAGTGTGCCTGTGCGGACTGATTCAGGCACTTCTGTGATGCCCTCCTTAGTGGAACAGCCTAGGTTCACATGTGAGGTGGCCACCTTGAATTGTACTGGCACTTGGGAAAGGGCGACAGAGGAGAATGAAGAGAAAGGGAAAACAGGAGAGGCTGACTATTGCACTTCAGCATGTGCCACAGATCTTCAACAGAGAGCAGAGCCTTTAGCACAGACTGACTCCGTGTCACAGGGTCTCTGTGCTGGTGGCGAGCTCAACATGACAACCCTTCACCTTCCCTCAACGTTTGCTGCTTCTCAAGGGTGATCAGTACAAATCTGATGTGTCCACTCTGAAATAAAACAGATTTTTAGTCACACATCAATTACCATCATTATAACGCAGGACAGGCGTTGGCCCTTAGAATGACAGCAGTTCGGTGCTCAGAGGTCAAAGTCTCTTCTTCCATTTTGTTCTTTGGCAAGTAGCCTTAAATTTATATTGAAAAGAAAAGTAGAATATTCAAATTGAAGAAGACAGGTGAAGGGCCCAGGGCCTTCGAGGGAAGAGAATCAGGTGGATTAGGTAGTGGGAAGCTTGTGTTTTTAGCTATCAGCTGTGGCTCAGTGGGTGGTACTGAGGGGGTGGGGGCTGTAAAATGGGTGGCGATGGACTGCCTGCTGTCTTCCCGATGCCATTTTATCACTGACGAGGAATACAGAAGGTGGCCTTCTGCCCAGGTGAGGCCCTCAACTGGCCAATTAAAAGCCACTTAAAGGTCACTTCCTGTCACCACTGACATTTTACCAGCAGGGGGCGGGGAAATCTTCCACTCCCAGTGGCACTGCAAAGACTGAAGAGCTGTTGGCCCTCATGGCCGACAGCACTTGGAGGAGAGCTCCTACCTTTTAAAGGTTCAGGCCTGACACCAGGCAACTAATTGCCTGAGTGCCAGAAAAGGCAGCTGGGGGGTCCCCAAACAGCTGAAGTGAGGCTGCCCCTGGTTCTTGATGTGCCTCAGGACCCGCCCGCTGCACCGACAGAGTTCAGCTCCCTCCCAATGCAGCACTGAGGGAGTGCTGCACTGTTTGAGGTGCTGTCTTTCAAATGAAATATTAAATTGAGGCCCTCGGCACCTTCTCAATGGGATGTCAAAGACCTTGTAGCATTATTTTAAAGAAGGGCAGGGGAGCCCAGGCCTAACATTGCTGACTATGGGATCTTTCTGTGCACAACGTGGTTGCTGCAGTTTTACATTACAGCACATTACCACACACAAACGTTTAATAGGCTATGAAGTGCTTCAGGACCCCCTAAGGTTGTGAAAGGCGCGATATAAATGCAAGTTCTTTCTATCTATATTGGGATAATTCTTAGGTCACAGAGAGAGTGAGAGAGAGAGAGACAACTCAGAGTCCCCTTAAGTTTTAAATTCTGAATTTTGAAATTTAATGTGCATCTTGCCTGAAGTGTGTTTCCAGCCCAAACATTGTATGTACCCTTCTCCAACTCCATCAATTAATTTGTGCTCTGTCCAACTAGGTAAACAGTTTTCCTTTGAAGGACAGGATTAAATCAGCATCGATCAAACTGGTTAATGTCTAATTGGCACCATTTCCCGTGTGTTTATCCATTTATTGCAAATGCAGTTTTAATTGGGGGGTGTTTTTAATGGACTTGGTGTGTGATGATGAGGCAGCCAGACTGGCAGGTGGTGAGATGGGCAACGACTTTAATCTGCATCTTCAACCTTTAAAACACTGTAGGGATTGACTAATTAACCACACAGATAGTCAGAAGGCTGTTGCTTTAAAGTGAAATATCACACTGAGCCTTTGCAGCTGTAGTAATGAGGAAAGTGTGTCAGACTATCCCAGGAAGAGTGCCATGTCAGACAGTAGGACTTGTTCATCTTTTTCCCTTTGCTCTGAATCACACGAGGGGGGGAGGGAGTTTGTTTTTCCTCTGAACTGAAAGAAGAAACAGGCACCTTTCCTCAGAGCATCCCACATTTATACCTGTCAGTTCACTGACAGGAGGATCCCCAAGTGTAGTAATCCAGAGCCCAGGGACACGGGTTCAAATCCCCCCACAGCAGCTGGTGGAATTTAAATTCAATTAATAAAATCTGGAATTGAAAGCTAGTCATAATGATGGTGACCATGACAACTGTCATCAATTGTTGAACCCATCTGGTTCACTAAAGTCCTTTAGGGAAGGAAATCTGCCGTCCTTACCTGGTCTGGCCTACATGTGACTCCAGACCCACAGCAATGTGGTTGACTCTTAACTGCCCTCTGAAAGGGCTGAGCAAACCACTACGTTCAAGGGCAATTAGGGGCGGGCAACAAATATTGGCCTTGCCAGCTACGCCCATAGCCCATGAAAGAATTTCTAAAAAGTTACTCAGGTAGCAGCAAGTAAAAAGTTATGATCTTAGTCCAGTGGTGAATCTTCATAGGTCAGAACCAAATATGAAAGAAGGCATCCTTGGGATGCCTCAAAATGATTCACAGTCGAATGAATTAGTGTAGTCACTGTTATAATGTTGGAAACACAGCATCCAATTTGAGGACTGCAAAATCCCACAAACTGCAACGTGAAAATGACCAGATCATCTGTTTTTGTGATGTTGGTTGAGGATGTTGCCAAGGCCACTGGGGAGAACTCCCCTGCTCATCTTCAAAATAATGCCATGGGATATTTTATATTCACCTGAGTCTAACTCAAAAGATGACATCTCTGACAGAGTAGTACTCCCTCAGTGCTATGATGGGATTGTTAGTCTGTTTATGTGCTTAGATCCCTGGAGTGGAATTTGAAATCACAATGATAGATAGGTTCTTGATTGGTAAGGGGATCAAAGGTTACGGGGAGAAGGCAGGAGAATGGGGTTGAGAAACTTATCAGCCATGATTGAATGGCAGAGCAGACTCGATGGGCCGAGTGGCCTAATTTCTGCTCCTATGTCTTATGGTCTTAGAGCCAGGCATGAGAGAACTATTGACTGAACCTGGACTGATACCAGGACGCAGCTCCCTTCACCAAGATCAAAATCACCTCGAATGCTAAAGAAGATCAGAGTGTTAATCAATATTTCTACAATGTGACAGCGAAAATCAATATTAATCTCTTTCCTGAACTCAGTTAGTCCAGCACCACTGCAAATTCTATTCAGTCAGGCTTGAGCAGACATATTTTATTGTGGCTTTATTTAATATTTATTCACGTGATGTGAGCATGGCTGGCTGGGCCAGCATTTATTACCTATCCCTAATTGCCCTTGAGAAGGTGGTGGTGAGCTGCCTTCTTGAACCACTGCAGTCCATGTGGTGTAGGTACACCCACAGTGCTGTTAGGAAGGGAGTTCCAGGATTTTGACCCAGCAGCAGTGAAGGAACGACGATATATTCCCAAGTCAGGATGGTGAGTGATGTGGGGGGGAATTTACAGGTGGTGGTGTTCCCATCTATCTGCTGTCCTTGTCCTTCTAGATGGCTGTGGTCATGGGTTCGGAAGGTGCTGCCTAAGGAGCCTTGGTGAATTCCTGCAGCGCATCTTGTATATGATACACACTGCTGCTACTGTGTGTCGGTGGTGGAGGGAGTGAATGTTTGTGGATGTGGTGCAAATCAAGTGGACTGCTTTGCCCTGGATGGTGTCGAGCTTCTTGAGTGTTGTGGGAGCTGCACTCATCCAGGCAAGTGGGGAGTATTCCATCACACTCCTGACTTGTGCCTTGTAGATGGTGGACAGGCTTTGGGAAGTCAGGAGATGAGTTACTCATCGCAGGATTCCTAGCCTCTGACCTGCTCTTGTAGCCACAATATATATATGGCTAGTCCAGTTCAGTTTCTGGTCAATGGTAACCCCCAGGATGTTGATAGTGGGGAATTCAGTGATGGCAAAGTCATTGAATGTCAAGGGGCAATGGTTGGATTCACTCTTGTTGGAGATAGTCATTATCTGATACTTGTGTGGCGCGATTGTTACTTGCCACTTGACAGCCCAAGCCTGGATAGTGTCCAGGTCTTGCTGTATTTGGACATGGACTGTTTCAGTATCTGAGGAGTCATGAATGCTGCTGAACATTGTGCAATTATCAGCGAACATCCCCACTTCTGACCTTATGATGGAAGGAAGGTCATTGATGAAGCAGCTGAAGATGGTTGGGCCGAGGACACTACACTGAGGAACTCCTGCAGTGATGTCCTGGAGCTGAGATGACTGACCTCCAACAACCACAACCATCTTCCTTTGTACTGGGTATGACTCCAACCAGCGGAGAGTTTCCCCCCTGATTCCCATTGACTCCATTTTTTATAAGGGCTCCTTGATGCCACACTCAGTCAAATGCGGCTTTGATGTCAAGGGCAGTCACTCTCACCTCACCTCGGGAGTTCAGCTCTTTTGTCCATGTTTGAACCAAGGCTGTAATGAGGTCAGGAGCTGAGTGGCACTGGTGGAACCCAAACTGAGCGGCAGTGAGCAGGTTATTGCTAAGCAAATGCCCCTTGATAGCACTATTGATGATCCCTTCTATTACTTTACTGATGATTGAGAGTAGACTGATGGGGCGGTAATTGGCCAGGTTGCATTTGTCCTGCTTTTTGTGTACAGGACACACCTGGGCAATTTTCCACATAGACGGGTAGATGCCAGTATTGTAGTTATACTGGAACAGCTTGGCTAGGGGCACAGCAAATTCTGGAGCCCAAGTCTTCAGTACTATTGCCAGAATTTTGTCAGGGCCCATAGCTTTTGCAGTATCCAATGCCTTCAGCCATTTTTTGATATCATGTGGAGGGAATCGAATTGGCTCAAGACTGGCATCTGTGATGCTGGGGACCTCCGGAGCAGGCTGAGATGGATCATCCACTCGACACTTCTGGCTGAAGATTGTAGCAAATGCTTCAGCCTTATCTTTTGCACTGATGTGCTGGGCTCCCCCATTATTGAGGATGGGGATATTTGTGGAGCCTCCTCCTCCAGTGAGTTGTTTAATTGTCCACCACCATTCACGACTGGGTGTGGCAGGACTGCAGAGCTTTCCATTAGTTGTGGGCTTGCTTAGCTCTATCACTTGCTGCTTATGCTGTTTGGCATGCAAGTAGTCCTGTGTTATAGCTTCATCAGATTGACACCTCATTTTTAGGTACGCCTGGTGCTGCTCCTGGCAGGCCCTCCTGCACTCTTCATTGAACCAAGGTTGATCCACTGGCTTGATGGTGATGGTAGAGTGGGGGCTGTTCCAGACCATGAGGTTACAGATTGTGTTCGAGTACAATTCTGCCGCTGCTGTTGATGGCCCACAGCACCTCATGGATGTTACTGTGACTCCAGTTGTATGACTCCTGTTTCTGTGACTCCGGTTACCGTGACTCCTGTTACAATAACTCTGATTACTGTGACTCCTGTTCCTGTGACTCCAGTGACATTGACTCATGTTACTGTGACTCCTGTTTCTGTGATTCCAATTACCATGGCACCTGTTACTATGTCTTCAGTTACTGCGACTCTGGTTATTGTGACTCATGCTCCTGTGACTCCTGTTAACGTGACTCCAGTTACTGTGACTCATGTTCTTGTGACTCCTGTTACTGTGAATCCAATTACTGTGACATCAGTTACTGTGACTTCAGTTACTGTGACTCCTATTGCTTGACTTCAGTTACCGTGACACCTATTACTGTGAATCCTGTTACTGCGACTCCTGTTACTGTGACTCCTGTTCCTGTTAGTATGTCTACTATGACTCCAGTTCCTGTCACTCCAGTTACTATGACTCCTGTTAACGTGAATCTTGTTACTGTAATCCCTGTTACTGTGACTCCAGTTACTATGACTCCTGTTCCTGTGATTCCAGTTACTGTGCCTCCAGTTACAGTGATTCCAGATAGTGTGCCTCATGTTCCTGTGACATCTGGTACTGTGACACCAGTTCCTGTGACTCCTGTTACTGTGATTCCAGTTAATGAAAATCTAGTTACAGTGGCTCCAGCTACTATGACTCCTGTTGTGGTGAACCCAGTTACTGTGACTCCAGATACTGTGACTTCTGTTACTGTGAATTATGCTACTGTGACTCCAGTTACTGTGACTGTGACTCCTGTCACTCTGATTCCAATTACTATCACTCCTCTTCCTGTAACTCCTGTTACTGTGACACCTGTTCCTGTGACTCCTGTTATTGTGATTCCAGTTACCATGGCTCCATTTACCGTTGCTCCTGTTAAAGTGACTCCAATTACTGTGACTGCTGTTCCTGTGGCTCCAGTTACTGTGGCTCCAGTTACTGTGGCTCCAGTTAATGTGACTCCAGTTACTATGACTCCTATTACTGTGCCTCAGGTTACTGTGACTCAAGGTACTGTGACACTTGTTCCTGCAACTGTAGTTACCGTGGCCTCTGTTACTGTGAGTCCTATTACTGTGACTCCAGTTACTGAGAGTCCAATTACTGTGACTCCTGTTCCTGTGTCTCCAGTGACAGTGCCTCATGTTACTGTGAGCCCCGTTCCTGTGAATCCAGTTACTTTGATTCCTGTTCCTGTGCCTCCAGTTACTGTGACTCCAGGTACTGTGACTCATGTTCCCATGACTCCTGTTTCTGTGACCCCAGTTCCTGTGATTTCTGTTACTGTGATTCCAGGTAATGAGAATCCAGTTACTGTGACTCCTGTTACTGTGAATCCAGTTACTGTGACTTCACTTACTGTGGCTCCAGATACTGTGACTACTGTTACTATGAATTTTGTTACTGTGACTCCGGTTACTCTGATTCCTGCTACAAAGACTCTGGTTACTATGATTCCTGTTACTGTGACTCCAGTTATGGTCACTCCAGGTACTGTGAGTCATATTACTGTGACTCCTGGTACTGTGAATCCAGTTCCTGTGACTACTGTTACTGCCTTCAGTTACTGTAACTCCAGTTGCTGTGACTCCAGAAATTGTGACTACTGTTAGTGTGATTGTTGTTATTGTGATTCTAGTTACTGTGACTCCAGTTAATGTGGCTTCTATTACTGTGACTCCAGTTGCAGTGACTCCTGTTACCATGAATCCTGCTACTGTGATGCCTGTTACTGTGGCTCCAGTTACTATGACTTCTATTCCTGTGACTCCGGTTACCGTGACTCCAGTTACTGTGACTCCAGTTCTTGTGACTCCTCTTGCTGTGAATTCAGTTGCTGTGACTTCAGTTACTGTGACTCCGGTTCCTGTGATTCCTGTTATTGTGATTCCAGTTAATGAGAATCCAGTTGCTGTGACTCCAGTTCCTTTGGCTACTGTTACTATGAATTCTGTTACGTGACTCCAGTTACTATGACTCCTGTTACTGTGACTCCATTTACCCTAGGTCCAGTTACTGTAACTCTGGTTACTGTGACTGCTGTTACTGTGACTCCAGTAACCATGGCTCCTTTTACCATGGCTCCTGTCACAGTGATTCCAATTACTGTGACTGCTATTCCTCTGACTCCAGTTACGCTGGGTCCAGTTACTGTAACTCCGGTTACTGTGACTCCTGATACTGTGCCTCCCGTTAATGTGACTCCTGTTTCAGGTACTTTGCCTCCTGTTCCTGTTACTCATATTCCTGTGACTCCAGTTACCACTGCTCCTGTTACCGTGGATCCTATTATTGTGACTCTAATTACTGTGACTCCTGCTACTGTGACTCCATTTACTGTGACTCCTATTGATATGACTTCAGTTACTATGACTCTTGTTCCTGTGACTCCTTTTCATGTGACTCCTGTTACTGTGACTCCAGTTAATGCAAATCCAGTTAATGTGACTCCAGTTGCTGTGACTACTGTTACTGTGGCTCCTATTAATGTGACTCAAGTTACTTTGACTCCAGATACTGTGACTCTAGTTACAATGACTCCCGTTACTGTGATTCCTGTTCCTGTGACTCCTGTTACTGTGACTCCAGTTACTTTCACTCATATTACTGTGACTCCAGTTACCATGACTCCTGTTACCGTGAATCCTGTTTGTGTGACTCCTGTTACTGTGACTCCAGATACAATGACTCCTGTTACTGTGACTTCAGTTACTGTGACTCGAGTTACTATGCTGCCTGTTACTGTGAGTCCAGTTCCTATGACTCTTGTTCCTGTGACTCCGGCTACTGTGAATCCAGTTCCTGTGGCTCCTATTGTTGTGACTCAAGCTACCGTGGCTCCTGGTATAATGACTCCGGTTACTGTGACTCCTGTTCCTGTGACTCCACTGACAGTGATTCCTGTTATTGTATCCCCTGTTACTGTGACTCCTGTTCCTGTGAATCCAGTTACTGTGACTCCTGTTTCTGTGCCTCCAGTGACAGTGATTCCTGTTATTGTATCCCCTGTTACTATGACTCCTGTTCCTGTGAATCCAGTTACTGTGACTCCTGTTTCTGTGCCTCCAGTGACAGTGATTCCTGTTATTGTATCCCCTGTTACTGTGACTCCTGTTCCTGTGAATCCAGTTACTATGTCTCCTGTTCCTGTGACACCAGTGACAGTGGTTCCTGTTATTGTATCCCCTGTTACTATGACTCCTGTTCCTGTTACTCCAGTGACAGTGATTCCTGTTATTGTATCCCCTGTTACTGTGAATCCAGTTATGGTGACTCCTGTTTCTGTGACTCCAGTTACCGTAGCACCAGTTACTGTGACTCCAGCTCTGGGACTCCAGGTACTGTGACACATGTTCCTGTGACTCCTGTTACTGTGATTCCAGTTAATGGGAATCCATTTATTGTGACAACTGTTACTTTGACTTCTGTTACTGTGGATCCAGTTCCTGTGACAACATTTACTATGACTCCTGTATCTGGCACTCCAGTTACTGTGACTCCAGTAACTATGGCTCCTGTTATTGTGGCTCTGGTTACAGTGAATCCTGTTGCTTTGACTCCTGTTACCGGAAATCCTGTTACTGCGAAGCCTGTTCCCGCGGCTTCGATGACTGTGACTCCAGTTCCTGGGAATCCTGTTACTGTTATTCCTGTTAATGATCCTCCTGTTCCTGCGACTCAAGTTACCATTGTACCTGTTACTGTGGCTCCTGTTACTGTGACTCCACCCACTGTGACTCCTGTTTCTGTAACTCCAGTTACCGCGACTCCTGTTACTGTGAATCCTGTTACTGTGACTCCTGTTACTGTGACTCCAGATACATTGACTCCAGTTCCTGTGACTCCGCATACTGTGATTCCTGTTACTGTGACTGCTGTTGCCATAAATCCTATTACTGGCATTGTTGTTACTGTGACTCCAGTTCCTGTGAATGCTGTTACTGTGACTCCTGCTCCTGTAATTTCTGTTAATGTGCCTCCTGTTCCTGCGACTTGAGTTACCATGGCTCCTGTTACTGTGACTCCTGTTACTGTGACTCCAGTTACCATGACTCTTGTTACCATGAATCCTGTTACTGTGACTCCTGTTACTGTGGCTCCAGATACAATGACTCCGGATCCTGTGACTCCAGTTACTGTGATTCCTGTTCCTGTGATTCCTGTCGCCATAAATCCTATTACTGGCACTGCTGTTGCTGTGACTCCAGATACTGTGACTGCTGTTCCATTGACTCCTGTTTTTGTGATTCCTGTTACAGTGACTCCTGTTACTGTCACCACAGTTAATGTGAATCTAGTTACTGTGACTACTGTTACTGTGACTCCAGTTAATGTGAATCCAGTTGCTGTGACTACTGTTACTGTGATTCCTGTTAATGTGACTCAAGTTACTTTGACTCCAGATACTGTGACTCCAGTTACAATAACCCCCATTACTGTGACTTCTCTCCCTGTGACTCCTGTTACTGTGACTCCAGTTACTGTCACTGATGTTACTATGGCCCCAGTTACTGTGTCTCGAGTTACTGTGACTGCTGTTACTGTGACTTCTGTTACTGTGACTTCAATTACTGTGACTCCAGATATCGTGATGACTGTTACTGTGACTTCTGTTACTGTGACTCCAGTTACTGTCACTCCTGTTGCCATAAATCCTATTATTGGCACTGCTGTTACTGTGACTTCAGATACTGTGACTGCTGTTCCATTGGCTGTTACTGTGACTCCTGTTACCATAAATCCTGTTACTGTGACTCCAGTTCCTGTCACTTTGGTTACTCTGACTCCAGTTCCCGTGAATCATGTTACTGCGATTCCTGTTCCTGTAATTCCAGTTAATTTGCCTCCTGTTCCTGCCACTCAAGTTACCATGGCTCCTGTTACTGTGACTCCATTTACTGTGACTCCTGTTCCTGTGACTCCAGTTACCGTGACTCCTATTACCGTGAATCCTGTTACAGTGACTCCCGTTACTGTGACTCCAGTTACTGTGACTGTTGTTCCATTGACTCCTGTTTCTGTGATTCCAGTTAAGTGACTCCTGTTGCTGTGACTCCACTTAATGCGAATCTAGTTACTGCGACTACTATTACTGTGTCTCCTGTTATTGCGACTTGAGTTACTTTGACTCCCGATGCTGTGGCCCCAGTTACAATGACATCCGCTACTGTGACTCCTGTTCCTGTGTCCCCTTTTCCTGTGACTCCAGTTACTGTCACTGATGTTACTATGACTCCAGTTACTGTGACTCGAGTTACCATGCCTCCTGTTGCTGACTTCAATTAGTGTGACTCCAGTTACTGTGACGACTGTTACTGTGTCTTCTGTAACTATGACTTCAGGTACTGTGACTCCAGATGCTGTCACGACTGGTGCTGTGACTCCTGTTACTGTAACTCCAGTTACTATGGCTTCTGCTCCTGTAACTTGGGCTACCATAAATCCTGTTTCAGGCACTGCTGTTACTGTGACTCCAGTTACTTTGACTCCATTCACTGTGACCCCGATTACTGTGACACCTATTACTGTGACTCCAGTTAATGCGACTTCTGTTACTTTGGCTCATGTTCCTGTGACTCCTGATACTGTGACTCCAATTCCTGTGAATCCAGATACCATGGCTCCTGTTCCTTTGACTCCAGTTACTATGGCTCCTGTTGCTGTTCCTCCAGTTACTGCGATTCCAGACACAGTGACTCCTGTTCCTGTGAATCCAGTTACTGCGACTGCTATTACTGTAACTCATGTTCCTGTGACTCCGATTTCTGTGACTCCAGTTAATGATAATCCAGTTATTTTGCCAACTGTTACTTTGAATTCTGTTACTGTGACTTCAGTTAAAATGACTTAAATTACTGTGACTCCTGTTACTGTGGCTCCGGATACTGTGACTACTGTTACTGTGAATTCTGTGGCTTTGACTCCATTTACTGTGACTCCTGTTACTGTGAATCCAGATACTGTGACTACTGTTACTGTGAATTCTGTGACTTTGACTCCATTTACTGTGACTCCTGTTACTGTGAATCCAGATACTATGACTACTGTTACTGTGAATTCTGTTACTGTGACCCTATTTACTGTGGCTCCGGATACTGTGACTCCAGCTCCTGTGACTACATTTACTATGACTCCTGTACCTATCGCTCCAGTTACTGTGACTCCTGTTAGCGTGACTCCTGATACTGTGACTCCAATTCCTGTGAATCCAGTTAGCATGGCTCCTGTTACTGTGGCTCCTTTCAATGTGATTCCAAATACTGTAACTCCTGTTCCTGTGACTCCAGGTACAGTTGCTCCTGTTACTGTTTCCAAAGTTACTTTGACTCCTGTTACTATGATTCCAATTAATGTGAATCCAGTTACTGTGAGTACTGTTACTTTGATATCTGGTACTGTGACTTCTGTTACTGTGACTCCAGTTCCTGTGACAACATTTACTATGACTCCTGTACCTGTCACTGCAGTTACTGTGGTTGCAGTTACCATGACTCCTGTACTGTGACTCCAGTTACTATGACTCCTGTTAACGTGTATCCTGATACTGTAATTCCTGTCACTGTGAGTCCAGTTACTATGACTTCTGTTCCTGTGAGTCCAGTTACTGTGACTCTTGTTCCTGTGACCCCAGTTCCTGTGACTCCAGTTACCATGGCTCCTGTTACAGTGACTCTGGTGACTGTGACTCCAGTTACTGTGACTCCAGCGACAGTGACACCTGTTCATGTGACTCTAGTTACTGTGACTCCAGATATTGTGACTCCAATTAGTGTGACTCCTGTTACCGTGAATCCTGTTACTGTGACACCTGTTACTGTGATCCCAGTTAATGTGACCACATCAATTATGACTCCTGTTTCTGTCACTCCAGTTACTGTGGCTCCTGTTACTGTAACTCCTGTTACTGTGAGTCCAGTTACTATGACCGCTGTTCCTGTGACACCTGTTACCGTGACTCTAGTTCCTGTGACTACAATTCCTGTGGCTCCAGTTACAGTGGCTCCTGTTACAGAGACTCTGGTTATTGTGATTCCAGTGACAATGACTCCTGTTACTGTGACTACTGTTGATGTGACTCCAGTTACTATGACTCCTGTTCCTGTGAATCGTGTTGCTGTGACTCCTGTTCCTTTAAATCCAGTAAAGTACTCATTACCGTGACCCCTGTTACCGTGAATCCTGTTACTGTGACTCCTGTTACTGTGACTCCAGATACATTGACTCCAGTTCCTGTGACTCCGCATACTGTGATTCCTGTTACTGTGACTCCTATTGCCATAAATCCTATTACTGGCATTGCTGTTACTGTGACTCCAGTTCCTGTGAATGCTGTTACTGTGATTCCTGCTCCTGTAATTCCTGTTAATGTGCCTCCTGTTCCTGCGACTTGAGTTACCATGGCTCCTGTTACTGTGACTCCTGTTCCTGTGAATCCAGTTACTGTGACTCCAATTACAGTGACTCCAGTTCCTGGGACTCCAGTTACAGTGACTCCAGGTACTGTGATTCCAGTTAATGTGAATCCAGTTACTGTGAGTACTGTTACTTTGACTTCAGGTACTGTGACTTCTGTTCCTTGACTCCAGTTACTCTGACTCCTGTTCCTGTGACTCCTGTCTCTATGAATCCAGTTACTGCGACTCCAATTACTGTGACTCATGTGCCTGTGACTCCTACTTCTGTGACTCCAGTTCCTGAGACTCCTGTTACTTTGATACCAGTTAATGATAATCCAGTTATTGTGACGGCTGTTACTTTTTCTTCTGTTACTGTGACTTCAGTTAAAGTGACTTCAGTTACTGTGACTCCTGATACTGTGAATACCATTACTGTGAATTATGTTACTGTGACTCCATTTACTGTGACTCCTGTTACTGAGACTCCAGTTCCTGTGACTGCATTTACAATGACTCCTGTACCTGTTACTTCAGTTACTGTGACTCCTGTTACCATGACCCCTGCACTGTGACTCTTATTCCTGTGACTCCTGATACTGTGACTCCAATTCCTGTGAATCTAGTTACCATGGCTCCTGTTACTGTGGCTCCTGTCACTGCGATTTCAATTACTGTAGCTCCTGTCCCTGCGACTCCAGATACGGTGACTCCTGTTCCTGTGACTCCTGATACAGATACTCCAGTTACTTCAATTCCTGTTACTGTGATTCCAGTTAAGGTGAATCCAGTTACGGTGAGTACTGTTACTTTGACTTCTGGCGCTGTGACTTCTGTTACTGTGACTCCAGTTCCTGTGACACCACTTACTGTGACTCCTGTACCTGTCACTGCAGTTACTGCAACTCCTGTTACCGTGACTCCTGTACTGTGACTCCAGTTACTTTGACTCCTGTTAATGTGAATCCTGATACTGTAATTCCTGCTACTGTGAGTCCAGTTACTATGACCTGTGCCTCCGGTTACCGTGACTCGAGTTCTGTGACCCCAGTTCCTGTGACTCCTGTTACTGTGGCTCCTGTTACAGTGACTCCGGTGGCTGTGACTCCAGTTACTGTGACTCCAGTGATAGTGATCTCTGTTACTGTGACTCCTGTTAATGCAAATCTAGTTACAGTGACTACTGTCACCGTGAATCCTGTTACTGTGACACCTGTTACTGTGACTCCAGTTACAATGACTCCTGTTCCTGTGACTCCTCTTAATGTGACTACATTTATTATGACTCCTGTTCCTGTCATTCCAGATATTGCGACTCCAATTACTGTGACTCCTTTTACTGTGACTCCAATTACTGTGACTCATGTTACTGTGATGCATTTTACTTTGATTACAGTGACTATGACTCCTGTTACTGTGACTCCAGTTACTGAGGCTCCAGTTACTATGACCCCTGTTACTGTAACTCCAGTTACTATGACTTCTGCTCCTGTAACTTGGGCTACTGTGGCACCTGTTACCATAAGTCCTGTTACTGGCACTGCTGTTACTGTAACTCCAGTTAGCATGACAACTGTTTCAGTGACTCCAGTTACTGTGACACTTGTTACTGTGACTCCAGCTAATGTGGCTCCTCTTACTTTGACTCCATTTTACAGTGACTCCTGTACCTGTGACTGATGTCCTTGTGACTGATGTTCCTGTGACTGATGTTCCTGTGAACCCAGTTACCGTGGCTCCAGTTACTGTGACTCCTGTTACTGTGACTCCAGTTATCGTGACTCATGTTACTGTGACTCCAGTTAGCATTACTACTGTTTCTGTGACTCCAGTTACTGTGACTTCTTTCACTGTAACTCCAGTTGCTGTGACTCCGATTACTGTGACACCTGTTAATGTGACTCCAGTTAATGTGACTCCTGTTACTCTGACTCTGGATACTGTGAATCCAGTTACTGTGACTCTTGTTGCTGTGTCCCCTATTCTAGTGACTCCAAGTACTGTGACTCCATTTACTGTAAGTCCAGTAACTGTGTCTCTTGTTACTGTACTCCCGTTACTGTGAGGTCCTGTTACTGTGACTTCAGTTATTGTGACTCCAGTTACTATGACTGCTGTTCCTGGGACTCCTGTTACTGAGACTCCTTTTACTGTAATTCCACTTAATATGACTCTTGCTCCTGTGTCTCCTCTTCCTGTCAAGCCAATTACAGTGACTCCAGTTACTGTGACTCTTCTAATTGTCAGTTCAGTTACTGTTATTCCTGTTACTGTGACTCTTGTTCCTGTGACTCCTTTTACAGTAATTCCAGTTACTGTGACTCCAGTTACTATGACTGGTGCTGCTGTGTCTTGATTTTTATTCATTCACGGGATGTGGGCTTCACTGGCTGGGTCAGTATATATTACCCATCCCGAGTTGCCCTTGAGAAGGTGGTGGTGAGCTGCTTTCTTGAACCGTTACAGTCCATGAGGCATAGGTACACCCACAGTGCTGTTAGGGAGGGAGTTCCAGGATTTTGACCCAGCAACAGTGAAGGAACAGTGATGTATTTCCAAGTCAGGATGGTGAGTGACTTGGAGGGGAACTTCTAGGTGGTGGTGTTCCCATCTATCTGCTGCCCTTGCCCTTCTAGATGGTAGTGGTCGTGGGTTTGGAAGGTGCTGTCTAAGGAGCCTTGGTGAATTCCTGCAGTGCATCTTGCAGATGGTACACACTGCTGCTACTGTGTGTCGGTGGTGGAGGGAGTGAATGTTTGTGGATGTGGTGCCAATTTAGTGGGCTGCTTTGTCCTGGATGGTGTCAAGCTTCTTGAGTGTTGAGGGAGTTGCACTCATCCAGGTAAGTGGGGGAATATTCCATCATACTCCTGACTTGTGACTTGTAGAATGTTAGCAGACTTTGGGAAGTCAGTAGGTGAATTACTCATCATAGTATTCCTAGCTCCTGACTTACTCTTGTAGCCACAATATTTTTATGGCTAGTCCAGTTCAGTTTCTGGTTAATGGGAATTCCAAGGTGTTGATAGTGGGAGATTCAGTGAAGGTAATGCAATTGAACGTCAAGTGGCGATGGTTAGATTCTATCTTGTTGGAGATGGTCATTGCCTGGCATTTTGTGGTGTGAATGTTACTTGCCACTTGTCAGCTCAAGCCTGGATATTGTCCAGGTCTTGTTGCATTTGGACATGGACTGCTTCAGTATCTGAGGAGTCGCGAATGGTGCTGAACATTGTGCAATCATCAGTGAACATCCCAAATTCTGACCTTATGATGGAAGGAAGGTCATCGATGAAGCAGCTGAAGATGGTTGGGGCCGAGGACACTACCCTGAGGAACCCCTGCAGTGATGTCCTGGAGCTGAGATGACTGACCTCCAACAACCATAACCACCTTCCTTTGTGCTAGGTATGACTCCAATCAGCAGAGAGTTTCCCCCCTGACCCCCATTGACTTCAGTTTTGCTCAGGCTCCTTGATGCCACACTCGCTCAAATGCAGCTTTGATGTTAAGGGCAGTCACTCTCACCTCACCTCGGGAATTCAGCTCTTTTGTCCATGTTTGAATCAAGGCTGTAATGATGTCAGGAGCTGAGTGACCCTGGCGGAACCCAAACAGGGCATCAGTGAGCAGGTTATTGCTAAGCAAGTGCCACTTGATAGCACTATTGATGATCCTTTCCATTACTTTACTGATGATGAAGAGTAGACCGATGGGACGGTAATTGGCCGGGTTGGATTTGTCCTGCTTTTTGTGTACAGGACATACCTGGGCAATTTTCCACATAGCCGGGTAGATGCCAGTGTTGTAGCTGTACTGGAACAGCTTGGCTAGGGGTGCGGCAAATTCTGGAGCCCAAGTCTTCAGTACTATTGCTGGAATATTGTCAGGGTCCATAGCCTTTGCAGTATCCAATGCCTTCAGCCATTTTTTAATATCATGTGGAGTGAATTGAATTGGCTGAAGACTGGCATCTGTGATACTGGGGACCTCTGGAGGAGGCCGAGATGGATCAACCACCTGGCACTTCTGGCTGAAGATTGTAGCAAATGCTTCAGCCTTATCTTTTGCACTGATGTGCTGGGCTCCTCCATCATTGAGGATGGGGATATTTGTGGGGCCTCCTCCTCCAGTGAGTTGTTTTAATTGTCCACCACCATTCACAACTGGATGTGGCAGGACTGCAGAGCTTAGATCTGATCCGTTGGTTGTGGGATTTCTTAGCTCCGTCTATCATTGCTGCTTATGTTGTTTGACATGCAAGTAGTCCTGTGTTATAGCTTCACCAGGTTGACACTTCATTTTTAGGTATGTCTGGTGCTGCTCCTGGCATGCCCTCCTGCACTCTTCATTGAACCAGGGTTGATCCCCTGGCTTGATGGTAATGGTAGAGTGGGGATGTGCCTGGCCATGAGGTTACAGATTGTGTTCGAGTACAATTCTGCTGCTGCTGATGGCCCACAGCACCTCATGGATGCCCAGTCTTGAGTTGCTAGATCTGTTTGAAATCTATCCCATCTAGCACGGTGGTAATGCCCGACCCCAACTATATCCCTGTGGCTGTGCCTGATCTGTCCCAGTCGCAGAGGGACGGTCACTTTATACAGGTGTCTCTAATGAGTGGCCACTCTCCTCGCCTACCCTGCCCCACACCTCGATTTCCTGTGTGCGGGATCCAACGCCAGGGCAGCAGTTGCCCCCGGACACACCCCACCCAACTCCCCCGAAAACAGTCGCCTCTGAGGCTGGGCAGCAGTTACCCCCAGACACACCCCACCCTGCCCCCCCGTAAACAGTCACCTCTGAGGCTGGGCAGCAGTTACCCCCAGACACACCCCACCCTGCCCCCCCGAAAACAGTCGCCTCTGAGGCTGGGCAGCAGTTACCCCCAGACACACCCCACCCTGCCCCCCCCGAAAACAGTCGCCTCTGAGGCTGGGCAGCAGTTACCCCCAGACACACCCCACCCTGCCCCCCTGTAAACAGTCGCCTCTGAGGCTGGGCAGCAGTTACCCCCAGACACACCCCACCCTGCCCCCCCGAAAACAGTCGCCTCTGAGGCTGGGCAGCAGTTACCCCCAGACACACCCCACCCTGCCCCCCCGAAAACAGTCGCCTCTGAGGCTGGGCAGCAGTTACCCCCAGACACACCCCACCCTGCCCCCCCTGTAAACAGTCACCTCTGAGGCTGGGCAGCAGTTACCCCCAGACACACCCCACCCTGCCCCTCGAAAACAGTCGCCTCCGAGGCTGGGCAGCAGTTACCCCCAGACACACCCCACCCTGCCCCCCCGAAAACAGTCGCCTCCGAGGCTGGGCAGCAGTTACCCCCGGACACCAGTCCCCCTGAAAACAGTCGCCTCTGAGGCTGGGCAGCAGTTGCCCCCGGACACCAGTCCCCCCGAAAACAGTCGCCTCCGAGGCTGGGCGGCACTTCACCCCAGCCCCCTCGGTGCCCCTGAAGCCGGCAAAGCAACAGGCGACCCTGGTG